>NC_090939.1:808429319-809629319 GCF_040938575.1 Ambystoma mexicanum | reverse complement strand
TTTGTTCATTATAGAGAAAGACTCGTGATGATGAGTGAGAGGTGATCATAGGTTGCTTCTAGGTGAAATGGCTATGGTGAAACTTGAAAGATGCACAAGAGTTAATGAAGACGAGTAGGGCATTTGCATATCTGACATGCCCCTGCCTAAGAGGCCTCTCACAGAAACATAATGTTTGGAGATCTCTCCAGTTCCCCTGCCGGCCCATCTGCCAGAGGAAGCAAAGCGGGTGAGGTGTGAGCACTCTGCATTGGGCAGTCAAGAACTAAGCTCTGTTGGTGAAATTAGTAGGAGGGGAGGATGTTTGGAAATCAGACGTTTTCCCAATGGGCAGGCTGCCTCTTCTAGGTCAATATGGCCGGGAATGAGTTGATTATATGTCAGGAAGCTCAAGGAGCTGCTGACATCTTCCAAACCATATTGGCCTCTTGGGGGAACTTGCCATATAACATTATAACGTTATATGCCGGTCTGCCCCAACAGAAAGGAGGGAGAGGCCAGATACAAATGGAGTACTGTATCTACAGCTGTGGGGTTGAAGAGTGAAGACATAGAGACTGCTACCCTCTAGTTTAGATGGAAGAAGGAAGGGTAAGTGTATGTGGTTTGGTCTGACGTTTTGTGTAATTAACAACAGACACTTGCCTTCATATAGCTTGTAGGGTTAGGGCAGTGTCAGTCACATGTCAGGCTTTCCTACATGTGATTATCTCTGCTCTAACCCTTTTTGCCTCTCATCGGGAGTCCTCACGAATTTGGTGAATGAGGAATGGTGTCCTCTCATTAAAAATAGTAGAAAGATGGCATCCACTCACACATACCCATGTGTCCTGGATGAGTGGACAGAAACTGTTCATACATTTCTATGTGAGCTGCAAAGAAAGTTCGAAAAACTGGCATTCCACCTAAGCTACACTGCAACTTGCAAGAGATTTCAAAGTATGTGAAACTCACAAGAGATTGCAAAGTGTGCAATGAGCAATTGAAACTGCACATTGCAATAGCCATTGTGTTCAATGCATCCATGAACAATGTATTTTCTTCACCCTGCGAATTTGAGTAGCACTGGTTTTGCATATGCAGCATCTTTCTGTCCCTGCTTTTTTGTTAATCTTTACTGGCTTGTGTACTTTAAACAAGGATGGAATGTTGATTTGAATGAAGAGAAACAAATGAAACATAGGACACAACTCAAATGGTGCTTTATTTTTAAAAATGTTAACAGTGTCTTTTTCAGGTTTAGAACACAATTTAAATCACAGGTGGCTGAAACAACATTCCAACTCCCAGCGATTCAAATGTTAGTTTTGGGCAAAGTGCTAGGACTACCCCTCCATCTCCCATCTAGAATTTGCATTTTCCACCCTAACCCAGGCATTCCTACTCCTCAGGTTGGTATATAGAGACTATTGACTCCTACTGTCTAATTTCTAGGCTAGTTGTTTAGGATAATCCAAAGGGTATGGCCTTCTCTAGTTACAATCTCCCAGGGAATTTCTAAAAAAGTCCTACACTACCACTTTTGCTAGTAGCAACCAGAGGTTCTGAGTATGTGCCTTTCAGACACTTTGCCCGACCCTGTCTTCTTTCTCACACACATTGATGGTCCTCTCCCTGTCTCTGCATACTGCTCTCCCTTCTCTACTCTCCTGCTCCCAACTCCATCCACCTTCACTATATCTAATGCATGGGTCTTCCTCCTCTGTGCCTCTAATGTACCTCACTCCTTATACTACTTGCCTCCACCATTCGATGTTTCTACAGTATTACTCCCTCCTCCATACCAACTCTCCCCCCTTCCCCCTACTATGCTCTCCTCCATCCTACTACTCCGACTCCACGTAAATTCTCCACATTCACCTTCCTTTCACTCCCACAATGATTTCACACTTACTCACTAGACTCCATCTAGCACTCTCACTCACTAGCCGTGCAAAAACACTCACTACTCAGTACTACTTGCTCACACCAACAAATACCACACCTTTTCCAAAATTCACCTCCTCGTTCTAATACGCTGTTCGTCCTCCTGCTAGTCTCTTGGTCTGAGACTCAGTCCTCCTCTGACCTCACCAAAACAACACCCAACTTCCTGTTCTCTTAATTATCCTCCTCCCCATCCTATTATTGGTTTGCTGACCCTGGCCAATCTGACCCTGTCTTCCCTCTCGGGGAGGTGCTGCAATCTCAGGAAATTACAAAGAGTGGGTTAAGCCCTGCTCCATTACTCTGTGTGGGCTGCCTTGCTGGAACAATGTCGGACCGCGGTGCAAAGTGTTCAAGTTCCTGTTAGGGGACTGTGGCACAGTGCCCACCAAGATAAGTGAAGTCCTGTTGAGCGATTGCTGCTCTACTCTAAGTGCCTGGTGGTCTAGGACAGCGACAGAGATGTTGCTTCTGTGCGCACCGCGACAGTGCAGCACTGGGAAAGCCACATAGGAGCTCAAGCTCCTCTGTCATTGGCTCTCTCTTTAGGTTGCATCTGCAAGTGGATTCTGTGAGGCTTTGATTGGTTGCTGTCCCGGCTGTGGTCTTTCTACATGGCTGTTGCTTCTCTGAAAGTTTTAGAAAAGAAAGAGGAGTTGGCCAACATTTTTGCCAAGAGGTATCCGGTGATGCACGCTGATACTGCACAGGCACAGACCAACACTTTGGACGGGACAGGAAATGAGACCCATTCAACTGCCATCATCCCCCTCTGGGGTAGGATTGGCCCTGACTTCCGCCCTGGTAGGTAGTCCACCACAGGATTCATATCCACTTGTGACACGGTCACATTAAACAACCAAAACAACTATTTAGCTTCACATTAGGCTTCTGCCAAATGCTTGAACAACTCTTTGGTGTTCGACCGGATACTGCACATGCAATTCAGCACACCCTAAATGTCTACACAGACAACCAGCCCAGAGCCCTAAGTGAAGTCCAGGCCTTTCACTCAGGATACGGAAATCTCAAGTACTCACTTATGCAGTGCCACTTTTATCTGCCTAGAGCAGTTACTGGACATATTTGGGGATGCTGATTTAGAGTGTGACATAATGAAGAAAGACAAGGCTGTAACGGTGTGTTGGAGTGGGGAGCCTAACATAGTAACTCGTTATACATTGACTTCTAGGATATATATACGCATTTATTTATTGTATTTATTTATTAACATCGTTTAAAGCGTGCAGCAGCCCTTAGGCATTGTGGCGCTGTTACAGGAAGTATTGCTGGTTACAGAGGATAATAGAGCTTTGTGGTTACATGGCAAGCAGTGGTTGCAAAAACAGAGTAGAGCTTCGTAGTTACATGGCATGCAGTCGTTACACAATAGCGTTTACACAGGATGGTGGTTACATGAGCATCCTTGGAAACATTACGGGTTGGTGGAGGCACGGGATGCAAACTATATGGGCACTCTATATGCACACTGTGGGAGCATACATTGGCTGAAATCAATAGCTCCAGCAATGGCTCCTTTTTATGTAAATTGCTGGAACCGATAGTGGTTGAAGGTTATGAAAATGAAAGTATAGAATTAATGTTGAGGTATTTGTTTTATTTGACCTTAATTGTTAGTTTTACTGTGGGCACAAGTAGAGGAGCAAGCCTTGTTTTTGATGTCGCTGGACTTCATTCATATCCTTAGTTACTTTAAGAAAGGTCAGGAACTGAGACCCTCCAAGTTATTTATTATTATTTTTTTTTTAATATTGTAGTGCATTAAAGTGCTCGTAGTTTCCAGGCACATACAGTGCAGGTTGCATGTGGAAAAGCCAACACGTGTTTCGACTGAAGTCTTTATGAAGGCATGGTAAGCCAATAGAGGTACTTGATTAAGGAATGATCATCAACTAGTTAGAGGGTTTGACCGGTCCATCAATGCTGAGGCTGATTAGTCACTGTGGGGCCGTGGGCTGGGTGATTAGGGCTCCGCAAGATCCCACAGAGCCCTAATTACCCAAGGGTCTCAGTTCCTGACCTTCCTTAAACTAATCCATAACTAAGGATGTGAATGAAGTCCAGCGCCATCAAAAACAAGGCTTGCTCCGCCACTTGTGCCTTATTTCATTTTGGGAATTTCGGAGCTTGTCCCAAACAAACCTTGTTCCCGGCTGCAGGACACAACCAATTTTGAACTAGACCATAATTACAGCGCAGGGGTATCACTTTCCTCCAAGCTCTCCCAACCTTTTATACCTTCGTTTTACTGTGCATGCAAGTATATCGTTTTTTTCACACCATGAAATAGAATGTGAAATCTTCTACACGCCCTTTTACATGGTTTTGAACTCTTATTTGTTTACTTGAACTGCTGTTTTTCCCCTTTCTTTTGTATAGCGGTTGCAACTCTCATTGATGGAGCAGTGAAGCAGAGCAGGAGGCTGATAATGATTTTAACAGGAGACACAGCGAACAAAGGCTTTTACGATGAATTTGAACAGCACATCGCTCTTCATGACGCCCTGATCAAAAGCAAAACTAAAACTATCTTGATTGAACTGGAGAAAATAGACTACACAGAAATGCCAGAATCTATTAAATACATCAAAAGAAAGCAGGGGACAATCCCCTGGAAAGGAGATTTCACGGACCAGGCACTTTCACCAAACACACGGTTTTGGAAGAGGGTGAGATACCTCATGCCACCAGCACAAGATCAGTCTTCAGGAGAATCAACATGTCTGGCAGCAATCTAAAAATCCCAAAGACAAAATAATTGTTTCTATGACACTCTGGTCAAATACTCTATTGCTGTATGTTTCGGAATATATATATTACACAGGCATGTTGTCCTCAATCTACCATGAAATTTCAAATAACTCTTAATGATGACAAGTCATCGCTGGGTGAGGACCCAGGATAAGCTTCATCCTCATACATAGCTGCACTTTTCATGAAAACAACTTCAAAAGTCATTCTTTTGCTTCATGCCACAAGATTTCTTTTGGAATAATAGACTCGCCCTTAGGTTCACGTTTTACAGATTTGAAAGTGTATTTGGTACAAACGAAGATGTTGGATTGATATATCTCATGGACCCAATCCATGTTACTGTGTTCCAGCAAAGCCTTTTCTCTGAATGGTGCAGTGTTGTGTTAATATCGACACAAAGTGCCTCATTACGACCCTGGCGGAACGGGTTAAACGGCGCCGTAAAAGGCTGCGGCACCGTTCAACCCGTTCCGCCACATTACGAGGTCCCCTCACGGGACACGTTAAGCACGCCTGGGAAAACCAGGCGTGCATACCGGGTCCCGCGAGGGGAAGAGGGAGCAAACAACGGGCCATCTCGTAATGGCCCGTTGTTTACTCCCTCTCCCATTCCCATTCAGCCCTATGGGGGCTGAAATGGGAATGGGAATGAACCGTGTCTGTGTCCTCGAGTGAGGAATTAACGGGCCATCCGAACTCGGAATGGTCCGGTAAGTCCTCATTCCGAGGACACAGATGCGGTTTTGCCGGCAGCCATGCCGCAAATAGCGGCATGGCTACTGGCATACATCGTAATGAGGCCCAAAGTGTGCAGTACCAGAATAAGAGAGCTTTGAGATCTTGAAGGTCAGGCAAGGTTGCAAAAAGAGGTCACTTTCAGGGTCCTCGACCCCTATGCAAGGGTGGTCCTACCGTCAAAATGTTGCTTCTTCAAGTTACATCATTTCTTCTGGTTGTCGGGATAACTGCCAGAAGACACTACCATGCCCGCAACTTAAGCCAAGATACAGAGGTGGTTCTGTGTGTGCCTGTGTTTGTGTGTGTGTGTGTGTGTATTTTCCAGTAAAATGTGTTTTACATGTTAAGTGTGAAACTGATGCACAACAGAATATTTAAACAGACTGAATTTACATTTTAGTACAATAAAGTGTTGCTCACTAAAACATGTTAAAAATATGTTTTAATATATTGTGAAATGGAATTTTAAATTCAATTTCTCTGATGTGTGTTGTCATTCCAGTTTAAATTAATGTTACATTTTCAAACACATGTGCAAAGATGATGATAGCTTTAAACAATATATGGAATCCCGGGATTGCACGAGTTACAGACACTCAGTGAACTCAAAACTTTCCCCGGACTTGTCAGTCTAGACATCTAATTCGAGACCGTAAACGTATTTTGGTGGCCGTGGGCCAACCGTCTCATGCACGATACGACAGAATATAGATTTTTGAGTTTTCTAATGAACAGCCATTATGATATAACAAGAATCGCCATTTTGTTTTCTAACCATTGCTCATTGCTTTCTGTTCCTATTGCTTTGCAGTATATTTTCCGCTGACATTGCTTGACTGTGGAACATTGCGGTCTGTATATGAAAAGGACAAGGCAACAGGGCCGAGAGGATAACAAGAGTTTTGCTGAAACACAAACGTAGGCAGCGCCAGGAAGAATGCCCGGCTCCCTCCTTAATGTAGCCTTGAAGCAGAGCCGCAGGGCATTTAATCATTTCACAGCTGCCAGCCAGTCTTGTTATATGGTAGAATATGTTAGAATAATACCGCTAAAGGCTTGAATTATGCTTTTCTAACGGCCCCCCTTTCCGAGCCCGCTAGAGCATGCCGGCTCCCAGGACGCAAATAGCACCTGATAGATAGAAAGGTCCGGAATGCAACCCCGTCTGCATGTAGCTCGCTTCCAGGAAGAGAAGCGCCATGTTCTATTCAATAACCGAAAGATGCCTACGCACTCACAAATTGAAAATTGTTACTAGAATAGATGTTTGAAGGTGTCATAGTGGCCGGAGATGTCCATCGTCACACCAGGTTCAGAGAAACCCAATGAAGAGGGGTGTTAACCATGTCGTAGCTGATTGTTTGATATGCATTTTGTATATATGTAACTGATGTACGTAATTCACTCTCTTGTGTCCCTCGAGGTCTAGAGATACACGTCGCGGGGCGGGAGACCGAGTTGGCCAACTGAGACTTTTGCTTTGCAATAAAACCCTCGCTTTGGGAATACAACCTCGTGTCTGGCGTCTCTGTCATGTGTGGTGACCCGCCTTGTTTCCATAGACGTCAGGGTCCCCTAGGGGCCCCTTTCAAGATGGCACCCAAATAGGGACCCTCCCCCACTTGTTCCTTCCCGTAATGTTGTAATTGAGAAAGACAGAGAACGGCCAGGACGGGACGATCGAGATCAAGAGGTGTTCGGGGCACCCTGTAAAAGTGATGAGAGACTCCTTTGCAGATCTGCACACATCTGATCCCTGATCGACGTGCCTGGGTTGAGAACAAGAAGGCGAGGGTCCCGAAATGAGGCAGAAGCCAAGAAACGCAGACACGACGTCCTTTGGTGCGTCAGTATACAGACGACTTGATTTATCAGGTGAGTCATTCCCCGATTCAAAGCATCCTGATATTGGTTGAGAGTTGACTTTGCAAAATCAAACGCCCTAGGTAAGGTTGATTAACCAAGGGGAAGGTTGAAACATGCCTGGGGTATTGTCCACCTTAGCAGGGTTTTTCCGCTGCGGTAGACAATCTTTGGAAGACGGCCAAATTGTACCACCTGGGGGAACGCCGGCGTATGAGATGTATGTGAAGTATGGAGTGGGTGCGATAATATTCTGTGAGACTTGGCAACAAGACCACCAGTGGCCGATTAATAGTAGTTTTGAGATGGCGAGGATAGATAACTTGGAAAGGGTGTTGATAAGAAAGAAAGCGTGTCCTGCGGCATTTGAAACTGTTAAAGACTGGAGAAAAGAAGCAATGCTCCGATTTAAAAGCAGAGCAAAGCATGCACGCAGGCATAAATCAAAAGGTGAGGTAGCGGAAGAAAAAGAATAGGAGGAGTGGACTGAGAGTCTAAGAAGGGCAGGCAGGCGTGACCAGTTGAATATAGAAAAGATATACCCACAACGAGAATTACACATGACAGATGAATTGATAGAAAATATATTGACTCATACAAAACAAGGCCCAAGATCAGAAGTAAGACCAGATCCGTTAGTAACTATTGCCCAGACCCCGCCCGTAGCTCAAGCTCCCCCTCCGGTAGCTCAAGCCCTCCCACAGCCACAGACCATGCACGTAACACTTCCTACTAGACAACCAGGCCCCCAACAGACACTCGCTGTTCCCATTGTCCCATTCGCACCTCCCGCCTGAGACACAGACTCGGTACCGTCCGTTCCTCCCGGGGGTGAAGTTGAAACCACGGGGGCAGGAGGCGGGACTGACCAACGGCAGTGCACGAGGGTAACCCGCAGCGCAATCAGCAAGGAAAGGAAGGTGGAATTGCAGCAACAGTCAGAGATGTATATAGACGGGAATGATGGGACGGCAACATTGGCTTCGATATATAACTTTCGTAGAAGCAACAAAAGACAGGTAGTGTTGGAATGCATGGGTGAAGATTTGGTGGAGAGATGGAAACAGCTAATTGGGAAATTACCACTGCAGCGATTGTAAGATTTGAATGCATTAGCACGCTGTAGGGAGAGGGATGAAGAAGTAAGAGAACATGTGTATAGACTTTTTGAGCTTAGAGATGAATTAGATAATGATTATGTCAAAACATTTACTGCACCTATCAAAGTGTTTACTGCACCTGCGTACAGGAGTAGGGAAGTCGGGAGACCTGGGAAGGGGGAAAAGGGGTCGCATAATAAACGGCAGCAGTTACCATTGCCGGGGCAGAAGGAGATGGTGAACGAATTATCGTTGCTAAAACAGGTGGGGGCAGAATTGAAGGAATGTCTAATTAGGACACAGGTACTATTGCAGCAAGTAACAGGACATAATAGAGGGTGAGGGAACGCACAAGTGAGGAGTAGTTCGAATATGCATGGGGGAACAGTGGGGCCGAATCAGTGTGCATATTGTAAAGAGGAAGGACATTGGCGAGCGCAATGCCCACATTTACAGAACAGAAATGGGTCTGGTCAGAGGAGACAGCATAGAGGACACCCAGGAGCGAATGGACCAAATAGGAATAGTATGCAGCAGCATCATAATAATGGAGGTAATCAAAACCAAGGCCAAAACCAAAATGCCCCAAACCAGAGTCCGGCACAGCAAAATCAACAATATGGAAATCAGAGTGGGGGAAATAGAGGGAAGAATGGAAATGTTTTCGATACACAGCCAAACACGTATTACAGTAATAGTAATGATTACACATCGGCCAATGTGTTATTTCCCCAATAGGACAGCCCAGGACAGGAGTCGGAACCAGTGTCTATTCCCGTGAATCACAGAGGACCCTACGTAGAAATGAGAGTCTGGAATGAGGAACACCGCTTTCTTGTAGATACAGGAGCACAGAAGTATTCAATAGGCCATCACTTAGTTCCGAATATACCACTGTCAGGGCAAAAGAATATTTCTGTAGGGTTCGCAGGTACACCAGTCATAAATCCAGTGTCCAAACCAGTTCCAGTTACCATAGGACCATTCACCGAACATTGTCCTTTCCTTCTAACAGAAAATTGTGGAGAAAATTTGTTGGGATTGAATTTGTTGAAAAAACTAGGTTCTGTTATACATTGCACGGCAGACGGAGTGTTTCTAGCGATATGGCCACACGATGGCCCTGTGTCAGAATTCATGTCCGAAGCGCTACCAGGGGAACTAAGTAAAGTACCAACCTGTATATGGGCAATGCATGACAACGATGTGGGATGTTTAAAAATAGAGCCAGTAAAGAATATTTTAAAAGAAGGTGTTACCCTACCGCGAATACCCCAATACAAAATGTCGGTTGAAGGTGAGAAAGGATTGAAGAGTATTGTTACCGATTTGGTGAAATTAGGGGTTATAGAGGAAATCACAGGCAGTGCATGTAACAGCCCGATCCTTCCGGTTTATAAAAAAGGAGGTAATGAGGTACCATACCGTTTCATAATTGATCTACGTGCATTAAATAAGGTAGTACATCCGCAATTTCCTTTAGTGCCAGACGTCACTACAATATTGACAATGATACCTGTTTCAGCAGAATATTTTAGTGTAATAGATTTGAAGAACACATTCTTTAGTATTCCAGTCAACAAGGACAGTAGATACTTGTTCGCATTCACATTAGGAGGACGATCATTTACATTTACACGGATTCCACAAGGTTACACGGAAAGTCCAAGTATTTACAGTAGAGCATTAAAAGAGCAGCTAGACATGCTGGAATTACCCGTGGGTTGTGTACTTTTGCAATACATAGACGATTTATTACTAGCTGCAGACACAGAGGAGATTTGTAAAGAAAGCACTGTATTACTACTGTCACACCTAGCGGCACATGGCCATAAAGCTAGTTTGAAGAAATTTCAGTATAATCGAAAGGAGGTAGTTTATTTGGGCTACCTACTTTCGAAAGGAGTGAGAAGACTAACGCCAGAACGCATAGAAAGTATTTCATGTATGCCTATTCCAAAGACACAAAAAGGAGTCAGAGCCATAATAGGCATGGCTTCATATTGCCGACAATGGATTGGTAATTTTGCGTTGATTGTGAAACCATTAGTGAATTTGACTAGAAAAGATGCGGTTATGCCTTTGCAGTGGGATGAGGAATGTCAGAGAGCATTTGATGGATTGAAAACTGCATTATGCTCGGCTCCAGTTTTGGGTACGCCAAACTATAAGAAAATGTTCAGACTATTTGTGTGTGAAAGTGAAGGGTGTGCATTGGCGGTTTTGACACAGGAACAAGGTGGAAGAAATAGGCCGTGGGGCTATTTTTCATCTGCGCTGGACCCTGTACCGCGCGCACTACCACGATGTTTGCGATCTGTCGCGGCGGCTGCTGCGTCAGTGAAACAAACGGAAGGGATGGTATTGGGGCACACTTTAATTCTGATGGTGCCACATGCCATAGACGTTCTATTAAATAGGACACAGGCGCAACACCTCACCTCTGCTAGATTGACAAGATATGAGATTATCTTGTTCGCGCCCCATATCCAAATTATAAGGTGTAGCGCTTTGAATCCTGCAGAATTAATGCCATTAACCATAACAGAAATTGGGAAGAATGAATCACCCCCCCACGATTGCTTAATGGTCACTGAGGAAGAAACCAAGGGGAGAGTTGATTTAAGTGATATTCCACAGAAAGAGCCGGATGGAGAGTTATTTTGTGACGGCTCATGTTTTAAATTACCAGATGGCACGACAACTGCCGCATACGCTATCACTACCCTAGAGAGTGTTGTAGAAAGTAAACGAATCCCCTATAATTCAGCGCAAGCTGCGGAAATAATAGCAGTAACCAGAGCCTGTGAGATTTCTGAAAATTTGAATGTGAATATATATACTGATAGTCAGTACACGTTTGGAGTGGTTCATAACTTTGGACGACTCTGGGCTCAGAGAGGGTTTCTGACATCACATGGTGCCAGAATTCAACATGGCCCTTTGATTGTACGATTACTGTCTGCACTCACGTTTCCAAAGCACCTAGCAATAGTGAAATGCGAGGCACATAAAAAAGTAACATGCAAAATAGGAGAGGGAAACGCGTTTGCAGACAGGATTGCAAAACAAACTGCCACTGATTTAAATACCAAGATGATGACGGTTCAGACAGAGGAAGTACCCTGTATGATAGAAGATGGAGTTGCGACTGTCAAAAAAATGCAGGCCGAGGCTACGGCCAAAGAAATACAGGGATGGGCAGAGGGATCTGCTGAGTTGGATTTGGAGGGTTGTTGGGTGGACAAGGGAACTAGAAACTGGATGTTGCCAAATTCATATGTGACTGCAATGGTCACAATGGCCCACAGTCCTACGCACATCTGTGCCAAGAAAATGATACAGCACCTTTCTACAGTGTGGCAGAACGCAAACATAAAAAGGAATGCAGAAAGGTTGGTGCAGAACTGTATCACGTGTTTACAACACAATGTAGGAAAGGGAACAGTGACACCAACAGGAATTTTTGGCCTGCCCTCCATGCCGTTTGAGGTAGTTCATTTTGATTTCATAGAGATGGAAAGGTGCCAAAACTTAAAATACGTCTTGGTGGTAATCTGTGCATTCAGTAAGTGGGTGGAGGCATATCCTTTAAAAGACTGCACAGCGATGACTACATCAAAAGTAATGTTGAAGGAGTATTTTTCCAGATTTGGCTTGCCCCGTGTCTATGGTCCGATAATGGACCACATTTTGTGGGTGCAGTGGTGTTACAGATATGTGCAGGTCCCCAGATTGATAAGAGATTCCACAGTTCAAGGCATCCGAGTTCTGCCGGTCTTGTGGAGAGGCACAACGGGATACTTAAATCAAAGATTAGCAGGATTTGTGCGGGAAGCAAGTTGAGTTGGGTGGATGCATTACCAATAGCACTATTATGCATGCATACATCTGTACAGGCTAAAACTGGGCTCTCCCCATACGAGATCATAATGGGGAGGCCGGCAAATGTATGGTGCGCACCTCAGCCAAAACGGCTCAGTGAGATAGAACATCCTGTGCTTAGTACTTATTGTGGCCTTTTAATGCAGAAATTGCGTTTGATTCATCAGCAGGTGCAGGAGGCATTACCCGTGCGGTATACCAGTCCGGGGCATGCGCTGGAGCCAGGAGACTGGGTGCTGCTAAAAAACTCGAAAGAATTAGCACCCAGGTGGCGCGGGCCCTATCAAGTACTTTTGGCGACGCAGACGGCAATACGGGTGGATGGAAGGAAGTCGTGGATCCATGCCACCCATGCCAAGAAGATTCCAACTGCACTGAAAGTCTTGCCTGACACCGATGACCGGAAAGAGACAGCGGTCGCGGAAACAAAAGAAACTGTTGCCAGTGTGCAGCCACCTGATCTGCCAAAACATGAAGTGAAACTCGAAACAAAGCCTGACACGATTGCCAAAGAGGGGGAAGGGCAAAGAGTGCCCCAACGTTGCCCAGCAGAGTCGACATCACTGCTGACCAATGTGAAATCTGCCTTGCAGATACCAGCAAAACCAAATTGTGTACCCCTTTGGCGCCCACCAGCACTTGCCAGCACGCCAAAGACCGAATCTGCATTATTGGCGCGGCGCACACCAACACCTGCAGAAGCGCCGCAGGCGGACTTCAAGCCTGAATTTGAAAGTGCACCGGACTGTTCACGGATCATACGATACCAGGAGCAAGGCGATACAACCTGCTGCCTCGGAAGACAAAGTTATCCGCATTCTTTTTCTTTTGGTGTTTATGTCAACCTCTGGTTCAGCTCATGGACGGAGAAGGAACCAGGGGTGTAGAAGAGAGAAGCGTGAGAATTGTGCAAGTCGGACAATTGAAGACTCGCGGCAAGGACAGGCAAAACTGAACTGGGAGAATTTCATTGAATTTATAGACATCAGAGCAAGCGCGACGAAGAGAGATATCCACAACAAACTGTGATAAGGAAGAAGAAGGACGACGAGAAACATGCCGGGACCGATTCCAGCTCCTCCTGCACCACCACTGCTGAAAATGAGTCAGTTATAAAGACTATAACTTTAAGAAAAATGCATGGTAAAACAAATTGTATGCTGACACTAACGATAATAATGTGCTTTATGAGCGTGGTAGCACCAATATCGACAGCCCTAATATTATGGTGGGTAGAAACAATACACCCAATAGAAATGTTTTTACTGATAATTAATATATCCACTACTGAAAGCCCGGTTCAGGTGATCACTTATACCCTACCCCCAATGGAAGAAAAACACAGGGAAGGTTTTGGGAATAATACATTATTATTAATCATGAACATGACACATGCAATCCTGAAGAAAACAAACTGCTGGGTATGTGCCCATTTACCGCAGCATGCTGGGAAAGGAATAGGGTGGTATGTGCAGCCGTTACCATTAAGTTCTGCATGTAATACATCTTTAGGTGCAATGTTCTATGGGAAGTGGAATAAGAGTAATACGGGTCAATTAGACAGAACCAACATGAATGAGTTTGAGGAGATAATAATGAAGCCTGTGGGTTGTTCCATTTTCCATAAAGCACAAGTAATAACCCCAGAGCCCACGAGGAAAAGCACACGAAAAATAACACGACAAAATAGACAATATAGATTGTCCCCGCCAGAAAAAACATCTGTAATGACATTTCGTGTAAGAACAGAAGGGAACAAAGATGTGATTCCCCCATCTTACACGGTGAATTATAGCCCAAGAACTGTCCCGTTTTGCCTGAAAAAGAAAGGATCTTTTTCGGTCGGAACATATACTGGTTGTATGAATACGGTGGTACTAAAATGGGAAATAGAACCAGTATACGTAGGTGATCCAGTTTATTTTATATGTGGAGAGAGAGCATACCCTTGGTTGCCCAGAAACTGGTGAGGTACATGTTATCTAGGGCTATTGTTCCCAGGAGTATTCCTCTTGGAAACAGCAGCCATGGCCAAATTATCCAGAACTAGAGTCAAAAGGACTGACGAAGGTGTTTTAATAGCAACTGATGTAGCGAAATCATTCATTCCATTTTTAGGACAGATAGTGAACTCCTATAATATAAGGCAACTGTCCAGAATCCTAAAGAATACAATAAACACAACAGATATATTATTTAACATGACGTTGAAAGAAAGAGGAATCAGGTTAATGACGCTGCAAAATAGAATGGCTCTCGATGTAATCCTGGTTGATCGTGGGGGAATTTGCAAAGTAGTGGGATCAGCATGTTGCGTTTATATCGATGACTATTCCCCCACGATCTTTGAAGCAATAAAGAAAATGCACGTTCTAAGCTCTGAACTCCCCACGGGAGAAGGGAGCTGGGAAATAGGATCTTGGTTTTGGGGAATATTACGATCTTGGGGATGGAAGCTGATCTCAGTACTTGTAGTGGTGTTCGGAATATTCCTGACGTGTTGTTGTTGTATACATTGTTTACCCATAGTTTGTGCAGAGGTAACTGAGGGATGTACGGAAGGATGCATGCAAATGATAACAAAGAAAAAACAACCTCATGATCGAACTAGCCCAGACCCAAATGAGATGAGAGTAATGAAAGAGTTGATGGCAATAGATGTTACTGAAGGCAATGATGACCACGATAGCATGCGAGACTCAGACATAAGTACTTCAGATTCATCATCACTAGAGGAGATTTCAATAAATAGATGAGACGTTTGGCATACGGCCAAAGGAGGGTTTGTCAGTCTAGAAATCTAATTCGAGACCGCAAACGTATTTTGGTGGCCGTGGGCTAACCGTCTCATGCACGATACGACAGAATATAGGTTTTAGAGTTTTCTAATGAACAGCCATTTTGATGTAACAAGAATCGCCATTTTGTTTTCTAACCATTGCTCATTGCTTTCTCTTCCTATTGCTTCGCAGTATATTTTCCGCTTACACTGCTCGACTGTGGAACATTGCTGTCTGTATATGAAAAGGACACGGCCACAGGGCCGAGAGGATAACAAGAGGTTTGCTGAAACACAAAGGTAGGCAGCGCCAGGAAGAATGCCCGGCGCCCTCCTTAATGTAGCCTTGAAGCAGAGCCGCAGGGCATTTAATCATTTCACAGCTGCCAGCCAGTCTCGTTATATGGTAGAATATGTTAGAATAATACCACTAAAGGCTTGAATTATGCTTTTCTAACGGCCCCCCTTTCTGAGCCCGCTAGAGCATGTCGGCTCCCAGGACGCGAATAGCACCTGATAGATAGCAAGGTCCAGAATGCAACCCCCTCTGCACGTAGCTTGCTTCCAAGAATAGAAGTACCATGTTCTATTCAATAACCGAAAGATGCCTACGCACTCACAAATTGCAAATTGTTACTAGAATAGATGTTTGAAGGTGTCATAGTGGCCGGAGATGTCCATCGTCACACCAAGTTCAAAGAAACCCAATGAAGAGGGGTGTTAACCATGTCATAGCTGATTGTTTGATATGCATTTTGTATATATGTAACTGATGTACGTAATTCACTCTCTTGCGTCCCTCGAGGTCTAGAGATACACGTTGCGGGGCGTGAGACCGAGTTGGCCAACTGAGACTTTTGCTTTGCAATAAAACCCTAGCTTTGGCAATACAACCTCGTGTCTGGCGTCTCTATCGTGTGTGGTGACCCGCCTTGTTTCCATAGACGTCAGGGTCCCCTAGGGGCCCCTTTTAGACTCTATATACTATGGTATGGAAACAATAGCTTTGAGTATCGTAATTGGTTCTTTGAAACATAGAAGTTTCCACTCATTTTTACAACTTTAAAATCAATTGCATTCACCATCTTCAGTACACAAATGCAAACATACATATGATTAAGGGTAACATTCACTTCGGTGGCACTATAGAGTGCATGATCCAACCACCTTCTGACTCAATCTTCTTTACTGCAGTGCATTATTGTAGACATATACCAAATATATATCTATTGCCGCTTTACTGGGGTTAGTTTAACAATGGCGTGTTTTCAGGCAATGAGTAGTACTTTGCCTTTTTGCTCTACATGACATGTTTCATCTTCCGGGCTTTCGACAATGCCCTGCATTCTTCAGGAGCTATTTAATGGCACGCAATATGTAGCGTCTGCAAATTCTTCTTTTATTTTATATTGAAAATACAAGGATATTTTTGTTAGCCTTTTGGGGAACTTTGTGCAAGTGTTCCCTCCCCTGGAAAAGAAGCAATACAATATACATTATAGAATGTTATTTCTATAATGATTATGAAGAAAATTAACATCTATTTTCACTTGACAACGATAGATACAGGAATGACTTGTATGGAGTTGGATTTGGCTTCCCTTTAATGTGGTGCCTCTCTTAATATTCAAGGGTCCAAATCGATCACCTGTAAGGATACATTTGATTACCCTCTTCATTTTTGGGAGAATAGCCAGTTAGACTAACTAGTTAAACCTCTCTTATTTTCCCGTGCGATCCATTGCAAATGTACCTAGCAAATGACGGTTTTTAACATGTACGTGTTTCAGTTACATGTGTTTAGTTAGCCACTTAGTATTTTACTCTTACCTGCTTTGGTCATGTATGAAAGCCCTCTGTATCTCTGGCCCATACTAATAGAATAAAGATAGTCAAGAGTAGACATCAATGGAGAGTTTCCATTGCCATGCCGCTCCATTCTGTTTCGTCCCGTATCTAAGGCTAATAACCAATACAACAAACTTAAGTAGCGAACATTTAGATGCGGAGACTCCAAAGTAACCGATCTGTGAAAATTACAAATCTACAGGTAAGCCAATTATTTTGTTTAACAACACCAGAGTCATTCACAGTGAATAAAAGAAGCTAGGTTAACCCCTTAAAATCTTTATAACCGAAACCACACAGATACTTTTTAAATGTCTTTCTGTAGGTATCTCTTCGTCAACAACAACAAGAGGCTAAATAAACGAATGTAACTGTACTGAAACACATGCACTTTGAAAAGCGTAATTTAGTAAGTACAATGGCAATGGAGAGCCCAGGAAAATAAGGGAAGTCTAAATAGCTATTCTCCCAAAACAGAAGAGGGTAATCAAATGTATCCTTACATGTGATTGGTTTGGACCCTGTCATACAAAGAGAGGCACCAAATTAAAGGGAAGCCGAATCCAAATCCATACAGGTAATTCACGTATCTATAGTTGTCAAGTGAAAATAGATGCTAATATGGTGCATAATCATTATAGAAACATCATTCTATCATTTCTATTATATTGGTTCTTTTCCAGGGGAAGCAACACTTGCAGAACGTTCATACAAGGCTAAAGAAAAATCCTTGTATATGCAATATAAAATAAACAAAGAAGAATTCATAGACACTACCTACTGCGTGCCATTAAATAGCTCCTGAAGAATGTAGGGCATTGTTGAAAGCCCGAAGATGAAACATGTCATGTAGAGCAAAACGGCAAAGTGTTGAGACTTGAGTGTCGTGTAGGCAAAAGAGGCCTCCGTCCCCAAATGCTGCACAGAGAGAACCCAAAGTGACTCTCTGTGCAGCCGTTGAGGCCACAGGCGGAGATGTTCAAATCCTGGACCGCGAACATCTGGGACCCCAAGCTGCTGCAAGAAAATGCGGATTAAGTACCAAGCAATAAGCAATAAACCATAGTGTTAGGAAAAAAGTAAAGGTCTTACCTAAGGAGGTCAAGGTAGAGATGATGAACCTAATGGGGAGGTCCGGGACCCACGTGGACTGAATTACCCCAAAAGGAGTAGTAGTCGGCTTATCCGCCTGTTAGCAGGAGTAAACTGTGGAGCTGAGAGACAAGAAGTCCAAAGAGTCGAAGTGCCAGAGGGAGAATCCGTGAGTCAGTCCAAACAATCCGTGGTCGAAAGCCAATAATCACCAAGTAACAAATCCAAGGGGAAATCCAAGAAGAGTCCAGTAGAGCAGGCCAGGCCGATTCCATGAGTAGTCAATGAGCCGAAGTACGTAACGCCAAACAGGATGCAGAGCACAGCTGTGAAGCAACGAGTACCTGGGTTTCCTGTGTTTAAGTACTCGCGCCTCTGGTCACGTGATGAGTGCTTCTGGTCACGTGATGCGCGGCTGGGTCACGTGATCGGGCAAGTGCGTCACGCGACCTTACAGTCCCGCGACGCGGAAGCCCGATGCTAGTTCTTCGTGATCCCAGGCGCCAAGGTAACTGCCAGTGAAGAAACGGCCGTAGCCTGAGAGCAGTCCTGTTACGGACCAGGCGTGGCCGCGCGCGCAAGGCATGTGAGTATCCATGTGAGTCTCGGAGAGGAGAGGGAAAAAGGGATGAGCGAGACGGGGGGCGGGAGAGCGCTTTGGAGACCACACGATCCCGGGCCAGTGGTGTGCGCGTGGGAGTTATCGTGACACAAAGGACTTTTCACTGCCTGCAAACATGGACTTTTTAAACTAACCCGAGTAAGGGGGCAATAGCTATACATTTCATATTTGCCTACAACAATGCACTGTAATAAAGAAGTTTCAGTCACAAGGTGGTTGGATCACGCACTCTATTGCGCCGGGGAAATTAATTTAACTTGTAATCATTTGTATGTTTGTATTTGTGTACTGAAGCTAGGGGATAAAAGTGATTTTAATGTTGTAAACATGAGTGGAAACTCCTCTGTTTCAAAGAACCAATTATGATACTCAAACCTAATTGTGTCCATACCAAAGATGATTACAGTCACCATTGGTTTGTGAATTATTATGAAATTGGACACTTGAAATATTTCTATTAGGTGTCCGGAACTCTGAAATGGAGTCTTAGCTTGAATTGTATGTCTTGTTTCCTAATGATGTGTTACAGGCTGGTTAAACGGCTGCATGTGTCGCCTTAAAATCATTCTTTATTCATTCTCTTTTAAGGGATGTGCACAGATTCATAGCTCTGGTCACCCCCTGCCTAATGGTGTGTTTGGGTCCTCTGCTTTGTCAAAGTGCCTCTCCACATGGTGTTTGCTATTGTCAAGACTTGAAGACCGAGACCTGAACCCGTGGCAATGATTTCAAAGATTACAAATAAAGGAGGATGTTATTTTCCAGCTGCACGAGTATAGGCTTCTGTTCAGCTAGACGTTTATGATAGTAGTTCTTTGAGACCTGCAACCGGGTTCGTCCGTAACAGAAGTGTACAGGTGAGTTTCTATGATAAGTTGCTAATAATGTGACTTGTGTTCCCACTGATGGCTTGAACGGTGGCAATGCTTATTGAGCCTGCACACCCAGTTTGAATCAGATCACATTTGTATTTAATGTACAATATATTTGTTATGTTATGCATACTTGTAAAGCGCCTCGTTGGCCCAAAGGCATCATCTTTTACCTGCGGATGCTAGATAAGATATGTATGGATATTTGTGTGCCTCTTATCGAATCATTAACTGCTTGCCATGTATTACTTAGTCGTCTGATTTTCATATTTTTTTTTAAATGTCCAATTTAACGGGAAATGCGCTGAAACGAGAATGACTGTGAATGCCCATCGGTAATATTTTTTTGTTAATTTTTACATTGTTGCCTGTGCTGACCGAAAGCTTATAGAAATTTGCTTTTTATGAAATGTTGTGATGCTTTTATTTAAATAAATCATTAAGGACGGTGTTCGATACTTCACATTTCTT
This sequence comes from Ambystoma mexicanum, assembly GCF_040938575.1. NCBI lineage: Eukaryota > Metazoa > Chordata > Amphibia > Caudata > Ambystomatidae > Ambystoma > Ambystoma mexicanum. Next base: position 809,609,348 of record NC_090939.1, on the reverse strand, counting down.
TTACCCATTTCACTCCTAAGTACTGTTGGTACCTCATCTCAGAGGAGCCAACTTATGAATTCAACAGCGGATTCTCAGATGTTAGGGAAGTAACATCACCAGAGGTGATATTATCAGAAGTGATGTAATCACATTTTCACTCAGTGACCAGCTTGGGTGAAAGCAGTGGGGCGGAACAGTTAACAAAACACAATCACAATTTGTTTTGCTCTAATGCTGCATGATGGTGGGTGGAGAAAGAGGAGAGGAAAAAGATGGGGCCAAGGGGTAAGGAAGGAAATGACTGGAAGTGCAGAAAGAAAAGTTCAAAATGAAAAGAATAATTTTTACCAGCACACTGTGAAGAGAATCATCAGCTCTCTTCTGTGACTGGCGACTGTGCCTGCCACTGTCTGCGCTGCTGCCTCTTTGCTGCTCCCAGGAGTCTGGGCTGGGATGACTCCTTGTAGGTTGGCCCGCTGGGCAGTAGTTGCTGGTGAATTTTTGAACTGGAGCAGCATACACGTTTGCCCCGGATATGCAGGAGCAACAGATCGCAGCGCAGGTGCCTGAACAAACCAAGGAGTTGCAGGAGAGATCTTCCCCCAATAACCTAGTCACCAACAATGCACAGTGGCATTTTCTGGCATATTTTCGTGCTGCCTTTGCCCACAACATAGTGGCAGTGCCCATCCAAGTCCATGCAGGCTGCTCCAATACATGCCAGTTTTACAACATATGAACTCCCAACCAGTAACGAATACCATGCCACAGAATGTAAGTAGATCCAGACTGGCTTTACCAATGTAGGCCAGTCTACCACATAATCATACTCATATACAAAAATACTATGACACACTAAGGGCCTCATTACTCATTGCAATGTAGCCCCAAGAATATAAGTATAATTGTTCTTTGATGATACGAAGTTCATCCATCGCCCTTTTTTTCGTGGTATATTTTGCCCAGAACATTTTGTCAAAAAAAAAAACCATAAGAAAATGTGGTGGGGTGGAGGATAAGGGCATTTAAGGGGTAGTGTGAGGTGGGGTATAGGGGATAAATAATAGAGGAAGGGGGTGTGGAGGGGACCCCCGCCAAATAAAATAATAAAAAAGTCGATAAACAGTGAACAAAAAAAATGGTGGTGAATGAACATAGAATATCTTTTATAACACGCTTAATACCGGAGACCAGTTTCTAAGTACAAACCTGGGAATCGAACCTGTGTTGCTATGCTTTGTCTTGCTTCCAAGACATACACGTTTTCATTCAGCTATCCTCCCGGCCCCAGCAACCACTGGAGCCAGCAGTCGAGTCGCATTATAACACTCATCATGTTGGCTTTACCATTCATTCTCAATATAAAATGCCATGCCACATTAAGAAAGAAAATGCATACTGGCACCCCTAATGTAGGCCCGTCTAGCCATGTAATAACTCTTCTCATATTTGCTTTATGTTTGATGCCAACAAAAAAATGCCATGCGCGTTAAAAGGGCAAATGCAGACTGGCACTATTAACGCAGGCCATTCTAGGCGCATAATAACACTTGTTCTTGATGCCAAGTAAAAAATGTTAACTACCTGAGTACGAACATTCCTCAAAAAAAGACAACAAAATAAATTAAAAATATAAAAATATATTTATTCATAAAAACATTCAGGGCCCAATTCAAAGAAAGTTTAACACAGCTCAAAGGCACTTTGTGCCGAAAAATGCACTTTGCGGCACACAAAACTCATGTTGCTGATTCATTGATCAGACGTTGCGTGGGTCTTCACTCACTTGGTGCGGGTCCTTCCCTACTTTGCGTGGTGCTGAGCGCTTTGCGCGACACACTACGCAAAGTGTGGGAAGGATGAGCGCAAAGAAACAAATAGGGGGCCGGAACATGCATATTTCCCAGTCCTTGAGAAAAATGAGGAATAACATGGGCGTGTTGAGTAACGCGTCACGTAAAAAATAACATGCCTAATCAATCACAATCATAACCCAATTCATGGATTCTAACCGCAACTTCCCAGAGCGAAAAGGCACATGCAAACCTCGGGATCTCACAAACACATGATACGCGATGCAATGCAAAAAACACAAATAATACGTATATAAGCACGCAATGCATGGCATTTCAAAGTTGCACTTCCAGGATGAATCCAGCTGTAGTAGCAGTGATTGTACATGTTCATTGAAGAAGGACGAGGAGGGGGAAGATGGTGAGGGAAAGGTCTTTCCATCCTCGCACAATGCTTTTTGGGATGCAGGATGACGAGGTGTATGCAAGGTACAGATTCCCTCCCTATGTCATCCTAGACCTGGTCAGAGAGTGGGAGGGAGACCTTGCATCATCCACCATCTGCTCCCATGCACTCATGCCCCTGGAGAATGTGCTGACAGCCCTACATTTTTTGGCTACAGACTCATTTCAGCCCACCTTTTCCATTGCTGGGGCAATATTACTGGCCATGCAATCCCGGTGCCTACACCAGGCATTGCGCTGCATTACATCACGTGTGCATAGGTACATATGCATGCCACGCACACCGCAGGAAAGGCAGAGAGTGTGTGTAAGGAAGGCATGGTTTTCTTCATACATAAAAACTAAGATCGGGGTAGTCCCTTAAAGCATAGAGTGGATTGGGACTAATGAAAGATATATATTTTTGGGTAAACTCAGTTGACTTAATTTGTTGTGTATCCTAAACAGCAGATATCACAATTATTCTATGCCACTATATTTTTCTGAAGACATCCCTTTTTGTTAAAGCAATTTATTGTGCACTTTTCAAAGCTACATTTTAAAGAAAAACATATACATTTTTCTTTAAACAGTCATAAATGATGCATGATTATAAAGAAGAAATAGATTCGAAAGAGACTTTGACTCAATTCATATGAAAAAGCTTGAAGAACAAGTAACAAATTGTAAAAAAGGTTTAGAAACCAAAAAAGGAAAGGTTCCTTTAGAGAAAACCAAATCTTGCGAGCAGGTGAATGCAAACAATCAATGAGCAAATAGATATGAATAATAAATAAAAACATCCATATCACGTTTCGGATATGCCCCCTGCTGGGCAGGTAGATTATACTGAAGCCTTCCTCAGGGCAGGAACAGGGAAAAATTGAAAGCCGACTTCACCCTGTGTGAATGCAGCCAGAAAGAAAGTTGAAAAAAAGAATTTAAGGAATGTTTTCAGATGTTGGGGCATGTGTATGTATCTAAAAGTTTTTTTTGGATTGCAACAACAAATAGAAACCCAGTGGGAGCAACGTCCTTACCCTAATTGTGGGCAGGGACTGGAACAAGGACCCACTTAGGCTGGGGTTGAAGTCTTCCACTGGTGAGAAGGATGCATCATGGAACCCAGGGCCCCCCGTGTGCGACCACCCGCTGTTTTAGGATCCGTTCTGGGATGGGATAGAGAAAGATCTATCAGGGCTCTAGAACCAATAGTATTTAGCTCATTCGTCTCTAGGAGAGTTAATTAATTATTTGTCTCCTACCTCCTATGAAGGGAGTCGTATTTCAGATACTATTTCTTGGTAGATCCTCAGGTAACTTGAATGCGGGTGTGGCGTTGGATCCAGCTGTACTTGCTACAGTACAGGGAATAAAAAAGACAAAGAAGGGAGCAAGGTTGGTGTTATATTGTCCTCAAACACCAATTCAAACAAGCGTTGTTACGTTGTATATCATAATATCAGTAACGGTCTGGTACTTGCTTTGTTATTCAGCAACCATGAAGACACGTGAGAACCACGTAGATGCAGCACGGCCTCACAGTGCCTCTAGGTGGGTTTGCTACGGGCAGTGCATATGGCTGCTCGGGGTCTGAGTGCTGAGTCATGAATACAATACGAGGCGCCGCCTTCGCTGCAGCGGGTGTGTCTCGCAGAGCACGAGTTTGATTGGTCAAGGCAACATTTCCTGGTTGCCCCAGTGTATACGCACAGTGATTGGTTCAGTACGATGTCTGTTCCTAGTGCTAGGGAGGTGTGACCCTCCTGCACTAGATCTGATTGGACAGACGCTCGCTGATGGTGTTAAAGCATTTGTGTGCAAACATATTTATAATCGTGGGTAAATGAAGCCGATTTGAAGGAAGACGACTTAAGATACCTATTTACACATTCTTCACCTACCGTCAGACCGCGGGGTGAGCTAGGCATAATTGTTTGGTGTACATTGAATTTATTTGAATTGAAGGAATTTACGCGCATGCGTGCCTCATGTTCAATTTATTAGCCAGCTTTTAGAGGGTGTCTGGTGCTCATTTTGCTTGAAATTGGTCGTAAGTGAGTAAAGCTACTATGAAAAACACTTGTTTTCCGCGTGCACATCCGCCTAATTTGTATCGCTGCTCCTACCGTGCAAAAGAATAAGACATATGGACCTTATGCACTGAATGTTATGTTCAGTGTTGATGTCTTGGTTGATTTGTGCATGATGAAAATTAGAGAGCCACGTTCATTGAAGCGGTGCAATTATTTGTGTGTGGCGGACTCTTATGCTTCAAATTAGGGGCAAAAATTCTTTGTTTAATCCGTGCATATGACTAGAGAGTCTTTGGATCCATCTTGCTTCTTTGTGCTGGAGACTGCGTAATGGTTTTGCAGATTCCTTAACTACATCTAGGATCCACCATTTGATATCATTAGTAGTATAGTGGTTTTCCAAGAAATGATTTACAGGCGGTGCCGATGTATTTTTGCATCTGACGCGGGGGATCAGTGCTCAGAGATTCTGATGTTCACTGATCGGCTTGTCTGGCCTAAATACCACAGGCCACACGGACATTCGATGCAATAGATTGCTTGTTTTGTTTTGCAATTTATCATTGAGTTGAGGTGCCAAATCTTTGTCCCAATGTTGAAATTTTTCATTTTGCAGGTAAATTGGCACACTGAACAGGAGCCGCAAGGAAAATGTCCAACAGTCGTCCTGAGGTCCGAAAGTCCTGTTCTTGGAGCTGGTTTTTTGAATTTAGAATGTACCAGGGTGTCACATATGTTTTTTGCTCTTTTAAAAGCAATACGTGGCGTTGGGGAGTCCGGTAGACTCAGTTTTACAATGGGCCAATATTTTCAAATTAGTTTCTTGATTTGAAAGGTGTGGGGACCATGTGTGATCACACAGGTCATTTTGTCAGGATCAGAGTGTTCCCGATTGATGTTTTTTGACAGCAACATATCTCTATCCATGAACCTTGCTCTTTTCTTAGTGTTTGAGACAGGTTTTTTGGGGTAACCTCTTTCCAATAAACAATTGGCAAGGTCCTCAGATTGTTGGTAAAAATCCGCAAGATTGGTACAGTTCCTCCTCACTCGGAGGAACTGGCCATATGGTAAATATTCTCTCAGATGGCGTGGATGGTTGCTTGAGAAGTGCAAGAGAGTGCTCTGAGCAGTGGTTTTGCGATACAGGCAGCATTTCAAGATTCCGTCCTCATGTCTGATTTTTAGGTCAAGGAAGCTGATTTCTTTGTTGCTGCATTGCATAGTAAACTGGATGTTATTGTCGATGTTGTTCAACCAGCTGAGAAAGAGGTTGAGTTTGTTTTCTGAACCACTCCAGATAAACACGATATCATCAATGTAGCGTTTCCAATACGAGATACATGTTTTATAAGGATTCTTGTCACACAGGATGTTATTTGACTCAAAGGTGGACATGAACAATACATTCAATGGCCGGATCTTGAGGAATACTTGTATACAATGATTTGATATCCATTGTCACAAGTATTTGTATCTGGGGATCGAAGGGAAGATTTTCAAATATTTGGATAGGGTGCGTAGTATCTCGTAAATAAGTTGCCGTTTTCACGCTTAAAGGTTTTAGAAAAACATCAATAAATTTGCACACTGGTTCTAAAATCGAACCACAATCAGATACAATGGGCCTACCCGGTGGATTGACAGAATTTTTGTGAATTTTAGGCAATGCGTGTAGTGATGGGGTGCGGCCTTGGCTTGTAGTCAGGAATTTTAGTTCCTTGTCGCTGATCCAGTGCCTTTCATAGGTATGGTATCAAACAGTAAGTAAGACATAGGTGATTACAGTTCAAGGGTATTTATTGAACTGCAATGGGGTTTGGAAAACACTTTACTAACCATAATCTAAAGATGGGAGAAAGCTACGACCATCAAATTATAAAGCAGTCCTAGTCAAATCTGTCAAAACAAAAGGGCCTATACTAATAAACCTATTGCCAATCCTTACTTCTAAATACACATAGCGTGGGAAACAATGTAATACAAAAGAAAAGTGTAGAAGAAATGATATGTCTGGATATTCCCTTCACCACGTTTTCAGCACGGGACAAGGCGGCATACTCGAGATTAGCACACTCTCTGGCATCTTTAGCATGAGGATGCAGTTCCAAACTTTGACCTTCCACATCAAGTCCTTCTGAGTCAAAGTCTGTTTGCCATTCAAAGTCTCTCATTTTAGAAGGCCTGATGCAACACAACAAAACATTAAAGTTCCTTTCTTCTCAAGATTTTCACTTATACAACTCCTTGGGTGTCGTAAATCTCCCCTGTCTCACCTGTGATCGGGATCTCCCTTGTTCGGCCACAGGACTCTTCCTGTGGATGGTTCGGGTCTTCAATAGGCTCGCCCGAGCCTCGTCAGGTTGCAGGACGCGTTCAGAGTTCCGGGAAGTTTGTGGTTCCAGGGTATCCAGGATAGCGATGAACGAGTAAGAAGGGGGGGAGAAATCCAGGAACAGGAAAAAAGGCAAGGAAGGAAGTAAGAGGATCAAAGGAAACCAATGTAGAGAGTAAACGCACGTCAGGTCACTACCGAAGATAGAGTTGAGACGCGCGGATCCGCAGGGGCGTGATCAATTTATAGTACGTGCCACGACGTGAAAGCTAGTGCGTAGCACGGAGCTTGGTACGGCCATGTTGGGAGGAACAAGGAGTACCAGCCCTTCATGACAATGACCATGAGGTCCAGAAGGGGCAATTTCACCGGGTCATGACAGCATGCCCCCTCCGAAGACTGGTTCCTCCAGGCTTGCCTGGGTGAATAAAATGGAATCTTCTGAGCAAACGAGGAGTCTTTAAATTAGAAATTGGTTCCCATGTTCTCTCGCTAGGGGGGTAGCCTTTCCACTCGACCAGATATTGTAGTCGACCCCTCCTATACCTGGAATCACATATCTTGGACACCTCATATTCCAACTGGTCGTCCACAACATCAGGTGTGGGTTTGAAGGGTTTTGGAGTAGAACTAACGTAGGGTTTCAACAGGGAAGTATGGAAGACTGGATGTATCTTCTTCCAGGAATCCGGGAGCTTAAGTCGGAAGGAGACAGGATTGATGATCTCCTTTATAGAAAATGGACCATAATAGCGAGGAGCTAATTTGTTTGGTCGTAGATGTCGAGGTAACATTTTCGAGGCTAACCAGACTTGATCGCCAACTGAATAGGAAGGTGATGGTCTTCTCTTAGAGTCCGCGTATCTTTTGGTTCGAGTCTGGGCCTGTTCTAACTGATCCTTGGCCTCTCTTTGTAAGTCGATCGGCGTCTGAATCCAAGAGTCAAGGGTAGGTACCGGAGTAGATTCTGGAAGAACTGATGGTAAAACAGATGGGTGATAACCTTGACTGCAATAGAAAGGGCTGATCTTGAGAGCTGAATGGTCTGAGTTATTGTAGGAGAATTCGGCTAAAGGTATAAGGAGAGACCAATAGTCTTGAACCTTGGTGGCAAAACAACGAAGATATTGCTCCAGGGTTTGATTTACTTGTTCCGTTGCCCCATTGGTTTGTGGATGATAGCCTGAAGAAAGGGCACGTTGGATTCCTAGAACACGACAGAGATGTTTCCAGAATTGTGAAATATACTGAGGTCCCCGATCCGAAATAATCTTGGAAGGAAGGCCATGAAAACGAAAAATATGTTCCAGGAAAATTCCGGCAAGTTCTGAGGAAGATGGTAGTTTATACAATGGTGTAAAATGAGCTAGATGAGTGAACAAGTCAATGGTTACCATGATGGTTATATATCCTCGGGAAGGTGGTAATTCAACAATGAAGTCAGGGGCAATAACTTCCCAGGGTCTGGTTGGCAACGTAGGTTGTAGAAGCAGACCCGCCGGCCTCTGATTATCGTATTTGTTCTGACTACAAATAGCACAGGTCTTGGTCTGGACTTCATCCCTGGCCACCAGAACTGTCTTTGTATAAGACGGAAGGTGTTGGTTACTCCTCGATGGCCGGAGCGAAGAGTATCATGGCATAGATTCATTACCTTCTGTTGAAGTTCTTTTGTCGGAATGACCCCTGAATTGTTCTTGAATAAATATCCTTCCTTGATTGTTAGACGCCAGGGATTTTTCTTCGATATGTCCTTCCAGAGTTCAGATAATTGAGTCTGTACTCTGATTTCTTCCAGGAGATTGATTGCTTGAGCTACAAAGATTGTGGGTGGAAACATTTTAGGATAGATCTTATCCTCCAAGGGAACGTAGTCGGGACACCGAGAAAGGGCATCGGCAATCAAGTTTTGCGATCCAGGAACATGTGAAATTTGAAATTGATATTGAGCAAAGAAGTAAACCCATCAAGCTTGTCTACTGTTCCTGCACTCCATGGATTGTAGGACCTGAAGATTTCGATGATCAGTACAGACTTGAACTGGATATTTAGCACCCAGGAGTAGATGTCTCCATTCAGTGAAGGCATGACGAATAGCCAATAACTCCTTCTCCAGACTGAGTAGTGAGTCTCGCTGGTGGTCAGGGTCCGTGAGAGATAAGCAATGGGATGTTCCACCTTATCATCGGATTCTTGTTTTAAAACTGCTCCCTTGGCGTAATTGGAGGCATCAGTTTCCACTAGAAAAGGACGATTTATGTCAGGTTGGGCCAGGATGGGGGCCTGAGTGAATTCTTCTTTCAAGCGTTGGAATGCCTTGTCTTGTGGTATAGACCAGTTAAATGGAACGTCTTTCTTCAGGAGATTAACAATAGGATGAACAATCTCGGAAAAGGTGGGAACGAATTCCGGTAGAAGTTGGCAAGCCCCAGGAAGGATTGTATTTGCTTAACAGATGTTGGGACGGGCCAAGCCAGTATAGCCTTCACCTTTGAAGGGTCCATACTAATTCCTTCTGAACTAAGGACAAAGGACAGATGGTGAACTGATGGAACATGAAACAAACATTGTTCTGGTTTGGCTAAGAGTTGATTTTCACAGAGACTTTGAAGTACTGCTTTTACATGTTCTTCATGTTTCAAGGAGTCCTTGGAGAAGATCAATATGTCATCCAAGTAGACGATAACATTGAGAAATAACATGTCAGAGAATACCCTATCCATAAAACGCTGGAAGACTGCGGGAGCATTAGTCAGACCAAAGGGCATGACTAGGTATTCAAAGTGACCAAAGGGTGTTCTAAAGGCTGTTTTCCATTCATTTCCTTCCCGGATACGGATCAAATGGTAAGCACCTCGGAGATCCAGTTTCATGAATATCACTGCACCTTTCACAGCTTCAAGGATATACAAGATCAGGGGTAGTGGGTATCTGTCTTTCAGGGTGTATTGATTTAGGCCCCGATAGTCCAGGCAAGGTCTAAGCTCTTTGGCATCCTTTTCTGGAACGAAGAACAATGAAGCACCAGCTGGTGATTTTGAAGGTCTCATGGTGCCGTTCTCAAGATTAGTGTCTAGGTATTCCCGGAGGGCTCTCTTTTCGGGTTCTGAAAGGATAAACATCCTGCCAAAGGGAATTACTGCTGAGGGTTCAGTATCTATGGCACAGTCTTCGGGTCTATGTGGAGGTAAGGCTTGAACAATGGCAGTAGAGAATACATCAGCATACCCTTGATAGATCTCTGGAACTTGTACAATATTGGAAACCATGAGTGGTGTCTCTGGACACCTTGGTAGTCTTATAGGAGCTGTGACTGAGGTATCCAGGTTTAAACAATGGTTCATACAGAAATCCGAGCCCAGGAATAAGGATCCGGCCGTCCAGTTAATATATGGATTGTGCTTTTGTAACCAGGGCATGCCCAGAACCAAGGGGTAATGGGCTGATTTTATAATGTCAAACACAATTCTTTCTTGATGATGATTTATGGAAAGATGGATCTCCCTTGTTTGCAGACTTATGGGTCCTGAGGAAAGAGGTCTTCCGTCAATTGCTTCCACTGGCTGTGAAAAACTTCTTGCTTCATATGGAATGTTATGACTTCTGACCCAATCTTGATCAATGAAGACTACTATTGCTCCGCAATCCAGCAAGGCCAGTATGGGGTAGACCTTGTCCTTGGATGGCGATAAAAAGGCCTGTAATATCACCAATTTGTTTTGTCCAGGAGAGTTCAAGGATGGAATTGATGTGGAGCAAACATCGCTCTCCCGAAACCTTGCTCCATTTAGGATCGGGCGTTTCCCGAGCGTCGGGGAGGAGCCAGAGGACACTCTTTAACTAGATGTTTATCTGAGGCACAATACATGCATAAGCCTGTGTGTATCCTTCTTAACCTTTCCTGCGGGGAAATTGGTCCACGAAAGGCTCCAAATTGCATGGGTTCAGAATCAGTGCTCGGATTCTTGGCAGATTCTGTCCTTGTAGTATTCTCTGGGGAGTTTCTTTGAATTGAGACTTTATTCTTTTTCTTTTCGGCCTTTCTTTCTTGGATTCTGAAGTCTATTTGCATAGACAAGTCCAGGAGGGCCTGGAATGAACTAGGACGTGCCACCGTGGCTAACTCATCCTTAATCTCTTCATTTAGACCTCTGCGAAACAAGGTAAAACTGGCTTCCAGGGGCCAGTCCGCCTCTTTGGCTAGCTGTTTGAATCTAGTAACATAGGTCAACATGTCTTGGGATCCTTGTTGGAAGTCAAGTAACTTCTCTTGAGCACCGTGGACCAGTCTGGTCGTTCGAACATGGTCTTGAGTTCCGCGATGAACCCTTCATAATCATCCAGGAGAGCATCCCCTGAATTGAGTAAAGGAGTGGCCCATGTAAGGGCATTACCGGAAAGATGCGATATTATGAAGACCACCTTAGCCCTAGGAGTTGAGAAATAGTAGGGCTTGAAGGTAAAATGTATCAAACAAGAATCCAGGAATCCACGTAAGGTCTTTGTTGAACCGTCGTATTTATCAACCACTCCTCCCAATAATACGCTGTCCTTGTTCGCGGAGTCACGTGACAAGACAAGCTGTCTTAGCGCCGCATTCTCGGCTTTTAAATTCTGCATCTCTGTGGAAAGTTCTTGCATTCCGCGCATCAGGTCCTGAATAGCATTCTCCATGGTAGAATCCGTATTGATCGTTTTGCGTCTCAAACTGTCGTAAATCTCCCCCCGTCTCACCTGTGATCAGGATCTCCCTTGTTCGGCCGCAGGACTCTTCCTGTGGATGGTTCGGGTCTTGAATAGGCTCGCCCGAGCCTCGTCAGGTTGCAGGACGCGTTCAGAGTTCCGGGAAGTTTGTGGTTCCAGGGTATCCAGGATAGCGATGAACGAGTAAGAAGGGGGGGAGAAATCCAGGAACAGGAAAAAAGGCAAGGAAGGAAGTAAGAGGATCAAAGGAAACCAATGTAGAGAGTAAACACACGTCGGGTCACTACCGAAGATAGCGTTGAGACGCACGGACCAGCAGGGGCGTGATCAATTTATAGTACGTGCCACGACGTGAAAGCTAGTGCGTAGCACGGAGCTTGGTACGGCCATGTTAGGAGGAAGAAGGAGTACCAGCCCTTCGTGACAATGACCATGAGGTCCAGAAGGGGCAATTTCGCCGGGTCATGATATTGGGTGATTTACTGTTCACCCGAGTTCCCCCTGCGCCAGGTTAAGATCAACTTTAATGCAAAACCTTCAAATGGTCTCCCTCTACCGGGCTCGGACCAAATTCATGTACTTTTCCAAACTTTCTCTCATTCATCAAAATTGAAGACTTTCGACTGTGTGCAGGATCTTACGTGACCCTTTGCAGGACCACTTCAATTCACATTTATTCATTCTCTTTCAATTGATCTTCCACCACCGGGCTTGGACCAATTTTATCTACATTTGTCACTTCTCAGCTGGGTACTGTGAGAAAGTCATGGTGCCAACAAGTAAGACAGACTAAAGGCATCACAGTTCAACTGTGTTTATTGAACAATGAATTCTGTATGCAGGTTGGAAAAACGTCTAATCTAAACCTAAATATAAGATGGGATTGCTAGTGGCGTTATGTCAACATAAAAAGGACCTATACTAAGAAACCTATTGCCAAACCTCACAACTAACACAAAAAGGGATGTGGGACAGTTCTCATGAAAAGGAAGAAGTGTTCTTAAATAATATGTCAGGATGAGATAGCCTGGCTCTCCCTTCCCCACGTTTTGAGTATGGGGTGAGATGGGAGCTTGGAGCATAGTACAGTCTCTGGCTGCTCCAGCACGAGGTGACAGTTCCAATGGCAGTTCTCAGGACCATTGATGGACAAGTCTTGTTTCCTTATGAAGTCTCTCGCCTTCGAGGCCTGATGTGTTCAAATAACAAAAACAAAAGTTCCTTTGACAAATTAAAAGTTTGTTTTCCAATGTTCGCTGGGTGATGGGTTCACCCCTGGACCCTCCTCTTCTGGGCGCTGACCCTTCATGTATCGATTCCGTGATGTATCACAGTTCCTTCATCAATCAACTTTGGGTGATAGTTTCACCTCTGGTTCTCCCTCGGTCGGCTCAGACCCCTCTTTCCTTTAGCAGGATTCAGCTCCCTTGATTTCTCAATGTTTACTCTAACTGTGGGATTCACTTCCCTTTCTTTCACACTATTTGTATGGGGATTTTGCTTGACCCTCTGTATGACCACTTTGACCTATTTCGCTGGCCCTCCCATGGCCTTCTAATATATGCAGTTTCTCTCATATGGGGCTCGACCTGAGTCTCTTGAGTTAGCACACACATGATGCCGGATTGCCTCTGCAGCTGGTTTCCCCTTCACAATTGTTATAGTTAATTCAAAGTTTAGCTTTGGTTCAAAACTTGCCACTTTGCGATTCTCACTCAACACAGCCCAGTTGTTATCAGTTCTCCCCTCGACTCACCGGCTGTTATGAACCGCTTGGCTTTTGGCTTTTCTGGAGTCAAGGCTTGTACCACGGGCGTGGGAGTTTCGCTCGCTCCTGCTTATCGACATAGGCTTGCCCAGTGTACCATTGACATCTGCCGCAGCACACTTGTGCTATTGTTTGCGTTCATAGGCTCTCCTCCAAGAAGGTTCTGCAGGCCTGTGACAAAAAGGGCAAGGTCACTTCTTTCCTCAAAGCCCTCTAGATTCCTGCCACCTTTCTCCTTCTTTTGAACTGGCACGTGGTAGCTGTATTTTTCTGCTGTCTGCCGTCCTTGCCTTGCTCGTACTGCACTCTCTTGCTCCCCCTTTTATCCCTGTGGGGAAAAGGAAGGGCCATCGGGTGTGTGTGATTTGAGTAAATTGCCTGACTTGGCCTGACCCTCGTGTTGGGACATGCCAGGGACACAGGTTGCATATTAGTCTGGTTTTGATCACAGTTCACAAAAGTGTTAGTTTGTTGTCTTGGGTGTGTAAAGGTGTTCGTGTCAGAAAAGGCGGGGTTGGAATGTCAAGATATTCTACAGAGTATGATGGGGTAGGATTTTCAAAATGGGTGAGAATGACCGGGATGCAGAACAGGACACAGGGGATTGCCGGAATGGTAGTATTCTGTCACAGTAGATTTGGATTTTGGAAAATGATAATCAGAAGTACAGGATTGGTGGAATTTGCGAGGTAAATTGGAATAGCTGGGATAGAGAAATGAACAAAGGGAATTGTGGGAATCGTAGTGTTTGATCTGAGCCTGTTGGGAGTGTGGGAAACAATAATCAGAGGGACATGGAGAAGAACGGTTGTAGTCATTCAAGTAGGAATAAGAAAAGCCAGGATTCTGGGGTAGGTAGTTTCTGGGAGCAATGGAAATTGGGATTCTAGGTGATTGGTTAAATATGGAGGGGTTGCTGGCTTTCAGAAGAGGACGTTTATTGGATTGAAGATAGGTCGATTTGGTACAGCCTATAAAGGTTTTGAAGGCCTCGTCTTCCTCGTCCCTCTCTCATGTATAATACTTTGTCTCACCTGGGATATCCCCCCCAAGTATGACCCCGGGTTCCCCCACCTAGGTAATCCTCCCTCGCTCGTCCATCCCCAGGGTTGGGATCTGAGAGCACAAGTCCTTCCCTGGCCACCTGGATAAGGCATTCTCGAGGTCTCATTCGGAGAATACCCTTAGGTTTCTCACATTACCTTACAGAGACCTTCGATTGAGCACCCATGTGGTGCTGGAACACTCTGTCAAAGGTATCATAGCTTTCTTTAAAGTTCAATCACTCATTAGCAGTTCAACTTCGCTTACACCTCTTATCACATGTGTTTTAACAATGTTCGTCCCAGCACTCGGCACACAATGTTGCTGCTTGCAACCTTAGCTTCAACAGAGACTGGTCTTGTAACAGTCTCCCCAACTCACCAGCTGTGTTGATTTCCCTGACGCTGCTTTGTTCGTGGAGCCAGGGTCAGAAATCACAGCGGCTGGTGATTCTCCCTGCCTTGATAATTGACGTGGGTGAGCCCTGTGTATCTCTGACACACATTGCAGGATTCTTCAGCCTGGTTTCCTGATCTTACGCTTTCTATGCTCGAGGTCTCTGGAAAGTAACGGTTCCTTGTTGAAAAGGTCAAGGGAATTTCCCTCCTTGCGATCTTCTTCAGTTTCGCTGTCTTTCCTCTCTTGCTCAGCTGCAATCTCAAGGCTGCTGTTTCCTTCTGTGCTTTCTCTCGTGCTCCGCCTTTTATTTTTGTGGTGAAGTGTAATGGAAGTCAGGTGTGTGTGATGGTCAGTAGTTGACTGACCTCACCTGACCATTGTATTGGGACACATCAGGTATACTGCTCGGATGTTAGTCTGTTTTCTCTCATAGCGAGCTGTCCGTGAGAACATTTTTGTGTTGTAAAAGGTGACGGGGGGTAGAGTTTCTAAATATCCTACCTGGTAGGATGGGGTAAAGGTGTTAAATGGAAGGGGATTCCATGTCTCACCATCTGGTGTTCCACCCCCACTCCCTGAAGACCCCTCACCCAGGTGATCCTCCCACAGTGGTCCACCCACAGGAACTGGATCCAAAAGCGATGGCCGTGTCTGTGGTTAAGACACCTTCTGGTTTCTCACAGTGTGTCACAAGTTTTATTCCACAGCACACTTCCCATGGGAACTGGGAGCCATTATTTGTACAAATGTTGCGCTACAGCTCCCCTGAGCAACTAAACGCATGTACCAAACACATGTACCACAACCGGCGCATTGGCATTCAATCAATGCAGAGGTAATCGGGGATGCAAAGGGAGTCATCATGCATGTGAGAATTCCCTGGAAGCCCACATCATTTACAATAAGGACTTTGTAAATTAATCCTGCATGAAACGGTGAAACTTGACAACCATGGTTTACTGAGCAGTGCCCTCTGCAAGCTTGGGTTGTGTCTGTGGCCTTGACCACACCCCTGTACCAGAAAGCCACCTGGGTCTAGACACCTGGGGCCACACAGAGGGTGTTGTTCTGTGCCAGGAGGCCAGGGGCTTCATTGGAAGAACTATCTTGTGCCCTACCATGAGCTACATTATGGCTGTTGTGCCACCCCATCCGCTAGTACCCTGCCTCGAATGTGGATTGACCGTTTTCCAAGCCAGCAGCGGACCTGGGGCATCCTGGTGTGCTCCCCGTCCCTCCATAAAGGGAAAAGCACAAATGCACCAGGCCAGAGCTCCACTGCTGCACCTCCTCAGCCCTGACCCTTGTGCGCCTGGATCGCATATGGGTCCACTGTGGCCCCTGCCGAGCGGGTCCTGCTGTTCCTTGACCAAGTGGCCACATGGACCTTCCTGCCAGACCATTGGAATGCATTGCACTAGCAGATGGCTGGCCTCCTCTGGAAGCTTAGATGGCTGTCAATCGAAAAATTAAATTTCAATGTGGGACCAGAAGGAGGCAGGTTGCTCTTGGCCAGAACTCCCCCTCTGTCACACAGGATACAATGGATACAAGAAAGCTCACTCACCTTCCTCTGGATTACTGTACACAGTGTGCAAAGCACCTGTCTATGATCCACTTGGTTCTTGCTGCCCCACCTAGTCCTTGTGGTGAAAACACTGTGCCATTGGACACTACCAGCCTAACAACATCCATGTGGTGTGCCCTGAACAGAAGGATTTGGGCCTCGAGTGATGCTGTGGAGTCTGTCTTCTGTACACCACATTTTCTGCACATGCTGCTGAACATATATGGAGAGCTGAGCTATTCTCGCCCCATGTGCTGTCACTGAGGCAGTCCTGGTCAGTTACTTCATCCATGCTTAGCGAGATGGTCATATTTAGCGTCTACCAACATCTGAGGCCATACTGGGTGAGCAGAAACACAGGTGGCTGGGATGGAGCCTGGCCCTGTCAGGGTGTTGCCCCAGAATTATACCTCTTGCGTTGTCAAGTGTTTGCTGTCCTGATCTGCAACAAACTTCACCTGGGGAGTACTTGCCTAATGGATGTGGTTGTGAGGCATGCACGGCTATTAATGAGGGAGGAATCCTAGTAGTCACTAACCCACTCGTCAAGGTGGAAAATGTGTCTGCTTTGTCTATACCCGGGAAGGTAAACACATTCAATTATCTATGAGACGGAGCTCAAGGACCAGGTTGCATAAACAAAGTCAATTTACAAAGAAACCTACATACAAACTTTAATTTCATACATATTGAAAGTTAGTAAAATACACAAGTAATCGAAAATCATTACACAAAGGCTCAACAATTCCAATAAGGATCTTATTGGGTCATTACATAAAAAACATAGGATTTCGTCATTAAGAATCAGATGGTTGGTTAACAAAAGGTGCAAGATACATTCAACCTATAACTGGTATTGTATCAGTTTCTAATAATTGTAGAATAACTAGAATTGTTCTTTCCCTGTACCAATCAAGGAAAATGTCTCGACATGTTTCAGTTCTTGGGGGATAACTCATAGAACTTTCATCAGGAGGGTTGTAATAAACACGAAAATCCCAATAAAAATTCGATTGTTTCGAAAAAGGACAAATGTGGTGTACACATGCAACCTTGCGTGGTGCTCGTGGGGGCTCACAATGTAGGTTGTTTAAGATGAAGAGGGCTGCCAGCTAGTTCTTCACATGCAACTGTATGTCTGATATTAAGAAGCAGACGTAGATAAAGAGATGTCAGGTCTTTTGAAATTACTCCATTCCGGCATAGATTATTGTAGGCAAGAGATAACACCACCAATGTGGGCAGGAACCGGCACTCCCACCATGGGCTCTGCAGATTTCTTAGTGATAATAGTTCTAGTTGCATCGGATGTCGGCACTGTACATCTCGTCGCTACTCGAGTATCGATCTCAAGGTTAACTGCAACGACGTTCACTTGGAACGCGACTGACAGGGACTCAACAGGAGGCAGCTGCGCGTCTGTAGGACAGACGTGCAGCTGTCTCCCGATGCAACTAGAACTATTATCACTAAGAAATCTGCAGAGCCCATGGTGGGAGTGCCGGTTCCTGCCCACATTGGTGGTGTTATCTCTTGCCTACAATAATCTATGCCGGAATGGAGAAATTTCAAAAGACCTGACATCTCTTTATCTACGTCTGCTTCTTAATATCAGACATACAGTTGCATGTGAAGAGCTAGCTGTTAGCCTTCTTCATCTTAAACAACCTACGTTGTGAGCCCTACGAGCACCATGCAAGGTTGCACGTGTACACCACATTTGTCCATTTTCAGAACAATCGAATTTTAATTGGGATTTTCGTGTTTATTACAACCCTCCTGATGAAAGTTCTATGAGTTATCCGCCAAGAACTGAAACATGTCGAGACATTTTCCTTGATTGGTACAGGGAAAGAACAATTCTAGTTATTCAACAATTATTAGAAACTGATACAATACCAGTTATAGGTTGACTGTATCTTGCACTTTTTTGTTAACCAACCATCTGATTGTTAATGACGAAATCCTATGTTTTTTATGTAATGACCCAAAAAGATCCTTATTGGAATTATTGAGCATTTGTGTAATGATTTTTGATTACTTGTGTATTTTACTAACTTTCAATATGTATGAAATTAAAGTTTGCATGTAGGTTTCTTTGTAAATTGACTTTTTTTATGCAACCTGGTCCTTGAGCTCTGTCTCATAGATAATTTAATCTGAGGCATGCACCCCATACCCATCCAATGCTTGCAGCTGTGTAACACCACAGTCGGCCACGGCCAGCTGCCCATAGGTAGGGGAATGTGTGTTGGGGGGTTCGGTCCAAGACCATCAACACCAGGTGCATGCTGTGGGTATACCTCACCTGCCTCACCTACCATTAAATGTGAAACTGGGAGGCTAGGAGGCACCAGAAACATGCAACTGCACCAGGTCCATGGATACAGTGGCATTGCTGATCTGAGTCTGAGCTTTGGACGGCAAAGGCAACGGGCACCCTGTGACAGCCACAGTTGCACCCTGGAGAGGGCCCTTGGGCAATTGATGTTAAAGTGACCCTCAGACCAGCGTAGCCTCAGGAAGAGCCCAGAGCTGCAAGGTGAGATTAAAGTAACAATGATCAATGTGTTCTACAGATCACACATACAAATTGCAGCTAACTGCATTTTTCATTGATGCGTGAGCTGAGTGGTCCACCAACAACTTTCATCCATCCAGATGTCTGCCAGAATCTACTGGTGCAGGAGAGGTTGGGGGGGGGGGAGACAGCACCAGCTGTCCTGCCCACATGGTGAGCTGGACCCATGCCCTTTTCGGCATCAACATTTGGTAGTCGAACAAGTCCATTGTGGAACACAACAAACGTGTTCCCGGTGCACTGCCCTCTATGTCGGCTTCCTGGCCTCTGTGGCAGCATGACAGCGCTTCACATGGTGACGGTGGCCCGGGCTGTGACAAGCATATATGTGTCTTGTGCAAGATCACAAGCCCCACCTCAAGAGCTAACTAGGGCCAATTACAAGTGCAGCAACTGTAACATATACATGTGGACCTGGACTCACCATGGCTGCTGCCGCCAGACTTGCCCCCCACCCCATGATTCCCCTTTAAAGGATGTGAAATGAGCACATTCCATTCACAGGGACTCGAAATAATCCTGTGACTTCGATTCAAGTCATCACCTCCACAAATTGGGAGTGGCCAATTAGCATGCCTGCTGCCTTCCCTGGATGTGGTGACTGTTTTTCAGGCTTACTCACCAGAACTGAAACATGGTTCACTCTTACCTGTAAGCACCATGGTAGGCACAGGAAGTTGACTGCATGCTAAAACAGGAAGAAAAACACAGTGATTTGACAGATCCCCAAGTGGACTCAAACCAACACACAAAAAGGGGGGCAGGGTTTCTGTGAATTTTTAAACATAATTTTAGAAATTATTTCAACCAAGGAAGTCGATAGTGATTGTTTCAAATGTATTCAAAATATTGAAAATGACTGACAAAACATTATACAATGCAGAGAATAAGCAATGAAAACATACAGAATACTTAGAGATTGTAAAATTGAGGCACCAGTATAAAATAAATTACTCAACCAATATATACAAGTGACGACAGCCCCAAATTGGGGTATATAGTTGCGCTTAAATACTTAGACACACCACCACAAAAAAGAACAAAGAACGGACCCAGCCCCAATGTGCCGCCAAACCCCAAGAACGGTAATATGTAAGACAAAAAGAAAAAAAGTTCACATTGAACAAACAAAACAAAATTCAAAAATGGATTAGAGCGAATCCGACAGACCAGCAAGGGTCGTACACCTGGTGGAGCTGCATTGGCATGTCAGTCCCTTATGAATGAAAAAGCATTACCATAACATGTAATACATTGAGAGGGGGTAGGAAAGTGACCATTCACTTAGTCTCTATCCCCTGACTTCAATCACAGGAGAAGAAATTCAAATGATAACTAAATTAGTGTCACCAACTCGAGTTTCGGCAAGAACAGCCCAAGTGTAGTAGTAGGGCCAAGCCTTCTTCAGGGCGGAAAGGTGTTCATGTGGCGGTGAAGTTGTTGCACTGAAAAGAAACATGTAAATCAATACATACGTTGCGTGCATACTAATAGACAATACATATTGGATTATCTACCAACAATTCCTCCAACAACACCCCAACTCCCCCATAGCACTGATTTTGAGGACACTACTGTGGCAGTTGCAGATTGTTTGTAGGTTAACCCACATTTACTAAATTAATTATAGTTCGAAAAGGGGCACCACTGTGGCAACATGCTCATGCTCATCCAAGAGAAATGGAAACCACCACCCAAGGCTAATAAAATACCAAACCGGAATTAAACAATTTGTTTAAAACCTGCAAGTTTGAAAGAGCATCACCTGGCTCCTAAACTGCAAGGTGGATTTTCCAACAGACCATGCAAGTAAAGAGTGAAGTCAAAATTCAGACGAGCAACGAACAAGAAGTCACTCAAGAGTATTGAAGCTGTAAACAAGAAAAGAGACCACTGACTGATCAACTGACACGTAGACCAACTGTGTGGAACTCCCAGATAAATGCACTGTGAAACATCACCTCAGTGGTCATTAAAAACCAGGGTGAGCCATTCAGACAAGGATTAAACAAGCAACCTACCTATGATGGATGTTTCCAGAGAGCTAACTGGATTGATTACGAAGTGTCGGCGCAAGGCTTCTCAATGGACATCATGCATCAGTGAAAACTGGCGGCAGCATTACAGCAAAAATGTAAAAAACGCCTGCAGCACTTGAACAATTGAAACTATTCCATCTTCGCTGTGCGATGTATAATGGAGTGAAGAAATGTCACATGACTCGGCTTGCTCACAGCTTTGACCATGTTGGGCAGAAGGAACAACTTAATTAACAAAAAGGTGTAAACACAAGTGTACAGAATAACAGTCGTATCAGTATAAATTTGAAGAAAAAGGAAAGTTGACTGGCCTGACATCACTGTGTATGTTTGCCATCACGGGGAGGTGAAAACTGACCGAGTGTAGCTACAGTCAGTGAAGCAGCAATGACATGCCATATTGTTCTAGGACTGATTAATGTATGCATCCCAGGAGGTCAGCATCTGCTGGCATGTATTAGCTGTACATCCAACACAGAAATCAACCGTGGACATTACTAATTCAATGAGCCATTTGCACTGTCACCCTACTAGACATGTGTACACACATGTGTATGGCTCACTCATTGAGACAGGCATATGTTGCTGGCTGGATCCTCAAAGTAGCTGAACCTGCCTGAGCGTAGCGATGGGGTTGCGTTGCACCCGTCTCAGGCTGATCTGCATGCCCCCGGGGACTTCTGTGGGACAGAAGCAAGAGAGCATGCAAAACCACAACACTTGGGAGGGTGGACAGGTCAACAGCATGCCAGAAGCAGTCCAGCCTGCACCAGGGGTGGTGGTGGAAGGGCAGAGACTGGCACCAGGCACAACTGAAAGTGTGAGGGGTCACACCATGCACCACCACCAGTGTGGTGACATCAGGGGCTGACACCCCACAGAACGGTCATTTGGAACTGCTGCACATACTTGCTTGGTGGGGAAGCCTGAACAGCATGGCCGAGATGGCCTGCACTGGGGTAAACAACACCCAACCCCGTCCACACTGAACTGGCCACCAGTGAGCTTCCAGGATGCTCAGCCTCGTATCTGCCTGTAGGGGGAGACACGCATGTATGGGCCATTACCAGATTGCCTGGAGCCCATTCCCTGAAACTTTGGTCATGAATGTGTGAGGCATGCCAAAATTGGGTAAGCTCAGTGGGTGCGCCTAGGTAGAGTCACAGTTCCGGACCAGGTATCAACTAACACCATAACTGTGCATTGCATGTACAGATGGACTGTGCCCCCCCCTCCTCTGGCAACAACTGGAAGGTCACATCAAAGAGTGTGAACACCAATGAATACACCAAAACCAGAACTCAGGAACAGAGTAATCACTGGCACTGAAGTAAACACATTGCCATCAGAGTATGTCTTTCACTCTGGACAAAGGGGTTAGTCTGCCCTGGGCTGTGCCACAAAGCATGGCATTGATGGCAGGCATACAGGTCTGGCACACCCACTGTCAGGTTGCTCAGGGGCCTGTGTGGTACCATTGGATGCAGGGGAGGGAAAGGGACACCGATGGAGGAGGGGAAGGGCTGGGGAATGAAAGTACAAGTGAAGGAGCTGATGGGAAGGAGGAAAGAGGGTAGGAGGGACTGGACAGAGAGGAGACAGAGGAAAGAATGGGCAGCTGGGGAGCAGAGAGGGAGAGAGAGAGTGAGTGGGGAGCTAGAAGGATATTTGCTGGTGGGTGAAAAGGGGAGAGAAGGGGGTAGTTAGAGTGGGTGAGGGCTGAGAGAGGGGGTGTTGGATTCTCTCTTGCCGGTGCGCTGGCAGAAGAGAGAACGTGTGAGGCCCTACGTGGAAAGCCAGGCTGGCGGAGAGCAATAACTCATGCAGACACACGCAATCAGGATCATGCCCGGAACTGCCTCGCTCGTGGTGGGGCGGGCCCTTTATTTACAGGCGCCTTACGTCACCGTGCTCGCGGGACGTAAGGCATACATAATATTTCTCCTTTTTTCCAACAACTTGTAATAGTGCATGCTATACTGAACTGTGTCAAAACCAAAGCAAATTAAACTCTACTGTGCACTCTAGTCCAGCACAGATGTTGCCCTCCCTCCAATGTCATTTTACCACTCAAAATCTTTTAACCTTTCTGGGGCTCTCAGGGCTATTCTTAGGGCATAGTGCCCTCGTCTAGGGGCCGTCCCCGGACCTGTGTCCTGTTGTGGCTCACCTTCCTCACTTGGGGATGCCTCATCCTGCCCATCCAGTGGTTCATCTGCTTCGTGCCTCTAAGTCGACTCTCCTTCGGGTTGGTGGTTCTCGTCCTCCAGCGGCGGCCGCGCTTCTCCCGAGAGCTGCTGGTCCCCATCAGTCCAAATTTGTCGTGGCACCTTCTTGAACCATGAGGCATTCCTGGTGATCAGGCGATGCCCTCATGCTGCCGTTACCATTGTTCCCTGTCTTTGTGTTACAGTCCAGGGGACCAGGTCATATTGTGTATCAAGTTTGGTTTTTGTGGGGTTGCGCACCACCAACACCTGGTCACCGACTTGGTGTTCTGATTTCCATGCATGCCTCCTGATGCTCATGTGCTCGTTTGCAGTTATTCTTCTCTGATGGGTCCGATAGCTGTCGTAGGTGTCTGTGCCCCTGCTTGGGTGCTGTGGAATGGATGAGTTTATCATTGTCCAATACATGATGTCTGCCAGTGGTAGCCCTGTGGTGCTGTGGGGTGTCACCCGATAGTTCCTTAAGAATCGGTACAGGTCCACCCTCCAGGGGCTGGAGTGTGGCATGACACCTTGTTAATGGTTTGGATGGACCTCTCTACATTGCCATTCGCTTGTGGCCATCTTGGCGTAATGCGGTGGTATTGGATGTTCAGATCTTCCAGGTACTTTTTGATTTCCGTACCCTGGAAATGTGGTCCATTGTCACTTCTAATGCGTTGCGGCAGTCCATGGGTGGCGAACATCTTTTCGAGGGCCGGTATCACCATTTCTGCAGATGTGGATGATACAATTTCCACCTCTGGGTATTTTAAGTGGTCGTCGATGGCTACTAACAGATATGTGCCTTCCTGAACAGTGCTCCGGGGATGCCCTGTATCACCTCTTGGATGGCTTGCTGGAAAACCTCTGCCGCTGAGGAGATGCCAAAACTTAACCTTTTGTACTGGCGTAGGCCCAGGTGTGTGGAAAAAGTAGTGATATATTTGGAGTCACGATGCAGTGTTAACTGATGGTAACCAGCATTGAGATCGACCTTGGAGAATATCTTCGACACAGTGAGGTCCTTGATCATTTCGTCGAGTGTGGGGGTGATGTGTCGTCCCTGCTTCATTGCTGCATTTGGAAGGTGCATGTCGATGCAGATCCTCACCTTTCCCGGCTGCTTCGGCTTCTTTGCCACCACCATGGGTGATACCCACGGTGTCGGCCCACTTACCTCCTCTATAATTCCTACCTTTTCGAGTTCACACAGCTCCTTTTCGACTTGGTCTCTCATGTGGAATGGGGTTCTCCTGTGACACACTGCTCGGGGCTGTACTGATTCGTCGATGTGTAGCTTTATAAGTTTTCCTTTCAGGCATCCACAGCTCTCAACTCACCCGCTTTTGGCGGGTGTCACCCGCCTTGTAAACAGCGGACTCAGCCGCCAAGCCTCCTGCACGCCCATTCATTTCAATGGGCGCCTCACCCGCCAAAAACAAAATCGGGTGATTTCACCCGCCTTTTCGACACAAATGGTTGAGAGCTATGGGCATCCAATGTCTTTGAGGAGGCCCGGATACTTTTCGAGGAGGCTAGTGATGTCTGTTGGGTCCGTTACATCACAGATGAAACGGATGAGTCCCAGGTCTTCTGCTGCATCCCCACTCAGTAGGCATTTGATGCCTGCGTTGACGGCATATATCTTTGATTGTAGCACTCCGTCGCCTCTGCTGATTGTTGTCCTGAAACGTCCCTCCACTGGTAGTGGTGTCTTGCACCCGTAGGCGAATAGTAGTGTGTCCGTTGGCTTTAGGCCAGGACGGGGGCAAAGTTTTTGGAATATAGTTGCCGGCATGACGTTTACTGATGCCCTAGTGTCAATTGTCATTTGTGTCTGTTGGCCCTGTATGGCCACTAGGCATTTTCGCCTTCTTTGCCTCTTCGCCTACTCCACGCCTCTGTGCTCAAGTGCCGAGACTAGGTAGACTTTTCTCCCCCTTCTCATTTGTCAGTTTTCTGCATCTTTCGTTGTGTCACTGTCATCATCACCTGCTTCATCGGTTGATGAGTTGGCAGTTTCAACCCGGCGGGCATTGGCTTGTTTCTTTTTCTTAGGGATTCCTTTGTCTTGTTGTGGTTGGGGGCGTTGTGTTTGTCCTTATGATTTACAGACTTTCGCATAGTGGTCCTTCCAGCCACATGCTCCGCACGTGGTTCCTTGTGCTGGGCAATTTCGTTTTCCATGACGCACGCCTCTGCACCATCCACATTCTGTACGCCCTGGAATCCTTGGCTGCCACCGAGGTGAGTTGTTTGTGTCGTTAGGGTCTTCTCTCAGCTGTTGGCGGTTGGCGATTTGGGCTATCGTCACTGTCGTCCGCATCAATTGGAGCTTCTGCAATGTGGTGCTCATGTGTGCCGCCCTCGCGTGCGACAGTTCTCTTTGACGCCCATATCCGAGGGTTCTGGCTAGTGAAATGCCTTTTTCGCACAACACCATTCAGCACAGTTTTTCGGAGTGCATGCCATTGATGATTTGGCGTCGTATCTCCTTCTCGATGTTGTTGAATTCACAGGAGAGTGCGAGTTTTCTGAGTCTCGTGTGGTAAGCGTCAAGCTTTTCTTGATCCATCTGGATGGTGGTGCAGAAGTTGAAAGTCTCGTAGTCCGGGTCCAGTTGTGGCATGAAATGGGCAGTGAGAGCGTATTTGGCTAGTTGGTAGATGGATGTCTGAGCCATCTCTAATCACCAGTGTGTTGAAGATGTGCAGGACGTCGTCACCCACGTTGGGCAGAAGGTGTGACCTCATCTTCCTGGGCATTGTGATGTCTTTACAGTCCATTGCCACTTTGAACTTCTGGATCCACAATAGCCAGCGGGGGTCGGTGTAAGTGTCGAAGAGTCCTTAAGCCATTGTCGTTCCGCCATGCGGTCGCGGGGATGGTGTTGCGGGTGAAAGTGACGCTGCATTTCTCGACAGCGTGCCAGGTCTGGGTGTGGACAGGCCGGTCGCCATGTTGTGCTGATACTGGGGTTGCCACAGATAGGGTGCGTGTGTGGTGAATACTCCTCACCTTTGTGGTTTTGCTGCTGATAGGGTGTCGAGGTACCCAGTGGCTCTCCTCGGTTGTTGTCTGCAGTGTCATGCAGACACATGCAATCAGGATCGTGCCTAGAACTGTCTCGCTCGTGGTGGGGCGGGCCCTTTTTTTAAAGGCGCCTTAGGTCACCGCGCACACGCGCACGGGACGTAAGGCGTACATAAAAGGGGGTAAGAGACAAAGACAGAGACAGAAGCAGAGGAAAAGAAGAACACTGTGGCAGAGAGGCTGGAAGGCCAATTGATAGAACCATAGTACAGGTCGGGATGAAGGAGGACAAATGGTGGGAGGGTGAAGGGAAGACTGGCAGAGAAACGCCACCTGCTGAAGGTAACTTCTCAGCTTCTCATGCCCCAACCCACATGCTGAACACACCACAGCAGCCAGACCAATCTCCACGCATATAAGTCTGTGGCACCCCAGTCCAGACTCTGCCCCATCCACCTACCACCCCTGTTGGCCATATCAGTTCATTGACCAGATCATCACTCACCAGCCATCACTTCCCCCTGAATCAAAGGTCACTGTCGTGACTCACTTGTCCCCTGTAGGTCTCCGACCTCGCACTCCCCTACGTTGCCGGTGCCGTTGGGGTGTCTTTTGCAGAGAAAACGAGTTGTCATGCCTGTACATTCCCGGCAAATGGCAAGTTGCAGGACTACAGTTCCCATGATGCTGGGAACTAGGTCACATGATGTTCTCACATTTTTGCATCACAACACTGTCCAGACGTCCTCTGAATATCGCAAAGACTTCTATTTATACAGTCACGTAAAGCCGTTCTGTGCTCCTTAAATGTTTCTTTTTTAACATGCATTGAGCTCAGTTTCCCTGTTCTGCTCTGTGCCTTTGATCCTGCGGTTTTGACTCATTTCTTTTACCCAGACTGACCGCTCTTGCTCCTTGCCTACTGTGACGCCTGGTGTTACCTCTGGACTGATTCTTTGGTATTTGAAACCTGTGATCGTTTTCCTGGATTGTGCTGCCTTCCCTGTAACTACTGCAACGTTTGGACATTCTGTGAGTTTTTAAAATTCTGGATGTTTATTTGTGCCCATTTTTGCTTTCTGCTGTGACACTCCGAATAGCCTTGTTTTTGCAGGTTTTTTTGTTGTTGTTCTATGACGGAACTTTGGATTACCTGTATTGGATCTCCTTGGTGGAATTGCTGGATTTTGGACATTGTGCTGACTTTCAAGAACTAGATATACATTGTGTCTGAACCTTTGTCGTTTTAGATTGCGTCCTCATGACGTATGGGTCAGGTTTGGATATTAAAGAACACTCACTTCCTGCATTTACCATCCTCTGATGAAGGTGACTGGAGTAGAACTGCCATTGACACTTCGGTAGGAGTTCTCTGGGCCTCATTACGACCCTGCTGGTCGGGTGGCAACAGTGCCAGTAGGCTCACCGGTACCATTGTTACCGGACCGGCAGAGTACAAGGCTGCGAGCTGGAAACCTTTCTGCCCGCCTGGTCTGACCTGACGGGTGGAACGGCACCCGCCCGTAGACCTTGACGGAAGCACCGGCACTGCTGCTTCCATCCTCCCCATTCCCATTAAGTCCTATGGGACACGCATGGGAATGGGGAGTTACTTTTTCCTGTGCCTAGCTTCCGGGACCACTGGGGCTGTAATGCCACGGTAAGTCCCCAAAGCCAGGTGCTGGAAAAAAACACAACTCTGGCGGCAGCCGTGCTGTTTTTGCCAGCACGGCTACCACCGGAATCGTAATGAGGCCCTCTGTGTCATGATAGGTTACCCGCATTTTCTATTTGAAGAACAGGTAGGAGTCGGGTACAAGGGAGACGGTGGTGGTGTGTTTCTCTGTCACTGTCCTGGTATTGACCTAATTTATGTTTGTTTTTTCCCTCTTGTACTGCTGGTTGCTCCTGCCTTTTCACTTGAGCCATTAGCCTGTCAGGTTTTTTCCTATTCACTGCAGGCTTTGCGCTCGAGGGAAAAGTCTCCTTGTGAAAGGAGACCCGAGTCACTATACTTAGTTGGCTAGTGTTATCTGTATTCAGATAAGTCCTTGACAGTCACACGCAGGATGAGCAATTCCCAGGAAAGGGGGAGGGATTATAAGGGTGTAATGCAAACACTTGCAGGGACAACAGATGAACAAGAGCTGTAAGGAGGGGATGCTGTTTCACATGCATGTGCTCACAAAATGTTCAAATACAGTGCAGTCACTCACAGTACATGATGTAGACAACAATTTTGAAAACAAAAAACATGCAATACAAGTTGACAAATCATACAGAAAACCAACAATAACAGGTGACTTGTATGTGGAGTACAGATAAAGCCTGTCAGGGGTCCACATATGCCAAGCAGCACCAATCTAAATGGTCCAAGTGTGATAAGTTAGTTCTGTGGAGTGCAGGGAGACATACAGGGAGGCTGCCCTGCCATCTGTGTGCAAGTGAGCATATGTACACCTTTTAGGCCGGCACTATGCAGTCCAAAACAAGCAAGACTCCTTGAAAACCAACACAGCCATGACATGCTGTACAACACTGCCATGAGCCGGCAGGGTGCTGCCAGCAGTGCAATCTGGGCTCTGACAGTGCATGGGATGTGACCTTACGATACACTTTGAGTGGAATTGAAGGAAGGGAACACACAGAGTAGTGCAGAGCATGAAGTGAGGTTTCTGTTGTGCTGGATTTGTTAAGGATTTCAATCGGGCGATACACTCTGCTCTCGGCTTAGTGTACAGCTCAATGGAAAAACTTATTTGATATACAGATTCAATTATTTGAAAGATGTACCACTCGTATCACACCCCTTATTTAAGAATACCCCGGGTCACGCTGGACCAGAAATCAGGCTGGTTTGTAAAAGGTATTATTTATTTAATTATTTAAGATCAAAATCACAATATATATATATATTAATAGGTAAACAACAATCACCAATGGGGTGACAGAACACAGAATGATATCTTTAATACACTAGGACTAAGTCATGAGCAAAACAAATGCAGCACAGAAAATAATATGTTTGTGTTGGTTTCAGATCAGATAGCACAATGGTTAGAAATTCCCCCTGCAACACCCCTCAACCCACCAATACGCAATGCAAAGAGATGGAAGGAGAGAGAGCAGGTATTCAGGAATAGTACAGATCAAACAGTGTCTCACTTCCCCTGAAGTGGGCTTTTCAATTGTCAGGATGACTTTTAAAGTGGCTGAGCAAGAACACTAAATGTGTGGAAAAATGCTTAAATTGTTGTAAATTCCTATGGGAGCCGCTTTGATCAGCTGCACACAATCATAAGCAATGATTTAGTCAGCAGAAAACATTTGCAATCTAAAATCCAAGACGGAAGCAGTTTAAATCTATTTTACACATGTAACATTTCTCAGGATTTTAAAATTGCGGCAAGCCTTTCCGTGCGCAATATTTGCGATAACGGGAGAACCGCACTGATTCTATGGATAGATATGGATGTTAGCTACAAGTAGAAGTTCACATTTCGTTTCTACCACAGAAACTGAGGGAGTGATAGTGGTTTTAGTAAAGATCGTTTTTGCAAGATAGGCGCCAGAATGGAAAGAGGCTTGAGTTTTAAAATCAGAAAAATATTGACTATGGACTAGAGCATCCAAGCTAAGCCACCAGGCCAGCACAGGTAAGAGTCAGGAGTGATTTGCGACTTAGTCCTGGTTCCTTGCTGTCCACCTTGGAGCGCTAGGCTGTTCACTGGAATGAAACTAATAGATCAAGGTTGACAAATGACTAGGAAAAGGATGCTTTTACAGATAGACAGAATAAGATTTCACTACAGATTTAGACAATATTACTGACTATGGAAGTAAGGATAGTTCAGAGGTTAGGAGTGGACAAGAAAATGCACAGGAATCAACAGTTTCTAGCTTCCTGTCAATACTCACAAAACAAAATGGATTTAAGATTTTGGGCTGTCAGGATTCTGGACCGTCAGGATTCTGGGCTGTCAGGATTTTGGGCTGTCAGGATTCTGGACCGTCAGGATTCTAGACCGTCAGGATCTATCAGGGACTGACAGCTGGACACATCGGACTGGACAGGTCAGCAAGGCGCGCTGGTCACAGCACGGCACAGCACAGCACGGGATCTGCCCTTCTTGGTTCTGAGGATATTTCAGTGCAGCAGGCAAGCAGTAACAGCATAGCCCAGCTGTATTATGATGCTTCCCCTAGGCTTTTGGGGTTCTGTTCTAGAATTTGAGGCCTAGCTGAGAATGGTTCAGCTATGCAATAGGCCTTTGCTTTGCCAGGTTTCTGGAGTCTGGAACAAGAAAGATGTAGATTTAAGCAGCAGGGCGCTCCGCCAGCATCAGGATGGTGAGTGGATCTGTGTGTGCTCTCTGCTGTCTCTATTTATGCCTTAAAGATGACATCACAAAGGGGTGTATGGGCCGGCCTAGCTAAGCTTACCCCTGTGAAAGGTGATTGGGTCAGAGTCTACTCTTTGCCTTGATAGGAGGAGAGAAACAAAGTGTCATCTTTATGGTGTAATTTTATGATGCTGAGAATCCACCCCTAGCCACTGGAACACAAAATCTAATTTTGGCAAAATACATATTTACACAAGTGCAACCTCTATAAAGATCACATACACAGATTTTACATAGCAGCTATTCCTCAAAACCCCGTAGCTGTGGAATCTTGTCCCCGGTTTCTACAGAATTTTGCCCGGAAATTAAATGAACAGCTCTGTCATTTTTGTATTTTTCACCATTTTGACTAGCAAGTTACAAGTCTTTTAAAAAGTGTTCTTTGTTCATGTCCAGCAACAGATGGTTGCTTGGGTCCGCCTCTTTTTGCCTCCCTGCAGTCCAGGAGCATTCTCCTCCTGGCTTCTTCCTTCTGGGGGCCATTTACGACCCCCTTCTCACTTCCAGTTCCCTGGGTCGGAGGATGTTCATTGTTTAGTCCTGGGCAAACCAGCAATTAGCACCTCCCCGTGAGTTTCAGCTGAGAGGAAGGCCCTCTTTCTGGGAGAAACCTGCCTTTCCCATTCTTGGCAGCTCAGCCAAGTTTAATTTGATTGTTAAATTCTTTTGGCTTTTCTTTAGCACAAAACAAACGTGTGGCATCAAATAACAGATAGAATTCTCATTCAAGATTTTAAACCCGTGGGATCAAAAACAACTACAATATGGGTTACTATCAGTAACAGGCCTCTTATATTGCAAACATTTGAATTTCAGTTTATAACATGTTAAAGTTTAATCAGGCAGGCCCCTGACAGCTGTCATCACAAGTAGCCCTCTGCTGCGCAGAGATTTTTTTCCAGATCCACAGGCAGGCCACTTTTGCTGTGGAGATCTCTTTGTGCTCTTAGCCTTTCAGGACCTTGTAAGTTCGCAGTGATTCCTTGAACTAAGTGAATTGTAATACCCACTGAGAATTTTGAATATTTGGAAGGTGCTCTGTACCGGCATTCTGAAGCTTTAGCAGCAAAGAAAAGGTGATTTAAAGCAATATTTGGAGTTTCATTTAGCAAAGCACTGCTTTTTCCTTCTGCACTCCACTTTCAATTGTTGTGGAGCCCAGTGACACCTTTCAGTAGTGAGAGCTCTGTTCCACCACTGACAACATGCATGGCAGATTGGGCAGCCATCGTTTTGTGCATTGGAAAGCATGATTTTATGGGGTTTTGGCGTGCACAAGGGTTTTGCGGACATTTGGCTGTTTCTGGCCCCACCATAACAGAGTGATGCAGCATAGCAGAGCAAAAGTGGGTCAATACATCCCACAGTAGCCTGTGAGTCATTGTTGGAGGAATTCACGGCACATCTCGTGGATGGCACAGTTGCTGCAAGGATGAGGCAGGCTGCATTGTACTGGATCTGTAGTAGCTTTATGAGCTTATAGGCAGGGGTGCTCACATAAATGGAGTAAGGGCAGTCTAAACGGGAGAGGATGATAGCCAACATTGCTGTGACTCAGTGAGGGTAGGATAAGCAAGTGAAGGATCGTCTTAGGATGTGGAGGTGTAGATGACAGGATCTACAACCAGCGTCTATGTGGCGAGAGAGTGTTCTGTTAGACTCCATGGTGCATCCCATGTTCTTAACAGAGCTGGATGCTGTGGGAGTGGGGTCTAGAGAGAACAGCCATGGGGTGGGTTGGTGGAAGAGTTCTATATTATCTCACATCATCAAAAACGAGGTTTGGTCTGTCCACTGGCATATCCCTCAAAACATCAACTAATGCATTGTTTTAGTACAACTGTTGTTGTGTTCTGAAAATAATTATCTAACCACTCTTCGGTACAACGTAAACACTGTTAATGTTTTCATTCAAAAAGTATTTAATCCAATGTGGTGATTTTCTTGATCCTGCCAACATGTGGTTCGTCCTCAAAGTACATAGGTCCTCTTCGGTGCTGATAAATCACCTAGACTACTAACTAAAACTACACCAAGTCCATTGCTAAATGCACTCATCTTTCCATTTGGGCTATTGTCTTTATTCACAAATGAGTACAAATTGCACAGCCTCTCTTGAAGCGGTTAAATTGGATGATTACAAACCTTATACTATTGCCGGTTAAAAACCTTGCTGCTGCAGGTTAACCTATATCGTACTCCTGTTAGCACCTCATCAACCTCTCATCCATCTCTGCAGCGATCTGCTTTTTGGTTATTTCAAATCAGGATTCTGCTTCAACCAGGATTTCGTAGGAGGTGGTTAGCTGTCAGGCAATGGTTTGAAATCTGTGTGATCTGAGTAGTTGAGGTCTTGGGGATCTAGGGAATGGTGTGGGTGTCGTCTGTGTAGTTATAGCAGGACAGTTCATGTGAGCGGATATGGGTGGGGAGGGGACTCAGGTGAATGGAAGGCCAGTGTCCCGCAGAGGGTATGGGAGCTATGGTGGAAAAAGGGTGCTGTGTGGACCTGTCAGGGAGTGCTGGTACTGGATCAGGCAAGATAGCTGCAACAACAAAGGACATTCGATTGGACCAGCTCTAGGAGACGTTCATGCAGACTGCATGTGTGTACATCAATGTAGATTGCTATCTGCACCTGTATGTGTGAGGATGCTTCAGTCCACCTAACCATGGCAGTTGACTACACTGTGCACGGCTGCATGCCCATGCCCCACTCAGGTAGGCCTCCATAGGGCAATGGCAGATCACTCAGGGTGACAGAAAAAATTAAAATGCGTCCATCTTGGACTGGGGTACATCAAAATATGTCCACCCTGGCAGGGAGGGGGTGTCCACATAGGTGAACAAAAAAAGTAAACAGAAATAAAAATAAAATCATACCCCCTCCATGGGCTCATGGACATCAGGGCACAGGTGGTAGAGGTGGTGTGGGTGGTCTGGGACTGTCATCCTGTGGTGGATCCTCAGGAGGTGGAGGGAGCGTGGGGTTAGGGGGGTGGTAATGGTGGTGCATCCTGTCAATGCAGTGCCAAAGCCTGGTCTTCATTGGCTAGGCAAAACAAAAGAGGTGATGGCTGGAAGGTTTGGAATTAATCCTAACCTCTGGCATTGCTCTGGGAAACCCTCCAGACCATCGTTCTTCGCCTGCCAAGCCATTATAAAAGGGGAAAGACCATATGCAAATTAGGCTTGGTCCCATCCCAAAGGGGGTAGTCCAGCCCAAACTGCTTGGTCACATCCCTTCTGCATGAGACCACAAGCATCCCCAAACGTGTCCTCCACATCTGCTTCAAAAGCTTCATGTGAAATGTATGAAGGGTCAGAAGAGTCACAACTCTACTGAGGAATGCCTGCATCACCTGAGGACTCTAATGGGGCACGACACCTGGCCTCCAATGGTGGTCTGTCATGTATCCACCTCCTCATCTGCTGCATCATCACCTGCACAAAGACAGCCAACAACATTCTGAGGTATGAGTACCTAGCAGAACATGCATATGTGCATTACAATGCATAAAGACACAAAATGTGTGGTCACACATACATCACACGTTGTGACTGACCACACTTTGACCTGTACATTACAGATGAATGTCATTTGGTGGCCTGTGCTATCATGACTGGGCATATCAGGCTGTGCAACATGGCATCTTTTGAAGAATCAAGAATACATACATATACACTGACGCGATTGGCAGTGATTCACATCAGTGACAAGATGTATTTATTTTATTTATTGTGCGTTTGTTAGGCTCTTATACAGTAAGTCAATTCTGTTTCACAGTGCCCACAGGGTAACATGGGAAAAGAAATAAAAATAAATACAGTGGCGGAGAAGAAGAACCTACTATGCCTTGTGAGTATTCAGAACGTGCAAGTGCATGGTTGAGCAGCAGATGAAGTGCATAATATGATAAATGCTATGCAAGCCTACAGTATGAAGGCCTGTGGATGCTGAGGCAAGTTCTGCCAGGTAGGCAGAGGCTGGGGCGATTGGGTGTGGAAGGCCAGGACCTCTAGGATACATAAGGGCCCTAGTCCCTAATCACAGCAACTGTGAAATCAGCAGGGGAGAGAAGAAGAGAAGGAGGAGGTGAAGTGGAAAGTCTTGAGGGGCTTCCAAAATTTGAGGAAGTCCTGCTCAAGATGAAGTGGAAGGGGGAGGTGTTTCATAGGAGGGAGCCAGCTGAAGAAAGAGAACAGCCTCTGCCCCTCTATTTGGTGAAACGCTTTACACACAAAGAGTTGGTGCCAGAGGAATGTAGAGGTCTAGAGGGAGAGTATTTAGTAAGAAAAAGTTGCAGATAGCATGGCCCTTGCCCCAGACGGCCTTGTGGAAGATGTAGAGGTATTTGAATTAATCCGAGCAGCAACCGGGAGCCAGTGAAGAGTTTTTAGGGCAAGAGAGATGTGGCTCCTGGGCTTAAGGCCAAGGATAAGTCTTGCTGCCCTATTCTAGATTAGCTGGAGGGGTCGTAAAGTGGAAGAAGGTAGATTCAGGAGAAGGCTGCTGCAATAGTCAAGCCTAGAGAGAACCAGGGCTCAGGTGACATTGAGCTTCTGGGGGAAAGTGAGAAAAGGAAGGATTCCTTTAAGAAGGAAGAGTTGAAAGTGGGACTTTTTGGCAATGTCCTGAGTGTGAGGGAGGAAGGAGAGAGAAGAGTCGAAGATGACTCTGATGTTTCTGGCTTCAGATGAAGGAGCAGTGGGAGAACCCATGGAGGAAGGTGAGAGGAAGGGAAAAAAGAGGGAGCAAGGGTCCCACTGGGAACAATCTCAGTCTTGCTGGCATTGAGGCAGAGATTGTTGGAAGTGCACTAGGACTGGATGGCAGATACGCAGTCTGGATTGATGGAGGATGCAAGAGGGTCAGCAGGAAGTATGAAGAATAGTTGTATGTCATCTGCGTAGCACTGGAAGTTGGCAAGGAAGGAGGAGATGAGGAGTGCCAGCTGAGCAATGTAAGTGTTAAAGTGCCAGGGAGAGAGGTTTGAGCTCTGGGGGGACACCACATGTGGAGAAGGAAGTCAGTGAGGAGAAGGTGCCCAGAACGACTTGGGATGAGCGGTCAGTTAGGAAGGAGGTCAAATAGTCCAGTGCCCTCTCCGAGATACCAAGGGTATCATGGAGTCATAGTATGAGGATAGAGTGGTTGACCAGGTCAAAGGCAGAGGAGAGATCCAGTAGGATGAGGACAGCTGATGCGAGCAATTCTTTGCAGGTCTTCAGTAGAGCAGTATCCGTGGCCTGGATGCTCGGAATCCAGATTTATGGTTGTGGAGTCCACCAACAAGTTCAGTGTGTGAGGTAAGTTGTGGAAAGGCCAGCTTTTCCAGCAGTTTCCCAAGGAAGGAGGTGATAGAAACAGGGCGGTAGATGGCTGGACAGGTAGGGTCTGCTGAGTTTTTTTTTAGAAGGGGCTGCACAAGGGAGTGCTTGAGGGAGGAAGGGAAGGAACCAGTGGCAGAAGAGTGGTTGCAGAGGTCAGCGAGTATGGGTAAAGAGAGCCAATGTTGGCCGTGATGGTTCAGGAGGAGCAAGGGGAATACTGTTTGGAAGGGTATTACCCAAATCGACCTTTTACAATTGACCTTTTGCACAATTGATCTAATTACAGTGGTGCTAATTGACCTTCTGCACAATTGACCTTTATATTATTTTAGTTCTTTTATATACGTATTGTGTTGGTTTTGGATTATAAATAATATAAGGGGTTTGGGTGAGGGGTTGCAGGGGGTTTTGGATTGGTTGTGGGGTTGCGGGGGTTTCCCCCCACATATATGTCCTAATTGACCTTCTAAATTAGGTCAATTCTCCCGAGGTCAATTCTCCCAAGGTCAATTGTTAAAAGGTCAATTAGTATACAACCTTTGGAAGAGACCTTCATGGGACAGACAACTCTGGTGAATTCTTCAGGTGTGACAGGGGAGAAGGAGGAGAAAGGGGAAGAAGGAGAGGGAGAAGCCATAAGAGGCAAGGGAGTGAGGGGAGGGTTGGGAGTGAGGGTAGCAAGGGTGCTCAGGATGTCTAGAGTTTTTGTGGTGAAGTGGGAGAAAAGTGTGTTGGAGAGGGCCTGGTACGGAAGGGGGGAGGAGGACACTTTGGAAGGGTTGGCTAGTTCCCTGCAGATTTTAAAGAGTTCAGCCGGATGGAGGTTGGTGCATCATTAGTAAACCCATAACCTACTCTGACCTGTTCTTGTTGCAACATGTGGAAGTGTGACCTGAACATCTGCTGACACCAAATTTCATGCAGGCATATGTGTCCCCAGGATCTCCCCAACCACCATTGCAACATTGCCCCCGCAAGATACATGGTTGATTACAATTTCATGCATCACAACCACGTGTGCAGGAAGTGCCACATGGAAATGACCAAGGCACGTATGCAGGGCCACTGCTCCATCAGCACTACAAATGTGGAATGTTCTACACTGAACCATCCATTGGCCATCCACATCTCAGCCCATCTGGAAGACAGCCTCATGCGTCTGTGCACAGAAATTGTTGCTCATCTATGTCCACCGGCAGCCAGGGCCAGGGAATGGATGACTGTGACATCATGCACACATTACTATGAATCTACGTGAGTCCTGATTACCTTCCTTAATAGACAGTATGCATGCATGACACTGTGAATGTGTACAATGACATGTGTGCTGCATGCCATTGCCACACATACGAGTACTGGCACAGCAGTAAAAGCCAGCAGTGATATGAACTGTGACACCAAAATGTACCATGCATAGAAACCATGCGACCACCCCCCTGAATGTGGGTTAGGTGATGGCAGTGCAAACAGTAGCATTCATGCAGTGCCCATGAATGGCTGCCAACTGCAGCCAACTGTACTCCCACACATATGTGAGCATGTCATGCAAAATTATCATCACATACAAAATGCACAAATGCCACTGACCAGATGTGTCGACATAGGCGTCCATGCCTCCCATGCCAAGCACCTGCTCACTGCTGATCATTCCACTTGTGACCTCTTCAAAAGGAATCAGCGCCTCCTCTTGACACGTTAATTTCATAGCCAAACGTTCTCATTCTAAGACTCAATAGTTGATTTCTGAAGGCAATAAGGACCTAGGATAGTAAGCCAATGGATGCTCTACATTGTCATCTGCTAGTTGTTTTAACACTGCCCGGACAGCTTTGTCTGAGACATCTGTTTCCATGATGAAGCACTTCTGTAATTCAGGTTGAATCAATACAGGGGCAGATGTATAACTCCCCTTTAAGAAATTGAAGGTTTGTTCTGCTTTAGGTCCCCAGTTAAAAGGGGTGTTCTTTTTTAGGAGGTGAGTCAACAGCAATACCTTCTGAGAAAAGACGGGAATTCAATTCCTAAAAAGGTTAGCTATGCCAAGAAAGTGTTGTACTTCTTTTACAGAGAATAGTCTCTTCCAGTATGATATGATATAATGTGGCATTTATAACACGGCTGTGCACAAGTGTTTCTAGGCGCAACAAGACAAGGAGGGGGAAACAAGGGAGGACAAAATAACGATCTTACTAGGATTTGTGTCATTCAGATTGCGCAAGTTTGTGGAAGAGCGAAGGGGAGAAGTGCCAGGGGGAGAGGAAGGGAGAAGTGCAGTAAACTCACAAGTGCAGCTAGTGGTGGCTCGTAAGTGCAGAGAGAAAGGACTAATGGGAGTGCATATTTGTCTTTCCACAAGGGTATAGCCATTTGGATAGCCCATGAGGCATCCATAAACAGTCTGGCTGCACCAGAATCCATAAGCGCAGACACCTTTATCGATTGTAGGTATAACACATATAATTCAACCATTAAGACCAAGAGTTGGGGTGTTTCCTTCAAAGCCAACTGTATTATACTGTTGTCTTGTGGTAAGGGACTTAGCAATTGCTTCCGATCCTGTGCCCCTTTTAGGATCGGGAATTGATGTTTTCCTTCCTCATAGAAGCCAGGGCAGGCTCTTAAAAGAGATGCAGAGCCACAGTACATACGGAAGCCATTAACACAGCGTCTGGTTCGCTCTTCTAGACTTAAAGGTCCTCTAGCCATTCCAATCTGCAAAGGTTCTGGCGTGTCTTTCCTTGCTTCGCTAATCGTGGGGAGTTGTTGGAAAGCATGAGAAGTCGAAGGGCGCTGTCTTCTCTTTTCCGAGCGACGTTCCTGCAGTTGGATGTCTATCTGAAGAACTAATTGTATAAGCTGGTCCAATTTGTATTTGTATTTTTTGTATTTGTTTATTATTTATTAAGAGCACAGAACCCTGAGGTAACTTGGTGCTGGAACAAAGCTTAAGTTACATGCGTAGAGATACAGAATCAAAAATACAAATTGGGTGACCAGGGGTATGAGGCTAGACGTGGCACTCTAGACAATTTGTCTTTCAGGTCATCAGAAATCCCACACTGGTATAAAGTAAAACAGGCTGCTTGCATTGCCATCTGCTTACATTTTGTGATATAAGTGAGCATGTCCTGCTGCCTTTGATGGAAGTCCAGTAAATCATCCTGGGCTGTATATGTGAGAGTGGGTCGATCCAAGATTTTTTTTAACGCAGTCACAAAGCCAGCATAGGTATTTAACAGTGGATCGGCAATGGAAACCAAAGTAGTAGCCCATGCCAGAGCACTCCCTGAGGTGTTTTTTATTAAAAATCTCACCTTTGAGTGATCTGTTTGGAAGGACACGTCTCTAAAGGAGAACTGTACAGAGCATGTGTACAAAAAATCCTTTCATTTTTAGGGTCTCCGGAAAACTTTTCCACAGCCATTGCTGAGCCTTACACCCCAATAAACAAGGCATCACAGGCCTGTAAGGCCTGTCTCAGGAAAACATTCTAATTTTCCAAGGTCTGAACCTCAGTGGTGAGGTTCTGAACAGCTGCCATTATCCTCCTGCAGCTGAGCCATTTCAGCGACAATTTTTTGTGGGTATCGCAATCTTTCAGCGCACGGCCTCACCTGTGGTTTGTGAGATGCCCTGGTCCCGTAGAGGAAGTGCCTGTCCTCTATAGCAGCCAGGGCTATCTGACTGTACAGAGAGCCAAGGATTCCAGAAAGACTGGGTCCAAGGAAAAACCAGTGCACAGAGGGAAATAACCTTGTATCTAACGTCATGACCATTTTGCGGTTGGCAGAACTGAAGGAATTGTGAATCTCGCCTCAGGGTTGGCGGATAATGGCAATAGCGCCTCCATCTATCCCATACAGACCAAGGGCAGACATGCGCTGTGACATTATGTCCACTATATGCTAGTATAAGACACACTAATTAAAAACCCTGTTTGATCAATCATGTCATCAGGGATTGTGAGCTGTTGTAGCTCTTTGCAAAATACTGTGTGCAATGGTGTTTTTTTTCTGTAGAACACTCTTTAGATAAAGCCTGGAGCAAGCAAGGTGTTTTTACAAGCATGACTAATAACAATATGTTATGTTATCTTATGTTATGTTATGTATATTAATACCATGCATCGCTACCCCCAAGGGCAGTCTCCAGGCACTCACGTGTCCGTGCAAGGGAAGAGGGTGGGTGTGTTAGTGAGGATAGGATGATAGGATCGGTTCAGAGCCAGGAGGAACTGGTGTCTGTGAGCGTTGTCTTGTGTGTGGGAGTTGGTTCAAGAAGCCCTGCTTGTTGTAACCAAATGGGTGGGACTCAGTGCTTCAGATGTGTGCTAGTGTTTGTTTTGGGTGCGTGGGTCATATGAGGTTAGGGAGGGGTAGCAGTCGTGTGCACTGGTTAGTTGTATCCATAAAGGGTCCAGAGTCACGGATGACATTTAGGTGTTTGATTATATTGTGTTGGTGTTGTGAGGAACTCATGGTGACAACAAGTAAGACAGACACAAGTGATCACAGTTCAAGGGTGTTTATTGAGCAATGAATGCTGCATGCAGGTTGGAAAAACGTCTAATCTAAACCTAAATCTAAAATGGGAGCAATCGTCAACCATCAAATGAAAAATAAGGCAGTCCTATTGGCGTTGTATCAAAATAGAAAGGATCTATACTAAGAAACCTATTGCCAAACTTCACAACTAATACAAAAAGGGGTGTGGGATAGATCTCAAGAAAAGGAAGAAGTGTTCTTAAATAACATGTCAGGATGCGATAGCGCGGGTCTCCATTACCCATGTTTTGAGTACGGGGTAAGATGGGAGCTTACATCACAGTACAGGCTCGAACTACTCCAGCACAAGATGACAGTTCCAATGGCAGTTCTCAGGACCGTCGATGGTCACGTCTCGTTTCCTTAGAAAGTCTCTTCAAATAACAAAAACATAGGTTCCTTTGACAAATGAAAAGTTTGTTTCCAATGTTTGCTGGGTGATGGGTTAACCCCTGGGTCCCCCTCTTCTGGGTGCTGACCCTTCTCAATTGTTTATCATCGTTTCACGTAGGGTGATGGCTTTACCCGGGGATCTCCCTCTTCCGGGTGCAGACCCTTCTCAACTCTTATAACCACAGTAAAGATAGGGTGATGGTTTCACCCCTGGGTCCCCCACTTCTAGGCTCTGAACCTTCACATATCATATTCCAAAATATATTGTAGTTCCTTTATCAATCAACTTTGGGTGATAGCTTCACCCCTGGATCTCCCTCTGTCGGGCTCTGATCCCTCTTCCCTTTATATTCTTGGGTGATGGCTCCTGCCCTGGATACCCCTCAGTCGGGCTCAGACCTCTGTTGCCTTTTTTCGCTATTTCTCCTCCCTCAATTTCTAAATGTCTTTTGCTTGGGTGATGGCTTCACCCCTGGAACTCCCTCGGTTGTGCTCGGACCTCTCTTGACTTTAGCGGGATTCAGTTCCCTTGGTTTCCCAATGTCTACACTCATTCACTTCCCTTTCTTTCACACTGCTTGTAGATCAAAGTCTTTCGATTGTACAGGGATTTTACTTGACCCTCTGTATGACCACTTTGACTTATTTTGCTGGCCCTCCTACAGCCTTCTGGTATCTGTAGTTTCTCTCATATGGTGCTTGACCAGAGTCTCTTGAGTTAGCACCCACATGGTGCCAGATTTCCTCTGCAGCTCGTCTCCTTCTTTACACTTTTTACAGTTCAATCAAAGTTCATCAGCTTTGGTTCAAAACTTGCCACTTTGAAATTCTCACTCAACAGAGCCAGGTTCTTATCATTTCTCCCCTCGACTCACCAGCTGTGATGAACTGCTTGGCTTTTAGCTTCTCTGGAGTCAAGACCAGTACCACGGGCGCAGGAGCTTCCCTCACTCCTGCTTATCGGAATAAGCTTGCCCCGTGTACCATTGACATCTGGTCCAGGACACTAGTGCTATTGTTCACGGTCTTAGGCTCTCTTCCACGAAGGTTCCGCGGGTCTGGGACAAAAAGGGCAAGGTCACTTCTTTCCTCGACACCCTCTCGATTCTGGCCACCTTTCTCCTTCTCTTAAAATTCTGCGTGGTAGCCGTCTCGTCATGTTGTCTGCCATGCTTGCCTTGCTCTTACTGTACTCTCTTGCACACCTTTTATCCCTGGGGGAAAAAGGAAGGGTCGTCAGGTTTGTGCGATTTAAATCAATTGACTGACCTTGACTGACCCTTGTTTCGGGACATGTCAGGTAAACAGGTTTTACATTATTCCACTGTCTTGAGTATGAAAAAGTATTTGTGTCGGAAAAGGGTGGAGTGTCTTAGCATCCTATGGGACAGGAGAGGAAATGTGTGTGTAATAAACGAGAATGACTGGAGAACAGAACATAGGGGATTGTGGAAACGGTAGTGTTCTGTCATAGTAGATTGGGTGTTCGGAAGATAACAATCAGAGGGACAGGATTGGTAGGGTTTGTGGGGCAAACTGGAATGACCAGGATTATTAGTATGAGGTGAACAGGGGGAATTGTGGGAATGGTAGTGTTTTGTCTGAACAGAAGGGGAGTGCAGGGAATAGTGACCAGAGGGGCGTGCAAAAGAATGACCGGGTATGGACGGGTATGTCACAGAACTACAGGGGTTTTGGGAGAGACTGTTTCTGAATTCTGAATGTGATGGGGTTTGATATTTTAGGGAACATTTTATATACGAGGGACGGTGGATATTGGTAAGAGGGATTCAATGGGAAGAAGGCAGGTAGATGTGGCACAGCCCATAAAGGTCCCAGGGATCTCACTCTCCTCGTCCTCTCCCCTGGTAACATTATGTGTCTCACCTGGGGCATTCCCCTGAGAATAACCCCGGGTTCTCCTAACAAGGTGATCCTCCCTCGCTCGTCCACCCCCAGGGTTGGGATCTGGGAGCACCAGCCCTTCCCTGGCCACCTGAATAAGGGATTCTCACGCTCGCATTGGGAGAATATCCTCAGGTTTCTCACAGTGTGCATTTGTGTAGTATTGATGGATATATGGACTATGTGCCACTGATTGTTTCCTCTAAAGTTAATTCCGGAATATACGAGAGTTGGTTGGGGTGAGCATTAGATAAGTTCTTGGTGTGTCTATGTGTAATGTGGCTAGCCCCTAGTTGTGTATAGTTATGTAATATTTCAAATTGGTAATCTGAATGAGTTCAGACGTAGGCCACGCTTTGAGTGAATGCAATTAAACAATTGTTGTTTTTTAGCTTTGTATACAGAGGTCTTATGATAGGTCATTATTCCTAATTCTGGTATTTTAGGGCATAAAGTTATATTTATTGTATGTTTATGATCTTTATATATTGTGTGGTGAGAAGGCAGCCCCAGGGTGACAGAGATGGAGAGGCCATTCTCAGCCCCTATTGTGCAAATGAAGCTGGCTAATGTGGAATTCCATTAAAATATAAACACCAGTACAAAACATTGTTTTCCGATATAAGACCTAGTGAATGAACAACAAATTGGCCTATTTCAACTTTTGTAAAATACAAAGACACTGAGTTGAAAGCGAGTGTGCCTTAGAACTGTAATATTGCTAACTGTGTCCAATGGAGTCAAAACAAAAAGAAACAGGTAGTGCTACAAATTGTAAATTGGGAAAGCGCACCTTTGACAGATTTAAAACTGCAGCAGCACACGTGGAAAGAAAGGATACAATTGAAATATGGCGGCTTTGGAAGATAAAAAGAAGGAATTCTGCCTGACATTTAAGAAATAAAGTCAGGTACGGATTGTGTTATCGGGAATAAAAAGACTTAATTTTCATCATATAAAATCACAGCATGTAAAGTGAAAGTCCTACTACGTTTTTGTAAAAGTGAACACTTGTTTCTTATGTTCACTGTGGCCTGTCTAGTAGAAGAAGGTCTGGTTTGCAGTTTAAATGCTAAAAAATACAGAGGAGCAGATCAGAATTGTGGAGGTGGCAGATAAGACAGTCAGGTCACCCTATTAACTGTGCATTGCTTCGAACAAAAAACCTTTGAAGCCCAGGAGGGGAGGGCATGATCACATGGGCCAGCCAGATGTCCTAATCAAGTCACAGAAGAGAAATGAAACCTAACAAATGGTGGGGGCTGGTGTGAAACTCAGGGACACTTGTGGTGCCTTGCCATTTACTAACATTGAGTACATTTTCTCGAATAAAAAGCACATCAAGTGTTACACTAAGCTCATCCCGGGTTCATATTAAAGGGGATCAGAAGCCCGTTGGTACCATGTAAAAATGAATCGTGGGTGAAGGATGCAACTTGAGTTATGAGACAAATTATGAAAAATTATGATTCTGGCATTTTGATAAGTTTAAGCAAGTGGAAAATTGGTGAGGTGATAGACTGAGAAATTAATGTTATAAGTTAAAAGCGTCAGATTTGTCACTATTTCAGCAGCAAATCGCAAAAAATCGTAGCTCTTCCCAGGAAGGGCATGCAGAAATAAAATTTCCATTTTCCAAATCGCCATAAAATGTAGAATTCAAAAATATATAGGTTCATGTAGTTATCTGAAAAATTAAGGTAGTTGCCAAGTTGGCAGTGAATATGACAATATGTAGGTGTCATCAGCACTATATCTTGGCAATTTCCATTCTAAGAAAGGACTGGCAAGAAAACAACTAGGAGGAGAGACTAGGAGAGCTGCCTAATACATTGGGGCACCTTGCCAGGGGAATAAAGCTAAAACCAGACCTACCTAGAAGCAGGGAGTAAAGGAGACCAAGGTACTTTGCCTGGGAACCTGGCAGCCCTATCTCAGAGAGGCATGTGGCTAGTGTAAGAAAGGCATGGTATCAAAGTAAGACAGACACAAGTGATCACAATTCAAGGGTGTTTATTGAACTTTATCAGGGGTGCAAAAAATGCTTAGCTAAACATAAATCTAAGATGGGAGCAAACTACGACCATCAAATGATAATAATACAGTCCTAGTGGAGTCTAGTAAAAAAAAGGGCCTATACTATAAAGAAAAATATTGTCAATCCTTACCGCTATGCTGTAAAATAGTGTGGAATAATGTTCACAAAAGAAAGAAGTGTTCACAAAATGATAAATCAGGATGTTTAGACCGTGGGCCTCCCTTCCTTACG
This sequence comes from Ambystoma mexicanum, assembly GCF_040938575.1. NCBI lineage: Eukaryota > Metazoa > Chordata > Amphibia > Caudata > Ambystomatidae > Ambystoma > Ambystoma mexicanum. The sequence continues at coordinate 809,564,565 of NC_090939.1, read as the reverse complement.
TTTTTAGCATGGGACAAAGCGGGTCACTCAAGCACAGCACACTCCTGGGCTTCTTTGGCATGAGATCACAGTTCCTTTTACCAACATCAGGTCCTTCTGTGCCCAAGTCTCATTTATTCAAAGTCTCTTGCTTCAGAGGACCTGGTGTGCCATACACAACAAAGAAAAGTTCCTTTTCAAATCTTCAAGTTTGGCAATTCACTCTTTACCCTGGATCCCCCTGAGCCGGGCGCTGATCATTCATTCACAATTAGCCTCCCTCAGTCGAGTTCAGACCAAATTCAATTTCCAGGCATCCCTCAGTTGGGTTCACACTTGTCACTTCAATATATTTTTGGGTGAGTTTACTGTTCATCCTCGGATACCCCTCTTCTACAATTAGCCCCCCTCTTGAGGGCTCAGACCAATTTCACTTCACAGGCAAACGAAAGACTCAAATGTACACAGGATTCAACCTAACCCGCTGCAGGACCACTTCGATTGTACAGTTCAATAATTCCCATGTGCTCAATGGGGTACCAAACGGAGATCTTCGAGAGAGCATCCACATGGTGCCAGACCACTCCGCATCTGGTACCTTTTTCTGTTTCCTAAAGGTTCAATCGTATACATGTTCTCTTTGTTCATACACTGTTGCCACTTGCAACCTTGAGCATAACACAGTCCGGTCTGTTATCAGTTCTTCCGACTCACCGGCTGTGCTGTACTTGCTAGTGTTGCTTGGTTATCTGAGTCAAGGATAGTACGACAGAGGCAACCGCTTCTTCTTGCCTTGGCTATCAAAACGGGAGGGCCCTGTGTACATTTGATACACTCTACACCATTCGTCAGCTGCAATTCCCGATCTTATGTTTCTTTTCCTTGAGGCTTCTTGAAAGTTGTGGCCCTTTGTTGAAAAGGGCAAGGGTAATTCCCTCCTTGTTGTCCTCTCTGGTCTCTCCGCCTTTCTCCTCGATTTAGACTGCCATCACAGAATTGCTGCTTCCTTGTGCGTTTTGCCTTGCTGAGAGTGTGCTTTTGTGCTCCGCTTTTTATACCTGTGGGGAAGTGCAATGGAAGTCAGGTGTGTGTAATTATCAGTAATTGCCTAACTCTGTCTGACCCTTGTGTTGGGAGATGTTAGGTATACGGCTCTGGTGTTAGTCTGTTGTTGCTCACGATGAGCTGCCTGTGAGAAAGTGTTTGTGAACGGAAAGTGGAGGGGTAGAGTTTTAAGGCATCCTACCTCATAGGATGGGGAAAAGGTGCTATAAGGAAGGGGATACAGTGTCACACCCTTCGGTGTCCCACTTCCACTCCCCGAAGACCCCCCATCCAGGTGATCCTCCTGCATCGGTAACCCCCAGGAATTGGTTGTAATAGCGATGGCCGTGTCTTGGCCAGCTGGGTGACAGATCCCCGGTGACTAGCGAGTGAGACAGCTTCAGGTTTCTCACTCTGGCGAGACTTGGCTGGTGGATAGAGGCTTGAGGTGTCAGCTGCCTGCCTGAAAGAGGATCCAATGACCTGGCTGGCCTCCTGATCTAAAAACAGAGATCTCTCACGTAAGTAGAACTATCCCAAAGCTATCAATTGTGTGTGGAGCTACCTGCCTTAAAGGAAAGTTTTGCTAAAAAATGTTACTGTCCCAATCAATCGGGCATGTACTTTTAAGCATACTGTAATCGATCTTTAAAAAATGTCCTATGTATTTTACTTTTACACATGCCAAAACAATGGGTTGGGCATTGCCATCTTGTTTTAATCTTATCCGTTGATGCATCACCCTAAGTTAAAGTGCCCTTGCAGCCCTCAAACTGACATCACTAGTCCAAACCATAAGCTGCACCTATTTTAATTAACGTTTGTTGCCAGCATAGCAAAAAGTGCTGTGTCCTCACCCATGCCATAACATTGCTTAATGCGCAAGCAGGAAGATAAACACACACATACACATCCTCACACAGAGCACAACCTTTCTTTCTTGTCCCAAATAGGGGAGCAAAACATTTATTTTTAAGAAAACATCAATAGTCTACAGTACGATCAATAAATCCCTGTTCTTCAATTCTTGTGTGTCCTTATGTTACACCAGCAAAACTTTCTAAGGATGCACATGATGTTTACTTTGTGAGAAGATATGGATTATTTTCACTTCCAAGTGCAACACTTTCGCATCAGCACGTTTTTACACCATAAACTCTGACAGGTTGCTCCTTATTGCTGGTACCCCTAAAGGGCAGATTGGTCCCTGTCGGTCGTCCCACATAACGGTTATCAATTAAGCACTGTTGATGATTATCCACCAATGTTGATTGAAGAATCCATCCAAAGTTAGCTGGAAACTATGACATGAGCAGAAAGGTAGAATATAGCTGTGTAGAATAAAAGAATATATTTTAGTAGCTGTTCTGTAATCGAATATAACAAGTTAACTTATAAATCAGAACTGGATGAAACCTAATCATAAACACAAACCCTACAGAATGAACACAGACATATCAACACGGCGGAGTAGGTTGGGTCACCAGGTGCATGAAAGGTTAGCGCTGTGAAGTAGGTATACGACCCAATGGGATGGAGAACCAGATTTACCTGCTTCACATAGCGCCGCCTACCAGAAAATAAGGACTGAGATAGTAACGTTTTTGGTTCAACCAAAGACAGATGGCATCATACTGGAAGTGGTAAGAGTAGTGATGGAAAACAGAACCAAATGCCCATGGAAAAGATTCTTCCCCCACCTTCCCCCATACCCCACTATATCGTGGACAAGGATGCAATGGTGACAGTATGCCAGGATATCTCACGGAACAAAGCGGTGTAGATATCATTAGCCTGCATACAGGTTGTGGGTGCTGGTCTTCGAGGAATAATCGTCACACTATGCTCCAGCTAACAACCCATAACTCTTCACTGAACATATTAATGGGCAAGGCCAGCAGGCAATATGTCCAAAAAAGCCATACCTCTATTCACACCTCTTTAAATTATACACAAATAATAATCATTGGTAGACGGATAAGCAAACTGCAAATTGCACACTCAGGTTTTAATAGTGCATGGTATAAATATCATTTAACATAACATAACATACTGTGTCAATTCTTTTGGTCAAATTGCACATTTGCACGTCAATGGATTAGTCATCATGCACACTGCATATATGCCATTTTTTATCGCACAAATATTATGTATAGTTAAGCTTGCATAATTTCTGGAATTTCCATCCTCTCAATCTCACGGTGAGTAACCGCTCTGAACAACCGATGGCAGAATTTGAAACGTAAGTTTTGAATGTCCTTTTTCAATATAGTAAATGTTATCAATTTATTTGGGTATTCGACAGGTTGTGTCCTTTGAACTGTTGCTCATTTTCGGTCAAGCCTAAATAATAATAGCAGCCTGTTTTCACTGATTGAAGCCAAAGACAGGTAGGTTTTAATTTTGGGAAAGAATGTCACAAAAGAAAAACACTGGACAAGACACTGCTTCTGCCAAGTGGTTCAGAAAATCAGCGACAGTTACAAACAGTGATGTCAAATATGTGCTGCAACAGGAACGTCAGAGCAATCCAGAAAATTATGTGCTGCTTTTACCTCTGGGGATATATCTTCTCTCTAAGAAAATTCAATCGAAACCCCACATTTCCCTCGCCCAGGACTGTTTCATGGCACAAAGCATACCCCTACTCGTAGTTTCCTATATACCTACCACCCTTCATTACTATGGGCCTGTTCCACTCTTGAAGCATTTCTTTGCTAATTACACTTCTGACATATATTGTATGGCTCTTACTATAATACATGCGTGTCCGTTCATGCTCCCTTTGCACGCCTGAAGCAGCCCTCTCTACCATCGTGCTAGACAGGGTGAAATTGCGTGCTCATAGTAAATATGTCTCCAGTGTGTTCATTCTCATGTGAAGGTGCCACACGAAGCATGAGGTGATCATTCGTACCACACATTCTACAGCAACATTCTATTTCAAAGCGCTGCAAGGCGAAATGGGAACATAGGTTGGTGAAAAATAATTACAAAATGGTCTGTTACATTCCTGCTCCGACTGGACCTTAGGCCAATCAGCTGTGCTAGTGCATAGGGGATAGGTGCTGGTGTAGGGGATGGAAGGAGGATCCTATGGGTGTACAAGTGCTGGAGGAGGGGCGTGAGGTTTCATGCTAGGGTGAGCCAAGTAGGAGAACAACATGCTAAGTGCTTGCATTTTCAGCTTTCAATGGTGTCATCTGTATTGCTCAACCGGGGGCACTCGGGATGTGCAGTGTGAGCCTGGGTTGGATGATGCGAGTATTGACTCAGAGGATGGGCCAGGGAACCTGTGGGATTCATGAGGATCACACCGCCAGCAACAGTGGCAGTGGGGTGATTACTGGTGAAGAGAAAGAGGAATAGAAGGGAACAGTTTTTACCAGTTTGCAGAACTGTAGCATTTGTTCTTGAAGTTTGACAGGGGCATGGATGCTTTTTTGAAGGCATGCACCTGCATAGAAGAGAGACCTGCCACCCACTCTCAAATTGGGATAGTATTTCACTGTCATGGAGTTGGAATTAGAGGATCATACGGCTGTATCAGGATGGTATTTAGGGAAGGAAAGTAGGAGAGAGCATGGTCTCAGGCCCCAGAACGGTTTGTGATTGATGCTGAGGGTCTGGAATTTGATCCTTCAAGCCACCTGGAGCCAATGGATAGATTGAATTGGTTTTGATGACATCCTTTTTAGCCTTTGCCATTGACCGTTCAGCAAGCTTATAGTATTGACAGAACACACCTCCACTTTGTCATAGGCTTGTCCTGCTCCCCACAATACCAGGGCTCATCCAGCTCCCCCACACCACCTCAGACACAACAGGCACTCTGCACTTGCACACAAATAATACACAGGGGACCAGAAGTAGAGAGAAAGGGGTTGTATTGCAAACACACACCAGTGCATAGGAGGGCGGCATTCTGGTCTGCCCCTCCCAGGCATGGCTCATCCTTATGTACAATAGAGTAGCTAAATCTATTCTCCACCCATAAACCAGCACGTATAATGCACGTATAAAAACAAACAGGTCATTTCGCAGAACAGGAGGAAGAAAGTACATTTTTCGCAAGTTTGGGCTGTTTTCTGCAAGGCAGGTTCTGGCAGGCTTGGAATTTGAGCCAGCAGCTTCTTCACTGTGTGCTTCCCAGGAGGCTCTCTTTTTGCACAACAGACTGAGGCATCACAGCATTCCACAGCTCAGCTGTGCTATGTTCTGCTCTGTGAAATCGCTTGGCATGGGTGTTCAGCTGTTAGGCCAGTCTCTTGTGCAAGTCCGTAGGCCAGTCTCTTTGAACCCGATGAATCTCAAAGAAACCAAAAAAAAGTGCAGAATCAGAGAAGGTAACACACTTCATCCATATTAAAAACATATCCCTTATTGGAGCGACTTATTGCGTCTGCTAAGGGGAGACCATGAGCGCAAGTGCCATGAATTGCATATGTGCATGGGGTTAGATTCTACCAGAGTGGTTTGACAGACACCAAGCCTGCAGACGAGACATTCAAAATAAGATTGAGTCAGATTGTGAAGAAAAATGAAAATTAGAATACTATGTACATTAGGTGGAAATCGGTAGAAACTTTCAGAGCAGCGATCGATGAACATACAGAACCAAATAGGTAACCTATCCTTTCTTGGACGACCAAATGAGCCGATTCATCAAGCCTGAGAACAAGTAGCTGTGGAACAGGTAGCCGGGGAACAATTAACTTGATGGCGATATACCTTGTGGTCTGCAGAGTTGTTCTCCTGGTAAATGTCAAGGTGTTTAAAAAGGCTTAGAAAAGGGGGTGTGCATGTGAATGTGCTGACACCCACTCAGCTTCTATACCAATGTTTCACATTCCTCCCTACCCACCCAACATCCCCCTTGCGAGCGCACAGGCATAGGCCTGCTCGTACTGCCTTTAGGGCAAAAGGGCCAGGGCTGAACCACAAATGCAAAATGGTTAAGTGGCCCTTTTTTTTATCAAAGTGGCACACTTTTTTGGCCAATATGGGCCAGTTTGATGAGTTACTTCAATATGCGGCTAGTAGTAGTGATCACTGTTGCTGAATACATACTTTTCTTAATACACAATTTGCATCACCTTTTCTGAAAAATACTCCCCCTTGGGTACTGTTCAAACAGTGTCCGAAAAGTAATGATTAGAAACTTTGAAGTGTGGGCCACGTTTTCATTGGTGCCCGAGTCAATCTTATGGCCCAGTACAACTCTGTTCTTAGTTGCCAACTGCCATTGATACTACGGATGGGCATGAGGCGAGCGCAAAGGCCATGAACACTGCTCGATGGACAAAAACATATGTTGATTGCAGGGACAGGGTCTTGAAATGGCAGTCTGCAAACACTGGGTTAGGGGGGGCCATGTAAACAATGGTCGCCGTGCAAAAGATTCATTTAAGGTGTACATGGTGTTTGGCATCTTGAGTGTTAGCTCCCACCCAGCCCCCTTGCGAGAGCACAGCCACAGGTGCGAACTACCTTTTATACTGGAGGGGGGATGGATGGGCATAAGGCAAGTGCAAAAGGCCCAGAACACTGCTAAAGGGACACAAACCTATGTTGATTGCTAGGACGCGGTCTGGAAAGGGGAGTCTGGAGACACTAGATCTGGGGTGGCCATGTGAACAATGGTCACTGTGCGGAAGATCCATTTGAGGTGTGCATGGTGTTTGGCAGCTTGAGTGCTCCCACCCACCAAGCCCCCTTGCAAGCACATAGCCACTGGTGCGAACTGCTTTTGATACTGGAGGGGGGATGGATTGGCATGAGGCGAGCGATAATGGGCACCAAACATTCTTTCATGACCCTCATAGACGATTGGACCTCTTCTGTTGACTCACTGAAAAATTCAAACTACTATTCCAATTAGCTTATTTGTATTTTATTTAGTTTGGTGATGTTGATGGCACAAACAAACTACAAATTGTATACATGAGTTTTGCGGGAAAGTGTTTAGAAATCTGCTGTACTGTCTGCTGTCACTGGGGAATTTGGTGCAAATGGCTCGAATGAAACAGGCAGGTATTACTTGTCGAACACAGAAGCCAAGCCTCCCATGAATCCACCAAGTAAATGAACGGTAGGCCATCAGCCTGTACCATCTGTGAAAGACAAACAGAAAGATTTAAATTGACTGAACCAGACAAGTCTACCAATTTACTTGAAAATGCATCAGAAATTCGATGGCATAGTTGCCCTTAAAAAAGTAGCTTTCCTAAAAATGTACTTGTGCTTTGAAGTATGGTTTGGGCCATAGGGAAATATTGAAAGACATGTAAGTGATGAACACTCTGATTTGCAATAAGTATGAGAAATGTATTCTATTTACACATTAAATTCATTCATCAGCAATCAATCAAAGTTACGAGAATGTAGGAGAACAACATGAAATGTTAGTCATCTCAGTGGTCAAAGTTACATAACATCGAGAGTATGCTTACTCGTTACTTGGATTCTGAGGGTGTAATGTTGCACGAAGTTCGTGCACAAGCGCCATCAAAATCCCCAAAACTGACCTTGTGAGGCAGTCTGCCCTGAAGTCAAGCAGCTTGGTAACGTATATCAGTGGTGTTTCTGCTTCAGCAATGTAGGCCAAGCATCCAGAGTTTGCTTGGTAGCAGCAGTTCTCCACCTCGGTTGAAACGTCTTCCATGCAACTAGGCTCAAGCTCTGGTGATTCACCATCCCAACTATCCTCGGATTCCCCATCGTGTACGCTTCTTTCTCTTTCTCTTTCAAGTAGTCCCTCTTCAGAATATTCCGGCTCGTACTGGTAGAGCTGTATTGTTGCCATAGTTTCTGACAAATGAATAAGTGCAATATCCACAGTCAGAAAAAAAAATGTTTTTTGTGTATATGTAGCAAATACTGTCAACGAAGGAGAAGAAAATACATTGCAATGTTAAAAATACCAATAGAGCAAATAAATGCACAATCGGCACAAACTATGACATTTCGCATTCTCACATGTTAAAATAGAAAATAAATAAGGTTTGGTAAAGACATTGGTACACAATATGAGAAATATTTAAATAAACTGCAAGTATCGAGTTGAATCAGTTCTGCTAGTGTAAGTAGCTTATCGTGAAATGTTGTACTAGATAGATAGCTGAAAAGAGCAGACACGAGTCACGGGCGATGGAAAATAAATACAGTGAGACGAATGAAAAAGCAACTGCAATGTTGTCTGCTCAGAAAGGGTCTGTTTATACGTGTCGAGAAAAGATGTGTGCTGGCATTTCCATGGAGACACGTCAATCGCTTGCTCACAGCAAACATTGACACTAGACGTGCATTGGCGTTGTTAAAAAGCAGCATAAGCATCCTGTGATATCAGTTTGAGGGGTTGCAGATGTGTATTCTTGCCGTGAGGACACTTGAACTTAGGGTGATGCATCAACGGATAAGATAAGCACAAGATGGCAGTGCCCAACCCGTTGTTTTCGCATGTGTAAAAGTGCGGAAAACTAAGTTAAGATGCATAGGAATGTTTTTAAGATCGATTACAGTATGCTTAAAAATACATGCCTGATCGATTGGGATAAACTTTTTGAGCAAACTTTTCCTTTAATACCTTTCCCTTAGTTGGTGAAAGGGGGAGGGCAAAACTGGGTAGACCCTGTCCATATTGAACTAAAAAGTTAACTCAATGAATCCTCTATTTAAGAACACCCTATCCAGTTACCTTGAATATTGTTGGAACCTGTCTGTTTAACCTTTACCTTTGCATTGGTGGGTGCTCTCCATTAGTGGGGGTGGAGGGGTTGAAAGCGTTAGACCCTTAGCACAATTAACTAAGAATATAATGTAATTAATTCCCATAGGATCATTTATCACAGAGTGATTTTTTTGTCAGAATTCGAAATTGACTAAGGATTATCCCAGTGCACTGTAAATGACCCTAGTCTGTAAATAACCCTGCTGTTCAATTGAATGTGCTAGTGCCCCGAAAATCCCAACACCTTGCATTCCCTTTGAAAACAAATTGTGCAAAACAAATGTTCCCTTTCTGTCCAAACCAGAATCCCAAAGCCTTGCAGTTTCATTGTAGGAGTGGTGCAAAAGAAAATTCCCTTGTATCCCAAATCAAAATCCCAAAACGTTGCATTTTACCTAAATAAAAAGCCAAAACGATGTTTCTATTGTGTTCCCACTCCATGTAACTTTCCTTCAAATCAGAGGTGTCATATCTAATTAATGCCTGGAGGGTGAGGGTTGTTGGGAGAAAGGAGTAGTGTGCCAAACTAAGCAATCACTGTTTGTTTTGTATTTTTCCTATTGGTTAATTTGCAAGAAATCTGATGTAAATTGTAACTGCAAACTTCAATATCTTACCTGTGTCTTATAGCAACTGAAAGTCCTTTAAATCTATGTTAGTCAACTGGTGCAAGAAATTAGAATTTGTGATATTGTCTAGTGCCACAGCATTGGTGTTTGATGTTTTGGTTGCTATTATTATTTGTCAAACCTTAAATAAATATATATTCTTACTATACACCAGTCTGGTTCCTAGCTCATTGGTTGTACAGAGGGTATTTGCTGGGATGGTGCAAAATAGGTTAGAGGCCTCACTAAAGTTGAATCTGTATAAGCGCTTTGGGTGCGCGCCACCTTGCATGGGGTGGAAAGGAACTCCCTGAGTTGAGAGTGACGGCCTAATAAATCGTGACAATATGTTTATTGATTGTTTCTGTTAAGGATTGTCTGTTATTGCTTTTATGACATGACTGTCAAAATAAAGCTGAGAAATGCAATGAAATGTCCTACATTAATTTTGAATTTCTTGAGGTTTCTATTTTGAGGTTTACAGATAATCAGCCTTGTTTCTTTTTTAGATGACCAATAAACTCTTCAGTGTGCACAGATTACAAAATAAACCGGTTTGCTTTCTCAAACCCTAGGGGGCTTTTTGATTAAGACGTCATCTGCACAGAGCAACATTCCAAATCTCTGTCCATTTAATTGTGGGGAGTTGGTATCAGTGCTGTGAGAAACCAGAGGGTATCTCACCTGCTAGTCCCCGGGAATCTCTCTCTCAGGTGGCCAGGGCACGGCCATCACCTTTGGATCCAGACCCTGGGGGTCGACCAGTGTAGGAGGATCACCTGGGGAAAAGGAGTCGAGGCAGCTGATGGTGAGACGCAGTATTCCCCCCTTTTTTGTTCATCTACCCCATCCTATTTTGTAGGACTCTCTGAGGTCTCAACTACCCCCACCCTCTTTTTACACAAACACTGGGCCGAGGAAGAGGGTGACTGTGTGCAACAAGACTAACTCTCATACATCGTACTGGACATGTCCCGTTAATCGGAACAGGCAAATTCAGGCACTTGACTTCAAGTGCATACACCTGATACCAATTAGCTCTCCTCACACTGATAAAAGGCAAAACCCAAAGACACACTCTGAGCAAGGCAGAACACGAGTACGAGCAGGACTTCTGGAGCGCAGGCAAATCTACTGGAGCAGAGCGACTGACCAAGGGATAAGAGCAGCGGGTCAAAAACCCCAAGAGTTCCCTACTGGAGGTGGTTGCCTCCGACAGGCCGTGAAAGACACATGGAGAAGGCCAGATCCTGCATGTGAAGACTGCATTGTGTTTCAAGGACACAATGCAGCGACCCTCCCGGGTGAATGGCAGAGTTAGGGAGGTGAGGCCAAGCCTGTGGTACTAACCTTGACTTGTGAATTGTAAATCGTGAAACCAAGAGAGAAACGCACACAGCCGTTGAGTTAGTGTCAGAGAGCACCAAAGTATTAACTAAAAAGGATACGGTACTCAAAAGGATAAGGTGGTAGGGTCTTCCGGATCCCTGTTCACACGATTTGATAGTTGTGAAGTCAAGTTAAGACCTTCCAAATGATACAACTCTCTGACTGGTAAAACAGGCAGAGCGATGGATCACTGGAAAGGGCGTGGGTAAGGTATAGGAAGTCAGCCTAGAACAAAATAAAGTATCATGAATAACTGCCCCAACCTGAGTATGATGGAATAGAAAATGACATGAATGCACACACTGACCTTGAGTCTAGGGCAGAAGAATCCAGCATAGAATCTCTTGAGGAAATCCAAGGTAGAACAAACGACAAGGAAGGGAAGATTAGTAAGGGAGACTTATCCCGAACGGAACGAGGCTCACGCTAGATACCGGGTTGATGCACCACAGGATAGCGTCCAAAGTACTGTTCACTGTCACCTTCCAATAATCCTTGAAAAGCTTCCTTCCCACGTAGAGTAATGTATAGAAATGAATCAATCCCCCTGTTAATATCACAGGTGCAGGAGTTGGAAATAGCGCTCTTTTTATGGTATAAACAAAGTACACGCGGTTCTGTACAGCCGTGAAGAAAATAGCGTGTGCGTGTGGATTTACACGCGATTAGGATTCACGCAGTCCAGGCCAACAGTGCTTGAAGACAAAGTGTGCGTGTGGATTTACACGCGAGCAGGATTCACGCAGTCCAGGCCAGCAGCGCTTGAAGACAACATATGCGTGTGGATTTACACGCAAACAAGATTCACGCAGTCCAGGACAGCCGTGTTTGAAGACAACGTGCGCGTGTGGATTTTACACGCGAACAGGATTCACGCAGCCCAGGACAGCCGCGTTTGAAGACAACGTGCGCGTGTGGATTTTACACGCGAACAGGATTCACGCAGTCCAGGCCAGCAGCGCTTAAAGACAAAGTATGCGTGTGGATTTACACGCGAACAGGATTCACGCAACCCAGGACAGCCGCGTTTGAAGACAACGTGCGCGTGTGGATTTACACGCGAGCAGGATTCACGCAGTCCAGGCCAGCCGTGCTTGAAGATAGCGTGCGCATGTGGATTTACACGCAACCAAACAGCTCCAGGAATCAGCGTGTGGCGGAAAACACGCTATAGAAGGCCCAAAAAGTAGCTGTAGTAACCTGCAAGGATGCAGATCGGAGGTTCAGCTACACAACGCCAAATGATTCGATCAGAAGTAGCGAGTGAAGTTTCCACGCTGCTTAAATACGTAATGCCGTAGTTCACGTGACGAAGCAGAATACATGTGAAGTTAGCGACGTGAAAAGTGCAAACGTCGTTTTCCCGGCAACGTATCGAACAACCGCCATTTGGAATAGAACGGTCTAGCTGTTCTACGAGCGTAGGAGGTAGGACTACGTCCAGCATGCATGACAGTTAGCAAGTGACCTGAAATACTGGTGTGTCAAAGAATGTTAGATGCAGCAACATTATATTGCAAGTGAAGGATGCACGCGTGTGGATGAGACGCGAGGAAAGGCAGACCTGTGAATTAACTTTGATGCAAAGACAGCTGTGGAATCAGCGATACTGAGTAATGGAGTGGTCAGGCTAAAGGAAGTAGCCCACTTGAAAGTCTCAGTGAAAGGTGCATTGTTTGTGATGATAAAGTGAATGAAGTGCAACAGGTAAGTAAGCAGAATTACCTCTTAGAGAAGGGGAGAGTGGAAGTTGAATCTTGAACTTTTAATGTGAAGCGGTTCTGAGGTGGTCTTTAAAGAAAGCCACGCACATTTGAAAACCTTCGACACACAAAAGTGGTCTGAGCCCGTCTGAGGGAGACCCAAAGTGAAATAAGCTTGGGGAAGGGAGCCCCATTTCAAGTTGTGTTGATCGTTGTGCTGAAGAGGTCTGAGCTCTAAAGAGGGGGGCCTATGTGAACTGTGTTTGAAAAGGTCTGACCCCGACAGAGGGGGACCTAAGTGAACTGGGTTTGAAGAGGTCTGAGCCCGTCAGAGGGGACCCATGTGAACTGTGTTTGAAGAGGTCTGAGCCCGAAAGAGGGGGACCTATGAGAACTTTGTGTTGAAATATTATTTGAAGGTCTGAAAGAGAGTCTTTGACGTGGAAGGCCAGGCGGACCTCGATCCACGTTTTGAAACCATTTATTGTACTAAGAACCCAGTCCATTGTGTCTCATCCTGCCTTGAAGGACTGCCTAACTCCGTGGGGTCTAACATGGGGAGGAGAGCAGATTTAGCCACTCTACTAATTTGAACACTGGTTTTTCCTTTGCATACATTTCTCCTTTATACACTTTTGTACAAGAGATAGGGCAGGTATTAGGTTTTTTTTCGCATAGCCATTTTGGTTTGACAGACTCTACTAGGACTGTTTTGTTTATCGTTTGATGGTCGCGACTACTTCCATCTTTGTTATAGGGCAGAGTAGCCCAGAAACTTCAATAACAGTTTTACAAATTGTACCTATTGTGTCCATGTCATACTTTTGATACCATGCCTCCCCTACAGTGCCCATGTCCACTTCAGCGATTCTATTACTATGTAAACAAAATAACGGAAGGGCCAAATCACAGTGCTGGCATTCGCCCTTCTCAACTGAGAATTTTGGTGAAATCTCACCACTTCATCCCCATCTGAAGCTGATTGTATTGTTAGTAAATAGTTGGCACAAAACAACTGGCATTTCCTTAGCTCAACCCTCAGAACGCTGTCAAGTCAGCCTTAAGATCAAGAAAAAAGAAATACTGAGGCAATTTCTGGCAAATAAAACACTTTCGGATTGACTGTACCAAGGCCTTTACAAAAGCCCACTTGACATCCATTAAGGATTTTAATTGTATCTTAGCCATAACTCCAGGCGATTGACAAACACCTTCTTAAATATCTTACATGAGCTTTTTGGCAGAGAAAGGGGATGGCAATTACAATGGTTGTCCCTAGAGCCTTCTTTGAAAAATGGGATTGTTGTGGCATTTTTCCATGATTTCGGAATGATATGGACAGTTACAATTATGCTAAACAAAGCACCGAGATATGGTACCCACCCATATAACTGACTCATATGTATTAATGTCAACTGGTAGACAGCCAGGACCAAGAGCTGTTCCATGTTTCTGTAAGTCTATAGCATTGCTCACTTCTGATAGATTGATATGTTCAATTGGGCATAGATTTGCATCTTTCACAGCTAAGCAGAGCCCTAGCCTACTTTTAGAGGAGACTAAATCTTGGTAACCAGTTCCTTCAGTAATACACAGTGCTGGTATATGCCCATGGTACTGTTCTGTGGCCGATACCAATTGCCAGAAGGTGTTTGTGTCCCTTGCCTTTACTGCCGCCCAAGTGTCTTCTTCAAACGCTTTATTTTTCCACTAAAGTTTCTCTACACTGTAGACGGGCCATTCTAATGACACTACTATCTTTCAGTTTCGACTTTTCACAAGGTTCAGGAAATGGCACGTTTTGTATTTGCATTCACTGTCAAACCACCTTTTGATTTAATTCTTTCTCCAGTGTAATTTTTTTCTAAACAGGGCCTGTGCTATCCCTAACATTTGCTTCAGTCATCAGAAATGATTCCATAGTCAGAAGGAATTCATGTATTATCAATCAATGAGCTTTATTTTGGCATTATGGCTTAAAAGCACCAGCATATTTTAACAACCTCCAAGAATAGAAGGAAGTACAATGAATTAACAAAATAAGAATAAATAGTACTTTATGAATTCTTACCAATATAATATATACAATTCAAGGTAAAAACTTTCATCTTAAAATCATAATATATAAAAATATATCAAAATGTCATTACACTAGAAATAAAAAATAGACAAATATAAATTATCATCGGATGGTTGATAGGAACCTGTTCCTTATCAACCAAACTCTTACTAGGTTCTCGTGGTAGCATTGCAAATATCTTGAAATTCACTTGCTTTACAGAAAGGAATTGCACCACTCATACATCTTAACACCTGTCTATTCAACAATGGTTTCAGGCACATCCTTCTAGGGTGCTGATATATATAGATAGGACAAAAGAACATAAAAAGCAATTCTTCTTCGTCCCCAGTAAGTACATAAAGGCGTTTAGATGACAATTGCTTTCCCCAAAGTTTAGAAAAAATTAAAAAGTGGTAAAATGTGTCATTTTGTAAACAAATCTTTCTTAAATGTGTTCACCAGAAAATCAACGTATTTCTCTGGACACAGTAAATGTCTGCACAAAAGATACTGGGTACAACATATGTCAATTTGAACTTTCAAAACCTAGTCATTCAATGCTGGGATAAATACTTATTTTTTATTTATTACCTTATTTACATGGATCATCCCAAAGACTGATAAGACCAAGGGCCTCATCACAAGTTTGGTGCATTCTGGTGGTAAATCCATCAGAATGCCCCCAAACGGAATTACTGTTACTGCCACTTGGTCTGGCAACTTTACAGAGGAATTATAATTGGTGATAGGCAGTGTTAGTCCCAATGTATTAGATTTCATAGGATTCCACGGGGATTGGGTTGAATTACCACTGGTGGTAGTTCCACTGATTTTGCTGATTTTGGTGGTAAAGCAGCAGATTTACCTGCAGCTTTTTGCTGGAGATTCCTCCACTTCATTGCTGATCTTCTGGTTTGGCTTGCAGTAATGCAGCAGTAACGGAATTTCCACTGCATTGCAGCTGTTTTTTTCCACATTGCCTTACTTGTAATGAGGCCACAAGTGTGGCAAATATTTCCTCGACGTGTTGGAACAATGAGATTTTTATAGCAACTTGTGTCGCTAAATCGTTAAACACAGCCTCTAGATCTGTGCACAATTCAGGAGTCGGCTAGATCCTTAACCAGTAAAGAAGTGTTTTCAATTTACTTAAGCAGAAGAGGCACTATATGGTAAATCCAAGAGGCATTCTACAATGTTTGTTCTTTTCTTTGCAAACTTCTAAAATGTGCACAGGGTATAACAACAAATAAAATGGGTACTTGAGATATGCCAGGTCATATAAGCCATCGTCCATATGGTAAATGGACAGGCTGCATATTTACAACAAAATGTGTTTCAAACATGAAGGCAAAACAGAGGGGATTAAAACTTTCTCATATTGTAAAACACTAAGGCCCTGATTCACAGAGCATTTTCCAATGGGATTGTGCCATTATAAAAACACTTCTGTGAATTAGGCCCTGAATTTGTTTTATTTGATGACATGTCCCTGCTCAAAACTTTACATTGGTTCAACAACAAGAACTATGAGTTTAAAACATGCAGAACATAGTACACAAGTCAGGGTCAAACAGCCACAGACCATGCACTACGTGGAGCAAGGACACACAGAATGAACAATGCTTGCGTTTATTAAAAAGAGATGTAAACCTAGTTCCTAATTTTAGGCAAGAAAGAAGATCTTTGGATACTTCAAATATGCGTACACAGAATAGGTCTCAAAGAACATCTAGAATGACCTTCATTAATAAACTGTAAGGGACTGAAACTTGATCACTTTTATGTGGCATTAGTGAAAAGTTCAAGATGTACACCCTTACACAGCACCAATTGTGTACTAGATCCATAAAGAACTACTGAATACTAAAATATTAGGCTTCATTTGGAATAATTATTTTGATTTTTAAAAGTTAAGAGATATATATTGATGTATGTTAGAAATGATACATCAAAAATTCTCACATATATGCACAGATGTGAAACGGCATCTCACACCAAAAACCTCAGAAATGTGATAATTATCATCTAAAATTGTGGCCTCTAGCTCCACCATGATATTCCTATGGAGTGTGACATATTAAAGAAAATACAACAACATGACTCATATCACGTTAATTACTACAAAATTGCACAGACACGCACATGCGAAGATGACATTGAGGAATATAACGTATTAATAAAGAGCAAGCAAAAACATCAGCCATACGTAGCAACCTCCAACTACATTCGAGCCATGCACCCACTACAATGGGTGAAGAATAACCTCTTATTGCATCACACATGGACCCAAAGCATACATGCCAACCCTCCCGATTTATGCATGAGGCTGAAGATTTTTCTGTCAAAATGCTTGCTATTTTTGATTTTCTCCCTCCTAAAATGTCCCTAACCCAAATGCAGTTTCATTGGGTATATTTTGTTATAGGCCGTGCTGGAGACTCGGGGTCTAAGTATCGACATTGACATGGTCTGTGGTGTAAATGATACCTCCTCCTGAATGGGCAGGTCCTTTTATTGTTTTACCCTCTCATCACGTCCGTCCAACGTTACCTCATGTTGGTGCAGATGCTAAAACACATTTAATTCTCCCGCTTCCTATGACAAAATCTCCCTCTCAGGCGATCCAAAACATTGGCATGTATGCCAGAGAGCGAGACAAACTAGCTTGTTGAGTAATGAACACTTAGCGGGGCGATCCCCCACTCTGCCCCCCTGCACATTATGGTAAAAGCAATGAGACCAGAGTCCAAACAATATTCATAATATTCAACACAGAAACAGTTAAGTTTGGAAACACAAAGATCACAGTTTATTGGAGCACAGGCATCGGGGCGTTCCCAGCCACATAAGTAAACAAGATTATAATCTAAGGTGTGACCTGTGCCACTCCCCGTTTGCCATTTGCAAAGGGGGGCTATCCGTTTCTGGTTTTCAGAACTGCCAGTCAATCTAAAAAGCGGCCCTCCACTTCTGGTTTTCAGAACTGCCAGTCAGTCTTTCTTGGGACTGCAGACTTCAGGTGACAGAGTCTCAGCTGTCCCTAAGGGGAGTCAGTGTCTGTCAACTGGCTTTGGACTGAGTGCGGCCATTCCAGAACCGCTCGTGGCCGAAACCACAGCGTCAAAGTTTTCCTCTCTGGCTAGTACCGCCCGACAACTCTGCCACGTGTTGGGGTGGCTCCCCGACACCTCTAACTCCCCCATACCTATGCTCCTTATCTGCATGCGCATCTCATTCCCATGTCTGCTTACCCATATCCTGCCCATTCTAGGGCTGTGAACCTACTCACGGGAAAAAACATTATGTATGTTCACACACCTCCCTGCCATGAGAGCCCATGGTAGCTGCCTGCCACGTCAGTCACTCCCATACCTTTCGTATGGATCACTTCATCTTCTGCTCCAGCGAGAATAACCCACCTCTGGCACCCGACTGAAAAGTTAGTCCTTTTCCCATAACCCTCATATGGATCACTCCTGTTTCCGTTCGAGAGAACAACCCACCTCTGACATCTGATGCCAGGTCACTGCCAGGTCAGTCATTGCCATAACCATGCCCCTAACCAAATTGTACATTCTAAAAGCTGAGTTACAGCCCTCATTGTGCAGTCTCCCAGACCTGATTTCATAAACCGATAACCGGCAGGTTGCACCCTGGGGTTTAACTCACTGGGTTACCTCCCAAGTGTGCAGGTACCGCACCACGGCCCAGGGTGGGCACCACCAAGTCACCCCTTGAGACTTAGACGGAGCCCCAGGCCGGGTGGCACCAAGTCCCTATTGTTGGTATTCCCGCCTAACAGCCCGCCCAGGGATATCACTTTTCTGCCAAAGTGTTGTTCATAGCACATATTCATATTCACCTATTCTTACCATCCCCACATAGTCAGTGCACATCACCTAAGAAAATGTAAGGGTTTATTGGACCCGCTAGGATATTGACCTGAGCGTGCTGTTCCCAAACCCATAGCGCTGCAACGAGCGTTGAGTGTTGAGCTATCCCTGCACTTGAAACCAGGAGTTTAAAATTTTTGAGCCGTGTTTGCAACCTTTCCACTATTTAGAGGAGCCTTATGTTAGTGCACTTTCTCTATTATTCCCATGGAATCTTATAAGGTAGTATTGCTGATACCGACCTTGCTCAGTAACCCCAGGGGCGCTCAAGCATCATTAATACCGTGAAGTATCCTCCCAAATGGCCGCTTTTCCTTTAATTTCTCTGTACAATAAATACCCTGCTAGCCACCAGTTTGCAGGGACTGGTGCTGGGCTGTCGCAGTTTAATACTCAGTCACCCACCATGGTAGGTGGTGTTCCACCCATTTGACCATAAAATGCTTTCTCTTAGTTGGCCTTTGGAGAACTGTTGAGACATCCCTAGTTGCTTGTACCATTGGAGGCCTGGTGACCAACCAAACACCTGATAACAATGTACATGCCTTCCACTTTTGCACCCTTGAATTGCACATACAAATCATCATTTTAAATTGTCAGTGCACTTAGGCTATCCATTCAGTCTTACCGCAGACCTGCACCCCGTGGTAGTGTCCCACACCTTACCAGAATTCTGGGCACTTCTGCTGTGCTCATGGCCAAACTCCTGAGACCAACCTGAGGTGGTCCTCGTCGTCCTCAGATATCTCCATTCCCTTTGACAACACATAAAGATAAGTCCATTATAGACACTGTAAGCATTATCCTTTGATTCCTACCACCAGACCAGATCTATTGATGGGGGGGGGGTTCTAAATGAAAACCTTGTATGGCCATGCGGAAGCTCTGGCGACCACCATGAACAAACCACCTCTCTATCCCCACCAGCATTGGTCAGCCAAATGTTACCTAGGGTATATCAGAGGGGTGGGGGGGCAGGGAAGCTGAGATAAATTCTCCTTCCCTTACCTGTTCTTACGCAAGGAGCCCTAAATCCTTACTTGTGTCGCAGCTCCTCTGCTACGGTGCTGCCAGTAGGACAAGCCCTCACTACTCCGGGCACACACACCTACACAGAGCGCGTACCCGCGCATCACGTGCAATTATCTTTAAACCATACCCTCTTGCATGCGCTTTCCCCGACATACTTCATTAATGCAGCTGTGGTATGTAAACTCTGTTGCCCAAAAACCTCCAACTTGATATGGGGCGCAACTCCTGTCATTCCCTGCCGTGTTCCCTCAGCATCCCTTGAATTACATGATACTCACATAGGACATATTTTCTGTCATTCTTTTACTGCCCAATCAAAATTGGTACTTGTTTATGAACACCAGGAAGTAGGCCATGCCGAGATCAGGACCTGTGACCTGTAAATCAAGCATAGATCACTGCAACTAGCGTTTAGTCAGCTGAACCATCGAACTAGCTCTATTAATTACCCAACCATTTGCCTGCATTTGGAAAAGAATTTGCAGGCGAAGTTCCAAGAAAATGTGCTGAGTCCTTTGTCATGAGGAAATAATCAAATCAGCCACCTTCCAATGCTTCTACTGTACTCCAAGACAGCTACTGAAAGTGGTAATTATCTGAAAGGAGTCCCTTTTGCCGTGGTATTAAGTAAAGAACAAGTTAAATGAGAAGTAGCCATTTTCAGACAATTTACAAGACAAAGACCCCAAAACCAGCGGCACCAAGAGACTCATGTCACAAAAAAGAGAAACAAGTCCTATTACAAAACGAGTAATTCCTCTTATGAAAACCAAGCATAACATTACGAACCGTAATTTAATAAAGGATCCCTTTAACAGAAACAGGTAATCTCTCTTTAAGGAATGCGGCTTCGTACTCGTAAACTTTACAGGGGCCGGTAGCAGTAACTTTACCCCTCAGCAATGTGCTTAAGGTTGGCCTATGTGGTGTTAAGTTCTGGCCCTTGGCGTGCGCGCACGAGGGCTGGAGGAGTTAGGCAAGGCCGCCCGGCCTGTGGCGCAGCTCCAGCGGGAGCTCCAATAACTCACACGCACATGGGTGTATGGTCTGCCCCGGAACTGCCTCCCGAGCGTGGGGGCGGGGCTTTTATTTGGCACGCCCTGCGTCACCGCGTAGCGGGACGCAGGGCGGAACATAACATTCCTCCTTTATTATAAAACAAACAAACATAACACTAACTTGTATCAACTGTGAGTGCAAACATCTGCTCACGCTCCTAACCAATAAGTGCCCGGCCATAGTGTCCGTGGTCACGGTACCTCACACTACCACACATAGTCATTTAACTTGGCCGGCGGTCTCGTGGCCGCTCTCAGACCATACCGCCCTTCTCGGGGCCTGCACCCCCCCCCCGGCTCCTGATCTGGCTCACCTTCACTGGTCAGGTCCTCGAGGCCGGGGGCCTCCAGCGGTTCCTAGGTTCCATCCGCCGCTCCTGTCTCATCCGGGATGGACCTAGGCTCGTCTTCGCTGGGCTGAGCATCCTCCTCTTCCAGATGGCACTCACTGTCAGTCCACAGGTTGCGAGGCACCGCCTTGAACCACGACGAGTTCCTCGTCACTTGACGGTGTCCTCGGGTCACAGTCACCATGGTTCCGTGCCGATCGCTGACGGTCCATGGCAGTTCCTCGTATCTGGTGTCGAGTTTTGATTTGGTGGGGTTTCGTAGCATGACGACTTGGTCCCCCACCTGGGGATCGGACTGCCTCGCTCTCCTCTTGCCACTCATGTGGGCATTGGCACTCCTCCTCATTTCCGTGCGTCCTTCATTGACCTCGTCCGGGGTCCTGCTTGGATGGTGCGGAATCAAGGATCGGATGATGGTGCCAAACATGAGATCCGCCGGCGGTATGCCGGTTGTGCTGTGGGGGGTAACCCGATAGTTCCTGAGGAATCGGTAGAGGTTGACCTTCCATGGGCTGGCGTACGCCTTGGATACCCTTAGCACATTGTTAATGGTTCTCATGAAGCGTTCGGTGTCCCCTTTGGGTTGGGGCCACCTCGGCATGATGTGGTGATACTTTATATTAAGGTCCTGCAGATAGTTTTTGAATTCCTCCCCGGTGAACGGTGGCCCATTGTCACTTTTGATGGAGGTTGGTAGTCCGTGAGTTGCAACCATTTTTTCTATGGCTGGAATGACCACTTCCGCTGCTGTGGATTCGACTATTTCAACCTCCGGATATCGGGAGTGGTCATCAACGGCTACCAAGAGGTGGAGGCCTTCCCGTAGCTTGTAGAAATCAACACTGATGGCCTCCCACCGAGAACGGCCGCGTGCCGCTGATAGAATTGGTTCTGGTTCTGGCGGGGCTCCTGTTATCTGACAGGCTAGGCACGTACTGATGAGTGTCTCGACCCGTTCCTCAATCTGGGGAAACCCTACCCTGTGCCGTATGCAGGCTTTTGTCCTTGCCAGCCCTTGGTGTCCTTCATGCGCTAGGGCCACTATCCTGTCTTGTATTCTGAGAGGGATTACGATGCGGTTACCCCTTAGTATCGATCCGCCTTCTGGGATCGACAAGTCTTGCCGGACGGTGAACATGCCGGACAGAAATCCTTTTGCCTCCGCTGTTCTGTTGTGTGTGTGTCTCATGAAGGTTTTCCAGTCCCCTGAGATTATGACATCTTTCACTAGATTGCAGCAGGGATCCTTGTTGGTTTCTGCCTCAATGCCTTCGATGCTCACCGCCTTTGGTCTCATTGCGCGAACCACTTGGCATATATGTTCCTCTGTCTCTTCGGCCACTTGGATCTCTTGTTGGGTTGCCGCTCGCGGGTGCCTCGAGAGGAAGTCCGTGGGGTTTCCACTGCCTGGTTGGTAGATGAGATCAAAGTCGTATTGCTGGAGATGTAGTAGCCATTTGGTGATCCGTGCCGGAGGGTGTGACGACGTTCCCATGAAGATGGGTAGTAGGGGTTTGTGGTCGGTGACTGCCGTGAACCGCCGCCCGTATAGGTACAGATGAAAGTGCCTGCACCCCCACAGCACTGCAATGGCCTCTTTCTCAATGTGGGAGTACCTCTGTTCGGTTTCCGTGAGGGCTCTCGAGGCGTATGCTATCAGTCTTTTCTCCCCTTCTCTCGTCACCTGCATTAGGATGGCACCGAGCCCAACGGGGCTTGCATCCACGAACAGTTCTGTGGGCAGTTCGGTGTTATAATTCGCCATCTTGGTGTCGACGGACAGGGATTCTTTAATACTCTCAAACGAGTCTTGGCACTTCGGCCCCAGTCCCACTTGACGTTTGCTTTCGTCAGTTCCCGTAGTGGCTCAGATAGGGTGGCCAGGTTTCGAATGAACCTCCCGCAGTAGGTTGCCATTCCTAGGAAACTCCGTACTTCTGTGGGGGTCATCGGTGGGCTTGCCGCCTGGATGTCTGCGACCTTCTGGGGATCAGGGGAGATGCCCGTGCTGCCAAACTTGTAACCAAAAAAAGTGATTTCCGATCTGAGGAACTCGCACTTCTCCCTGTGTATGGTCAGTCCAGCCTCTTGTAGTCTGCCCAGTAGGGTATGAAGCCTCTTGAGGTGCTCCTTCGTGTCGGGGGCGTGAATCCGAATGTGGTCGCTCATGTTGAGGACCCCAGGGATGCCCCTGATGACCTCTTGGATAGCTTGCTGGAACACTTCAGCAGCAGACGAGATCCCGAAGCTCAGGCGTTTGTATCTCCTTAACCCCAAATGCGTTGAGAATGTTGTGATGTAGCGCGAGTCTCTGTGGAGTTTGAGTTGATGATACCCCGCTTTCAAGTCAACTTTCGAGAAAACACAAGACCCTGTGAGGTCCGCCACGATTTCGTCGATCGTTGGGGTGATGCGGCATTCTCGTTTGATGGCAGTGTTAGGTAGACGCATATCAATGCAAATCCAGACCTTTCCGGGCTGTTTAGGCTTTTGCGTGACGACCATCGGGGAGACCCATGGTGTGGGCCCTGTCACCGCCTCTATGATGCCAGCTTCCTCCAGAGCCTTGAGTTCCTGCTCCACTTGTTCTCTCATGTGGAAAGGTGTCCTCCGATGCCGTACAGCCTTCGGCTGTACTGTTTCGTCAATGTGCAGCCGGATGGTTTTGCCCTTCACGCAGCCTATTCCATCTTGCAGCTTAGGGTATTGACTTAGCATTTTCTCCACCTCTTCGGCCTCATCAATGTGGCAGATGAATTTGACCACTCCCAGATCTTCTGTGGCGTCCCCACTCAGGAGGCTTTCAATTCCTGCCTTCACGACATAGACTTTCGACCATAGTCTGTTTTCGCCGTGCTCCAGCGTGGTGCGGAACCTGCCCATGACTGGTAGGGGCTTCCGGCTGCCGTAGGCATACAACAGCGTGTCTGTGCTTTTCAGGACTGGTTGAGGCTTTAGAGTCTGGAATATGCTTGTGGGCATCACATTCACCGAAGCGCCGGTGTCAATGGTCATGAGAATGCGCTGGTCTTGGACAGTGACCATGCACGTGCGCCTTCGGACAGATTTTTTTTGTGTTTCTTGACCTTGGCTTAATGTGGACACCAGGTATATCTTTCTTCCTTTCCTCTCGTTGTCCTTGCCGGGATCCTGCTGCCCTGTCGAGATATCATCCCCTTCTTCCTCCGTGGAAGAGTTGGCCACTGCGACCCTCCTTGCACTGGCTTGCTTCTTTTTCTTGGTCACGTTTTTGTCTGAAATGTTCTGTGGGGGCTGCATGGAGGCGCCCGATGATCTGCACACCTTTTCATAATGATCCTTCCTGCCGCAGGCGCCGCAGGTGGTGCCTTGCGCAGGGCAGTTGCGGTGGCCATGTTGTGGGCCACCACACCAGCCACACTCTATGGGCCCAGGAATGCGCGGTTAGCCACCTGTTCTGGCCATAGCCCCCACTGTATTCATCCCTCGAGGATTGTTTGTTGGTGATCTGGGCCACCATGGCTGTGTTGAGGACAGGTTGCAGTCTGTGCAGTGTGGCCTCCATGTTGGCCGCTCTGGTGAGGGCTAGTTCCCTTTGTCGTCCTAATTCAAGGATTTGTTGCAGGGGGATGCCTCTCTCGCTGAGTATTAGGCGCCTTAGTTTTTCTGATTGTACGCTGTTAATGATCTGCCTCCTGATCTCCCTCTCAACATTGGTGAACTTGCAGGACATGGCCAATTTTCTTAACCGAGTATGGTAGGCATCCAGGGTCTCGTCTGCTGCCTGTATGGTGGTGCAGAAAATGAAAGTCTCATAGTCCGGGTTCAGTTGGGGGAGAAAATGAGCCGTGAGGGCATCTTTTGCGCTTTGGTACGCATCTTGGCCATCGGCGACATCCAAGGAGTTGAAAATGCGCAGTACCTCGTCACCCACACTGAGTAGTAGGTGCGCCTTCACCTTCCTGGCCGACGTCACATCTTTGCACTCCATCGCCATCTCGAATTTCTGGATCCACAGCTGCCATCTGGGTCCACTCGAAGATGGGTCGGTAAAGGGGTCAAAAGGCTGGACCAGTGTCGATGAGCCTCCTTGTGTGCGAGGCTGTGGGGACGTCAGCGATAGGTTTGACGCAATTCTGGATGGCGTGGTGGGCCCAGGGGTGGACGTGCCGGCCGCCATGTCGTCGTGTACCTGTTCAGTGCTGGCGTGATCTCTTCAGGCAACCACTAGCGCGGTGAAGTTGGGCCTTCCCTGGAGTTGCTGTGGTGTCCAAACGCTGTGGCGGAGAATTCAGGTGCTGGTTTTCCCAAGTGGTTCCGATGGCACGTCGTGTTGGGGCCCCTGGTGTAGGAGGCCAGATGTCAGATGGCTCCACACTGCCCAGCCATCACTTGTAGGGCGAGTGATGATGAGAAGATTTTTTGGGGAGGGGTGGGTCACGTGTGCGATCCCCCCCCCACCGGGTGTTCAAAAATTTGGCCGCGATGGCTGCGCCCATCTAGGCGCCGTGAACTCTGAGCGCGTGTTTGTCCTCATTCCACCTCGTCGCCATTGTTAAGTTCCGGCCCTCGGCGTGCGCGCACGAGGGCTGGAGGAGTTAGGCAAGGCCGCATGGCCTGTGGCGCAGCTCCAGCGGGAGCTCCAATAACTCACACTCACACGGGTGTATGGTCTGCCCCAGAACTGCCTCCAGAGCGCGGGGGCGGGGCTTTTATTTGGCACGCCCTGCGTCACCGTGTAGCGGGACGCAGGGCGGAACATAACATGTGGATTCTATATAACAAAACAAAAACAAAAATAAAAAACTTGGCCAGGAAGCCTTGAAATCAGGGCAGTGAGAGCCCAGAGTTAATCAGCAATTTAGAATCGTTAATTTAAACATTTACACCATTCCCTGAAAGTGGGCGTTTTATAATCCTGTCTGTATTTCTAAAACAGCCGTCTATGGGCAACATCTCCTGTGCCTTCCCTGGCCCGGACGCCAACTCGGGTCAAGAGGACAAATTGCCGTGACCTTTCTAACTACCCACCTGCGAGTTTCTCCAACCTTTCCTGTTCTCCAAATCACCCCTAAAATGGGCCCTATAACCATGGCTCGTCGTAAAAGCCTCAAGCTAGACGTGCTGGACGGAACCTTTTTGCTATAAAGTGAACGAAGCGGGCACTCAAACCGTATTATTATTAACATGTCATTTGTGTTGTGCCAGCGCACAGACCATCCCTTTTTACATAAATCATCCAAGGCTCCATCGACCCCACCATGACAGTACTTATTAAATAACATTCTCCTAACCACTGTAGTCTTCTATAAACCCCCGTGTTCCTCTTCAAATCGTGGGGTACTTAACCCACAGAGGGCCTAGAGCTCTGCACGGCAAGCAAAACAAGTGGGAGCAACTGGTGCACAGTACTTTTTCTGCTGCAAACACGTGATAGAAGGCATAACTTTATTTGCAGCAATGCGTGTTGACCCAAAAAGAAGCCAAGATACTTGCTTGTTTACATTCACCTTGCCCCCTCTCTTTTCTATTTGGTGTGAAAAAACTTCCTGTTTTTTCAAGATTATGGGCCTCATTACACGGAAGGCGGTAATCCAGGGTGCTATTAGCACCCTGGACCATGCCGGTAAATTACCGGCACCGCCTTGGCGGAAAGGGGATTTACCGCCCCATTCCAAGGTTGGAGGGGCGGTAAATCCCCTTTCCGCCATTGCCCTTCCCCATTCCCATTTCTGCCCCATAGGGCTCTATGGGAATGGGGAAGGCGCTAATTACGGCACCGCAATTTTGCGGTGCCGTAATTAGCTCCGAGGTCCCTTAGCGGGTTGGTACTTAACGCCTGCAAGAAGCAGGCGTTAATTCCTCCAACCCGCAAAGGGACCTCGTAGTACGGCGGTAAGGGTTAACGGTCACCGTTGCCATTAACGGTGACCGTTAACCCTTACCGCCGTCCGTGTAATGAGGCCCTATATCTTTCCACCTTAAAGTGGTCATTTCTAATACAGCTGGATGAAACCGCTATTTCATATTCTCATAATTTACAAAAGCATTTAAACAATGCGCTGCCTTTTCCTGCGCTTGACGGCTCCCACCTGGAACTAATCATCACATGCATGCATTGCTCCCTCAATCAGGAAATGCTACCCTTCAAAACATCCCCAACTGCCAATACTCAAATTCAAGTATGCAGCCAAATTGGGAAAGTATGCACCGACCAGACTCCAGGCCACAGTTGAAACATGCCACAGCGTGAGGGGATACAAATATTAAAGGACGGCCAGCCACCAGGGTGCTAAAACACGAAATGGCCACTGAAAAGCTATCAGTCATAATTTGTAGTTCATAGTCCGGAAGGTTAGCTCAGCGGCAACGTGCGCGCCTTGGAAGCAAGACAACACAAGCAACACAGGTTCGATTCCCGGGCATTATAAATACGCAACAATTACGCAACTAAAAAACAAACAAATCCTGTCACAGCGTCTCATCCCTTTTACAATGCCAATTGAATGTACGCATGAGCGAGCCTCGTTTGGGCTCATGCATGCGCGTCAAGAATAAACGCCGCTGGAACAGCAGTTGCCGCTGGGACCTACGCAGCATCAGACGTGTCTCAGAGTCTTAATCCGTATGTGAGAGGTGGCCCGAGGCCCCTGCTGATATTAACATTGGCGACGAGGACGGCGGCCAGAGGGAAGATCAAAATTGCGCTCACAAGCACAATTAACATCATTACTTCCACCGCCGCTGCCCGAATCCAACGCTGATGCGGTCGGCCATTTTAGATTCTACTTGTGGTGCAGTTGCGGTCCGCGAGGGTGCTCATGCGCTGCCCACAGGCTGGAAACAAGTCAATTTTTGGAACTTTCGCGGTTTTCCTGAAGGGGGAGCCGCGGTCTTGGCCTGAGGGGCCTTTTTCTTTGAATTCTCAACGAAGGGCCAGCAGTTCAATCCATGCCTGCAGACCTAGCCCAAGAGGATCACTGAAAGGGAAGCCTGCACGTCACCCAGTCAAAACATCCAGGTCAGTGAGCAGCAGTAGAGTGGTGCTCCAGGGGAACAGGTTTGAAGCCTCAGCCACGAGAGTGAGGTGCCTGTGCGAGTGATACTGATGGGGAGACTGCAGCACCTGCGCGAAGGGCACGTCAACAGCATGGCACTCTGGCGCCCATGCAGGAGTTCGACACGTCAGGCCCACCCTCCAAGCTAGGGCCTAAGTGGCTCACATGGATAAAGAAGCTGGACATGTTCTTCAGGGCGACTGGGGAAGATGACGACGACGCGAAAGTCGCTACACTTCTGTACTCTGCAGGAACTGAGGTGCTACACATCTATGAGTCGTTAAACATTCAGGTGGCGGCATATGCTGCCGCCAAGACGGCTCTTCAAAACCATTTTGTTCCGCTTTCTAATGTGAACGTTGACAGGTTCGTAATGTGTGGGGAAAAACAACATGGCGATGAATCCCTAGATCAGTTTTGTGCACGACTGCGCCAACTATCGAGCACGTGCAGGTGGGACAATGAGGAGGTGATGATCAGAAAACAACTTATACAAGGCTGCAGCTCCAGTAAATTGCAGAGGCAAATCCTGAGAGAACCAGGAATGACTTTGGTGCAAATCTTGGACAGTGGCAGAATACATGAACTTGCTGAGAGTAGAGGGGCTAAAATAGATGCGGCAGTACGCCCTAGCAAGGGGAGGAGGCTTTCGCCCTAGGGAAGTCAACCCCGTCGAAGTCCAGGTGGAGCAAAAAACACCAAGACACATCTCCCGCCCAAGGGTCTCCAGCAGTTTGCCAATATTGCAGGTATGATCTGCCGCATGCCGAGGATTGCCCCGCGAAGTAAAGGGTATGTGGGAGGTGCAATACGCCAGGCCACTACTCAAGAATGTGCAGAGCGGCAGCTCCGGTGACGACACACAGGGGTCCGGCAAGAGCGAGTGGGAGCAACTTCATGAGGCCATGGAGTGTTGCCACACTGGAACAGGACACACAGAGACTAAACATTCCTGAGGAGGAAGAAGACTATGAAGAAATCTTCTTCATATCCAATATTGGCATGGGAACCAAGAAAAGGAGGCAACCGACCTGTGTCGTGGACATAAAGGGCACCCCCACACCCGTCCTCATTGGCACAGGAGCATCTGTGTGTCTTCTGGCCACAGAGCACTACAAGGCCATCCCGGGCCCACCGCAGCTGGACCAGTCAAAAGCAAAAATATACACGTTCGGAGGCGACATGCCTCTGCCAATATGAGGAGTATTTGTTGCACCGGTCGCCCTGTGTCCAAATACAATTAAGGCTCGCTTTTATGTGACCGACGTCAGCCCCCACTCTCTCCTGAGCTGCGCAGCATCAGAAGCCCTCAACATCATCCACTTCACGCTAGCGGTATACCAGGCAGACATTTAGCAACTCCTGAGCAGGTTTGAGAACATCTTTCAAGGGCTGGGCAAGCTTAAAGCGGCGCCGGTTCGCCTGCACAACGACAAAACAATCAGACCTACTGCTTTTAAGTGTAGGAGGATCCCCTTCCACTTCAGACCGCAAGTGGAGAAAGAGTTACAGACTCTAATTGAAATGGATATTGTCGAGAAAGTGGAAGGCCCCACACCCTGGGTGTCGCAAATTGTCGTTGCACCCAAACCAAAGCAACCAAGTGCTGTCTGCATCTGTGTGGACATGTGACTGCCCAATGCGGCGATAAAAAGGGAACGCCATATTTCCCCGACACCGGACGATATTGTGAGTGAGTTACAAGGAGCCAAAGTCTTCTCAAAATTAGACCTACGTTCTGGGTATCACCAGCTCGAACTCCACCCCGATTCTAGGTAAATAACGACCTTCACCACCCACGAGGGGCTATATCAATTCAAGCCCCTGAGCTTTGGTGTGTCCTCCGCTACCAAAGTATTTCAGAACACAATCAGGGTGCACTAGCTGGTTTACGTGGAGTTCTGAACATGAGCAATGACATTTTGGTGTTTGCGTCGTCGGAAACTGAACATATGAAGCGGCTGGAACTGATGCTGCTAAGATTGCAGGAACTGGGCCTGACACTACACCGCAGCAAGTGCAAGTTCTTCAAGGATCACATAGAATTTTTAGATTCATCTTGCCAGCAAGGGGGATCTCCCCCGATACGGAAAAAGTCTGCGACATATGCAAAGCTGCTGCACCGGAGTCACCAGCTGAAGTGCGCAGCTTCCTTGGAATGGTGAACTACTGCAGCCATTTCATAAAAGGTCTGGCGTCACTCTCGGAACCTCTCCGAGCCCTAACCAAAAATGACGTGCCATGGGCGTGGGACAAAAGGGAACAGGAAGCGTTCCAGGACATCAAGATGGCCCTATCCGATCAAGACACCATGGCCTACTTCGACCCTACCGTCGAGTCGGAGATCGTCGTGGACGCCAGCCCCGTGGGGTTGGGAACCGTGCTGATGCAGGTGGGCACATAAGGTGGCATGCGTCTAATTGCGTACGCTAGCAAGGCGCTGTCAGAAACGGAAAGAAGATACTCGCAAATCGAGAGAGAGGCGCTCGCCATCTTGTGGTGCCAGCATTTCCGCCTCAACATCCATGCATTGAACGCTGGATGCTGTCTCTCATTGAACAGGGGGTGAGACTCCTGTACAGGCCGGGGACGAACAACCCTGCAGACTACCTGTCCCGCCACCCAAATGGCAAACGGGAGCAAGGGCAAGGGGAGATAGTGGCATGTCAGGAACTTATACAAAATATTGTGGAAGTGGCCATGCCCGTAGCACTGTCCAGAGAGGTCGTCGCCAAGGCATCCAACAAGGACAAAATCTTGAAAATAATTCAGTCGGCCATCCGAAGTGGAGAGTGGAAGGAGGCCCTGAACAACAACGCCAGGCAGTAGGCGAGAGCGCAACGAGATCTACAGGCGCTGTGGAAGGTGAAGGACGAGCTCTCGATCTCAGAGGAAGGCATGCTCCTGCGGGGCAGACAGATTGTGATTCCCTGTGCACTAGTACCCAGAGTACTTGAACTTGCACACACAGGTCATCAAGGAGCAACGAAAACCAAGGCCAGATTGAGCCCGAAGGTATGGTTTCCTGACCTAGAGGATCGGGTAGATGGGCACGTGCAGAGATGCTTGACGTGTCAAGCCACAAGCCCGGCAGAAAGGGCACCTCCTATCAAGTCCATGGACAGGAGCGAACTACCCTGGGGGACAGTACCACGCCGACTTTGGCCCAACAGGCAGAGGGATGTACTTCCTGGCCGTCGTTGACCAGTGGTCAAGGTACCCCGAAGTTGAGCTAGTGGACTCCACCGCGTGTGATCACACCATCATAGTCCTCGAGAAAATGTTTGCAACCCATGGGTTCCCGAACATCCTGTGTTCTGACAACAGGGCCCCGTTCATGGGGAACCAGTTTGCAAAGTACATGGAAGAGAGGGGGATACAACACCAGAGGGTAACACCACTATGGCCAAGGGCGAATGGGGAAGCCGAAAGATTTATGAGAACATTGAACAAAGTATTTTGGATCTCGCAAATGGAGGGGGCAAACTAAAAAGAAACGTATTCGAGTTCCTGCGCGAGTATAGAACCACCCCTCATCAGTCAACAGGAGTGTCTCCGGCTGAAGCCTTGTTTGGACGCTGCCCCAGAGGGCTCCTCCCAGAGCTGGAAGGAAGAGAGCCAGGCGTGATCGATGATGCCCAGGTGCATCAAGAAAGGGTGATCATGAATGAGAGAGAAAGTGAAAGGAGAGGCCAACAGGAAAAAGAGGTAACGGTCGGCGACACAGTACTGGTCAAGAACCGCTACCCAGCAGGGAAATTGTCACTCACACATGAGCCCAAACCTTGGACTGTGACTCACGAAAAAGGGTTGATGATAACCGCGGCCAATGAAACAGGAACCGTAACCCAAAACAAATCCCTGTTCAAGAATGTGCACTCAAGCACCACAGACTGGTCACTGGAAGGGACTTCGGCGACAGGAGCAACAGAAGTTGATCCCGAGCCCGACAGGCAAGAGGAGTCCGCGCCGAATGAGGTCGCACTGCTGCCAGCCCACGAGAGCAGCAGTCGGTACCCGACGATACGGGGGCGACAACCCCAGCGCGATTCAGAGACTACATCATGGACTGAGGAGACTGAGCCGACAGCGCCCTGACGTAAGCGACTCACGTTGAGCCAATGTTATGTCACAGTATGTTGTTTCGTTTCTGTTTAAAGAAAAGGAGGGATGTTATAATGCCAATTGAATGTACACATGCGCGAGCCTCGTTTGGGCTCACGCATGCGCGTCAAGAATAAACGCCGCCGGAACGGCAGTTGCCGTCGGGACCTCCACAGCATCAGACGTGTCTCAGAGTCTTAATCCGTATAAGTGGTGTGTGTATGTAAGAGGCGGCCCAAGGCCCCTGCTGATACTAACAATCCCCATGGGCTGTGTGGGCGCTTTAAAAATGCTAAATAAATAAATAGTTATAACTTATCAACACGCTGAGTGCCAGTAATTAACCAGTAACCCTCTGCCCTTGAAGCCATCCACCCTAAACCTTTACCTTAAATCCCAAAAAAGCGGGAATAACCATTTTCCGTGAACACTTGAGCAGGTGTGATATAAAGAATCACTGAAATTGTGTTGACCCACTTTAAACATGCTGTGTTATACCTTTTCAGGTATCGGGCCTCCAGGACCCCATGGAGAATATTGTAATGCTATCCCTATTCCCATTTGCTGGCACTCCTTGCAAAAAAGCCAAACTTGCAGACTGCAACCGCCGGAGCTGACTAAGCCCCATGCACCTGGTCCCTTAGTAAACATAAAACAGTTCCCGAAACCAGTGGAGCACCCACAGTTTTTACTTATCCTAGCAGTGCGCCATCAGCGATCCCGATGAGCATAACAAATTGGTGCCCATCCACACGTGTGGGCGACAGCCATGCGGTCTACAACCCCCAAACAAAGGTATACCTTGAATGACTGTGATCCATCACCTCAAAATGCTTGACTGGTTACAATATATTGTAATTCGAACAAACCCCAACATTGCACACAAATGCAGTAATGCAGAAACGCAAGACAGCAAGAGATCCCAAACAAGTTTAACGCAAATAATCCTAAGGGACTACAGGAGTATATATGGAGCCTGGTAGGACCATGTGTGACTAACATATAGGTTACCTAGCATAACATAAGAATGTAGAAATTATACTGTACATCTAAGAAAGATTACAGGCGGCCTCAAGCCATGGAGCAAGAGATGACAAGAGCTGATTCAGGCTGCATGAAGAGCAAAGCAGGCTCACAGCCAAGATCAGGGATGCACGCCTGCATTCCTAACTTTAGACGACAGGGGACCGGCTGCAAGAAATTGAATAAATCCTCATAAATGTAAGCTCAAGAGCCCGATTTTGTGGTCTCCAAGCACGTGAGACAGCCAAGCCAGACAATGGCCATTCACCCGTGGTGGGAAAGCAGAGCCAATCCAGCAAACAAAGACCTGGAAAGCAACAAGTGTTGCAACGTTGGAGTGCACTCTCGTAGGCAAAGGTGGTGCACTAACAGTTACCATACAGACACATTATCATTCGGATCACCTTGAAGAGGTGCACAGAGGGCTGAGAACTGAATTGAGTCCCAGGCCTGTGGAGATCAGCTATAACCAATCACAGGAAAGAAATTCAGGGATGGACGGCAAGGGGCAAGAACCGATGGTAAGTCCATTACTCTGCAACAATGTAATAGTTTCTTGGGCACGGCACAGGCCAGCCACCTGACATGCAAGAACCAGTAGAATAACCTCTATAGGGTACTTTCATATATGTTGTCACTCTCGATACCCAATCCTTAGCGGTGATAGGTTTTTCAGGGAAGGGCCCAGGGATGATGTAAGATTGCTACAAAACTGTAACGCACACCCTGGAGTATTGACAAATACTGGAGAATCTTGATTGTCTTGTATGATCCCTATTGGTGTTTGCAATAAACCGCAGTTCTAACTTGCCGTTAGCTGAGTCTTCTGTTTATTCTGGGGAAGGGATTTGGGCCCTTGAGAGTCATGCAGACCCCCAGATGACCTCTGGTATACCTGGGAAAACTACCCCAACAAGTTGGTAGCAGAGGATGGGGTTGGGCTTCGCCAGCCCAGCATGAAGCGACTCTCCTGCCGTGGAGCCTGAGAGGCTGCAGGACCCCTCACGTGTTTCGAGTAGACAGGATCGTGTACCCCTTGGAAAGGCCATCAAGAGCCATCCTGGGAAATATGCTGCCGGAAGTTTGTGAGGCGTAGAGTTGACCAGGAACGAGAAGTGGCAGCTTTGGATGACGCAGCAGCCGAGCAGAGTCAGCAGACCACGGAGTGTAAGTATTGACTCAGCCACACAGCAACTGCGGTGTGAGGGTGGTATTGAGTATTATGGAGTATTGCTGAGTATTGTTTAGCATCATTGAGTATCATCACGTATTGTCTAGCACTGTCAAGTTTAGTAGGAACAGGAGCAGAGGTAGGTGTTATTATTTGTGGTTAGGGTACATTCAGTTTCGAGGCAAAAGGTTCTGGTGAACAACCTAGACTTTTGCCCCGAGGGCACGGATGACAGAAGTTATGTAAATAGTGGATTTCCTGTGGATTGGGTATTTTAGCTTGGGTCATAGATGATGGTATCCCTGTAAGTTTTAGCAAGGGAGCTGACCTAGATTGCGGAAGGTGATTCGACTGGTTAAGTCTCAAGGAGGTGTATTATTTGCAAGGCAACGCCGCAGGTACAGATCGAACACAAGAAGAATATTAGTATACTCTGCTAGGAGGCAGGAAGACAGCTGTGAGGTTTGTGTTGGGATTGTGTGTATTTTTGGACAACAGGGTTTTAGCATTGTGCACAGTGTAATTGACTTCTTAGCACTACCAATAGTGAGGTCACCCGTAGGTTTGCACATAGCACTTGGAGAACCCAAGACGGTGAGGAGCTAGCATTGGAAGGCTTGAGATTGACAGACGAGGGTATCCAGTGGTGATGCCTGGAAGGCGCATGCACAAGCGGTGTGGGTGTGCGTGAGGAGGCAGCGATTGTGAAGGGGGAGGGGCACAGAGCACAGCTGAAAGGTTTTGGAGCCAGAGTGGTGGCTCGTAGTGAAGTAAAAAAGCATTGTGATTACACTTTGTTTCTCCCTTAACAGCGGACTATCAAAACCCTCAATTTGAGGTCAAGTAAGAGCAAGAGCAATGTATCAAGACAGGTGCAGGGGCGAAAGGCCCCTACAGCACCTGTGTAAGACCCTCCCATCTTATAAAGGCAAGATTTGCAAATATAGCATAGAATGGACTAAAATCACTGAGGGAAAGTTAACCAAACCATGGCCACCTTGCAGAGGTTTCTCCAAAGATGTGCAAAATTCACTACTGACAGATTTACAGGGTACCTAAAAGGGCAAAAAGCTAGCAAACTGCATGGAAATATTTGAGTTGTGGGGAATGTTTCAGGAGGGCGAGGGGGCACAGTGAGGGTCAGTGGATACTGAGCCAGCAGGAGACGAATGGGCCTGTGCCCCCACCCTCCACTCCGCCGACTGCTCCTGCAAGCGAGAACTCTGAGGACACTTGCAATGAGCAGGGGATGTACCCATTACAAGAGCTAAAAGTAGCAGAAGGGTATGCAAACCTGATATATAAACTACGACCATATACTAAGGAAGAAGGACAAAAAGATACAGGGCAGCAAACCTGCAGAAAGGGAGCAAGCAGTGAGGCACAGAAGGGCACAAAGGAAGACCTAGGGGGTATAGCCATGAATGAGTGGGCAGGTGGACAGATCCTCCTAAAGCTGGAAGGGAAGAAGAATGGGGAGGCAGAGAGAACAACTAAAGCATTAGAAGGCCATAAACAGAGCAGCAAAGCAAGTGACTGGGCAGAGATAATAGAAGAGAGGGACAGAAAGGGGGGGAAAGAGAAGAGAGACTAGAAAGGCAACACAGAGAGAGGAAGAGGGATGAAGAGAAAGAGCGGGTGCAGTGGGAAAGGAAGAGAAGGGATCAAGAAGAGATTGAGAGATGAAGGGAAGGACAGGAGAAGGAAAAACACATGTTAATAGGTAGCGAATGAAGAAAGTTGCAGGTAGAGAGAACAGCAAGAGTGTGCACATGCAAGGTAGAGGAGGAGGAGCATGCAATTGGGGACATAAATATAAGATGGACAGTGAGCACAGGAAATGATAGAGTCGAAGGGGACGGACGAACACAGCCAGACAGCACGACTACTCAGGGTAGGACTACCACTGTATCAGGCAGGACAGGACTAGGGTCCTGTGGGGAAGGGAGTAGACACAACATGCATGACATCGAATTAACCATGAAGCCTAACGCACACACCACTACAAGGAGACTGAGCTTCATGGACGACTTTTGCAGTAATATGGGCTCCGGTTCAGACAACTAAGGAAGGAATAGTGGGGACGAGGGAAGTGAGCAATTCAAGCCTCAGTTCACAGGGAACGGTGCAGACAAATGGGACATGGGAGAGGGGGACCGGTACAGGGGGAAGCAAGGGTGACAAGGAGGATCCAACATCACGATCAGCGGACTAGTTATGCAATATCGATGACCTAGTACTGTACGTTGAGAGATTGAGAGATCTCCCAGGACGAAAGAAATGGGAGACGGCTATTGTATGTTCCAGAGAAAGGATCACAGGGGGATCTGACGACAGTGCCTGAATACCCATAGGAGAACCAATAGACGTGTACACCAACATTAGAAACGCTGACAGGGAGATCAGACAGACTAGAGGAGCAAGAGGGGAGTTAGGGTTCACACAAATTCCCCTACTGAAAAAGGGAGGGGGACAACCTCAATATATACCATGGAAAGACATTGACAAGGAAAACATGAGATGTAGGTTACCTTTGTTGACTGCGAGTGCAGGGAAATGGATATATGAGATGGAAAGAATGACAGCAAGACTGCGATTAGGAGTGGGGATCGTAAAGGGGCTATTAGAGGAGGTTCTTGGAGAAGCTGCTCCTGTTGTATGGAAAAGGGTGGGGTTCCCGTGAGTGACCATCCGGGACACGGCGCACAATGGTTCGCCATTTGCAAATTGCAGAGCTGCCTTATAGCAAGCTTTAAGGACACAATACCCAGACACATCAGACATTAGTGCTATTCTGGCCAGCAAGATGGGTCCAGACAAAGACACCTTACACTACATTCAGACAATCCAAGAACTTTGGCACCTTGAAATGCAAGAACCATGGGACAAAACAGTAGATTTATTTTATGGCATATTGTGCCAGGGATGGCCAGAGCCAGTTCAGAAGCAACTCAAGAAGTTAGAAAGCATGGAGGAAAAACCTTGGTCAGAAATACAGCTCACAATAGTACATCACTGCAGGCTGTTACAGGAGAAAATTAGGAAGAAGGCTGAGGAAAGGAAGATAGAGGAAGCAAAATGAGTGCAGAAAAAACTTTGGCCATTAAACGATTATTTGATAGGGAGAGCTTGAATAAACGAAACTAACAAAATGAACGCTTTATTTTTAGAAATTTTCAGGCGAGCAACTATATCGTCGAAAAATAATAAGCTGCAGGACCGCAGCAAAGGTAAGAGGAAAATGCTGGTGATATTAGCTTTTGTATTAAAACTTATAGGATTGTTGTTTATCACTGGTCTACTTGCTGCAACTGTCTGGCAAGCACACTATGCTTCCCATGTACTGGCTGCACCCGATACTAATGAACCCCCTACCACGGCTGCAACAGGTACGGTGTCAGGTGGTACAAGTAAAACAAGACTAGGGAGGGGGAGGATTAAACGTAGCACATATGTTGATAATATTGGGGTTGACACATATCTTACAGATTCCGCACACGTCTCAAACAACATGTGGTATCAGCACATGTCCAAAATTGGTAAGGGGACAACTAAAGACAACTGATACGTGTGCTCACTGATCCCATACGCCATGAGCGCCTCTAGAACATTTGTGGCCACTGAAGTACCAGAAACATCAGTGGAATGTCTGATATACCTGGCCCTGTTCCAAACAAAAGGACGTTTTCAAGGGAGAATGGCATAATAAAGTGGCAGACGAGAGACACATCCCGTATGAGAATAACTTAATAAAGACACGCCATATGTACAATAACTACTGGCAGCTAACCTAAGGGCTCCAGTATGTGACGGATGGCCCAGACAAAGGAGAGACGAAGGAAGTAACGTTGAATTACCTACCATGGGAATGGCGTGCAAGTGAAGTTGCTGGAGTAATGGGGTGCTGGGAAAGACCATTGTTGCTAATATATGGGAAAGTATACATGAAGGAAGGATGGATAGACGGAGTGGTGGGGAGCGAAATGGTAACACTAACAAAACCAAATATGGCAAAAATAGATGAAGAAAACAACAAGTGTTTCAACTGATGGATTAAGGCAGCCGGACTGGTGACCTGGTTAGAGAAGGACGAAGACCCGGTATCAATACTTCCACTAACTGCACCGACACTATGTTATCAACACAACAGAGACGTACATGTCGGAAGGAACAGCAACTGCAAAAGGATAGTGACAATAACTAAGGAGGGTGCCGGTACAGCGGTTTTAATGGGCCACTATTGGGTCTGCAGAGACAAGGCATACCACAGCTTGCCGCTATCCTGAAATGGACTATGCACAATGGTACACATAAACGTACCATCTCTAGTGGTACCACAGAAAGACGTGAACTTGGCGAACTTCCCTAAGATGGATGAAGGGAATAAAAGGAGGAAGAGATCTGTGACGATTGAAGAAGGAAAAGAAAATGACAGCACAAATATATTGTCAAGAGTTAAAAGACAAGGAGAGCCACTGACAGGAAATTACCTGTGGGGAAGATCGGAAACAGCTCTCAGTGACATTCCGCCAGGACACAGACTGTTTAGCAGAGCGGCAATGTTCTTCTCATCAATAATACATCCAGGACTGCAGGCATATGCAAATGCAAAATGGCTCCAAATAACCAGATGGGAGCTAATGATGTCAATAAACTCCACCGTCAACGGGTTTAATGCAATGAAAGAAGAATTGAGGGCAGTACGAATGGTAGCACTACAGAATAGATATGTGCTGGACCTCCTTACTGCAATGGAAGGAGGAGTTTGTGCAAAAATTGGAAAATCATGCTGCACATTCATACCTGCTAATGACGCAGCTAACGGCACCCTCACCGAGACAACTTGCCAAGATACACGCCAAGATGGAAGAAGAAGCAAAGGGAGTGAAAAAAGTTGGCAGCTGGTTTTCCTACTTGTGGTCGTGGATGCCATCATGGATGTCAGATGGTCTTAAAATAATAGCTGGGTGCATTATACTGGATATGGCTGCCCTTTTAGGATTAAGGTTGTGGAGACCTCGGACAGCACGGACAACAGATGAAATGATGGAAATGATCGGCATGCACGCCTTAATGCGAGCAGAAGACAACAGACATACAGATATAATAATAAAGGAAAGGGAGAGATTGCACAAGCAAATATTAGAAAATGACTCGCACCCGCCGTCTGTGAAGGTGGAAAACCCAAGGAACCCGAAGAGTTATGTTGGGAAGTGGGTCTACTGCAAACCTGGTGGTGGATGTGTATATATGTATTGGTCATTTGAAGATCATGTGAACCATTATGGACACTTAGGAGGGATAAAAAAAGTATGGAGACCACGCGGATCAAAGAGAGCGGATAATTTTGTGGTCGACAAGTCGACCAGAGGGGGGACTGAAGTGGGAAAATGGGAGAATACACTTCCCCCATTCTCATCCCGACCATGGCCTAGAGGATCACGGGCCAAGAACCCCCCGCGAGAGGAGTTTGACCCGCTCACCTCCTTACCAGACGACATGGTACCATGTGTTCGTAGCCCACATGCATGAGGAGCATGCCCACTGCCATGCCCTGGCCAAGCCAACGCTTGCGATATGGACCAGATTGACTAAAACAACAGCCACAAGTATCCACATCGCTAGAGATGCCATGACACATAGCCCACAGACAAGAAAACACGTGCCACCATGCACACTGGTCACTCACACACCAACCCACACGAAGAACATACTCAGTGCTATGACGTAGCGGACTGACACTCACGGACTTGCATCGTTGTTATTTTTCACATAGGCATACTACAGCACCGCGGAAACGCAAGATGCCTGAAGAGCTTGTGTACACGCCTGCAGACACTTCATGCTACACTACCCCATAGAGATGCCATCCTATATATATACATATATCTACTACTACTTGTGACACCCTGTCGCCCGGCGGCGCCCATGTTAGTAATTATACATCGCCTCCCAGAAAACTAGGCCCGAGTAGGCTTCAAGCAAGAGTCCACAAGCCGGAGCCTCTAAGACGAAAAACCTCTCGTGACGAACAGCAATGTGCTGACCATGCAGAACGAGTCCCAGCGAGAGCCCACCGCCAAGGCCATGATGTTGCAACCCACATGCCGAGCTCTCAGTGCCAAGGTTACACCTGCCACAGCCAAGCACCCCTCTGGGCCGAAAAACAAATAAAAATGCTCATAATTCTGCTCTAGCTACGGTCTTTACACACGTGACCATGCCAAGCTGACAAGATGCGAAGCTCGCGAGACAGAAAGTCGCCGGGGTCCCACGTCTGGGATGCAAGCTGCAACAACGAAGTGACAAGTTGGACACCTACACCGATGGGAAAGGCTGATCATCAGCCACTAGCAAAGACCTGTCCATTGTCCGCCACTAACACATAGTTGCACAATGTTGCCAACACCAGGTACCTTG
Organism: Ambystoma mexicanum; assembly: GCF_040938575.1. Lineage (NCBI taxonomy): Eukaryota > Metazoa > Chordata > Amphibia > Caudata > Ambystomatidae > Ambystoma > Ambystoma mexicanum. The sequence goes on along the minus strand of NC_090939.1, from coordinate 809,523,960 downwards.
CGGGCTGGGAACAGCGATGGTCTCAGGCTTGGGGGCTCACGAGGGAACCAATCAGAGCATGAGGGGCTCCTCATTGACACTGTTTCAGCTAGCCAATCACCAAGGGTCCCAATGTAACCATTTTTATTGTAACAAGTGCTAGGGACAACCCAAGGGTGCCACCTGACCTGTCCTTATCCACTAACATTTCTCCATATATGTATCTATACTAACCCCACCTCTCAGGGAGCCAACCCGAAGTGGCGATAGATTTTGTGACGGTTTTTTCCAGGTGACGCGAGTAGCGCGTCATACTACGGTAAAAAGGGCCTGCGAGCCCCACTAAGAATGAGAGCGTCTCCCCGGATGCATACGGGCGGAGAACGATCCCTGCCGTTACTATAATAAACAGCAGTAATTACTTTTGCCTTGTGTGTGCCGCATACTCCTTTTGGGGACACGGGAGGAGTTGGGGCCTCCCCAGCCCCAGAGGTCCGCGGACGGCTCTGCCAGCCCCGAGAGATCACCCCGACACAATGGTGCTGAAAACACCACCATCCTTTTGCGAGGATGTCTTGGTCAAGGTGCCCAGCATCCTATGGACCACTAGTCCCTATGATGTGGGGCTTTTGAAAGCAGTGGGGTGAGTGAAGATAAAGCTGAAGGCAGGAGCAATTGTACCCAGAGTCAAAACAATATCCACTATCAAAGGATGAGGCAATTGCAGCATAAGTGGAGAGGGGTATTCTAATAGCCTCAGAATCACCATGCAACACTGCTGTGTACCCAGTCAAGAAAGCAAAAGGAGAGTCATGGCATTTTACCCAGGACTTGGGTCCTCTTAATCACATTATAGAAGCAGAGCATACTATGGGTCCAAATACAGTGACAATTTTAGTATTGCAGCGGAAGCTGCGTGCTTCACAGTGATAGACTTGAAAAATGCCTTTTTTCTATACCACTAAACCCAGACTCACAAGATTTGACTTTCTTCATGCATAGAAACAAGAAATTGAAACATACAAGACTTCCCCATGGTTACTGTGAGTCACCCTCCATATTCAATAGGGTCCTCCAAATGGACCAAGGCAATGTACAGGTGGAGAGCACGGTTATACAATACGTACATGACATTTTGATTTGCAGCACAAAGACAAACTACAGTACTGTCAGAAAGAAGTGCTAAAAATTGGACACATGATCTCACAAAATGGCCAACAGGTGACCCCTGAAAGGGTGAAGGCAATACGCAGGACAGCAAAACCCATGAGAGTGAGAGAGATGCAACAATTGTTGGGGTTGTGCAATTACTGCAGGACATGGGTTTTTGACTACGGCACTTACACCAAGCCTCTTCTGGATGCTCTGAAGGAAGCACAAAATGGACATAATAATTATAAGATGGACAACAGAAATGACAGAGGCATTTGCTAAGCTGAAAGAAGCAATGTGCATAGCTCCAGTGTTAGGAATCCCAGACTACAAAAAGGAATTATTATTTTTCTCACACTCTGATGGAGTAGTGATGACAGCAGTACTGGCATGGAAGACAAGCTTGGGGCACAATCCACTAACATATTACAGTGGGAAGATTGACCCACTAATGACCGGACACTATCCTTGTGAACAAGCTTTGACTGCTGCCACATTTGCAGTGGACAAATCAGCAAGTGTTACCATGGGGTGCACCATCACTCTTTACGAGGAGCACACCCTCTTTGCAATATTGGAGAAACCCAAGAGCACACTGACAACACAGAGATCATCAGGGTACGAGGTGTTACTATCAAACCCATCACCTAAGGTAGTGAGGTGTAGAGTGGTTAACCCAGTGATTTTTCTCGCTGACAGTACGCTTACCTTAGGTCTACGCAGGAGCCATAATGTCTTTTTAGCTGAGGACCTGTTGTCTGGGCACTCATTCTGTGGAAACAACAATTATAACAAAACCACTATTGTATTCCCCATTCACAAACTGAAACTGTGATATAGTGTACCTTGAAATAACCCTCCCTTCTTACCTGTGCTTTTGTTTTGTGGAGCTCCCCATCCTGTACTCTACACGGTCGCGTTGGGTAGGTGACTTTTAATCTGAGGGGCTGTGGTGGTGAAAGATTCTTAACTGAACAATGTCCAAAACTTCTTCTAAAGGTATCTTGGGCAAGTCTTTTGCTGAAAATAATAATGACATACAGTTCATCAGATACTGAATAGTGCCTACGTTGGAGAGATCTCTCTTGCTAGAATTTCCTTTAATTTTTGCAGGTTTGTGGTTCCCTAACAAGGGCTGATGCTGTGGTATGGCTGCAGCTGTACTCGTTTTGAGGAAACATTAATTTACGTCAGTTCGTCGAGAATTCAGGTAAGCACATATGTAACTTCTTCTTTCTTTCTTTTTTGCAAGATCATTCATTCATTAAATACCTTTGTTTAACAGGTCTTCGGAGAAACTGTTGAAGAAAATACCTTTGGATGATGCAGAGACTGATGAGGAAAACCTTAGGAAGAATACACTGTGACCACGGACGAAAGCTGATGAGAGAAGAAATGCTGAGACAGAGCTTTTGACAGAATATGCGGAGACTACGAATGTAACAGCGGACTGAAGATAATACTTGGAGAAAACTTTGGTTCGGTAAGTCTTTACAATTTTACTGCTATTCTGTTGATTTTGCTGTGAAAATGAATATCTTTGACGCATTTTCTTCTATTGACAGGTTCTGTCAGGAGTTCGCTGGAAGCGTTAACCGTTGTCAGTGGATAAGATGCAAAGCGAGAGCTTCGGCGGAGGCGGGACTTAAGTAGCTCCCTCTGCAACAGGCGTAGAATGCACTGTGAGTTATCTATGGATTTAGCGGCAGCCATGTTGAGGGTGGGGAAGGCAATGTAAGTGTAATAAGCCTATCGGTACAATGCTAAGAGTGAGGTAAATGTCTCTTGTGCCAAGCTTGAAGCCACTGTTGACCCACTGATGGATATGAAGTTCCTTGCCTCCCTAGTTTTTCTGAATGGGATCTGTATTCTTGTGCTGGGATCATGACACCGACATCTTACAGGACGTGACTGTGCACATGACTGTGCAGAGAACATACAGGAATTCAGTGACACATGCCAAGTACAGGAGGATGCACTTGAGGGGGGGAGACATGCTTTACATTGATGGATCTTTGACAATTGACCGGATATATGGGGTGAGACTTACAGGAACCGCAGTGGTGAGGATGAGAGAGGATGGAACAAGTGAGGTAGTAGTGAGTGCACGATTGCCATCACATTATTCAGCACAGGCAGCAGAACTAGTGGCATCAATATTGGCATTAGAGCACAACAGAAGAAAGGAGGTGACAATTTACTCAGACTCAGTATACATGATGTCCACAGTAGACTCAGGACTGTCACGCTGGATGAGGAGGGGCTTTAGAAGATCAGACGGATCCCCAACACATGCACTTTTGTTCGGCAGGCTAGTAGAAGTTATACAGTATCCTGAGAAAATAGCCATAGTGAAATACCAAGCACACATGCAGGGGAAGGACCCTGACTCAAGGGGAAATGACGCAGCAGAGGCAGAAGCAAAGTGTGCCACCTATTTTGGAGACCTCATAGAAATGGAGGCTTCATCACATGCCCGTGACCATGCAAGGACAATGGCACTAAAAGAGGGGTACTGTAGAGGAGGAGCTGTGTGCATCTGCAGGTGATCCAACACCCAACCTCCCATGTATTGGAGACATGAAATCGTGCTGTGCCTTACACCAGCCATAATACCAATACTGCAGCGAGTGTTTGAAAGAAGATACCCATTGAGACAACCCTACTGAATGTATCCTCGACCTGATGATAACCTGCAGGAGGAAAAACCTGAAGGAGTGTGAAAAGAAGCTAACCAATGAATTCATGACATCATAAGAAGTGTGCACGATGTCTCGAGATACTGGCTGAAGATGAATATATCCTGAAGAAATGAATGGTGAAGTAACGAATTGAGTGAGTTTCCAAATATAGAAAAGGAAGATTACACGTGCATGAAGTGCTTCAGAAAAATAACTGTTCAATAAATGTACAGTTGTTGAAATGCAAGATAGATTAAGTCATCATAGAAAGTGGCTATGAGTAGTGAATAGAATCCAGACATTTGGTCGAAAAAAAAAGGTCGACAGGACAAATGGTCGATTTTTTTTTTTTTGTATTTTCACTTTTTTTTGGGGGGAGGGGGGCCCCAACCCCCTTTATTTTCTAAAAACCCCTTTTTTCCCTAAACGAAAACCTAAAAAATATATATATATAAATTTTTAAAAAATTCGACCATTTGGCTTTCGACCAAATTCCGTCGACCATTTGGCTTTCGATAAAATGTCTTTCGACCAAATGACTGGAAACAATGCAGGCAAAGACACCATTGTATAGAAACTGGACATTGGAATCATGAATTTAGTAGGCCAGAACCCATGAAGTTGGAATAGAAAACTGTGTTGCAGCAAGAATAATAGGCTCGTGAAGGTGAAGGGCAAGGCTGCCTGGTCGGGAGTCAAGATCCAAGAAGCAAGGTCACCTATCTGTTCTGAAGAAGAATGAGTATGAAGAGGATGAACCTTCTCCCATTAAGGTGCAACATAGAACACAAAGGATGCCAAACTTTAATTCATTTAGAGCATTTAAAAGCTGTAAAATTGACTAAATAGTTCATGTGAGCCAAGGAAATAGAGCTTGAATTTGAAGTCATAGACACGATAGTGAGTGCCCGCACACCCATGCATTCTCAAAGACAAGGATATTCTGCAAGGCCAAGTACAAAGACAGTTTCATGGCAGATGGCATGGGATATGAGAGATGTTGGCTAATTGGGTGGTGAGGTAGCTTCATGTCCTATCTCCCTGTCTGGGTCTTGGCTTACGTGCTGCTAAATTAACTGAATGTTCCAGACGTGGCACAAGCGTGCCAACCAATTGTATTAGTCCATATACCGAAGGACCTTATAGTTTGAAGACCAATGAGAAACTGTGTATCTAATGTTTGTGAAATGACATGTTTTTTGGAGGTAGGCATAAGTTTTACACCTGATAATGGACAGCCAACAACAATAGTAGCTCCTATAGAAAAGTATACTCAGATGTCTCCTTTAACCAATCCGATCCTTGATAGGTTTTTTCATTATTGCCATGTAGTATGATGTCACTCTGATGTATTGTCCATACAAAAAACGTATGTTGTGTAGAGATCATTGAGAGACTGAGCTTACATCCGTTGATGTTCGTTGTAACCTCCCTGTTTTAGATAATTACTAATACAACAGTACTTTGCCATCCTCCTGAGTTGGTCCTATTATTTGGACTCAGAATTATTCTGGTGTGATCCCATCCATTACATATGCATTTTCCTAAAGGGCCATTTGCTGACGTGGTAGCTGTGCGGATGGTCTAAAGATCCAAACTAGTTTTGCTCCAGTATTTCGGACGATCAGGCATCCTCCACCATTAGCTGGAAGGTCGCAGAGTTTCCTGTGGAAAGCGGGAGATAGAAATATATTTGCAAGAAGAATCGAGACTGTGGGCAGTTCCCCCTTTGAAGAAATCCCTGAACGGTTTCCACTGGCACTCTGCAATCAGAAGGCGAAGTGGACGAAATGAAGGAAGAATCGATACCGAAGGCCTTGAGTCGATTAACTAATGTGAGTAGACTAAGGGAAATGGCAATATAAAGGGGTCGGGATTGTGATATTTTGAGTAACAGGAAATTTTAAGTAGACAAAGATAGCGCCTAGAAATCCTAGTTCAAGGGAATTGGAAGAAAATATTTGAAACTCCAACGGGAGTAGGGATAGATAAAGGATGCACGCGGTCAGGACCATGAAAGGTGATGTCTTAAACCCTGTATAGGGTAAAATAAGTAGAGGCGGGAGAAGTATACCCCTTATTATAGACAGTTAAAATTAAGGGAAGGTGATCACGGGGTTAGTCATGTGTGATGTATTGAGTATTTTGAAGTATTGTTTGTTGTATGAAGCATTAAGAAATTGACAGAACTGTGAAAAGCTGGAAGTAACAGTGTTTAAGTAAGGTGCAGTCAGCGACTGGCGCCAATCAAAATAGAGATAGGTTAGTGAAACAAAAGAGGATTGAGCGGCGATTGATGGTGCATGCTCACATTTGTTGTTTTAAAACATTAAAATGTGGCAATATGAGTTAAAATAAAAGGTTTATTTAATGATCTGGTATGTATAAACAGTCAATTGAGACTTGTCATTATGCAGGCCACTCCTCTCATGCACCTTTCTAAGACACTGCCAAAACATGCGCCCAACTCAAACAGTACAGTGCAGAATGGCTAATGGGCAAAGCAGATAAAATGTTCATGCCATGGCCGCAAGCAGCATTGCAACACATGACCACAACGTTCATGCTGCGTACACAGGAATTAAATTAGAGAAAAGCCTGGCAATTTTAGAACTTTGGAAGATGGACCAAGAGGAAAATGAAGACCCACCAGCAGAGGAGTGGATGCTTAATCAGCATAAGGGAGAGGTTGTTGAGACCTCAGCTCCTCTATCCTTTCCCCAAAGTAAAAATGTAAATGTAGAAGAGATAGGAGTTTATCCTTTAAAGGAGTTAAAGGCAGCAGTGGGGTATAGTAACCTGACATATGAACCCCCCGCTTGAGTAGTGACGATAGTTCAAAAGAGAGTAAAAGAAAGGAATATGCTTGTAAGTTTATACGAGATAAGGAAGAAAGAAGTGACAGGTCGAATATATCAACAGACATAGATTGAGAAATCAAGTGATGGAAGAGAGAAAAGGGCAGGGCTGGCGAGGTAACGCTCATAGAGAACGAATGGATGGGAGGACAGATACTACTCAAGTTAGATGGGGAAGCATCGAGGAAGTTAGGCGAAGAGAAGGACAAGCAAGAAAGAAAGAACAGAGAACGAGAGAAGGGATTGAGGGAGTATGAATAAGGAAGGAAGAGCAGGGAGCGATGGGAACAGATATATAAGGGAAGAACAAGAGAAAGATTAAAAACGGGCAGAAGAACAAAAGAAGTGTGACAATAGACAAAGGGCAATAGAAGAAAGGTACAGGAAGGAAAGAAAGAGAGAGAGGGGAGGAAAAAGCACAAACATTAAAGGGCAAAAGATTACAGAGAAGAATAGAGGAACAGGAACGAAGAGAAGGAGTAAGAAGGGAAGAATTAAGGCAAGAGGAAGAACAATCTAGAAAGGACACCAGAAAGCATAGGGAAGTAGACAAAGAAATAGAGCGCAACAGGAGACAGCGAGGTTTGGATGCTAGCCTCATCCTACAGGAACAAATGAGGCAGAAATACGATGGGAGAGATTCCCCCGATAAAGGAAGTAACACCAGCAGCACCTAGCGTAGTGTTAGAAGAAGAATGATATGATGCGCAAGGTATTTGAGAAAGGATCAATAAGGTCTATCAACAATTAAAACGAGATAGCAAGTATGGAATTAAAGGGAGCGGTAATCGATCCCTGATACTGCGACCACAAATTGAAGAAGAAAATATACTCCTTAGTGAACACACAGTGTTGTCCTTAAGTAGACTAGATTTAGACCGAGAAGAGGATGATAGTCATACTAGTTGGGGTCTAGAAATGTCCGATGAGGAAAGAGGGTCAGGTCATTAGGTCTGCATGTGCCCCCCACACCTCTTGGGAAACCAACAGATGGAAAAGGAAGTAAGATGGTTGAATCTGGAACATCCTCAAAAAAGAACACCAAATCCCACAGAATATCCTGAGCATCCCTGAGGACGATCATATAGTGAGAAGGGAGAGTGTCCACCATATGTAAGCAGGTTAATGTCCCTACCAGCAAGAAGGCGAATAGGGACGATTACCCCCGCTATATATAGACTAATAGTGGGATCCGACTATGGGATGGGGTTTACACAGATCCCCTTGCTAGAGCAGTAGGGAGAAAGACCACAATACATTCCATGGCCGCAGATGGATAAGGATACTTTAAGATGCTAGCTCCCTAGTTTGACTGCAGGTGTCATGACCTTCAACCCTGGCCCTCACTGGCAAGTCAGCCATCCAGTTAGGGCCAGGTCAAAGGCCTTAAAACCTTATCCAAGACTCTCTTGGAATCAGTACTGGCGCCTCTGCCGCCAGGCCCATAACCATCATGAAGACCAACATTAGAATGGGACTATTTAATTGGGACTATTTAACTTGGGGGGTTAGCCAACATGGAGGCACACACATAGCTCAGTTACAAGGAACTGAGCAATGCGGTCTAGTCTTTTGGGTGTGGCAGGCCTGGGACCACTTTACCTGGACTAATTTGGGTGTGGCAGGCCTGGGACTATTTTACCTAGACTACTTTACCTGAGACTATTTAATCCACACCCAAACAACAGAACATGCTTCGTGTTATTCTGCTGTGGGCAGCGTAACGCTCACCGTGTCCTGTTTTTCGATGCCAGTTTACCTGAAACCAAGGACCTTCAGAGAGAGAAAGTACACTACGAAACTTACCTGGAATAGTATCCTGTCTTCAATCCATCGCCGACTTCAGTTCCACTCACCTGAAGGTACGAACTCCATCATCCCGCACCGCATGCATCCTGGAACACCATAACCTGGAAAGAGGAAGAAGAAAGACAGCATTAATAAGCGTTTCCTCCCGAATGAAGAAAGCCACAAAATTCTTACCTGGGTAGTCATCTCCTGGTCAGTATCATTGCTGGAACATCACGGCGATCGGCGAGGAACATCGCGACCTGCAAGGAGAGAAAAGACACAGGTTAGCAATATAAAAGACAAAACAGCGCCGCGCATCGCGCATTACTCACCAGATAGCATCGCGCACACCGCGCTTTTGCCTACCGGCCCATGCTCATCTTCAAACTGCATGACAACACCAAAATACCTTTCCATACCTAAAAGGAAAGAAGCAAGACATTATTATTCGTACTAAGAGGAACATAAGAACTGCATATAATGACCTACGGAGTCGCAGCATGCCTGGATTCCCACAAGGGGCTTGCACCAGTGAAGTAACTTGGTCGCTGCTCGCCCCCCACATCTACACACTCCTGCCACGATGAGCAGGACGGAGAATCCACCTTTTACAATATAAAGGTGAGGAGAAGGCCGAAGGGGGAGGAAGGAGTTGAGGCCAAGGTAGGTGGGAAAATGTAAAGACAATCTGGTATTGAAGCCAGCTCTCCTATATTGCAGACCCATCTTTAACCAGAGGCCTTACCAAGGGACCAGGAGAGGGTTCGAGAGTGCAAATCATCCAACCAGGGCTGGGTGGCGTCCCTGTACTTACCAGGTGTGCGTAACAGAACATGAAGCCTCAACAATATTGTCCACCAGGGTGTCATGGAGACTTCAGAGATTGACCAGTTAGCTCAGTTGTTGGGACAATTACGCACTGAAGTACATTCAGCCAGGCAAGAAACCAACGCTTTTAGGAGGGATTTGATTGTTACTAAGGATCGTACCGATTAAATAAATAGACAACTGCTCCAATCACTGGCAGGACAGACCCCATTGCCTGGTAACATTCCGCCAGCACACACTTTTTCCACCAATACAATAAAAATAACACTTCCTGGGGCAGTTCCTTTAGCACCACCTGGACGATTTACAGGGGACCCCAAGAAGTATGCAACATTCATGAACCAGTGTCGTCTTAATTTCCTTTGCAGACCTGGGGCTTTTGCTAACGACCAAGCGTTGGTTGCTTTTGTCTTGTCATATCTGAGTGGCAGTGCTGCGGATTGGTCGGTACCATTGGTAAGTCAGGATAACCCGTTGTTACATGACTTTTGGGGTTTCCAGATGGAAATGGAAAAACTCTTTGCTCGTCATACCCAAGGCCAAGCATTAGACAACAAACTTTTGTCACTCCGTCAAGGAAGTCAAGACTTGCTTACATATATAGCAACATTTAACAGACTAGTCGTTGAAGCTGGGTGGCCTGAGGAAAAAAGGACCACACTATTTCATCAGGGTCTCCGAGGGGAACTAAAGGATGTCCTTGCTCAAGTGGTTAACCCACCTAAAGACTGTGCAGAATTCATCAACCTTGTGGTGCAATTACATCACAGATTACAAGACCGAAAAGCGGACCTGATAAGGTTAGACACTTGAGCTGTGTATGTCCGGTCAAAGGATAAAACACGGTGAACCCATGCAAATTGGAGGTGAACGGCCCTCTTTAACTAAAACTGAAAGAGACAAGAGAAGACAACAGCAATTATGCTTCTATTGTGGAAAATCAGGCCACTTCCTCAAAGAATGTCCAGTAAAATCACCAAGGAGAACTGTTGGAGCCAAAGAGAAGGAAGATAATAACAAGGAGTCGGAAAACTACCAAGCCCGACAAGCGAATAGGTCCGCTTGTCGAGCGAGAAGGATGAGCCACAGAACTCACACTTTGCATTACCAGTAATTTTGATCAATCACCAACAACCGTCTGGAATGCATGCTGTCGAAGCATACATAGACAGCGGAGCAGTTGGGAATTATGTAGACGAAGATCTGGCAGCAGAGATGGGGCTTCCCTTATGCTCTAAGTCGACAACTGAAAAAGTTACTACTGTTGATGGGACAGAAATAGCTTTCGGACCAGTAACCCAATGTACAGCAGCACTAACCCTACTGTGCCAGGATGGACACCGAGAATCTATTGCATTCCATCTCATCAAAGCTCCTCAGTTTCGACTAATTTTAGGGAATCCATGGTTGGTAGCCCACAACCCTCTAATCTATTGGCGTGCCAAGAAGAAGGCCTTTTCTGATGATTGTGCTCGCACCTGTATTACCAAGAAAGGGGAAAACAGATTTATGTACATCTGCTACTCCTACTACGGCAGCAATTGTACTAGGTGTGACTAGTACTCTACCAAATGAATAACAAGATTTTCAAGACGTGTTCCAGAAAGAACAAGCCAATCTACCACTGCACAGGCCCTACGATTCTCAGATCGACCTCATACCTGGTGCGCAAATTCCTTGTGGCCGAATCTATGCACTTACTGAACCAGAAAACCTCCATTTGAAATCTTATCTTGAGCTCTACCTGGCAAATGGATTTATCCGCCTGTCTAAATCACCGGCAGCCAGTCCCTTATTCTTCGTACCAAAGAAGGAAGGAGATTTGAGGACTTGCATCGACTATCACGCATTAAACCAGATCACAGTAAAAAAACGTTATCCACTGCCCCTTATTCCCGAATCATTGGATCAAGTCAAAGACGCCCAAATTTATACCAAACTGGACCTTAGGGGGGCGTACCATCTTGTTCAAGTGAAGAAAGGAGACGAATGGAAAACTGCCTTTCGTACCAAATACGGCTTGTATGAATACCAGGTAATGCCTTTTGGACTTTGCAATGCTCCCGCTGCATTCCAGTACTTTATGAATGATGTTTTGTGGAGGGTTAATCTGTGTTTGCGCCCTAGTTTACATTGATGATATCTGAGTGTATTCTGCTACAAAAGAAGACCATGTCCGGCAAGTCCGCTCCGTCCTAACTAAACTCTGCCAACATAAACTGTATGCTAAAATCGGAAAAAAAATGCTCTTTTCATGTCACCGAAGTGAAGTTCCTCGGTTTTATCCTCACACCAAAATGTATCAGAATGGATAGGCACAAGGTAGATGCCATTCTTAACTGGCCGTCACCAACTTCATTTAAAGGAATTCAGAGTATGTTGGGCTTTGCAAACTTTTACCGCTGATTCATCCCAGATTTTTTCCAAATAGTGCATCCAATTACATCACTATTGCGAAAAAACAATAAAAGTTCCATTGGACCGAAGAAGCAGAGAAGGCCTTTCAAGAACTTAAGATAAAATTCACTTCTGCTCCTGTTCTACGACATCCTCGCCCAGACCTCCCTTAAATAATTGAAACAGATGCATCTAGCATGGGTATGGTAGCTGTTCTCTCACAAAGGGACCCAGGAACTGGCCAGTTACACCCTGTGGCTTTCTAGTCACGAAAGTTCTCACCTCCGAACTCAACTATGCTATCACAGACAAAGAACTCTTGGCTAAAAAATCAGCTTTCAAGGCATGGCGACACTATCCCATTGGTGCTAGACATACTGTCACGGTCATAACTGATCATCAAAACCTGCAATACCAAAAAACAGCAAAGGCTCAATCATCCCGTCAACTGCGGTGGCCTCTTTTCTTCGCTGAATATGACTATGTGATCACCTACCAGCCAGGAGTCCGAAACAGAAAGGAAGATGCCTTGTCCCACATGGGTGTTGATGAAAAGGTATACATAACTCCAGATCCAGTAGGCATCATTCCAGAAGACAAACTCCTGGATCTTACTAAAACATTGACACAGGGGGAACTCCAAAACAAGATCCAACTCTTAATGGATCGCACTCTCTCACAAGAGTGGTGTACTCAAGGAGAACATTACACCATTAAAGACCAGTTACCATATTTTAGGAACCGTCTATACCTGCCAAGTAAAGATTTACAAGAACAGGTTATTTTGGGTTATCACGACTCCCTGATCGAAGGTCATCCTGGAATTGCCAAAACTCTAGCTAAAGTAAAACAAAACTATTGGTGGCCCACATGACGTAAAGACATCATCCAACGTATCCAATCTTGAGGTGTGTGTGCACAAAACAATTCCCAAAAGCAGAAACCAGCTGGTCTTCTCCAACCATTGGAAATTCCCTCCGCACCATGGCACACACTGTCCCTTGATTTCATTAAAGATCTACCTCCCAGTCAAGAATTCAACACCATCTTAGTAATTGTAGAGTTGTTCTCTAAAATGGCACACGTTATTCCTTTTAAGGGTCTTCCAAATGCATACAGTTTAGCAAAAGAATTCTTGGAGGAAATCGTACGGCTACATGCTTTTCCATCGGTCTTGATCTCAGATCGAGATAGTTTGTATCCAACTTCTGGAGGAAATGCTGTTCAATGGCCCAAATTGACATTCGACTAGCCACAAGTCACCATCCTCAAACAGATGGCCAAACAGAAAGAACAAACCAAACCCTTGAGCAATACTTACGTTGCATGTTACATCAAGTGGAAAGAAAATGGAAGGACTTGTTATGGATAACTGAATATGCCTATAATAATTCATTACACACCAGCACTGGACAAACCTCTTTCTACACTATATATGGTAGACATCCACATACTTCAGAATTGGATCTCCCAACCCCTTTGTAAATGCAAACGGTTAAAACCCTACATATGACTATTTCCCCAGGCTTCAAAGAAGGAGCAGAACATTTACTCCAAGCCAAGAACAGACAAAAGAAATTTGCTGACCAACATCGTAGAAAAGCCTCCAACTATCAAATTGGAGACAAGGTCTGGTTGGCATCAAACTATGTGCCCATGAAAGGGACTCAGACCTTTTGTCCCCGATATCTGGGACCTTATTCTATTGAATCCATAATAAATCCAGTGGCAGTTAAATTAGCCCTACCTCCCACTATGCAGATTCATCCTGTGTTTCACGTATCACTCCTGAAACCGGTACAACCTGGTACTCGGGTTATAACACCACCAAAACCAGTATTAGTTGACGGAGAACCAGAGTTTGAAGTAAAGGATATCCTAGACTTACAATACACCAGATCCAAACTATACTACTTAGTTGATTGGAAGGGATACGGCCCTCAAGACCGATCATGGGTATCTAGTGTATACATCCATGCACCTCACTTAATTAAAAGGTTCCATCAGAATTACCCAGCCAAACCAGGACCAGTCAGAAGTGCCACCGTGAGAGAGGCCTTGGGGGGAGTGCTGTCATGACCCTTAACCCTGGCCCTCACTGGCAAGCCAGCCTTCGAGTTAGGGCCAGGTCATAGGCCTTAAAACCTTATCCAAGACTCTCTTGGAGTCAGTCCTGGGGCCTTTGGTGCCAGGCTCATAACCATCATGAAGACCAACATTAGAATGGGACTATTTACTTGGGACTATTTAACTTGGGGGGTTCAGTCAACATGGAGGCACACACATAGCTCAGTTACAAGGAACTCAGCTATGCGGTCTAGTCTTTTGGGCGTGGCAGGCCGGGGACTACTTTACCTAGACTACTTTGAGTGTGGCAGGCCTGGGACTATTTTACCTGGACTACTTTACCTGAGACAATTTAAACCGCACCCAAACAGCAGAACATGCTTTGTGTTATTCTGCTGTGGGCAGCGTAACGCTCACAGTGTCCAGTTCTTTGATGCGCGCTTACCTGAAACCAAGGAACTGCAGAGAGAGAAAGAACACTATGAAACTTACCTGGAATAGTATTCTGTCTTCAATCCAGCGCCAACTTCAGTTCCACTCACCTGAAGGTACAAACTCCATCATCCGGCACTGCATGCATCTTGGCATACCATAACCTTGAAAGAGGAGGAAGAAAGACAGCATTAATAAGCGTTTACTCATGTTTCCTCGTTTCCTCCCGAACGAAGAAAGCCACACAATTCTTACCTGGGTAGTCATACCCTGGTCAGTATCATTGCTGGAACATCACAGTGCTCGGCGAGGAACATCGCGACCTGCAAGGAGAGAAAAGACACAGGTTAGCAATATAAAAGGCAAAACAGAGCCGCGCATCACGCATTACTCACCAGAAAGCATCACGCCTTTCGCCTACCGGCCCATGCTCATCTTCAAACTGCATGACAACACCAAAATAACTTTCCATGCCTAAAAGGAAAAAAGCAAGACATTATTATTCAAACTAAGAGGAACATAAGAACTGCATATAAAGACTGTAAAGCAGCAAACCTATGGAGTTGCTGCAGGCCTGGATTCCCATAGGGGGCTTGCACCAGTGAAGTAACTTGGTTGCTGCTCGCCCCACACATCTACGCGCCCCTGCCATGAGGAGCAGGACGGAGAATCCACCTTTTACAATATTAAGGTGAGGAGAAGGCCCAAGGGGGAGCAAGGAGTTGAGGCCAAGGGAGGTGGGAAAACGTAAAGACAATCTGGTATTGAATCCAGCTACCCTATATTGTAGACCCATCGTTAACCAGAGGCCTTACCAAGGGACCGGGAGAGGGTTTGAGAGTGCAAATCATCCAACCAGGGCTGGGTGGCGTCCCAGTGGATACCAGGTGAGTGTAACAGCAGGGCCTGGAAAATGGATCTATGAATTATAGAAAATGTCCGGGGGAAACACGCTGGCCATAGTAGACATAAAAGTTCTTTCTCCTGGCAGCCATTCTTCTGGACAGTGCGGGTGACATATGGAGGAGAATGGGGTACTCAAGTGTAACTGCACAAAACACAGCCCATGACGTAGCGCCATTTAGTAATTCTAGGGTAGATGAATGCTCTCAGGGTACAGTATCCTGACACATCAGATATGGTTGCAATTATGACCCGAAAAAAGAAGGAAGATGAAGACCCTATTGCTTATATTCAGGATATTAAGGATAAATGGCAGCTTGAAACTCACCAGCCGTGGGAAAAGACAGTGGCACTATTTTATCATTTTTTATGTCAGGGGTTACCAGAACCAGTGCAAAGACAGTTGAAAAAACAAGTGGGGATGGAAGCAAAGCTATTTATTGAGATACAGTTGACAACATTAGATCATTGTCGGTTATTACAAGAGAAGAATAAAAAGAAGGATAAAAATAGAAAAATTGAGGAAGCTAAATTAGTTCAGAAAAAATTGTCAAACTTTTCCAGAGAAGGGGCGGTGTAGACAAGTGGAGAAGGATTGGGAATGCAAGAAGCAATAGGTACATCGCAGGTGAACAATTCACGCCCGATGGTTCAAGATGGGTATCAGTTTGCACCAAGAGCCAGAGGTATGGGTTTTAGGGGAAGAGGAGGCGGATTTCAGAACAACCAATGTGGATTCCAAAACACACAGAGTGAGAACCAGGGTGCTCAGGGAGGATATAACCAAGGAGGGTTTGTGTTACGCTCACCTGGTATCCACGGGGACACCCTTATGCCCTGGTTGCTGGATTCACCCTGGACCTCCCCGACTCTGGACGATGCCTTCTATGGTGGTCGGGCCTGAAAACACAGGAGGACTGGATTTAGGAACAGATTTAGTTTCTTCCCACCAGCCCCCTGGACTTGACCTGTTGGCCCACTCCTCACCTTGTTATGATGTCTGGCGTGCTCTCCGTCCTGCCTTCTGTGCAGGGGCGCATAGTTTTCTGCGGGTTGAAGCGACCGAGTTACCTTCACTGGTGCTAACCCATTCAAGTGTCTTTTAGGAGGTAAGTCTGGTTATAGCAGTCTTAAAATGTCCTTGCTTTCCTTTCTTGCTATTAATGTCTTTTCTTTGTTTGTTTCCCCTTAGGTGCACAGAGGTTCGGTGGGCACGCTACTTGGATCAGGCTCCTGCCAGGATGATGGATGCAGGAGCGTATGATGGATGGTAGGTTAAGTGCGAAGTGCGGCACGGTAATGTCTTTTATTGCTAACCTGTATTCTTTATTCCTTTTCAGATCGCAATGGTCTTTCTGGTCGTGTGAAGATTTCCGGAGCAGAACCGGTCAAGTAATGTCCAGCCAGGTGAGGATTTTGTGATTACTGCCGTGAATGCCATGAGTAACCTGTTTTAATGTTGTCCTTCTTTCTCTTTCCCTCCAGGTGCTTCATTCCGGTGTGTGAGTGGTGTCTTGATGATGCTGCTGACTGGATGGAAGACCGCAAGCAGCAGGAACGGACGGATGGAAATTTGCAGGTAAGCAGAGACTGCTAATGATGTTCTTTTGTCTCCTCTGCAGGTCTGCTATTCAAGGATCGCCGGATGCTGGTCTCTGAACACGATGAGCGTCACGCTGCTGGCTGCAGAATAACACGAAGCACGTTCTGTAGCTTGGGTGTGGTTTATATAGTCCTCTGTAAAGTAGTCCATGTAAAGTAGTCTGGGCAACCACACCCTAAAACACTGCAGGAACTAGACTGTGTGGGTGCCTCCATGTTGGCTGCAGGCCTTCACAGAAAAAGTAGTCCCTTCAAGTCAATGTCCCAATCTGAACATGAGCCTGGCGCAAAAGTCACCAGGACTGACTCCAGGAGGGTCTATGTTGATAATGCAAGGCCCTACGGGCCCCAAGCGAACCCTGAGTCCTAACCCTACCTGGCATATGACCATGCCAGTGGGGTTTTGGGTCACGGGTCGTGACAGCTTGCCAGAGGGCCACCCGCAGTGTGTTGGACTTGCAGGATAACAGAGTATATTGAGCATGTGTGCAGAAGCCGAGGGAGTATACAAAATGATCAGTTCTCAAGAGGAGGGACAGCTTATCCACCACCATATAGCACATAAATGAGAGAGGGCTTTGTCCAGGATCACACATCCTATCAGGCACAGGCACCGCAAATACAGCAAGCACAACAGCAGGGACAAGTACAAATGTACCCGCCGCAAGGGCAAACGCAACAAGCACCTATGGAGGTACAACAATATGCAAACATAGGGCAAGTATTGATGTCTAAAATAGGAGGCGTCACTGTGGTAGGAGGAAATCCTTTCACTGGAACAGGGATGAGCTTGTACCCTCAAAAGGACAGCTCAAAGGGTGATTTCATGTGTTCAGTACTATCTGTGACACAAGACCCCCAATAGGAACCAAGGGTCGATGTGACAATAAGGGGCAAATCCTTTTCTTTTCTTGTAGACACATGGGCAACTCGCTTGTGTATGTGGAAGGGAAAATACCCAGAGTCATGTATTGCCATGAATGCTCAATGGTTCTCTGGAGCTACGAATCTAGTTCCCTTTACTGTCAATTTAAAGGTCTCTATAGGGGAATGTGACATGTCCGTTCCTTTGTTATATTCACAAAAGATTTGATGACAAAACTTAACATGACAATTTCATTTGCTGATCAAGGAATAGTGTGCCCCACTCCAGGAATACACTATCTAAATGTAGGAGAGTACATACTGGAGTTCACAGGGTAAGTAGCTCTGCGAGGCATCCCGGCAGAATACAGAAGTCTTTTTATACAGAGTAAGCCTTTTGCTAACATGGCTACCTAGTGTGGTAGGGAAGATTGTGAGGATACCTGATGAATTTTTGAATAGTTTTTTAGACCACGAATACCTATGGATGAGGAAGATGGACAGACTATGCCAATAGAGTTGGAAGCAGCTATAGTTCTAGGTGAGATAGCAGTGCTTGAAGGGTGGATGATGAAGGTAGATAATGGAGAAGAGTGATAGCCCTTGAAGAGGGGTACAGATTGACCGACATAACAGATGAAGATATGTTCAGAGACAAAGGTATCGATGATGAAGTGGTGTTCATTATGAGCATTACATATCAGATAAGGATCGAGATGCGAGAAATCCCACAGCAAATTGTGTTAGTGCGGCAATGACCAGCATTTTTTCAGGAAGATCTAGAAAAGGTGCCAAGTGTCCAATGGACCACAGGCCCCAATGATATAGGTTTATTGAAGGGAAGAGGAGAGGATAAAATAAAACTTAAACCAGGAGCAATTTTACCCAGAGCAAAGCAGTATCCCATGTCCCTGAAAAGCTGATGAAGGTATATTGGAACTATCAAGTAGGATAGATGACTACTCTACTGTCCTTGTAATGTTTGTGGAAAGAGGACCTTGGGGCTTGAAAACAGTATTTGTGAAGCAACACTGCTATGATGCAGAGGTTTCTAACAGGAAAAAACAATTACGCAAAGAAGTGAGGGGACTGAGAAAAGACAACACACCCAATATAAGGCCCGAAATTAACAAACTTAAACAGAAATTTTAAAACTGGCTCAAATCGCACAAACGTCTAATGATACAAAGAGACTCCGAAAACATGCTAAACATGATTGCAGCTAAAAACACAGCAGAAATATGGAAAACATCTAACAACTTGATTTTCCCTCAGAAATCTGTATTATCTAACACCATCCCTGCCAAAGCCTGGGCCACTCACTTTAAAGCACTATTTAAAAACCCTGGACTAATGGATCAACCTTTAACATCAAACTCCTCAGGGCAATGGTCTTGCATTACAGACAAAGATACAAAGATACAATCCTGTCTTTGATTCGCCTCACTAGTTCATCCAGGGCAGTGGGGCCTGGTGGTATCACTAACTTAATGTTGGAGAACAACTCAGACAAATGGGCCTCCTTCATCGAGGAACTCTTTCATTCCATAAAAACAACAAAGAGGGTTCCAAGATCATGGACACATTCTATCATTGTGCCAATCTTTAAAAGGGGTGATACTTCTGATCGGACAAACTACAGGCCTATCGCCCTTTTGGATGTAATAGGAAAGTTATTTGCAGCAGTGATCCTGAAGGAGCTTATAGATTGGAGTGAAATTGCAAACCATCAAGATGTCTGGCAAGCAGGCTTTGTGAAGGGCATATGTACGTCCCTCATTAACCTATTAAAAATGAGGGTCAAGTTAAAAAAAAGAAGTTGAATATTCTTGGCCTCAATTGATCTTGCGCAGTCTTTCGATCTAGTCAACAGAGATATTGTCTGGTCAAAAATAACCCAGTGGAAATGCTCAAATAACATACTTGAGCCTATAAAGGCTCTACATACTAGAACAACAATGTCTGTTAGACTAGGTTGCTTGGGAAATCTTATGCAACCAATAAATACTGAAAATGGCCTCAAACAGGGGTGCAGGTTAGCACCAGCTATTTTCAATGTATTCATTTCTGACATTGATACCACATTTGAAAACATAAGATGTTTCCCCCCCAATGTTGGCAGGTGTGCCTTTAAATCGATTACTTTATGCAGACAATTTAATATTGATGGATCAAATGCAGATCAGGCTGCAACGTCAATTAAATGCCTTGGAACACTACATTGAAGATGACGGCTTGAAGATCACTGTAAAAATTTCTAGGGTCCTGACCTTGGGCGAAAGGTTAGGAGGAAAAAAGATCTGCTATAGTTGGCATTTGGTGTGGTGTGGATATTGGAAACAGCGATTTGTATGTGCACTACGAAAGTACGCTTCATAGTAGGGTGAACTATTTGGGGGCACAGGAAAAATTGATTTTAAAGAGGTACTGAAAGCACACAATAATACCATGACTTGACTTTTACTGTAAAAAAGTAACTCCCATATTGACGTATGGTTTGGAAGCAATGTTGGCACTACCACACAACTTATGGCCAAACCTTGAAGGGATGTTTTGGAGGAAGGTACTTGCCCTGCCAAACGCGACACCAATTCAGGCTATTAAAGTAGAGTTGGGACAAAATTTGCTCTATATAATAGTCATTTGGATGTCCCTGGAACTTTTTAGCAAATATCTGAGTGCGTGAGGTGAAGGAGGTATGGCCGTCCTGAAAAAAGCCTTGGTGGGAAAGACCAATCCTCTTCTAGACCAATGGAGCTTGATCTGTAATTCTCCACTGGCTTCCGTAAACACCAGCCAAGAGGACCTTCTGAGAACTACAACTTCGGTGAACAAAAAACGGCTGGACTTGGATTGGATTAATTCAATGGAGGTGAAGGACAGATGTAAAACATTTGGCAGGTTTTCCACAGAAGTAAGGGCACAGGGTTGCCTCCCTGACTATCTAATTCAATTCCTGAGTAATCAACTTTTGTGCAATTTATGTATTTTTGACTAAGGAGGTAATTCATAGATTTCAGCGCAGAGGCAGCGCACGCGAGCAGTGCAGAGAGGGAGCGTGCGCCAGCTTGCACCAGCCATGTACCCTAAACAGGATTCTGGCACACCACATATTCCCAAGCCATTTTGAGCCTTGGTGCAGCGAACATCCGCAGCGCCAGTTACACCCCCAAGAACACCCCTTGTGCAAGGAAAAGCCATCGAAAACCCCAATACGGCACAGAGGGCTGTGCTAACCCTGGACCAGCTCACAGGGCCGCTACACTGTAATTGTGTGAAAATACTACGCGTACCGCACTCCCTGCAGCCAATACACGTGGAAATGGACTTGCGCACCCCCGAAATACACGTACCCCGCTCGCGCCAGCCCTATCACGTGGGAAACTCCAGGCGCACCCCCGGAATATACGTACCCCGCTTGCGCCAGTTACATTGTGTGGAAAAAGACACCCCTGTGGTGTGGGCTGCCTGTGGGGCATGCCCAGGGTGGATGGGCTGCCTGTGTGGCATGTCTAGAGTGGATGGGCTGCCTGCGTGTATTTTAGGGGTACGCGGGGAGTTTTACATGTGATAGTCCTGGCGCGAGCGCGCTACGTGTATTTCTGGGGTGCGAGTGGAGTTTCAAACACAATAGGGCTGGCGCAAGCGGGTTATGTGTATTTTGGGGGTGCATGTGGAGTTTCACACGCGATAGGCCTGGCTTGAGCGGGGTACATGTATTTCGGGGGTGCACAGAGAGTTTCACATGCGATCTGGCAGTGTGTGCCCTCCCGGATGTGCACCCCCTCCCCATGCCCTGCTGGCAGCCCACACCACAGGGGACCAGGCCACACCCCAGTCCAAGCCCCGCAGGCAGCCCATCACCCCTGGGCATGCCCCGCAGGCAGCCCATCACCCCTGCCCATGCCCTGCAGGCAGGCCACATGCCAACATGCACATGGGAGGCCCAACTCATGTCCCCCACCCACTCCACCCACCCCCATTGATGGGCACCTGCCAGCAGGCCCCAACTCATGTCCCCTTACCCCCACCCCCATTGACAGGCACCTGCCAGCAGGCCCCGATTCATGTCCCCTCACCCCCCACCCACCCCCAATGACGGACACCTGCCAGCAGGCCCTGACTCATGTCCCTCCACCCCCCACCAACCCCTATTGACTGGCACCTGCCAGCAGGCCCCGACTCATGTCCCCCCACCCACTCCCATTGACGGACACCTGCCACCAGGCCCCGACACATGGGCCACCAAACAACATGTCCTAACAAAACAGACCCATTGCCCTAATGCCAACCCAAATCCCCCTTTCCCCCCAGTACAAGCATGCAACCATCCACAGCACCCACTCCCAAATGACCTATGGCATAACACTCTTAAAAGAACCACCATGCCCATGCATAAATGCACAACAGAGTCACACAGTGGCAACACATGACTGAGGCAATGTTACTTGAGACATGCACAAAAGCAATGATAGTACACAACGCCAATCATGAACTCAGAATTAATGTATTAAAAACCCAATTAAATTACAGAAAGAAAATCAAACGTGAAAATCAATAAACAATGACAGATATTAACAAAAAGTAATGAAAATCCAATGAAAAACAAAAATCCACAACATGAAAAAAGAAAAGTGGTCCACCGCCAATGTCAATAAGAATAAAACAATCCAAAAAAAAAATAAAACCATTAATCCATGGGAATCGTCCATAAAGAAAGTATGTACAAGTCTTCAGCTATATACAAACAAAGTCAAAAGGGTACATGATCCCAAAAATAAATGAAACCTACCAAAAAGTCCTACGAAAGAAAAACTATATACATGAAGTGGAGCAAAGTCCATTAACTCCAAAACAAAATAAAAAACCTAGGAAGCCTAACACTAAAGAACTATGTACAAAGGTGGCGGGCAAGTCCTACAGCTCACTCTTTGATGTTCCAGGCCAGTGCATCATCGAACTCCTTTTCAACGTCCCGTAGGCGGGCCTCTTCCCTGGCCTCGAGTTCTCGCAGGGATGCAGTCATGGCGGCCTCCAACTCCCTGCAAGTTGCCGGAGGCACTAAGCCTGCCTCAATGCCCTGCGCATGCAGTTCTCTGCCCTGACCATAGTGAGCTGTGCCTCCTCCGCCCACCGCCGCTCTGCATCTATCCGCTGGCCCAACCGCTGCCACACGGAAGACACTCCCAATCCAGGGTCCTCCTGCCCTCCGGCCGATTCCTGCCACTGTGATATTGATGGCCCCGAGCCATCATCGCTCCCACCTTGCACCTGCTGCTGCCGTGCATGTGCCCTGCCTGTCGATGCCTGCATGTCCTCCTCCTGCTGGTGTCCAGTTGTTGGAGTGGCCACCCCCAATGGACCTCTGACTCCCGACCGTGGCAGGGATGTGTCCTCCACTAGCCTAGCCGCCGGGTCAGGGGCAGCTCCACAGGGTGCCCAGGTGATTCTTGGGCAGGTAGATGGCACAGAGGATGACTGGCGCATAGGGGGTGCAGTTGAGGAGGGGGTCGGTAGAAGATCCAGCACACGGAGGAACCCAGTGCTGTTTACCCGTCCTAGTAGGTCGACGCGGTCAATGACGTATTCATAATGACGTGCATTCACCTCACGAGAAGTCCCCACGTCATCCCGAATACCACGTTGACACAACGCCACCCCAGCTAGGACAGGCTCAACCCGGTCACGGATTGCCACGTCCGCAGGGAGAGTAAGGCCAGTTGTTGTGCGCGCATCCCCTCCCTGAGAACGGGTCTGGACGAAGGCATCCCTGCTGATGCGGGATGATGCAGTTACAGGATCGGGGACAGGATTGCACACAGGCACCTCCACGGCGGCCTGTGCTGCCTCCTGTCCCTGCCCCTGGACTGCACCACTAGCACCAGTGGAATCCCCCCCACCAGACCCTGTGCGTGGGCCTTCCACAGCCTCCTCCTCAACTGAACCCCCATCAACCTGGATGACTCCATGCCATCTACCTCCATAGCCCCCTGCGGGGGCTCATCTACCCCTTCTGCTGCCGAGGAGTCCATCTCCAACCTCCGCCTCTTGGACCTTCCCTCGGCAGCTGCGGCCACAGACGCGGCACCAGACTCCTCACTCCCTGAAGAGATGAAAACCTGGGAGGGGAGCTGGGCCTTGCGTCTCCGGCTGGTGGTGGGATCCCTGCCACTGTGCTCCACAGCACCGTCTCCACCCTCTTCTTCAGTTGACACTGCAGATAGGGAGAGACAGAACACAGGCATCAGGCACTGTACAATGGTCTGGTACACACATGACATTTGCACATGAGTGGCAGTGTCAAACTTCACAGATGGCATCACACTCCCCAACACACATATCATTTGAACCCACACACATGCGCCAATTAACAGGAATGTTGCAGCAGGCAGCAGAATCCATACACATACAACATCATGAACATCCAAAGGTTAGGCTGACATCACATGCAACACGGAGAGTGCCGAACACATGCACACAGGCCACCAGACATACATGCATCTGTACATCTCAACCACCTGTCACAGTGTAATCATCGGCAACTATGTAACATCTGCCAATTAGCCTCCTACATGTCGGTGTCACATGCATCCATGGTGTATCACAGTTGCACACATGTCAAATACACACACACGCACATGTACACCGTGCACGTACATGAAGGTGGAACCAGCATCCATGAGTCACACCCCAACCATGCCATGGTATATACACAGAAATGCTAACATGTGTGCATCCCCACATCCATTTGGCCATCATGCATTTGAGCACATACACAATTGATGTGCCTCACACATGACTGGACTCACATGCGGCAGGCTCATATCCCTGCACATACACATCCATACATGGCCCTTTCCAGACATATGTCCAAACTGCACACTCCTGGCACACCTACATGCACTGCGTCCAATCAGTACACATGGACACTTACCGCTCGACTCCTTATGGGTCTACCTCTGAAGGACCTGGAGGTGGAGTGTTAGTGAGAATTCTCATCTTATGGCTAATTTCCCTTACCTACAGAGTCCCCCAGCAGCTTTGCTGGATTTGAAGAGTTTGTTCTTTTTTCTCCTGCTAAGAGTGTGACTCTTTTTCCCGCTCTTAGGCATATTTGCTATGTGTGTTCTAGGCTATTTTTTGTGTTTAATTTCTATGGGGTTTATCTCACCCTCATAGGAACCATCTTTTTACACACGTGTTACACAGCACCCTCAGTGCAGTGACACAGGGGTGTCATAGTGACCCCCAAACATAGACTCCATACCCTGGGACTTACTACTGTCTCCCAGGGCATGTAAAGTCCGCATTGACTTTACTAGTCAATTTATATGAACTAAACCAGTACAACCCATCTTACTATGGAGGTACTGGGAAGGGTTAATAGTTTTTTCCTGGTGTTCATTGTCGAGAGGGTACCGTACAGTCCCTCTCTCAAAGGTTTCTGGCTGGTGGCAGTGGTTACTACCATAAATATTCGACCGCGAATATTTCCCTTTGGGATTTTCCCATTGTTCGAGGCTACCACATTTTCTGACAGCCTCTAACACACCACCGGTGTATTTTAATATTAATTTTACTCGGTAGGTTTTGTTTGCCAGAACTTTAATATAACTTCTTTCTTGTGTCTCTCTCTAAACTCCTAACCCAGGTCGAGGATCCTTTGTTTGTCCTTTTGGCAGGCTTCTGCCAAGAAGCCCTCCTTTCGGCGTCACTGAGTCTGGGGTGGATTCATTGTGTGGGAGGGGGAGTAGGACCCCTGGACAGGGTTGCCTCAGCAACCCATGTCGCACTCTGCCCTGATAGGCTGGAGAGTCTCCTGCCAAGATGACCACTCCACTGTGTGAGTGACAGCTAGGTTCTATGAATGAGGATCTTTTTGCATAAAAGCAATGTCCTGAGGACTGGAAGAGCAAGACGTCGCTACTGGAACTAAGAAGCCGAAGAGGAGAGAAGCCAAAGACATCTGCTTTGACTGAACCACCGGTGAAGCCCTGCTGCAGCGTCACACCACTTTTCTCCACACGATGAGAGAAGATCTTCATCTGCAAGAGCCTTCTTCCCTTGAGCTGGTGGGGCCAACCAGTTTGCCAATCACCTTCCTGGACCTACCCTGGTCAAATCGCCAGTACCCTGTACTCGGAGACCAGATAGCCAGGCACCCGTCCACCCGGACCGCAATTTAAAGGAGCGCACCTTTTATTCGTCGGGCAGCACCGCGGCTGGTTTCATCCCTGGGTAGTGCAGTAACTCGACACTTCCTCCACGACGAGAGCCTCTCTTCCTCTGCTGGATACCCTGAACTGCAGGAACTACCAGGAACAACCACCACCGCAGGAGCCACTTCTTCATATTAAGGTACTGAAAATACGGTATGTGGAAGTAAAGCCCTAGTCAGGAATGCGCACAACTGGATTTTCATGAAAGGAAGTAAAGTAAAATTGTGGTTGAGCTGCTGTCGTGTAGGTAGTGAGATGATCTGCCACTATCACCTTGAAGTATATCAAATTATTGTGAATTACTATCTACACAGGCTGCGCTTGGTAACCAACGTAAAACCACTGATGTGCAAAGTTTAAACATGAATGATGGGGAATTAATCACAGAAATATTCTACTGGTTTATTAGTAACAAAGAGCAAAGTTGTTCATTCACAGGTAAAGTGTAACACATTAATTGTGTTGAATGAATCTGAACTTGGATAAATTACACAAAGTATTTTTGTAAAAGGAAATGCCAAGCGAAAGTCATACAATGTGTTGAGTACTTCAACAACCAAAACTTGAATATATCACATTATTTGGAATAGGCTTAATCAATAAAACACCCACAATTTATATGCAATTGCGCAGCGTATTTGTTGAGTACTTCAAAAACCAAAACTTAAATGGATCACATTGTTTAATCTGAACTTGGATGAATTACACAAAGTTGTTGAGTACTTCAAAAACCAAAACTTAAATGGATCACATTGTTTGAAATAGGCTTATTCGCCAAAACACACACAATTTATATGCAATTGCGCAGCGTATTTCACATTAAAGAAAAGCCAAGAATTTGCCAAAACATGCCAACACGTGTTTCAACCAAAGAGGTCGTCTTCAGGGCATACAAATGTAGTTTACCATTTGCATTAATCTATAATTATTGAACCTTGGCTTGA
Organism: Ambystoma mexicanum; assembly: GCF_040938575.1. Taxonomy (NCBI): domain Eukaryota; kingdom Metazoa; phylum Chordata; class Amphibia; order Caudata; family Ambystomatidae; genus Ambystoma; species Ambystoma mexicanum. Next base: position 809,497,243 of record NC_090939.1, on the reverse strand, counting down.
AATCGAAACAACCAACGTCAGAGGTAGTGGGTCAAAAAACAAGAAAAAACAGGAGAGAAAAGAGAAATAAAAAGAAATAAAAACATACCGTTAGAAATAATATATGCAATTGATTGTTCTATTTCCTAAAATAGGGATAAATGAATCTATCCATACCTTAAATATGATTGAGGTTTCCTAATACTTGATTCAACTTTCAGTAGTTGAGAGATTTAGTGATTTCTACATGCTTGACTGGACAGGGTCTGTAAGTTATAAAGACTTGGTATAATATGGCACATATTTTAGTTCAAAAATCTGCATTGCTAGTAAGTTTTATAATAATAACATCTAATTTGTGAAAAGTATGGAAACTATAATTACCAGTCTTGCAATCAAGTGGTAGTTGTCGTTCGACTGATATGCCGCTGTTGCAGTATAATTGAAATGTAACGCACGTTTTTAGCGTGCCTTGCCTTTAAATTCGGCCGTAATCTGTAACATGGATATGACAGCGTATTTAAACACTTGATATAAGGAACGTGCTGCATAAGCTTTTCGTTTGGTACAGTTAGGGCGTAGAACTGGCTTACCGGCATACGCTCCAAAAGTTGATGTGCTCAATGGCCGGTTGTTTCTCAATACTGAAGGCATCGGCACAATCCGGGGGTTACTATAGTAACCTTCCCGGGTTAGGTCAGGTGATGTAGTCATCTGACCCGGTTGCTTGGATACTCCTTACAAGCCGGAAATACATAAAACAGACATTTGAGGAAAGCTTCCTATGCGGAAGCTCATTCATTTACGGCAATATTTTTGCAGCGACTTGATTACATATATATATTTTGATGTTAATACTGTGTGCAGCTTTGACATCAACAAAAAGAAAACTGAAATAATCCGTACTAATTCTAATCCTATGTTAGGTGCGGATATTGGATAGTTGGTGCTAAATATCAACCTCAATTAAGAAATCGAAATAAATGTGGTGCGCTCGAATCAGCGTGCAGACATGCAAATAACTGCCGGTTGGGCGGTTGGGACAAAAATAAACAGTGACTTCTCACAGAGTGGGGTCACTAGGCTGAATATAAATGCCTCGGGCATAGTCGGTAAGCTGTATGGTTTTGCATGGGTTTGATTGTCTGTTTTTTAGCATTAAATTCGTACAAATTATAGAAACACATTCAATTCATGGTCTTGGTTCAAACCAAGTGACAGGCAACGTAATTTACAAATCATTCTTGCTTCCTGTTGTCGTAGGGTCAATTCTCTGTTACCACCTCTCGGATGTTGTTGGATGTGTTTGAGTCCAATGAATTTGATGTCTTTAATATTATCCAGTTGATGATGCTTCTGCCAATGGGAAGCCAAAGGAAGTCTAATATCCTGGCTACTAAGATTGTTGAGGTGTTCTCGAATCCTGAAACGGACTTCTCTGATCGTGCTGCCAATATACATTTTCTGACATACACATAAGATACCATAGATAACAAATTTTGTACGACAATTAATAAAGTCAAATATTTTGGTTTGAAGTCCATTATGGCAGCTAAAGATTTTTGTAGGTGCTAAAGCATGATGGCAAAAATTGCATGTCCCGCACTTGTAAAAGCCTGCTGGCTTTGTGCTTGTAGTAAGCCAATTTGCCTGTCCAATTGGGTCAGGTTTAAGGAAAGAGGGACTGAGGATCTTCCTCAAAGTCTTTGCCTTGGTAAAGATAATACTGGGTCGATCAGTAATATACGATATCAAATCAGAATCTAGGTGTAAAATATGCCAATGTTTTTTCAGTATATACTGTATGAATTTGTGGTCACTTGAATATTTTGTGATGAAGTTGACATGCTTAGGATATTGTTCGCTGGACACTTTTGTCTTATTTATCAGCAATTGTGGTCTCGGTATTTTCTTGACCGCATCAGTAGTTTTCCTGATTAGTTGAATTGGATACCCTCTTTCCCGAAATCTGTGTCCAATTGACTTACATTCTATTTGAAACATTTCATCCTGGCTGCAATTTCTTTTCGCTCTTAACATTTCACCTCTGGGAATATTTTGGATAACACTTTGTCTATGGCTACTAGTTGCATGCAGTATAGCGTTCACTGCAGTTTCTTTCCTAAAGGTGCAGGTTTCGATGTTGTTTGACACAATGTTAATCTTAAGATCTAGAAAAGTAATTTCTGCTGCATCCATATGTCCTGTAAACTTAATATCAAAGGTGTTATTATTAAGGTAAAGCATAAATGCTGCAAAGTCTTCTTTACTGCCTTCCCAAATGGCCAGGACATCATCAATATACCTTTTCCACCTGATAATGTTGTGCTTGAACGGATTATTCTGAAAAATATATTTTTCCTCAAAGTAGGCCATGAATAGGTTGGCCAAAGAGGGCGCATATTTCGCCCCCATCGCAATCCCTTTAATTTGCGAGTAATAGTCACCATTGAAAAGAAACTGATTGTGTGTAAGTGTAAATTCCAAAAAACTTTTAATCATCTGTACATGTGTATAGTGTGAAGCAGAGTAGGTTCTGAAGCTAAAATCAATCGTTTCCAGGGCCAGTTGGTGTTGAATTGAAGTATAGAGGGCTTCCACATCTAAAGTCACTAAATAGTATGTGGGTTTCCAGATAGTCCCTTGTAATATTTGCAACGTATGTGTTGTGTCTTTAATATATGCTGGGATTTCCGGTACCAAGTGTTTAATACTACTGTCTATATAGTCAGCGAGTGCTTCGGTAACTCCTCCCTGGCCACTCATGATTGGTCGAACTGTTGGGAGAGTGAGAAACGGCTTGTGGACCTTGGGTAAAAAGTAAATTGTTGGCATAAGTGGTTTGGAAATCGATAAAAACGCTTTTTCATCATCTGAAAGTAGTCCTTGGTGATACCAAAACTGAAGTAAAGTTTGTAATTCTTGTGAAGTTAGTAATGTGGGGTTAGTAATAAGTTTCTCATAACATCCAGGCGTGGTTAAATGTTCCATTGACATTTTAATGTAATCTGATTTATTCAGAATGACAATGTTGCCTCCTTTGTCAGCCTCTTTAATAATGATTGAGCTGTCTTCACATAAATCTTGTAGTGCCTGTCGTTCCAACTTAGTGAGATTCTGTTTCCTGCTGCAACAATTTTGTTGAAATCCATCTAGGTGTTTATGAATTTCCTTGGTGATTGCCTTGTAAAAGATATCAATGACATTGTCTCCAGCAATGGGTGGCATGAATTTCGATCTATTCTTATGTTCCTTAATATCCATATTTCGTTGATGAATGCCGAGTTCTACTTGAATATCACTGACAGTTTTAGATCCCTCTTCCATGAGGTTGGAAAGTAAGTGTATATTTTCTATTTCTTGAATACTTTTAGAACTGGTGGCTGGGAGTTGCTCTAAAGGTCTATACATTTCGACTTTATTATGAAAGAATTTTTTAAGTTTGAGTTTTCTTGAAAATTTGTAAAGGTCAATTTGGAGTTCAGTCATATCAGATGTAGCATACGGTGCAAATGAAAGCCCATGATTAAGTACAGATTGTTGTAGTGATGAGAGGTGTTTATCAGACAAATTGATGACTAGACTTTTAGTATAGATTTCGGTTTGGTTTTCTTGAAACTGGATCTGGTGAGTCTTTTGTTTGTATCTTTCTCGTCCTCTCCTCCTTGCTCCTCTTCCTCTTCCTCCTCTGAGGTTGTTGGAGTAGGTAGATTTTTGCGTCCTAAAGGGACATTTTTAAGGAATCGGACTTGTTTATTTTGAGAGTTATAGGTAGATTGGTTACCTTTCTTATATCTTTTAATTTCTGCCAGAAAGCCTCGTCTGAAATGACGAGGCCCTTCTGCATTAATCTGTTCTCCCTCAATGTTAGGGTTAGTAGTGGTTTCAATTTCTGAGTCTGTGTCAGATGTGACGGGTGACGCTGTAGGCGTGACTATTTGTGATTGGTCCCCATCATATTTAGGTTGATAGGTGTATACTCTATCATTTAGATAGTCCTTTTCATCTCTATAAAATTACCTGAATTTACGTAACTTGATTTCATCTTGATATTCGACTAAAATCTCATTCATTTTGGTATAGTTTTTAACCCTTGAACTTTCTGGGTTACTCATTTCTGTGATTTCAATTTTTAGTTTATCAATTTCTTTAAGTACTCGAGTATGCTCGCGTTCAGCATGTATGACCAAAATTTTCATCATATTCTCCGAGCTGGCTGTGATATTGCTTTCCCAGTCAGCTGCCAGATCCTGATCATCTTTATGTACGAAGTCGGGGAAAATTAAAATTCTTAATCCTCTCGGTATAATGTCTTGCTGTATATAGTTTTTGAGTGATACTTGTTCCCAATACTTGTTGATTTCTTTTTTGCATAATCTTTCTAATTTAATAAATTTCTGAATAAGCGTTTCTGATACATTAGGTCTAGACTTAAAGGGATTAGTATCTGAGCCCCTAGGTGCAAAGAGGGCAGCACTGTCCTCTTCTCTGTTTTTAAGGTAGTCTGTCAACACTTATGAAGGAATGAGAAATCTTATAATGTTGGAGTCTATCTATGATGCCTGCTCTCCTGAGCTCAGACAGCACTTGGCTGATTCAAAATAACTAGATTCTAAGAAACTGGCTAAGGCTGCTGACTTGTGGGTTGCCAACAGGGCTACTCACAAGGATTCAGGGGTCACTCAGAAAAACGATGAGGGAAAGCAGCCTAAGAAAGACAACAAAAAGAATTCAAATAATTACAATTCCAAAGAGGCCCACAAACAAAATTCTAAGGGTAAGCCCCAAGGGAAACCTAATCAGGCTAGTGTACCTTCTGGTCCCAGACCAGAAGGAGATCAGAACAAGCCACCATTCATAAATACATTTGGGAAATGTTATGTTTGTGGCTCTACTGATCATGTGAAAGGGGATCCCAGATGCAAAGGTAAACCTTCAGGGGTCCAAACTGTCTCCTTAGCCTTCGCTCCAGAGGAGGAAGTAAATATGGCCAGTGGAAACTTTCAACTACTAGCTGAAGACCCCATCATAGTATCAGCTAGTGTATCTTTAGTATTCCTAGGGCTGTGGGAACAACAGAATTTAGATGTGTATAATTCTATCCCTCCTAATACTAAAGAGTATTATAAAGACAGTGTCCTAGTAAATGGTCAGGAGACCCCTTCCATTAGAGACACTGGGGCCAGCATAACTGTGGTGGACAAATCTTCTTTCAAGGTGGAGGATGTTGCTAGGGCACCCAAACGCCTCACCAAATTAGCTCGAGGACCTGTGCAGATGCTTCCCCAATTACCAGCTCTCATCCAGTGCAATGAAATGACTGTGAGGATACCTGTTAGTGTGCAATCTGAAGTGCCGGGAAGGGTTCTTTTAGGGAATGACCTTAAGGAACTGGTGGTAGTGTCAAGTACTCCCAGACCTCCTAGTAAAAGATTGCAGGAGCTCACCAGACCTGCAAGGGAGAGGACCTTGAGGGGCTCTCCTGAGGAAATGATAGAAAAATAAATCACTCCTACTCCACTGGAGGTACTAACTGCTATTTCAAAGCAACCAGAAGCAAAGGGGAAACCCACGACTTCAAAGAAGAAACCAGCAGAAAGCACTCCAGTGCTTCCAAACAGGAAATCTCCTAGGTTGTCAAAAATCACACCTGTGATTTCTCCTCCAGCTGAGGCTGAGAGTGAGGTACAACCCTGTGCTGTTGAACTAGAGCCTGAGGATTCAGATCTAGTAGAAGACCAGGAACTCATTGGAGATCTTGACCCTGTGGACCATCCTGAGCTGCAGTCTTTACTGGCAGAAGGTGGCCCCAACAGGGCAGACTTCAGTAAGGGACAAAGAGAATGTCCAACTCTGGAAGGTCTTCGCCACCAGGCAGCTTCTCAGCTTGAAGGGCAAGAGCCTGGGAAGTAAGGTTACACTGGGAAGATGGCCTCTTCTATAGTGAACCAACAGAGTCAATCCTTGGAGACTACACAAGACTTGTAGTGCACCAAGAACAGACTCCAATTCTTGCAACTAGCCCATGAGATACCTTTAGCTGGTCATTTGAGTTTCAAGAAGACCAAGGAAAGGCTCTCTCTCTACTTTTATTGGCCTAAAATGTGGGCTGGGGTAGATAAGTATTGCAAGACTTGCCACACTTGCCAAACTTCTGGTAAGAGTGGTGCCAAGAATGTGGTACCTTTAGTGCCTCTCCCTGTGGTGGGAGTACCATTTGAGAGGCTAGTAATCGACATTGTTGGTCCCCTTGATCCTCCATAATCTTCAGGCAACAGGTTTATACTTGTTGTAGTAGACCATCCTACTAGGTACCCTGAAGCAATTCCTATGAGAACTGTTACAGCTCAGGCTGTAGCTAAGGCCCTGCTTGGTATTTTTACCAGGGTTGGATTTCCTAAGGAGGCAATATCCGACAGGGGGTCACATTTTATGGCCCACTACATGAAGGCCATGTGGAAAAACTGTGGAATTACATACAAGTTCTCAACAGCATACCACCCTCAGACAAATGGCTTGGTAGAAAGGTCTAACAGAACCATGAAGAGCATGATAGGAGCTTTAGATGATCCCCTTAAGAAAAAGTGGGATCTCCTACTGCCATGCCTTCTCTTTGCACATAGAGAAGTCCCTCAGGAGGGATTGGGTTACAGTCCCCTTGAACTTCTCTATGGCCATATGGTCAGAAGTCCATTGGCCCTGATCAAGGAGGGGTTAGAGAGTGCTCCCTCCCCCACACCAGTCAGAGCTACTGACTATGTGATAGGACTTCGGAGGTGAATGTCACACATGATGGCTGAAGCAAGTGATAACTTGAAAGCAGGTCAGGCTCTGGTGAAGCATTGGCATGACCAGAAGGCCAACATGGTTGAGTTCACTCAAGACCAGCTAGTTCTTGTTATGGTACCAACAGGACAGAGGGCCTTGCAGGACAAATGGATGGGACCCTTCATGATTGTGTGAAACCTTGGAGAGGTGAACTATCTGGGGGAGTTAGGCAATCCTAAGGAGGCTCCTAGAGTCTTTCACACCAACCGTCTAAAAGTGTATGTCTCGAGACCAGAACTGGGAACTTTGCTTCCAGCTTCAGCTCAAGAGGAGGAGAGTGCACCTCTACCTGACCTCCTTAGAAGCAAACCTTTAGATGAGAAAGTAGAAGGAGTTAATCTCTCTTCTAATCTGACACTTGAGCAACAGGAGGAATGAAAGGCTTTGTTAAATCAATTTGCCCCTCTGTTTTCTCTAGCAGCAGGCTTGACCCCTTGGGGCCAGCATGATATCAATACTGGTGACTGTTTACCTGTCAAAAGCCGGGGTTACAGGATGTCAGAGAATGTTAGAACCCACATCAAAGGAGAGGTCTAGCCCAGTTGTGTTAGTACCAAAGGCAGTATCCAAGAAGTTGAGATTCTGTGTGGACTATAGAGCCCTAAATGCAGTCACCAAGACTGATGCCCATCCTTTGCCAAGGACAGATGAGCTGGTGGATAGACTTGGCTTTGCCAAGTTCCTCAGCACATTTGATCTCACGTCAGGCTATTGGCAAATAGCCCTGACTGACCATGCCAAGGAGAAAACTGCATTCTCCACCCCAGTTGGCCTATACCAGTTTAAGGTTATGCCTTTTGGACTAAAGAATGCACCTACATTCAAAAGGATGGTTAATCAGGTTCTGAATGGGATGGAGGACTTCTGTATGTCATACTTGGATGACATTGCAGTGTTCAGCCCTACTTGGAAAGAACATGTTGACCACTTATGATATGTTTTGCAGGCTCTTGAACAGGCCCCTCTGACCATAAAGGCAAGCAAATGTCAAATTGGTCAGAGTAAAGTGGTCTACCTTGCGCATGAGGTAGGAGGAGGTGAAATAAGGCCTTTGCTCAGCAAGATTGAAGCTGTGCAAAACTGGACAACCCCCTTCTACTCAAACCCAAGTGAGAGCCTTCCAAGGCGTCTCTGGGTACCACAGGTATTTCATTGAGAACTATGGATCTATAGCTTCTCCTCTGAATGTAATCTCCTCTCCAAAATCCCTAAAAAGGTCAAATGGAATGAAGAGTGCAATCAGACCTTTGAATGCCTGAAGAAAGCCCTTTGTCAAGCTCCAGTTCTCAGAGCTCCTGACTACCACCAACCCTTCATTGTGCAGACAGATGCTTCTAATATAGGTATAGGTGCAGTACTGAGTCAACTGGATGAGAAAGGGAGGGAGCACCCCATTTGCTTCATCAGCAGGAAACTGAAGGAACCGAAACAAGGTGGGCAACTATTGAGAGAGAATGTTTGCCATTGTGTGGTCTTTGAAGAAGTTTAGACCATACTTGTATGGATCTACTTTAATCATGCAAACAGACCACCAACCCTTGAGATGGTTGATGCACATGAAAGGGGAAAACCCAAAACTGCTAAGATGGTCAATCTGCCTCCAATGGTTTGATTTTACCATTGAGCACAGGTCAGGATGTCACCACCAAAATGCTAATGGTCTCTCTAGGATGTTTATAACCGACTGAAGGTAAGAGATTCATCCAGGAGTGGATTAGATCCTCCTGTCCCTTAGTCTGGGGGGGGGGGGGGACTGTTAGGGAGGATTCTCATTTTATGGCTAATTTCCCTTACCTACAGAGTGCCCCAGCAGCTTTGCTGGATTTGAAGGGTTTGCTTTTTTTCTGCTAAGAGTGTGACTCTTTTTACCACTCTTAGGCATATTTGCTATGTGTGTTCTAGGCTATTGTTTGTGTTTAATGTCTATGGGGTTTATCTCACCCTCATTGGAACCATCTTTTTACACATGTGTTACACAGCACCCTCAGTGCAGTGACATAGGGGTGTCATAGTGACCCCCAAAAATAGACTCCATACACTGGGACTGACTACTGTCTTCCAGGGCATGTAAAGTCCCCATTGACTTTACTGGTCAATTTATATGAACTAAACCAGTACAACCCATCTTACTATGGAGGTACTGGGAAGGGTTAATAGTTTTTTGCCTGGTGTTCATTGTCGAGAGGGTACCGTACAGTCCCTCTCTCAAAAGTTTCTGGCTGGTGGCAGTGGTTACTACCGTAAATATTCAACCGCGAATAATTCCCTATGGGATTTACCCATTGTTCGAGGCTACCACATTTTCTGACAGCCACTACATACTGCTGGTGTATTTTAATATTAACTTTACTCTGGTAGGTTTTATGTGCCAGTACTTTAATATAACTTCTTTCTCGTGTCTTTCTCTAAACTCCTTACCCAGTTCGGGGATCCTTTGTTCGTCCTTTTGGCAGGCGTCTGCCAAGAAGCCCTCCTTTCAGCGCCACTGAGTCTGGGGTGGATCCATTGTGTGGGAGGGGGAGTAGGACCCCTGGACAGGGTTGCCTCAGCAACCCATGTCGCACTCTGCCTGATAGGCTGAAGGGTCTCCCGCCAAGATGACCACTCCACTGTGTGAGTGACAGCTAGGCTGTATGAATGGGGATCTTTTTGCATAACAGCAGGGTCCTGAGGACTGGAAGAGCAAGACGTCGCCAGTGGAACTAAGAAGCCGAAGAGGAGAGAAGCCAAAGACACCTGCAACGACTGAACCACCAGTGAAGCCCTGCTGCAGCGTCTTACCACTTTTCTCCACATGACAAGAGAAGATCTTCATCTGCAAGAGCCTTCTTCCCTTGAGCTGATGGGGCCAACCAGTTTGCCAATTGCCTTCCTGGACCTGCCCTGGTCGATCCGCCAGTACTCTGTACTCGGAGACCGGATAGCCAGGCACCCGTCCACCTAGACCTTTTATTCGTCGGGCAGCACCGCGGCTGGTTTCATCCCTGGGTAGTGCAGTAACTCGAACCTTCCTCCACGACGAGAGCCTCTCTTCCTCTGCTGGATACCCTGAACTGCGGGAACTACCAGGAACAACCACCACTGCAGGAGCCACTTCTTCATATTAAGGTACATTGTTCCGCCAGTCTGCCCTTTTCGCGTGGTAGCGCTAAAGGTGTTTTAAATCCTTTAACTACCTTTTGGGTTGGCCGCCCCTATTTTGTAAACACTGTCTTTCACCCTCTGCATCCACCTTTTCGAAATCGTTAACCATAGACTTGACTGCAGCTCCAAGAACATTTTGCTCCTGGGACCTTTTTGCCCTGTTCCACTGACTCCGGCACAGGCCTATTGACTCTGGCTAAATTTGATAGAACTGCCTTCTCTAGATTGCTTCTTAACTAGAACTGTGTTGGTGCACCTACTTCTTATAACCACCTTTTCCTTCCCACTTTTTAAACTTGTGAAGTGCCATTTTGCTTGGTTTTCATTTAAGTATTCTCTATGCTAAAGTACTGCCTTGCCTAAACTTGTTCACAAACTTATGGGAAGTGTTGCTAGGGTGTGTAAGAAGATATTATTGTATAACTTGTGCTTTCCCTCCCTTGTGAGAAATTGATAGAGTCCCATTTGTGTTTGGTTTTCACTGTGCCATTTTGCTCAGTTTTCACTCTTGCTCAAACTTGTCTACAATTTAACTAGGGAGTTGTGTTTACTTTTCTTGACTGATTTTAACTTGCTTTATTAACTGTGATTAATTTGTTGAACTAGAAGTGTGTAAAATAAATATATATATTCTTTTTAATACAAAGCTTTGGTCAGTGTTTCCTTGTGCCATGGCACTGTAGCCCTATTGTGTAAACCCTGAATACTGCTCATCTCCCTCTTGAGATAAGTCTGACTGCTTAGCCACAGCTACCAACTAAAACTTTGTGGGACAGACTGATACCAAAGGGGATTTATTGCTCATACCTATAGTCTTAATCTTCTGTAGTGCTCCCTAAGGGAACTGCACAGGATTCTGCCTAACACTGGTGTACAGCGGTGAGGATAAAAGTATTGGATTTACATTTTAGTGTGCTGCTCGTACCTTGGTTCAATTAACCACAAGGCTAACCATCACAAAAAGTTTATTATATGGAAAGTTACAGCCAGGAGACCCTCCTTATGAATACTGCTGAATATTTAAGGGATCTGTGTAGACAGAAAGGAAGGTCTTCCTGTCAAAGTAAAGAAATCAGCAATGATTGATAGACTGTTAGAAAAACAAAATCTGGATAGTGGTACTGTAGTGCCTACTATTCCAGCAAATGAAGTAAACATTGAGGGTGATAGTGTTGAAAATGTTATTGTTGAAGCAGATGAGGAAGAGGGGGATAACAATGTCACCCCCTCTGGCCCTCTGCCTGCTCAAAGGCCTCAACCTGTGGGTACTGGACCATTGTCAGTCCTGAATTAAGACAGGACATTAAGTCCTGAATTTATCAATCTAGAAAAGATTTGACGTGAGCTGGAATTCAAACGAATTAGTGCCCAAACTGAACAGAGACATCAAGAACTAAGGCTCAAAGAATTAGAGCTCAATCATGAGCTTGAGATGAAGACCTTGTCTTTGGAAAATGCTTCTCTCCCCGAATCCTCTAGATCTTCCTGTCCAAAAAGATCCTGGATGCCTAAGGAGATTGTCTGTATCTATGAACCTAGGTTAGATGTGTTAGATAGGTTAGCTATGTTTGAAAACAATCATGGGCTCCAGGATATCAGAGGGAATCAGTTGATCCCCTGGTTATGCTCTAGGCTCCCCCCTGTTGCATCTGATGTGGTAATGGAGTTGGGGGAGGTGGATAGGATGGATTATGAATGTGTGAACCTAGCTTTGATAGCTAGATTTGAGAAGACTCCTTCCCAGTACCTTAAGAGGTTTAGGACCCTCAAAAAGCATGATAGTACCCCTTGGGCTACTTGGGGGAATGAGTGTATGAAGAACTTAGAGGGGTGGATTAAGGGTTACAGAGTTAACACTTGTGAAGGAATGAGAAATCTTATAATGTTGGGGTCTATCTATGATGCCTGCTCTCCTGAGCTCAGACAGCACTTGGCTGATTCAAAATAACTAGATTCTAAGAAACTGGCTAAGGCTGCTGACTTGTGGGTTGCCAACAGGGCTACTCACAAGGATTCAGGGGTCACTCAGAAAAAGGATGAGGGAAAGCAGCCTAAGAAAGACAACAAATAGAATTCAAATAATTACAATTCCAAAGAGGCCCACAAACAAAATTCTAAGGGTAAGCCCCAAGGGAAACCTAATCAGCCTGGTGTACCTTCTGGTCCCAGACCAGAAGGAGATCAGAACAAGCCACCATTCATAAAGACATTTGGGAAATGTTATGTTTGTGGCTCTACTGATCATGTGAAAGGGGATCCCAGATGCAAAGGTAAACCTTCAGGGGTCCAAACTGTCTCCTTAGCCTTCAACCCAGAGGAGGAAGTAAATATGGCCAGTGGAAACTTTCAACTACTAGCTGAAGACCCCATCATAGTCTCAGCTAGTGTATCTTTAGTATCCCTAGGGTTGTGGGAACAACAGAATTTAGATGTGTATAATTCTATCCCTCCTAATACTAAAGAGTATTATAAAGACAGTGTCCTAGTAAATGTCAGGAGACCCCTTCCATTAGAGACACTGGGGCCAGCATAACTGTGGTGGACGAATCTTCTTTCAAGGTGGAAGATATTGCTAGGGCACCCAAACGCCTCACCAAGTTAGCTCGAGGACCTGTGCAGATGCTTCTCCAATTACCAGCTCTCATCCAGTGCAATGAAATGACTGTGAGGATACCTGTTAGTGTGCAATCTGAAGTGCCTGGAAGGGTTCTTTTAGGGAATGACCTTAAGGAACTGGGGGTAGTGTGAAGTACTCCCAGGCCTCCTAGCAAAAGATTGCAGGAGCTCACCAGACCTGCAATGGAGAGGACCTTGAGGGGCTCTCCTGAGGAAATGATAGAAACATAAATCACTCCTACTCCACTGGAGTTACTAACTGCTATTTCAAAGCAACCAGAAGCAAAGGGGAAACCCAAGACTTCAAAGAACAAACCAGCAGAAAGCACTCCAATGCTTCCAACCAGGAAATCTCCTAGGTTGTCAAAAATCACACCTGTGATTTATCCTCCAGCTGAGGCTGAGAGTGAGGTACAACCCTGAGCTGTTTAACTAGAGCCTGAGGACTCAGATCTAGTAGAAGACCAGGAACTCATTGGAGATCTTGACCCTGTGGACCATCCTGAGCTGCAGTCTGTACTGGCAGAAGGTGGCCCCAATAGGGCAGACTTCAGTAAGGGACAAAGAGAATGTCCAACTCTGGAAGGTCTTCGCCACCAGGCAGCTTCTCAGCTTGAAGGGAAAGAGCCTGGGAAGTATAGGTTACACTGGGAAGATGGCCTCTTCTATAGTGAACCAACAGAGTCAATCCCTGGAGACTACACAAGACTTGTAGTGCACCAAAAACAGACTGCAATTTTTGCAACTAGCCCATGAGATACCTTTGGCTGGTCATTTGAGTTTCAAGAAGACCAAGGAAAGGCTCTCTCTCTACTTTTATTGGCCTAAAATGGGGGCTGGGGTAGATAAGTATTGCAAGACTTGCCACACTTGCCAAACTTCTGGTAAGAGTGGTGCCAAGAATTTTGTACCTTTAGTGCCTCTCCCTGTGGTGGGAGTACCATTTGAGAGGCTAGTAATCGACATTGTTGGTCCCCTTGATCCTCCATAATCTTCAGGCAACAGGTTTATACTTGTTGTAGTAGACCACCCTACTAGGTAGCCTGAAGCAATTCCTATGAGAACTGTTACAGCTCAGGCTGTAGCTAAGGCCCTGCTTGGTATTTGTTTTTACCAGGGTTGGATTTCCTAAGGAGGCAATATCCGACAGGGGGTCAAATTTTATGCCCCACTACATGAAGGCCATGTGGAAAAACTGTGGAATTACATACAAGTTCTCAACAGCATACCATCCTCAGACAAATGACTTGGTAGAAAGGTTTAACAGAACCATGAAGAGCATGATAGGAGCTTTAGAGGATCCCCTTAAGAAAAAGTGGGATCTCCTACTGCCATGCCTTCTCTTTGCACATAGAGAAGTCCCTCAGGAGGGAGTGGTTACAGTCCCCTTGAACTTCTCTATGGCCATCTGGTCAGAGGTCCATTGGCCCTGATCAAGGAGGGGTTGGAGAGTGCTCCTTCCCCCACACCAGTCAGAGCTACTGACTATGTGATAGGACTCCGGAGGTGAATGTCACACATGATGGCTGAAGCAAGTGATAACTTGAAAGCAGGCCAGGCTCTGGTGAAGCATTGGCATGACCAGAAGGCCAACATGGTTGATTTCACTCAAGACCAGCTAGTTCTTGTTATGGTACCAACAAGACAGAGGGCCTTGCAGGACAAATGGATGGGACCCTTCATGATTGTGTGAAAACTTGGAGAGGTGAACTATCTGGGGGACTTAGGCAATCCTAAGGAGGCTCCTAGAGTCTTTCACACCAACCGTCTAAAAGCGTATGTCTCGAGACCAGAACTGGGAGCTTTGCTTCCAGCTTCAGCTCAAGAGGAGGAGAGTGCACCTCTACCTGACCTCCTTAGAGGCAAACCTTTAGATGAGAAAGTAGAAGGAGTTAATCGCTCTTCTAAACTGACACCTGAGCAACAGGAGTAATGAAAGGTTTTGTTAAATCAATTTGCCCCTCTGTTTTCTCTAGCAGCAGGCTTGACCCCTTGGGGCCAGCATGATATCAATACTGGTGACTGTTTACCTGTCAAAAGCGGGGGTTACAGGTTGTCAGAGAATGTCAGAATCCACATCAAAGGAGAGGTCTAGCCCAGTTGTGTTAGTACCAAAGGCAGGATCCAAGAAGTTGAGATTCTGTGTGGACTATAGAGCCCTAAATGCAGTCACCAAGACTGATGCCCATCCTTTGCCAAGGACAGATGAGCTGGTGGATAGACTTGGCTCAGCCAAGTTCCTCAGCACATTTGATCTCACGTCAGGCTATCGGCAAATAGCCCTGACTGACCATTCCAAGGAGTAAACTGCATTCTCCACCCCAGTTGGCCTATACCAGTTTAAGGTTATGCCTTTTGGACTAATGAATGCACCTGCTACATTCCAAAGGATGGTTAATCAGGTTCTGAATGGGATGGAGGACTTCTGCATGTCATTCTTGGATGACATTGCAGTGTTCAGCCCTACTTGGAAAGAACATGTTGACCACTTATGATATGTTTTGAAGGCTCTTGAACATGCCCCTCTGACCATAAAGGCAAGCAAATGTCAAATTGGTCAGAGTAAAGTGGTCTACCTTGCGCATGCGGTAGGAGGAGGTGAAATAAGGCCTTTGCTCAGCAAGATTGAAGCTGTGCAAAATTGGACAACCCCTTCTACTCAAACCCAAGTGAGAGCCTTCCAAGGCATCTCTGGGTACTACAGGTATTTCATCGAGAACTATGGATCTATAGCTTCTCCTCTGAATGTAATCTCCTCTCCAAAATCCCTAAAAAGGTCAAATGGAATGAAGAGTGCAATCAGGCATTTGAAAGACTGAAGAAAGCCCTTTGTCAAGCTCCAGTTCTCAGAGCTCCTGACTACCACCAACCCTTAATTGTGCAGACAGATGCTTCTAATATAGATATAGGTGCAGTACTGAGTCAACTGGATGAGAAAGGGAGGGAGCACCCCATTTGCTTCATCAGCAGGAAACTGAAGGAACCGAAACAAGGTGGGCAACTATTGAGAGAGAATGTTTGCCATTGTGTGGTCTTTGAAGAAGTTTAGACCATACTTGTATGGATCTACTTTCATCATGCAAACAGACCACCAACCCTTGAGATGGTTGATGCAAATGAAAGGGGAAAACCCAAAACTGCTAAAATGGTCAATCTGCCTCCAAGGGTTTGATTTTACCATTGAGCACAGGTCAGGATGTCACCACCAAAATGCGAATGGTCTCTCTAGGATGTTTATAACCGACTGAAGGTAAGAGACTCATCCAGGAGTGGATTAGATCCTCCTGTCCCTTAGTCTGGGGGGGGTGTTAGGGAGGATTCTCATTTTATGGCTAATTTCCCTTACCTACAGAGTGCCCCAGCAGCTTTGCTGGATTTGAAAGTTTTTTTTTCCTGCTAAGAGTGTGACTCTTTCTCCCACTCTTAGGCATATTTGCTATGTGTGTTCTAGGCTATTGTTTGTGTTTAATGTCTATGGGGTTTATCTCACCCTCATTGGAACCATCTTTTTACACATGTGTTACACAGCACCCTCAGTGCAGTGACATAGGGGTGTCATAGTGACCCCCAAAACTAGACTCCATACACTGGGACTGACTACTGTCTTCCAGGGCATGTAAAGTCCCCATTGACTTTACTGGTCAATTTATATGAACTAAACCAGTACAACCCATCTTACTATGGAGGTACTGGGAAGGGTTAATAGTTTTTTCCTGGTGTTTATTGTTGAGAGGGTACCGTACAGTCCCTCTCTCAAAAGTTTCTGGCTGGTGGCAGTGGTTACTACCATAAATATTCGACCGTGAATATTTCCCTATGGGATTTTCCCATTGTTCGAGTCTACCACATTTTCTGACAGCCTCTACATACTGCTGGTGTATTTTAATATTAACTTTACTCTGGTAGGTTTTATGTGCCAGAACTTTAATATAACTTCTTTCTCGTGTCTTTCTCTAAACTCCTAACCCAGTTCAGGGATCCTTTGTTCGTCCTTTTGGCAAGCGTCTGTAAAGAAGCTCTCCTTTCGGTGCCACTGAGTCTGGGGGGATCCATTGTGTGGGAGGGGGAGTAGGACCCCTGGACAGGGTTGCCTCAGCAACCCATGTCGCACTCTGCCTGATAGGCTGGAGGGTCTCCCGCCAAGATGACCACTCCACTGTGTGAGTGACAGCCAGGTTGTATGAATGGGGATCTTTTTGCATAACAGCAGGGTCCTGAGGACTGGAAGAGCAAGACGTTGCCACTGGAACTAAGAAGCCAAAGAGGAGAGAAGCCAAAGACACCTGCAACGACTGAACCACCGGTGAAGCCCTGCTGCAGCGTCTCACCACTTTTCTCCACATGACAAGAGAAGATCTTCATCTGCAAGAGCCTTCGTCCCTTGAGCTGGTGGGGCCAACCAGTTTGCCAATTGCCTTCCTGGACCTGCCCTGGTTGAATCGCCAGTACTCTGTACTCAGAGACCGGATAGCCAGGCACCCGTCCACCCAGACCTTTTATTCGTCGGGCAGCAACGCGGCTGGTTTCATCCCTGGGTAGTGCAGTAACTCAAACCTTCCTCCACGATGAGAGACTCTCTTCCTCTGCTGGGTATCCCGAACTGCAGGAACTACCAGGAACTACCAGGAACAACCACCACCGCAGGAGCCACTTCTTCATATTAATGTACATTGTTCCGCCAGGCCGCCCTTTTCGCACCTACTTCTTATAATCCTGAATACTGCTCATCTCCCTCTTGAGATAAGTCTGACTGCTTAGCCACAGCTACCAACTAAATCTTTGTGGTACAGACAGATACCAAAGGGGATTTATTGCTCATACCTGTAGCCTTAATCTTCTGTAGTACTCCCCAAGGGAACTGCACAGGATTCTGCCTAACATGGAGCGCTGGGCGTATACGTTCCAGGACCCTCATCTGGTTGTCGGTGAGGCGGACCCGGCACCTCTCTGCATGCGCTGCCTCCAAGAGGCACCAGACCTTCCTGAGGGTGCTGGACCTTAAGTCCTCCCAGCACTTCGGACGTGTGCTATGTTGTGGGCTGCCACCCCCTCCATGTTGATGGCAGCCACAGTCCTTCCAGATCCTCCTCCGTCCTTCATTGTCAGCGTGTGGTCTTCCGAAGAGGGCTTCATAATGCACCAGGACTTGCTCCACCAGGATACCAACTTCTGCGGCACTGCCTGGGGGTTGCCAGTGGTCTCTGATGTTGTTTATCCCGACATGGCAACCCCCGAGGCAGGTGTGGGTGGGCAACTGGGTCCTGGTGCTGGGCTGTGGAGCGATGGAACTTCAGTCGGGAGTCTTCTGTTCCAGCAGGGGTGGTCACAGCAACTGGACCCCTGCAGATGGCTGACGTGCAGGCACCAAATACCAGGGCACGTGGCCAGCAGGTGGGCAGCCAGCAGCAGATGGCTGGTGGCAGCCGGCTCGGGGCTCTGGGGGGCAGGAAAATGGCCTTCTGGGCAGCAGCATGGTCTTCTGTGTGTTGTCACGTGGCCACCTTGATACGGAGTGAATTGGCATGTGAAAAAACAGCACGTCAGCGTGTAATTGGATGAAAGGCCCTTTGCGCGTAAGCGCATCTGTGACGTAATGCGCACGGGCGTTTCCCTCCACACGGATGCATAGTGATTCTACACGTGCAAAAACTGCACGTCCGGCTGTCACTGCGTGTAATTGGAGGAAAGGCCCTTAGCGCGTAAGCGCGTAAGTGACGTGGCACATGTGGGCAGGGTTAAAAGGTACCCGTAGGACGCCATTTTCTTGTACGTGCTTTTTGTGGAGAGCAAGCGGGTGATTCTTGTACTTCTTGTCGATTCACACGCGATTACTTCACAACGGTTGCAGTTCGTACTCCTTGTTTACTCAGATAGCGTTCAATTCTTCTTTTGGCGGGGGTGTTGCCAAGCCGCCCACGTGTGTCTTTTTCACGTTCTTTTTCCAGACGGTGAGTCTCGCACATATTTTTCTACTGTGGTTGCCCCCATGTATCGCGTACCCATTCAGAGGTCATTGTAGCCTGTGTGTACCACGCGTATGCTTATTTCTGTGTTTCTGGGTGCCACAACGTAGTGCAGGTCCTTTATTGCATGCACGTGGGCTACCAGGGGTCGCGTGCACGCAAAACTTTGTTTTTGGGGTGCCTGAGCGTTGCATGACCCGTCATCTTCCCCCAGGGGTCACAGATAGTCTTGCTAGAGCACAGCGGTACGTATTCCATCTAGTACCCTGCCCCCTTCACCCCAATCGCCCAGGACAATTGTTTACTGCACCTCCCATTCACACAAGAACATCAGTGCCATGGTTGGGAGGCAACCAAGTGGTAAGGGAGGCAAAGGTGGCCGACCTCCAAGAGGTGTCCGCGGTAGGGGACGTGGCCAGGATGTGCAGGGTGGCCCAAGAGGCCAGTGTGTGGAGGACCAATCAGGGACACCTATGCCCCACCAATGGGTGGGGGAGATGCAGCTGACACCATCCCAGCTCAGGCTCTGTTAACCCGGCCCGTAATGTTCACCGAACTGGCACGGGATGACTCACAG
This sequence comes from Ambystoma mexicanum, assembly GCF_040938575.1. Taxonomy (NCBI): domain Eukaryota; kingdom Metazoa; phylum Chordata; class Amphibia; order Caudata; family Ambystomatidae; genus Ambystoma; species Ambystoma mexicanum. The sequence continues at coordinate 809,478,136 of NC_090939.1, read as the reverse complement.
GCCGACTTCCATGTCACAAAGTCAAAGCCACGTGTAGCGGTGAAAGTTGCTGGCACCAGGCCATGTGGATCGGGGGCAGCAATGTCAACTGCTGCCAAAGTAGCCAGGGTGAGGAGGCTGCAGGGGCAGCTGCAGCTCAATCCACTCCAGCTCTGATTCACCCAGCCGGGTCAGTGTTGGTCCCAGACCATCACACCAAGGTTGGTCCTGCCAACAGCACCCAGCAGCCAATGCCTGCAGTGAGACCTCTGATCATCGTGCCTTTGCCTACTTCCAGTGCCCAGTCCACCTGCGCTTCAGCCCCTACCGACCAGAGCGGCATAAGCCACTCAGAGTCTGCACCACCTCTCAAGAGGAAGAAGCGTGCTCTTGTGGAACAGGCTGGGACCCCAGACACGGCTCACCCCTTCGGCACGTCAAGGAAGCAGAGTTTCAATGATGTGGAACTAGACGCACTTGTGGGCTATGTGTCGGCCCATGGCCGCAAAATGCTGGTGACTGCCGGGTGCAAGACTACGACTGCTCAACGTAGGGCCCACTGGCAGTGCATTGCGGACCAGATTAGTTCCCTTGGATTTGTGAGGCGCACAGCTGATGATTGCTCAAAGCGGTGGAATGACCTCAAACGCAGAACAAAAAACAAGCTGGCTTCCAATCATGCCTCTACTCTGGTGACTGGCAGTGGGTCTCCACCAGAGGAGGAAGTACTCACAGAACATGAGAACATGAGTCAATCACTGGAGGCTTCATCACAGAGGATCAGATCCAAGGCATAGGAGACCTACCAGATCTTGAGGCTTGTCCGGTGAGTGGTCATGCATGTGTGTGCAAACCATGTGTATGTTGCTTGGGTGATGTGTTCTGATTGCGTGCCAGGTGAGGCTTTGTAGTCATGACTGCTATAGGTCACCAATGTGGTGCCTCCAAACCATCCCCCGCCCTTGGGTTTGGGTTTCTGTCATGCCTGCGCCATGCGCGCACACATTGGCGACCATTATGGACAAATTGCTATTCATTTATCTACAGAAAACTCTTGGAACAACCCCTATTCACTTTTTGGACCTTATTTCCCATTTGCGAGACTTTGGTGCTTTTTTATTTTGCCCAACAAATTACACTTACCATAATGCACCTTGCTATAACTATCTATTTCTGGCCATTTCAATTTGTCATCATCGAAACTACAATCCCCAGAAGCCCTAGGGATCAGGGCTGCTTCCCCCAGCTCATGAACAGAGAGGGAGGAGGCAGATTGTATTCAGGTGTGCTGATCCAGGTGCGGCCAATTAGCCTGCCTGTGTACTGGGCAGGGCGGTATAAAGGCTGCTGCCTGCAGGGGCTCAGTCTCTTGCATTAAGAGTCCTTCCAGCACCTTTTTGCTTCGAGCTACACATCTTGGTATGCTGTTCCTCCTTACTCCTGCTTTTGATTCCAGTGCCCTGCTGGGCTCTCTGCATTGCAGCCGATCACGCTCCGCTGCCTTCTACCTACAGCCTTAGTCCACTGAGCTTCCTGCCTTGCAGCCTGCTACACCCTGCTGCCTACAGCCCTAGCCTTTGGGCTCCCTGCCTCAGCCCTGCTCCTCTGGGTGTCCTGCCTTGCAGCCTGCTACACCCGGCTGCCTACAGCCCTAGCCTTTTTGGCTCCCTGCCTCAGCCCTGCCCCTCTGGGCGTCCTGCCTTGCAGCCTGCTACACCCTGCTGCCTACAGCCCTAGCCTTTTGGGCTCCCTGCCTTACAGTCTGCATCACTCCGCTGCTTACAGCCCTTGTCCTCTGGAACCCCTGTCTTGCAACTTGCTACACTCCTCTGCCTTCAGCCCTTGTCTTTTGGGCTCCTTGCCTACAGCCCTTGTCCTTTGGGCTCCTTGCCTTGCAGCCTGCTTCACTCCGCTGCCTACAGCCCTTATCCTCTGGGCTCCCTTCCTTACAGCCCTGCTCCTTTGGGCTTGCTCTTTGTTGTCCTGCTCCTCTGAGCTCTCTACCTTGCACCCTACAGTTCACTGCAATCCACAACAGTTTACCTGCATTTATTACTTTCAGTTATTGCAGCCCCCTGTTTCCTGACTGCTGCTCCCTTGCTTTCTTCCTTGTCTTCAACCCTCAGTTCTTTATCCCTGCCCAATTCAGTTATACTGCTTTCCTTTCAATTCCTTCTGCTAGTTTGCTCATCGACTTCCTTTTTCCTGAATTTGTCTGTAATTGTCTTCTCTTGTATTATTGTATACCCCTTTGTACAGAGTTTTCTGTTGGTTTCCGGCCGGCAACCTCTGCCCCTTCCCTTGTCTCGTTTCTGTGTTACAGACACCCACAGCTGTTGTTCCCAGCCATGAGCAAACAGCGTGGGCCTCTGTTATAGCAATCTGTGCATAAGGCTGGAGTTTCCCTAAAGACAGCAAACAAAAACCTTAGTTTAAAAGACAGTCTCGCCTTAGTAAACAAAGATTTACAAGCACAGTACTACACTCACTGGCTTGCTGACCCTTCTTCCATGTATAATTATTATGACATTTGCGACTATGATCCGCAGTCCTTATCTGTTGAAGAACTGCAGCAAGATAAGGAATTCTTACAGATTTTGTTAGCCCAAACAGTGAAAAACACACCTGCGCCTTCTGACATTTCATCTAACACTGCTACATCCAAGGATATTGCACTCATTGTGGGAGAATCTCAACCAGAGTACGCTGTTGCCAGAGTGATATGCTCAAGATCAGCTTGGCAAGCTCCCCAGACTGCTGGAAACCCTCATTTAACTGGACAAGGCATTCAGTACCCTGAGGTCAGTGCAGCTGGTCCTGGGTACAAAAGACCAATACTGACCATCGGTTGTCTTAATGCTTTCCCAGTATCTACTAACCATAATAACTTTAAGGTCAGTCTTCCTATTGCTACACCCGAATTTTCCGCTACACCAGAATCTGAAGCTGTAGATCAGGCTAATGGAACATACCTGTTACAAGAACAACTCTTACGCCTTAAAAGACAAACCGAAGACCTCTATGATGAATTTGTCTATTTGCATAGTAAGAATCTAGCGAAGGGACAAAATTTACCGGACCATCTGACACTATGTCCAACACCCGACATTCTGTCTTTAGAGATCAACATGATAAGGCCTGGAATTGCTACGCAGAAAAGATACAGACTTATACCAAGCAGTTGGAAGACCTAAATTTAGCATATGCATCCCTTCTAAAGTTTGACACAGCTCTTTCACTTTCCAGCCACAGTGACTCAGGTTGTTGTACAGATAGCAAAGATTTAACTCCTTCGGTAGGCCAAATCACTCACACTACCATTACACCACAAATCAAGTGTAATCTTCTGATTGGAGATCCTTCTGAGTCAAAGGATTGTTCCGCTCTTACCCTTGACTACTGTCCTTTATTCACACTTACAGCCTCTACTGAAGTGACCAAATCAGAAATGTACTCTGCTTCTAAGGGTTTTTGTACACCAGACCATGAGTCAGATTCTCAACAATACCCAGTACCTGTGTGGAATTCAGCCTTTCCAACAGTCAATACCCCAGACCCACCTAGCAATCTGAGCATGCCAGACTTTGAAGACCAGCCATCAGAAGGCCTACCCTATCCTGACCCCACATCTGTCATGCCACCTGTTATAGTATCTGCTAGCCCAATCTCTGCTGCTTCTCCTGTTAGTACTTCTGAATCTGCTACTGATGCAGCATCTCACGTCACTCTTTCTGCAGTAGAAGCACCCTTCCCTCTCTGCCTGCAAGAACAGTACCTGTTGCTAAGCCAGTTAACAGCTCTTCTTTTAAGACTACAGCTCCGGTTGTTCCAGCTGGTGCCTCTGCAGCACTTAAACTATCAGACTCTACTCTATCAGTCTCAGGTGTGTCCGTGCCCGCTGGTTCTCCTATGGCACCTACACTCCCAGTTGCTACAGCACCGGAACTATCAACAGCCATTCATGATCTCTCTGCTGCTGTGGCTTCTGAACTTCCTACAAATCATGGAGAACCAGCTGCTGTGACTCCTGAATTCTCTGCGGCTAATCTGGACTTCGCCATTGCTGCTTCTGGCCCCTTGGAAAACCATCCTAGAGCAACCAACTCAGCTGTATCTCTGGCTCCACCTTTCAACACTATACTGTTGCCGGCCCTTAGGAAGACCACTACTTTCAAAACAAAATTTGCCATGGAGCCTGCAGCAGAAATTCACATTTCCTCAGTTCATGAACACACTGTTGGGTTTTGTGCTCCAAAGACTTTGTCTTTTCTGAATTCTACCTCAAAGGTTCAGAACATTGGTACTGTCTCCTTCCTTCAAGACTCTCACCTTGCAACCTTAAACAGTTTTTGGTGCTTCATGGTGTGTCTTTTTGATATAAGACTCTTCCACGGTGTGACAGACATTCTTCTTGTTGGTCAGTCTTCAGGGAGCCTGGAGAGGGGCCTGGAGAGGGGCATACTGTCATGCCTGCACCATGGGCGCACACATTGGTGACCATTATGGACAATTGCTATTCATTTATCTACAGAAAACTCTTGGAACAACCCCTATTCACTTTTTGGACCTTATTTCCCATTTGCGAGACTTTGGTGCTTTTTTATTTTACCCAACAAACTACACTTACCATAATGCACCTTGCTATAACTATCTATTTCTGGCCATTTCAATTTGTCATCATCGGAACTACAATCCCCAGAAGCCCTAGGGATCAGCGCTGCTTCCACCAGCTCAGGAACAGAGAGGGAGGAGGCAGATTGTATTCAGGTGTGCTGATCCAGGTGCGGCCAATTAGCCTGCCTGTGTACTGGGCAGGGCGGTATAAAGGCTGCTGCCTGCAGGGGCTCAGTCTCTTGCATTAAGAGTCCTTCCAGCACCTTTTTGCTTCGAGCTACACATCTTGGTATGCTGTTCCTCCTTACTCCTGCTTTTGATTCCAGTGCCCTGCTGGGCTCTCTGCATTGCAGCCGATCACGCTCCGCTGCCTTCTACCTACAGCCTTAGTCCACTGAGCTTCCTGCCTTGCAGCCTGCTACACCCTGCTGCCTACAGCCCTAGCCTTTGGGCTCCCTGCCTCAGCCCTGATCCTCTGGGTGTCCTGCCTTGCAGCCTGCTACACCCGGCTGCCTACAGCCCTAGCCTTTTTGGCTCCCTGCCTCAGCCCTGCCCCTCTGGGCGTCCTGCCTTGCAGCCTGCTACACCCTGCTGCCTACAGCCCTAGCCTTTTGGGCTCCCTGCCTTACAGTCTGCATCACTCCGCTGCTTACAGCCCTTGTCCTCTGGAACCCCTGTCTTGCAACTTGCTACACTCCTCTGCCTTCAGCCCTTGTCTTTTGGGCTCCTTGCCTACAGCCCTTGTCCTTTGGGCTCCTTGCCTTGCAGCCTGCTTCACTCCGCTGCCTACAGCCCTTATCCTCTGGGCTCCCTTCCTTACAGCCCTGCTCCTTTGGGCTTGCTCTTTGTTGTCCTGCTCCTCTGAGCTCTCTACCTTGCACCCTACAGTTCACTGCAATCCACAACAGTTTACCTGCATTTATTACTTTCAGTTATTGCAGCCCCCTGTTTCCTGACTGCTGCTCCCTTGCTTTCTTCCTTGTCTTCAACCCTCAGTTCTTTATCCCTGCCCAATTCAGTTATACTGCTTTCCTTTCAATTCCTTCTGCTAGTTTGCTCATCGACTTCCTTTTTCCTGAATTTGTCTGTAATTGTCTTCTCTTGTATTATTGTATACCCCTTTGTACAGAGTTTTCTGTTGGTTTCCGGCCGGCAACCTCTGCCCCTTCCCTTGTCTCGTTTCTGTGTTACAGACACCCACAGCTGTTGTTCCCAGCCATGAGCAAACAGCGTGGGCCTCTGTTATAGCAATCTGTGCATAAGGCTGGAGTTTCCCTAAAGACAGCAAACAAAAACCTTAGTTTAAAAGACAGTCTCGCCTTAGTAAACAAAGATTTACAAGCACAGTACTACACTCACTGGCTTGCTGACCCTTCTTCCATGTATAATTATTATGACATTTGCGACTATGATCCGCAGTCCTTATCTGTTGAAGAACTACAGCAAGATAAGGAATTCTTACAGATTTTGTTAGCCCAAACAGTGAAAAACACACCTGCGCCTTCTGACATTTCATCTAACACTGCTACATCCAAGGATATTGCACTCATTGTGGGAGAATCTCAACCAGAGTACGCTGTTGCCAGAGTGATATGCTCAAGATCAGCTTGGCAAGCTCCCCAGACTGCTGGAAACCCTCATTTAACAGGACAAGGCATTCAGTACCCTGAGGTCAGTGCAGCTGGTCCTGGGTACAAAAGACCAATACTGACCATCGGTTGTCTTAATGCTTTCCCAGTATCTACTAACCATAATAACTTTAAGGTCAGTCTTCCTATTGCTACACCCGAATTTTCCGCTACACCAGAATCTGAAGCTGTAGATCAGGCTAATGGAACATACCTGTTACAAGAACAACTCTTACGCCTTAAAAGACAAACCGAAGACCTCTATGATGAATTTGTCTATTTGCATAGTAAGAATCTAGCGAAGGGACAAAATTTACCGGACCATCTGACACTATGTCCAACACCCGACATTCTGTCTTTAGAGATCAACATGATAAGGCCTGGAATTGCTACGCAGAAAAGATACAGACTTATACCAAGCAGTTGGAAGACCTAAATTTAGCATATGCATCCCTTCTAAAGTTTGACACAGCTCTTTCACTTTCCAGCCACGGTGACTCAGGTTGTTGTACAGATAGCAAAGATTTAACTCCTTCGGTAGGCCAAATCACTCACACTACCATTACACCACAAATCAAGTGTAATCTTCTGATTGGAGATCCTTCTGAGTCAAAGGATTGTTCCGCTCTTACCCTTGACTACTGTCCTTTATTCACACTTACAGCCTCTACTGAAGTGACCAAATCAGAAATGTACTCTGCTTCTAAGGGTTTTTGTACACCAGACCATGAGTCAGATTCTCAACAATACCCAGTACCTGTGTGGAATTCAGCCTTTCCAACAGTCAATACCCCAGACCCACCTAGCAATCTGAGCATGCCAGACTTTGAAGACCAGCCATCAGAAGGCCTACCCTATCCTGACCCCACATCTGTCATGCCACCTGTTATAGTATCTGCTAGCCCAATCTCTGCTGCTTCTCCTGTTAGTACTTCTGAATCTGCTACTGATGCAGCATCTCACGTCACTCTTTCTGCAGTAGAAGCACCCTTCCCTCTCTGCCTGCAAGAACAGTACCTGTTGCTAAGCCAGTTAACAGCTCTTCTTTTAAGACTACAGCTCCGGTTGTTCCAGCTGGTGCCTCTGCAGCACTTAAACTATCAGACTCTACTCTATCAGTCTCAGGTGTGTCCGTGCCCGCTGGTTCTCCTATGGCACCTACACTCCCAGTTGCTACAGCACCGGAACTATCAACAGCCATTCATGATCTCTCTGCTGCTGTGGCTTCTGAACTTCCTACAAATCATGGAGAACCCGCTGCTGTGACTCCTGAATTCTCTGCGGCTAATCTGGACTTCGCCATTGCTGCTTCTGGCCCCTTGGAAAACCATCCTAGAGCAACCAACTCAGCTGTATCTCTGGCTCCACCTTTCAACACTATACTGATGCCGGCCCTTAGGAAGACCACTACTTTCAAAACAAAATTTGCCATGGAGCCTGCAGCAGAAATTCACATTTCCTCAGTTCATGAACACACTGTTGGGTTTTGTGCTCCAAAGACTTTGTCTTTTGTGAATTCTACCTCAAAGGTTCAGAACATTGGTACTGTCTCCTTCCTTCAAGACTCTCACCTTGCAACCTTAAACAGTTTTTGGTGCTTCATGGTGTGTCTTTTTGATATAAGACTCTTCCACGGTGTGACAGACATTCTTCTTGTTGGTCAGTCTTCAGGGAGCCTGGAGAGGGGCCTGGAGAGGGGCATACTGTCATGCCTGCACCATGGGCGCACACATTGGTGACCATTATGGACAATTGCTATTCATTTATCTACAGAAAACTCTTGGAACAACCCCTATTCACTTTTTGGACCTTATTTCCCATTTGCGAGACTTTGGTGCTTTTTTATTTTACCCAACAAACTACACTTACCATAATGCACCTTGCTATAACTATCTATTTCTGGCCATTTCAATTTGTCATCATCGGAACTACAATCCCCAGAAGCCCTAGGGATCAGCGCTGCTTCCACCAGCTCAGGAACAGAGAGGGAGGAGGCAGATTGTATTCAGGTGTGCTGATCCAGGTGTGGCCAATTAGCCTGCCTCTGTACTGGGCAGGGCGGTATAAAGGCTGCTGCCTGCAGGGGCTCAGTCTCTTGCATTAAGAGTCCTTCCAGCACCTTTTTGCTTCGAGCTACGAATCTTGGTATGCTGTTCCTCCTTACTCCTGCTTTTGATTCCAGTGCCCTGCTGGGCTCTCTGCATTGCAGCCGATCACGCTCTGCTGCCTTCTACCTACAGCCTTAGTCCACTGAGCTTCCTGCCTTGCAGCCTGCTACACCCTGCTGCCTACAGCCCTAGCCTTTTGGGCTCCCTGCCTCAGCCCTGCTCCTCTGGGTGTCCTGCCTTGCAGCCTGCTACACCCTGCTGCCTACAGCCCTAGCCTTTTGGGCTTCCTGTCTCACAGCCCTACTCCTCTGGGCGTCCTGCCTTGCAGCCTGCTACACCCTGCTGCCTACAGCCCTAGCCTTTTGGGCTCCCTGCCTTACAGTCTGCATCACTCCGCTGCTTACAGCCCTTGTCCTCTGGAACCCCTGTCTTGCAACTTGCTACACTCCTCTGCCTTCAGCCCTTGTCTTTTGGGCTCCTTGCCTACAGCCCTTGTCCTTTGGGCTCCTTGCTTGCAGCCTGCTTCACTCCGCTGCCTACTGCCCTTATCCTCTGGGCTCCCTTCCTTACAGCCCTGCTCCTTTGGGCTTGCTCCTTGCTGTCCTGCTCCTCTGAGCTCTCTACCTTGCACCCTACAGTCCTCTGCAATCCACAACAGTTTACCTGCATTTATTACTTTCAGTTATTGCAGCCCCCTGTTTCCTGACTGCTGCTCCCTTGCTTTCTTCCTTGTTTTCAACCCTCAGTTCTTTATCCCTGTCCAATTCAGTTATACTGCTTTCCTTTCATTTCCTTCTGCTAGTTTGCTCATCGACTTCCTTTTTCCTGGATTTGTCTGTAATTGTCTTCTCTTGTGTTATTGTAGACCCCTTTGTACAGAGTTTGTCTGTTGGTTTCCGGCAGGAAACCTCTGCCCCTTCCCTTGTCTCGTATCTGTGTTACAGACACCCACAGCTGTTGTTCCCAGCCATGAGCAAACAGTGTGGGCCTCTGTTATAGCAATCTGTGCATAAGGCTGGAGTTTTTCCTAAGGTCCGTGGAATACTCTTTCCCACTTCTGCATACACCGCAAGAGGGAATCCAGTTTGTTTGTACCTTTATTCCCCTGCTACACTTGCCTACTCTTTGTTATCTTTTACTTTCTGCTGTGTGTGTATTTGTCCACCTTACTTCAGCACAACCACCCATCCCTACCTGTGTGCCCTGTGCCACTCTTAACAGAGTGCCATCGGTGACAGTTTCACAGTATCCCTTCTGACCGCAGTTTACACTTTGTACCCGATTACTGCACTTGCCATTCAACTGCCATAATGCAACACCATTGTTGATACTGTTTTCATGTTCTTTCTGCCTGATTGATGGAATCATTTGCATGATAAACACACATTTTTGTGCCGTTCTGCCCCAAATGCACCATACTTCAGACATTGATTTCACCCCACAATGACCCACATTTCTTTATTTATTATGGAAATGATTTCATCCATCAGGCTGATTGACTTTTGTGCACCTACACATGCTCTTCACACGATCACTTCGGGGCCCTGTTTGAATGTTCAACATGACAATTGACTTCTGTCATGTCCAAGTGACCAACCATTGAGGTATCCATGTGCCTGCCATCACTGTATTAGTAAACACTGGCTTTGTTGAAGCGTGTTACACATGCATGTTTTGTCACACTCTTATGCATGTTCTATTTCATGATGTCCATTTCACATGGATGGGGGACAGTACTGATTTCCAACCATATGGGTGTCCTTATCAAATGAGCCATGGCTATGCTACGTGCCATCTGTGTGCTGGCATGTGTCATGTATGTGGATTGTCCATGCCACTCACAGGCTAATGTGTGATGCAGGTGCTATGCAGCATGCAGGACATGTGTTACTTTTCCATCTCAGAGTCCTCAGTGTCTGCTTTTAGGGTCCCCTTCCACTTAATTGCCAGTGCATGCATGCCAGAGTTAGTGTAATGTGTAACAAGTGTCATTTATGTATTCAATGTGTACATTGTGATGCCTATGTGTGTCGGCTATGCTGTTCATGCCTGTCTTCATTACTTTTATTTTATGTTTGTGCAGGTGATGAGGCACTGCATGCTGTTGATGAGGAGGAGATTAGTGCAGGGGCAGGAGTACTCACAGCCCCAACCAGGCACCAGTGGAGAATGTGGGGTGGTGGTGGATGAAAATCCATTTGTCCTACAGACCATCCTGTCCACGGGTGTCTATGGGTACACCTCCGAAGACCTCTATGCCTCAGGTGCTGAATCTGACATTGAGACAAATGTCCCATTGCAGGTGAGTGTTTCTGGCAGCGATGCTGTTCTGTCTAACCCAGCTGCACTGGGGGTAGACCCCTCTTTGGATCATTCAGTATTGGAATGTCCACCTGCGGCGGTTACGGATGCAGGGTCACACTCCACTATATTTGCTCCTGTTCCTGGGCCAGCAGATCGAAGAAGGAATGCAGTCCTGCATCCTCAGGCAGTGCCAGCACAGCAAGGTGCACACCACCTTGCTCCAAACAGGTGTGGTGCCTGGCAGCGCGGTGGCTGTGTGTCACCAGGCAATACTGTGTGAGAGAACTCCATGTATACTATTGCTGCACAACAGGGTGCATTGTGTGAGATGATGGCTCAGGCCGTGGATAGGGTGGCCACTTCCATTCTCCTACCCCTGAATGGCAGGTGGATCTCCAGCAGCAGGCAACAGAGTCCATGTGCCGCTCACACAGGGAGGACATGTTGGCGTCCAACAGGGACCGACGCGCTGGACTGGAGACTGTGCGCACAGCCATATCCGCAGAGTCACAGGCCCACAGGGATGCCCTGAGGTTAGAACACAGGTCCATCAGAGATAATCTGGGTGCACTTGAGGTGTCCCAGAGTACAAGGTCAGAACAGCAGCTGCAGCAGCTAACACGCACAATCTCAGCTGAGCTCCAGGCAACCCGTGAGGAGATCCAGGCATCACGTGAGGCCTTGCAGGCAGAAATCTGTGCTACCTGTTAGGTGCTGCATGGGGATCTCCGTACCATCATCCTGCAGAACCAAACCTTTCAGACCCACATGCTTGCTGCCATGGAGGAGCATGCCATGTCTTCGCGTGGTATTCCTCCCATACCATGCGCACCTTCTAATGTACCACCAGAGGGTGATGATAGCGACGGCAGTTCTCCCACTATAGGGTAGCCATGCAGGCCATGAGCCCATGGAGGGAGTTTTTCTTTTTTTTCTCAAAATCCACGCATGTGGGTGTTGGGGTGCACCCTGTACCTCCTCCCTCCTGGGTGCCCCCCCGGTCGACACATGGCCATTTTTGATTTTTATTTTTCATTTTCCTTTTTGACAACATTTTTGATTTTGAATTTTATTTTTATTTTTCGTTTTTCATATTTGATTACGGATTGAAATTAGAATTAGAATTTCATTTTTGGATTTTTATTTTATTATTTATTTAATGTGATTTAGACTTAGAAAAACTCAAACTTTACACATATTATACAAGAAAAACAGAAAATATACAATATATTTAACAATTACATAAAAGAAATACAGCAAATCAATAATTCACATGATACTTCTTAAAAGTGAATCCTACATCTACTTAATGGCCACTTAGCTTCTCACTCGGCCACCAGCCTATAAACACATAACAACTCAAGCATTATCACAGTTCCAGCTCTCTTCCACTGGTCTAATCAGATTTATCTCCTTCTTATCAGTAACTCGTTTTAGCATTCCTAACTTAAATTCCACCTTAGCCATATGTTGTAAAGGGCAATTAATAGGCTCATATTCCCAGAGTTTGTACAATAAAACCAAAAGGACAGATCTTTCAAAGTTTCCAGATTATGAACATATTTACCAAGTAGCAAATGAATAGTATTGGCCATTTCTTGGCAATCAATTAATAGATGTCTAGCTGTCTTCAGTTTATCCATTTGTTTACAAAGACGGCAAAAACAATCCTTAATAGGAATCATTGATCTGCTCCCCAAGATCATCATGGTTGGTAACTGTTCCATTCTAAGAAGAATGATGAATCGTCTACGTCTTTTAGCTGAGCAAAGATTCAAATAGGTCTGTGGTTGCATAAAGGTATAGTTTCTAATTTGAACAAATTGATAACTCTTCAGTGTACTTAAATGAGCAAAGTTCTCTAGCCAGTCCCACAAAGCTACTCTCTTTCCAAGTGCATTTGTAACAGGCTTTGTGAAACTAGCTCCTCTATGGTTCCAACCTATCTCTGCTAGATATTTCATCATGGGTTCAAATAATTTACCAATGATATAACTTTTATTTAATTCCTGGTGGACTGCAGTTAATAGGGAATTGGAGGTAGCACTCATCATTCTCAGAAAGAACACAGCTCGCTTTTTTAACACCACTGCTTTTAAGGATGGGCGTCCTATTTCTAATCTTATAAGAGCCATCGGCACTCCGGGGGGCAGCCCCAATATCCGTCGCCAGAATTTACCTTCAATAACTTGTAACCAAGTCAGATCGAAAGTTAACAAAGGCTCCAGTCCATAGGTAATCATGGGAATGAACACTTGAACATATAACTGTTGTGTTGCCCACAACGTAAAGCCACCCTGTTTATGAGTAAAATTGGCCATTAGGGCCGTGACTTGGGCAGCTCTGATGGTGCGTGTTTGCCTGCAGGTTTTGTAATCCCTATGTGGTTCAAATTCTACCCCTAGATAACAATAAGAAGGAGTTTAAAGAATAGTAGTATTGCCCACCATAAGATTGACCCGGGTAACGCTTTTATCGGTATATCGCAGTACTTTAGTTTTCTCTAAATTAATGGTCAGACCATTGTTACTGACATATTCCCATAGTGCCATAGCCGACCTTCGCAATCCGCCTATGGTGTTATCTAGTATAACCAGGTCGTCTGCATAGGCTAGAACCACACAAGGGGATTCTCCAACTTTAGGAGGACAATTTTTCACGGTCGCTAGTACTATTGGTATGTCATGGACATACAAATTATAGACTAATGGTGCGTGACACATCCCTGCTTCACCCCGCTGTTCTGCAACACCCTATTAGTCATATGTCCTTCCTGATCTAATTTAAGTGTGACTGAGGTGTTTAGGTGCAAAAGTCTAAGATAATAGAGTAGACTTTCAGGGCAGCCCATATCTTCAAGTTTCGCCCATAACCAATCTCTAGGGGTAGAGTCAAACATTTCAGTTTATTATTTTCATTTTAATTTCATGTTTCCTTTGAATTTTTCATTTTCATTTTTATTTTATTTTTTATTTTTTGATTTAATTATTATTTTGCTTGTTTATGTTTTATTTGATTTATTTTGTTTACTTTTCATTTTCATTTTTTTCTTAATTTTAATTTCATTTTTTTTAATTTGCATTTCCTTTTTTGTTGATAACTATTTTCTTTCAGGTTGTAAATTCATGATACAGGGTGCTGCTTTGTGTGGCTCCCGTAGGCATCCACTGTGTGTTCCAGCTGGGCACATGCAGGCTTGTCCTGTGTTTGGGTTTGAAACTCCCCCTTTCCATGGGCTCGCAAGGGTGTGACCAAGTGACAGTGACTTACACAGATGCATTGGGCTTCCATAAGTTGTGTGGGCAGTCTGTAGTCCAAACTGTGTATACACCCCTAGTGGGGATTGGTGATGATTTCTCCACTGCATGGTTGATTTGTATATTGTATTACATACAGGACATTTTGCATGTATGCATGTAGCTTCTTCATGTCTTAACGAGCCAGTCTCCATTGCAGATGCAGTTCATTTTGTATGCAGTACAGTGCCACATTTGCCTACCAGCAACACACTGGAGATGGGGTCGATGTGCTGCCTTTGTCAGGTTGTGACACTTGCACTACTTTCATTTTTTACTGCCATACTTTGCCACTCTTGGATCCTCTAGTAATGTATTGCCTTGTTCATGTGTGCTGTTTATTTTTCATTAGTGAGAGGGAATTGTTTCTGCTCTCTTTCCATTTGGGATGGTGCACTTTGTGACACTTGTGTCATGTGTTGTGCATTCATTTCGTTGCTTTCACATAGCATGCCATGCCATGGTGTGTTGGGTAGCTGAGATGGAGCTAGGGAGGGGGTGGGTGACATGACACTATTTGGGTGTACTATTTTGCAAGGGGGTAGTCCTTCATGCTGCATGAATGTGTGCCTTTTACTGACACAGCATTGGGTGTGTTTAAGTAGCTAGGGATGCACACAATGTAGCACTTCCAGGAAAACAATCTCAGGATGGTATGATTGTGACAGTTGACTGTCCCTTTTGTCATCATCATCCTCAATTGTCAGCTGGTATGTGCCAGGCCTGTGTGCACTCCACAGGGGTGGGATTTTAGGTGAAGAAATGTGCTACAAGCTGGGTACGGGCTGCCGCACCACTTGCCCTTTCCCCTCCCATGCGCAGCAGCCATGCAGGTGGTTGGGGATGTGGGGGCACCACCATGTCCACTGGCCCGCCTCGCCGGGTTGCAACGTTGTGCAGGACACATGCTGCCACTATGATCCTGCACACTAATGGGGGCGCATATAGCAGCTGGCAACCAGAGCGGTCAAGAGAGTGAAAATGTGACTTCAGCACTCCGAATTGGGGAGGTGATAATGGTTATTAGTTGAGTTTTCCCATTTCTAAATGTATGACATGCGTGCATGTACAGAGGCATTTGTACTCACCAATGAGCCATGTGTCACTATGCCTCCCAGCTTCCAGTTCCCGGTTTAGGGCGGACATTCTGAATATGAAACTATCATGGCTGGACCCCGGATAGTTGGCATATACTGAGGTGATGATTCCCTTGGTATCATATACAACCTGCACGTTGATGGAATGCCAGTGCTTGCTATTTCGATAGATGTGCTCAGTGGCCCTGGGAGGGCGTAGAGCTACATGGCTGCAATCAATGGCACCTAGCACTTTAGGGAAGTGTACCACCCCATAAAAGTCCTGGACCACGGCCTGCCTTTCTGCAGGTGTTCTGGGCATGTATATGTGCCTGCGGACTGAGGGGCATGCAGTCATGATCGCCAACACCTGGTGTAGGCAGCGTGAATGTGTGGCCTGTGAGACACCCCCAACTATGGCACTTGTCCACTGAAATGACCCAGTAGCCAAGAAATGCAGTACATTGAGCACCTTTTCCAAGGGACTCAGTGCTTGGGAGCACAGAGTGGGTGATATGAGGTCATCCTCCCACTCAGCAACCAGTTCTAGGATTATTTGTGGTGGAAACCTGTACCTCCCATAGACCTGGTCATCAGGCATCCCAGAAAGGCTGGTCCTGGGTAATAAAATGAGGGGCCTGGCTATCCTCCTCCTCCTGCGGTGTCCCACGACCACTGCTGCAAGGAACGGCATATTCATCGTAGCTTATGAGCTTGTTTGTTCTTTGCGCGCACTTTTATGCTGCGCTGGCCCGCTTACGCCTGCTTCCTGTTGGCGTACGTGTTTCCGGATTAGCGCGTCTTTTGTGGCGCACGGGTTTCCCCTGTTCGATTCCATGAATACATGTTGTTAGCGCACGTGTGGGCATTGCGTGAATTTAACTGCGGTACTTCCCCCGTAACGCCCACATTTTCACGCATTGTTCCCCATTCCGCGTGTTCTACCCTGTGTGCTGCCCCCTTTTGTTGTGTGTGCTACACGTTGTGCGCTTTCGCTGTGCGCGTCGCACACAGCGTTTAGTGACATGTGCGCCCATGTGCGCCACCCGTGGATTTTGCACACATCCAATCGAAAACACATGAATCGACAAACGGTTGTGTGCACGGCTAGCATGAATGCGCTGAGATTTTCACGCTTGCGCTCCCCTTTTCAGCGCACATTAATTCCATGAATTACCCTGTAAGTTTCTTTCCTACGAAGGAGATTACTGAAGTAAGAAACCCAAAGGCAGAGAGGAACTTCTCTTGCAGGCTATGCGTGGCCTCCAACGAAAACCTTCAACATCTGGTGTTATTTTGTCCTGCATTAAAGGAGGAACGTACCCGACTTTTGGGAAAATACATGGCAGAGTACACAAATTCAATGCAGAAGAATGGTGGACAATATTTAATTTGGGGGTGAAAGTATCCCTGTCATTGGCTCTACTGGCATTCTTGAATATTACTCTTGAAAGGCTGATGGAACAGGGAGAACAATTAGATCCATAGAGGCCTAGGGGCTGAGGCACTCACAAATCTAAGGGATGTATTGCCAAAGACGATTCAAGAAACTACTGGAATACTTGTATTTCATGTTCAGTTTATGGATTCCAACAATGATTAGAGTTGTTTTCCTTTTATTCTTCTTTTCTTAATTGTGTTTGGAATGGAATTGTTTTTTTTTCTTCTTCTTTTGTGTATTATGTCTCCTTTTTTATTTATTTTTATTTTTCATTTCATATCTTAGGATTGTTTCTATAATGTAAAAAAGGAGAAAAATTCAATGTGATTCCTTTTTCTTCAAAATGTATATATTGATATCTTTTAGTAAAGGTTTTGATTTTAAACCATGTACCAATAAAAATAAAAAATAAAATAATAACATTCCAAACCATTTCAGCACTGATGAATCAGTGGACCCTGGTACCATCAGCGTCATCATGCAATACTGCAGTGTATCCAATTAAAAATCTAAAGCAGGGTTGTGGAGATTTATCCAGGATTTGTGACCTCTTAACAAGATTGTAGAGGCAGAGTTTCCCTTAGTTCCTAATCATGCAACAATATTGTGCATCATCCCAGTTGAGGCTTAGTATTTCACGGTGATCGATTTGAAAAATGCGTTTTTCTCGATCCAGCTGCATAACGACTCACAAGACCTGATTTCCTTTACGTTTAGACAAAAAAGACTAAAACATACTTGTTTGCCTCAAGGGTACTGTGAATCCACATCGATTTTTAACAGGGTCCTACAGATAGATCTAGGCAATATCGAACTTAAACGTGTGGTGATACAGTACGTAGATGACAGATTGATTTGCAGTACAACAGATGATGAGAAAAATTCATCTGGGGGGAAAAAGCCTAGAATAGCAAAACGGGTCATGCTCCAGGGGAGGGTATCATGAGGAATGGGAGTCCCGCACGTGACTAGATACGCACACGCAGCCCAACTCTCCCATGCATACACATGGTCCCAATCCGTTGATCAACCACTGTGGAACCAGTTGGAAGAAGCTTGGTGCCCTGTGCCCCGGTCAGAGCTCCCTCATCTACCCCTGATAAAGGTACACGCAAATCAGTTCCCTCTCTCAGCAACACTTACGACCGCTCACAGTTGGAAGGCAGCAGCATGGAAATGGGGTAGCAAGGGCCCCAGGGGGCCACTCACCCCCATATGGAACATTCCAGACTTCTCCCCGGGCAATCCCCCACTAGGATTTGCAGCCAGGGAGGAGAGAGGGCTAGGGAAGATATCAGATATGTTAGAGGTGTTCCGCTATGCCCAACTTCGACACTGGGTCTCCCACCGAACGGTCAGGGAAAATAGGGCCAGAGAGTTAACAGCACTGGATAGTTCTCTGCTAACCACTGCCCCTAAGGGCAGGATCTCAACACATTACCGGTTGCTGAACAGAACTAACCGTGAAAAGAAAGAAAAGTATGTGCTAGTTTGGGAGAGAGACCTCGGCCGAGAGATAGAGATAGAGGAGTGGGGTAAGATCTGGTCCAGACTTCATGAGAGCATGCAATGCATCTTCAACAGGGAAGGAGGCTACAAACTTTGCTACAGATATTATGTTACCCCAACTCAGCAAAACAAGGCCAACCCCGAAATTCCCCCAAGCTGTTGGAGATTGTGCGCCGCTAATGGCTCCTTATTCCACCTGGTGTGGTCTTACCCGAAAGCCGAGTCATACTGGAGGGAGGTGACAGACCAAATAAGGGCAATCACCAGGCTGGCAATCCCGTGGGACCCCTGAATTGTGTTCCTGGGTGACACATGGGGGGGGGAATAAACATTATCGGGGAAGATATTGCGGCTCTGCACACATCTCCTACTAGCCTCGAAAGTTGCAATGGCCAGGCTCTGGAAAAAAGCAGATGGTGCCTCGATCCCCTTATGGTGGTCAAAGTGCTGGGAAATCATGGTGGCTGAAAAAGTAATGGCTATACGGACAGGAAATCTAAATTATTTTCTTAAAACCTGGGCGCTATTCATGGACTATGCTGAAAAATACCCATGCCTCACCAGAAGGCCCACCCCCCTAACGTGCTGGCTCCAATGAGGTCCGAACTGGCAACAATGGGGCCTGGGACAGACTAAACAGGGGCCTGAGGGCCCCAAGGGAACGTGACCATTAACAGAGCCTTGGTTAGGTTGCTACCATGTGAACAGGCAGGGTGTTATCTCTGTCTAATTGTGTGATTATGTAGTATTATGCCAATGTCAATGTGTTTTCTATGTATACTTTAATAAAATGTTTAATTGAAAAAAGAACAGAGGATGAGTGTAGGCAAGGCTCTGTACAATTAATGACTATTTTAGCAAGCAAAGGATATGAGATGGATAAGGAAAAATTGCAGTATTGCAGGAAGAGGTGTTGTACATAGACCAGTTAATTTCACATGAAGGGAAGAAGGTGACACCTGAAAGGGCTGTGGCAATTATGAAAACACTGAAACCAAATACCGTGAGACAGATGCAACAGTTCCGGGGTTTGTGCAATTATTGCAGAGCATGGGTGTTTGATTACATCACATATACCAAGCCACATTGGCAAGCATTAAAGAAAGCATAAGTTGTTAAGGAAAAGATAGAATGGACTGAATAAATGGAGGAAGGATTTGAGGAAGTGAAAAGAGCAATTTGTACAGCTCCAGTTTTAGGGAATCCCAATTATGGCGAGGAATTTTATCTATTTTTGCACACAAATGTGGCAGTCATGACAGAGGTGCTCACACAAGGGACCACAATGGGATACAAACCTTTTGCATATTACAGCAGGATTTTAGACCCAGTTATGGGAGGACACTTCCTGTGCGAACAATCTTTGGCGACTTGAGCATTAGCAATCGAGAAGTCCACAAGTATTGTCATAAGCTGTTCCATGGCTGTTTACGTGGACCATGCTGTATTTGCCATTTTAGAGAAACCCAAGGGTACATTAACATCCCAAAGAACTTCAGTTTATGAAGTAATGATTTCCAATCAAATCGTAAGATGTAAAATAGTGAACCCAGTTATGTTTGTGGGTGAACATGTAGAAGAAAGTGATCATGTGCATGACTGTGCAAATTATGTTGAATTCTATGATGATATACCCTGTGTGAAAGAAAATGTTTTTGCGGGAGGGGACATTCTTTTTATTGATGGTTCTTCGAAAATGTATCAGACTAGTGGGGAAAGGAATTCAGGCTATGCAGTAGTAAGACACAGATTAAATGGTGAATTTGCGGTAGTGGCAAGTGCAAGCCTACTGTCTTACTTTTCAGCACAAGCAATACAATTAGTAGCGCTTATTGAAGGACAGGAAGTGACGGCATACAGTGACTCCCCCTATGTGACATCATCCATACATGCAAGGATGTCACATTGGAAAAGGAGGGGCTATCCCCGCACAGACGGCTCTCCAGTACAACGTGTCCTTATTGGACAGACTCATCAAGGCACTACAACTCCCAGTGGCCATAGTGGTCAAAACATGTGCATCCCATACTAAACGAAGAGACTTTATCTCTCACAGAAACAAAGCCACGGTCATAGAAGCCAAAACAGTTGCATATTCCTCAGACATTTCAAGTTTCGATGCTGAAAATATTAAGAATGTTTTAATTAGAACCATGTTAGTACAAGAAGGATTTTCTATGCTGTCAATTACACAACTAATAGCTATTCAGGGGAGAGCCCCACAGGAAGAGCAAGAGCTATGGAAACAAAGGGGGTGTTCTTTATCCCCCACGGAAGCATTATGGTGACAGGAAAGCAGTGCAAAACCAGTAATACTGACAGCATTATTGAAAGTCGCACTTGAACTACTACATTACCCTGCGCATATAACCAAAGAAAGTGTTGCTGCCACAATTGCAGAAGACTGGTTCATTCCCAATTTGTTGGAACACGTTGCACAGATCTTGGTGAATTGCATTGTGTGTCAAAATTATACTGCTGGTCATACACTAAGAACAATTAGAGGGGTAATACCTTGACCGAATTGTTCATTCCAGCATTTACATATTGACTATGTTGTTATGCTGCAGACATGTAATGGCTACAGGTATCTCTTAGTGATGG
The DNA here is from genome assembly GCF_040938575.1 of Ambystoma mexicanum. Classification (NCBI taxonomy): domain Eukaryota; kingdom Metazoa; phylum Chordata; class Amphibia; order Caudata; family Ambystomatidae; genus Ambystoma; species Ambystoma mexicanum. Next base: position 809,457,577 of record NC_090939.1, on the reverse strand, counting down.
TGTGTCCCCTCTCAAGGTGGATCGAAGCCGGTCCATGTGTACATCCTGATGCCACTTGCGATGCAAAGATTTGATAATGGCCCATATTTTATCAATGAGTTATTTTAAGAGATAGGCTTCTTTTAAGCATAAAACACAGGCTTTCTTCTGTTTATCGTCTGCAAGCAAAGGGGATATGTGAGAGACTCAACAGCCTCCTCAAGGAAAGGATTGCTAAGATGAAATGGACTTTAAAGAAGGGATGGCTATATTGCCTACCCCTAACCTTATATGCCCTTCGGAATCAGCCAGGTTCTGACCACAACCTCACCCAGCAAAAATTGGTGATGGGGGGGTCATATGAGAACGCCTCTTAGACCTCTACCTAGGGTCAGGAGTGATGCCCAGAGTGTAGCAAAGACTCTAGGTGATGAAATGCATGTTTATTTGACATGTACGACAACAAGTATTTGTTTCATTTCAGATCAAGTCAAGCATCGAGGGGAGATGTCTAAGAAAACGGAACAGGACGATCCAGTGATCAATCCAAGTGAACTATTGCCGCCACCAAAGTTATATGTTGGGGACCTAATACTGATAAAGACCTTTACCAGAAGGTGGCATGAACCTAGGTTCAATGGCCCTTTTATAGTTGACGAGGTTTCTCCTTCTGCAGTTAAGGTATGAGGAAGACAAGCTTGGCTGCATTTGAGCGACGTGAATGTTTGTAAAGGCGAGACCCCCCTCCAATGGTTGCTGACCCAGAAGCAAGACAAGAAGAATAATAATTTCCACGTGTGTAGACTCGATTGATGACCAAGAAGAAGGACGATAAAAGAGCAACAAGTGATTAGCACATTCAATGGACACTCCTTATATATTTTAGCAGGAAGTGCAAAGACTTGCAGAAGAATTCCAGAGGCTGAAATGAACTTTTAAAAATATATTGAGAAAACAAATAATACATCAGTATTATGCCTAAAGGTCAGTTTTTTATTAGACATTGGAAGAGAAATCAATATCCAGATTCATTTCATGGAGGATATCTGTTTTAATTAATAAGATACATGATACCTGTTAGCACTCATACAAACAGTCTAGCAGTTGCTATTTTCGTGTTCTTACTTCAATCCTACTCTGACCTTGTTAGGAGAGATGTTGATATTCATAACTTTTTTACATGATCCCAAGAATGGTCCAGTGATAAGGAGGTTATTGACAGTGATTATTCAACAAATTGCACAATTACAGATGAGAAATTGAATACTTACAGTACCAATGATTCCAGAAGAGGGCAATGTGGTTATAGAGAGAGCATTAGCTCAGCATGCGTTAAGATGGCACATAAAAATGTTCTCCAGACTTTTATGTGTAATATATATGTTCATGTGTATTCTCTTTATCTTTCTGTATCTCACGTTTCTGAAAAACTTTTTTTTGCTACTGATAACATTGAAAAAAGACTGTCTGTGATTCTTCCCAGTGCAGGTAGAAATGATGTTAATTTTGTTAATCTTTAAGAGGATGTTAAATGACATAAGAGAGATGCAGAAGAAGATAATCAGGGGATAAATACTTACCTTGATAACGCAGCTCGCTCACCTGGGAAATAATAAATGGTATCAGCACATGAAAAATGTGGGCGAAAAAGCATCTGATGAGAATTGCTATGTCTGCTCTCTCATGCCCTATGCCATGAATACTGTCAAAATTTTCATTTCCAAAGAAATGCCAGCACAGGATGCAAAGTGCCTCAGTTATTTAGCAGCATGCACTGCAAGAGGACAGTTCCAAGGGAGCTGGGCGACATTGCGATGGAGAACAAGACAATCGTTTCCATACCAGGATGATTGTATCACAACAACTCAAATTAAGTAGGAACCTGGATGAACAGACAGGATGCTCGTATACACTGCTGCAGGCCAGGACAAGGTGCTCGTTGAAGAAATTAAGAGAATGAAGTGTTCTGACATGACATAGAAGACTGGAATGCCTGGATGCTGGGAACGGTCACAGATGTTGATCTATCGGTGAGTACACACCAGTAAAGGATGGGAAGATGGAATGATGTCCTGTGCAGCTCATCTACTAAGAAAACAAGCAGTGCAAGGAGTGCAAAAGGGAAACAATGAGTGTTTGAAGTCATTATCTAAATACTCTAAGCTGCTGATATGGGTGGAGGATGAAGCTGGGCCAGTATCTGTAATCCCATTAATAAATGCGTCTATGTGCTTTCAAAGCAAGGGAAAGAATTGTGTCGGACATAATAAGGGGTGGAAAAATACCATGGACGTTCCAGGAATGAGGAGAGGGACGGCTGTCCTAATGGATCGGTATTAGGCCTGTGGATCAAGAGCATATATGAAGTTACCCAGGAATTGGTGTAGAGTGTGCTCTCCTGTTTACATCCATGTTCCATCATTGGTGATCCCACAAAGTGACCTGAATATTGAAGAGTTCCCAAAAGTAGATGATCACATGAGATGAAGAAGGTCAATAGATTTCTGGCAAAGAAAGAGATTGAATTACTTCTCAGCAAAAATAAAACAAGCTTTTGACGATATTCCTGTCATGATCTCTGCTTCCAAAAGATCAGGACTTGCCCGACTCCCTTGGAAGCAGACCCATAACCCCAGTTCCGAGTGCCAGCCAGTCCCAATTGGGACCTTTTGGACCCTGTCCTGGCGCCAGTGGCACCAGGCTCATAAAGATGCCCAGTCCCAGCGCTGGAAGCGCCCGGCTCATAATGCTTGGGTGGACTTACCTGCAGCAGACCATGCTGCTTACTTACCTGCCAGTTGAACCCCTGATCCTCTTCTGTTTGGGACTACTTTTCCTGTTGGGTGGGGCAGGAGCCACTCCCTAGGTTCAGAACACTGGAACTCTTCTGGAAAGCAGGAACTCTTTTCTTACCTAGGCGTGGCTGTGGAAGGAGACACCTAAGCACTACAGGAGGCTATTTAAACCACACCCGATGGATGAATCTTGCTTTGCGTTATTCTGCATTCTCTGCAGCAGAACACTCATCGTGTCTTCTGCTTCTGATCCTGGGCCTAAGGGAACAAAGGCTTACCATCCTGGAATCCAGTCTTCAGCAGCACCTGTAAAGACAAAGAAAGAACAGGTTAGCACTACGGTCTTCAGTGGCAGCGCATCTCTTACCTGGTCCATCGGCTGTCACCAACGCCTCGCGCTGCATTCCGGCATCTGAAAGACAAAGGCTTACCTACTCTTCGCATGCTCCGGAGGTCTTCGCACTGCATTCCGGCATCTGAAAGACAAAAGCTTACCAGCTCTTCGCACGCTCCGGAGGCCTTCGGCGCTGCATCCCGCATCTGAAAGACAAAAGAAGGTGCGTTTAAAAACATTGGGCAACTTTATTACTCACGTGCCATTACTCCTTCCGACGCCGAATCCAGTGGGTATTCCAGCACCCTTCAGCTTCTCTAAAGCTCCGAACTTGTACCTGCAAGATAAAAGGGACAGTTAGTGCGCATCGTGAAGCAGGCTACAAGCGCTTACTTACGTGCTTCCAGGCGCTTCTGTTCCTCATGCGGGTTCGATCCTCAACTCTCATCAGCCCGCCATCCGCCATCGCCGGAACCCTGCAAAACAAGAGATATCATTACAAAAGACTTTAAGACATTTGAAGTGCCCAGAACTTACCGTTCGTGCAGTTAACGACGGACAGCAGTCCTCTGAGGTCAAGAGGCCTGCACCCTTATCCAGTGAAGAAACTGGTTACGGCACCCTGCCCCGAGGCAGATGGAGAGCTCGGCGTTCACTTACCTAAGGTGAGGGCGTTAACCTTTGGGGTTCTACAGGAGCAGAGAAAGGGAAGAGGAGAGAGGCACCCAATAACCCCAGTTCATTAATCCCATATTTTCTATCTACAGACATCTTACTCTTCGAGTCAGACATACAGTGCACAGAGGTCCAGCCCAAAGAGCCAACCGTGTGTTACACATCACCTTTGAAGATACGCCATTCACCCAGTCAAGACCGGCGCCTCTGCGGGAATCAGGTGAGCGTTACAGAACGCAAAGCCTACCGCAAAACTCCCACCCAGGCGCTATGGAAACCTCGGATACCGACCAGCTAGCCCAGTTACTTGGGGAACTAAGAGCAGAAGTGCATGCAGCCCGTCAGGAAACCAATGCTCTAAGAAGGGAACTGATTATTTCCAAGGAGCGAACAGACGATCTCGCTAGACAATTGCTACAGTCACAAGCCGGACAAACTCTGTTACTCGCATCAGGGGCAAATCTTCCTTCAACATCCTCTACGAACCCAGTGCAGATCAACCTACCTGGGAATGTACCTCTGGCTCCGCCCGAAAGATTTTTTGGTGACCCAAAGAGGTTTGCAGTATTTATTAATCAGTGCCGGTTGCACTTCTTATGCCGGCCAGCAGCCTTTCCAACTGATCAAGCTAAGGTAGCTTTCGTGCTTTCGTACCTTAGTGGCAATGCGGCAGACTGGTCGATCCCTCTAGTTAATCAAGATGATCCGGTTCTCCATGATTTTCAAGCTTTCAGCTCAGTATGGAAAAACTGTTTGCAAGACATTCACAGGGGCAGGCCTTGGACAATGAGCTCCTTTCATTGCGACAGGGTAATCAAGACCTTTTGGTTTATATTGCGTCTTTCAACAGACTGATAGTGGAAACTCGATGGCCTGAGGACAAAAGGATTACGCTGTTTTATAGAGGTCTACGTGGAGAGCTCAAAGATGTGTTAGCCCAAGTAGTGAATCCCCCGCAAGACTGTTCGGACTATATTGACTTAGTCGTTCAAATTGACCACAGACTGCAGAACAGGAAGGCCGATCGTTCCAAGTTTGATGCTCGAGTATTTTCCAAACCACCAACTCCTACCAAAGGAGTAGACTCCGGGGAACCCATGCAAATAGGGGGCCTGAAAGGACCACTAACACAAAAGGAGCGGGAAAGGAGAAAACAGCTGCAATTATGCCTCTATTGCGGAAACTCAGGGCACTTTCTTCGAGACTGTCCGGTGAAACCAGCCAAGTAGGCAGTAGGAGCTGCAGTTACCAGGGTCACAAACTCTGAGCAGGGAAACGACCTCGCCCGACAAGAATAGAGGTCCTCTTGCCGAGCGTTAAAACCAGTTCCGTGACCTCGCATTTTGTGATACCTATGGTCCTCATTAGCCCTGAACATCCGGATCGATTACATGCGATTGAAGCTTACGTCGACAGCGGTGCCATCGGCAATTATGTGGATCATGAAATGGTTTTGAGGATGAATCTGACTCTTTGTTCAAAGGCTGTAAAGGACGTCATTACTACGGTGGATGGTACGGAGATAGCCTCCGGACCAGTAACGCATACCACCCAAGAAGTGACGCTAGTAAGTCAAGATGGACACCATGAGAAGATCGTGTTCGATGTGATCAAGGCTCCTCAGTTCCAGATTATTCTACGAATTCCTTGGTTAGAGAAGCACAATCCTCAGATCGATTGGCGAGCAAGAACGGTTCAGTTTCCAGAATGTGTCTCTACTTGTCACCCTCGACCTGGTGTTGCACTGGCAGCAATTTCCTCGGAGGCTCCCCAGTTACCTCCTGAATACCTAGAATTCCAAGATGTTTTCCGGAAGGATCAGGCTAACTCTCTACCTCCTCATAGGTCTTATGACTGCCAGATAGACCTGATACCTGGATCTACTCCTCCTTGTAGTAGAATTTATGCCCTCACCGAGCCTGAGAATCTTCACCTCCGACAATACCTGGATCAATACCTAGCGAATGGGCTTATTCGTCCTTCCAAGTCCCCTGCTTCCTCAGCTTTGTTCTTCGTTCCAAAAAAAGAAGGGGACCTTAGAACTTGTATAGATTATCGCGCCCTGAACCAGATCACCGTTAAGAATAGATATCCGTTACCTTTGATCCCTGAACTCCTGGACCAAGTCAGAAAAGCATGCATATATACAAAGCTGTATCTTAGAGGAGCCTACCACTTGGTACGAGCAAAAGAGGGCGATGAATGGAAGACGGCCTTCCGCACCAAGTATGGGCTATTTGAATATCAGGTCATGCCCTTCGGACTTTGCAATGCCCCGGCCGCCTTTCAATATTTTATGAACGATGTCCTCAGAGAGCTCATAGATGTGTGTGTTGTTGTTTACATTGACGACATCCTCGTTTATTCTTCATCGGAAACTGAACATCTGAAACATGTGAAAATGGTCCTCGAGAGATTGCGGCAACACACACTTTTTGCTAAGTTGGAAAAATGTGTTTTCAACGTGACTGAAGTTGAATTCTTGGGATTCATATTATCACCTAGCGGAGTGCGTATGGATTCAAAGAAGGTCGATGCAATTCTCAAATGGCCATCGCCATCCTCCGTAAAAGGTGTTCAAAGCATGTTAGGCTTCGCTAACTTTTACCGCAGGTTTATCCCCGAATTCTCTCGAATAGTCCAGCCCATCACCGCCTTGTTAAAGAAAAAAAAACGTTTTGAATGGTCTACCGAGGCGGAACAAGCTTTCCAGGATTTGAAGACTAGATTTATCTCTGCACCGATCTTAAAACATCCTCGCCCAGAACTCCCCTACATCGTTGAAACTGATGCTTCGAGCCTTGCCATGGGGGCAGTTCTATCACAAAAGGACCCAGTAACCAATCAGTTGCATCCCGTGGCATTTTGGTCCCGCAAATTCTCGCCTCCTGAAATCTATTACACTATTACTGATAAGGAACTTCTAGCTATCAAGTCCGCCTTTAAGGCTTGGCGGCATTATCTTCTGGGGGCCCGACACACCGTTACTGTGATTACAGATCACCGAAACCTGCAATATTTGAAAACCGCAAAAGCTCAATCCTCTAGGCAACTCCGTTGGGCACTATTCTTTGCTGAGTTTGACTTCATAATTACCTATCGACCTGGTACAAAAAACGGTAAAGCTGATGCCCTTTCTCGGATGGGAGTGGAAGAACATTTGATCAATCCTAAACCTGTACCTATCATTCCCGAACAAAGAATTCTAGGTGTAATCGCCACACAATCCATAGAGGAAGTTAAGGATAAAGCCAGGCTACTGGTAACTCCAGCAGACATACAGAATTGGCATCTGCAGGGAAAGGACTTTACGGTGAAGGACAACCTATTATATTTCCAAGAACGGTTATACCTGCCCAGCACAGATTTACAGAAAAAGGTAATCTCTTGTTATCACGATTCTTTAATGGAAGGACATCCCGGTATGACCAAGACCTCGGAAAAGATCAAGCGCTACTTCTGGTGGCCGTCTTGGAAAAAAGATATCAGAGACTTTATAATGTCCTGTGGAGTATGCGCCCAAAACAAGAGTCAAAAGGAAAAACCAGCCGGCCTCTTACGCCTTATTGACATCCCGCCTCGCCCTTGGCATACGCTTTCTATGGACTTCATCACCGATCTACCTCCATGCTCCGGATACAATACGATCCTAGTAATCGTGGACCTATTCTCCAAGATGGCGCATTTCATTCCATTCAAAGGCTTACCAAAAGCAGCAACTCTGGCCCGAGAATTTCTCGAAAACATCGTCCAACTGCACGGTTTTCCTTCAGTTTTAATTTCGGATCGAGGTAGTCAATTTATTTCTCATTTTTGGCGAAGTTGCTGTCGGTCGGCTCAAATTGATGTGAGACTTTCGACCAGCCACCACCCTCAAACCGACGGACAAACCGAGAGGACCAATCAAACTCTGGAACAGTATTTGCGCTGCATGCTACAACAAACTGAAAAAACTTGGAAAGATATCCTTTGGATAGCCGAATATGCCTACAATAACTCTGTCCACTCGGGAACTGGGAAGACCCCATTTTTTCTTTTATACGGTAGTCACCCTCGAACCTCGGAGTTGGATCCACTCCAAGATCTTGGAACACCAGCAGTAGACCACCTGCATTCTACAATCACCCAAGCCTTTAAGGAAGCCGTTTCTCACCTTCAAAGGGCTAAAGAACAATACAAGAAAGGAGCAGACCAACATCGGAAGGAAGCCCCCCATTATCAAGTAGGAGATCAAGTCTGGCTATCCACCAAATATCTACCTCTAAAAGGACCACGCACATTCAACCCAAGATACCTTGGTCCCTATTCCATCACTACCATAGTAAATCCAGTAGCGGTCAAGTTGGACTTGCCCCCTCACATGAAGATACATCCGGTCTTCCACGTCTCTCTATTAAAACCCGTGCAACCTCAAACCCGACTAACTACATCTCCAAAACCTATTCTAGTTGATGGAGAACTCGAGTTTGAAGTCAAAAGCATCCTGGATTCCAAGATCTCCAAATCTAAACTATTTTACCTGATTGACTGGAAAGGCTACGGTCCCCAAGAAAGATCCTGGGAACCTGCAGAATATGTCCACACGCCTCGTCTAATCAAAAGATTTCATCGAACATTTCCTAACAAGCCCAAACCCCCGGAGAAGCCCGGTTTGGGAGGGGCCTTGAGGGGGGGTGCTGTCATGATCTCTGCTTCCAAAAGATCAGGACTTGCCCGACTCCCTTGGAAGCAGACCCATAACCCCGGTTCCGAGTGCCAGCCAGTCCCAATTGGGACCTTTTGGACCCTGTCCTGGCGCCAGTGGCACCAGGCTCATAAAGATGCCCAGTCCCAGCGCTGGAAGCGCCGGGCTCATAATGCTTGGGTGGACTTACCTGCAGCAGACCATGCTGCTTACTTACCTGCCAGCTGAACCCCTGATCCTCTTCTGTTTGGGACTACTTTTCCTGTTGGGTGGGGCAGGAGCCACTCCCTAGGTTCAGAACACTGGAACTGTTCTGGAAAGCAGGAACTCTTTACTTACCTAGGCGTGGCTTTGGAAGGAGACACCTAAGCACTACAGGAGGCTATTTAAACCACACCCGATGGATGAATCTTGCTTTGCGTTATTCTGCATTCTCTGCAGCAGAACGCTCATCGTGTCTTCTGCTTCTGATCCTGGGCCTAAGGGAACAAAGGCTTACCATCCTGGAATCCAGTCTTCAGCAGCACCTGTAAAGACAAAGAAAGAACAGGTTAGCACTACGGTCTTCAGTGGCAGCGCATCTCTTACCTGGTCCATCAGCTGTCACCAACGCCTCGCGCTGCATTCCGGCATCTGAAAGACAAAGGCTTACCTACTCTTTGCATGCTCCGGAGGTCTTCGCACTGCATTCCGGCATCTGAAAGACAAAAGCTTACCAGCTCTTCGCACGCTCCGGAGGCCTTCGGCGCTGCATCCCGCATCTGAAAGACATAAGAAGGTGCGTTTAAAGACATTGGGCAACTTTATTACTCAAGTGCCATTACTCCTTCCCACGCCGAATCCAGTGGGTATTCCAGCACCCTTCAGCGTCTCTAAAGCTCCGAACTTGTACCTGCAAGATAAAAGGGACAGTTAGTGCGCATCGTGAAGCAGGCTACAAGCGCTTACTTACGTGCTTCCAGGCGCTTCTATTCCTCACGCGGGTTAGATTCTCAACTCTCATCAGCCCGCCATCCGCCATCGCCGGAACCCTGCAAAACAAGAGATATCATTACAAAAGACTTTAAGACATTTGAAGTGCCCAGAACTTACCGTTCGTGCAGTTAACGACGGACAGCAGTCCTCTGAGGTCAAGAGGCCTGCACCCTTATCCAGTGAAGAAACTGGTTACGGCACCCTGCCCCGAGGCAGATGGAGAGCTCGGCGTTCACTTACCTAAGGTGAGGGCTTTAACCTTTGGGGTTCTACAGGAGAAGAGAAAGGGAAGAGGAGAGAGGCACCCGATAACCCCAGTTCATTAATCCCATATTTTCTATCTACAGACATCTTACTCTTCGAGTCAGACATACAGTGCACAGAGGTCCAGCCCAAAGAGCCAACCGTGTGTTACACATCACCTTTGAAGATACGGCATTCACCCAGTCAAGACCGGCGCCTCTGCGGGAATCAGGTGAGCGTTACAATTCCTGATGAGCACAAATTGTTTAGTAAAACTGCAGTGTTGTTCACATCCATGTTCATGCCTGGGGTTCAGACTGCTGTAAACCCCAGGTAGTTACAAATCACCAGATAGGAGCTGCTCCAAACAATCAATGCCACCATAAAGGGGTTTGACGAGGTAAAAGAAGAATTGAGGGGCATAAGGCTGATTACCCTCCCGAACCGGTATGTCCTTAACATGATCACAGCTATGGAAGTAGGTGTTTATGCCAAGATTGGGCCATCATGTTGCACATTCACACCATCTCATGACGGAGAGAGTGGGACGTTGACAGAGGCCATATCAATGCTGACAGATTTGCACATAAAAATGGTGGACGAGACATCAGCCATTGAAGATGACAGTTGGTTCGCCTTCCTGTTCTCACGGATTCCTTATTGGATGGCAAACTTGTTCAAGTTCCTTGGAGTAGTATTGGTGATAATCATATTTGAATTCAGTTTTATAAGGATAATAATTGAACAATGTAAGAAAAAATGCCAAGAAAGCAGTAGGAATGAAGATCATGATTGATTCCAAGGATTGGCAAGTGGTTAAAAGGAAAAATAACCCATGATTCTCAGCTGATCTGCAAAAATGAAAGTCTACTAAAGAAATATATTTGAACGCATGGAAGTTAACACAAAAGGCATGTGATAAAAAGGGGTTTCAAACTGCAACAAAAAAATTCAGACAAGCTATTATTATAGCAAATAAGAATGTTTTTAATGATAGAATTATTAACGCACAATCATGCCAAAGATAACTTTTTAAAGTGCTAAAGGAGCTGTAAAAACCTTGTAAAATTAATACAAATAGCATCAATAAAAATGATGAATGGTGCAATGAGATACAAACCGCCATTCGCCATGAATAAATAAATTGATAGGGAAAGGATTGAAGCGAACAATAAAGTCCACCCTCCTAAAGATAAAAATTAAATTGAACAACAGATAATACGTCATAAATATCAGTTTAACTTTAAACCAGTTAGCAAAAATGAATTAATGGAAATTATTCCCAAATTTAAACCTAGAAACTGTAAAGAAGACGCATGTCCAGCTATGGTAATAAAATAATGCACACCACAACTGATAGGTGCCCTTTGCAAATTCATAAATATGCCATTCGCAGAGAACTACGTTCCTGATGACCTAAAAAATGCATGGATCACCCCGGTAGTAAAAAAAACCTGGATTATGCCCAAAGACTGCCTTAAACTACCGTCCCATTTCAAGTACTCCATTTCTATTAAAAATCTTAGATCGGGTTTCTTACATACAAATGGCAACATTCCTGATGGAAAAGGGATTATTGAATAAATGGCAATCAGGCTTTAGACAGGGACACAGCACAGAATCAGCCCTATTAGATTTAAAATCACGAATCCTACAATATGTGTATAAAGGGCAAGCAGTGACGCTGATGCTGTTGGACCTGTCTGCCGCCTTGGATCTGGTGGATCACAAAAAATTGGTCACCGGACTGAGGGAGGTAGCAGGTTTCTCAGAAAATGCAGCAAAGTGGGTGGAATCATATCTAAATAAACTAACCTGTAGAGTTTGGAGAGGAGATGCAAAAGCAACCCCCACAATATTAAAATGTGGAGAACCACAGGGTGCATGTTTATAGCTTTTCTTTCATAATGTATTCAATGTATAATTTTTTGATCTGTTAGAGGAAGATAACATAGGCTTTACAAAATGTGCAGATGATACTGAATGTATCATTCCCATGACAGTGTCACAAGTCTCTCCCCTTCTCATCTGCTTTTGTTGTTTGCTTGCGACCTTCTGTGATGTCTTCTTTCTCACGGTCTGGGATTTGTACAAACCCGAACGCTTGCCCTCGGATTCCAGCGTGAGGTTCACTATCGAACTTCCGGGAGCGTTCAGATGTCCAGGGTGGATACTAGGAAGGAATGAAGTTGCACTCGGAGGCACAGAACGCCGTGACCCGAGCGCAGAAGAAATCCAGGAAGATTAGAGGTAAGGTAGAGGAATGGGTGGAAGGACAGGGTTTCAAGGAACCAGGAACCAGGAATCAAAAGAGAGCCATGAATGAACTCTGGCAACAGACGTCTCACTACAGCAAGCGGTAGCGTTGAGACGCGCAGAGCCGCGGGGGCGTGTCTGTTTTGTAGAGCGTGCAGCATGGAGCATAGAGACTGGCCAGGAGCATTCCGTTTCAAGCAGCCATGGTGGAAAGATCACTGTATTTAATCCCCTATGGGTCAGGGACCAGGAAGTCCAGAAGGGACACAGACGACAGTTCATGACAGTATGCTTCCTCTGAAACCCAGCTCCCCTGGGCTTGCCCGGATGGATAAGATGGAATCTTCGAACCAGCATGGGGGCATTCATGTTTGACATATGTTCCCAGGTGCACTCACTGGGAGGGTATCCCTTCGATTCGACCAAATATTGTAGTTGACCACGTTGGTACCTAGAGTCACAGATTCTGTAAACCTTGTATTTGAGTTGCTCATTTACAATCACTGGGGTAGATTTTGGAGCTGTTCGTGATGACTGAAGATATGGTTTTAACAGTGAGGTGTGGAAGACTGGATGGATCCTTTTCCAGGATTCTGGTAGTCGGAGTCGAAAGGCCACTGGATTGATGATTTCTTGTATAGAAAAGGGTCTGTGATACCTGGGAGCCAATTTATTTGGGCGCAGTTGTCAAGGAAGGAGCTTCGAGGACAACCAGACTTTATCGCCTACTGAGTAGGAAGGTCCAGGTCTTCTTTTGGAGTCAGCATAATGTTTAACGTCTCTTCGGGCCCTTTCTAAGTGTTCCTTTGCTTCTTTGTGTACGGTAATAAGGGTTTCAATTCAGGAATCTACCGCAGGAACTGGGGTAGGGTGTGGGAGAACGGAGGGTAGAACTGAAGGATGAAATCCTTGACTACAGAAGAAGGGACTGGTTTTGATAGCTGAATGATCCAAATTGTTATAAGCGAATTCGGCCAGATGCATTAAGAGTGACCTTGGTAGCGAAGCAACAAAGGTATTGCTCTAGAGTTTGGTTTACACGTTCAGTAGCTCCATTGGTCTGTGGGTGATAGCCTGAAGACAAGGCACGTTGGATTCCCAGTATATGACATAATTGCTTCCAGAACTAAGACATGTACTGGGGTCCTCGGTCAAAAATGATCTTGGAGGGTAGCCCATGAAGCTGGAATATGTGTTCTAAGAAGATTCTGGCAAGGTCAGATGAGGATGGCAGTTTGTATAAAGGTGTAAAAAGAGCCATATGAGTAAACAAATCAATAGCAACCATGATAGTTGTGTAGCCCCTGGAGGATGGTAGTTCCATGATAAAATCTGTGGTGATGATTTCTCAGGGTCTTGTTGGTATTGCTGGATGGAGCAGGAGGCCTGCCGGTTTCTTATTATCATGTTTATTCTGATTGCAGACTGCACATGTCTGGATATGGATCCTGATATCATCCTTCATCTTTGGCCACCAAAACTGTCTTTGTATTAGATGGAGGGTGTTGGTAATGCCACGGTGTCCCAAATGAAAGGTATCATGACATAGGCTTGTGATCTTTTGTCTCAGTCCAGGAGTGGGAATGACCAACCGATTGTCCTTGAATAGATACCCGTCCTTTGTTTTGAGATTCCATTTATTGTTTCTCTTAAACTCCTTCCAGATTTCAGAGGATTGAGTTTGACTTCGAATATTCTCCAGGAGGGTGAGTTCTTGGGCAACAAATATTGTGTGGGGAAACATCTTTGGGAAGGTCTGATCTTCAAGTGTTTCATAATCTGGACGTCTGGATAAAGCATCAGCTTTAATGTTATGTGTTACAGGGACATGATGGATTTGAAACTGGTATTGAGCAAAAAAGAAGGCCCAACGGGCTTGACGACTGTTTCTACATTCTAGAGATTGTAGGACTTGAAGATTCCGATGGTCCGTGAGAACTTGTACTGGGTGTTTAGCTCCCAGGAGGAGATGACGCCAGTCAGTGAAGGCTTGACGGATGGCTAGTAGTTCCTTTTCCAAAACGCAGTAATGTGAGGTTCGCTATCCAACTTCTGGGAGCGTTCAGAAGTCCAGGGTGGATACTAGGAAGGAATTAAGTTGCACTCGGAGGCACGGAATGCTGTGACCTGAGCGCAGAAGAAATCCAGGAAGATCAGAGGTAAGGTAGAGGAATGGAAGGACGGGGTTTCAAGGAACCGGGAACCAGGAATCAAAAGAGAGCCCTGAATGAACTCCGGCAACACACGTCCGACTACAGCAAGTGGTAGCCTTGAGACCGCAGAGCCGCGGGGGAGTGTCTGTTTTGTAGAGCGTGTAGCGTGGAGCGTAGAGACTGGCCAGGAGCATTCCGTTTCAAGTGGCTATGTTGGAAGGATCACTGTATTCAATCCCCTATGGGTCAGGGACTAGGAAGTCCAGAAGGGAAGGAGACGACGGTTCATGACAGACAAGTCAATACGAAGAGGATCAAAAAAGACTAAATAAAACCTATGAGATCATTAACTGCTGGATGGTGGAAAATGGGTTAGCACTTAAAAAAGAGAAGACAGAGCTGAGGGTGATAGGTACAAGAAACGAAAATTGACAAACTAGTCGATGATTACAAAAACTTCAAGATAGCACGGTGTACCATAGAAACAGAAATCAAAGTGAAAACACTGGGAGTAATTCTGGATCAGAATTTGAACATGAAGGCACATGTAAACAGTATTATGTCTTGTACGGCCTACCACATCAAATTACTAACACAACTTAGACCTTTTATTTCCCAAACAAACTGGGAAACAATTGCCAGGGCAATTGGTTGAGCTAAAATTGATTATTGTGGTACTCTGTTGATAGAAAAAACTTTTTACACGTGATTCTTTTGTTCTCTTTCACTAAATGTGTTACCTACCAGTCCCTATTAGAAGAACACCCTTTCCCTGTGTGGGGTGCCAGTCCCTAGGTAGGAGGTGGTGGACTGCCTATCTAATAGGGAAAGAAGAGGAGAGCTGTCCCTAGGTCTACAATGTTATTCGCTAGATATAATTATTGGTAAAAGGCAAAACAGTATCTACTTCAGTAGAGCAACATTTCTAGGAGGAACTTTTTCGCCAGGGCACAAGGGCCCTATATTATTTAATTGACCTTCCAGGAAGTGCATTGACAGTGTACTGTAGATCAGTTGCATGGTTAAGGGAAACCATAAAATCCTTCTCAGAAGGGGAATCTTAAAAATTGTATCTTAAAAGAAGAAGAAATTGTGTATATATGTAAATTCTATACACCACTAATGGATCTTAGTTATTTAGACAAATTCATTAGTTAGTAGGGGGCGGAAAAAGTCTGTTCTCCACTACAGTGGCATCTGTTAAATCCCATATCCCAAGTGGTTTCAGGGATATCGTCCATCCAGGTGGTCGACCGATTACGATGACTTTCCAAAGTGTGTCATCTTCTTCAGGACCAAGTGATTTTGTTGCGTCTAGTTCAGATCAGCTTTTCCAATTGATGTGGCGGTGATCACCACATCTACCTAGAGAGAAATATTAAAAGCTGGTTTTGGTCTAGGTTCGGTAAGTAAACAATTTCTTTATATATGCATACTAGCATTAGTTTCTGTTACTTTAGCAATATGGTAAGAACCTATTCATAATTGGTTAGGGCTCTATCTGCAGCCCTTGGGTACCCCAGCCCTAACTAGATGCTTTGTTAGATGGTGTATAGTAACACCACTTGGTTCAATCCCGATCGTAGTTGAGTGTGACCTTCATCCCAGACTTTTTCAATTTTTGTCTGGGTGGTCTTTAAAAGGTCCCGTTCTGTGGTTGTTATGTGAGATCCAGGAAAGTTCTGTTTCGGTCTTGGGTCCCCAATGATTAATACTCACATTTTTCCTCCTGGACCTCTGGTATACTTGGGAAAACTACTGCAACAATTCCATGATATGATATGGCATTTATAACATGCCTACACAAGTGTTTCAAGGTGTGACAAGGCAAGGGGGGAAACAGAGGGAGAACAAAGACAACAATCTTACTAGGCCTAGTGACATTGAGATCGCGCAAGGTCAGAGGGGAGGGAAAAGTGCCACAGTGAGAGGAGGATCGGCAAGTGCCAGACATGGGATCAAAACAACAAGTAGTGTGGCCAACAGGTGGCAAGTGTTAAAAGTGCAGACAACAGGTGTCTCATATGTGCAGGTAAGGGGACTGTTGGGATGCAGATACAGACCACAAGTGCAAGGGTTGCCAGGGGGCAGTGCAGTTGTGCAACTGAGCGGGCAGGGACCTTGGCCCAAGTTCACAGGGAAACCAGATGACCAGTGCGGTATCAGACAGGAGATCAGCAGGGGTGACGAAGGGAGAAGGCAGAAGCAAAGATGAAGGTCTTGAGGTGCTTCTGGAACTGGAGGTGGTTCTGCTCAAGTTTCAGAGAGGCAGGGATGCTGTTACAGGGGGAGGTGCCAGCCGAAGAAAGACATATGCTCTAACTCGTTGCTTGGAGAATCGACTGACCCTCAAAGAGTTAGAGGTGGAGGAGCGAAGAGCTCAAGTATGAAGGTATTTCCGAAGAGAAAGATGGAGGTATTCCTTCACAGGCCACAGAGGCCCTTATGGACAATGCAGAGGGTCATGAACTAGATCCTGGCAGCCACTGGGAGCCAATTGAGAGATTTCAGGGATGGAGAGATACGATCCCTGGGCTTGAGGCCAAGGACAAGTCTTGCGGTCCTGTTCTGGATGAGTTGTAAAGTACGGAGAGTAGCGGTAGGCAGATTTAAAAAGAGACTGTTGCAGTAGTCCAGCCTAGAGAGAACCAAAGCTCTGGAGACAGTGAGCTTCTGGGGGAAGGTGAGGAAAGGAAGAATGCCTCTCAGGAGGTGCAGCTGGTAGTTTGACTTCTTGTAGACGTCAGAGATGTGAGGAGATAAGGAAAGTGTGGAGTCGAAGATGACCCTGAGGTTCTTAGCCTCACATGTGGGAGCAGCAAGAGAGCCAAGAGTGGCCGGCCAGAGAGTGACTGGAAAGGAAGTTGCAGGTGTGCCGATGAGGAGGATCTCCATCTTACTGGCCTTAAGGCAGAGATCATTGGTGGAACACCACTTCTGGATTGCAGACAGCCAATCTGGGATGAGAGAGGGAGAAGAGGCGGCAGAGAGAAGCCTAAAAGCAAACTGAGTGTCATCTTCATAGCACTGAACGTTGGAGCAGAGAGCAGCAATGCAGTGGGTGGAGTTGCCAGGTATTGATTGAACAGCCAGGGAGAAAGGTGAAACCCTGGGGGAACACCACAGGTAGAGAGCGAGATTGAGGAGAGGAAGGACCCAAGTTGGACCTGGGAGGGTTGGTCCGGGAGGAAAGAGGTCAGCCAGATCAGTGATACCCAGGTTATGACGGAGCTGATTGAGCAGGATGGCATGGTTGACCATGTTAAAAGCAGAAGAGAGATCTCGTAAGATGTGGACAGGGGGTGATTAGCATCAAGGGTAGAGAGCAGGTCTTCACGGATGTTCAGGAGAGCAGTTTCCATGCTTCTGGCTGCTCTGAAGCTGGACTGATGTTCATGGAGACAACCAACAGATTCAGTGTGAAAATTAAAATGGGAGATAGCCAGCTTTTCTAAGAGTTTCCCCAGTAAAGGAGTAATGGAGATCGGGTGATAGTTAGCCGGAAGGGAGGGGTCGGCAAGGGTTTCTTGAGAAGGGGAGCACAAGAGAGTGCTTCAGGGGGGAAGGGAAAGTTCAGTGGCAAAAGAGTGATTGCAAAAGTCGGCCAAGGCTTGAGCGAGTGTGTTAATGTGGTCCTTGGTGGTTTTGGAAGAACAGGGAAGAACCTGTTTTGACAAGACTTTCATAGATCGGACTTATCTAGAAACCTTGTCAGGTGTTAACAGAGGAAAGACAGAGAAGGGCGGAGGAGAGATGGCCACAGGGAGGCCGGAGGTAGAGGAGAAGGTAGAGGGAGAGGGAGGAGTGGATAAGAGGGCAGACAGGATGTCCTGGGGTTTAGAGATGAAATGAGAGACCAGGGCCGTGCAGAGGGCCTGGGAAGGGAAAGGAGAGGGTCAGACTGAAGCAGGATTGGCCAGCTCCTTGCAGATTTTAAAGAGTCCGGCCGAGTTGTTAGATGCTGCGGAGATGCAGGCTTGGATGTGAGCTCTCTTCTTGGTGAAGACAGAGAGTTGGTATTGCCTTTGGAGCAGGCAGCAGGCCTGTTTGTCAGAGGATGCACAAGATGTCAGCCATTTCCTCTGAGTTACCATACACTTGCGTTTAAGGGTGACAAGGTCTGAGTCATACCAGGAGTTGCACTTGGCTTTGGGATTCAAGCGGATCCTCATGACAGGGGCAAGTACATGAAGAGTATCAGGATTAGAAGAGTGGAGCTTGGAAAGGGCTGTGTTAGGATGTGAGTCAGCCAGAGGTGCAGGAGGGGGAGAGAAAGCCTTGACTGACACACGCTTCATCAGTCAGATGACCGAGAAAGTGGGTGGCAGTGTGGGGGTTACCTTGGCCTGAGGGGTAGAGAGAGAGAGATGAGAGGAGGGGAGAAAGTGGTCACTCCAGAAGTGAGAAGTGGTGAGAGGTTAAGAGAGGGGGAGGTCTGAGGAGATAAGATCATCCAGAGTGTGCCCTACAGAGTGAGTCGGACCAGAGGGAAGAATAGAGAGAGAGAAAGAGGGAGAGAGAGAGAGAGAGAGAGAGAGAGAGAGAGAGAGAGAGAGAGAGTCACAGAGGTTGCAAAGGAGTCCAGAGGAGGGACAGGAAGCATCCAGGTGGATGTTGAGGTCTTGAAGGAGGAGGAGTTGAGTGGTCCAGGGCAGGAGGGAAGAGGAGAGGTCTGCCCACTCAGAGAGGAAGGAGATTGTCTGACCAGGTGGCCAGCAGATAGTAGCCACAGTGAGAGAGTGGCCAGGAGAGAGAGAAGGCCAGCAGACAAGGCATTCAAATGAGGAATAGGCTTGCATAGGAATGATAGAGGCAGGAATCCACTCTGGTACGATCAAGGCTACACACCCACCGGAACGGTTGGATCTGGGCGCGGAGAGAACCTTGTAGCCATCAACAAGGAGAGTGTCAAAACGTGTGACAGAACTGGCTGTGAACCATGTCTTGGTGAAAGTGAGAACATCAAGGTCAAGTTCTTCCAGGAGATGGCAGTTGTCAGATGGGTGTTTGACAGCTGAGCCAGAATTGAGTGTGGCAATGTGAAGAACGTTGCCACCATTGAAAGACGTCCGGGGAGGGGTACAAATCAGAGATAATCCCTGCAGAAGTGTAGAAGGAGCCCGAGGGAGGGCAGAAGAGGAAGGAGGAGAGGCCAAGGTAGCCAAGGAGGAGGATGAGGGTGCCAAAGAGGTGGCAGAGGAAGGAGGCAAGGAAGCCGAAGAAGGGGGAGAAGGGACCGCAGGAGAGGAAAGGAAATGTATAAGGTGCGGGAAGAGTCTATCAAAGAGGAGGAGGTTGGCCTGAGGGCCTTTTACCAAGACAGTGCCATTCAGGTACACATTAATGATGACCTTAGAGGAGTGGAAGCGGGCCAGGAGTGCCTCCCACTGGGTGCCACGATTAATGGGAGAGAAAGAGAAAGGAGAGAGCACAGAGACCATATGAAGAGTCCATAGGTCTGGCGAAGGAACGACAAAGAGGATGTCGGAGGGGGTCTGTCTGGAGGAAGCGCTGGAATAGGTGTCAGCAAAGGGAGGCCTGGGTTGGAGCTCAGGATATCCTTTTTGAACTTTTTCCTACCAGACTTAGTGAGAACGGCAGGATAGACAATAGAGAAGCAGTTAGAGAAGATAGGAGAAACAGAGACCTCCATAGAGGATGCGAAGGTGGGGGACAGAGAGGAGAGAGGAAAAGGGGGCAGGTAAGGAGTAGAAGAACGATAAGGAGGCGAGCCACTGGGGCCGGACACAAGGGGTTTGGGGGATGCAAGCAGATAAGACCGAATGAGAGAAGAACAAGTTAGTATATAAATAAACTAATTTAACGAAGGGCTAGAAGGGACAAAGAGAAGAGTAATCAAGTAGAAGTGAAAGAAAAAAAAACAGTTAACAGAGTAAAGACAAGGGGACCTGAAAGGAAGAGCAGGGGCTGGAAAGAACGAAGGTCAATGGAATCTAAGGAGAAGCATGAAAAAACATACAGACGTAGGCAGTACCGTATATGGCAAGAACAAAAGGACACAACAAGGAAACAACCAAGCAGAGATAGGACTAGATAAATGAGCAGTGATCAAAGGGGACCTATGGAGAAGAGTGAAAAAACAAACGGAGGAAGGCAGTGCAACAGGAACAGTGAAATAAGTGAAGGGGCACAGAAGAAATAACACAGAGCAACACAGCGTAGTAAAAGGGTCTAGGAGGGAAAAAGGGCAGGGGTAGGGGCCTGCAGGAGGGTAAGGATGCACAGAGGGTGCGTGGGTGTTAGTGAGGCAAAATAGTAGGGCACGAAGCACACGCGATCGAGGAATGCGAGGGAGCTGCTTGGGCGAGAGCTGCGAAGGCACGAGCACAGCCACCGATAGAAGGGGCACGGAAGCTCACGTGATCAAGGATTGCGAGGGACCACGTGGGCTGAGGATGCACAGGTGTGAGCTAGCCAAGGATGAAAGGAGTGCAGCAGCACACATGATCAAGCATTGCGAGGGACCACACAGGCTGAGGCCACGCGGGTGCAAGTGTAGTCAAGGATGAATCGGCGGGGAAGCCACGCGATCAATGAATGCGAGTGATTACTTGGGCCGGGGTTGTGCAACGTGAACAGGGAAAGATGGGAGTGGCGTGGCACACACGCAATCAGGATTGCAAGGGACCATGCAGTCTGCAGGGCACAGGTGCGTTCAGAGCCAAGAATGGAACGAGCAGAGGTTCACGCGATCAGGATTGTGAGGGACCACGTGGGCTGAGGACGTACAGGAACGAGCGTAGCCAAAGATAGAAGGGTGCGAAAGCACATGCGTTCAAGGAATGTGAGGGACCACATGGGTTGAGGTGAGCTCCAGGAAGGGTGGGAGAGGTCAAGCAGGTAGGAAACAGAGGGAAGGGGGCACACCAGGCAAGGGACAAGGGCAGAGATGCAGGTTGCAGGGGTAGGAAGCGACGCAGTCAGAGGAGTAGGCACAGTCGAAGGGCTAAGAAGTGCAGAACAAGCTAACTTCCAGCAACTTCTTACCTGGGGGCTGCAGACAGGAGGGTGCGTCATCCACACTCACTGTTTACGCCACACACCCAATTGCCGACAAACACCTGCATCGTTCAACACCGTGGCATTGTCCTGCGAGGGCTTTGACGCAGAGGGTCCGAACCTCGGATTTTATAGGCTCGGAAGAGTGGATGTATCAAATGTGCTACGTGTCGTTGGGCAGTGTCTCCTGTGAACCTCCGTCGTTCAACACTGCGGCCTTGTCCTGCAGGGCTTTTAGACATGTGCCATGTCTGAGGGTATGGGAACGGAGGGGGGCAAGGGATAATTATGTCAACCCAATTTAAAGTAGAAGGGATGATATTCTATGTAGTCCTTCTTATATTTATTTTTTTATTTATTTATGTTGTGTTAGTTTAAAAGAGGAAAAAAATGCTTTTCACATAAAATGTCAAGTTCAAAACACAGGTAATACAAGTATATATTAAAAACAAATTCATTAAGAACAAAAGATACCACAATCAGTACTTGAAATAAAATTGTTAAATTTCACATTTTTAGTTTGGGCTGTAAGGTGTCGCTGCTAACAATATTTGTACTCCTGGGAGGCTTCAGTTAAAAAGGTTTGGATGCTGCTGTTCCAAGAGCACATGATTTTGTGTCATGGGGCTGTTGAAATACAGGGAGTTGAAATGTTCAGCCCAGGATGACACAGTTTGGTCGACCGTGGAACTGGTTCAATGGCCCTTTTATAGTTGCTGAAGATTTCCCCTTCTGCGGTTAAGGTATCAGGAAGACAAGCTTGGCTACATTTGAGCGACGTCAAGGTTTATAAAGGCGAGACCCCCCTCCAACGGTTGGTGACCCAGAAGCAAGACAAGAAGAAGAATTTCCACGTGTGTAGATTCGATCAATGACCAAGACAGCAACAAGTGATTAGCACATTCAACGGACACTCCTTATATATTTTAGCAGGAAGTGCAAAGACTTGCAGAAGAATTCCAGAGGCTGAAATGAACTTTTAGATGTATATTGAGGAAACAAATAATACATCAGTATTATGCCTAAAGGTCTGCTTTTTATTAGAAATTGGAAGAGAAATCAATATCCAGATTCATCTCATGGAGGATATCTGTTTCAATTAATAAGATACATGTTACTAATGCAAACAGTCTCATAGTTGCTATTTTTGTGTTCTTACTTCAAGCCTTCCCTGACCTTGTTAGGAGAGATGTTGATATTCATACCTTTTTACATGATCCCAAGAATCGTCCAGTGATAACGAGATTATTGACAGCGATTATTGAACAAATTGCACAATTACAGATGAGAAATTGAATACTTACAGTACCAATGATTCCAGAAGAGGGCAATGTGGTTATAGAGAGAGCATTAGCTCAGCATGCGTTAAGATGGCACATAAAAATGTTCTCCAGACTTTTATGTGTAATATGTATGTTCATGTGTATTCTCTTTATCTTTCTGTATCTCACGTTTCTGAAACACTTTTTTTTTGCTACTGATAACATTGAAAAAAGACTGCCTGTGATTCTTCCCAGTGCAGGTAGAAATGATGTTAATTTTGTTAATCTTTACGAGGATGTTAAATGACATAAGAGAGATGCAGAAGAAGATAATCAGGGGATAAATACTTACCTTGATAACGCAGCTCGCTCACCTGGGAAATAATAAATGGTATCAGCACATGAAAAATGTGGGGGAAAGAGCATCTGATGAGCATTGCTATGTCTGCTCTCTCATGCCCTATGCCATGAATACTGTCAAAACTTTCATTTCCAAAGAAATGCCAGCACAGGATGCAAAGTGCCTCAGTTATCTAGCAGCATGCACTACAAGAGGACAGTTCCAAGGGATCTGGGCGACATTGCGATGGAGAACAAGACAATCGTTTCCATACCACCATACCAGGATGATTGTATCACAACAACTCAAATGAAGTAGGAACCTGGATGAACAGACAAGATGCTCGTGTACACTGTTGCAGGCCAGGACAAAGTGCTCGTTGAAGAAATTAAGAGAATGAACTGTTCTGATATGACATAGAAGACTGGAATGCTTGGATGCTGGGAACGGTCACTGGTGTTGATCTATGGGCGAGTACACACCAGTAAAGGATGGGAAGATGGAATGTGCAGCTCATCTACGAAGAAAAGAAGCAGTGCAAGGAGTGCAAAAGGGAAACGATGAGTTTTTGAAGTCATGATCTAAATACTCTAAGCTGCTGACATGGGTGAAGAATGAAGCTGGGCCAGTATCTGTAATCCCATTAATAAATGCGTCTATGTGCTTTCAAAGCAAGGGAAAGAATTATGTTCGACATAACAAGGGGTGTAAAAACACCATGGACGTTCCAGGAATGAGGAGAGGGGCGGCTGTCCTAATGGATCGGTATTAGGCCTGTGTATCAAGAGCATATGTGAAGTTACCCAGGAATTGGGGTGGAGCATGCTTTCTTGTTCACATCCATGTTCCATCATTGGTGATCCCACAAAGTGACCATTAAACCTAGTTTCACACCACCTTCTGGTAAAGGTCTTTATCGGTATTAGGTCCCCAACATATAATTTTGGTGTCTCTGCAACTGATACCAATGAGAAATCTTGTTTGCCCAACCCTATCACAGGCCTGTTCTGTGGAAGTCCTCAAGCCAAGTGCCAAAACCATCAACCATGCAGCTGGGGGAAAGGGAGTCTAATTCTCAGTTCCAATGTACTAGGCCTAGTGACAATGAGATCGCGCAAGGGCAGGGGGGAGGGGAGGGGAAAGTGCCACAGTGAGGGGAGGATCAGCAAGTGCCGAACATGGGATCAAAACAAAATGTAGTGTGTCCAACAGGTGGTAAGTGCAAGTGTTAAAAGTGCAGACAACAGGTGTCTCGTATGTGCAGGTAAGGGGACTGTAGGGTTGCAGATACAGACCACAAGTGCAAGGGTTGCCAGGAGGCAGTGCCGGTGTGCAACTGAGCGGGCGGGGACCTTGGCCCAAGTTCAGAGGGTAACCAGGTGACCAGTGCAGTATCAGACAGGAGATCAGCAGGGGAGCGGAAGGGAGAAGGCAGAAGCAAAGATGAAGGTCTTGAGCCACTTCTGGAACTGGAGGTGGTTCTGCTCAAGTTTCAGAGAGGCAGGGAGGCTGTTCCAGGGGGAGGTGCCAGCCGAAGAAAGAGATTTGCCCCAACTTGTTGCTTGAAGAATCGACTGACCCTCAAAGAGTTAGAGGTGGAGGAGCGAAGAGCTCGAGTAGGACGGTATTTCCGAAGAGAGAGTTGGAGGTATTCCTTCCCAGGCCCCAGAAGCCCTTGTGGACAATGCAGAGCGTCATGAACTTGATCCTTGCAGCCACTGAGAGCAATGGACAGATTTCAGGGCTGGAGAGATACGATCCCTGGGCTTGAGTCCAAGGACAAGTCTTGCAGTCCTGTTCTGGATGAGTTGTAAAAGACGGAGAGTAGAGGTAGGCAGATTTAAAAAGAGACTGTTGCAGTAGTCCAGCCTAGAGAGAACCAAAGCTCTGGGACAGTGAGCTTCTGGGTGAAGGTGAGGAAAGGAAGAATGCCTCTCAGGAGATGCAGCTGGTAGTTTGACTTCTCATAGCGGTCAGAGATGTGAGGAGAGAAGGAGAGTGTGGAGTCATAGATGACCCTGAGGTTCTTAGCATCACAGGTGGGAGCAGGAAGAGGGCCAAGAGTGGCTGGCCAGAGAATGACAGGAAAGGAAGGTGCAGGTATGCCGATGAGGAGGATCTCCTTCTTACTGGCCTTAAGGCAGAGATCATTGGTGGCACACCACTCCTGAATTGCAGACAGCGAATCTGGAAGGAGAGAGGGAGAAGAGGCGGCAGAGAGGGGCCTAAAAGCAAACTTAGTTTCATCCGCATAGCACTGAAGGTTGGAGCAGAGAGTAGCAATGCAGTGGGTGGAGTTGCCAGGTATTGATTGAACAGCCAGGGAGAAAGGTTAGGCCAGGTAGAGAGTGATATTGAGGAGAGGAAGGACCCAAGTTGGACCTGGGATTGTCGGTCCGAGAGGAAAGAGGTCAGCCAGATCAGTGATACCCAGGTTATCACAGAGCTAATTGAGCAGGATGGCATGGTTGACCATGTTAAAAGCAGAAGAGAGATCTAGTAAAATGAGGACAGTGGGGTGATTAGCATCAAGGTCAGAGAGCAGGTCTTCACGGATGTTCAGGAGAGCAGTTTCCATGCTTCTGGCTGCTCTGAAGCCGGACTGATGTTCATGGAGACAACCAACAGATTCAGTGTGAAAATTAAAATGGGAGATAGCCAGCTTTTCTAAGAGTTTGCCCAGTAAAGGAGTAATGGAGATCGGGTGATAGTTAGCTGGACGGGAGGGGTCGGCAAGGGTTTATTGAGAAGGGGAGCACAAGAGAGTGCTTCCAGGGGGAAGGCAAGGTGCCAGTGGCGAAACAGTGATTGCAAAAGTCAGCCAAGGCTTGAACGAGGGTGTTAATGTGGTCCTTGGTGGTTTTTGAAGAACAGGGAAGAACCTGTTTTGATGAGACTTTCATAGATCGGATTTGTCTAGAAACCTTGTCAGGTGTGAACAGAGGAAAGACAGAGAAGGGCGGAGGAGAGATGGCCACAAGGAGGCCGGAGGTAGAGGACAGGGTAGGGAGAGAAGGAGGAGAGCATGAGGGGGTAGACAGGATGTCCTGGGGTTTAGAGATGAAATGAGAGGCCAGGGCCATGCAAAGAGCCTGGGAGGGGAGATGAGAGGGTCAGAATGAAGCAGGATTGGCCAGCTCCTTGCGGATTTTAGAGTCCGGCCGAGTTGTTAGATGCTGCAGAGATGCAGACTTGGATGTGAGCTCACTTCTTGGTGAAGACAGAGAGTCAGTATTGCCTTTGGAGCAAGTGGCAGGCCAATTTGTCAGAGGATGCACAAGATGTCAGACATTTCCTTTCAGTCACCAGACACTTGCGTTTAAGGGTGACAAGGTCTGAGTCGTCAGGGTTCCACACATTTTTATTTCTTTTCTGTGTTGCTTCCCAAATGAACATTCATTTTTTTATTTGCGTTTTTTGGATTTTACAACTAGTTAAAATGTAGAGTATCGGACCTAGACCGAAGATAGTCGGAAAATGACTAGTCATCAAAGGTAACTCCTATTTTTGGGAGGGATTCGGAGGTCGATTTGTTTCGTGTATGAACTCTGTTCCTCAGTAGATTAAAAAGATGATCCATTCTTGATACTGGGTTCGAGGTGCAATCTGATGTAGAGATCTCCCTGATCCGTATTTATCTCCTCAGGTCGCAGGAGAAGCCGACCGGTTTCAGTGGTATAGAGATGAATGTCACCACTTTCTTCAGGGCTGGAGACACGCAACAATTTTATGTGCTGTCTGATTACTTCTTCTTGAAAAAGCTGAATCTCTAGTATCCAGGAATAGGAGGTCGCCCCAAAAGAGCTGTAAGAACTCCCTTCTATCAGGGTCCTGGATTTGAGTAGGTTTTTTTTTGCTGTATCCCAAATCCAAAGGGTTAGCAATTTACTTGCCCACCTAAAACGTAGGTCTGCATCGGTAGTTCTCTCTATCATTTAGCGTGGAATATCGATTTCCAAGATTTATAAATAAACAGCAGTTGCCAATTCCATGCCGTATGACCAGATATCTTGGGTTAAATCACTTCTACTGCGTTCCGTCAAATAGACCTCCAAATCCCTCCAAAAAATAGGAGTTACCTTTGACGGCTAGTCATTTTCCGACTATCATCGGTCTAGGTCCGATACTCTACATTTTGACTAGTTGTAAAATCCAAAAAACGCTAATAAAAAAATTAATGTTTATTTGAGAAGCAACACAGAAAATAAATCAAAATTTGTGGAACCCTAAAGGCAAAACTCAGGAACGCATTACCATGGATTAATCCAAAAGGTGAAGTAATAATAGAATAAATGTGACTCAAATTCGAGTGTGATACAACTAAAGGGAAGATTCGAGGTCCAGATTCCCAATTCAGGTTCTAGTTTTGTAGATAAAGGTCTGAGTCGTACCAGGAGTTGCACTTGGCTTTGGGATTCAAGCGGATCCTCATGACAGGGTCAAGTACATCAAGAGTACCAGAGATAAAAGAGTGGAGCTTGGAAAGGGCTGTGTTAGGATGTGAGTCAGCCAGAGGTGCAGGAGGGGGAGAGAAAGTGATGACGAAAGCCTTGACTGACACACGCGTCATCGGTCAGATGACCGAGAAGATGGGTGGCAGTGTTGGGGTTACCTTGGCCTGAGGGGTAAAGGGAGAGATGAGAGGAGAGGAGAAAGTGGTCACTCCAGGAGTAAGGCACAGGAAGCATCCAGGTGGATGTTGAGGTCTCCAAGGAGGAGGAGTTGAGTGGTCGAGGCCAGGGGGGAGGAGGAGAGGTTTGCCCACTCAGAGAGGAAGGAGGTTGTCTGACCAGGTAGCCGGCAGATAGTAGCCACAGTGAGAGAGTGACCAGGAGAGAGAGAAAGCCTACAGACTAGCATTCAAAGGAGGAGTAGGCCTGTCTGTCTGGAGTGGAGATGCAAAAGCAACCCCCACAATATTAAAATGTGGAGAACCACAGGGTGCAAGTTTATAGCTTTTCTTTCATAATGTATTCAATGTATAATTTTTTGATCTGTTAGAGGAAGATAACATAGGCTTTACAAAATGTGCAGATGATACTCGATGTATCATTCCCATGACAGTGTCACAAGTCTCTCCCCTTCTCACCTGCTTTTGTTGTTTGCTTGCGACCTTCTGTGATGTCTTCTTTCTCACGGTCTGGGATTTGTACAAACCCGAACGCTGGTCCTCGGATTCCAGCGTGAGGTTCACTATCGAACTTCCGGGAGCATTCAGAAGTCCAGGGTGGATACTAGGAAGGAATGAAGTTGCACTCAGAGGCACAGAACGCCGTGACCCGAGCGCGGAAGAAATCCAGGAAGATTAGAGGTAAGGTAGAGGAATGGGTGGAAGGACAGGGTTTCAAGGAACCAGGAATCAAAAAAGAGCCATGAATGAACTCCGGCAACAGACGTCTGACTACAGCAAGCGGTAGCGTTGAGACGTGCAGAGCCGTGGGGGCGTGTCTGTTTTGTAGAGCGTGCAACATGGAGCATAGAGACTGGCCAGGAGCATTCCGTTTCAAGCGGCCATGCTGGAAAGATCACTGTATTCAATCCCCTATGGGTCAGGGACCAGGAAGTCCAGAAGGGACACAGACGATGGTTCATGACAGTATGCTTCCTCTGAAACCCAGCTCCTCTGGGCTTGCCCGGATGGATAAGATGGAATCTTCCAACCAGCATGGGGGCATTCATGTTTGACATAGGTTCCCAGGTGCACTCACTGGGAGGGTATCCCTTCCATTCGACCAAATATTGTAGTTGACCACGTTGGTACCTAGAGTCACAGATTCTGTAAACCTCGTATTTGAGTTGCTCATTTACAATCACTGGGGTAGATTTTGGAGCTGTTCGTGATGACTGAAGATATGGTTTTAACATTGAGGTGTGGAAGACTGGATGGATCCTTTTCCAGGATTCTGGTAGTCAGAGTCGAAAGGCCACTGGATTGACGATTTCGTGTATTGAAAAGGGTCCGTGATACCTGGGAGCCAATTTATTTGGGCGCAGATGTCAAGGTAGGAGCTTTGAGGACAACCAGACTTTATCGCCTACTGAGTAGGAAGGTCCAGGTCTTCTTTTGGAGTCAGCATAGTGTTTAACGTCTCTTGGGGCCCTTTCTAAGTGTTCCTTTGCTTCTTTGTGTACGGTAATAAGGGTTTCAATTCAGGAATCTACCGCAGGAACTGGGGTAGTGTGTGGGAGAACGGAGGGTAGAACTGAAGGATGAAATCCTTGACTACAGAAGAAGGGACTGGTTTTGATAGCTGAATGATCCAAATTGTTATAAGCGAATTCGGCCAGATGTATTAAGAGTGACCTTGGTAGCGAAGCAACAAAGGTATTGTTCTAGAGTTTGGTTTACACGTTCAGTAGCTCCATTGGTCTGTGGGTGATAGCCTGAAGACAAGGCACGTTGGATTCCCAGTATATGACATAATTGCTTCCAGAACTGAGACATGTACTGGGGTTCTCGGTCAGAAATGATCTTGGAGGGTAGCCCATGAAGCTGGAATATGTGTTCTAAGAAGATTCTGGCAAGGTCAGATGAGGATGGCAGTTTGTATAAAGGTGTAAAATGAGCCATATGAGTAAACAAATCAATAGCAACCATGATAGTTGTGTAGCCCCTGGAGGATGGGAGTTCCATGATAAAATCTGTGGTGATGATTTCTCAGGGTCTTGTTGGTATTGCTGGATGGAGCAGGAGGCCTGCCGGTTTCTTATTATCATGTTTATTCTGATTGCAGACTGCACATGTCTGGATATGGATCCTGATATCATCCTTCATCTTTGGCCACCAAAACTGTCTTTGTATTAGATGGAGGGTGATGGTAATGCCACGGTGTCCCGAATGAAAGGTATCATGACATAGGCTTGTGATCTTTTGTCTCAGTCCAGGAGTGGGAATGACCAACCGATTGTCCTTGAATAGATACCCGTCCTTTGTTTTGAGATTCCATTTATTGTTTCTCTTAAACTCCTTCCAGGTTTCAGAGGATTGAGTTTGACTTCGAATATTCTCCAGGAGGGTGAGTTCTTGGGCAACAAATATTGTGTGGGAAACATCTTTGGGAAGGTCTGATCTTCAAGTGTTTCGTAATCTGGACGTCTGGATAAAGCATCGGCTTTAATGTTATGTGTTACAGGGACATGATGGATTTGAAACTAGTATTGAGCAAAAAAGAAGGCCCAACGGGCTTGACGACTGTTTCTACATTCTAGAGATTGTAGGACTTGAAGATTCCGATGGTCCGTGCGAACTTGAACTGGGTGTTTAGCTCCCAGGAGGAGATGACGCCAGTCAGTGAAGGCTTGACGGATGGCTAGTAGTTCCTTTTCCAAAACACAGTAATGGGTTTCAATGGGAGTCAAGGTACGAGAAAGATAGGCGATGGGGTGTTCTAACTTGTCATCCAACTCTTGCTTTAGGACTGCCCCACTGGCGTAGTTGGAAGCATCAGTCTCAACAATAAAAGGTTGGTCAATGTCAGGTTGAGCTAGGATGGGAGCTTGTGTGAACTCTGACTTCAACCGTTGGAACGCTGTATCTTGGGCTGAGGTCCACAGGAAGGGGGTGTCCTTCTTTAACAATGTAACGATAGGATGCACAATCTCTGAAAAGGTTGGTATAAATTTCCGATAGACGTTAGCAAGCCCCAGGAAGGATTGAATCTGTTTCACAGTAGTTGGAACGGGCCAGGACAAAATTGAGTCGACCTTCGAGGAGTCCATTTCAATTCCCTTTGGGCTGAGAACGAATCTGAGGTAGTGAACAGTTGATACATGGAAAAGGCACTTCTCGGCCTTGACCAGGAGCTTATGTTCACGTAGACGTTGTAAGACTGCCTTCACATGCTCTTCATGTTTTAGATGATCCTTGGAGTAAATCAGTATATCGTCGGGATATACGATGATGAAGATGAACAGCATATCAGAGAACACTCGATCCATAAAACGTTGGAATACCGCTGGGGCATTAGCAAGTCCAAAGGGCATGACCAGGTATTCAAAATGGCCAAAGGGGGTTCTAAAGGCTGTTTTCCATTCATCACCTTCCTTTATATGAATAAGATGGTAGGCACCCCTTAGGTCTAATTTTGTGAAGATCACTGCACCTCTGACTGCTTCCAAGATATCCAAGATGAGGGGCAAGGGGTAGCGGTCCTTAAGAGTGCACTGATTAAGGCGACAGTAGTCTAGACATTGTCTGAGTTCCTTGGTGTCTTTCTTGGGAACAAAGAACAATGAAGCACCCGCTGGGGATTTAGATGGTCATATGGTGCCATTTTCCAGGTTAGTATGCAGGTATTCCCAGAGGGCCCTTTTTCAGGTTCTGATCAAATAAACATCCTGCCAAAAGGAATCACTGCTGAAGGTTCAGTATCGATGGCGCAATCCTCTGGTCTGTGAGGAGGGAGAGATTGAACTATAGCTGTTGAAAATACATCAGAAAAGGCTTGGTAGGCCCTGGGAATCCGGATGATGTTAGAGACGGTGACTGGATTTTGCTGACTCTCTTGCGAGTCTTCAGAAGACTTCGGTAAGGAATCTAGGGATAAGCAGTGAGACATACAGTGTTCATATCCAAGGAATAGGGAGCCTGCTACCCAATTGATGTAGGGGTTATGCCTTTGTAACCAGGGCATTCCTAGAACCATCGGATAATGGACTGATTTTATAATGCCAAATTTGATCCTCTCTCAATGGTGGTTTATAGAGAGTAGAATCTCTTTAGTCTGAAGGGTTATGGGTCCTGAAGATAGAGGCCTCCCATCAATAGCCTCTACAGGTTGCATTGTTCCTCGACTTTCATGTGGAATGTTGTGAGCAGTGACCCAATCATGATCTAGGAATACGCCGATGGCTCCGCAATCTACTAATGCCAGGATGGGGTAGGATTTTTTCTTGGAAGGCGATAGAAAGGCCTGTAGAACCACAAGATTATTTTGTCCAGGAGAGTTCCAGGATGGAATTGATGTGGAACAAACATCTCTCTCCCGAAACTGTGCCCCTTCTAGGATCGGGAGCTGGCGTTTCCCGAATGCCATGGAGGAGCAATAGGGCATTCTCTCACGAGGTGTTTATCGGAGGCGCAATACATGCACAGACCAGTGCGAATCCGTCGTATCCTTTCTTGTGGGGTAATGGGTCCACGGAAGGCCCCCAGTTGCATGGGTTCTGGGTCCAGGGTAGGAGAAACTGTGGGCTCAGATCTAGGCGGATGTTCTGTGGTGGCCTTTTGGAAAGCCGATTTAGACTTCTTTTTCTCCGCTCTTTTTTCTTGGATTCGGAAGTCTACTTGCAAGGAAAGGTCCATAAGAGCCTGGAAGCTACCCTAGCTAACTTATCCTTTATTTCTTCATTCAGACCTCTTCGGAAGAGAGTGAAGCTGGCTTCTTGAGACCAATCTGCTTCCTTCACAAGCTTTTTAAAATGGGTCACATAAGTGAGCATATCCTGGGATCCTTCTTGAAATTCGAATAGTCTTTCTTGGGCACTGTACACCTGTTCTTGGCGATCAAACATGGCCTTTAGAGCATCCACAAACCCATCATAATCATCCAGGAGAGCGTCGCCCGAATTGACTAGGGGGGTTGCCCAGGTCAAGGCATTTACAGTGAGGTGTGAGATCATAAAGCCCACCTTAGGTCTAGGAGTGGAGAAATAGTAGGGATGAAGGTGAAGTGCACCAAACATGAATCAAGGAAAGCACAGAGAGTCTTGGATGAACCATCATTCTTGTCCACTACTCCTCCCAATAACACGCTTTCTTTAGTTGCAGAGTCACGTGACAAACTAGCTGTTTTAATGCAGCATTCTCAGCCTTAAGGTTCTGTACCTCCGTGGTTAGTTCCTGCATGCCTCGCATGAGGTCTTGAACAGCGGCTTCCATCCCTGTATCTGTATCGTGTTTTAGGCGTCTCAGTCTGTCACAAGTCTTTCCCCTTCTCACCTGCTTTTGTTGTTTGCTTGCGACCTTCTGTGATGTCTTCTTTCTCACGGTCCGGGATTTGTACAAACCCGAACGCTGGTCCTCGGATTCCAGCGTGAGGTTTGCTATCCAACTTCTGGGAGCGTTCAGAAGTCCAGGGTGTATACTAGGAAGGAATGAAGTTGCACTCGGAGGCACGGTATGCTGTGACCTGAGCGCAGAAGAAATCCAGGAAGA
Source organism: Ambystoma mexicanum (assembly GCF_040938575.1). Classification (NCBI taxonomy): domain Eukaryota; kingdom Metazoa; phylum Chordata; class Amphibia; order Caudata; family Ambystomatidae; genus Ambystoma; species Ambystoma mexicanum. Next base: position 809,424,705 of record NC_090939.1, on the reverse strand, counting down.
TCAGAGGTAAGGTAGAGGAATGGGAGGAAGGACGGGGTTTCAAGGAACCGGGAACCAGGAATCAAAAGAGATCCCTGAATGAACTCCGGCAACACACGTCCGACTACAGCAAGTGGTAGCCTTGAGACCGCAGAGCCGCGGGGGAGTGTCTGTTTTGTAGAGCGTGTAGCGTGGAGCGTAGAAACTGGCCAGGAGCATTCCGTTTCAAGCGGCTATGTTGGAAGGATCACTGTATTCAATCCCCTATGGGTCAGGGAGTAGGAAGTCCAGAAGGGAAGCAGACGACGGTTCATGACAGACAAGTCAATACGAAGAGGATCAAAAAAGACTAAATAAAACCTATGAGATCATTAACTGCTGGATGGTGGAAAATGGGTTTGCACTTAACAAAGAGAAGACAGAGCTGAGAGTGATAGGTACAAGAAACGAAATTGACAAACTGGCCGATGATTACAAAAACTTCAAGATAGCACGGTGTACCATAGAAACAGAAATCAAAGTGAAAACACTGGGAGTAATTCTGGATCAGAATTTGAACATGAAGGCACATGTAAACAGTATTATGTCTTGTACGGCCTACCACATCAAATTACTAACACAACTTAGACCTTTTATTTCCCAAACAAACTGGGAAACAATTGCCAGGGCAATTGGTGGAGCTAAAATTGATTATTGTGGTACTCTGTTGATAGGAAACAACTTTTTACACGTGATTCTTTTGTTCTCTTTCACTAAATGTGTCACCTACCAGTCCCTATTAGAAGAACACCCTTTCCCTGTTTGGGTTGCCAGTCCCTAGGTAGGAGGTGGTGGACCACCTATCTAATAGGGAAAGAAGAGGAGAGCTGTCCCTAGGTCTACAATGTTATTCGCTAGATATAATTCTTGGTAAAAGGCAAAACAGTATCTACTTCAGTAGAGCAACATTTCTAGGAGTAACTTTTTCGCCAGGTAACAAGGGCCCTATATTATTTAATTGACCTTCCAGGAAGTGCATTGACAGTGTACTGTAGATCAGTTGCATGGTTAAGGGAAACCATAAAATCCTTCTCAGAAGAGGAATCGTAAAAATTGTATCTTAAAAGAAGAGGAAATTGTGTATATATGTAAATTCTATACACCACTAATGGATCTTAGTTATTTAGACAAATTTATTAGCTGGTAGGGGGCGGAAAAAGTCTGTTCTCCACTACAGTGGCATCTGTTAAATCCCATATCCCAAGTGGTTTCAGGGATATCGTCCAGGTGGTCGACCGATTACGATGACTTTCCAAAGTGTGTCATCTTCTTCAGGACCAAGTGATTTTGTTGCGTCTAGATCAGATCAGCTTTTCCAATTGATGTGGCGGTGATCACCACATCTACTTAGAGAGAAATATTAAAAGCTGGTTTTGGTCTAGGTTTGGTAAGTAAACAATTTCTTTATATGTGCATACTAGCATTAGTTTCTGTTACTTTAGCAATATGGTAAGAACCTATTCATAATTGGTTAGGGCTCTATCTGCAGCCCATGGGTACCCCAGCCCTACCTAGATGCTTTGTTAGATGGTGTATAGTAACACCACTTGGTTCAATCTCGACCGTAGTTGAGTGTGACCTTCAATCCAGACATTTTCGCTTTGTTTTGGGGTGGTCTTTAAAAGGTCCCGTTCTGTGGTTGTTATGTGAGATCCAGGAAAGTTCTGTTTCGGTCTTGGGTCCCCAATGACTAATACTCACATTTTTCCTCCTGGACCTCTGGTATACTTGGGAAAACTACTGCAACAATTCCATGATATTATATGGCATTTATAACATGTCTACACAAGTGTTTCAAGGTGTGACAAGGCAAGGGGGGAAACAGAGGGAGAACAAAGACAACAATCTTACTAGGCCTAGTGACATTGAGATCGCGCAAGGTCAGAGGGGAGGGAAAAGTGCCACAGTGAGAGGAGGATCGGCAAGTGCCAGACATGGGATCAAAACAACAAGTAGTGTGGCCAACAGGTGGCAAGTGTTAAAAGTGCAGACAACAGGTGTCTCATATGTGCAGGTAAGGGGACTGTAGGGATGCAGATACAGACCACAAGTGCAAGGGTTGCCAGGTGGCAGTGCAGTTGTGCAACTGAGCGGGCAGGGACCTTGGCCCAAGTTCACAGGAAAACCAGACTACCAGTGTGGTATCAGACAGGAGATCAGCAGGGGTGACGAAGGGAGAAGGCAGAAGCAAAGATGAAGGTCTTGAGGTGCTTCTGGAACTGGAGGTGGTTCTGCTCAAGTTTCAGAGAGGCAGGGATGCTGTTACAGGGGGAGGTGCCAGCCGAAGAAAGAGATATGCTCTAATTCGTTGCTTGGAGAATCGACTGACCCTCAAAGAGTTAGAGGTGGAGGAGCGAAGAGCTCAAGTATGAAGGTATTTCCCAAGAGAAAGATGGAGGTATTCCTTCACAGGCCACAGAAGCCCTTATGGACAATGCTGAGGGTCATGAACTTGATCCTGGCAGCCACTGGGAGCCAATTGAGAGATTTCAGGGCTGGAGAGATACGATCCCTGGGCTTGAGGCCAAGGACAAGTCTTGCGGTCCTGTTCTGGATGAGTTGTAAAGTACGGAGAGTAGAGGTAGGCAAATTTAAAAAGAGACTGTTGCAGTAGTCCAGCCTAGAGAGAACCAAAGCTCTGGAGACAGTGAGCTTCTGGGGGAAGGTGAGGAAAGAAAGAATGCCTCTCAGGAGGTGCAGCTGGTAGTTTGACTTCTTGTAGACGTCAGAGATGTGAGGAGATAAGGAGAGTGTGGAGTCGAAGATGACCCTGAGGTTCTTAGCCTCACATGTGGGAGCAGCAAGAGAGCCAAGAATGGCCGGCCACAGAGTGACAGGAAAGGAAGTTGCAGGTGTGCCGATGAGGAGGATCTCCATCTTACTGGCCTTAAGGCAGAGATCATTGGTGGAACACCACTTCTGGATTGCAGACAGCCAATCTGGGATGAGAGAGGGAGAAGAGGCGGCGGAGAGAAACCTAAAAGCAAACTGAGTGTCATCTTCATAGCACTGAACGTTGGAGCAGAGAGCAGCAATGCAGTGGGTGGAGTTGCCAGGTATTGATTGAACAGCCAGGGACAAAGGTGAAACCCTGGGGGAACACCACAGGTAGAGAGCGAGATTGAGGAGAGGAAGGACCCAAGTTGGACCTGGGAGGGTTGGTCCAGGAGGAAAGAGGTCAGCCAGATCAGTGACACCCAGGTTATGATGGAGCTGATTGAGCAGGATGGCATGGTTGACCATGTTAAAAGCAGAAGAGGGATCTAGTAAGATGTGGACAGGGGGTGATTAGCATCAAGGGTAGAGAGCAGGTCTTCACGGATGTTCAGGAGAGCAGTTTCCATGCTTCTGGCTGCTCTGAAGCTGAACTGATGTTCATGTAGACAACCAACAGATTCAGTGTGAAAATTAAAATGGGAGATAGCCAGCTTTTCTAAGAGTTTGCCCAGTAAAGGAGCAATGGAGATTGGGTGATAGTTAGCCGGAAGGGAGGGGTCGGCAAGGGTTTCTTGAGAAGGGGTGCACAAGAGAGTGCTTCAGGGGGGAAGGGAAAGTTCAGTGGCAAAAGAGTGATTGCAAAAGTCGGCCAAGGCTTGAGCGAGTGTGTTAATGTGGTCCTTGGTGGTTTTGGAAGAACAGGGAAGAACCTGTTTTGACGAGACTTTCATAGATCGGACTTGTCTAGAAACCTTGTAAGGTGTTAACAGAGGAAAGACAGAGAAGGGCGGAGGAGAGATGGCCACAGGGAGGCCGGAGGTAGAGGAGAAGGTAGAGGGAGAGGGAGGAGTGGATGAGAGGGCAGACAGGATGTCCTGGGGTTTAGAGATGAAATGAGAGACCAGGGCCGTGCAGAGGGCCTGGGAGGGGAGAGGAGAGGGTCAGACTGAAGCAGGATTGGCAAGCTCCTTGCAGATTTTAAAGAGTCCGGCCGAGTTGTTAGATGCTGCTGAGATGCAGGCTTGGATGTGAGCTCTCTTCTTGGTGAAGACAGAGAGTCGGTATTGCCTTTGGAGCAGGCAGCAGGCCTGTTTGTCAGAGGATGCACAAGATGTCAGCCATTTCCTCTGAGTTACCATACACTTGCGTTTAAGGGTGACAAGATCTTGAGTCATACCAGGAGTTGCACTTGGCTTTGGGATTCAAGCGGATCCTCATGACAGGGGCAAGTACATGAAGAGTATCAGAATTAGAAGAGTGGAGCTTGGAAAGGGCTGTGTTAGGATGTGAGTCAGCCAGAGGTGCAGGAGGGGGAGAGAAAGCCTTGACTGACACACGCTTCATCAGTCAGATGACCGAGACAGTGGGTGGCAGTGTGGGGGTTACCTTGGCCTGAGGGGTAGAGAGAGAGATGAGAGGAGGGGAGAAGGTGGTCACTCCAGAAGTGAGAAGTGGTGAGAGGTTAAGAGAGGGTGAGGTCTGAGGAGATAAGATCATCCAGAGTGTGCCCTACAGAGTGAGTCGGACCAGAGGGAAGAATAGAGAGAGAGTCCAGAGGAGGGACGGGAAGCATCCAGGAGGATGTTGAGGTCTCGAAGGAGGAGGAGTTGAGTGGTCCAGGGCAGGAGGGAAGAGGAGAGGTCTGCCCACTCAGAGAGGAAAGAGATTGTCTGACCAGGTGGCCAGCAGATAGTAGCCACAGTGAGAGAGTGGCCAGGAGAGAGAGAAGGCCAGCTGACAAGGCATTGAAATGAGGAATAGGCTTGCATAGGAATGATAGAGGCAGGAATCCACTCTGGGACGATCAAGGCTACACACCCACCGGAACGGTTGGATCTGGGCGCAGAGAGAACCTTGTAGCCGTCAACAAGGAGAGTGTCAAAACGTGTGACAGAACTGACTGTGAACCATGTCTTGGTGAAAGTGAGAACATCAAGGTCGAGTTCTTCCAGGAGATGGCAGTTGTCAGATGGGTGTTTGACAGCTGAGCCAGAATTTAGTGTGGCAATGTGAAGAAGGTTGCCACCATTGAAAGACTTCCAGGGAGGGGTACAAATCAGAGATAATCCCTGCAGAAGTGTAGAAGGAGCCCGAGGGAGGGCAGAAGAGGAAGGAGGAGAGGCCAAGGTAGCCAAGGAGGAGGATGAGGGTGCCAAAGAGATGGCAGAGGAAGGAGGCAAGGAAGCCGAAGAAGGGGGAGAAGGGACCGCAGGAGAGGAAAGGAAATGTATAAGGTGCGGGAAGAGTCTATCAAAGAGGAGGAGGTTGGCCTGAGGGCCTTTTACCAAGACAGTGCCATTCAGGTACACATTAATGATGACCTTAGAGGAGTGGAAGCGGGCCTGGAGTGCCTCCCACTGGGTGCCACGATTAATGGGAGAGAAAGAGAAAGGAGAGAGCACAGAGACCATATGAAGAGTCCATAGGTCTGGCGAAGGAACGACAAAGAGGATGTCGGAGGGGGTCTGTCTGGAGGAAGCGCTGGAATAGGTGTCAGCAAAGGGAGGCCTGGGTTGGAGCTCAGGATATCCTTTTTGAACTTTTTCCTACCAGACTTAGTGAGAACGGCAGGATAGACAATAGAGAAGCAGTTAGAGAAGATAGGAGAAACAGAGACCTCCATAGAGGATGCAAAGGTGGGGGACAGAGAGGAGAGAGGAAAAGGGGGCAGGTGAGGAGTAGAAGAACGATAAGGAGGCGAGCCACTGGTGCCGGACACAAGGGGTTTGGGGGATGCAAGCAGACAAGACCGAATGAGACAAGAACAAGTTAGTATATAAATAAACTAATTTAACGAAGGGCTAGAAGGGACAAAGAGAAGAGTAATCAAGTAGAAGTGAAAGAAAAAAAAAACAGTTAACAGAGTTAGAACAAGGGGACCTGAAAGGAAGAGCAGGGGCTGGAAAGAACGAAGGTCAATGGAACCTAAGGAGAAGCATGAAAAAACATACAGACGTAGGCAGTACCGTATATGGCAAGAACAAAAGGACACAACAAGGAAACAACCAAGCAGAGATAGGACTAGATAAATGAGCAGTGATCAAAGGGGACCTATGAAGAAGAGTGAGAAAACAAACGGAGGAAGGCAGTGCAACAGGAACAGTGAAATAAGTGAAGGGGCACAGAAGAAATAACACAGAGCAACACAGCGTAGTAAAAGGGTCTGGGAGGGAAAAAGGGCAGGGGTAGGGGGCCTGCAGGAGGGTAAGGATGCACAGAGGGTGCGTGGGTGTTAGTGAGGGAAAATAGTAGGGCACGAAGCACACGCGATCAAGGAATGTGAGGGAGCTGCTTGGGCGAGAGCTGCGAAGGCACGAGCACAGCCACCGATAGAAGGGGCACGGAAGCTCACGTGATCAAGGATTGCGAGGGACCACGCGGGCTGAGGATGCACAGGTGTGAGCTAGCCAAGGATGAAAGGAGTGCAGCAGCACACATGATCAAGCATTGCAAGGGACCACACAGGCTGAGGCCACGCGGGTGCAAGTGTAGTCAAGGATGAATCGGCGGGGAAGCCACTCTATCAATGAATGCGAGTGACTACTTGGGCCGGGGTTGTGCAACGTGAAGAGGGAAGGATGGGAGTTGCGTGGCACACACGCAATCAGGATTGCAAGGGACCATGCAGTCTGCAGGGCACAGGTGCATGCACAGCCAAGAATGGAACGAGCAGAGGTACACGCGATCAGGATTGTGAGGGACCACGTGGGCTGAGGACGTACAGGCACGAGCGTAGCCAAAGATAGAAGGGTGCGAAAGCACATGCGTTCAAGGAATGTGAGGGACCACACGGGTTGAGGTGAGCTCAAGGAGGGGTGGGAGAGGTCAAGCAGGTAGGAAACAGAGGGAAGGGGGCGCAAGGGACAAGGGCAGAGATGCAGGTTGCAGGGGTAGGAAGCGACGCAGTCAGAGGAGTAGGCACAGTCGAAGGGCTAAGAAGTGCAGGACAAGCTAACTTCCAGCAACTTCTTACCTGGGGGCTGCAGACAGGAGGGTGAGTAATCCACACTCACTGTCTGTGCCACACACCCAATTGCCGACAAACACCTACATCGTTCAACACCGTGGCATTGTCCTGCGAGGGCTTTGACGCAGAGGGTCCGAACCTCGGATTTTATAGGCTCGGAAGAGAGGATGTATCAAATGTGCTACGTGTCGTTGGGCAGTGTCTCCTGTGAACCTCCGTCGTTCAACACTGCGGCCTTGTCCTGCAGGGCTTTTAGAAATGTGCCATGTCTGAGGGTATGGGAACGGAGGGGGGCAAGGGATAATTATGTCAACCCAATTAAAGTAGAAGGGATGGTATTCTATGTAGACCTTCTTATATTTATTTTTTCATTTATTTATGTTGTGTTAGTTTAAAAGAGGAAAAAAATGCTTTTCACATAAAATGTCAAGTTCAAAACACAGGCAATACAAGTATATATTAAAAACAAATTCATTTAGAACAAAAGATACCACAATCAGTACTTGAAATACAATTGTTAAATTCCACATTTTTAGTTTGGGCTGTAAGGTGTCGCCTGCTAACAATATTTGTACTCCTGGGAGGCTTCAGTTAAAAAGGTTTGGATGCTGCTGTTCCAAGAGCACATGATTTTGTGTCATGGGGCTGTTGAAATACAGGGAGTTGAAATGTTCAGCCCAGGATGACACAGTTTGGTCAACCGTGGAACTGGTTCAATGGCCCTTTTATAGTTGCTGAAGATTTCCCCTTCTGCAGTTAAGGTATCAGGAAGACAAGCTTGGCTACATTTGAGCGACGTCAAGGTTTATAAAGGCGAGACCCCCCTCCAACGGTTGCTGACCCAGAAGCAAGACAAGAAGAAGAATTTCCATGTGTGTAGATTCGATCAATGACCAAGACAGCAACAAGTGATTAGCACATTCAACGGATACTCCTTATATATTTTAGCAGGAAGTGCAAAGACTTGCAGAAGAATTCCAGAGGCTGAAATGAACTTTTAGAAATATATTGAGGAAACAAATAATACATCAGTATTATGCCTAAACGTCTGCTTTTTATTAGAAATTGGAAGAGAAATCAATATCCAGATTCATCTCATGGAGGATATCTGTTTCAATTAATAAGATACATGTTACTAATGCAAACAGTCTCATAGTTGCTATTTTTGTGTTCTTACTTCAAGCCTTCCCTGACCTTGTTAGGAGAGATGTTGATATTCATACCTTTTTACATGATCCCAAGAATGGTCCAGTGATAACGAGATTATTGACAGCGATTATTGAACAAATTGCACAATTACAGATGAGAAATTGAATACTTACAGTACCAATGATTCCAGAAGAGGGCAATGTGGTTATAGAGAGAGCATTAGCTCAGCATGCGTTAAGATGGCACATAAAAATGTTCTCCAGACTTTTATGTGTAATATGTATGTGCATGTGTATTCTCTTTATCTTTCTGTATCTCACGTTTCTAAAAAGCTTTTTTTTTTTTTGCTACTGATAACATTGAAAAAGACTGTCTGTGATTCTTCCCAGTGCAGGTAGAAATGATGTTAATTTTGTTAATCTTTACGAGGATATTAAATGACATAAGAGAGATGCAGAAGAAGATAATCAGGGGATAAATACTTACCTTGATAACGCAGCTCGCTCACCTGGGAAATAATAAATGGTATCAGCACATGAAAAATGTGGGGGAAAGAGCATCTGATGAGCATTGCTATGTCTGCTCTCTCATGCCCTATGCCATGAATACTGTCAAAACTTTAATGTCCAAAGAAATGCCAGCACAGGATGCAAAGTGCCTCAGTTATCTAGCAGCATGCACTACAAGAGGACAGTTCCAAGGGAGCTGGGCGACATTGCGATGGAGAACAAGACAATCGTTTCCATACCACCATACCAGGATGATTGTATCACAACAACTCAAATGAAGTAGGAACCTGGATGAACAGACAGGATGCTCATGTACACTGTTGCAGGCCAGGACAAAGTGCTCGTTGAAGAAATTAAGAGAATGAACTGTTCTGATATGACATAGAAGACTGGAATGCTTGGATGCTGGGAACGGTCACAGGTGTTCATCTATGGTCGAGTACACACCAGTAAAGGATGGGAAGATGGAATGTGCAGCTCATCTACTAAGAAAAGAAGCAGTGCAAGGAGTGCAAAAGGGAAACGATGAGTTTTTGAAGTCATGATCTAAATACTCTAAGCTGCTGACATGGGTGAAGAATGAAGCTGGGCCAGTATCTGGAATCCCATTAATAAATGTGTCTATGTGCTTTCAAAGCAAGAGAAAGAATTTTGTTCAACATAACAAGGGGTGTAAAAACACCATGGACGTTCCAGGAATGAGGAGAGGGGCGGCTGTCCTAATGGATCGGTATTAGGCCTGTGTATCAAGAGCATATGTGAAGTTACCCAGGAATTGGGGTGGAGCGTGCTTTCTTGTTCACATCCATGTTCCATCGTTGGTGATCCCACAAAGTGACCATTAAACCTAGTTTCACACCACCTTCTGGTAAATGTCTTTATCAGTATTAGGTCCCCAACATATAATTTTGGTGTCTCTGCAACTGATACCAATGAGAAATATTGTTTGCCCAACCCTATCAAATGCTTGTTCTGTGGAAGTCCTCAAGCCAAGTGCCAAAACCATCAACCATGCAGCTGGGGGAAATGGACTCTAATTCTCAGTTCCAATGTACTAGGCCTAGTGACAATGAGATCGCACAAGGGCAGGGGGGAGGGGAGGGGAAAGTGCCACAGTGAGGGGAGGATCAGCAAGTGCCGAACATGGGATCAAAACGAAAAATGGTGTGGCCAACAGGTGGTAAGTGCAAGTGTTAAAAATGCAGACAACAGGTGTCTTGTATGTGCAGGTAAGGGGACTGTAGGGTTGCAGATACAGACCACAAGTGCAAGGGTTGCCAGGAGGCAGTGCCGGTGTGCAACTGAGCGGACGGGGACCTTGGCCCAAGTTCAGAGGGTAACCAGGTGACCAGTGCAGTATCAGACAGGAGATCAGCAGGGGAGCGGAAGGGAGAAGGCAGAAGCAAAGATGAAGGTCTTGAGCCACTTCTGGAACTGGAGGTGGTTCTGCTCAAGTTTCAGAGCGGCAGGGAGGCTGTTCCAGGGGGAGGTGCCAGCTGAAGAAAGAGATTTGCCCCAACTCGTTGCTTGGAGAATCGACTGACCCTCAAAGAGTTAGAGGTGGAGGAGCGAAGAGCTCGAGTAGGAAGGTATTTCCGAAGAGAGAGTTGGAGGTTTTCCTTCCCAGGCCCCAGAAGCCCGTGTGGACAATGCAGAGGGTCATGAACTTGATCCTTGCAGCCACTGAGAGCAATGGACAGATTTCAGGGCTGGAGAGATACGATCCCTGGGCTTGAGTCCAAGGACAAGTCTCGCAGTCCTGTTCTGGATGAGTTGTAAAAGACGGAGAGTAGAGGTAGGCAGATTTAAAAAGAGACTGTTGCAGTAGTCCAGCCTAGAGAGAACCAAAGCTCTGGAGACAGTGAGCTTCTGGGTGAAGGTGAGGAAAGGAAGAATGCCTCTCAGGAGATGCAGCTGGTAGTTTGACTTCTCATAGCGGTCAGAGATGTGAGGAGAGAAGGAGAGTGTGGAGTCATAGATGACCCTGAGGTTCTTAGCATCACAGGTGGGAGCAGGAAGAGGACCAAGAGTGGCTGGCCAGAGAATGACAGGAAAGGAAGGTGCAGGTATGCCGATGAGGAGGATCTCCTTCTTACTGGCCTTAAGGCAGAGATCATTGGTGGCACACCACTCCTGGATTGCAGACAGCAAATCTGGAAGGAGAGATGGAGAAGAGGCGGCAGAGAGGGGCCTAAAAACAAACTTAGTTTCATCCGCATAGCACTGAAGGTTGGAGCAGAGAGTAGCAATGCAGTGGGTGGAGTTGCCAGGTATTGATTGAACAGCGTTGTGAGGAGAGAAGGAGAGTGTGGAGTCATAGATTACCCTGAGGTTCTTAGCATCACAGGTGGGAGCAGGAAGAGGGCCAAGAGTGGCTGGCCAGAGAATGACAGGAAAGGAAGGTGCAGGTATGCCGATGAGGAGGATCCCCTTCTTACTGGCCTTAAGGCAGAGATCATTGGTGGCACACCACTCCTGGATTGCAGACAGCGAATCTGGAAGGAGAGAGGGAGAAGAGGCGGCAGAAAGGGGCCTAAAAGCAAATTTAGTTTCATCCGCATAGCACTGAAGGTTGGAGCAGAGAGTAGCAATGCAGTGGGTGGAGTTGCCAGGTATTGATTGAACACCACAGGTAGATAGTGATATTGAGGAGAGGAAGGACCCAAGTTGGACCTGGGAGTGTCGGTCCGAGAGGAAAGAGGTCAGCCAGATCAGTGATACCCAGGTTATCACAGAGCTAATTGAGCAGGATGGCATGGTTGACCATATTAAAAGCAGAAGAGAGATCTATTAAAATGAGGACAGGAGGGTGATTAGCATCAAGGTTAGAGAGCAGGTCTTCACGGATGTTCAGGAGAACAGTTTCCATGCTTCTGGCTGCTCTGAAGCCGGACTGATGTTCATGGAGACAACCAACATATTCATTGTGAAAATTAAAATGGGAGATGGCCAGCTTTTCTAAGAGTTTGCCCAGTAAAGGAGTAATGGAGATCGTGTGATAGTTAGCTGGACGGGGGGGGTCGGCAAGGGTTTCTTGAGAAGGGGAGCACAAGAGAGTGCTTCCGGGGGGAAGGGAAGGCGCTAGTGGCGAAACAGTGATTGCAAAAGTCAGCCAAGGCTTGAACGAGGGTGTCAATGTGGTCCTTGGTGGTTTTTGGTGGTTTTTGAAGAACAGGGAAGAACCTGTTTTGATGAGACTTTCATAGATCAGACTTGTCTAGAAACCTTGTCAGGTGTGAACAGAGGAAAGACAGAGAAGGGCGGAGGAGAGATGGCCACAAGGATGCCGGAGGTAGAGGACAGGGTAGAGAGAGAAGGAGGAAAGCATGAGGGGGTAGACAGGATGACCTGGGTTTTAGAGATGAAATGAGAGGCCAGGGCCATGCAAAGAGCCTGGGAGGGGAGAGGAGAGGGTCAGAATGAAGCAGGATTGGCCATCTCCTTGCAGATTTTAGAGTCCGGCCGAGTTGTTAGATGCTGCAGAGATGCAGACTTGGATGTGAGCTCACTTCTTGGTGAAGACAGAGAGTCAGTATTGCCTTTGGAGCAAGTGGCAGGCCAGTTTGTCAGAGGATGCACAAGATGTCAGACATTTCCTTTCAGTCACCAGACACTTGCGTTTAAGGGTGACAAGGTCTGAGTCGTCAGGGTTACACACATTTTTATTTCTTTTCTGTGTATTTTCCGACTATCATCAGTCTAGGTCCGATACTCTACATTTTGACTAGTTGTAAAATCCAAAAAACGCTAATAAAAAAATTAATGTTTATTTGGGAAGCAACACAGAAAATAAATCAAAATTTGTGGAACCCTGAAGGCAAAACTCAGGAACGCATTACCATGGATTAATCCAAAAGGTGAAGTAATAATACAATAAATGTGACTCAAATTCGAGTGTGATACAACTAAAGGGAAGATTCGAGGTCCTGATTCCCAATTCAGGTTCTAGTTTTGTAGATAAAGGTCTGAGTTGTACCAAGAGTTGCACTTGGCTTTGGGATTCAAGCGGATCATTATGACAGGGTCAAGTACATCAAGAGTACCAGAGATAAAAGAGTGGAGCTTGGAAAGGGCTGTGTTAGGATGTGAGTCAGCCAGAGGTGCAGGAGGGGGAGAGAAAGTGATGGCGAAAGCCTTGACTGACACAAGCGTCATCGGTCAGATGACCGAGAAGGTGGGTGGCAGTGTTGGGGTTACCTTGGCCTGAGGGGTAAAGAGAGAGATGAGAGGAGAGGAGAAAGTGGTCACTCCAGGAGTAAGGCACAGGAAGCATCCAGGTGGATGTTGAGGTCTCCAAGGAGGAGGAGTTGAGTGGTCGAGGCCAGGGGGGAGGAGGAGAGGTTTGCCCACTCAGAGAGGAAAGAGGTTGTCTGACCAGGTAGCCGGCAGATAGTAGCCACAGTGAGAGAGTGACCAGGAGAGAGAGAAAGCCTACAGACTAGGCATTCAAAGGAGGAGTAGGCCTGCATAGGAATGATAGAGGCAGGGATCCACTCCGGGAAGATCAAGGCTACACACCCACCGGAACGGTTGGATCTGGGCACCGAGAGGACCTTGTAGCCATTAGCAAGGAGAGTGTCGAAACGTGTGACAGAACTGACTGTAAACCATGTCTTGTTGAGACTGAGAACATCAAGGTCAAGTTCTTCCAGGAGATGGCAGATGTCAGATGGGTCTTTTCCAGCTGAGCCAGAATTGAGTGTGGCAATGTGAAGAAGGTTGCCACCCTTGAAAGACTTCCGGGGAGGGGTACGGAGATACTCCCTGCGGAAGTGTAGAAGGAGCCTGAGGGAGGGCAGAAGAGGAAGGAGGTGAGGCCAAGGTAGCCAAGGAGGAGGGTGAGGGTGCCAAAGAGGTGGCAGAGTAAGGAGACAAGGAAGCTGAAGAAGGGGGAGAAGGGACCACAGGAGAGGAAGGGATATTGATAAGGCACAGGAAGCGTCTATCAAAGAGGAGGAGGTTGGCCTGAGGGTCTTTTACCAAGACAGTGCCATTCAGGTACACATTAATGATGACCTTAGGAGTGGAAGAGCGCCAGGAGTGCTTCCCACTGGGTGCCACGATTAATGCGAGCGAAAGAGAAAGGAGAGAGCACAGAGACCATATGAAGAGTCCACATGTCTGGCGAAAAAACGACAAAGAGGATGTTGGTGGGGTCTGTCAGGAGAAAGCACTGGAATAGGTGTCAGCAAAAGGAGGCCTGGGTTGGAGGCCAGGATATCCTTTTTGAACTTTTTCCTACCAGACTTAGTGAGAACAGCAGGATAGTCAATAGAGAAGCAGTTAGAGAAGATAGGAGAAACGGAGACCCCCATAGAGGATGCAAAGGGGGGGAGAGAGGAGAGAGGAAGAGGAGGGAGGTGAGGAGTGGGAGAATGATAAGGAGGCTAGACACTGGGGCAGGCACAAGGGGGCTAGGGGATGCAAACAGATGAGACCGAACGAGACAAGAACAAGTTAGTAAATAAATAAACTAATTTAACGAAGGGCTAGAAGGAACAAAGAGAAGAGTAATCAAGTAGAAGTGAAAGACAAAAAAAAGTTAACATAGTAAGGGACCTGAAAGGAAGAGCAGGGGCTGGAAAGAACAAAGGTCAAGGGAACCTAAGGAAAAGCATGAAAAAAAATATAGATGTAGGCAGTACTGTATATGGCAAGAACAAAAGGACACAACAGGGAAACAACCAGGCAGAGCTAGGACTAGATAAATGAGCAGTGATCAAACGGAACCTATGGAGAAGAGTGAGAAAACAAACAGAGGTAGCCAGTGCAACAGGAACAGTGAAATAAGTGAAGGGGCACAGAAGAAGAAACACAGAGCAACACAGCGTAGCAACAGGGTCTGGGAGGGAAAAAGGGCAGGGGTGGGGGACCTGCAGGACGGCAAGGACGCTCAGAGGGTGCATGGGTGCTAGTGAGGCAAAACAGAAGGGCACGAAGCACGCGCGATCAAGGAATGAGAGGGACCCGCACGGGCGAGAGCTGCGAAGGCATGAGCGCAGCCATGGATGGAAGGGGTGTGGAAGCTCATGTGGTCAAGGATTGCGAGGTACCACGCATGGGTGCAAGCGTAGCAAGGATGGAAAGGGCACAGAAGCACACAAGATCAAGGATAGCGAGGGACCACGCGGGCTGAGGACGCACAGGTGTGAGCTAGCCAAGGATGAAAGGGGCGCTGCAGCACACATGATCAAGGATTGCGAGGGACCACACAGGCTGAGGACATGCGGGTGCAAGTGTAGTCAAGGATGAAGGGGCACGGAAGCCACGCGATCAAGGAATGCGAGTGACCATGTGGGCAGGGAACACGCAACGTGAACAGGGAAGGATGGGAGTGGCACGGCGCACACGCAATCAGGGACTGCAAGGGACCACGCAGGCTGCAGGGCGCAGATGTGAGCATAGCCAAGAATGGAACGAGCAGAGGTACATGCGATCAGGTTGTGAGGGACCACGTGGGCTGAGGACGTACAGGCACAAGCGTAGCCAAGGATAGAATGGCGCAGAAACATATGCGTTCAAGGAATGTGAGGGACCACACGGGCTGAGGTGAGCTCAAGGAGGGGTGGGAGAGGTCAAACAGGTAGGAAACAGAGGGAAGGGGGCGCACCAGGCAAGGGACAAGGGCAGGGATGCAGGTAGCAGGGGTAGGAAGCGACGCAGTCAGAGGAGTAGGTACAGTCGAAGAGCTAAGAAGTGCAGAGCAAGCTAACTTCCCGCAACTTCTTCCCTGGCTGCCGCCGACAGGAGGGTGAGTCGTCCACTCTCACTGTCTACGCCGCAGACCCAATCGCCGCCAAACACCTGCATCATTCAACACTGTGTGGTTGTCCTCCGAGGGCTTTGCCACAGAGGGTCCGAACCTCGGATTGTATAGGCTCGGAAGCGTGGATGTAGCAAATGTGCTACGTGTCGTTGGGCAGTGTCTCCTGCGCACCTCCGTCGTTCAACACTGCGGCCTTGTCCTGCAGGGCTTTTATACATGTGCCATATTTGAGGGTGTGGGAATGGAGGGGGCAAGGGATAATTATGTCAACCCAATTTAAAGTAGAAGGGATGGTATTCTATGTAGCCCTTCTTATATTTATTTATTTATTTATTTTATTCATTTATGTTGTGTTACAGTTTAAAAGGGGAAAATGCTTTTTAAATGAAATGTCAAGTTTAAAAGACAGGTAATGCAAGTATATATTAAGAACAAATTCATTTAGAACACAAAAAACACACTCAGTACTTGAAATAAAATTGTTAAATTCCACATTTTTAGTTTGGGCTATAAGGTGTCGTCCGCCAACAATATTTGTACTACTGGGAGGCTTCAGTTAAAAAAGATTTGGATGCTGCTGTTCCAAGAGCACACGATTTTGGATCATGTGGCTGTTGAAATACAGGGAGTTGACATGTTCAGTCCTGGATCACACAGTTTGGTGAACCGTGCAACTGAGGATTAGAGTCCATTTCCCCCGGTTGCATGGTTGGTGGTTTTGGCACTTGGCTTGGGACTTCCACAGAAGAGGCACGTGATAGGTTTGGGGAAACAAGATGTCTCATTGTTATCAGTAGCAAAGAACTTCTGCCATTTCTGGGCATTCTATTTGTTTATTTTGTGTTCTGTATAACATAGTCACGCTGAGAGAAGTGCTTCGAGGAACTAACCAAGTCAAACTATCAGCTGCACCTCATCAGAGGGATTCTTCATTTTCTCACTTTCCCCCAGAAACTCATTGTCTCTGGAGCTCTGGTCCTCTCTAGGCTGGACTATTGCAACAGCCTCTTTCTAAATCTTCCTGCTCTACTCTTCAACCTTTACACCTTATCCAGAACAGGACTGCAAGACTTGTCCTTGACCTCAAATCCAGGGATCATATATCTCCAGCTCTGAAATCTCTTCACTGGCTCCAACTTCAAGACCCTCTGCATCGTCCACAAGGCTTTATGGGGCCTGGTACCGCTCTACATCCAACTTTCCCTTCCAAAACATCTTCCTTCTCAAGCTCTCAGCTCATCCACCTCCAAATCTCTGAGGGCCAGACGCTTCTCCAAGCAGATAGCTGGGGGCAGATCTAGCTCCTCGGCTGGGCCCTTCCTTTGGAACAGCATCCCTCCCTCTCTCAAACTTGAGCAGAACCACCTCCAGTTCCGGAAGCAACTCAATACCTTCCTTTTTGCGTCTGCTTTCTCTCTTGCTCTCCCCTGTTGATGCACCTGACTGCTCCACACACTGGTCACCTCGTCACTCTCTGAACTCAGGCCCAGGCTCCTGCATGTCCAGTTGCCCTCGGGGCTCCCCAGCACTTAAGGGTCTGTATCTGCAACCCTACTGTCCCTTTTCTCTGCACTTATGAGCCACCCGCTGGATGCACTTGTGAGTTAACTGCACTTCCCCCATCCCCTGCCCCTTGGCACTTCTCCCCTTTCCTCTTCCCCGCACTTGCACAATCTGAATGACACAAAGCCTAGTAAGATGGTTATTTTGTCCTCCCTTTGTTTTCCCTTCCTTGTCTTGTTGCGCCTAGAAACATCTGTGTACCGGTGCATTATAAATGCCACATCATATCATAACCAATTGGGGAAAGAAGGGAGGCTGTATGCTGATATTAAATATGGCTCTTGCAGTGTGGTAAAAGGTACTATTTTACATGTCGAATAACATTCAGAACAAACTGTTTCTCAGTGCTACAAACTTGGGCAGGTAACAGAACTGGGACCAGGGACGACCTGAGGCCCTTTCAGCTTTTTCAGGGTCCCAAAGAGATAAAGCGATTTACTCAGGATCACAGACATGTGTACGTGGGGGAAAGCCTGCAATTAGAGAACTTTTGGTCTTGCCTTTTTGTTACACAGAGCATAAGGACACACACATTGCATCAGTTGAGTTTATTACACAAATAAGGCTGAGCTTTTGGTGTCCATGGAGGTAGTTAGTGCGGTAGACGTGCGGGCGCTCCTTTATTACACTCAAGTAATAGATGGCTCTTGCTAAAGTCACAAAGCTCCTGGTGGCCATACATCTAGTAAGGGGTGAAGAGTTTGGAGAGTGCTAGACGATGTGAACTGTTTCCTTAGAGCACCCCTTCTGCACAGATCGGCAAGTTTTATTTTTTAGACTTGCATCTGCCAGCCCTGCTGCAATTGAATGTGGAGTACTACGTGAGGAAGACACCTGGAGAGATCCATGCAGAAGCACATGCAAACAAGCTGATGCAGTCTCCCATATTAATACAGATGATTATTGATAGAAGGCCAGGGATAATCTGCACAGCTATTTGCAGTTGCTGCTGAGGTCCTTTGAGGTTACATTCTGCCTTAGACGAAAGATCCCCCTTTTTAGTTTTGGGTGCAAGCAACACCCATAAACCAAAACGATTGCATTGGAGAACAGATAGGGAGTAATGACATCTAAGGAGGGACACAGCCTACACAAAAGCCCAAACTGTTGGCATTGCCAATGCTTGATTCGATAGCACTCAGTAAAGCATAGAAAATGTAGGAACGGTGTAAAACCCGGAACAGGCCGGAACGGGCCGGAACGGTACCCTAATATATAAAATGGCAGCAAAACTCACCTGAAAATGATGCAAACACACATGAAGAACATTTTGGAAATGGGATAGGTTGAACAATGTGCTGTCATTAACCCATTACTGCCCAAAATCTAAATTTTCAGACGAAAAAGTACCCGGAACGGCCCGGAACGGTACCCTAATATATAAAACGGCAGCAAAACTGACATGAAAATGATGCAAACACACATGAAGAACATTTTGAAATGGCAAAGGATGAACAATGTGCTGTCATTAACCCATTACTGCCCAAAATCTATATTTTCACACGAAAAAAAACCCGGAACGGGCCGGAACGGTACCCTAACATATAAAATGGCAGCAAAAAGCACCTGAAAATGATGCAAACACACATGAAGAACATTTTGAAATGGCAAAGGATGAACAATGTGCTGTCATTAACCCATTACTGCCAAAATCTACATTTTAACACGAAAAAGTACCCGGAACGGGCCGGAACGCTACCCTAATATATAAAACGGCAGCAAAACTCACCTGAAAATGATGCAAACACACATGAAGAACATGTTGAAATGAGAAAGGTGCACCAATATGCTGTCATTAACCCATTATTGCCCAAAATTTACATTTTATCACGAAAAAGTACCCGGAACGGGCCGGAACGGTACCCTAACATAAAAAAAGGCAGCAAAAATCACCTGAAAATGATGCAAACACACATGAAGAATATTTTGAAATGAGAAAGGTGCACCAATATGCTGTCATTAACCCATTACTGCCCAAAATCTACATTTTATCATCAAAAAGTACCCGCAACGGGCCGGAACGCTACCCTAACATATAAAATGGCAGCAAAAATCACCTGAAAATTATGCAAACACACATGAAGTACATTTTGAAATGAGAAAGGTGCTCCAATATGCTGTCATTAACCCATTACTGCCCAAAATCTACATTTTATCACGAAAAAGTACCCGGAACGGGCCGGAACGGTACCCTAACATATAAAAAGGCAGCCAAAATCACCTCAAAATAATGCAAACACACATGAAGAACATTTTGAAATGAGAAAGGTGCACCAATATTCTGTCATTAACCCATTACAGCCCAAAATCTACATTTTCACATGAAAAAGTACCCGGAACGGGCCGGAACGGTACCCTAATATATAAAACGGCAGCAAAACTCACCTGAAAATGATGGAAACACACATGAAGAACATTTTGAAATGAGAAAGGTGCACCAATATGCTGTCATTAACCCATTACTGCCCAAAATCTACATTTTATCACGAAAAAGTACCCGCAACGGGCCGGAACGCTACCCTAACATATAAAATGGCAGCAAAAATCACCTGAAAATTATGCAAACACACATGAAGTACATTTTGAAATGAGAAAGGTGCTCCAATATGCTGTCATTAACCCATTACTGCCCAAAATCTACATTTTATCACGAAAAAGTACCCGGAACGGGCCGGAACGGTACCCTAACATATAAAAAGGCAGCCAAAATCAGCTCAAAATGATGCAAACACACATGAAGAACATTTTGAAATGAGAAAGGTGCACCAATATGCTGTCATCAACCCATTACAGCCCAAAATCTACATTTTCACATGAAAAAGTACCCGGAACGGGCCGGAACGGTACCCTAATATATACAACGGCAGCAAAACTCACCTGAAAATGATGCAAACACACATGAAGAACATTTTGAAATGGCAAAGGATGAACAATGTGCTGTCATTAACCCATTACTGCCCAAAATCTAAATTTTCAGACGAAAAAGTACCCGGAACGGCCCGGAACGGTACCCTAATATATAAAACGGCAGCAAAACTCACCTGAAAATGATGCAAACACACATGAAGAACATGTTGAAATGAGAAAGGTGCACCAATATGCTGTCATTAACCCATTATTGCCCAAAATTTACATTTTATCACGAAAAAGTACCCGGAACGGGCCGGAACGGTACCCTAACATATAAAATGGCAGCAAAAATCACCTGAAAATGATGCAAACACACATGAAGAACATTTTGAAATGAGAAAGGTGCACCAATATGCTGTCATCAACCCATTACTGCCCAAAATCTACATTTTATCACGAAAAAGTACCCGCAACGGGCCGGAACGCTACCCTAATATATAAAATGGCAGCGAAACTCACCTGAAAATGATGCAAACACACATGGAGAACATTTTGAAATGAGAAAGGTGCACCAATATGCTGTCATTAACCCATTACTGCCCAAAATCTACATTTTATCACGAAAAAGTACCCGCAATGGGCCAGAACGCTACCCTAAAATATAAAATGGCAGCGAAACTCACCTGAAAATGATGCAAACACATATGAAGAACATTTTGAAATGAGAAAGGTGCACCAATATGCTGTCATTAACCCATTACTGCCCAAAACCTACATTTTATCATGAAAAAGTACCCGGAACGGGTCGGAACGCTACCCTAATATATAAAACGGCAGCGAAACTCACCTGAAAAGGATGCAAGCACACATGAAGAACATTTTGAAATGAGAAAGGTGGACGAATATGCTGTCATTAACCAATTACTGCCCAAAATCTACATTTTATCACGAAAAAGTACCCAGAACGGGCCGGAACGCTACCCTAAAATATAAAACGGCAGCGAAACTCACCTGAAAATGATGCAAACACACATGAAGAACATTTTGAAATGAGAAAGGTGCACCAATATGCTGTCATTAACCCATTACTCACAAACATGGTCTATAGTGATTTGTCTGCCAGTACTTGGATATATGGAGTAGAACTTGTCAGTTAAAGGTATGAGGGTATGCTGTATGGTAGAAGAGCACAGTCTTATCACAGAAGCATTAGCCGATGGCTGTTCAGGCAAGGCTGCCCTGGAGTTCTTCAGGATGAGGGACATGTGATTCGCTCATGGCCCAATCCAGGAGTTGCAGGCGGACCAGGGTGTGCAGGGGTGAAGGTCAGGGAGGGACTGGGAAAGGACCAAACAAGCAAAAAAACACTAAGACGAAATGAAAGTGGAGGGATGGGGGACAGTAAGAGGAAACACAAGAGCAGGGGCACTCACCAGCAGTGTCTGGTAGGGCTGCGCAAGTGGAATCAAGTGGGTGAGGGGAGCACATGCAAAGGAGAAGACTCTCCGCTCTTCGCTACCTGTTGGGACAAGTGACTCGCTCAGTATAACTTGGCTAGTGCTGTGGATATGCTTATGTTTATATACATTCCACTGCACAAGTGGAAGGCACAGGCAGAGGAGTGCAACTTTGTGTGACAAGTTTGTAAGATGGGGCATTGGGTATGACTGCAATGAATACCCAAATTCAGCAATGGCACTAAGTACAATTCACCAGTGTCACTTACCACCCTCAGTGTAATAAATCAGCAAAGGCGAGAGACATTAGTACTTGTATGTTAGCATAGATTTTATAACATTTAACCAAACCAAAAGCACGCCGGTCAAGTGGCACAGTGAGTAGAGTGCTCGCTTTGACATCAGTGCAGAGCCTGCGAACGCAGGTTCGAATCCGGGCAGCGCCAAACTCAGCGTTTCATCCTTCCGAGGTCGATAAATGAGCACCACACACCGTGGGTAATAATAAGCAGCGCTCAGATACCTGAGGGTTCGTAGCGCTATATAAATGCCAAATTATTATTATTATTATTATTATTAAATGTAAATACATGAAATAACATTGTAAATGAGATACTCTAACATGGTTTCAAGCTACCAATAAGACATGTATAGATGAGCTCTCTTTCACAATATATGCCATCCCTTTCTTCAAACTCTTGACCAAGCCACCTGAGAGCCTTGGGAGATCATCTCACTTGTAGGATGTCAGTAAAACCTGCCTTCTATTCCTGTTAATCTAGCACAAGAGACAAGCAGATTGTGTTGCCTGAACCAGCTGCATCTGGCAAATGTTGTGCTAACAAGTCACATAAAACTTAACATAAAATGTCTTTCAAAGGTTGTCCATAAACTTTGATGCAGTGTGAGTGTCATATTTTATTGGTCTTTTGGTAGACATCTGTGTGTATTTGAAGAGATTTATTCTGTTTTTTCAAATACATAGTGCTTCCCTAAATGCACTTCGGACATTTGTACAGACCACTAGGGAAATGAGCTAGGTCAAGGCAAGACAAATGATACCAGTCCTGGCATAGTCCCTGGCAGAGTATCATTTTTGATTTTGTTGGTTTTTTACAGAGTTTACCCATGAAACAGAGGAACCAAGTTGCTGTGTAATAGGCATCTAATGCTGTAGATAAGAATTCAACAGTGGATGTTGCCTCTTTTGGAGGATTCCTTGAAAAAGGTGTATTAAAATCTTTCTTAATATTCCGCTTAATCTCTTTTTTTGCTCTGCAATATTTTTGTTTCTTCAACTGTGATTTTGGGAGAAAGGATTTTCCACTAATTAATTCCATAGCTATCCACTGCCGTACAGCAGTCATGTCTGCAGGGAATGGTACAAGTGACCCACTACACAATGTATGTGCAAATAAGCAGAGAAATAGTCCACAACTGGATGAATCATGCTGAGCTGGTACATCATGAGGAGCATGGATTGTCCACTTAGACCAGTCAATTGTGGATGCCACCTGCATGTCCATGAATGTTTGTAGTATGTTTATGTACTTTGTGTAGAGGGTTTTATTGGAGTCTAAATATAGAATAATCTTCCACTTCATGAACACCAGCATAAGAACCCAGTGAGTATTTTGCACATTTGTGGGGATGATCCAGATGTCCTTTGCCATAATATTTGATTTGATGCCAAACTCGTGAACACTTGAAGAGTATCCACGTAAGTCAATGGAATGAATTATGAATGGACTGAAAACACTCACACGTGCATCACATTCAGTGACATGTTTTAGAGAAGCTCTAGTAAGCAAGAAGCCTTCAATGACTGTGTCAACCAGCCAGTTATCACCTAAGAGAGATTTCATGTCTTCAACATTGATGTAAATATTTTGAACTAGGACACTCTGCATGCGTGGATAATCTGGTATTAAGTCCCATGGAAGGGGCACCGTTTTATTTGTTTGTTTAGGTGAGCTTGACCGCTGCGGTACACCCAGATCATACTCGTCTACCAGAAAAGAGGTAAAATGTTCTTTCTTGGGAACATTCTCATATGGGTTCAATTGTTTAGTATGTTTATTTTTTGCTTTAATGTCTTCCTGAGTGTCATCAAATTTAGTTTCACTCATCAGAATAGAATCCATTGCGGCTACAGTCTGCAGCTCATCTTTCTGTCTAATTCTTTTCCTTCCAGATTTTCCTTTTCTGACATTCATCCTGAGCATTTTCAGAGAATACACTATTCTTTTCTTACTTGAACTCTTACCAATTGACTTCTGTGCAGCCAGAATGTGGTAGCATGTTCGTGAACTGTTGCAAGAGCATGTTTCAACTGGGAATAACTTTACCACATACTTTTTGTCACGTAATCCGGTAACTATGAAACATCCAGACTGTGCCTGAAGAAATACTCGGTTTTGCTTAACTATCAAGTCTGTTAGGCCTTCCATTGCATTTGATTTGCGCTCATCACCTTTTGATATTGTTACAGGTTCTTCATCATAGTGACCCTTCTTTATAAAGTCCACTATCTTTTCCACAGGTATGTAATCAAATGGGAATTCAATATCACCAGAATTAAGTTTTTTGCCAGCATGCCTGTTGGACAGGTGATAATTCCCCATACCACACTGTCCTCTCAACACTTCCTTTAGATAAAATGTTTGCAAAAAGTAGATTGCCAATACCATTTCATCCATGTGAACCTCTTTGTGCTTAGTCAGTCTTTTCATCACTGCATTCATGCTTTCTGACACATCAGTCGTAACTCCACTGGTTTTCCTATAAATGCCAACTGTTTCCAAGACCCATCTGCCTGCCTTTGTCAAGATGTCATTGCTCAGTTTTTCCTCAAAATATTTCACAAAAGAAGCACTCCATGTGGCCCTTAGTTTTTCCAACAATGTTAGAAAGTCTTCTTCAGTTTTGCAGTCTAAGAGCTGTAGAATATTATTGGTGTACACTTTTCTGTCTGCTTTTCCTCCTTCATGACCTGAAACCCAGAATTCCACGTCTTTCAGTATGTGGTTCCAACAAACCACATGCTTGCATCTTGGAATAATATTCTCTACAGATTTCACAATAGCAGCTTCTCTGTCTGTTACTATAGTAATGGAACTCTGGTTAATTTGAGGCATACGCTTTGCTACAAAAGAAAGAATTGTTTCATGGACAATCGTTGTGCATTTATCATGAATCAGTACAAAGGCAGGGATTGCAGGATTTTCCTCAAACAATGAACATTGAAATATTAGTGGAGAGAGGTAAAAATCACCTAATTGAAATGTTGTGTCATATGAAATTAGGGTTCTTGAATTCAACTTCATCACTTCCTCAAAAATATTGATAATGTCTGGAAGAGCCAAAGTTACAATAAGTTCGGGAACCAGAGAGTAATGGCATACAAACCCTTCCAGTGCATAGTGAAGCTCGAAGATGTTATATAAATCATCATGACTGATACTACATTTCTGTTTCCCATACTTAAGTTTATTTTTTATTTGCTCTGTATTTTTTGGCACTGTAACTCTCATGTGGGTAGGGGAAGCATCGCATTCTACAATTATTTTCTGGTAAATTGAAGTTGGACCTAAATCTTTATTTTCAGCAATTTCTATCAGCACAGATGGCATTGTGCGAACATGAGCTCTTAAGGGGTATTTTCTCATATTTCCATGAGGCATGCATGGCTCAGGTGTTTTGTCTTTACCTAGATAATGGACAATCACTTTTTCAACACTTCCATCAAGAACTTCATAGCCATATCTGTAAAATGTAACTTCCTCTCTACCAATTAATCTTTGGAAGTAGGTCTTCCACACCAGAGGACTGGCCCTCGGCAGAGCATGCCTTCCTTTCTGAATCCATTTATACTGATCACATCTCCAATCATCTTTTCTATGCTTTTGTCCTTCATAACTGTATAGGAACACCTGACCATTTTCTGGATTAGTTGCCAGAAGTGTGGAAATATTGCCTTTTAGGTGATGCCTTAAAATGTTGAATACTTCTTGTGGTGAAAGCGGCGTTTGTTTGTTCATATAAACTATGCTGCACATTTTGGAGGATAAAGTAAAAATATGAATTAAATTAAAAATGAACACTGTTTCCCTCACACCCTAAGATCATTACAAATACGCAGGCAGTGGGTTTGTTACTCAAGAAGGGACACAGTGATAAGGGATGATGTCGGGACATAGTGATAAAGGAAGCATGTCTGGACTTAGTGGCCTATTCTGATGGAGGTGTAATTATGCTAGAGGTGTAATTCATGGGTGAATTCCCCATTCGGAATGTACACCTGTTTTTTACACCTGTTTCCTATCTTTATAATGGGCCTATTCTGCTAGAGGTGTAATATCCCCATGGGGTTGTTCCACCTCTAGCAGAATAGGTCCCATTATAAAGATAGAAAACTGGTGTAAAAAGCAAATGTACATTCCGAATCAGGAATTCACTCATGAATTACAACCCAGGCAGAATATGGCCCTAAGGGCCATGGATGTGTTACACCTCTAGCAGAATTGGGCCCTAAATTCCACACTATATCATAAAATGGGTCTCTATGTGCTGATAACCAGTAACCTGTGTGTATCAATGGGGTAAACACCATGGGCCTCATTACAACCTACGCGGAGGACCATGGTGCTTTTAGCACCATGGTCCATGCCGGTGTCCGCCATGGCGGAATGGGGAATTACCACCCCATTCCGAGGCTGGTGGGGCGGTAATTCCCCATGCTGCCATGGCCCTTCCCCATTCCCATTTTTGACCCATAGGGCTCAATGGGAATGGGGAATGCGCTAATTACAGTACCGCAAATTGCGGTACCGTAATTAGCACCAAGGTCCCTTTGCGGGTGCCTACTTTAACGGCTGGAAAAACCAGCCGTTAAAGTCGGGTCCCGCAAAGGGACCTCGTAATTAGGCGCTAAGTGTTTAACGGCGCCACATCCTTTTACTGCGCCGTTAAACACTTAGCGCCAGGGTCGTAATGAGGCCCCATATCTTCATCAGCCTCACTAGAAGCCCTTCACACTGATTCCTCTAACTTTCCCTACTCTTACTGATTATCCTAAAAGGATGGCAGAATGGGTAGCAGGATGGCAGGATGGGAGGTCTTATGATCAGTAAAGACAGACACGCCATCCACCTCTCTCCCGAATTACTTAATCTCATTTTCTTTTGAGTATGTTTGTATTCAGCTCCTTGCTCCACCTCCTCTTGCATAATTCTCATCTATTGACCTCTTTGAGTCTTCAATCTCTCTTTTCCAATGACTTAGACCTCTTAATCAAATCTCTGACACTGAACACCTGTCAATTCAACCTGCCGTAAACATGACTACAGCCTCTGTCTTCACCTTGACTCCTCATACTCTGACCATTTTCTGGTCACCCTCCACAATCAGTCGGCCCAATTTTTCTGAAACTCACTGGACTAAATAACTCCTCATCTGAATAAAGTCAGGCCCTTCCTTTAGGTGCTCTTTCCATCTGTTACCAACTCCAGTGAGAAGGCCTTCCCAGATTTTAACCTAGCACTAGTGCTCTCGTTGAGTACCATTATCCCTCTTGCCTGTGCATTGAACCTTGGATTTCCCCAACCATCCAGCATCTCAGAACCTATTGTGAGGGGTAAGAAATGTGAGGCCGACAACTTTGTAAAGAGTTTTCAACTTTAGCATTTTATTAAATAAAAAGGTAGGATAAACGCCACTCTATCCCTACCCTGACAAGGATTTTCCTGCCTAGAATAAACTAAAGAAAATACTCTTACAAAAGGATATCTGTCCCTCACACTTGTATACTCAATAAATCAATAAGGAAATGTATGGCAGTGTAATCCAACAATTATATATAACATAAAACCACATCACAATGTGGCCACTGCCTCTTCTCATAACCTGGGTTAATTCCCCTTCCCCAGGTTTGAGCAAGGATTTGCTCCACAGTTCAAAAGAAATCAGGAAATTCTGTTTTGCCACAAAGTTCCAACACAGTTCTTTCGGATTCAAAACTTGATAATAAAAAGTTCAGTTGTATCAACAATGTACGAAAAGAAGTGATAGGTTCCAACTTCTCCTGGACTAAGAACAGGATTTAAATTCATCTCCTTCAAATAAACAAACACTGTCTTTGTCAGGATGATATGCCATTGTGTCGGGAGGATAGCTCTGGGGCAACGTGCTCGCCTTGGTAGCAAGACGACGCGGAGCAACACAGGTTCGATGCCCGGGTCCGCGCTTAGAAATCTCTGGGTATTAAGCATGTTATAAATAAACAATTACAATTGTGGGTGACTTTAATCTTAAGGTCAATGAGGTGGAGAACTTTAAGATTCAAAGCTTTCTGTCCTCTATGAAAGAACTCTCCCTCCCCCAGCAGGTTCATGAACAGACCCATTCCTTAGGTAACACCTTGGACCTGATTTTCTCAGCAGATGCTGAGATCACTCTTTTTGTGGCCTTTCAAATCCTGTGGTCTGATCATTTCTTTGTACCCTTCCCCTGGGGCATTAAGTGCCCGCCATCTGCTCCACCAGCCAAATTAGTCCAGCGGCGTGGATGGCGCTCAGTATCTAAATCTGATATGACCTCTTTGATACTTGCCCGACTTTCAGGGCTGTCCCCTGTGGACATGAATTCTTTAACTAGTACTCTGACCGCAGTTGCAGGCAGCCTTGCTCAGCTCAAGACATCTAGGCTATCTTCACGCCCCTCTCAGCAGTGGTTCATGGACAAGCTGCGTGCCCTTCGCCTACAATGCAGGCAGATGGAGCAAAAGTGGAGGCACTCTTATACCCCCAGGAAAAAGTTTGCCTTGTCTCTGGTCACCTCCCAGTATCACCTAGCCATTTCATGTGCCAAACGTGTCTACGTTGCATCTATTATTGAAACTTCTGTGAATCACCCCAGGGAGTTGTTCAAAGTGGTTCGTAATCTCTCTACTAGCTTACCGGTTCCTCTTCCCTCCTCTCAGGCCCTCTGTAATTCCTTGTCCACATGTTTTATGGATGAAATCATTTCTATTCAATCGAATATTGCTGTTACTCACCTTCCTTCTGAGGCTGATATTTACATGATATGATATTTTATTTGTATTGCGCCAATACACAATTGTTTCAGAGCGCAACGAGGCAAGGGAGGGGAAACAAGGGAGGACAGAACAACGATCTTACTAGGCCCAGTGACATTAAGAACGTGCGAGTGCAGAGGAGAGGGAAGGGGGAAGTGCGAGGGGCAGGGGAAGAGTGGAAAGTGCTGAACACGTGATAGAACAACAGGTAGTGTTCCCAGTAGGTGGTAAGTGCGAAAATAAGGTGTAAACAACGGGTATATTATAAGTGCTCGAAGGGGACTGTAGGGTAGCAGATACAGACCCAAGTGCAAGGGTTGTCAGGAGGCAGTGCGGGTGTGTGGCTGGGAGGGCAGGGATCTGGGCCCGATATCAGAGGGTAACCAGGTGCCCGGTGCCAAAGCAGACAGTTTAGCAGGGGAGAGGAAGAGCGAAGGCAGAAGCAAAGAGGAAGGTCTTGAGGTGCTTCCGGAACCGGAGATGGTTCTCCTCAAGTTTCAGAGAGGCAGGGAGGCTGTTCCAGATGTATGCCCCAGCAGAGGAAAGGGATCTACCCCCAACTTGTTGCTTGGAGAAGCGACTGATCCTGAGGGAGTTGGAGGTGAAGGAGTGAAGAGCTCAAGTAGGAAGGTATTTACAGAGGGAGAGTTCAAGGTATTGCGGAACCAGGCACCAGAAAGCCTTGTGGACAATGCAAAGGGTCTTGAATTTAATCCTTGCAGACGCTGGGAGCCAATGAAGGGATTTCAGGGCTGGAGAGATACGATTGCAGGGCTTGAGGCCAAGGACAAGTCTCACAGTCCTGTTCTGGATGAGCTGCAGAGGGCGGAGAGTGGTTGCAGGCAGATTGACAAAGAGGCTGTTGCAATAGTCCAGCCTAGAGAGAACCAGAGCTCTGGAAACAGTGAGCTAATGGGGGAAGGAGAGGCAAAGAAGAATACCTCTGAGGAGGTGCAGTTGGTAGTTAGACTTTTTTTGAGACGTCAGAGATGTGTGGAGAAAAGGAAAGCGTGGAGTCGAAGATGACCCAGAGGTTCTTAGCCTCGCAAGTGGGAGCAGGGAGAGGGCCAAGGGAGGCCGGCCAGAGAGTGACAGGAAAGGAAGGTGCAGGTGTGCCGATGAGGAGGATCTCTGTCTTACTGGCATTAAGGAAGAGGTTGTTGGCGGCGCACCACACCTGGATTGCAGATACACAGTCAGAGATGAGAGAGGGAGAAGAGGTGGCAGAGGGGAGCCTGAAAACAAGTTGGTTGTCATCCACATAGCACTGAAAGTTTCAGCAGAGAGCAGAAATGCAGTGGGCTAGCGGTGCCAGGTATTGGTTGAAAAGCCAAGGAGAGAGGTTAGACCCCTGGGGAACGCCACAGGTAGAAAGTGAGATAGAGGAAAGGAAGGACCCAAGTTGGACCTAGGAGGGTCGGTTGGAGAGAAAGGGTGTCAGCCAGGCCAGGGCCTGATCAGTGATACCAAGCTTATCACGGAGGCGATTGAGCAGGATGACATGGTTGACCATGTGAAAGGCAGAAGAAAGATCGAGTAGGATGAGGACAGATGGGATATTAGAATGAAGGGTGGAGAGCAGGTCTTCACGGATGTTCAGGAGAGCACTTTCCACTTTTCTATAAGAAATGATCTGGTCAGCATGAAGCAATCCATTGTTGCACTCTTATGCTCAAGGCTTGCAGAGAGAAAAAAAACATAAATCTGACCTGTATCTAAACTCAAGGTGATCAGCACAGACAAGATGAAGCTGCAACATTTAAGTGAAGAAGAAACATGTGAAATGTTATCACTTCCTGAAACAAGGATATGGAAGTGATAAAGGAAAACCTGACTATGAACACAACTAAACAGTTACTGCTCCCTCTAGTGTTCAGTAAGGTGTAGTCACCCTCCAGTAATATTTTGAAATATATAATTTCCCTTCATGTCAATCAAATCAAAAGTGTTACAATTCTAGGTAGATGAGGATTTTCTAGTACAATATAGATGTCATCACAAAGTCCCTCTTTGAGTTTACTTATTAGCTGCCTTTTTACTGAATTTTGGGCAGTAATGGGTTAATGAAAGCACATTGTTCAACCTTCCCCATTTCCAAAATGTTCTTCACGTGTGTTTGCATAATTTTCAGGTGAGTTTTGCTGCCGGTTTATATATTAGGGTACCGTTCCGGCCCGTTCCGGGTACTTTTTCGTGATGAAATGTAGATTTTGGGCAGTAATGGGTTAATGACAGCATATTGGTGCACCTTTCTCATTTCAAAATGTTCTTCATGTGTGCTTGCATCATTTTCAGGTGAGTTTCGCTGCCGTTTTATATATTAGGGTAGCGTTCCGGCCCGTTCCGTGTACTTTTTCGTGATAAAATGTAGATTTTGGGTAGTAATGGGTTAATGTCAGCATATTGGTGCACCTTTCCCATTTCAAAATGTTCTTCATGTGTGTTTGCATCATTTTCAGGTGAGTTTCGCTGCCACTTTATATTTTAGGTTAGCGTTCCGGCCCGTTCCGGGTACTTTTTCGTGATGAAATGTAGATTTTGGGCAGTAATGGGTTAATGACAGCATATTGGTCCACCTTTCTCATTTCAAAATGTTCTTCATGTGTGCTTGCATCATTTTCAGGTGAGTTTCGCTGCCGTTTTATATATTAGGGTAGCGTTCCGGCCCGTTCCGGGTACTTTTTCGTGATAAAATGTAGATTTTGGGCAGTAATGGGTTAATGACAGCATATTGGTGCACCTTTCTCATTTCAAAATGTTCTTCATGTGTGCTTGTATCATTTTCAGGTGAGTTTCGCTGTCGTTTTATATATTAGGGTAGCGTTCCGGGTACTTTTTCGTGATAAAATGTAGATTTTGGGCAGTAATGGATTAATGTCAGCATATTGGTGCACCTTTCTCATTTCAAAATGTTCTTCATGTGTGTTTGCATCATTTTCAGGTGAGTTTCGCTGCCACTTTATATTTTAGGTTAGCGTTCCGGCCCGTTCCGGGTACTTTTTCGTGATGAAATGTAGATTTTGGGCAGTAATGGGTTAATGACAGCATATTGGTCCACCTTTCTCATTTGAAAATGTTCTTCATGTGTGCTTGCATCATTTTCATGTGAGTTTCCCTGCCGTTTTATATATTAGGGTAGCGTTCCGGCCCGTTCTGGTTACTTTTTCGTGATAAAATGTAGATTTTGGGCAGTAATGGGTTAATGTCAGCATATTGGTGCACCTTTCTCATTTCAAAATGTTCTTCATGTATGTTTGCATCATTTTCAGGTGAGTTTCGCTGCCACTTTATATTTTAGGTTAGCGTTCCGGCCCGTTCCGGGTACTTTTTCGTGATGAAATGTAGATTTTGGGCAGTAATGGGTTAATGACAGCATATTGGTGCACCTTTCTCATTTCAAAATGTTCTTCATGTGTGCTTGCATCATTTTCAGGTGAGTTTCGCTGCCGTTTTATATATTAGGGTAGCGTTCCAGCCCGTTCCGGGTACTTTTTCGTGATAAAATGTAGATTTTGGGCAGTAATGGGTTAATGACAGCATATTGGTGCACCTTTCTCATTTCCAAATGTTCTTCATGTGTGCTTGCATCATTTTCAGGTGAGTTTCGCTGCCGTTTTATATATTAGGGTAGCGTTCCGGCATGTTCCGGGTACTTTTTCGTGATAAAATGTAGATTTTGGGCAGTAATGGGTTAATGACAGCATATTGGTGCACCTTTCTCATTTCAAAATGTTCTTCATGTGTGTTTGCATCATTTTCAGGTGATTTTTTGCTGCCATTTTATAGGTTAGGGTACCGTTCCGGCCCGTTCCGGCGCGTTCCGGGTTTTACACACACCCGAATAGGTAGTTTTGTATGTAGTAATGTGTTAGTGGCAACTAGTGAAAACAGAAACAAAAGTGGGTTCCCACACCATGGCAAATTAATTGCAAGACCGCGGGATACTGCAGTTAACAAGGGCGAAAAAGAAAAGAACAACAAGGACAACCCTAGCTTTCCCTGTCAGAAGAAGAAAACACAAATACCATGGATAATAATAGCAAAAGAAGCATTAGCAATTTCATTCGGCGTGTTTGTATACGTTAGTCTTGGGTTGTGCAGTCACTCACGTTGAGTCATAAGAAAAATGTATGTTTTGAAGTTTGAGCACAACTACTGATATTATTAATGAAGCAATTTTGGTTGTAAGGTTAAAGTTTATACTACCAGTTGTAAGGTTCACGATTATACCACCAGTTAGAGTCGTTCTAGGTGTGGTTTGCTTCTGGCTTCTTTTCACAGCCGATCGTCCTTGTTTAAGCAACAGGCTTAGATTTGCTCCCCTCCCATTCGTGTGCGTTGGTCTGACTCTGTGAGTTTGTGGCAGGACGCAGCGAGTCTGAGCCGCCACAGATGCCTCAGTCCTGCCGGTGTAACGTCGAATTCTGCTCATCGTCGAAAAATGCTTAGGCTGCTACTGCGCATGCGTGAATTTCAATGGCAAAGCAAAATCCGACGGTACTGTAACGTCGGATTTTGCTTACCCGTCAGAAAATGCTTTCTGGTCTACGGGGCAGCGGGGCAGGGGCAAGGGGCAAGGGGCAAGGGCAGCTGTACATTAACCCTATTAACCCTATGTTTCCACAGGGCATATTATTTATTTTAACCCGTTGTTGTGCAGGGCAGTACATTAACCCGTCAGAAAATGCTTTCTGCCGTCAGAAAATGCTTTCTGGTCTACGGTGCAGGGGCAGCGGGGCAAGGGGCAGGGGCAGCTGTACATTAACCCTATTAACCCTATGTTTCCACAGGGCATATTATTTATTTTAACCCTATGTTGTGCAGGGCAGTGCATTAACCCGTCAGAAAATGCTTTCTGCCGTCAGAAAATGCTTTCTGGTCTACGGTGCAGGGGCAGCGGGGCAAGGGGCAGGGGCAGCTGCACATTAACCCTATTAACCCTATGTTTCCACAGGGCATATTATTTATTTTAACCCTATGTTGTGCAGGGCAGTGCATTAACCCGTCAGAAAATGCTTTCTGCCGTCAGAAAATGCTTTCTGGTCTACGGGGCAGGGGCAGCGGGGACAGGGGCAGGGGCAGCTGTTCATTAACCCTATGTTTCCACAGGGCATATTATTTATTTTAACCCTATATTGTGCAGGGCAGTGCATTAACCCGTCAGAAAATGCTTTCTGCTGTCAGAAAATGCTTTCTGGTCTACGGGGCAGGGGCAGCGAGCAAGGGGCAGGGGCAGCTGTACATTAACCCTATTAACCCTATGTTTCCACAGGGCATATTATTTATTTTAACCCTATGTTGTGCAGGGCAGTGCATTAACCCGTCAGAAAATGCTTTCTGCCGTCAGAAAATCCTTTCTGGTCTACGGTGCAGGGGCAGCGGGGCAAGGGGCAGGGGCAGCTGTACATTAACCCTATTAACCCTATGTTTCCACAGGGCATAATATTTATTTTAACCCTATGTTGTGCAGGGCAGTGCATTAACCCGTCAGAAAATGCTTTCTGCTGTCAGAAAATGCTTTCTGGTCTACGGGGCAGGGGCAGCGGGGACAGGGGCAGCTGTTCATTAACCCTATTAACCCTATGTTTCCACAGGGCATATTATTTATTTTAACCCTATATTGTGCAGGGCAGTGCATTAACCCGCCAGAAAATGCTTTCTGCTGTCAGAAAATGCTTTCTGGTCTACGGGGCAGGGGCAGCGGGGCAAGTGGCAGGGGCAGCTGTACATTAACCCTATTAACCCTATGTTTCCACAGGGCATATTATTTATTTTAACCCTATGTTGTGCAGGGCAGTGCATTAACCCGTCAGAAAATGCTTTCTGCCATCAGAAAATGCTTTCTGGTCTACGGTGCAGGGGCAGCGGGGCAAGGGGCAGGGGCAGCTGTACATTAACCCTATTAACCCTATGTTTCCACAGGGCATATTATTTATTTTAACCCTATGTTGTGCAGGGCAGTGCATTAACCCGTCAGAAAATGCTTTCTGCCGTCAGAAAATGCTTTCTGGTCTACGGTGCAGGGGCAGCGGGGCAAGGGGCAGGGGCAGCTGTACATTAACCCTATTAACCCTATGTTTCCACAGGGCATATTATTTATTTTAACCCTATGTTGTGCAGGGCAGTGCATTAACCCGTCAGAAAATGCTTTCTGCCGTCAGAAAATGCTTTCTGGTCTACGGTGCAGGGGCAGCGGGGCAAGGGCAGCTGTACATTAACCCTATTAACCCTATGTTTCCACAGGGCATATTATTTATTTTAACCCTATGTTGTGCAGGGCAGTGCATTAACCCGTCAGAAAATGCTTTCTGCCGTCAGAAAATGCTTTCTGGTCTACGGTGCAGGGGCAGCGGGGCAAGGGGCAGGGGCAGCTGTACATTAACCCTATTAACCCTATGTTTCCACAGGGCATATTATTTATTTTAACCCTATGTTGTGCAGGGCAGTGCATTAACCCGTCAGAAAATGCTTTCTGGTCTACGGTGCAGGGGCAGCGGGGCAAGGGGCAGGGGCAGCTGCACATTAACCCTATTAACCCTATATTTCCACAGGGCATATTATTTATTTTAACCCTATGTTGTGCAGGGCAGTGCATTAACCCGTCAGAAAATGCTTTCTGCCGTCAGAAAATGCTTTCTGGTCTACGGGGCAGGGGCAGCGGGGACAGGGGCAGGGGCAGCTGTTCATTAACCCTATTAACCCTATGTTTCCACAGGGCATATTATTTATTTTAACCCTATGTTGTGCAGGGCAGTGCATTAACCCGTCAGAAAATGCTTTCTGCCGTCAGAAAATCCTTTCTGGTCTACGGTGCAGGGGCAGCGGGGCAAGGGGCAGGGGCAGCTGTACATTAACCCTATTAACCCTATGTTTCCACAGGGCATAATATTTATTTTAACCCTATGTTGTGCAGGGCAGTGCATTAACCCGTCAGAAAATGCTTTCTGCTGTCAGAAAATGCTTTCTGGTCTACGGGGCAGGGGCAGCGGGGACAGGGGCAGGGGCAGCTGTTCATTAACCCTATTAACCCTATGTTTCCACAGGGCATATTATTTATTTTAACCCTATATTGTGCAGGGCAGTGCATTAACCCGCCAGAAAATGCTTTCTGCTGTCAGAAAATGCTTTCTGGTCTACGGGGCAGGGGCAAGGGGCAAGGGGCAGGGGCAGCTGTACATTAACCCTATTAACCCTATGTTTCCACAGGGCATATTATTTATTTTAACCCTATGTTGTGCAGGGCAGTGCATTAACCCGTCAGAAAATGCTTTCTGCCATCAGAAAATGCTTTCTGGTCTACGGTGCAGGGGCAGCGGGGCAAGGGGCAGGGGCAGCTGTACATTAACCCTATTAACCCTATGTTTCCACAGGGCATATTATTTATTTTAACCCTATGTTGTGCAGGGCAGTGCATTAACCCGTCAGAAAATGCTTTCTGCCGTCAGAAAATGCTTTCTGGTCTACGGTGCAGGGGCAGCGGGGCAGGGGCAGCTGTACATTAACCCTATTAACCCTATGTTTCCACAGGGCATATTATTTATTTTAACCCTATGTTGTGCAGGGCAGTGCATTAACCCGTCAGAAAATGCTTTCTGCCGTCAGAAAATGCTTTCTGGTCTACGGTGCAGGGGCAGCGGGGCAAGGGCAGCTGTACATTAACCCTATTAACCCTATGTTTCCACAGGGCATATTATTTATTTTAACCCTATGTTGTGCAGGGCAGTGCATTAACCCGTCAGAAAATGCTTTCTGCCGTCAGAAAATGCTTTCTGGTCTACGGTGCAGGGGCAGCGGGGCAAGGGGCAGGGGCAGCTGTACATTAACCCTATTAACCCTATGTTTCCACAGGGCATATTATTTATTTTAACCCTATGTTGTGCAGGGCAGTGCATTAACCCGTCAGAAAATGCTTTCTGCCGTCAGAAAATGCTTTCTGGTCTACGGTGCAGGGGCAGCGGGGCAAGGGGCAGGGGCAGCTGCACATTAACCCTATGTTTCCACAGGGCATATTATTTATTTTAACCCTATGTTGTGCAGGGCAGTGCATTAACCCGTCAGAAAATGCTTTCTGCTGTCAGAAAATGCTTTCTGGTCTACGGGGCGTAAAGGCGACCAGTAGCTGGGCTGAAAAAAACAATCTGAGGGACCTCGACGCGTGAGGGATTGTGGGTACAACGCACGTCACTATAGGGATAGTGTTTCAGACACGCCTTGTCGACGTCCCTTTTTCGACTACGAAAAACAAAATGCAATACTCCGCAGTGACCACTGGATGTCGGACCTATGCACAGCATGTGATTCTAAGCAGATTAACAAACATCAGAAATGTATTTATGTTGTTTGTCTTGTCTGCGCCCTTAAGCTTCCGGGTTCTCAGGTGCGCAATACAAATTCAATAAAGTAAATTAAAAGTGCTCAAACACCGCCTGGGGACTGTATGGGAACCTGACGCATAAAGTGTTGCTAAGTATCACACACCAGGTGAAAAGTGCGGCTTCTCTCTCATGCAATTATCACACCATTGACGAGAAGTCCTGTCCCGCCTCCCCTCACTGAAACAATTACACTAATTCTGAAAACAACGCTACAACTGACTGCACACTACACATCCCATCTCGAAAAACCGCAGCTATCTGGACAATTGGAGACACTCACTGCCATCCTTGCATCCTTCAAGGACACATCATATGTGCCTGGCTGCTTCTGTACTCGAAACTCTTTAAACTGAAGCACTCCTCCTTTACCTGACAATCATTAACTGCTCACAGCAGGACACAACTGTATTAGTTCCGGAGGCAAGTGGCCTTCATAGAATCATAGTTGGCTAGCCCAACCCTCCGATTGGGTTTATAGCTCTTTGGTGACTATTAGCCAATTAGGAGGGCCGTTGGTTTGGGATATGAGGCACACTGTGGCAAATCAACTTCCGGTGCACCAGTGGTGCAGAGATGAATATCGGTTTCTAAACCATCAAACAACCCCACAACCTCTAGTATACCATAAGGGATCTGAATAGATTGGAAACATAAGCAAATTATAAACCTTGTTCAATTTTGGTAACATGGACGGAGCGGCATGCTTATCTGTGAATAGTCGTGGATCGTTGGTTAGTTGCAACACAGCGATAATACAATTATTACCCAATGTCTTTGCTTTCGGTAATAATCGCTTCGTGAAAGCGAGGCGAGTGGAAAGCATCTAAAAGTTCCTCCGAGCCTGTTTTTGCCATTTAATTGTATTAATCTGTGCTCCGTGCCTCAGTGAATCCCTCTCCCTGCCTTCCCCACCAGCTTCCTCTTCCTGATCCCCGCCCGTCTCCCAGCCGCCCACCTCCCCGATTGGTCAGATCACTAGTCTTAACGGATATGAGTTTCTTGACCTACTATCCGCCAGTTGTCGCTGGTACCCCCGCCCTTATTTCCCTCGTCATCACTGTGTGCCCACAACCCCTTAGGTCCCAACGTTTCACTGTGTGCCCAGACCCCCTGGTTCACATCTCGTCACTGCCCCTCCAACAACCTCCGGTTCAGTGTGATGCTGCCAGCTTCTCGCCTGGTCCCCTAAGATATCGCCATATACCCCATGCCCCTCTCGTGTCCCATGTTGTCGCTGTGTTCCCCCAGCCCCCTCTGGTCCCCCTTGATGTCGCTGTATACCCCCAGCCCCTCTGGTACTGCGATTTCTCTCTGTACCCTCTGGTCCCCTGCATGCTGTTGCGGTTTGCCCCCACCCCCGGTCCCCTGCGATGCCCCTGTGTACCCAACCCCTCCGGTCCTCGTTTACAGTTCCCAGGCATGCCCTCCTGTCTGTGCCCTAGCACCTGCACTGTCGAGGTGTCTCTAGACCGAGTGCAGTAGCTAGTCTTCACATTTGTGCTGTTCATGCCCTGTGGGAGGGTCTTTGCTTTCTCCCTCTTTCCCTCCCTTGTCATTGAATGCCTTTGAAGCGCATTGCGCTTAATCGCCGTGTGGATGGAACATCATATCATATCACTATGCTTACTCTCTACTCTACACATTACACAATTAGAGTGCACCTATACCCCTCAATCAATTCGGCCAAGCTGCTCATATATGACCACTACCCCACAAACACGTCATCACTCTAATAAAAAGCAGCTATATCCCATTACAAACCGGCCTTGCTGCACATATAAGCGTCCTACAGGCCTAACGCAGCCAGAACCCAGTCTGGGTGTACACCCACCAGACTGCACACATATCATCAACACCTCATACACCCCAGTCAAAAATGTCATAAAACGGATGCAAATTATATATACTGTATAGCTTATGAATTCTATGTTCTTTAGCACTACCAAGGAGTTCTCCAGGATGAAGTTTCAAGGCACAGCCAAATAGTTCCTACTGGATAGTATGTGATGTTCCATCCCACTCTGTTGCTCCTGTCAGCAAGCATAGATGTATAAGCCCCCATTTGCTTTATTGGCCCACATTCTGTATAGTTGAAGGCCATTTGAAGTTACGCTGATTTGATCAATGTTAACACAAAGAAGCAACGTAGTAGAGAAGCAATCAAGTTTTATGCTGATCATTTTATTCTTTACAATAAAATATGTATTAACAGAAAATAAATTGCAAAAACCAGCAAGAACATTTATTTTTGGACAACTTCGAAACAATGGCACTCAGGAGGTTGGTGCGAAATTCAGGTCATCCACACAAGCCAACGCGGAATGCTCCAATGAGGATGACTTCTCTCTAAGTGTAAAGAGATAAAAAAGTAAGGCTCAAAGATTGGGATGCATGCAATAGCCACCAAAATGTAACGTATGACAGCATGAACATATTAATCAATAATTTATTGGGTATTTATAATGCCCCTATACAGCAAATGGTGCATCAAGGTACATATATTTATAATAGTAATGTGAAATTAAAAATTACAATGTACATGTCATCAGAGTGAACTGGACCTTCCAGCCCTCTAAGATGAGATAGCAATACCCTTGAGATAGATGGGGATGCAGAATTGTATTCAAACAGCAATAATCGAATCAACTCAGGTAGTTGGCAAAAGGATAAGTGTTTTAATATCAATTATCTAAAACAGGAATGATAACGGACATCAGCAGATGTCTCTCATCACTATCTCAAAGCGTTTCATTAAAAAAATGACACCTTTATAGTTAATATTCGTCATTGATGACGTTAACCTGTGTATCACTCATGTCATCCTACGTGGGAAAACTTAAATACCTACGGGTGAATGCGATAGGGTCTAAATGAATCATCTAGGTATACTATCCATACTCGTTTGGGCAGTGAAATAAAGTGATAGGCTTCTTAACATCAGGTGGGGCAACTAAGCCCTTCCCTAAAATGTCACTATAAATGTCACTAAATATACGACGTCTAATTGGCTTCACAACTATAGGACCCTTGATCATGCGGTCCTTTATCATCGGTAACTTTCCAACCTCTGTCAGTACCCTCCCAACCTATGTTAGCAGCTCTCAGGCTGAGTGTCCAGGTGCAGATAAGCTAGTCTTAACCACAGCTTCCAAACAATTAACATGATCCATCATCACCTCAGTGGTCTGCTGTAAATTAGGGCGTTGAACTCGTCCTTGGAAATGTTCCTTGCTACGGAAGAATTCAGGGGAGTGAAGGCACACTCTGCCTTTGTGCGTAGGTGTGACCATCATGCTCTTCCGACTTCTTCTCCCCACGTGACTAAAGACCACAGAATTGAGCTTTCAGAATTCAGATTTTCCGACTAATGTCCAGGAAAGTCATAATTGTATAAAAAAATTTATATTTTATGCGGCTAGTAGTTTTGACCATTGTTCCTGAATACATATTCCTAAATTTCACAATTTGCATAACATTGTATCAAAAAACTCCCACTTGTGTACAATTCAACCAGTATGTTACAAAAGGAATGAATTGCCATTTTCAACTGTGGGTCACTTTTTCATTGGTGCCCGAGACAATTTTATGCCCCAGGCCAACCTGGTGGCCAACCATGCTTGGATAGTGTCATACATTCTGTTGATGTAGCTGTAGTCTTGGTCATAAATCCCTGAGAGGGGAATGAGGATTTGGGTATCATCGGCATAGTTGGTATGAGCCTTGAGGGACCCCGCAGGGAACTTGAGTTGGATGGGCAGCAGTGCTTCCAGCATAGACACTGTGTGCCTGCAAGAAATTAGGCAATCCATTTGATGGACTTGGTTGAAATGTTGGCAGCTAAAGTGAGGTGGTGGCAGTGTGTTTGGTGGTTGACCAGGTCAAACGCTGCCGATGGATCGAGAAGGAGGAGGGC
Organism: Ambystoma mexicanum; assembly: GCF_040938575.1. Classification (NCBI taxonomy): domain Eukaryota; kingdom Metazoa; phylum Chordata; class Amphibia; order Caudata; family Ambystomatidae; genus Ambystoma; species Ambystoma mexicanum. Next base: position 809,384,126 of record NC_090939.1, on the reverse strand, counting down.
TAGGTTGCCAGTGTCGTGGATATCGTCGAGTTGGTTTTTCAGGTCAAGGAGGAAGTATTCTGTGCCATGGACAGGTCTGAAGCCTGACTGGTGAGGGCTGAGGATGTTGTGTTGTTTCAGGTAGGCTTGTATTTTAATGTATGATATGGAATTTATAACGTGCCTATACACAAGTGTTTCTAGGCCAGAGAAGACAAGGATGGGGAAACAGAGGGAGGACGAAACAACGATCTTACTAGGCCTTGTCATTTAGATCACGCAAGTGCAGGGAAGGGGATGTAATCAAAGGTGCAGCCAGCGGGTGGCTCAGTGCAGGTAATCAAAAGTGCAGCCAACGGGTGGCTCATAAGTGCAGAGCGAAGGGGATGTAGGGTTACAGATACAGACCCCAAGTGCTGGGGCAGCCAAAAGGCAGTGCAAGGTGCAACTGGACAGGCAGGGACCTGGGCCCAACTTCAGAGGGTGACCAGTGCGTGGACCAGACGGGTCATCAGCAGGGGAGAGGAAGAGAGAAAGCAGAAGCAAAGAGGAAGGTCTTGAGTTGCTTCTGGGACCAGAGGTAGTTCTGCTCAAGTTTGAGAGAGGCAGGGAGGCTGTTCCAGAGGGAGGCCCCAGCCGAAGAAAGAGATCTGCCCCCAACTTTCTGCTTTGAAAAGCGACTGACCCTCAGAGAGTTGGAGGTGGATGAGCGGAGAGCTCGAGAAGGGACATGTTTAGGAAGAGAGAGTTGTAAGTAGTGCGGTCCCAGTCCCCAGAAAGACTTGTGGACAATGCAGAGGGTCTTGAACTTGATCCTTGCCACCATTGTGGGCAATGTAGGCAGCAATGGTAGATGAGTGTTCAAAATGGCTGCGCATCGACGCCATGTTATCCTGGCTCAAATTTTACACACTAGCATTACAAAGCCGTGTCTCCAGGTGTCACAGGTCCTCTGTCTGTTACGCAGGGGCAGCACAAACTTGTGCATCCCCATAGGGTTATGGCACCTGCACTATAGTAGTACACAGGACACAGTAACCCCTCAGGGATAGAGGGTTAGGGTCTGTTGGATTGGATAGGCACAGGGAGGTAGGGTAACCGGAAAGAGAGTTAGGTAGAGGGTGTGGAAAGCAAGGGGGAAGTAGGGCAAGGAACAAGTTACTTACCTGTAACTGTTGTTCTCTAGCATGGGTCTGGCACGGAATCACATGCTCATGAATATTCCCTGTCGTCGGGCTGGGAATCCTCGGTATAAGAAAAAAAAGTTTCACTTTTGTTTATAAACTGTCTTTCTCCTATAAACCAATGTCTGAGCTATGGGTCATACTGCCACCAGCCAATGACTGCCCTCTCCCTAAGCCCCTCCTCTGGCAGCCATCCTCAGATTTGGTAGCACGTAAAGTGGCAGTATGACCAAGAAGAGCCCCAGAGGGGCAGGAGGGTTCACATGTGATTCCATGCCAGACCCATGCTGGAGAACCACAGTTACAGGTAAGTAACTCGTTCCTTCTCCAGCATGGGGTCTAGCATGCATTCACATGCACATGAATAAAGAATACATAGCCCGGGAGGATAGCTCAGCGGCAACGTGCGCGCCTTGGAAGCAAGACGACACGAAGCAACATAGGTTCGATTCCCGGGTCCGCGCTTAGAAACCTCTGGGTGTTTAAGCGCGTTAGAAATACGCAACTAAGACAAAAAAGAAAAACAATTATGCAACCAAAAAAAAAACAATTCCTGTAACAGCGCCTCGATGCCCGTGGCCTGTGTGAGCGCTTTAAAAATGGAAATAAATAAAATAGCAGTACATACATACACGCCCATGGGAGGTGGCAAGGCTCAACAGAAGGAATTACTCTTACCTCCTCACCTTCAAGCAACCAGGTTGCGTAGCACTGCTTGGCCGACTCTGTACTCCTCTCTGAAATCCCTGTCAATGCAGTAGAATTTCGTGAAGGTGTGGGTAGACCTCCACGTAGCAGCCCTGCAGAGGTCTAGCAGGGGCACAACAGACAGGAACGCAGTCGTCGCAGCGATCGCTCTGGTGGAGTGGGCTCTCGGACGGCCAGCCAGCGGTTGGTTTGCCAACTAGTGACAATGGGAAATGGAAGCCTTGGACAAGGCCTTCCCATTGTTCACAGGACCAAAGTTAACAAAAAGCCGAGAAGCCTTCCGGAAACTCTTTGTGCGGGCCACATAAAGCTTCAGCCCTCGAGCCACATCCAGTGAATGCAAAGTCTTTTAAGCCGGCGACGAAGGAGTCAGAAAAAACACAGGCAACACCAAGGGTTCGTTCACATGAAATTTGGATGGAAACTTGGCCATGAAGTAGGGGTGCGTCCGCAGCACCACCCTCGTCTCGTGGAAAGTGAAATAAGGCTGCTTGCAGGACAGGGCATGGATCTCACCTACTCTCCTGGCAGAGGTAATGGCCACGAGGAAACCTGTCTTCCAAGAAGGAACTTGAGCAGAGCTTTATGCATAGGCTAGAAAGGGGCCCCGTGAGCCTAGTCTACACCACGTTGTGTTCCCACACCGGGGCAGCGCCTTCACCGGCGGGAGCGATCGGAACAGTTCCCTAATGATCTCCATGACTAGATGGTGCGACCAAAGCAAAGACTGTCCTGGAGCCCTGGTGTAGCGGGAGATAGCCGCCAGATGCACCAGGATGGCGACGTGCGCCAGCCCTGACATAGCCAACGACAAGTTGGAAGGACTTGTGGGCCGTGACCCTCAGAGGGTTAATCTTCTGTGATCGGCACCAGGTCGCGAAACGCTTCTATTTGTGTCTGTAACACTTCAGAGTCCACGACTCCTTGGCCTTGGCGAGGACCTCCCTGCAGTCCGCAGGCAGCTCCTAACCACCAAACTCGAATGCTGCAGAAGCCAGGGCTTCAGGTTCAGCGATCTTGGGTCGTGGTGCAGTATTGCGCCTCCTACCCTGGCGAGAAGATCCACGACCACTGGTAGCTTGACTGGAGGGGACACGGACGTGCTGAGAAGGTCCAGGTACCAGATTTGCTTCGGCCACACTGGTGCGACGAGGATCATCCTGAACCAGCACTGTTTGAGTTGACCGATGACTTGTAGTAGCAGCAGCAACGGAGTGAACGCATACAGGAACAGGCCTTCCCAAAGGGAAGGTGAATGCCTTCCCCATGCTCCCCGGCTGGGGGAAGCTGATGGTGAACCTCCGGCACTCTATGTTCATCGCCGTCGATAACAGATTGATGTGAGGACTGCCCCACCTGAGGAAGAAGTTGTCCACTTCACTCTGCAGAAGCTCCCACTCGTGGGAAGAGCGCAGCTCCCTGCTGAGGGAGTCGTCAATGTTTTTGACTCCCGCCAGGTGAAAAGGAAGGAACAAGTTACTTACCAGTAACTGTTGTTCTCCAGCATGGGTCTGGCATGGATTCACATGCTCATGAATATTCCCTGTCGTCAGGCTGGGAATCCTCGGTAAAGAAAAAACCAGTTTCAGTTTTGTTTCTGATCTGTCTTTCGTAGTAATAACCAATCACTGATCTCTGTGTCATACTGACCACAGCCAATGACTGCCCTCTCCCTAAGCCCCGCCTCTGGCAGCCATCCTCAGATTTGGTAGCACGTAAAGTGGCAGTATGACCAAGTGAAGAGCCGCAGAGGGGAAGGCGGGAGGGTTCGCATGTGAATCCTTGCCAGACCCATGCTGGAGAACAACAGTTACAGGTAAGTAACTTGTTCCTTCTCCAGCATGGGGTCTGGCATGGATTCACATGCTCATGAATAAAGAATACATAGCAGTACACATGCACAACCACGGGAGGTGGCAAAAAAAGCAATACAACAACTCAACATTAAGCATCTCTTACCTCCTCACAAGGCTCACCTCAGGCGAACAGGTTGCGCAGCACTGCTTGGCCGACCCTGGACTCCTCCCTGGAATCCCGATCGACGCAGTAGAATCTTGTGAAGGTGTGCGTCGGCCTCCACGTAGCAGCCCTGCAGATGTCCAGCAGGGGCACACCAGACAGGAACGCCGTGGTAGCAGCGATCGCTCTGGTCGAATGGGCTCTCGGACGGCCTGGCAGCGGTCGGTTTGCCAACCGGTGGCAGTGCATGATGCAGCCGGAGAGCCATCTGGAAATGGAAGACTTCGAGAGAGCCTTCCCATGGTTCACAGTCCCAAAATTCACAAACAGCTGTGACGTCTTCCGAAAACTCTTCGTGCGGTCCACGTAGAACTTCAGCGCTCTAGCCACATCTAGCGAGTGCAAAGTCTCTCAGCCGGCGACGAAGGCGACGGGAAGAACACTGGCAACACCAAGGGCTCATTGAGGTGGAAGTCCGACGGCACCTTGGGCATGAAGGAGGGGTGCATCCGCAGCACCACCCTCGTGTCGTGAAAAGTTAAGTATGGAGGCTTGCAGGATAGGGCCTGGATCTCTCCCACTCGTCGTGCAGAGGTGATGACCACGAGAAAAGCAGTTTTCCACGACAGGAACTTCAGCGGTGCCAAATGCATAGGTTCAAATGGGGCACCCATGAGCCTAGCCAGCACTACATTAAGCTCCCAAGCCGGGGCAGGCGCCTTCACCGGCGGGAACGATCTGAAAAGTCCTTTCATAAATTCCTTTACAAGACGATGCGACCATAGGGACGCCCGTCCCGTCGTCCTGGTATATCTTGAGATGGCAGCCAGGTGTATTTTGATGGAGGCGTGGGCCAATCCCACCTTGGCCAACGACAGCAGGTACGGCAGCACTTGAGGGGCCGTAATCCGTAGAGGGTTGATCTTCTGTGTCCGGCACCAGACAGAGAACCTCTTCCACTTATGTCCTTAACACTTGAGAGTTGAGGACGCCCTGGCTTTTGCGAGAACCTCTCTGCAGTCAGCCGGGATATCGTACCCCCCAAACTCTAGTGCCGCAGGAGCCAGGCCTGCAAGTTCAGAGACGCCGGGTCGTGGTGTAGGATGGCGCCTCCTTCTCTGGAGAGAAGATCCGGGTCTGCCGGTAGCTTGATGGACGGGGACGTTGACAAGTCCAGAAGGTCCGGGAACCAGATCTGCCTCGGCCACGCCGGTGCGACGAGGATCATCCTGCACCGGGACCTCTTGAGCTGGTTGTTTAGTCGAAGCAGCAATGGAAACGGAGGGAACGCGTACAGGTATAATCGGTCCCAGGGGAACGAGAACGCATCGCCCATGCTTCTCGGCTGGGGGAACCTGCTGGCGAACCTCTGACACTTTGAGTTCGTCGCTGTTGCGAACAGGTCGATCTGGGGTTTGCCCCATCGTCGGAAGAGTCGGTCCACCTGATCCTGGCGCAGTTCCCACTCGTGACACGCGCGCAGCTCCCTGCTGAGCGAGTCGGCGATGGTGTTGCTTTCTCCCACCAGGTGGAAGGGAACCAGGAACATCCCCTGGGCGACCGCCCAGTGCCACAGATCCTGTGCTTCCTTGGAAAGGGCTGGGGATCTGGTGCCTCCCTGCTTCCGTATGTAAAACATCATCGTGGTGTTGTCCGTGAAGATCCTCACCACCTTGCCTTTGAGGGACGGGAGGAACGATCTGAGAGCCCAGAACACGGCTCGAAGCTCCAGGATGTTGATGTGCAGAGACTTCTCCTCCGGAAGCCAGAGGCCTCTTGCGTGGAGATCTCCTGTGTGGGCGCACCAGCCTTCCAGTGAGGCGTCCGTAGTCACCGTCACCTGGTACGACGGCGTCTGGAAGTCCGTGCCCGCCGTGAGGTGAGCTCGAGAGCCCCACCATTGAATCGCCCGCCGGAACGCTTCGCTGAGAGGGATCCTGTCTTCGAAGGTGCCCATCGCCTGCATCCAACGGGCGTCGAGGAAATCTTGAAGCGGGCGCATCCATAGTCTGCAAAGGCGCACGAGATAGATGCAAGAGGACATCATCCCCAGGAGAGACTTGATGGACCTCACCCTGGCCACGTCCGTGGCTAACAGGCGTTGCACCTTGCCCAGAATGGTCTTCGTCCATTCCTCCGACGGTGCCGCCAGGCGCCTCACTGTATCGAGCTTCGCTCCCAGAAACAGGGCCACCTGCAACGGAATCAGGTGAGACTTCGGGTAATTTATGGCAAATCCCAGTTCTGTGAGTAGCCGGACGGTGCTCGCAGTGTGTCCGACGGCGAGTTCCCTTGTCTTTGCGCGGATGAGCCAGTCGTCCAGGTAGGGGTAGACGTGAATCCCCTGCAGACGCAGCCGTGCAGCCACCGGCGCCAGGCACTTGGTAAAGACCCTGGGCGCCGACTTCAATCCGAACGGCAGAGCTTTGAATTGGTAGTGGCGTCCCTGGACGACGAACCTGAGAAACTTCCGGTGACTTTTTAGGATGGGAACGTGGAAGTACGCATCCTCCAGGTCCAGCGACGATAGGAAGTCGCCTTCCTCCAGCTGTCCCAACACGTGTTGTAGAGTGACCATCCTGAACTTTTGTGACCTGATGTATTTGTTCAAACGACGAAGGATGGGGCGCCAGCTGCCGGTCTTCTTTCTGACGAGGAAGTACCTTGAGTACACTCCGGAGCCCCAGAGTCTCTTGGGGATGAGCTCGATGGTGCCTTTTCTGAGCATCGCTCGTACTTCCAACAGGAGTTGTTGAACATGATTCTCCTTCCTGGCCACAGGTGGAAAATGGGGGCACTTCCTCAGGAATTCGATAGAGTGTCCTCTTGCCAGGGTATCCAACACCCAACGGTCGGTGGAGATGGTCTCCCACACGCCGACGAACTTCGTCAGCCGGCCTCCCACCGGGGTGTTTTGGTGGGGGCCCGACACCACGGCCGGTTCAATCTTGCTTGGAGGTGGTGGCCTTACCGCCCTGGCCTCCCTGCTGACGGCGGCGGGACCCTCCCTGCTTGCCGCGACCCCTGTATGCTTCTTGAGACGAGGAGCGAGCCGCCTGGCGGTAGGACGATGAACCGCCGCTGGATCCCTTGGAACCCCCTTGTCTGCCTCCGGCGCTCCGAAAGGGCCATCGCTGCTGGAGGGTTCCTAGAGCTCGGGCCGTCTCCGTGTCAGTCTTTATGGCCTGGAGCGATTCGTCCACAGCCTTGCCGAACAAGTTGTTGCCGTCGAACGGCATGTCCAAAACTCTCGTCTGGACGTCTTGACGGAAATCAGTTGCTCGGGGCCAACCTCGTTGTCGCAGGCAAACCCCGTTGCCCAGCTGGCGAAAACCGATATCGGCGATGTCTGTCGCCACCGTTATGGCGTGGTCAGACGCCACCTCGCCTTCTTGAAGTATTTCCAGGGCCTCGGCCCTCTTGTCGTCCGGCAGGAAGTCCAAAATGGGGGCCAGCTTAAACCATAGTTCTCTGTCGTAACGGGCGACGATAGCAAGGGCGTTGGCCGCCTTGATTGTCGTCGCCGCCGACGAGATAATCCGTCGTCCCATGGCGTCTAATTTCTTTCCCTCGCCGTCCGGTGGGGAATTTGCTGTCGAGGCTCCTGAGCCTGCGTCCTTCTTAGCCGCCGCCGAGACAACAGAGTCTGGCGTTGGCTGGGCCCTGAGACACAGGGGAGCCGTGTCAGGGACCCGATACTTTTTCTCGTATCGGTCCCGTTTGGCCGGTGCTGTGAAGGGGTTCTTCAGCACTGATAGGCCTTCCTCCCAGATGTCGATCAGGGGCACCGCGATGACTGATTTTCTCTTGGCCTCCCTACGCTGGTAAAGGAAACCTTCCTTTTTGCGTTCTTCTGGGCAGAGTTGGAACAACTCCGACGCCCTGGATATCATGGCATGGAACGAGCCAATTTCGTCGGGCGGGGAGGCCCGTGGGGCGGGAGACGGAAGGTCCGTTCCGTCGTCTGCACCGTCGTCTTCAGAGCCCGTCGTCGTGCCTACCATATCGTCGTCACCCGGTTTGGGAGAGGATGAGGAGGGGACCGTAGGTCTTGCGGGAGCGACGGGAGGAGAGGGATGGATCCGTCGTCGCTTGTTCGGAGGGCTTTCCGACGGGCCAGGTTGGGGTTCCTCCGGCCTGGGCCGTGGTAATCTCGTTCTGATCTCAGAGCATAGGGACTGGATCGCCAACAAGATGGCCGCCGAGCTATCCTGAGGCTCGGGTTCCGGCTGCACTGGACGGGAGGGCTGTTCATCCTCGTCGTCCTCATCCTCCTCGATTACGTCCAGGGGATCCTCCTCACGGGATCGAACCTTCTCGAAGCGAGCTTCGAGGTGTTTCACGACCTCAGTCAGTTCCTCCTCCGAGGCTGATTCCGAGCTCGAGATGTCCACCGTGCCCCCCCCCCCTTTTTTGTCACGGGGGACTTGACAACGGGTTGAAAAGTGGATTCCCTCCTTGACGGCAGGGAAACTCTAGTTCCGGAGGTGGCCTCCGTCGGCGGGGTCTCTGCCGGCACGGCCAGAGTCGCCGCAATCGCCTCGATAGAGGCCTTAGCTTGGTGGGTAGGGGCCTTGACCGCCCTAGGCGCGACTGGGGCCTTCTCCTTGGGGGGACGGTCAACGCCTCGAACCCCCTCATCCGAGCTCGGACGGGGCTTCTCCCGAAGCTTACCCGGAGCATCAGACTTTCTCTTCCCCGAACCAGAGCGCTGACTCGTGGTTGACGGTACCGGGGAGGAAGCGCCCTCCTTGGCGACCAAAGAGCCCGACCTTTCGGCGCTCCCGGAGCCCGCGGACTTGCGGTGCTTGGCCTGGTGTTGGGCCCCCGTCGCCGGGGCGCCCGCACAGGACTTAGAAGCCCGCTCGGACCCTTTCTTCTTCTCTCCAGCCTTCTCCAACCAGCTGGCAAGGCGGGATCGACGGTCTTTCATGGTCCGCTCCGACATGTTCTTACAGAACTCACAGTCCTTCTCTACATGCGTCTTATCCCTGTGGAGGCAGTAGAGGCACCTCGAATGTTCGTCTTCTTTAAAGACATTTTGCAACCCGCATCCAGGGCAGTTCCGAAACAGCTTGGATCCGGGCGACGAACCCTTGTCCTGGGCCATGTCCAAGTAGGCCACAAGTCTTCTGGAATGTTCCAAGAAGTAGATTCGATGAAGTCTTCACCCTTGAGGGGCGTAGAAGTTCCGAAACGGATCCCCGTTAACGGAAGAATGAAACGGTGGAGCTTGAGGCTCGAACCGGAAAAAATGAGACAAGTCTCTTGAAAAAGCGCGAAAAAGTAGCTAAAAAAGCTCGAGAGCTATGCACGAGGACTCCCAACACAAGAACGTGCGGTAAAAATCTGAGGATGGCTGCCAGAGGCGGGGCTTAGGGAGAGGGCAGTCATTGGCTGTGGTCAGTATGACACAGAGATCAGTGATTAGTTATTACTACGAAAGACAGATCAGAAACGAAACTGATACTGGTTTTTTCTTTACCGAGGATTCCCAGCCTGACGACAGGGAATATTCATGAGCATGTGAATCCATGCCAGACCCCATGCTGGAGAAGTAACTTGTTCCTTCTCCAGCATGGGGTCTGCCATGGATTCACATGCTCATGAATACAAGAATACATAGCAGTACACACATGCACAACCACGGGAGGTGGCAAGTCTCAACATTAAGCATTTCAACAACTCAACATTAAGCATCTCTTACCTCTTCACCAGGCTCACCTTCAAGCGAACAGGTTGCGCAATCCCGGTCGACGCAGTAGATTCTCGTGAAGGTGTGCCTCGACCTCCACGTAGCAGCCCTGCAGATGTACAGCAGGGGCACACCAGACGGGAAAGCCGTGGTAGCAGCGATCGCTCTGGTTGAATGGGCTCTCGGACGGCCGCGCAACGGTCGGTTTGCCAACTGGTGACAGTGCATGATGCAGCCAGAGAGCCATCTGGAAATGGAAGCCTTCGAGAGGGCCTTCCCTTGGTTCACAGGGCCAAAGTTCACAAACAGCTGTGACGTCTTCCAAAGACTCTTCGTGCGGTCTAGCGCTCTAGACAGATCCAGCGAGTGCAAAGTCCTCTCAGCCGGCGACGAAGGCGACGGGAATAAAACAGGTAACACCAAGGGCTCGTTGAGATGGAAGTCCGACGGCACCTTGGGCATGAAGGAGGGGTGCGTCCTCAGCACTACCCTAGTCTCGTGGAATGTCAGATATGGAGGTTTACAGGAGAGGGCCTGGATCTCTCCCACTCGTCGTACGGAGGTAATGGCCACAAGAAACGCTGTCTTCCACGATAGGAACTTCAACGGTGCCGAATGCAAAGGCTCGAATGGCAGACCCATGAGCCTGGTCAGCACCACGTTGAATTTCCACACCGGGGTCAGAGCCTTCACCGGCGGGAACAAGCGGAACAGTCCTTTCATGAACTCCTTCACCAGGCGATGAGACCACAGCGACGACAACCCCAGAGTTCTGGTGTAGCGGGAGATCGCCGCTAGATGGATTTTGATGGAGGCATGAGCCAGCCCTGCCTTGGCCAGCGACAGCAAGTACGGCAGCACTTGAGGGGCCATAATCCGCAGAGGGTTGATCTTCTGTGCACGGCACCAGACAGAGAACCTCTTCCATTTATGTCCATAGCACGTAAGAGTCGAGGACGCCGTGGCCTTTGCAAGCACCTCCTTGCAGTCCGCCGGGATATCGTACCCTCAGAACTCTAGTGCTGCAGGAGACAGGCCTGCAGGTTCAGCGATACTGGGTCATGATGTCGAATGGCGCATCCTTCCCTGGTGAGAAGATCCGCATCCGTCGGCAGTTTGACTGGGGGGGGGACGCTGACATGTCCAGAAGGTCCAGGAACCAAATCTGCATCGGCCACGCCGGTGCGACGAGGGTCATCCTGCACCAGGACCGTCTGAGTTGACTGATGAATCGCAGCAGCAACGGCAATGGTGGGAACGCATACAGGAACAGGCCGTCCCAGGGAAATGAGAAGGCATCGCCCATGCTCCCCGGCCGGGGAAACCTGCTGGCGAACATCTGGCACTTGGTGTTCGTCGCTTTCGCAAACAGATCGATCTGGGGACCATCGTCGGAATAGGAGATCCACTTGATCCTGCCGAAGCTCCCACTCGTGGCACGAGCGCAGCTCCCTGCTGAGTGAGTCGGCGATGGTGTTCTTTATTCCTGCCAGATGGAAGGGTACCAGGAACATCCCTTGGGCAACGGTCCAGTGCCACAGATCCTGCGCTTCCTTGGATAGGGTCGGGGATCTGGTGCCCCCCTGCTTCCTGATGTAGAACATCATGGTGGTGTTGTCGGTGAAGACCCTTACCACTTTGCCCTTGGGGGACGGAAGGAACGACCTGAGGGCCCAGAACACGGCTCGGAGCTCCAGGATGGTGATGTATAGTGACCTCTCCTCCAGGAGCCAAAGGCATCTCTGGTGTGCGCTCCCCATCCTTATAGGGAGGCGTCCGTCGTCACAGTTTCCTGATGTGCCGGGGTCTAGAAGTTCATGCCCGCTGCTAGATGCGCGCAGTTGCCCCACCACCGGATCGCTTGGAGGAAAGTCTCATTGAGGGAGATCCTGTCTTCGAAGCTGCCTGCCGCTTGCATCCAACGGGCGTCGAGGAACTCCTGCAGTGGCCACAGACGCACGAGGTAGATGCACAACGACATCATGCCGAGCAGGGACTTGATGGACCTCACCCTGGCCACTTCCATGGTCAACAGTCGTACCTTGCCCATGATGGCTTTCGTCCTCTCCTCCGACGGTGAAGCCAACCGTGCCACTGTGTCGAGTCTGGCTCCCAGGAACAGGGCGTCTTGCGACGGTACCAAGTGGGACTTTGCAAAGTTGATCGAGAATCCCAGTTCTGTGAGCAGGCGGACGGTCTTCGCTGTGTGATCGAGTTCTCTTGACTTTGCTCGGATGAGCCAATCGTCCAGATAGAGGTATACGTGGATCCCCTGCAGCCGCGCCGCCACCGGTCAGGCACTTAGTGAAGACCCTTGGCGCAGACTTCAACCCGAAGGGCAGGGCCTTGAACTGGTAGTGCCGTACTTAAGAACTTTCGATGTCCTTTTCGTATGGGGATGTGGAAGTAAGCATCCTCCAAGTCCAGCGATGACAGGAAGTCGCCTTCCTCCAATTGTCCCAGCACGTGCTGAAGGATGACCATCCAGAACTTCTGGGACTTGATGTATTTGTTGAGGCGGCGCAGGTCTAGGAAGGGCCGCCAGCCGCCGGTCTTCTTTCGGACAAGGAAGTACCGCGAGTATACTCCGGAGCCCCGGAGCCTCTTTGGGAAGAGTTCTATTGCGCCCTTTCTCAGCATTACTCGTACCTCCAGAAGCAGCTGTGGCACATGGTTTTCCTTCCTGGCCACAGGTGGGAAACGGGGACACTTTCTTTGGAACTCCAGGGAGTGGCTGTTGGCCAGCACCCAACGGTCGGTGGAGATGGACTCCCACACGCTGATGAATTTCGCCAGCCGGCCTCTCACCGGGGTGCTCGGGTGGGGGCCCGGCGTCACGGCCGGTTCAGTCTTGTTTCGCCGAGGCCTTGCCACCTTTGCCTCCTTGGCGACGACGACGGTCCTCCTGTCTTGTTGCGGCATCTGTAGGCTTCCTGCGACGAGGAGTGGGCTGCCTGGCGGTACGACGAGGCATTGCCGCCGAATCCTTTGGAGGCACCTCGAGACTTGCCACCGGAGGTCCGAAAGGACTGCTGTCGCTGATGGAGAAAACCCAGGGCCCGGGCCGTCTCGGAGTCCACCTTGATGGCCTGCAGCGACTCGTCCACTGCCTTACCGAACAGGTTGTTCCCGTCGAAGGGCATGTCCAGTATCCTGGTCTGCACGTCCTGACGGAAATCAGTGGCCCTGAGCCAACCGCACCAGTGATGGCAAACGCTGTTGCCCATCTGGCGAAAGCCGGTGTCAGCGATGTCTGTGGCCACCGTGATGGCGTGGTCCGATGCCACCTCACCCTCCTGCAGGATTTCAAGGGCTTCTGCCCTCTTGTCATCTGGGAGGAAGTCCAGGATGGGAGCGATCTTGAACCACAGCTCCCTGTCGTAGCGCGCCACGATCGCGAGGGCGTTGGCTGCCTTGATGGTCGTCGCTGCCGACGAGATGACCCCTCGTCTCATGGCATCCAGCTTCTTCCCCTTGGCGTCCGGCGGGGAAGTGGAAGTTGATGCCGTCGCCCCTGCCGATTTCTTCTTGGCCTCGAATACACGCTGATTTCTTCCGCAGCTTGTATATTTCTGGCCGGTCTGATTTTTGATTCTGTTTTTCGCCCAAATGTTCCCCACTCATTTGTCGCTCCACAGGGATGGTTTTCCCCTCAGGGTTTACAAGAATAGCAGGCTATTTTACAGGATGTTTGTCGGCGGTTGAGAGAGCTCGGAGACTCACGTCTTCATCACTCTGCTGCTAGCCACGCCCTTCCAACACTAGCACGCAGTTTAGTCTTCACACCAGGTAGACAGAGTAATGACAAGCTAGCCCAAAGACGCTGCAATCCCTTTAGTGAGCCTAATGAGTTGCTTGTTCCCCTGGGCATAGAGTAAGAGCCCAGGAGTGTGTGAGGGCCAGGAGGTGAGAACCTGACCTCAGCCAGAAGAAACAGAACACAAACAAAGCAACAGCATGAACAGTGACATTCAATCAGTGGAAGAACTAATTGTATATCACTTACAATGCCAATTATCCTAAAAGGGGATTTTAACATAGCATGGGACCCCTCTAAGGACAGAACCAAAATAGCACAGGGGGCACAAGGGAAACCCTGGCCTTGGTAGACGCGTGGAGGGCGTTTGAAGGGATACCAGGAGGGGTACACCTTCTACTGGCATGCTCACCACAAGCACTCGAGGATAGATTATGTGTGGCTCTCCAGAAGTCTGCTGGGCCACACTACAGGGATCTCGGTCGAGACTATCATGCACTCAGATCACGCACCCATAACCCCAAACCTGAAAAGAAACCGACGACCTGCTGCCAAATCGGTCGAACAACTGTATCAAGCAAATTATCCGCCCCTCCTAGAAAGGATCAGAACGAAAATTATGGGGGCCCCTACCCATAACACTGCTATGTCAAATAAATGTTATAAAAATGGTCATCCTACCCCAACTGTTATACTACTTCTGAGCCCTCCCTATCCAGGTACTGCCCGCCCTATTCAGGTCTCTGCAAAAAAATGACGAGTAGATTCCTATGGAACAATAGAGTACCGAGAGTGGCTGCTAGAGTCATGGAAATGCCTCCTTGTAAAGGCAGGTTGGGGGAAACGGACCTTAAAGTCTACTATCTGGCAGCCCAGATGAGAGTTATCCGGGATCGGCAGAATGAAGATAGGGGAAAGAGATGGAGGCCAATGGACCGATCAGTAGCAGGGGAAAACTTGGAAGAGATACTATGGAAATCCAAACCAGATAAACCACCCCGAATGTACTGTAGCAAGATTCTGGCTCTAGTGGGCGACACGTAGGATGAAGCAATGAAGAGGGGACACATCACCCCTCACCCATCACCGTTCACGCCGTTATTGGACAATCCACAATTGACCCCGGGACACAAAACCGCTGCATTCACCAAATGGCAGCAGGGGGGGATGCCAAAAGATCAGAGATATGTTTGCGCGGAACCAGGTCAAACAATTCGACCAATATATGGCAGACTTCGAACTGGGGGAGAGGGAGAGATTTCGCTATGCACAACTAAGGCACTGGTTATTCCAACCCTCCATGAAACAAGCAGGGACATGCTAGCTAACGCCCTTTGAAAAATACCTGAATATAGATCCCGGCGACAGGCGGGTGGTCACCTCCATATACGTGCACCTAAAAGTGGTTGAAGATCCCCCTCCGAGGCCAATAGAAAAGAGCGAATGGTCGAAACTATGGGTGAGCATTCCCAAGCTCACGAGATCCCTCCAAATTCGGGAAATCTGGGTAAAACTGCTTTTCCATTGGCACCCAACGCCCTAAAGACTCCACAAAATTGACCTGGGGGAATCGAAATTCTGTTGGAGGGAATGTGGAAGGGAGGGAACGTGGCGCCACATAGGTGGGACTGCCCCAAAATAGAGAGATATTGTGAGAGCATACAAAAGGGTTCTGCACAGACTGGTCAAGGTTATTGGAGTTCCTACAGGAAGGATCGAGGGGTGCTTGGTGTCCAAGGAACATGCGCCTCTTGGGTATAGCAGGATAGCCTCTGATCGAGCTACTACAGGGGAGGTGCCCCGAGGACTGAACAGAAGCACGCAGTGCAGCACTGACTCATGACACCAAGGATAACGAAGCCCGGAGATGGCACTTAGCACTATGGACTACCGTCAAACCAAAGGGGGCGTACACATTTACGGTTGATTGTCCATTTTGGGATGCCCAGGCCCTGTCATTGGAATCAGTGGTTTCCTGTTAGGAAACAAGATGGCCCCGGTGGCCTCTTGCTTTCTATCGCCTGTTACCTTACTTTTCCCAAAGTCACAGGAAGCCCTGACTCTGTCCCTTCTCCCCGACTGGCTGTTGGGTGGAAGTTCCATATATGGTATTGTGGGGGAAGTCCAGGCCAGACTGGCTGGAGCCTTCCCAATCACTGTATGTTGTGGGTACGCCCTTGGGGTGGGACCTAGGTGAATGGAGTGTGTGACGAATACGCACTCTGTGTTATGGGTGTCTAGTATCTGGCGTTTGACACAATGGCTGAGACAGCCCTGCCAAAACTGGTTTGGATGCAGTGTGTAGTGCTGAATGGCATGGTACTTGGCCGAATCCACATTCTGTGTTGTGAGTGTCTGGATGGAGAAGAATGGCCTGAATGCACTGTGCGCCTGATTGGCTGCCTGACTGCCCTTCTGAGTGATTGGTTGCCTGAGTGTGACCCAGCAGAATGAATGGGAGATCAACAGTATATCTGGGGGCCTTTCACTACTAGAAATCGCTCAGAAGCTGAAGTAGAAACTGACATCGAAACTGACGCAGTTCAGAAGCTGAAGTTGAAACCGATGCTTACCTTTGAAGCCCACTGGAAGAAGAACTGCTGCTGCTGTCCTTCGCTAATCTGAAAGCTGCTGTGCCTTCAAGGAACTGATCCAAGAGAGGGCCTGGCTAGGAGATCTCTTCCCAAGCTACAAGGGGCCATTGTGCACAAGCCGATCTTTGCCAAAGCTCCCTGGTAGACAGACCTACGAAAGGCTGCCGACCGGAGAAGGGGACTGCCGAGGAGATCAAAGAGAAACACCGGACAGCCGTCGCCGACCTGAGCCACAGAGCTCCCTTTGCCTAAGAACATTTGATCCAAGGACTGGGACTAGAAATTGGTATGCTTCAGTCTGGTCTTCTGGGTGTATTGCTGTCCATGTAGAGATCTTTCTTGTATGGCCGTCGGTGTGGTTGCTGTGGTAAAATCATTAGACTTGCTTTTTTGGTGTGGTTTTGCATACTGCATCAGTAATGCTTAGAACGTCAATCTCTGCGGTTCACTATCCTGTTCAGGAAAGCATGGTAGCCTACTAACCCTTGATTTGCCAGCTTCTTCAGACTGTTGAATGCCCTTTGCCCTAGTGGGCTCATATTGTTGGATCTGTCCACAATATATGAGCTGGTTGGAAAATTGGCAAAGTTCTTTGCTTCAACTGGCTGCTTTTTTGTTCTGGATTTCTATTCACCGGGTGTACGCTGATTATGCCCTAAATTTTGTTGAAGCACTTATGGAGCAACAGGTGTTTCTTCAGGGAGTGTGCAAAGCGGTCTCCTTTGTTACCCAGGATTTACTCTTCATCGCAAACTTTGTGTGGTGTACTGACTGTTGGATTATGATCAGATGACGGATGGACCAATTTATACTTTTGTTCCCTGCCCCACTCTTCAGAGGGTTGCCCTTCATCATGCTGGATGCTTGTGGGCAGGGGCTGGGGGGGCTTGCAATTTGTAAGCAAATAACAGATCATTGACCAGTGCTTGTCTGCAGGACTTTGAATGTTAAGCTACATCCTTTTTGCGTGCCTTATTGCAATTTATCCAGCATTCTGCTTTGCAGGTAGTGAATAATGCATACGTGGTACCTCCAGCATTTGCTTTAAAATTGTGATTTTTCCCTTTTATAGTCTGTGTGTGTCTGTGTGTGTGTGAAGCTCAGATTCCTATTAAGGATGCAGGTGCTATCTTATACCTGTTGCTCATTCCTGGTCTGATTGGAATCAGGGGTGTTGGCGGAGGTCCTGGCCCACGCGCCACAATCCGATCAGGCATTCCCCTTCAGAAAGATGTCCTTTCGTGGCTAAAAAGTTCTGTGAGAAGCCCCAGGCCAAAGCCCAGATGAACAAGAAATTGGACAGCCGCTTTAGGCTACTGGATGGGGAACCAGTCCTCCTGGCCTCCCACCCTCAACCACACTCTTCAGTTGTGGCGGCAGCCTCTTTGTATTCCAAGCCATCCTCGTTGTCGTCCACAGCAGGGGCCGCCTCTACCTGTCTATCCAAGGAGGACAGGGCCCTCGAGTCTATTCGGCAGGAGATGTTGTTATCTCAACGCTGGGCTGCACTTGCGACAGGCCAACGCTGATACCCTTCTAGCCACGGTGAACTAGAAGCTGTGGCGAGAGATCGGGGGAGTTCCTGCCCAACATACACCCGGAGAGACAGGCCTCTATTAAAGCCAGGCTGACAGAGACCTGCGCAGTTGCGCAGGACCTCATGGGGTCTTTGGTCTCGCACATCGACACAGCCAGTAGATGCCTCTGCCTGGGGGTCTAGAGGAGGTGGACGGCGTAGATGCTTGCCACAAGGTTCTCCTTAGATGTAAAGGAGAGGAGTCTAGACCTTCAGTTCGAAGGGACGGACCTCTTTCATTCGACCACCGATGACAAGCTGACAGTAAAGAAGACCTCAACGCAAACTGCCAAGTCCCTGGCCATCCTGACCAAACCTGGGCAGAAGTCCTTCCCTCAAACCCAGGGCAGGTCCGACTTCAAACCCTGCTCCTTCAGCAGCTTGAAGGGGTTCAGGGACCATGATACGCTGCAGCCTGACTGATCCCCCAGCGACCACAGGAGGAAGCAGCAGAGGACTTTGCACCACTTTTTCCGCTCCTCCTCCTCCGTTCCTACCTCGGACGCCAAGAAGCAATGACGTGATGGTCAGGTAACACAGCTCGCTGGTGGGGGCCGGCTGGCTCTCTTCGCAGCTGCACTGGCTTCTGTCTTCCTCTTCTTTTTCCTCTACCCTCTTCTCCTCTGCTTCAGAGAGGGTCCCCGGCACTGTTGCGGGAGATCCTTCTTCTTTTGGACATGCAGGTGTTGGAGCCGGTTCCTCAGTCAGATATGGGCTCCGACCTCTACTACAGGATTTTTGCATTACCCAAGAACACCCAGGCTTGTTTGAGGGTAGTGTAAGGAACTCATGGTGTCAACAGTAAAGACAGACAAGTGCTCACAGTTCAAGGGTGTTTATTAAACTGTATGCAGGTTGGAAAAACATCTAATCTAAACTTAAATCTACAATGGGAGTAAGCGTCGACCATCAAATGAAAATAGGCAGTCCTAATGGCGTTGTGTCAAATAAAAAGGGCCTGGGCGGCGCTGTTGCGCTCGGTGAAGATGACCACCTAAGTGAAGGCTCTGTGCTGGGAGGCATTATTCTTGTGGAAATCAGCGTTGGTGCACCGTAGTCTACCGAGGGGACATCAACAGATTACTCCCATGCACCCTGTCTAATTATCAGCCGGGTCTGGAGACGAGAGCCGGCTCCGTTACGGAGCTTTGGGCGGCTGTTGGTGGACTGGGAGTCGGCATCGGCCTGATCCGACTGACGCTTCCGTGGGAGTGTCTGCTAGGGCCGGGCATCTGCGGCCTGCTGTGGGGGAGGCGCTCTGTGCCCGCCTGATTGGATTCCCCAGCACTGATCAAGCCGGATCCTCTGCGCCCAGGGGTGGGGGGGTGTACAGAACTTCCCTAGGGGCTGCTACGGTTGCAGCGACATCGAACCCCGACCCTTGGAACCTGCGGCTTCTGGTGTGCAGCGTGGACTGCTGCCGCACTCGACCCTTCTGGCGCTGAGCGGGTCTGCTCTGCCGCTGCTCCGGGCCGGGGTGTGCTGGTGGGGGGGCGCCTGCCGCAGCCTTCCTAACATCTACACACTTGGTGGGGTGCCCCCCCCTCCTGCGGCCCTGGACGGGTGGAGCCCGGAGCCCACGACACAGACGGTGAGTCCCTGGGGGCGGGTGGGCCTGGATCTGGCAACCACAGCTGAGGCTTCGTTTTCCCTGGGCTGGCCCCCCCCCACCTGGGGACACTGCGAGCCTCGCTGCGGCCTGTCCTGCCCCTGCCGGGGGTGCTGCTGTGCGGCGGGGGTGCTCATTCACTCCCCCACAATCTGTGTTTCTCCCGCGGCTGCACAGGAGTTCGAGCTCCACGAGCCGCCAACTTGGGCCATAGGGGGCACAACTGAATGGTCATTGGCCTCTGGGTGCGCTGATGGTGGGCGGCCCTATACTTACTCAACATTGAAGATCACACCCTGCTCAGGCGCTGATCAAGCCTCAACAACCCCATCCCAGTTCATACTGCTGCGACAGTGAAGGCTCCCATCCCTCTGCAATAGCCCAGAAATAGGTGGCTCTGATAGAGCTTGTTGATAGAGGGCTCTGGATCCCTGGGCTTCTCCACCCTCGCCCACCTGCAGAATTCCTGCCTTGCGAACCTCAACAGGGGGGGCCACTCGGATGCAGTGTGTGTGGAGTCTGGCCAGGTTGCACAAAGCTTAAACTATCTACACCACCCACTCGCCCTACAACCCGGTGTTACGCTCACCTGGCTCCAACAGAGGCGTCGATCTGGACTGGACTGCTGTGACCTCCACCAATTTGACGCGTAGGGCCGAGATGACGGACTGGACTGGCCCATTTAGCTTTGTTTGCTTGGCCCGTAGGAATATTCTTCTGCAAATGGAGAAAGGGAATTAAACACCCGTGGAGTTGAGCGTAAATCCCCCCACCCCGCTGTTCTCCCCACTGATCACCTTGGATGTCCCCTCTTATAGTCTCGCCTGATGATTTAAAAAGATGAGCTCTCCATCCTGCATTGAGCGCAGGGGCGCGTAGATAACCAGTTATTTCACTGGCTCGAAGGAATTGGTGAGTTCCAGGAGAATATTGATTCCGATATTCCTAGCAGGACGCCGTAAGCATGTAGTTCGTAAGAGTTCAAATGCCTGACTTTCACTCTTGTCCGATTCCTTGCAGGTTGCAGCTTGACCCTACTGAAGAGTTCCTCGTGGCAACCGGTAATGTTCTGGTAAGGATTTGTATTATCCAACACAGTTCGAAAAAATTATGTCCATATGTAACCTGTTGCTTTCTCCCTTATTCAGGCGCTGAGAGAAAGTATGAAGTCTCGGGGAATAATGCCTCCGGCAGTAAAATCAGGTAAGTCTTTTGTGGTGAGGAGGGTTTCCCTTGTTAGTCCCTTGTTTCACCTTGCTGTCCTTTTGTTTCCCCTTAGGGGCCGGGGTTCGGCTAGGATGCAGTGGAAGCTGCGCCGACCCGTGAAGAAGAATAATACCCGCGGTGGTAAAATAAGGGGTAAGTCTATAGGGGGTATTCCTCTGTGTATTCCCTTGGCTCACCTTGCTGTTCTTGTCTTCTCCTTAGGTGCCGGAGTGCGGCGGGAACATGCAGGAGGATGCGGTGAAATGTGAAGATGCAGCGAAGGCCGGTGAGTTCAGCGCGGCACTGCAGCAGGCGAGGCAGCGCGCATAAAACAACTTCTTTCTTCCAGCTCGAAGGCGCGATGGATCGGGAATTCAGGTAAAGATCAAAGGTATTGCTCTTGTTCTAACCTTTTCTCCTTCTTTCTCCCTTTTTCTAGGAGCTCCAAACTCCAGGCGGGCGTGGCAGAAGACTGATGCAGACTTGCAGGCACGGTGAGCGTTACGCTGCTGGATGCAGAATAACGCGAAGCGTGTGCTGTTCTTCGAACGTGGTTTAAATAGCCTCCAAAGTAGTCCCAGGTAAGTATTCCTCCTCAGCCCCACCCGAGTAAAAAATAGTCCCTAGGTAAAATCGTCCCTTCCAAGCCTCGTTTGGCTTGGAGCTCAGGCAGCATGGTCTGCATCAGGTAAGTTTGCAGCATGGTCTGCATCAGGTAAGTTTTAATCTATGAGCCTGGCGCCTATGGCGCCAGGACTGACTCCATATGAGCCTGGCGCCATAGGCGCCAGGACTGCACCCAAATAGCCCCTAGCGGGGGTTGTTGGGCTTGCTTGGGGTTAACTTGATGCCTGCTTCCGGGGTTGCTGGACATGGTCTGGGTCCCCGGGGGTAGGCATCATGACACCCGGGGAACGGTCGCTGGTGTGGCCGAGCCACGCATACTGAGAGCTCCCACCGACCAGCAACTGTGATGCGCTAACTGAGCTCCAGAAAGTCCTCTTCACCCTAGCCACCCAGCGACCCCTTTCCCACCTCGATCACCTGACGTCTCACAGTTGCTTACTGGGCAACCTCCCTGATACGCCAGAGACCACAAACTCCTTGGACCATAGCGCTCCCTTGTCTACTGAGGTCCCCAGGATCTGCGCTCTAACTTGGAACATCACTGGTTGGTTCCGCCTGGGCATTCCTGTCACCGGGCTCCCTGTGCATCTACATACTTGCCAACTGGCCTGGCGACTCGGGCCGCCGACCAGGCCCGTCGCTGTATACTCTGGACACCCACAAGCTAATAAGGGGTCAAGCTCCTTCCGACCAACTGCGACCGGCTAGGCCCTATTCAGTCACCCTCACTCACCCTTGCGATCACTCTCCACATACTGGTCTCCCAAGTCTGCAGACTCTCCCCCAGTCCACATTATGACTAAGGGCGCAGGGAAAAAACAGAGCTCCATCAACATGTTTACTAAAACACTGTCTAAACAGGCAGAGGAGGCACCGGAGCCGGAACCCACCACTTCAACTCCTCCAGACTCCATAGAATCACAGAAAATGCTGGAATATATTTGCGAAGGGTTCACCACTTTGCACTCCAAACTGGATGACATGAATGGCTCCATATCCTCGATCACAGCGCACATTGAAAAAACCGACAACCGAGTTGCTGAAATTGAAACGAGGGTGGGCGCTACGGAGGACGACTTGGGCTCTCTCTGGGCGTAAGTCTCCTCATTATCTAGACGCGTGCTGGAGGTAGCCAAAAAAAATGAGGACCTCGAATCGCGCTCTAGACGCAATCACCTCCGCATAATTGGGGTCCCCGAGGACGGTATCAAGGAACCCATGGAAGACTACATAAAGCGCACTCTACTCACACTTCTTGATTCTCCCAGGCTCTCGACACAGTTCGCAATTGAAAGAGCCCATCAAGCTTTATCAGCAAAACCCAGACCTGCCGCGCTCCCGCGCACCATCATAGCCAGGATGCTTAACTTTCGGGATCGTGACGCCTTCCTTAGGGTAGCGAGTGCCAAATGGGATCTTTTCTTGGGGTCCTCTAGGATCCACTTATACCCAGACTTCTCAGTGGCGGTTCAACAGGAACGCAAAACCTTCCTGGCAGTCAAGAAGAGGCTGCGTGACCTGGAGGTTAAATATTCCATGCTGTATCCCACCAAACTACGAAATGAACACTATAACCAGGTTTTCTTTTTCACAATCCCGGAAGAAGCCTCAAAATTCATACACAATCACTTTCCAGGTTGAAAGTTCATGGCCTCATCACTTTGTTGACTTTTAATCACCTATCGGGAGGGGCGCCCCCGTCCCATGGGCGCAGGAGATCCATCCTTCTGTCATGTGTCTACAGTTCACTCTGGCTCTACGATGTCTTGATCTCCCCGTCATTAGTAACCTCTTAAACTACATGTTAACGGTTTTTGATGCACCTCTCTATCCTTCATGAGCCCCCAGCCCAGGGTATCGCCGCCAGGCCAGCACACAGGCCCCCAGGCGTTGATGCCATTGGTTTGGATTTGGTTATGGGGTTGTCATTCCTCTGATTGGGGGAGGGATGTGGGTGGGGGTCGGTTGGGATGGGCGTTATGGTAAAAAAAGGCTTGATGTTCATGAAGAAGGCGGAGTGCGGGCCAATGCCAGGTCAGTCGCGTACTGAGAGGGGGCTCGCTCATCTAGCCCAGCCTTCAGGCCCTAGGTTATCACCTCTCCGAACTTCAAAACCTATGCAGTGCTCTTATTCCAATGGGCGACAATAATGTGATACTCATGAGTTGGAATGTGCGGGGGCTGGGGAATTATAGGAAAATGCGACAGTTACAATTGCACGCCATGAAGTGAAAATCCTTCTTTTACAAGGAACACACGCATATGCTGAACACTGTGGAAAATTCTCCAAAGGTTGGGGTCCCCAAAGATATTACAACAACTATTCTGCCCAGAGTCGGGGGGTTATGACACTGATCTATAAAAGCCTCAAATTTACTGGTAAATCTTCGCAGGTCGACCCACTGGGTAGATATGTATTGCTTCATGGTGTCCTACAAAATAAAGAACTGGTGTTATTGAACATCTATGGTCCCAATGTAGACGACCCCGAATTTTACCTCCACTTAGCCTCCCTGATAGGCAGCTTCCCTATGGTCCCGATACTGTGGGGGGCGACTTCAATACAATACTAGACGTGGACCTGGACAGATCGGGCTCCAGACCCCGCCAACTCTCAAAAGCAGCCTACACCATTCTATCATCGCTTCCCCGACTGGCTATAGTAGACGTATGGAGACTTATACCCTGACTCCCAAACATACTCCTTCTATTCCCCGGTTCGCGACTCACATTCTAGGATTGACAGATGGCTGATATCAGACATGCTGATAAGAAACGTTTCACAGCAATCGATTCTCCCTAGAACTCTTTCCGACCACTCCGCGGTGACTCTCTCTCCCTCTCTGCTGGGGTCCAGACTACGATGGAACTCGGCAGTGGAAAATGAAACCACACTCCTTGCTCGATACAGCCTTTAGCTCAGAGCTAGAGACTCCCATTGAAGACTTTTTGAAAATAACACTTACACAATCCACCCTTTGGGAGCCATTTAAAGCCTACATCAGGGGTATCGCCATCTCCAAGGAAAGTGGTATTCTGAAAGCGATCTGAGTACATATCCGCAAAAGTGAATCGGCCCTCATGTCCATCGAGTCCCAATACGCTCTCCTTCCATCTCCTGAGATCCTCGCGTCTTTAGGTACGGAACTTGATGTGTCTCATACTCATGCGGAACGCAAGGTGAAATTCCTCGACAACCCCCAGCTCGTGAGAAAATACGGGGAGGGCAAACGGCCAAGCCGACTCTTAGCCAGACTCATCCGTCGAGAGTTTGGATCCCCCAACATCCCCGCTATCGAGAGAGCAGACGGCACTCTAGCCACACTCCCACAGGATATTAACACTGAGTTCCTGGTATTCTATGAAGCCCTTTAGTCAGAGGATGAGAGCGTCCCAACAGCGGAGATCGATGCTTACCTAGACGGCCTTCCCCTTTCAGTCCTCTCCTCTGAAACTAATAGCTCTCTCGAGAGGCCGTTTACTGCGGAGGAGCTCTCAGATGCCATCGATTCGCTGTCATCTGGTAAATCCCCGGGCTCGGACAGCCTTCCAGTAGATTTTTACAAACACTTCAAATCCCTCCCAATACCTCACTAGATGGCCCTATGGGAAGAAGCATGCGTAGTGGGTAGGCTCCCCCCTTCTCTCCGGGAAGCCATAATAACGGTTCTACTTAAACCTAGCAAGGCCCCAACCCCTGTGGCTCGTACCGTCCCCAACATTTTTGCCAAATTGCTAGCCTTACGCTTGGCCCCCTTCATGTCACACATCATTCACCCCGATAAAGCAGGATTTATTCCAGGGCGCTCCACCTCTCTGAACTTGATATTATTAGTAGAATTAACCCGAACGTGCAAGCTGTAGTTGCTACACTGGACATGCAAAAAGCATTCGACTCCGTGTTCTGGAAGTACCTTTGGCGGGTCCTCGGAAAATGTAAAATTGGGCCCAGTTTTCGTTCATGGGTCGGGCTACTTTACTCAGATCCGGTGGCTAGGGTCCGTACTGAGGACAGATGCTCATCCCTATTTCGAATCGCCAGAGGTACGAGGCAGGGCTGCCCCTTTTCCCCCTTAATATTTGCTATAGCTATGGAACCGTTTGCTGATAAGATGCGCCAGTGGCACCCTCGCAGAGGGTCACGAACAGCAGGCCAAGCGGATATCATCTCTTTATATGCAGACGATGCCCAGCTCTATATCCGGTCTCCCGCTATCAACCTTGCCCCGATACTGGAAGACGTTGTCCACTTTGGGCGTGTTTCTGGACTCAAAGTAAACTGCTCCAAATCCACCCTGTTCCCACTCACTGAATGCACACGTTCCCCTCCCGATCTTATGGGGTTCACTTGGTCCCAATCGAAATTTACTTACCTCGGTATAGAGGTGACTGGCCGTCCTGAGACATTTCTCCAGGAGAACTATCAGTAACTCACGAAACTCTCTGAAAAGGCTTCTGGCTGGGTGAGAGTTCCAATTTCCCTGGCAGGTCGAATTGGGGGGTTCTAAAGATGGTCGTACTCCAACTTTTATATAAGTTAATCAATCTGCCCCTGTTGCCGGGGAGACTGCTTTTTCCAAGCGTTGACCCGCACTATTAACACTTATCTGTGGCATTCTGGGGCAGTCCGACTAAAACTTGCAACATTGTCCACCCCCATGTAAAGCGGCGGATTCAGTGCCCCAGATTTTCTCAAATACTGGCTGGTGGCGCAGGCCCACTTCGCCTCACACTGGTTTAACACACAGGATCCCCCTCCGCATGTTAGACTCGAGAGAATGGCAGCCAGTGGCCGAGACGTCCACTCCTTGATTCTCTCCCCATTGCCGATCATGTTAGAGTCACTAGAGCCTGTTAGTTTCCAGATTTTAGGGTGGGCTAGGAATGTGCTATCAGGCACATCCTATCCATTCCACGGCGATCTACCACTGTGGAATTTCCTCCCAGGGGTCCCATACTTACCATCATCCATCATACAACGGTGGGCTGAAACAGGCTACGAGGCAATCCGGGACATCTTTGAGAGTGGTGGTTTTGTTGAGTGGTCGGATCTTCCAACCATCCTTAGACAGAAACCATCCGCGTGGCTCCAATACTCCTCCCTCCGCAGAGTTCTTAAAATCACATACCCTGACTTCCCTGCGCTACCTCCCAACGACCCAGTAGTTGCGGAGCTATGCAGCTTCAACTCCTTTAGGGGGAAGGTATCCAGACTATATGCCCTCTACAGGCCAGATAGACCCCCCCCCCCGCGACAAACTGAAACATAAATGGGCAGAGGACTTGGGGGGGTGATGTCCGACCAACGCTGGAATCTCATGTGTGCGCGCACCCACAATGTGTCCTTTAACTCCTGATTCAAATGAATCCAGTTCAAAGTCCTGCACAGGTATCACCTCACTCCGATTCAGTTGCACCGCATGTCCAAGGACCACTCCCCCAGATGCCCCAGGTGCGGAACCGACAGCGCCACATACATACACATGATCTGGTCCTGTCCTAAACTAGCGCAGTACTGGGAGGAGATATGTACTACTATGACTGTCATTTTGGACTGCACAGTAGCTCCATCCCCTGCATTGCGTCTCTTTCATGACTTCCCGGACTTGAGTCGTGACTCCAAAAAGCTGGCGGGCCTCTGTATGTTACTCACTGTCCACTGCATCTTACTATGCTGGCTCCGCCCTGGTCCACCCTCACACTCGCAATGGCTTAGGGCAGTCACCTGGGCAATTGACAAAGAAGAGGTCTGGGCTAATCAACAGCCGACGCATTCCAGGCCCAGGAACATATGGCTGAGATTCTGCTCTTATATGGCCTCCATAGCTACAGACTCTGATGGTGCATCTCTTACTTCATCTTCTTCCACCTCCACCATGGCCTGAACTTTTGATTACCCAAATTGCTCCTGTGTTGTTGCGCCCCTCTGCTCATACCCGCAAAGCAATGTACAATGTTGAAATCTGACAGTATCACTGCAATTGTCACGTCTGCCCCTGTTGGGATTCTGCCTCTTCTGTGTTGTCAAGCTAAATAAAAGTTTAATAAAATAAAAAGGGCCTATACTAAGAAACCTATTGCCAAACCTCACAACTAATACAAAAAGGGTGTGGGATAGTTCTCAAGAAAAGAAAGAAGTGCAATGTGGCAGTGGGAGCCCCGTTCACCCAGCCAGAGCCCACTCTGGTAGTGACAGATTCCTCCCTCTCGGGCTGGGGGGCTACCCTAGATGGCCATTTGATTCATGGCGCATGGTCCAGAACGGAGGCCCTCCTGCATATCAATCTGCTGCATCTCAAAGTGGTAGGCCTGGCTTTTCTACTCGTCATCAGGGGCGACGCGGGTCTGGTCAGGACCGACAATTCCACGACGATGTTCTACTTGAACAAGCAGGGCGTCACCCCCTCTCCCCTCCTGTGCATGGAGGCAGTGTCAATCTGGGAGGGACCCAGTTGGAGGGGACATGGATATCTGCGGTCCATCCCCCGGGGGACAACAATGCGGAAGCTGAACATCTCCGCCGCCTCGGGCTAAACACCTACGAATGGGAATTACACATCAACTGTTTGTTGCCCCTATTCCAGAAATGGAGGTTCCCAGATCTGGACTTATTTGCATCTCCTCTGAATTCCAAGTGCCCCCTCTTCGCTTCATGGGCGGGGTGGGGCCAGGGGTCTCTGGGCGACACGTTCCAACTCTGCTGGCAGTTGCTATCCGTTTCCTCCTCCATTGCTCCAGCGGACCCTCTGCACATTTTGAGCCTCAGTAGACTGCAGCCTCCTCCTAATCGCCCCCCCCTCACTGGCTGTCGAGGGCTTGGTTCTCCGACCTGCTGCTGTTGCGCCCCCAGGGGCCTGTCCATTTCCCACACCCCTGCAGGGGCTTCCTGACGCAGCAGGGCGTTGGGAGCACCCGGACCCAGCCAGCTGGCCTGCTTGGCCTGGCTCCTGATAAGCGTAGACTGCCCCACTCCCAGTTTTCGTACGACAACTGGGAAATCATCCAGGAGGCCCTCCACGTGTTCTCAGTACAAGAGTAGGTGGACCATGTTCTGCCACTGGGCTCACGACAAGGGGCTGGACCCCACTCACCTGCACCCTGGACGACATACTGGCCTTTTCTACACATCTGGCTCGCTATGGAGACCAGGTTGATACCTGTCGCACCTATTTGGTGGCCATTGGGGCCTACAAGAACTCCCCAGAGCGCATTTTTTTGGCGGCCACCCCTGTGCTTAAGGCTCACCTCAAGGGGTTGTCCAGACGGTTTCCTCTGGTTCATGGGCACACACCCGGTCTGGGACCTCAGCGTGGTTCTGGCGGCTTTACAGCGTAAATCTTTCAAGCCAATGGCCTTGGTCAACATCAGGCTTGTGACGCTCAAGGCAATACTGTTGGCAGCGCTCACTTCTGCAAGCAGAGTCGGCGAGCTGCAGGCTCTGTCGTGCAAGCCCTTCACCACCTTCCACAATGACAAGGTAATCTTGGGCACTCATCCAAACTTCTTGGCCAAGGTGGTCTCTCCGTTCCATTTGAACCAGGAAATCTGCCGGCCAGTGTTCTTTCCAAACCCGCCGTCGGTGCTGAAAGGGTATTGCATTACTTAGACTTGGAGAGCGCTGAAGATGTATCCCTCCCGGACGAGGTCTTTCCAGAAGTCATTAGCAAGGCGGCTACTTGAGCCACTTCGTCTGCTTTCTGTAAGCACTATTCCCTTGATACCAGTTCCAGGTGGGATGCAGCGTTCGGTCAGGCGGTTCTGGTGAACATTCTTGCTTCTTCTTAATCTTGAGGCAGGTTGTCACAGCACCACCCGGTTGTCTTGATCGGTGGAATCACCCACAAGGATGGAGGAAAGGGGACAGGACATATGAGTAATTCAAGTTACTCTACTTAGTGACTGGGTGTCAGGTTTCTTGGTCTTGGGCGAAGGTAGCACGTACACCTGCCTCCCCGTTGGATCTTGGTGCCTGGATTGTACACAATCTCAGGCCCCCGTGACCCGCCGCGGAAAGAGGGTTAGGGTCTGCTGGATTGGATAGGTAGGGGTGATTATGGAAACTGGATAGAGGATCAGGAAGAGGTAATGGATGGGTAAGGGGATTCAGGCAAAAGGTTTGACTTGTTGCCCCCCTACTGGGGTTCCTGAAATCGCTGATGCTCCACCCACCCACTCCTGCACACTAGCACACTATGCCCCCCAAAGCCCTGCCTAGTCTGTCCTTCTCCGGCCCTAGTAATTCTGCTTTGATACCTGGCACATTATATTTTAGGATTCTCTGGTGCGGTACGGGTACGCACTCACATTGTGCTGATTGTTTGAACTCACAACCGGCACACCTTAAACAGGTTCACTAGTACATTGCAATCATA
This sequence comes from Ambystoma mexicanum, assembly GCF_040938575.1. NCBI lineage: Eukaryota > Metazoa > Chordata > Amphibia > Caudata > Ambystomatidae > Ambystoma > Ambystoma mexicanum. The sequence continues at coordinate 809,354,860 of NC_090939.1, read as the reverse complement.
TACCCACTGGTTACATGCAATGCGTTGGTTGTTGGAACTCACAACCAACACACATTAACTAAAGAAACAAGATGGCACTTAGCTTTGTGTCGTGCAGCGGGGTACGTCTGCCATGAGCTGCGGTCCCAATGTTCAAGCCGTTTTGATCCAGCGGAGCGCCGCTACAAAGAAATCAGAAGCACGTGTGAGCTTGTGTTGCGGAACAGTATAACAGAACACTTGACAAGCTACCAAAACTGCCCACTGGCGGTCTACAGCATGCAAATGCAGTCGATTTGTGGTGCCGGTTCTCCGCCACTCATGCTACTGTGCATCGGAAGTTGCTATCAGCTGTGAGCACCTCTGTACTCCATACACTTCCCAATGCCTTTAAGAGTTACATTGGCCAAACACTGCTTGCGTTCTATTCAGTTACTCCCCGAACACAATGCTCCTCCCGAGAGCGCTGCCTTGCCCAAACGCTGCTTGCGTTCTATCCAAATAAACACTCCGGAATTAACCAATAGTCTGACTTGTTAGATAAAAGCACTTATCTGTTGCTGAATGCAGGGCCTGTAGTATTCGCAGGCGGGGAATGGCCCTGCGGTTCGCAGCCTGCAGGAGCCCTCCGAACACATGTACTCTCTCTCTCTCTCGTGTGCTGGTATATATAATACAATGTCCCCATTTTATATAAGCCTATACTTAATCATGAGAGAGGGTGGGGGGGGGAATGTGAAAACACTTCAGCAGCAGCAGTCCCGTGGAAATGATCAATGACTCACTGGTGCCTGCAGTCTAGCACAAAAAAACCATTGTCACAAGCTAACAACACCAGGGAAAGAAACTAAAATACATGCAGACATGAAACAGGAGGAAAGGAAAACAAACACGAGCAGTAGACAAATGCAATAGGCTCCCCCAGGCCCCACTTGACTCCATAAGGAAAGCCTGAGTCAACATATGCATAGAAAGTATGAAATCCCCACAGATTGTGTTGCAGATGGCGATTCTGTGCACATGTTGAAGCAGTGCTTTCTTTCATCCCTTCGTGCGGTAGCTGCACTAACATTCTCCAGAATCTCTAAATGTGAACATAGAGCAGCCCAATGTTTACTGAGGGCTGATGCCCCTTTTCACTTAGCTGCACTGTGTTGCTCCAAACTGTTTGCCATACTGAGAGATAAAGGGATAATGTGGGTTCAATCGCAGGGTGAAAGGTAGCCATTTACAGCCTTCACATTGATATACAGGATCTTTTCATGAACATCTTTTTCCTAATTCTGGACGTGAGATGCTGATCAGGTAGGTGCCCCCTGACCATGCCCTCTTGTGGCCTCCAAAATCGTTTTTGCACCTGTGCTTAAAAGCACGGTGAGCGCATTCGGCGCGTGGTCCCTCTCCCCTTCCCAACCCGCTTCCTGAACATCCCTCTACCCGCCTCCCTCAATGCCCCCCCCGCCCTGATTGGTGCACCACGCCCTCATCAAGGACACCGCAGAGCAGCCCCCTACCCGTGCAGCCCCTTCGGCTAAGGGCCCCAAGGACAAGGGCGGCTCCTACAATGGCGGCTCCAAGACATGTCTGCAGGTGTCAGCAGGGGAAGCCAATGAAGCAAGCAGTCAACAGACACCAACTAAAACTGTAATTGTGGCTTGGGTAGGGTGTATAGCAATTACTCTACTCCAGAAAGCACCCACCACTCTACCATACCTCTCGCTAAAGTACACCGCCATAGGCTTACACCATGCACATTTAGAGAAATGTATGACCTCCGACCTAAATCTACGCATGACTGGACTGTAAATGTTGTTTTGCATTACTTACGAACATAATTCCCAATGTTACCACACTTATATGGAATTCTTAACATCAGCCTGCATCACATAGAGATAGAAAAAGTGAATGTTAGCACGTGCCACACCTAGATGGAACTTGAATGTTACCATGTGCCACACTTAGAATGGAGATCATCATCCTGCCCTACATCGAGATAACTATTGGGAAGATTAGCAAGTGCCACACTTGGACGGAATATGTAGATTAGCAAGTACTACTCTTAAACAGAACCGTGAACGTTAGCATGTTAAATTTCATATAACCCACTAACCAATATAGGCTTAAATTCTCTGCATACGTATCTTTCTAAAAAAACTCACACAACCATCTCTCGCACAAGCCGCACACACTTCACCACACTGCAACAACACATAAGCCGCACCTACAGCACACGCGGACTGACTGATACCCGCACCAAAGCTCAGCACCCGGTGTATACCGAGTTGAAGCTGCCAACAGTACACCACTCCTCTCACTATACTAGTCCCTCCCCTCTTCACCTTACTAACGCATCCCACCTTCTCATTTGAAGATCTGCCAGAGCACCTGGGGACCAATTCCGTTGGTGACGGTGCGCTATATAAGTACCTTTAACAAAGTTCGTATCACATAGTAGTGCCCTTTTGAGGTCACTGGGGGTCTTAAATGGCTATGATGTTAGTATAAGTGTAAATGACATAGTTTCACTTCTAAAAGCCATCGGCGATGGCCAGTTTATTATTTTATGTGAGTCTGCCAGCCCCCCTCTGAGGAAACAGTTATGTAGCATTGCTCATGTAGAGAGCCTATAATTATGTGCACGGGGAGAGGAAAGTTAAACATCACCTTGCTTACCCTCACCTGGGAAGTAGAACCCTCAACGTGACAGCATATTGATTGATTGATTGATTGATTATTTGTATAGCGCCTATACACAATGTGTTTCAAAGCGCTTCAAGGAGGGTGGGAACATGGGAGAATACAATTACATTCAAACAGGTCCTTGAAACAGGTCAGAATGTGAAAAATAACTATCAAATCATAACAGATAGTACAAGTGCATGGAACAATAAGGGAGAGGTGAGGGGGGGAAAAAAGGAGACAAAACTAGCAGTAACATTGCTATGCCCGACGACAATTGTTGCAGTGCAAGAGTGACAAGAGGAGGGGGGGAGGAGGGGAGGTAAGGGGGGGAAATGGAAAACGGTAAGGAGAGGAACAAAACAAGTGACTATCTACAAGATAGTGCAGGGGAGGGAGTGGGAGGAGAAGACAAGGGAGACAAGGAAGACACTGGCGGGGGGCAGGGGGACAAGGAGACACTCGCTGCGGCAGGGGGGACAGGGAGACACGGGGGCAGTAGGTCAAGGCGACACTGGCGGGGGGCAGGAAGACACTGGCGGGGGCAGGGGGGACAGGAAGACACTGCCGGGGGGCAGAGGGGACAGGAAGACACTGGCGGGGGGCAGAGGAGAAAGGAAGACACTGGCGGGGGGCAGAGGGGAAAGGAAGACACTGGCGGGGGGCAGGGGGGACAAGGCGACACTGGCAGGGGGCCGGGGGGGACAGGAACACACCGGAGGGGGGACAAGGAGATAATGGCAGGGGCAGGGGGGACAGGGAGACACTTGCGGGGGCAGTAGGTCAAGGCGACACTGGCGGGGGCAGGGGGGACAAGGAGACACTGGCGGCGGCAGGGGGGGACAGGGAGACACTGGCGGGGGGCAGGGGGGACAAGGAGACACTGGCGGGGGGCAGGGGGGACAAGGAGACACTGGCGGGGGGACAAGGAGATACTGGCGGGGGCAGGGGGGACAAGGAGACACTGGCAGGGGGCAGGGGGGACAAGGAGACACTGGCTTTGGGACAGGAAGACACTGGCAGGGGGGACAGGAAGACACTGGCGGGGGGACACTGGCAGGGGGCACAGGGAGACAAGGAGACACTGGCGTTGAGACAAGGAGACACTGGCGGGAGGCAGGGGGGACAGGGAGACACTGGCAGGGGGCACAGGGAGACACTGGCAGGGTGAAGGGGGACAGGGAGACACTGGCAGGGGGTAGGGGGGACAGGGCGACACTGGAAGGGGGACAGGGCGACACTGGCAGGGGGAAGGGGGGACAGGGAGACACTGGCAGGGGGGACAGGGAGACACTGGCTGGGGGAAGGGGGTCAGGGAGACACTGGCAGGGGGAAGGGGGGACAGGGCGACACTGGCAGGGGGAAGGGGGACAGGGAGACACTGGCAGGGGGGGCAAGGAGACACTGGCGGGGGGCAGGGGGGACAAGGAGACACTGGCGGGGACAGGAAGACACTGGCGGGGGGACAAGGAGATACTGGCGGGGGGCAGGGGGGACAAGGAGACACTGGCGGGGGGCAGGGGGGACAAGGAGACACTGGCGGGGGGCAGGGGGGACAAGGAGACACTGGCTTTGGGACAGGAAGGCACTGGCAGGGGGCAGGGGGGACAGGAAGACACTGGCGGGGGGACACTGGCAGGGGGCACAGGGAGACAAGGAGACACTGGCGTTGAGACAAGGAGACACTGGCGGGAGGCAGGGGGGACAGGGAGACACTGGCAGGGGGCACAGGGAGACACTGGCAGGGGGCACAGGGAGACACTGGCAGGGTGAAGGGGGGACAGGGCGACACTGGCAGGGGGAAGGGGGGACAGGGCGACACTGGCAGGGGGAAGGGGGGACAGGGAGACACTGGCAGGGGGCACAGGGAGACACTGGCAGGGGGAAGGGGGGACAGGGAGACACTGGCTGGGGGAAGGGGGTCAGGGAGACACTGGCAGGGGGAAGGGGGTCAGGGAGACACTGACAGGGGGAAGGGGGGACAGGGAGACACTGGCAGGGGGAAGGGGGGACAGGGAGACACTGGCAGGGGGACAAGGCGACACTGGCAGGGGGCTGGGGGGACAACAAACCAGAACGGGACTAAGGGGGTCAGGGAGACACTGGAAGGGGGGACAGGGAGACACTGGCAGGGGGAAGGGGGGACAGGGAGACACTGGCAGGGGGAAGGGGGACAGGGAGACACTGGCAGGGGGCGGGGGGGGGCAACAAACCAGAACGGGACTCGAGTTTAAAAGCACCCGAATGCTCTGCATAACCACTCCCCCACTCTCAGGTGCTCCTTTTCCTACCTGTCAGCTGAAGGGGAAAAGGGAGGGGATCAAACGGCATCGCCTCTGCAGAGTGTAAACATAGGCGGTGAACCAGCTTTCTCCGGCTATCTGCCAGTTCGCTTCCCCTCGGATTTGCCTCCCTCTCACTCTGCATCTCCCTGGGAGGGAGGGAGATCTCTTAACAGGCCCGTGTAACGTCGGAAAATGGGCTATCAATGCGCTATCTTGGGCGAAATTGCCCGTCGAAAAATGCTTTCCTGCAAGTCGTTACTGCGCATGCTCACCAACACAGCGCATGCGCAGTAGCACCCTAAGCATTTTTCGACGGCTGAGCAGATTTCGACATTACACCGGGTAGGAAGGAAAAGGCATGAGCCCATCACAGTCTCTACACCACGGGGAGCCGAGCAGAGAGGAGACCTCCAGTGAATGAGTCGCCTTGTTGCAGCCGCTGCCCGGGCTCCTTTGGCACAGATGGGCAGATAAGGTGGGAGTTAGCCACGCGATGCACAGACACCGCAGCACCCGCTTGTCTGCCACTGATATTCCCACAGGCTTCATTACACGCCAGAGTTCTCATGGAAGTTCGGGAATTATGTTTTGTATAAGTGGGTCTGTTCTAGTGTTATGTTTTGGGTCCGAGTTCCGACACTACCTGATTAGGGGGCTTGTTTGTCCCATTACAGGGGACACCCGTCCGTCCCGCAGCTCTGCAAGAAAACGCCGCACAGTGGCCGAAAATCACTGCACTTACCTTCGGGAGAGTTGGAAGGGACGGCCGGAAGGGAGGCGGCTCAATCTCCCTTATTAACATGGATGTTTACGGGGAAGTTTGCCAGACACCGACACGGAGTTGTTAAATGACATAAGCGATAACATAACGAGTTTTTCGCCTACAATTAAATCCGCTGCTATGCAAGCAAAGAAATGAACGTTCAGCTTTATTTTGTACATGATGCTTTAAAATACTAGCAGACTTAGGGTGGCCGTTCTATAAGTGCAATTACGAATCTGGTTTCTACTTATTGAGAATTTTTTTTGAAATCACAAAACGTTTTTCTTTCTAAAACATTTATTTAGGTATATGGCATTTATAACGAGCCTTTACACAAGTATGTAGCTGTCCACCCGTTCTCTTTTGTTGTTTTTTTAATTGAGGTTATTCTGTTGATAAATCGGGGATGGCTTGGAGATCTGTGTTTGTTTACAATGTATGTAACACGTGTGTATAGGCGCGCTATAAATAAAATATCATGTCCACATTCCAGCGTAGTTTACCCCTGGTAGCTTCGAAACATGCCCTGGTATGCACACGTATTGTACAATATGTCCCTAGCTTCCAGTGTTCATATACACAATTAATTCAGGCACGGGGGAATAAGGTGATTTGCCCCATATCAGAGCATATACTGAATTTTGAAAGTATGCGCTATAACTCAGGGTCACGTTTCCACAGCTGCGACATCTCCACTGTACCCCTTCAAAAGCTTTTCACCGGTGCTAAATCCAGACGCTTCCTCTATCGGGAACTTTGTAGACGTTCTCAAGCATCGCATGGAATTGAGCACTCGGAGTGCCCCTGGAATACTGTCGACAGGGCAGGAGAACCACTCTGCCAAGCATGGCAACATGGACCTCATATACTCTTGTACTTAGAGCACGAGGTATTTGGTGGGTGCGCAGTAACGCATAGGACATTCTCCACAGATTTCATCTGTAAAATCGCTAGAGCGTGTTAACACGCGCAATACAAATAAACCCGTCACAGGCGCAGTTTACCAATGCTGGGGCAACGCAACTAAGACATGTGAGCCGACGAAAAGTCCCGTGTCCCCCTGGGTTCCGTTTCTGCTCCCCTGGCGCAGGTATTTTTATGTGAAGCGTGATTCAGCCGAGATAAGGCGTCGTCAGTGACCCTGCCTCCAAACCAGTCTCTCCTGTATACTCTTGCTCACGGAGCAGCGCTGTCAGGCGGTAGACATAGCCAGGCACCCCCACAGGTACTAGTACTGCTTCTTTATACGCGCTGCATTTAGGACTGCTGACGTTTGTGCATCTTTTGCATAGAACACAGTTGTTGCCCTCCTTTGTCCGTACAGGTAATACTGGTGCGGCGATGCCCTGCTCTGTTCGTACATTTAGTGCAGTTAGAATGGCAGCTGCAATAGTTCTGTTCGAGCAAGTCGGGTACACCTGGCATTGCTGCTGTCTGGACGACTTGTACGGGTAGTTTGCACCCTGTTTCTGCTCCACTCTTACTGTTCATCAGGCTCGGACTGGCCTATAGGGCAAAAGGCACATGGCCGAACTAAAAACACAAAGTTGGTGTGGGCTAGTTTTTTGGCCAATGTGGGCACGTTTGATGATTAGTTCCCTATGTGGCTAATAGTTTTGACCAGTGTTGCTGAGTATTCTTTAAAATGCACAATTCGCATCATTGTCTGTACTCCTTTTTGTTGTATTTATCACAGGGTTTAGCCATGACGTGGACAGTCAATGGCTGAGTAAATCGGCAAACTCCCGCAACCTGTGTGTCGCTCCTTACACCCTGTCTTCCTCCCGGATGTACTACCGTGCAATCATTTTGCCTTCTTAATAGCTATGCCTAAAGCGTGCCTTTGGGAGTTCTGTGTACACCCGCTCCACGTGCTTCCGCCCAGTTTGTGTACACAAGCTGAAGGTTGAACTAGGTTACCGGACACTGGCTGCCGACCTGCTTCAGTTAGTATTGCCGTCGACGCCCATTTTCTTCACTTATGGCCAGGCTCAGACTAGCATATAAGGCAACGGAGCCATGCCGGAACCAAAAACACAAAATGCTAGCGTGGGCCAGTTTTTTTGGGTGTCAAAGTGGGCCACTCTTGTGGCCCAGTTTGATACGTTACTTCACCATGTGGCTGATTTAAATAATTCTTTAACATGCACAATTTGCATCACATTTGATAAAAACCTCCCCCCTTGGGTACTACTCGGAACAGTTTTTCACAAAAAGTCATGAATTGCCATTTGCAACGTTGGCCCACTTTTTCATTGGTGCTCGAGGCAATTTTATGCCCCAGTCGATGTATGCTGTGCGGGAATATAAACGTTACACACTCGTCCATATGAAATATCTCCCGTGTTTTTTTTGTTGGCCTGGTGTATGGTGTTTGCAAAACGAGCAGTCATGGGAAACCCAACCCTTCGAACTAGTCTAACATCAAAGAGCCCTGCTTCTCTTGGCTGCAGTTTCTTACATTTTAATATTCCAAAGGATTGGAGTTTTCTTTGTGTAAATGAGGGTTGAATGCTGCAATGGATGGATAACGTAGGTACTGCTGCCACCCGCTTTAATTTCCCATGCAGGAAATAATTAGAATGTGCATTGCCAGGTTATTCCAGTGCCCCTTGATACGGTGACCAAACTCCCGGGTACTCTTTCTGTGTGATCTTTCAGCGAATGTCTGGAAGAGTATTTCCCTGGGCATGCACGGTTAGGGCTGTGGCATGTTGCCTCGCCGCTATTTTTGACATACACCGGTCTCCAGACTTGCTATGGCACCTGGCATTATACTCTCGCACTAGCCCCGTCGTGCCATTTGAGATGGAGCAGCTCCAGTTAGTGGTCATGTTGTGCCATTAAACATTGCGGGTGGCACAAGTGAATAACCTTACCATTCGGCGGGCACGTACATTCAGCACCGGAGTGACCTAAATGTGTAGTCTCGCAATGGACGTCAATATCTCGGTGCCTAGTACAGGTAACCCACTGGCACTTCTTATTGGGACTTCAGGGGTCGGAAGTCTTGCCATGGCACACATCCATGAGTCCCCCAGGTCGACAATATCCCCAATTCAGCCTCTTCCTCTTGTTCCCATAGATTGGGAGTTTTGGCACGGCAAGCAGATGGCAGTAGGAATGCCACGCCCGCTTCTGTTTTGGTGTTCTTCCGTGTTTGTAGTTTCCATGACAGTTTCCCGTCGTTATGCAACCTGTTGGCAAATCCTGCTCTGGCAGTCACTGGTCGGCTGGAAAACTTCCCATGGTTCTTAGTCACGAATATGATTCCCGTCGCTTGTGGTCTATGCAGTGGAATGTTGTGCACCTGCGCTGTACGTATTATTACTGTCGCACGCTCTCCACTAAGAGTTGTAGTGCTTTTTCTTTGTGCGCTGTACGTCTGTTGTAATCCCCGCTCTGTCAATTGGAGGACATTTTGTGTTCTAATTGTTTGTTTTATTCTGACAGGAATACACGCAATCCATTTTTTTCAGAAGTGGTATTCTTTAATATGCCTTCCAGTATAATATTCCAATAAGTAATGTGTCTTAGCTGAAATCAAATTCAGTTCCCGCTTCTACCCTTGTAGAGCTGGTTAGCTTAAAACCATCCGTTACCAGGAGCTACATTCTGCTCCCAAGGCCAACTGGTGCCTTACAAACATGCATATGTGCCATTGTATTTGAGAATGCAAAAGGGTTCATTTCACGTGGAGGCTAGATTTGCAGGGCACTGTGTGCTTGCTCCTGCTTGTGACAGTCAAGTGTGTCTGTGTGTGTGTGTACAAGCGCAACAGCAATGTTCACTGGCGCGCACGTGCAGGGAGTAAAGGGGTGGCCTGCAGCGTACAGGGCGCGCCGGGAACCCGTAACGAGCAGATCTGTATCCCTGTACTTCAGGTACGGATGGGCTGGGCCTGCTCGTGATGGGCGGGAAGGGGCGGGGGCATAACTACTACCTAACACTGTCTGCTGTGTGATGCCGCCCATTGAATCTCAATTTCAAACCCTGAAAATGCTTGCAAATCTGACTGCTGGTGTGTCTGCTTATTGAACATTTGGGAGAACGCTAAGTCCGCTACAGAATTAAGCCCTTGCAACTGGTCCAAAGTATGCTCGTTGCACATTTTGAGTGATGGTACCAATGCCCTTCTTGGTGTGCATTCTTTACATTCAATAAATTGTGTATGTTATCGGAGCTGTCATAAGGTTTGGTGATGCTCGGGCCAAAACATTTGGTGAGGCTCCTTGCGGTTTTGTTGCAGTGGTGGCACAGCACCACCAACAGTAGAGTGAGAATGCTCCTTTTGAGTCTACGGATGGAGCAACTGGATTTTGGTTTCTTGGGACTACCAACAAAGGAAACTAAGCTATGTTTATGCCAATAAAACTCCTTTTATTTTTTTCTATTTTATTTTTTGAACTTTTTTGTTGTCTGTGTAGTGCAGGTGACCAAACGCCCCCACGTTACCAAATGGATCCAGTCAATGACTGTGAACCAACTGGAAACGCCTAGGTTCAATTGAGAGCCATAGTCCCTTCGGGTGACGACCATATCGGCGGTGCCCTTGCAGTCTACAAGCAGTGCCATGCATCCATGTCAAGCCTACAAAGCACCCTTCTTTAGAGAGAACAGACCCTCATTCACTCCTAGGTGGCCAGTTTTTGTCCACACTCTTACTGCTTGCATAAGAGGAAGCATCTATATCATTTGGATTTAAATTTCCCCTTTGCTAACTCGGCAAGTTTCCCCTTAGAGCTGTTAAAGGCATGGTCTAGTAAAATTTTTTATTGTCCCTACGGGTCGGCCATGTTTTTTTTAAGCCTAAGTGGCTTGATTTTAGAAAACTTTCCTATGGACCTTACCCGAGTTTTCGTCCATTAAACCCACGCGAAAACAAGCACCAGTGAGCTGCCATTTTCTGATAATCCTATCTTTTCCCCGATCGCCCTGGCTGACCTGCTTTTGCGGCACTAAATGAATTCCCCCGCCCCTGACATTATCAAAACATTCATATTCCCCGCCTCTCCCCGTGACGTTACTGTGCTGCGTAGGCAAACGCGCCCAGTCGTCTTCTGCGCGACTCCACACAGAACCCGGAAACCAACACAGATCAACTCACAACACAGCGCGCCACAATTCGGAATATGAAACTGTACTTTAAAATGAAACGGCAACATGGTACATTTGGTAAAGTACATTTATTTGACATTAAATGTTTAGAGAATATTCAGCAATTGCCATATGAACTCCGAAAGCCATTTATCTTCTTTTATCTGTATCCGCAATAACTGTTCCGTTTCATCTTGAGTCACGCGCTGTTCCTTTATGGTACACAGGGTGTTTATTTTCGTAAAAAGAATCACTTTGGAAGCACGGTGAACCGCAAGGCTGTTGCATCAACTAGGCACTAGTCCAGCCTAAAGGTTGTTATGTTGCTTCTAGCCACTAGTACAGCGTAAGGGCATGTGGGCCCTTGGCGATCGTCCCATAATATGGTGATCGTGCTCCAGTTGTTGACACGAAGCTGCAGGTGTCTGCTGAAGAATCCATCCGCTGGTGTCTCAAATAGATGGCAGGGGCAGAATGGGATCAAATACCTGTTATGAAAACAAAAAAATAATTAGTCTCGCTAGCCGAACTTCATTAATATTACTCATTTTATTTATTACGGCCGATCAGCAACTATTTGCTTGCAAGGATAGTTCAATGGAGTATGTTCGTCTCTAAAATCAATGCGAAAAGTAACGCGATAAATCGAGTCCAACACACAATGATAAACGACAGTCTACATGCGTGAGGAATGATATGATGTATGATATGGCATTTGTAACGCTCCTATACTCAAGTGTTTCTAGGCGTAACGAGGCAGGTGGGGAACAAGGGCAGACAGACAACGATCCTAGTAGGCCAGGTGTTTTTTCTGATCGCGCATGGGGAAGGGCTGTACATGGTTAGTTGAATACAAATTAAATAATAGGGCCAACTGGTGGCAAGTGCAAGGTAAATGCCGGGAGAAGGGGCTGAAGGATACAGAGACAGTCCCGTAGTGCAGGTAGGCAGTGCAGGGAAAAGTGGCTGGGCCAAGGACCGAGATCGGTGAGACTAGTGGACCTGCATGCCCATGTGCCCACTACGAACAGTTTTACTTGCTTTTCCTAGCTCTTCATTCATTCATTCATTTATTCATGCATCCATTCATTAAATCTTCATTCCGGTATAAAAGTGTGTAAAGATTTACTTAACATTATATTCGAAATTTCCATTGTGTCTCTTCGTAATGCAATCTGTAAAACGGACCGTGCTCTTGACAACGATTTTTCGTATACTGACCTAAAATGAAACTCGGTCTAGTTTCTGAATTTTCTGCCTTATCGTCTTACGTTATTGCGCACTCCCTTCAAATGTAGTTCTTTCGGCATGGTCCCTGTCTCAAGGTCAAAAAACAATAGACCCTTATACTTCCAGTGCGACTTGTGGGCCTCATCTGGGCGCTGTCCTTCGCATTCTTTATTTGCAACATCACGTAGTATAGGCATCTGTGAGAACTTGAAGTTTAGAATCCGTCTATGTAGTGCGCCTCAATGTGCAAATGCAAACTGGCTTCTCTCCTAAATGCCACGGCCCGCTTGGCTGGCGTGTTCTAAGTGCCCCAATTTTTGTCCCCGTTGTCTGCGAGCTTTGCAGCCCAAATTGAGACATTTAATTTTTGGCGGAAGGTCAGGGAAAGTATAAAGTACCACAGGAGTTGAGTTAAGTGACATTTATTGTTTTATTATTTGCAATACCCAAGCCTCCCCTCCGTTAACATTGCGCAGCATTTACATTTACATGAGATGAGACATGAGAAAAATATATATACATACACATATGTGAGGTGAATAGAGAGAATTCAAAGATGACACCCAGCTTGTTCGCCACCCATGATGGTGAAGGTAGGGGTTAGGTTTACAGGTACACTGTACAAAAACATTTATTTACAAAAAGACAATCGTATTGCAATTATTTAAACCGGGTTTTGTACTTCACAATCAGCTGTGCTCGGGTGGGCATGGCACAGTTGCAATGTTCGGTGGCAATGGATCACTGCTCTGCACAGAAACGTCCAAAATTCCATATCTGTGCTTCTCTAACACAGCAACAATAAGGCCTTTCACAAAGTCGAACTGCATTTCATCATAGACTGGTTTGATCACCCATTGCTTACTTCGTTTTGAAAACACCTTGGTGTAGCGATGCATCCTTACTTTACCCCTAGTCCTAGATTGTTCACGTCCGACATTGCTGTTATGGGCCAAGACCGCTAGTAGAGTGCGATGTTTCATGCCCCGAAAGCTAAAATGCAAGCGCTTTGGCCTGTACTTTAGGCACATATTGTGGAACACCTCCAAATCTCCTGTGTGACAGAATTCTGTCAGTCCTCTCAAATCTCTTGATAGTTTAACAATCTTCTCAATGGCTTTGTGTGTCGGTGAAGATGGAATCAACCACTTCTTCTTCCGTGCCTCCTCTGGGGACAAAGGGCCATGTTCAAATTGGTGGAAATGTTCATTTGCTGTCCAGTGGTGAACGTTGGTACAGTGGTGCATCAGTGACCGCCATTTTTCAAGTAGTATTTCCACTGACCCCTCACAAGTTTTTGAGCTCCACCAGATGGTTGGTGATAGAATGTGACCACTGCAAAATACTTTCAAAACCTTTTTTTTTTCCCTGCAGCCGAGATTTTCTTATTGATTGATTTAGCAAGATGCCATACGTCAAATTGATGTTTAATATGTGGGAACTGCTCTCTCATTGTCTTGGCAATTGAAACGTGTCTATCCGTGGCTATGAGGTCGATGGCATTCCCCTTGATTGTAGATATTCCACTGATTTTATAAAACCTAGTTTCTCCATGGCCACTGAGGATGTGCATTGTGTTACCTGCACGACCTCCAAACTCACAATTTTCTTACTATCCATGTCCTGAAAGTGGTAGGTGCAGTACTTGACAGAAAATCCAGGGCTGTCGCACTGTCCATCGCCGGCTAGCCTGAATCGTTTGCCTTCGAATGTACTTGCTAGAGACAATTGTTCAATTTTCCAAGCATCACTAATGGCCGGAAACAGATAATCACGTTGGTATATGTAGTACAGCGCTTTAGAAATGAAATGGAGTCCCACAAACTGAAAGAAAGCCTCTAACTTTCTAAAACTGGAGCCACTAAAAAGTGATGCAGCTGCACACAGTAGATTGCCTGCTGGGAGTTTCCCCAGCATCGGTTGTGCAGACCATGAGAACCTATGATTTAATCTACAGGCGGCATTTATTTTGACGTTACTGCCTTTTTTTATTTGACGAGTCACATTAATCAATGGCTTCCCACATACTTTCCCTCTAATGGAATGCACACATTTCAGCATACTTATAATTTCCATCAAACAACTGTCGAATACAATGTATTTGCTCTTTCATTCGACTGTCGTCCTGCGTCAACCTTGTTTCGGCCTTTGACGTTGTGGAGATTTCAACACATTGGAAAGTAATATCGTTGATATCAAGTTCTGATGCGTCTATGGATGCTGCGGCTGGTTCATTCTCTGTCATTTCAACATCTATTACTTCAACATTGATGGGAGAACACAACAATGTCGACAGGTTTTTTGGTTGCAAATTTTTGGCGGCTGTAGATTGTGTAAATTTATCTTCAATACATTCAATAACATCTTCTTGTGGTGGTGCGGTCGCACTGTAGCTATGGTCCAATGCAACTTTGCTGTAGTCAACACAGTTAATTCATGTTCTGGCCATTGGACATGAGCATCTCGAGCCTGAACATGCCGCGCCTCAATTAATAGTTCCTCCATAGTGTACACAGTCTGGCAAGCCACATCTCTCATTCGCTTCACTGTCTGTGTGTGTATAGTTCTGACACCCACGGGTAACTGGAGGAGAGATTGGAAAAGGGATATTCAGTTTAAACACAAGATGGAGTGCATTAGAAAAAAAACATAAAATAGTCCCCAGCACAAACATTTTTTTAAAGTTATGAACTGTTTGTAACCTTTTTTTTGTTTTTTTTCTTTGCAACTTTTTGACTCGACCTTCAACATCTGCACGCTGTAGCTCCGATTCGTTTCTGCATGTCCTCCCTTCCTCTTGCGCTGCAACGACTATATTTTCTGTATCCGCATAGACAGCACGGAATGAGGCTCCATAGTCTCCCTGAAACATAGTACTTTCATTACTATGTATCAAAATATTGTTAGCATAAAACACACTTGAGGACGAACGCACAGGTACATCTCAATAGCCAAACACGATTTAAACATTGCGTGCAACAATCAAACGACAAGTATTCGACCAGTGATGATCTATTTCGATGGAACTGTCAGTATCCATACCTCTGGCTCTGCATGGACTGCCATGAATGGTTGTATTGGAGAGGAGGCATCCGCATCTTCCTGAAACACAGTACTTGGATTAGTATCGGTTTTCAATATTGGAAACATAACACACACTTGGGGTCGACAGCACAGGTACATATCAACGGCTAACCACGAATGAAACATTGTGTAGAACAATCAAACGACAAGAATTCCAGCTCTGATGACGCTCGATGGAGCTGTCAGTATCCATACCTCCTGCTGTTGAAGAACATCTAGAAATGTTGTAGATGTGGCGGACGCTTCAGCATCTCCCTGAAAGACAGTACTTGCATTAGTATGGATAACACTAATTAGAACTGAAAACAAACACAAGTGGACGATAACTAAGGTGTATATCAATTGGAAAGCAGTAACCAAACATTCGGTAAAGTAATTACACGATAGAATAAAACTATTACTTGACGGGCATAAAACAAGTATGTTACGGATTAGCCTAGTAAGATTACCTGATACGTGCTGGAAGTGGTTGATAACTGCGACCACGTCAAGGATGTGGAATGTTCTTGCTTCAGATTGAAGGGATAGTCAAGAAGTTGTAAAGGTCAATTAATGATTGGTAATGAAATGCCAATATTAAAAATAGCCATGTAAGCCGACAGAATACTTGAAAAATGCTCAATACAGCACAGTTCCCTGTCCCCATATATACATTGCGTTTGTGGGTTATGAAATCGAAAAAGAATATATTGATAAATGTCATTATTCAAAAAACTATACTCATATCAATATCGAAATTATTACAAGGGATAGAACACCTACAATATCAATTAATCCATTCGGCTACCTACACACTACCGCAAGGCCTAAAGCTAAATCCGGACACTTGACTCATCGGTGGCGGAATGTGGACGAATAGAGTGGGAATAGCGTTTTCACGCAATTTCCGTGTCGTTCGCCGTTTATTCTTCTTGGTTACCCAAGAAGTTGTGTACATGTCCAAGGAAAAGTGCCGGCTGCAGATGCGGTATCGATCACCCCTCTTGTGCTGTAAGACTTGTTGGACTTTACTTTCCAGCTCATCCAGTGGATATCCGCAATGTCTGACCCATTCTCTTATTTGATCAACAGTTTTCGGGAATACATGCATTGTATTGCCTTCAGATTTAGCATGGGTCTTCGAAGGGCAACCGCTAATCGAACAGGCAGGCATTTTTGATAAATCTGAAAAGTAAATATCGACATTATTATACAATCTTCAAGAATAAAGATTTGATACAAAAGTAAATGAATCATACAGTGATCAATGCAAGGCTTGTTTTGGTCGCAGGAACTATACCAGTTCCTTATGTGCGGCTTAGTATTTGCATAAGTTGCAGAAATGTATAAATGATATGGCTAAAAACTGAACATGTGACTCATCCCTTGGATGTTCTGTATTGCACGAGAAGGAAACATGCTTACATTATAGACTGGACCCCCGAAGGGTACAATTCGATGACAATAGACACAGATGAAAATAGATCTATTGATAGCATAGCAATGGAAACTCAAGTCAATAGCAATGAGACCAATGAACCTAGCACTATTGTGTACTCAACTCGTAAATAGATAGAAATTTAAAAATCTGCGAAATATGACTAGGATAGATGGCCTTACCTTGACCAACAAACAGTTGGATTCAGCAAGCAGAGCAGTATGTTGCAGGAGAATAGGTGGGTGGCCACAGGTAGCACACTGATGGGTTTGCTCTAAGCGGTCACAGAAGTTCACGGATAGCACGACGACAAGCAGATTAGCGTAGATCTCAGTGGTTGCCAGGTAACACGTTCAGGAGTTGACTTGCAAAGCACAAAGATGTTCTCATGAGAAATATCGTGCTTTATAAAGTATTAGAAACGGGTGTGTTTGTGAATGAATGACGTATGTATGTCGTGGTTTTAGGGGGGTGGCCTGCTTCAAGGGGAGGCCTGGCTGGAGACACGGGGGTCTGAGGAGGCCGTGGGACACCTTTTGAAGTGTACATGTAGTTTGGCACCTTGGCCTTTCGCGCCCCTGACAGCCCCCCCATGCCAGCTCGCATCCACCGGCGCGAACCGCCTTTGATACAGGGGGGGTGGGATGGATGGCCCTGGGGCGTGCAGATAAGGCACAGGAAGACTGCTGAATGGAGACACACTTATGTGGATAGCAGGGGGGCGGCCTGCTTCAAGGGGAGGCCTGGCTGGAGACACGGGGTCTGAGGAGGCCATGTGACCGATGGCCCCTTTGGCGTGGGACACCTTTTGAAGTGTACATGTAGTTTGGCACCTTGGCCTTTCGCACCCCTGACAGCCCCCCCATGCCAGCGCGAACCGCCTTTATATCAATATACAGTATATCGCCTTTATATCAATTATAGTATATCGTTGCTTATCAATAACAAATGCCACATACCGGAGATTCTTGTGAGCACAGACCCACACTTCAACCGGTGTATTATAGTGGTCAAGACCCTAAGGCCTGTATAATCCAATAGTAATTGTTAGTATAGATGTATGTGACTTTTATAGAGACATATCCTACTGAAAGACTTTGAACAAGTGTTATTTAGTGCATGCATTATCGAGAATGTTATGTTAGCTTAGATGGATAGTGACCACCCTGCTTCACAGTGACCAGACCTTCACCCATTCGGAGCACAGATGTCTGACGTCCATCCTTGAATGGAGACACACTTGATTCATTTAAAAAATCGAGACAACGTTGTTAAAATATATGGTGTTTTATTTTGCATCTTATTTTCAGGACACAAAAATACAAGACTTTAAAGATTATACAGGTCAGGTTGCAGCACAGCGAGAGAAAATCCCCTGTACTGACCGCTGTCACTCGAACGTTTCTCTAATGGCACGAACGGCACAGGCGGGTATCACTCTTCGAGCGCGGTGTCCAAGCCTCCCGTGAAGCCACCATGTAAAGGAACGATAAGCCACCAGCCTGTACACCTGTGAAAAGGAATGAAACAAACTGTTTTTAAATGACCAAGATAAGTTTAATAAACCTTTGTTGTCAATGACAATTCTTGTAACTAATGGCATTTTACAGGGACAAATGCTATCTAGACAATGCACACTATTGAACGACTTACATGCGTTACAATGATATGTAGATGTAATTTTGGATATAGTAGAAGAACATGAAATAGGAGTGGCATGACAAGCAGAGTATACTTACTCGTTACTCGGATTACGAGAACAAACAGTTGCTCGAAGTTCGTGCATAAGCACCATCCTTATTCTCAACACGGCCCGTGTGAGGCAGGCTGCCCTGAAGTCTGGCAGCTCGGTGATGCATTGCGGTCGTGGCTCGCCTTCCGAAATGTAGGCCAGGCATCCCGAGTTTTCTCGGCAGCAGCAGTTCTTGCCCTCAGTTGGCATTAGCTCGCACCGATTGCATGTGCACCAGGTGGAGACGCCGTCCATTCGACTAGGCCCAGGCTCTTCATCTGTTGATTCGTCCTGCCAACTGCCGTCCGAATCCCCATCGTTTTCGCGTGCTTCCCTTTCCAGTAGTTCCTCCTCGGTATACTCGGGCTCGTACATGTAGGACATTATTGTAGCCATTGTGTGTTAAACAAACTAAAATAATTTATAGCGGTGGTACTGGTATCTGTTCACACGGGCTACAAGCGGCGAAGGTAGCTGAACAGAGCAGTGAAACAAGTCACAGAATACTCAAAGTAACACAGAGAGAGGAATGGAATCGCAAATCTGCTGCTGTGTGTTGTGAAACGGTCTGCTTATACTTATTGAGGAAAGAGGCGTCCTGCCATTTCCATGGCGACACGTCATTAGCTAAAGTGCAGCGAATGTTGACACGAGACGTGCTTTGGCGTTGGGAAATGGGCGGTACGAGTCTGCTGATGACAGGCTCAGGGGCGGGGGAATTGATTTAGTGCCGCAAAAGCAGGTCAGCCAGGGCGATCGGGGAAAAGATAGGATTATCAGAAAATGGCAGCTCCCTGGTGCTTGTTTTCGCGTGCGTTTAGTGGACGAAAACTCGGGTAAGGTCCATAGGAAAGTTTTCTAAAATCGAGCCACTTAGGCTTAAAAAAAACATGGGTGACCCGTAGGGACAATAAAAAAATTTACTAGACCATGCCTTTAAGCGCATTGGAGTGGTTGTCATTTAGCAGTTTGTTTTTTGTTGCGGTCTAAAACTGCATTTAAATATAACGTAATGATACTGCCATGCAGCCTGTCTCTGAACAAGTTACCAGTGCAAGCAGGACTACCCCTCCCCCTCCATCTTGGAGTTCAGGAAGGAACGCAAGACCCTACTTTTCAAAGAACCTCTCACCAATCCCTCCACTAAATCCTACTTCTCCCCTTTCAGAGCCCCTACCCTCCCTGCTCATCCTCCCCATTCCTTGGCAAACCTGTAACACCCTGGGTGTGTCGCTTATATACAGTGCTCGGTAGCTTCCCTGATTTGCGTTCTAAATATTGCATAGATGTATACTGGCTACGGGCAGTAAGCGTCTTCAGCATAGATAATGATTGGTTGGCCACAGTTCTTGCCAGATTCCCGCTGGTGTCATCCTCCTTCCTGTCATTGAAATAACTGACATTGTTGGAATCCTTGAGTATAGTGTTAATGGCCATAGTTTTAAATTAAATTTTATATCGCACAAGCATCATAGGAAAGTGTGCTAGTCGGCATGCATACATGCTACTCGGGGATAGAGCCATGGAGCAAATTAATTTCAAACTTCTTGTGGAAACAAAGCTCCTTGGCATGTCCTCCACTCGGGGGTTTATGGGAGAAGCCATAGAAATGACACCACCAGTGATTGAGGCAATTGTACTCGTGTGGAGGATGGTTGCATGCAGTAGCATACTTTCGATGTCCTGCAAAGGGTTCAAGACATATAATTAATAACTTGCTATGTACGCGTTCTCTAAAATCTGCACAATTATATGGAATCTCTGGGATTGTCTAGAAAATCTCTCGGATCCTAGTGTTGTAGCCATGCTTCCCTAAAATGCATAGACCCCAGCCACTCCGAAACTGTTGGACAAAGACGTCTCCCTGAATGTGATACACCTTTGGTGGACATTTCAGTTTGTCAGTGGCATTTAGTTGCCACTGATTTCTCTTTCAGTAAATGGGACATGCATAATACGAAGTGGAACATCATATACACCTATTTGTACTCCCTTGACAATTATCGTCAGCCTTTGCCTTCCTATGCTGCATTTTATACAACATAAATGCAACCCTTGAAGTCGAGCAAGAAGCATTATTCAAAAAAGAACATTGCATAGATGCTCACGAACTACATAATACATAGGTGAAATGTTATGCTTTCATAAAGTGCATGGGTGTAAGAGGGTACTTTTTATTAAGTATAGTAACAGCAATTGCGTGTTATTTAGGACACAATTTTACACAGTATACATACAGCCTTATCCTTAAAGTCTGCATGTTCGTTATTGTAAACAACGTTTTCATTGATGGTACATAAATGCTACCTATTTATTTCCTGTCATTTGTATGGGTGACCCGATTGCCAAATCAAGCATAGATCAGCAACTGGATCCTTTATGAAAAATCCAATTGACCTATATTCCCAGACTTGTTGTAAAAACTCGGTCGCTGGCTTTTCTCCTGCAAGCACAGTCCTGGTATAAATCTCAGATCACTATTTCGAAATTATTTCTAAAGGATCCAGTTGCTCACAGATGGGTGGCTGTATACAGTCTCTTGAATTACTATCGAGAAGGGCCCACTATTTCATCTGGTGAATTCCATTATTAAAACACATGCTTCAACTGGTTCCAGTAAAAAGCATTTCTAAAAAGCCAACTGGAAGTTTTATATCATGAGCACTGTGCTGGTGTGGCACCCTATTGGTCATCCGTCCCTGATGTAACCAGCATCTGCTGTCTCGGGTGTTTTTTACTTGAAGCCTGAGTGCCTCTAGGAAAGTCCACATTTCTATTTACAAATAGTTTCTACCACATCCAGTTGCTAACTTGTAGGGTTTTGCACATCTCCTGGACCGCTTTTGAAGTAAAGGTTTAGTGGGCCGTTCTTTTTCTTTGTCCATCCCTGTGCGCTGCAACATGCATCCTCTCCCTGACCATAGATGTGCAAACCACCATGCAAGCTCCACTCTTTCCCTCAATAATCCCCTACCCTTCATCCTGCCACCTCCTATGTAGGTGATTTTTATAGTGGGAATTTAGCATAAAGCAACAGAGTGCAGTAAAGGGAGTGGTACATAGTGCGTGGGTCAGAGGAAGGGTAGTCTTGTCTGCTTCATTTGTTAGCTAAGTATTTCTTGAAGAGCAAGGTTTTCAGTTCTTACCTGAATCGCTGGAGGAAGGGAGCCAGCCTGTTAGCAAGAAGGTAGTTTTAGAGTGCGGGAGCAAGGCAAGAGGCAAGCTAATTTGGGATTTCGGCACCCCTTTTTTAGTTTTGGCTATTAGGTGGCACCGAAAGCGCTACCTACAAAGCCAAAACTATTGTCATTAAAATAAGAGCTTTAACAGGAGAGGTTGAAACAAAGGCTTTAGATGCTGGTTTGTTGTAATGCTTTTCAATGCAGGTTGGCATACGAGGATGGATTTGTGTTTGGCCTATGTGTTCTACTAATTTACACCCATCTCTAAGTTAAATTCCTCCCATGCCACCCATCCATGGGCAAAACACACCCCTTTTTTGCACTATTTAGCACAGGAACTGTTCAAGCTCTTCCATGGTACCCGCCATCTTTGACTGTCTCCATGGCCATCTTTGAATGGCACATATACCATGCATTTTCATCCACATTTATATTTTCCATTTATATCTAGAACAAATTTCAAATATATGCAAGATATGATTTCACAATAACACTAATGTAAAATGGATGAACCCTCTTGACTCATAAACATTTTTCTTTTATTTTTATTTTTACATGCATACATTTTCTTATTCCTTCCTTAATATCACTTTCCAGCATTGCTCTGATGCTGCCGACCATACAAACATCCGGCAGAGCACCACGCTTCGCCAGGGGGAGGTACCACAATTTGCAGAAAAGCTGTGAAATACAACCCTGCCTGTGTGGTGAAACCGGGCTGTGCCGGGAAGAGGGACTGGTACCCCTCTACCATACTTCAGCACCTCAGCCTGCAGGTAAGGAGCAGTGCGGTACCCCCCTCTACCCCCCTCCCTATTTTAGAGTAGGGGTCAGTGTGGACTGTCGTCTCATTCTGAGCCGGATAGGAATGGTGGCAAGAAGAGGTGGAACTCGCCTGTTGCTACAGGGAATGGCATGATCCTGAGGATAAATACTTCTTTCGCTGACTTTCCTGGTCATGTGATCTTCTATTCTCGAAACAGTAGACCAGAGTTGTGTTGATTTGTGTACATTGTGTGTTTTCACTGTCGATGTATGCATTTGCATTGCTGTGTTAATGTATTTGTCATTCTCTTGTGGCCCGTATCATGCGGACTCTGCTTGCACTATCTGTTGTATTTCCATGCGTGTTGCCCACGTATTATGGTTGCACGTTCTTAGTTCAGTTTTATGTACATTTCGGTGTGTATGTGCACTTGCCTTTTTGTGTGCCGTGCATGCTCAATTCTACGTGTGTGTGTATGTCTTGGCTGCTTTGCTCTCGTGACTTTGCTGCATCGACTGCATCCACCATTGTCATTTATGTGATCCTCCATTCACATTTTAACGATACCAATCTATTTACAGCTGTTTTGTGCAGCCTGAAACGCTGGATTTGGTGGATGTAGAAATCCAGTAGGCTGAGATCCGAATTTGGCATGCGACATTGTATGGCACTACTACAAGTGACACGTGCCATGCCCAAACACTTCATAAATGAGAAAAAAATCCTCAGATGTACATGACAAACACCTTCGATCTATTAAAATCAATGAAAACCTGTCCCAGGGACTATCTGAGTAACTACTAAGCCACCATGTTGCTGTAGCAAAAGATCTATTAGTTTCCCATAAAACTAACCTGCATTGTGCACTATCGTGTGTGCTTAAACGTATTTTGGTTAACCCTTCAAGTGCCATGGGTCCCCGAACACCCCCCTCGCCCCCCGTGCCAAGGCCTTTTTTGTTGATTTCGGTATGTCGGTATTCAATGCCTTTTTTGTTACATGAGATCTCGGCCAAATTTGGCCCCTTTTTTTTCCCCACATGTAGGCGGTCATAACGCCACCCAGGAGTCCTAGGTTGTTGTAGTGTAGGGGGGGGGTGTGGGTGGGGGGGGCGAGAGAAAATAAGCAAAAAGGGTGAACATTTTGGGCGTTTTCAAAAAATGGCAATAAAATGATATACAAAGAAGCCTGTGGTTTCCTTGTAAGAGCTAGGTTTGCTGTGCTGAATTCCCCAATGTCCTGGCTTTCAAGAACAGGTTGAGTGGAAACGGAAAAAAATTATTTTGATGTGGTTATCAACCGTTTTGAGAGGTAGGCAATTTTGGCCAATTGGACATGCGTGGATGGAATGGAAGTAAAGGGTAGGAAAGCCGAATTGGAGGACAGATGGCATACATTTCTGAAAAGTAGACAAAATTCCAAGTTTAGGAAGGGGTGATTTGCGCAAGTCGGGTAATAACTAGGTAGGGGAAAATTCATAATTTGGGGGGGAAAAGGTATGTGGTGGACCTGGTTGGTCTGATACGGCAATGGCTTCTATGAATTTTGAGAAATACAATGCTACGCTACATTCCCCCCGACTCTTGTAGTTAGGAAATAACACATTTTTTGTAATGTTTCACAAAACAAGCAATATCACAAGCCAAGAATCGGCATCATGGTACGCTGGAGTTTTATGCTTACGGCCTGAAAAGACGTAATTAGCATGTGTAAATCAGGAAAACCAATGTGGCGAGGAAGGGCAAGCATACATTTTCTGAAAGACCACAGGTAGGCCTTTTGAAGGGTAGGCGACTTGTGCAGTTTACAACAGTGTTATGGTGCCGAAAAGCAGCGACTAAATGTAGGTCACATTTGGGAAATGAAAAGTTTGTGTGACAAAGGGCAGCAGCAAATGAATCGAATGATATGAAAATCACGCAAACGCAACAAATGTCATACCTTCCCACGTTCCTACAGGTGTCCTGATGAAAACGGTACCTCGCATGTGTGGGTGCACCTACCTGGGGGCAAAGAGGAGAGCCAAAAACGTTGCTAACCCCTAGTCTCTTTCGACAGCAGAATTTGATGAATTTCGTGGAAGGGCACACCATACAGATATGGGCCTAGGGTGTCCAAGTCACCAAGGAAAACGGGGAACCCTATGCATTTCTGAAAAGAGGACACCCGTGGGAATCCGCAGAGGTCTGACTTGCGCAAATCGGGCCAGAATTTATTACCCAGAAAGCCCAACAAAGTGAACATTGTGTTTTTTAAAAAAATGTCCCACCAAATATCACTTTGTCGAGGATTCTGGGTAATAAAGTCTGGGCCGCTTCGCCCAAGTCAGACCTCTGTGCATTCCCACGGGTGTCCTCTTTTCAGAAATGCATGGTGTTCCCAGTTTCCCTTGGTGGCTTGGACACCCTATGCCCAAATCTGTATGGTGTCCACATCAGTCAAATTCCTGCAATCCTGCTGTGCGAGAGTTTGGGTTACCCGTGTTTTTGGCTTTGCTCTTTGAGCCCCGGTAGGTGCACCCACACATGTCACGGGAACGCAGGACGGTAGGCCATGTGGTGTTGGCGTCGTGTTTCGGTAGGTGACCAGAGTGAATGTCTGAAAATTGTGTTTTTACCCCAAATTTGGATTTTGCCAGGGGTTCTGGGTAGTAGATTCTGGGCCGATTTGCGCAAGTCAGACATCTGTGGATTCCTATGGGTGTCCTCTTTTAGGAAATGCAGACTTCAACACCCTAGGCCCAAATCTGTAGGTTGTCTCCCCAAATCCTTTGGGCGTTACAAGTGGTGTAGCCTTTTTCCTTTTGCGCCCCGGCAGGTGCACCCCCACATGTGAGGTACCTTTTTCATTGGGACACGTGTGGGGACATGAGAAGGTAGGCCATGTGTTGGCCGTGTGTTTCGGTGGGTGGCCAGAGCGAAATGTCTGGGAATTGTCTTTATTTCCAGCCAATTTCGAGACATTTCCCTCTGTCCAGTCACTGAAACACGTCGCCAAAAACAGATGTCCTACTTTCCCACATTACCACAGGTGTCCCGACGAAAACACTACCTCACATGTGTGGGTGCACCTACCGGGGTGGAAAAGGGTAACCCACTGGTAACCGCAAGCCTTTCGGCACAGCACATTTTGTTCTTGTGGGCAAACTACAGATTTGGGCCTAGGGTGTCGAAGCCAGCAAGGAAAACGGGGGAACCCCATACATTTCCCAAAAGATGCACCAATGTGCCACTCTGCACCAAGGCAAGTTTGGTTTAAAAAAATAATTGAAAATGGCAGGCTGCACTTTGGGGGCAGGGGGGGCTGAGGGGCACCCTACACCCACCACCGGGGGAATTTTGTACTGTGAAGGGGGGTGCACCTCTCCATCCACCACCCCAATTGGAGGGGTGGCGCATCTCATGTAGCCCTCCCTAGGGGCAGATATGGGGGGGGGCTGTCATGCACTCCTCTCTGGGGTCAGGTGTCCCTTCCTAGGAGCAGATATGTGCCCCCAGGGAGGGCTGCATGACATGGCCCCCATTCCACTGTGGGTGGGGGGGGGCGGGATCACCACCCCTTCCCATTTGAAAATTCCCCATTGGTTTGGGTGTGGTGGCATATGTGGGTGGGTGGGTGGGTGGCCTTGCCATCGTTTATTTTTGAAGCGCATGGAGTTTGATTCTTACCTGTGTGCGCTAGATTGTTTCCTGGTTTTGTACATGTAGCGTGCATTCTGTCCTGTTGTCTGCTGGAGTTTATGTTCCTCTGCTCTCGGTATGTATTTTTGCAGGTTCATTGCTGCCCCCGCCTACCTGAGAGGTGCTTGAATATCCAATGTGATGCATGGGATTGGTGTCCAATCAAAAAAGTTTTGGTTGGGTTGGTAATGGAGTAGTTTCTGTTGGTGGTATTTTGGGCCTATCTTGTGTAGGGTAACGGTGGGTGAGGCACCTGACTTTGAAAGTCGCCCGACGGGGAGCCAGTGGAGGACCCAGTGGGCGGGGTGTTATGTGCTCTGTGGAGCCAAGGTTCAGGAAGAGCCTAGCTGCAGTGTTTGGACCTGTCAGAGCTTTCAGAGTTGATATGCAGGGCATCCAGGTAACAGGAATTGGCATGCTCAATGCTGAAGAGGACAATGGCTACGATTGCGGTGACTCTGTCGTTATGAGAGGTAAGACAACATAAGTCTGAGAATGCAGAGGTGTAGATAGAAAGTTTTGGGCACAGAGTTAATGTGGTGCGGTCCATCTCAGATTCTTTACTGCATTGGATGCAGCACGGGGAGGACCTGGGGTGTGTGGCCATGGGGTGGGTTGGCGGAAGATGGACATGGGGTGGGTTGGGGGGTGGGGGGAGAGGGACGTCTTCCCACAGATCATGATTTCAGTTTTTCCGGGGAGGAGGAGGATGTAGTTTGCCAGGAGATCTGTATGCATGCGTAAAAAGCTGTGGGTAAGAGATGGGTTGATGAGAAATTTCACAAGGAGGGATTTGCAGTCTGCTTTACAGACTTGTTGCTCGGAGTGAGATGGAGAGGTGCGATTTGTGGAGGATGATGCCTGAAATTGTTAGATGTGTAACCTGGTGGGGGGAATGCCTTGTGTGGGATGGGTCCGAAGTGGCGGAGAAGCAGGTTTCTGTGATGAAAGGCATGTCTAGACTTTCTGAGGAAATAAGGTTGTATATGTTGTCGCTTTCTGGTGACAGATCCGGTGTTGATGAGGATGCATGAGAAAAAGGAGCATGGTGGCTGTTTGCCCCCAGAAAGGTGGGCAATGTGCCTGTGGGGTGGTAATGGAGGGCAGGGAAGGATCCCCAGGTGAGGGCCCCCACTGGGCAGTGCAGTGTGAATAAGGGAGAGGGTAGGGGTTGGAGAGAGGGTGAAAGTAGAAGGGTAGAGGTAGTTAGGGGAGGGTGAGGGGTAGCTGATGGCAATGTGAGATAGGGAGGTGCTCTGTATTCTTTGAAGGTCTGAAAGGAGTGCTTGTGATGTACGGTTCCAAGGGAGGAGGATTGGAGTGGGGGGAGGGGGTACAGAGGGGGGATTGCAGGTGTGGAGTCAGGCTGGTAGGAAGGCAGGAGAAGGTACAGGGTGGTGACTGGGGTCACTGGAGGGGGTTGTGGATGAAAGGGGTTTGGAAGAAAAGAAGGGTGTGTCTTAAATGAATCCGGGTTGCTCATTTCTGGGGGATTGCCAAGAGGGCTGAAGGGGATTATTGCTGAGGGAGTTGAAGGAATTATTGAAGATTTCACTGGGTTGGGAGAGGTGGCTGAAATGGCGGAAGTAGGTGAGGGGTGCGTATAGTGAACTGGGGGTGAGATGGGAGTGCAGAGATCAGAGGGTCCAGGTGTTTCAAATTCTGTGTTTGAGGGGGTTATTTGGTATGTGTGTATCAGCGGGGCGGTGCAGGAAGGGGTGTTGGCCATGGTTTGGGTCAAACTGCAAACCTGCTTGGTTACTTCAGGGGTAGAATTGTTGGATGCCAGGCCAAGAGATCAGAAAGCCCCCCCCCTCCTCTGAGTTGTGTCCAGACCCTATAATCACTTGTTTGGGGAGAATGGGGATACAACTTGAAAGCCCTTCTCAAACAGGATTTGCATGACTACACATTCACTCAACTGCTAATGGAGATACAAAAGAGACCAGTGTCTGAGTGGCGATACATCGAAGGCAGCTCAAGTTTTTCCATGTCCTCGATGGAGATAAACCGCAAATCTGGAGTAAGATGTAAAAGTTCTACGATCCTGGTTACCGGCGGGGAAATATCTTTGGTTTTGATGTTTAGATCCAGTAAGTCTGGCATAAAACCACTGCACTATCCAAGTTACAGGCAGATACGTTGTACAAGGATTGAAGCCTAGTAAACCAAGTGGAGCGTTTGAAATTGGAGTCCTCTTTGTCTCGCAAAAGGAAGAGCTGAATGATTTGCATGAAGAATAAGCAGATTTAAAGAGCCCATTACTTTGGGCAATACAGGCCGCACTTCTTCCCTGTGCACCCGTTTCGTGCTTGGAGTCAGCTGTGTAGTCAAATGGCTAGTAAGGCTCTCGACATGTGAAGGAACCTGGATAAAAGTAGGACTGTTCGCGCACACATTGCGCTGGAGGAAGTAACAGCACTTGGTTGGAGTTGGCCGTAAAGGCACTTGTGCTGGTAAGAAGCCCGATTACTTGCTAATGCTCTTGTAGGAGCTTTTTCCTTGTGTGTGACGGTTGGTGAGTCTTGAGATAATGATGATTGAGATGGTAGCTGACCAGAGGACCACATCCATTTCTCCATAGGACCCTGGAAGATGGCCTGTCTGATATACCCATCACTTAAGACATTAGTGATGGGATGGTGCCCAGCTGTCAGTACCACCCCTTTCTGGCCAGCTCGATTGCGGATTTGAGAGGACTTTTGTAAGTTCTACTTGTTTGCCGTGTTGAAATACAAGGACTACTAGGACGTTGTTTCGTTGTTTAGTGTCTTTTTTAAATTTTATTTTTTTTGCTGAGGTAAAGTACTATTAAGAGAGAGATTGCTTGATACATATTATTGTAAGTGCTTGCGCCTCGGATGCTGTAACCCTAAAGGATTCCTGCAGAAGCTCCACCTGTTCAGAATCTGTAGTTTGAAAAGCGTTAGTGTTACTCGTCCCATATTGAGAGGGGCAGGCATTTGTTCGAGGGTCAGAACTTTGATGTCCTGGGTGTTCGTCTTAGCAATGCACGGTGGTGGCACGAGTTATGGTTGCTTAGCGTACCATAACTCGCAAATTTCTGAGGTTTTTCGGTTTTACTTGTAACCATAACGTCCCTTAACAAAAATTTCATGATTTTTACCAGTGCATGCTATTTTCCTACAATTTACTAATATCATACCTACCCAATATAGCAACACTTCTGTCCAATTTACAATGTGTCACCTTAAAACTCTGCCATTTCCCACCTTCTAGCATTTTTAACTCTTCTATACACTTTTTGCAACTCTCCACTGATTTTGCATCTGTCGACATCCGCAAACGTCCATCACAGACCTTCCGGGCAGTGCCACATGACCATTCACACGCAGCATGATTGTGTCTGCGAAGGCGTCCGCACTTCATAATCTGGTCCATGCTTGGAAGACTGTTTGGAACTGCATTTTCCGACTGATCTAGGAACTTTCATGCTCAAAATGTACCCTTGCACAGCTGCTACACCTATACTTAATCATTATGCATTAATAATCTAGTGCAAAACACATACTTGGAAGAATATTAATAAAACTGCTATTTCTCTTAAAAATGGCATTGGATATTGCCCTCCCTCCTCCCAAAGAGCCACCACCAGCTGGATGACCTACACAACAGAAAAAGCACAGTAATTCCAAAGACAATGAAGAGGACTAAGAAGATGAGATGGAACACGTGCCTACCCATAGCACTCGGAGAATCATGGGTGTGCCAGTTCTTTACCACTGTTGGGAGTGTACCAAAGGCTTAAGATACCCAAGTGAAATCCACAAAGCGGGAACCCAGGGTGCTAAAAAAATTCTTCCTACAGCTGGACGCCTGCGGCATCCTGCTGTAGAAAGGAAGATTGCCACCATGGAAAGAGAAGGCAGTGCTCCCTACAGAGCCCCTCTTCCCTTTCTATGGCAACCTGCAGAATCCTATGACCATATTACCACAAGCACTTTTTTTTGTTCCCCCTTTCACCGCGCTGTCCGTGGACCCCAAAAAGTCACTAATCCAACATGACGGCGTTTCGCAGAAACCAACGCATTTCATGGTTTCTCACTACCTAATCAGCGGCTGTGTCTGTTTGCGGATCATGCAAAAGTCAGCTAATTTTCTGGCCCAATCAGAAGCCAGTCCGCAGACCGAACAGGAAAGTGAGTCTGCAGACCGGACTTAGATATCACGCATTTTTTTTGCCATTATATTTTGTTTGTTTAAAAAATAATACTGGGTGAATGTACACCATTACCAAAAGCACGCTTTCGGAACCAAGCCGCTGCCTCTGCCACACATTTGGTGAAAATCCATCCAGCGGTTTGGGCTGTAGGCATGAGCAAATATTTTTTTTTTTTTTTCTCCATTCAGTTTGCGGGGGGTGGGAGGAAAGACATTTTGGGACCCCCAGAGTGGGCCATATACTTTTTTTTGCAAAGTTTGAGTATTCATCCAGAGGGAGCAATGTTATAAGCCGCCCAAAAAGTGCTCTTCCTACGTGTTTAGCAACTTAACCATAACTACATGGCTGCTACCGCAGGCCATGTAATGTGTCCAATGGCCAGAGCACTACAACCTTTTTATACGTTCATATTAGTTCTTATAAGCTGTAGCACCTTAATCATGTTAGAAATATTATGGTGTTGCACAATGTTAAATGGAGACTTCATCATCTAAACTATATTTTGCACATGAATATTTGCACAAAATTCATTGAAATTGATACATTTTATATGAATAGATATCTTATTTCTATTTGGGATGGATGAGCATTAGCTAACCTTCCAAATACATACAGATTGAAATTGCTTTTAGTACCATGCACTTGTACTGTTATATCATGCCATTGACAGAATCTAGACTCTTGTGTACCAAAATGCTTTGTGTGAAGCACTATATTCTTGAATGCTAACAACACAGAAATAGGACAGCATATAGCCTTCACTTAGTAGCGAAATGCGATTACCTCTGCATATAACCAGAGATGAAAGCGAATGCACTTTTCATGTTTGGGTGAGACTGCCGCAGTCATGCTTTTCACTTGCCCAGCAGGTATCGCCCGTTACTGCTGCTGATATTTTATCGAGCCGATACGGCCATTTATACACTATGATAATGCACTTGTGCATTGTTTTCCCAAATTGGGAATTCAAAATATACAAACAGCCCGCCACATAATGCCCATTTTACTTGTACTATTAATACAATGTTTACAAAATTGAGGCAATTGTGGCTAGACTTGGTAAGGACTGGCTATACTTATACAAGCATACTACCCTCTTCAAAATGACCGCACTGTTGGCCATCACTCCAGTTCTATAGGAGGGGCTAAATGTGGCGCTCTGTTTCGGGTTATAAAACTGGCCGAGTTACAACTGTAAAATACTATAGCCTGAAGAAGCTGGAGTATAGAGCTGAACGCGTGGCGTTTTTTAACCCGGATGGATGAGTTATTTCTTGCTTTTTGGTCCACCATGATTGTGTATAGTGTCAATCTTTTAACCTTGTGATGCACGTTATACATAAAAATATGTTTAAGCATCATCTACGAGTGCCCGTGCATCTTGTGTTTCTTTGTTTCAGATGAGCCCATCTAGCCCTTGAGCACCAGCTGCGAGGCAGAGCGCTACATCTCGGTTACTTGTTTGCACAAAATAGATTTTTACATTTTCCCAGGTGAAATTAATTAAAACTGATTATTAGTTACATTTTTTCTAGATAGTTAAACATGTTGGCATTTGCTTGTGCATTTGCTTGTTATACCCACCCCAACCCCCGGGAGATATGACAATGGCAGAATGTTTAATAACTAGGAGCGGTGTTAAGTGTGCACTGCTGTGAGTTTTTGATTTAAACTGTAGGAAGGTCGAGCTTGACATCAGTGGCTCAATTCTTGTCAAAACCTGCTCGGTTTTTCATTGGTCCAAGGTAAAAAGGTGTATGGTATATAATTTTGTGAATGTCATTTTAGCCATACCCAATTCGTTTGTATTTAAATAATGCAGATTGCTATTTTTTTTTTTTTTAAACATACAAATGGTGGCAACCCTGGCACTCCTCGGCGTTTTTCTTTCTTTTATTCTGCACCGCACCCGCCTACTCTATTCTGCCCATGGGTGCAGTTCTTTGCCTGCTCTTTATTCCCATATGCCCCACTCTGCAGTGCTGCGATCTTAGTCATCCTCTCGTCTGACCTGTTCTCTGACTTTCTCAGCTCTTAATGCCTGCATGAATGAATGAATGAATGTGCGTGAACGCAGAAACCTAGCCCTGCAACAGGCAAACCTATTGGCTTTTGCTGGAAAGCGTAGTCTGCTACTTAATGCCACATGTGGTTTGCTGCAGAGTTGAGGAACCCATGAGCTTTTATTCTTGTCTGCAAGGGCAAACTTGCCAACCCTACCGAGGCTACTGCTTTTTAAGCAGTCCTACCGCCTACAGATTTCATCCACAGATGTTCTGCGATTTTATACAGCCTGTCGGGCTCTGTCAAGTTTACAGGGCTCTGACCAGGCTTGACTGTCATTCTGTGGCAGCTGAGCTGCAGCAGCAATCGTATTCACTCTGGTTTTTTACTGGCGGTGGTGGGCAGACTAATAATTTGATTAAGGCACATCACCTGATGTGCTTTGAAGACGGGAGGTCACCAGGAAAGAACGTGAAGCTATATTTTCCTCTGACTGCCTGAACTCTTCTCTCCACATGTCACCTGCAGTGAATACGCTGCTGAAATGTGCTTACCATCTGCTGACTCTTGTCAGTGATTCTTCTGCAAGGTTAGTCGGGTAATTTTGGCGTGAAACTGAGTAACTTACTGTTTGTTACTGCAGAGGGCTAGCAATTTCCTGCTTGCGTTCTTTTGCAGGATAGTCTGGGACATTGTTATCCTTGCTCATAGCAGTAACTACATTATTTCAAAGTCTGAGTATGGCAAACCACTGAATATTTTCCTGACATTTTGTTCTTTGTGCAATAATTCTTATTACCATGATACCAAGTAGGTAATTTGGTCTCCGAATTGCATAATGCATTTCAAATTGGACAGGCAAATTAATCTGTGCAGAGTTCTAAAGCCCACCCAAGCTAGTAATACAGATATCTTGGCCATTCCATTCCCCACTTATTTCGCCTTAGATCTCTATTTCTGTCACACCTTTGGACATTGGCAATCTACAGAAACCGCTCTAAAATCACTTTCTGTAAACCCAGGCAGGTGATTTTGCATACCTGTTATTAAACATGATGTATTCGAAGTACCACAATCCAACATGATGGCCTAAAAGCTAGGACTGATCAATTTACACCGGACATTGGACATTTTGAGATCCTTTAAAATTGTTTAAGATGTAGTACTAAGTCAAAGCATAAGTCAAAGCATAGTTACCGACATGATGATCCATTCTAGTCTATGGGTGACTATCCAGTTCTAGTTTTTCTTTTCATTCTGGAACTTTTAATCTGAGTTTTATAATGGGGGGTGGGGGAGAAGCAGAGCTACAACACCCAGAATGCATGGAGAAAAAAAAACAGGACTGGATACGCAACTATAGATTTTGAATGGATCATTTTGGCAAATATGTGACATTCCCCAATACGGCCTTTGTGCTAAACTCATGTGATTGTAAGTCTCCATTTGACAAAACATGCATCTGATGCTATATGTAATAGACAGATCATGTTTCCATCAAACAATCCTCATTATCACCTTTTTGATAGGGAATAGTCCCTTACAACAACTGGTGTTTGCTGCATCTGTTAAACTGCTGCTCATTACCGGAAAGTTAATGAAACAATATATGATTGATATTGGTCTTTTGTTGAAAATGTGTTAGTTTGATAAAAGCTGAGTTCTCAGGTCACCCACATGTGCTATACATGGTTAGAATGGCCGACATGGGTGCAGAGTTTGGGAATTTTTTTTTATTTTTAATTGTGGCATGGCATTTCAAGGTGCAAAACTGCCATGAAAAACGTTCTTACATGGGGATAGTGGCATATAGTGTGCAGTCCGAATTCACATACAAAAGCACAGCTAGCATGAGCATATTTTTGTACTAGAATATATTGTGACAAAAGCATCGTGAAATTGCTCCTGTGCAATGTTGACTTACATGTGTTGGATTTTTTTTTTAATGTGTTACCCTACTAAACCAAGTACAAACTGTCTGAATTTTTCAGAAAATGTACTGTATAATGCAACTTTTTAACCCGCCTCCTCCCCTTTACTTGATTAGTGTTCCCTCTTTGGGCTCTAAAGCCTCTGTCTATCTGTGGGAAATAAAACAATCGCCAGCCGGTACTGTTCATTTTAGTAATTGTACTGCTTCTTTTATGTTGGCTTAGAAGATCTGGGATAGACCATGCCAGAATCCTTTACTGTAATTTGTTCCCGACTCCTATGTCGGGTGATGTTATTTCTTGCTACTTACTATTTTTGAAACTTGAAGTAATCGTATTGCTTTTCGATCGCAGAATGTTGCCAATTTTGCAATGGTTCAGTGCAATATAACGGCAGTTTTATATAATTGGCCATTTGAGATATTACAACCACACTACATCAAAATAAAATCCACGAAAATAAAATGTTTTTTTTTTGTATTTTGATTTTGGGTTAAGAGTACGTTAAAACTCGTATATTTCTTTACGCGGTTGAGTTGGCTGAATGGAGAGAAAGTGTTAGTCAATACAGGAAACCAGTCCACGTTTACAGCGTGCTTGCTAGCCCACTCCCTTTTCTCTGTCAGAGAGCGAGTGTGGGAAATGAACAAGGCCGCATTACTTATGACGTCGCTCGTGTATTTGCTTTCATCTGCTGGAGCCGCAGGAATGCAGTGCTCATTTCCAGTAAATGCGTTGGAACAGGCCCATCTGTGCTATAATCGCACGCTGGCTGCCATGAGGAAGAAACACGTTTCGCCTGCCAAAATCTTTACCTCCAGTGTTTGAACACTCTTTTTAGCTCCATAATACATTTATTTATTGAACTGTTGCATCTATTCCTGCCGCACTCGTGCTGAATGTTTTTCACTCGTTTTTGTTGGCAGTTATTTCGGCATGGAGCGGCGTTTACCGTTTTTAAAATCCAGTGGTCATTTACAACCCATAGTATCCCGCTGCATTTTAGCTGAGCCAATGTATTGGTTAATTTGGCAAACCAACGTTTTGACCGTCATCTCTCTTGATACCCACGCCGTTTTCCAGTTGTTGCCATAATAATTTTCATTGAAAGCAAGGAACTCGCACCTACAGGGACACCATTTCACCAAAATGTCAGAGGTAGCGGAAGTGACCCCACACGTCCCTTGGTCTGACATCACACGAAGTGATGTCATTTGACACCACCCGAAGAAATCACATGAAGTGATGGGACGCAACCTTTCACCCCGTAACAAAACAGGAAGTGACATCACAAAGCATTGTTCCTAGGTACAGTACGAAAAATATGGTTACAATATCACTGCAATGTGATACAGTTCAAAGAAGAATGAATCACATATGTATCATTAATATTGGTGTGTATAGGACCATGTTAGCAAATTATTGAGCATGCAGCCAAGGCCAAATGATGATTTGTTAATATATAGTACATACATTATCACCCAACCTGTGTTGGCTTTCGTTTATCAACCTCAGAAGGAAGAAAGGCTGAGTTGCCGTTGCCGGAATCGAACATGCACATCACAGCAGCGAGCACTCAACCCACTGAGCTATTTTACCGGCTATCTTTCCTACCGGCTATAGTAAAATGAGCTATTACATTTCAGAATGTTATCAAAGTCAGAAAGCAAATTGCACTCTGTAGTGGATAGCATTCAACTGGTAACTGAGATTTAACAGCAGACCAGTTCATCTGCCGGTCTGGTGCAAACTTGGCCACATGTCAAGCCTCCGCGATCTACTTTTCAGGCTTCAAAGGTTGGTAAAATTGGGAGGGTTATAACTGTGTATTAAGAATTTAACTAGCACAGACAAAAGCAGCGCACTCGCACTGCATCTTGGGCACTCGTTTCCTCATACATGCTAAGGAACATCCTGAACAGCATGCATTGTAGATAGGAAAGATGGACACATTACAACAAAGCATTAATTGTGGCACAATTAAATCAAAGATCACTTTATGTGCTATAGTCAAACATTTCTACACAAGCTTTTAGGCAGAAGGATTTTGTCAAGTGCCCGAGACAACCAGATGGAATGTCTTGTGGTGATCTTGGTAGATAAAACGGCAGAAAAAAAACCCACCCTTTTTACTGCTTCTAATCTAAATGATTTTTGGAAGTTTTTGTCTGCATTGTGAATTTGAGATGTTTAAAAACGGACGAAATCACTCACTCACCCCCTCCACCTCCTGCAGTGTGTCTGAAATAAACCTTTAATGAGTCTAGCAATTGTATAGAATTCCAGAAAGACAAATGATGTTGTTCCTAATCTTTTTATTTTTATTTCGGGTCACTGCTCAAATTGTTACTTGTGGACCCTGCTGTGTTTGTTTATTCTTTTGAGACCTGACCAAGAAAGCCAGCCACTCCAGAACAAAGCCACATGGCGCTGGCCCAGCCCTGAAGCATCCATTCAGGGGTAGCCAGGGTGACTTCGGGGGTCACAGGTGTGACCCCCCCAAATTACGTCCCTGTCACACAGTTGCGATTGGAAGAGCTCAGCCACTGTTCATGTGCATCGCTATGTGCGATTCGTACTTTAGGATGACCCCATCAGTGTTTTAAGGGTCTCCCTTGATTTCTCTCATTTATAGCTGCACTCGATATACACTACCAATACCAGTGTTCACCAATTTAGAGTTGGAGGCTGGGCTCTTTTGGTTGCAGCAGAAACCTCAATTTCAAACTAACACCCTAAATGGCAGTCCGCTTGATGGAACCTTGAGACTTGCATTTTTCCCCAATAAATCTTTTTCAGTGAGGCGATCTAATCCGAGGAGGCGGGTTGACCCGGCTGGTAACGTCCTGCCGCCCAAGATAAAGGCAGAGTGAAGTCAGGGTCCAAAATGCGAGTGGCGGCGCAGTTGCCAGCAGAGTCGTCCCACATCCAAGGTGTATATCGCCATTTGCACCCAGGTAGTTTCCTACGCGGCTGACAATGTAATTTAATTAAAACAAAAAACTTGGGTGCAGTTCCACGCCGTAGTTTCTCAAGTACGCCATAAGGAAACCGACTTCAGAAAGTACAGCGTGGCCCCCCACAAGGTAAGATTTTTATTTTTTTGTTTTTTTTTCTTTTTTTTAAACACCCTTTTCACCCGTCTAATAAGTGGGTGTAAGAGATGAGGGGCGAGTGGAGAAGGGGTTGTTGCTGGAAGCAGTAGCATAACTAGGCTTTCTGTTGCCCTAGGCCCAAATATGTGCATGCGCGCCCCAACCCCATCTTTACTACACCTCTGCTAGACTATGCACCTTCACCAGATTCATTCCCTTCAACAAACTGTCTGCGTTGTCCAAACTATACCCCGTCACCCCTATTGTGTTCCCCACTTTGGCTCCTTAACATAAGGACGTATTTAAGGCTGCAGGGATTAGACATTCAAGCCTGTCCTCTTCTGTGTTATGTTAGCTGAAAGTCTCTTCGGATCTCGCTGATCAAGATTTGGAGAAGGCAGTGTGTTCTACAGTTGAGTGCATTAAAGGTACTTGTTACACATTACCTAACCGAAAGTAGACAATCTTTTAGAGTAAGCGATCAGAACATAAGCTGTCTGCCAACTTGGATACAAGTGAGAGAAGGTTGGAATGAGGAATTTTGGTTTCAATCACTGGCTTAGCAGGGGGCCACCTGTGGCGCAGGGGACCCTATGCTGCCCATGACCAGCGGACAGTGCCTAGTGGTGTTTTTGGGGGGTGGGGGAGGGGTTTAGCAGGGCTTTCAGGGGGGGCACATTTTGTTCCACCGTTGGTGTCCATGCTAATCTGGTTTCTCTCTCAAATTGCCTGCCATCACTCTGAGAAGCACATAGACTGGTCTGTAATATAAATGCAATATAACTACATTTCTACATCTGCTCTTGTCAAATGGTAAAGTTTACATATGAAACATATGCAAGTGGTACAGGTACATCTTATAAATATGTTGAATACAAATAACTCACCACTTCTCATGGTTATAGCTCTGGTGTTAGCAGGGCAAAATAGAAATATGGCAAGTTACGTTCTGCATCCGATGTACCTCAAATCCCTTGGGCTGGAACACCATTAAAATATGGCAAAATCACAAGTGAAGTTTGTAAACTCTGCCTGGGCATAAACACCTCAATATAATAGTCGGAAAAGGTTCTTGGAATCTTTAGCTCTGCATTTTCATGGCAGAGTAATGGATAAGGGTGACCCTGAACATTCATGTGTGGGAAGCAACAGCATTCCTCGTAGCTGCACAATGCGGCCACCTTCTATAACGAATAAAGCGGTACAAACTGTTTACATCATTGCTGTTGTGCCATTATCCAAAATACCAAGCACTCCAAATTGAGCAATGGATCGGGCGTTGGAGCATATAACTTTTTTGGGGTGTGGTTGTGGGTTTTTCCAGCTTGCATTTAAGGTGATTTTAAAATGTTTAACTCGGTAGGGTTGGTTGGCCTAGGGACATTTTGCGATTTGTGGCTATACAAATAATGTCCTGCTGTCGCTCAAAGTACTGTTTCACAATAGATGTCCTACCTTGTATTTAAAATAGAATTCATGTAAAGATTACTTCTCCAGCATGGGGTCTGGCATGGATTCACATGCTTATGAATATTCCCCGTCGTCAGGCTGGGAATCCTCGGTAAAGAAAAAACCAGTATCAGTTTCGTTTCTGATCTGTCTTTCGTAGTAATAACCAATCACTGGTCTCTGCGTCATACTGACCACAGCCAATGACTGCCCTCTACCTAAGCACCGCCTCCGGCAGCCATCTTCAGATTTTTACCGCACGTTCATGTGTTGGGATCTTCGTGCTATTGCTCTCGAGCGTTAGTGCTATTTTTTTCGCGCTTTTTCACAAAAAACTTCGATTCTTTCGGTCAAAAGAGCCTCAAGCTCCACCGATCCTACATCCGATCAACGGGGACCCGTGTCGGATTCGCCTGTGCCCCTCAAGGGTGAAGATTTCGTCGAGCTACACTTCGGAGGACTCCAGAAGCTTCTCAGGCCCGGTCTCGGAGATGGCCCAGGAGAAGGGAAGCTCGACGCCCGGAAAGCTGTTCAGGGTCTGCCCTGGATGCCAGCTGCAGAACGTCTTTAAGGAGGACGAACACTCTTTCTGCCTTTACTGCCTTCATGAGGACAAAACGCACGTGGAGAAGGACTGTGCGTTTTGCGGCAACATGTCGGAACGGACCATGAAGGACCGTCATCAACGTCTCGCCAACTGGCTGGAGGGTAAGAGCCCGTCTGGCGAGAAGAAGAAGAAATCCGAGCGGTCTTCTAAGACCTTTGAGGGCGCCCCGGCGACGGGGGCCCAACATAAGGCCAAGCACCGCGAGTCCGCTGGCACCGGGAGCGCCGAACGGTCGGGCTCTACGGGCGCCAGGCAGGGCGCACCCTCCCCGGCACCATCAACCACGAGCCAACGCTCTGGGTCGGGTAAGAGGAAGGCCGAGCACCCGGCGAAGCTCCTGGAGAGGCCCCGGTCGAGCTCTAAGGCAGAGGAGGAGCGTGGCAGTGCCCCCTCCCTCAAGGATAAGGCGGTGAGCGCACCTAAGGTGGTGAAGGCCTTGATCCATCCGACCAAGCCCTCTATCGAAACTGTCGCGGCGGCCCTGGCTCAGCCTGTGGAGGCTGCACCAGTGGTGGCGACCTCAGGGCCCAGAATCTCCCTGCCTCCTCGGAGGGAGTCTTCTTTTGTGCCCATCGATAGGACCCCCGTGAAACCCTCCGTGGGGAAGAAGGGGGGGCAGGGCATCGTCGTAGATTCAGCCTCAACCTCAGAAGAGGAGCTGATCGAGGTCTTAAGCCACAGCCTAGGCGTGGAACAAGGCCAGCCCGTCGGAATGGACCCCGACGCAGGTGACGACGACGACATCGTCGAGGATACCGACGGGGCCCCTGCTCGCCCGTCGGGTTCCCCTCTGCCAGCGCCGCAAGACAACTCAGCGGCCATTTTGTTGGCTATACAGTCCTTATGCTCCGAGATAAGGACGAGGCTACTGTTACCGACGGAGGAACCTCTCCCGTCGGGGGATCCAGAACCGGGACCCTCTGGTGTTCCCCCTACCAAGAAAAGAAGGATCCATCCACCACCTCCTTTTCAACCGTCGCGCCCCGTCCAGCCGAGGGGATGATACGGGGACTGACACGGCAGCGACGGGTACGGACGACGAGGCATACGACGAGGATATTCCGTCGTCGCCTCCCACCAGGGCTTCTCCGCCCGACGAGATCGGATCTTTCCACTCCATGATCTCCAGGGCTTCCGAGCTTTTCCAACTCTGCCCTTAGGAGAAGAAAAAGGAAGGCTTCCTTTATCAGCGGCGCGAGGCCAAGAGGAAGACGGTCCTCGCAGTGCCTCTGTTGGACGACATTTGGGATGAGGGCCTTTCCCTCCTCAAGAACCCTTCCACGACGCCAGCTAGAAGAGACCGGTACGAGAAAAAGTACCGGGTCCCTGACACGGCCCCCCTATGCCTCCGGGCGCAGCCTACCCCGGATTCCGTCGTCTCCGCGGCAGCCAGGAAGAAAGCGGGGGGGGGTGCGGCCTCCACATCGACTTCCCCGCCGGACGGCGAGGGAAAGAAATTGGATGCTATGGGACGTAGAGTCATCTCGTCGGCAGCGACGACGATTAAAGCGGCCAACGCCTTGGCTATCGTGGCCCGCTACGACAGGGAGTACAAGATAGCTCCCCTGCTGGATTTTTCTGCCAGGCGACAAGAGGGCGGAGGCCCTGGAGATCCTGCAGGAAGGTGAGGTGGCCTCGGACCACGCCATCACCGTGGCGACGGACATCGCCGACACTGGGTTCCACCAGCTGGGCAACGGCGTTTGCCTTCGACGTCGTGGATGGCTCAAAGCTACGGACTTCCGGCAGGACGTCCAGACCAGAGTCCTGGACATGCCCTTCGACGGGAACAACCTGTTTGGCAAGACAGTGGACGATTCCCTTCAGGCCATCAAGGCGGATACTGAGACGGCCCGGGCCCTTGGAGTCCTGCAGCAACGACGGACGCCCTTTCGGAGCGGCGGAGGCAAGGGCGCCTCCAAAGGTTCGGGCGGCGGTTTCGCTTCCTACCGTCAAGCGGCCCGCTCGTCGTCGCAAGAGGCCTACAGAGGACGAGGCAAGTCTAGCGGACCCCGCCGTCGTCGCCAAGGAGGTCAAGGCAGCAAGGCCGCGTCCAAGCAGGATTGAACCGGCCGTGGGGTCGGGCCCCCACCGAAGCACCCCGGTGGGAGGCCGGCTGGCGGGCTTCGTCAGCGTGTGGGAGTCCATCTCCACCGACCGTTGGGTGCTGGACGCCCTGGCCCGGGGCCACGCGCTCGAGTTTCAAAGAAGGTGCCCGCGCGTCCCCCCAGTGGCCAGGAAAGAACTTCACGTCCCTCAACTTCTCCTGGAGGTAAAGGCGATGCTCAAAGGGCGCCATCGAACTCGTCCCAAAGAGGCTTCGGGGCTCCGGAGTCTACTCGAGATACTTCCTCGTGAAGAAGACGGGAGGATGGCGCCCCATCCTAGACCTGCGACGTCTGAACAAGTTCATCAAGACGCAGAAGTTCCGGATGGTCACCCTCCAGCACGTCCTGGGTCAGCTGGAGGAAGGAGACTTCCTATCGTCGTTGGATTTGGAGGATGCCTACTTCCACATTCCCATCCTAAAGGGGCACCGAAAATTCCTCAGATTCGTGGTCCAAGGGCGTCATTACCAGTTCAAAGCCCTTCCCTTCGGACTACGGTCGGCACCCAGGGTATTCACCAAGTGCCTCGCACCGGTGGCGGCGCAGCTGCGCCGCGAGGGGATTCACGTCTACCCCTACCTGGACGACTGGCTCATCCGCGCCAAGACGAGGGAGCTCGCCGTGGTCCACACGGCAAGGACCGTCCAACTCCTCACGGACCTGGGATTCTCCGTGAACTACGCCAAATCCCACCTGGTGCCCGCGCAAGTCGCACTGTTTCTGGGAGCAAGGCTCGACAGTGTCCCTTCTGGCCTCCCCGTCGGAGGAGAGGACCAGGACCATCTTGGGCAAGGTGCAACGGATGTTGGTGGCCGACGCGGCCAAAGTGAGGTCCATCTAGTCCCTCCTCGGGATGATGTCTTCCTGCATCTACCTCATTCCCATGTGCAGGCTCCGGATGCGCCCGTTGCAAGAATTCCTGGATGCGCGCTGGATCCAGACGACGGGCAGCTTCGAGGAAAGGATCAAGCTCGACGAGAGTTTCCGACGAGCGATACGGTGGTGGGGCACCCGCGCGCACCTGACGGCGGGCATGGACTTCCAGACCCCAGCCCACCAGGAGACTGTGACCACGGATGCCTCCCTGGAAGGGTGGGGAGCGCACACCGAAAATCTGCACGCAAGGGGACTCTGGCTCCCGACGGAGAAGTCCCTGCATATCAACGTCCTGGAGCTCCGTGCAGTGTTTTGGGCCCTCAGGTCCTTCCTTCCGTCCCTCAAGGGCAAGGTGGTGAGGATCTTCACCGACAACACCACCACCATGTTTTACATCAGGAAACGGGGCGGAACCAGGTCCCCAGCGCTGTCCAAGGAGGCGCAGGACCTGTGGCATTGGGCCGTCGCCCAAGGGATTTTTCTGGTGCCGTTTCATCTGGCAGGGATAAAAAACACCATCGTCGACTCACTCAGCAGGGAGCTGCGCTCGTGCCACGAGTGGGAACTACGGCAGGATCTGGTGGATCGCCTCTTCCGATGGTGGGGCACACCCCAGATCGACCTGTTCGCGACGGCGACGAACACCAAGTGCCGGAGGTTCGCCAGCAGGTTTCCCCAGACGAGGAGCATGGGCGATGCTTTCTCGTTCCCCTGGGAGGGCCTGTTCCTCTACGCGTTCCCTCCCTTGCCTCTGCTAATCCGGCTCGTCAACCAGCTCAAGAGGTCACGGTGCAGGATGATCCTCGTCGCACCTGCGTGGCCGAGGCAGATATGGTTCCCGGACCTTCTGGACTTGTCAGCGTCCCCGCCGATCAAGCTGCCGGCGGACGCGGATCTACTCTCCAGGGTAGGAGGCGCCATCCTCCACCACGACCCGAAGTCGCTGAACTTGCAGGCCTGGCTCCTGCAGCGCTAGAGTTTGGAGGATACGACATACCGGCCGATTGCAGAGAGGTTCTTGCAAAGGCCAGGGCGTCCTCGACTCTTAAATGCTACGGACACAAATGGAAGAGGTTCTCTGTCTGGTGCCACGCACAGAAGATTAACCCTCTACGGATTACGGCGCCCCAAGTACTGCCGTACCTGCTGACGCTGGCCAAGGCTGGTCTGGCACACGCGTCCATCAAGATTCATCTTGCTGCGATCTCCCGATACACCAGAACCACGGGGCGGACGTCCTTGTGGTCTCATCGTCTGGTGAAAGAGTTCATGAAGGGACTGTTCAGATCGGTCCCGCCGGTGAAGGCTCCGGCCCCGGCGTGGGAGCTCAACGTGGTGCTGACCAAGCTCATGGGACCTCCGTTCGAGCCTCTGCACTCGGCCCCGTTGAAGTTTCTATCGTGGAAAACGGCTTTTCTCGTGGCCATCACCTCCGCACGACGAGTGGGAGAGATCAAGGCCCTTTCCTGCAAGGCCCCGTACTTGACTTTCCACGACAGGAGGGTAGTGCTCAGGACGCACCCCTCCTTCATGCCCAAGGTACCGTCGGACTTCCATCTCAACGAACCCTTGGTGTTACCTGTGTTCTTCCCTTCGTCGCCGGCTGAGAGGACTTTGCACTCGCTGGATGTAGCTAGAGCGCTGAAGTTCTACGTGGACCGCACGAAGGGTTTTTGGAAGACGTCACAACTCTTTGTGAACTTTGGACCTGTCAATCAGGGGAAGGCTCTCTCGAAGGCTTCCATCTCCAGATGGCTCTCCGGCTGTATCATGTACTGTCACCGGTTGGCAAACCGACCGCTGCCTGGCCGTCCGAGAGCCCATTCCACCAGAGCGATCGCAGCTACCACGGCGTTCCTATCTGGTGTGCCCCTGCTGGACATATGCAGGGCTGCTACGGTCGACGCACACCTTCACGAAATTCTACTGCGTCGACCGGGATTCCAGGGCAGAGTCCAGGGTCGGCCAAGCAGTGCTGCGCAACCTGTTCGCCTGAGGTGAGCCTGGTGAGGAGGTAAGATGCTTAATGTTGAGTTGATGTGATGCTTAATGTTGAGCCTTTGCCACCTCCTGTGGTTGTGCATGTGTGTACTGCTATGTATTCTTTATTCATGAGCATGTGAATCCATGCCAGACCCCATGCTGGAGAAGGAACAAGTTACTTACCTGTAACTGTTGTTCTCCAGCATGGGTCTGGCATGGATTCACATGCGAACCCTCCCGCCTACCCCTCTGCGGCTCTTCACTTGGTCATACTGCCACTTCACGTGCTTCCAAATCTGAAGATGGCTGCCGGAGGCGGTGCTTAGGTAGAGGGCAGTCATTGGCTGTGGTCAGTATGACGCAGAGACCAGTGATTGGTTATTACTACGAAAGACAGATCAGAAACGAAACTGATACTGGTTTTTTCTTTACCGAGGATTCCCAGCCTGACGACGGGGAATATTCATGAGCATGTGAATCCATGCCAGACCCATGCTGGAGAACAACAGTTACAGGTAAGTAACTTGTTCCTTATAATCCCAAAGAAAATGGCTGAATGGATATCTTTACGGGGACACCTTTACAGTTGTTAAACAGTGTACCTTTGGTACAGTTTATCACCCTGCTATGGCTTTGCGTATCCTTTCACAGGTTTTTTTGATGCACTCACGTGTTTTACTCTTAGACCATTTAACTCCTCTGATCTATTTCATGCCTG
Source organism: Ambystoma mexicanum (assembly GCF_040938575.1). Lineage (NCBI taxonomy): Eukaryota > Metazoa > Chordata > Amphibia > Caudata > Ambystomatidae > Ambystoma > Ambystoma mexicanum. The sequence goes on along the minus strand of NC_090939.1, from coordinate 809,310,012 downwards.
CACCTTTTTCGTGGCCGGGGAGGACTTGCTTCTGAACATCATTTTAATGCCACCAGTGGGAACTCTGTGTGTCACTGAAGCATAGGCATGCATTTAATATTGTAAAATGATGCTTCATTTTTTAACCTTTACTTTTCTGAAGGGGAAACCCCTACTTTTTCAATGGTTTAAAAAAATGCATGTTGTGTATTTGATAAATGTGATTGCTTAACAGAGTGTACGTGTGTATCGATTAGAAAGATTTTGAAAAATAATAGTGGCACCAATAAAACAAATGAGGTTTTGGCTGTTTTGCATATTGAAGAGCATTTTGGGATAAGAATGACCAAGAGCTTTATATATGTCTGACAGAATCACTAAATATAATTTTTTTTTTTTAATAAAGAAAAAAAAAACGAACAAAGCTTTTCTAAATATCAAGCATAGATGTGTGGCCAGGAAAGACTTTAGCTGTCAGAGTTGAATGAGCACCCACAACACTGCATGAGCACTTTTGAGTTGTTAATCAACCAGACTGGGAGAAATAATTTTTTTTTTTTTTAATAAAGCCAAAAAGAAAATTATCACTATATTAAAAATAAACTGCAATAAAATGCTTCTCCTCTGGCAATCTGCCGCCCTACATGTGGGCCTTGTTATAAATGCATCTCTGGCTAGCAGCTGTCAGGCAGTTCAAAGTGTGGTGTGGCGAACCAGAAGAAGGACTCGGACGAGTGGCAGCCGTATTCATTAAAAATAAAGGGATCACATTCCTAACTTGCCCTATTTCTATGAGGGAAGTCCCCAACCTACCAAAGTAAAAACTGAGGATGTTAGAAGTCCAGGGTCTGAATTCTAACCACTAACTGGCCCTGCCATTCTTGGCAAAAAGAATTATGGGGCTTTCTTGTATGAAAGCTACAAAAAATTCTCTCCAAGTGGCTGGGGTTCTCCCGTCCCAAAGACTTGTGGTCCTTGGATAGCTTTATCTTTGGTTAATTCAAGTTCCTCCAGAAAGGGCTGCTCTCCACCATGTCCTGTAGAAGTTCTTCATCTTACAGGGTTTTATCAATGTTAAAAGTGTTTTATATCTTCCCCCTCAGTCCTTCTTTCATAAGGGTAGTTCTGTAACCTGATAACTTTCCAGGCCATTATTCAGTGTTGGGACTTTTTCTCAGTCCCCATTTCACAGGGGTTTCCTTCCTTTTGGGGTTTCTCAGGCCCTCGTAATCTCTCTCTTTTCCAGTGAAATGTTGTTTCACAAAGGTTGTAATATTCTCACTCTCCATTGTATAGGGTATTCAATGACTTGTGTTCCTCAGGCTCTCATAACCTGGATCGCTTCTCCATATATTATTCAAATTGTTTGTTACTCTGAATCCCCCTTTCATAGGGTATTTGCACATTTGGGTTTCTCTGTCTTCCGTAACCTTGCCAGCTTTCCCCGTCGAGACTTGTATCTGTAGCTGTGGTCTGATGTGTGCGTAGCGCTGGTATCCAGGCTTTTTTTTTCATATGGCCTGATCTCGGCATCTGTTGCTGGCCCTCCAGGCCACCACTGCTCCTTCATGGACATGCCACCACTTGCTCCTGTTCTGACCTAGACTTCTCAGATGATTCGATCGCCAACCCGCAGACGTTAAGTTGGCATTCTTTGTGCTCCTTGCTTCCACTGGCCCAACATGGCTCCACCCCTCCAGAACGTCAATCCAACAGAGGCTCGCTTCTGCATATCACCTCTCCTGCCTATGTAGGAGGTCCCTTGTTGTACAATGTCCCCCTTCTTGTATACATCACAGGGGCATTTTGAAGGTAAGACTATGGTATTCAGGCTGTGTTCAGAATTGCTTGAAGCTAATGGGTTGGAAGGAGGATGGCTGGGTGTTGTAGTCCTAATTGGAGGAAATATCACTTTTTGGTGAAAGAAAAGCGGTGGCATAGCCAAGGCTATAGCAGAGCGGGGAAGCGGCCGTCTGACTGCTCGGAACATGGGCTGAAATCCTGGGTTTCCGCATGCGATCCGAGCATCCTGATTTGTTGGCTCCCTCACCCCGGGTGCTAATGACTGTTCTGCCCTTTTTGCTTTTTAGATTGTTTCGCGTGCCTTGCAATCTGAGGTGTTGCCCTAGAAGAAGGTGCCGTTAGGCCACGTTGGTGTTATTCGTGCACTGTGCAAACTTAGAAACCACTATCCACCAAGAATAATCAGCTTATTTTTGCATTTAATACAGCAATCTTGATCACGTGCGAGATGAAAGCCCTTCTAATTTGACTATTACAAATGTATTAATGGGCAATATATACAATAGCTTAGAGGTCCACTCCTTCAGCTACAGACACCTTTATTCAAGACTGGTATTTTACCACTTGTCTCTGGCTGCGCTGAATCATTTGCAGCAGAGAAACGAAGAAGCCGTGATGTGCCACCTTAACTGCCCATTCACTACCTTCTCCTTCCACAGACCCTAAGTGATCTCCAATATCCACTTGCTTTAGTAGTACAATTAATGTTCCTGCACCCTTTTCCATAGATACATTTTACTTTAGAAACCTTCTGTTTGTTTTGCCAGACCATTAGTTGACTGGGGTATGCCAGAAAGTCTCATTTAGAAAGAGGGTGCCACCTTTTTGAGAGGTTAGGTGTGTAATGGCATTGTTGGCAACTGACAGGGCATTTGTTAGGGTGTAATTAAATGGCACACTACGGGACACCATTGCTGCTATATGTAAACCAGAGAGTTGACACCAGTGTAACTTGAAACTGGTTGTTTGCTCTGTGTTTTGAGAACCTGCTGCAGAAACGTTTGTATTCAGCACATCAGATGTTTGGAATATTTTGGGGATATATCGGACCTTCTTAATTAGGTCAAATCATTGAGTAACGTTACATTTGGTAATAACACCCATTACAGTATCTAAAATGGAGAGAAGAGCTCCCCACGTGTTGTTGGATGCATTTACTCCAGTGTTTCTGATGTTTCGACCTTCTTCTGATCACAATAGGAAAATGCTCAAATATTGCCGCAAAATGGTTCAGATCTTTTCTCAGACCAAGATGAGCAAGAGTAATTAAAAAAAGACATTCATCCCCTGTACTATTGACCTGCAGCAGCGAATGCTGTATCTGCCCTGTTCAATGTGTACATGAAGTCCCTATGTGACTTGTTGGACCGTCCGGGTGGCAACACGAGAAAGAGGGGGCAGACCAACTCTAATTGTGCTCACAAACATTTATGGGTCGTCTATCGGCTATATTGACGTAGGGTAGAAAACCTGCTTGTTGTGTGTGGTAATGTCAAACCACAAGTGTTTGGCGGTGCTCAGATTGTACCTGCGGGGTGCAGTGGCCAATACCAGGCTGATTCTCATTAAAAAAAAGTCCTAATTACTGACGTTACTATGCACAACAAGCTGGTTTCCTCCCCCCCCCCCCCCCCGGGTCAATGTGATCGACCCACTCACAATACAAGAATCGGATACTACTTCAAAGATCCTCAGTGGACCTCCCCTGATGAATGTCAAAGCCACTGTGGTGCTAGGGACAAACATTTTGGGCCGACAATTGGTTACGAAATTGGACCCGTAGGGATTTATTTATTGTCCTGTTGTGGTAGATTGTTAGGGTTGTGTGTTTTTTAATGTAGATGTCATTTATGAGGTTATTTGTGTATTGTATGATCTATTGTGGGTTTAGTTTTTATAGAACGTTCTAGAATTGTACTATATTAAAACATGTATATGAATTTATAATTTGTAATTTTATGAATACCCTAGTGGGACAATTCGTCTTAGGACCCAAGATATAGGTGTCGAATAATAACCAGTCATTTCTTGGAGTTAATCACTTTAATTTCATTTCCCTTCTTTGTGCATATAAATCAACCCCAGACAGTAGAGCAAGGTGATCTGTGTTTGGATCAACTTTTGGGGCAAGAACTACCTGTACATAACACTATCCCTCTTTAAGAAGAGACTGAAGACCTTCCTTTTTGATCAAGGCAAAGCTTAAGATTACAGCTTTGACCTGTTTGTGTTTTTTTTTAATTTTATTATTTATTTATTTTTTTTGGTTTGTGCTGTCAGCACTCAGAGGCTTCTGGTGAGCAGATATATATATTTTATTTTTGTTACTACTGTTGTAAAATGTTATCAGCACTTTTATACCATTTCTCTGCATTGAGCAATTTCACCTGTATTTTGTTTGAGAAATATGTATTGCTTTCTAGCTCTGTTACATTGACCAGTAAAAAAAACTGCTTATCCTACTGCAGGCCATTATCTTACTACAAATGTATTTAATGAGACAAGGAGTGATCTGTGAAGCTTTAATATATAAATAATCCCATGTAGATGGAAAAACAGCTCTTTCTATTGGCGTGAGCGCAAAGGCAGCCAATACATATTACCACACCCGAACGCAACCCACTCTCTGGTCCCTGTTCGTGATTTGCTACTCCTTGTAGCTTGGTGTGCTTTATCAAAAACGAGATTACCAACCCCCCACCCCCTGACTTCCACTCCTGCCCTATCCGTGTTTAGCAAGTCACATTAAAATCACCCCAAAATGTACAGGCTGGTGTGACACATCTCTGGATTCAGTCACTTCTCCCAAGGGGGGAGCCTTTCCTCCTACTTATGTGATACTTATGTGATATTTCTCCTAGGAGTGGAAGAAAATGGGATACCATAGAGATACTTTTCCCCCTTTTCCGCTCACTGTCTACAAAACCAGAATCCTCCTACATCCGTTATTGTGCCTCTACTGAAGATAACTATATATCTGGTTCTGAGACAAGTAAACATGAAGGAGTACGAAAGCATAAAGAACTGCTTGACACTGAGACGAGGAAACCCAATGGAGTTGGGCTGAGTATAACAAACCAACACAAAGAAAGCACTATTGCTGGAAACTCGGGAAGTCTTAGTATGCCATCATACAAGTGGGAGTAGCAAAGCAAACCTATAGAGACAAATGCGTTTCAATTGGGCTACAGGAGATGCTGACCTCTAGACAGTCGAGCACAGGTGAACAGGTGCAGAGGAACATCTGTGTGGAGACAGCATACCAAGAGAGTACGAAGTGGGCAAGCTGCCCAGGAGGGGCTCGCTCATGAGGTGAGAGAAGAAAAACCTCTGTGCCGATACCATCCGTGGAGGGCTATCCCGAGTGGTGCTGGAGAAGGAACTGAAATAGGGGAGTTAAGCGATCCTGACACGTGGTGGCCAAGAGAAGGACAAGAGAAATCCTCTTGGAGCCGATACTGCAATCCACGAAGTGCGCCAAGACTTACTGCAAAGCCGAACAAATGGAAGCATAAGAGCCACCCTGCACCAACGAAATGAATTCCTGAAGAGGAACGCAAACATGAATCCAGGAAGGTAACCGGAATAGTGTGAGACCTGGGCGTCCCAGTATTATTGAAAACCGGAATTGTGAATCAGCCAAACACTATTTGAAAATTCAATATTAAAAGAACATTTTCATTGGAAAGCTCTTTCCATCCCAGGAGAAAGGGAGTCATGGTCCTGGTCTTTAATTGTTTAGTATTAGTGGTAGGGTCAGTATAGGTTAGTTTTGGGACTGAGGACAGATGCTTGTTTTGGACTGACTACGAGCACCCTAGTTTTATTTTTCTAAGGTGGGGCAACCCTTAGATTAGGTAACGCAAGGCCTTTTCTTTATTATTGTAAATAAACCAGGTTTAAAATGGAGAACCCGGGTCTGTCTTTTTTTTTTTTGACCCGCCACACTGGGTAAACCAGTAACTTATTTAGTAATGGGGTCAATACATTGACTTCACTGATTTCCATGTGGCTGGTTAAACTGATCGAAGAGAGCCACCTTATCAGAAATGGAAAAACTGGCTGAAAGTTCAGATCGGCTATTGAGACTTGTCGATCTCTTAAAGTAAACCTGCTTATACAGATTATGGCCTTGCCTCTCCAATTTAAATGCCTCCCTCTCGCAAGGCTGAAACTGGTCTTCTAGTCTGGTACAGTCACCTAGATGACGGATTATTATACTGGGTATGCTTTATTTGTGCGATCGTAGTTACAATACTGCTTTTTCACTACTGAAATCCCAAGACTGTACAAGATACATTAAAGAAAAAGAGTCTCGTTAAACCTGCACACAATCAATGCTATTCGAGCACTTACCAACATCCTGCTGTTTGCCTGCTTCTGATCCCTTGTCCTCGACAGGCTTGTCATTTCTATTATCCACTCCACCACATGGGTTCCCCTCTGCTAGTGCCCTCTTGATCTGAAGTTGATCAAATCAATCCCCATTTCCCAGTGTTATTAAACCCAATCTGGTGCCAGCTTCTGTAATAGAAGTTACAAGAGCAGTTTGACCTGGAGATATGCATAATCTGTCAAAGTGTACACGTTGAACCAGTAACACTTATTTTTTTATTGTTTGGCTTGCAGAAGTAACCTGGTAACAATCGCTTAGAGGAACTAAAACAGAATGACTTCAAGCTCAAGGTAGGTGAACTTTATAAAAGTATATTTGGTAGAGAAAGATGATCATGATCAACATGGTTCTTTTTAAATGCCATAGATGGTTGAAAATGTTAAATGTAGATGTTTTTCATGAGATGACAAAGTGCCTGTCAAAGCATTTTATAAATGCACACTGGACAACTTTTATTTTGCATTTTGTTGACTGGACTCCCAAAACAAAGTAATGAGGCAACGTTTGCATGCAGTACCCTCTGGGACCACTACACACAACTATGACTACAGGTGTAAGCAAAACCAACCTTTGGTCTGTACCGCACAGTTTTTGGTAGCGAGCTGAGCAGCCAGGCTTATCTCAAGAGGGAATGTGAGCTTGTAATGAGGTTACACAGAGGTCTACAATTGCAAGTATTCAAATAGACACTTACGCTCAAGGTTATTCATTTATTACAGAGTCAGTTGGAAAACATTCACTAAAAGGAGGCAATCGATATCACACAAATATACTACAATACTTCACACTTACCGGTTCTGAAACATTTATACTACTTTGAGAGCAAAAAGGCGTAAGTTAATAAAACGAATAGTAGAGTTACTTTTAAACAGTGCAAATAGTTTGCGTTCACCAGAGTTGATCCGATGCAATAGGTAGGCCAAAGTCCATGGGCTAGAGCCTTGTATAGGTAAAAATGGTTCTGGTTGATAAACTGAAAAGTCTTTGCCATGGTTCTTGGAAGTAGTTCTCAGAAGAAAGAGTTGCAGGCCTAGTCAGCTAGTGACCTGACATACAAGTTGCCCAGGTTTCACGCACTTTCACAGTAAGTTAGTTCTCTCGGTCGGGTTTTCACAGTAACTTTATATCACAGAAAAAGATGCAGCTGAAGACTTCTGTTCCTGCAGATCTTGCTGTTCCTGATCCTCAGTCGTGGGGACAAGTGGAAGGATGGGGGGGAGGGGCGAGAGACTGGTCACAAAGCTGGCTAACTGGCAATCAATTCCGGTAGCTGTCTTCAAGCACACAAACTGGTGTGCTCCTCTCTGGCTGTTCGGTTTCCTGCAGCACACTGAGGAAAATACAACCAGCCTCGAGAATGGTATCCAGGTGGCTTACGAGTTGATTGGTCCCACCAACTCAAAGGAAGAAATCGTCCTTAAAGAGCTTCTGTCGAGATGAACTCGGCGATTCAGACCTGCAGCAGGGCGTCACCGGGCAAACCAATGGTCCAGGAGTTGCAGCAGCCGTCCTCTTGCAGCTTGTCTCCAGTTCTTTCGTTCCAGTGGTCGACTCTGCCTTCCAAGCCAAGAGACTCTCCTTTTTAAACCGTTTTCTCCCATTCATTGCAGCCTAGCTGCCACTCACACAGCAGGGTGGCTGTCCTTGCCGGACAGTCAGCCAGCACACCAGAGTGCATTTGGGTCGCCTAGGAGACGAAGCACGGCGTTTTGGGCACCTCCCTCACTGCCCACCCCAGACACTTGGGCACCAGAGGCGGTCTTCAGGCCTGAAGGCCGCAAAAGGCGTTGGAACAAAGGGACCAAACCTAGTTTGGCAGGACCTTTCCAAAAAGAAATGGTGAGAAAAGACCGGGACCCATTTAAACAAGAGGCTCAGACGCCATCTTGAAAAACATGGCTCCCGCGATTTAACGCTACCGGTGTTCGCGGTCGGGAAAAATCATGGTAGTTTGTTGTAAAACCACTGCCACCAGCCATTTCGATAGGAAAGGGTAGCATTTGACTGCTACATGAGTTTCTAGACACAGGGGATACTAGTTAACCCCTCCAGCACTCTATTGCAAGATAGTGTGGGCTGGGTCTAAGAATTTTAAAAAGACTAAAGTCAATTTAACTTTACTTTCTCTGGGAAACGGTAGTTTATCCCAGAGAAGGTATTTAAACCTTGGGACAGCCTAGAAAGTCTTCCCTGTGTCACTGCACTGAGGGTGCTGTGTAACACACATGAAAAGATGATGCCTATGGAGTTGTCTAAAACTCCATAACCAAAGAACACGAGAGTAAAACATATCAAAATACATGAGTGGGGGGGAAATAAAGGCTCACACTCTCTCCAGGTAAAACAAATCAAGGCCTCAAAATCCAGCAAAGTTGCTGGGGTCTCTAAGGTGAAGGTAATTGGCACATTTATGAGAATTCCCCCTAACAGTCCGTGTTTAAACAATTTTTGGTGACTCTTTCCTCAAAAGGATACATAAATTAAAAAAAAATGAAAAAAATTCTATTGGCCTTGCATTTGGGACTTGGTATTGTGCTTATTGCCGCATGGATAATTAGGACGTTTAGAAACAGTTTCCTCGTACAAACCGTAGTTTGTTTTTAGAAGGGCAAAGTTCTTATGATGCACAATTCTATTATATAATCTTGTCAGATTTCATTCTAATAGGCTGATTTTTCCTGCCTTCCTTTTTTTTTCAAATCCACCTGAAACTCAAAAAACGGAGATGCCCATGGATCTCTTACATTTAGCTCGAAGTGCCCTCTCCTGCTAAGCAATTTAGTTCTCCCCTTGCTTGTGTGGTGGTATCAATTGCATTAGGCAAGACCAGGAAGGTTGCATTCTTTCTTAGGGTAGCCATACCCAGGGATAATCCACTTCAGTTGTTTTGCTTCACTGAATGGATGTCTTTATCGGGGCAGCTACATGGCCTTGTGTCTCTCAGAATCAATCGTTTTTATCTGGGCGCAGCTCTTACAGGGTAGCACCTCAAGCCATCCCTTTTAAGGGCATTTGTCCATCTTGGGACTCGAAAGAAACCCATTGGAATCTGTCATCCTTCCAGGCACCCGTCTACTGCAGGAGTCTCAAAGCTTTCGCTCTACAAATGGTGTGGACTATTAGGCTAATTGGCTGTAGCCATTATGGGGCTTCATTGGCGTCTAGTCTAAAACATCTGAAGAGTAACTGTTTGCTGACACCTACTCCACAGGAATTTGATCTCCAAGGGAAGCTGATGGCGCCAACCTTGGTTCCACTAATGAGCGCTGCATTTAAGAAGTGTTCTTCTTTTCTCTGTTCACTCTTAGACTGACCAAAAGCACTACCTCGGCCAAGCAAGTCCTTTTTAACCCACAGTATTGCTGTGATCTCATGGGTCTGACACATGAAATTTGGAAATCCTTGCTCTCTCAGCCTTCTTGCTTGGAACCACACAATTTTAAAAATCAACACATTCCAGCTGCCATTTTCTCTGGAATGTTCTCTCATCCCACCTAGGTCCAGCAAGTCTGTGGCAGCATTCTCTACGAGTCACTGATGTGTGACCAATCTCCATTTGTTTTCTAGCTTGCATTTCACACCCTTAACGTTCTACCAACAATTCAAATGTTGCCTGCAGTGCTTTAAAGCATAGCGAGCACGCATTTACAGGTTTACATGACCAGTGCAGGGTGAAGACCAGCCATTGACCAGCCTCTTTGCCGATTGAGCTTTTGCTTTTCTCCCTGTTGACCTGCGAGTACCCGAAGCTTCCGAATTACTGTCTCCTGTCTCTCCCGAATGTGCAACTCCCCTATAATGCATTCACACCTACTCTGCATACTTGTCCCCTAAGCTTTCTCCAGTAAAGCTACAACTTCCTCCTTTCCCCATTCTAAAACTAACAACTCGAAACCCCCACTAATCAATCTTTCACTTCTTTCCAACAAACCAAGCCAAAGAGCTAACCAGATCTCCTCCAACACCTTCCACCTTGCCTCTCTTACTCAGACTTAACTTTTCTACTCTTCCTTAACTCATGAACTGGACATTGCATTCTGCCTGTATGCAACAAAACCTCCTTTATCACAAACTATTTTCAGTCCAGCTCTCCTCCTCCTAGTCCTCCTTGCACTCATTTAAATGTGAATTTCTCCTTCGGGTACTGCCACTCTGGCAGCCCTACATGACTCCAAACTATCCTTCATTCACTCTCAAGTGACTTGCACAGGTGGAGGTTTTGAGCACCTACTCTATTCCTGCCTCACAAATCTCCAATGCCACGTCCTCTCCTACCTCTTTTTGAATTCACCATCTCTACTATTGCTCTGCCTGACTCGGTTCATTCTCTCCATCTGTCACTGTCCTGGTCCTACTGGACCATTATTTGATAATCTAGTTAACTTCCCCCTCCAACTGCTTTTCTTAGTATCATGCTCTCCTCTCTATAATCTACTTATCTACCCACACAAGGTAACTCTTAGATTTCTTTATTCATCTCCACCTCTCTCTGCCACTAATACTACTGTCACATCCATATCTGATCTCTCAATTGTTTCCACCACCCTCTGACCTTTCTTCACCACTTGCTTCACCTTTAAGTAAAAGGAAATTTAAACTCCCGCTATGCCCACTTTCTCTCAGATTTACAATTCACTCTCTTCCTTCCCACCCGATGCATCTTCTACCAACACTGCCTTCTCCAGCTTCCAATCCCTACTGTACGACTCATTCTCTTCTCACTTTCCACTACTTACTTTCACCCTTATGTCTCGGCATCCTCAACCATGGATCATCCCATTCATACGCTCTCTCCGCACAGAACCTCTGTGCAAATCGAGGCATATCCACACGCATGAGGGCCTGCAACTCTACCTCTCTTCCCTGTTCTCTCTCAAGTCCACTCTTGATGGTGAAAAGGGAATTCTACCTAACCCTCATTGACTCACTCGAACTATTCTTGCTGGCTACAAGGCACTAAACTAACTCCTCCCAAGTCTGACTATCAACTCCACTCTCGCAGCTAATGTCCTAGCTGAATACTTAGCTGCAAACCTTTCCAAAAGTAGACTCTTTCCTGACCTTTTTCACACCACCTCCTGCATTTTACAATATGCCTATTCTACCATCATCCTATCTCCCAATTTAGTCACACTTATGATATCTCTATTGGTGAAGGCTAATCCCGTTTGTGCCCCATCAGACCCTATTGCTCCTCAGCTAGTCAAGGCTATTGCCCCTAGTGGCCTCTTGCCTCACAGAACTCTTAATTCTGTCCTTCAACTCTGCATGCTTTCCCTCTGTATTCAAAACGTCCATGGTCCTCCTTCTGTTAAAGCAAGGGGCTGACCCGAACCTACCAGCTAACGTTCACCCAGTGTCTCTCCTTCCGCACTAAAGTGCTCAAAAGGGTTGTGTTTAACCTTCTTACCAATTTCGTAGACATCCACAACCTTTGAGACCCCCATACAAACAGGTTTCTGCTCCCGTCACTCCACGGAAACTGCTCTCATGAGTGTGTCCAACCTAATCACCTCTGCTAAGCACTCCAACCTATCCTCTATCCGAATTCTCAGTTAACAGGTCTGCTGCTTGTCGATTACTCGGATCTCCTTAATACTTTCTTCTTGGGATTCACTATCGAGCCCTTGCCTAGATTCAATCCTACCTTGCACCTCTCCTCGATTCTGTATCCTGGATCAATAATACTCCTTAACTCACTCCTCTCACTATTGATGTTCTGCAAGGATTTGTCTTGGGTCCGCTCCTCTTTATACTATAAACCTCTGCGGCACTAATCTCCTCCTTTGGGTTCTCATACCAACTCTTCTTGGATGACACCTAAATCTTCTCTTTTCCTGAACTCTCCTCGGATCTCTCTATCAAAATGTCCAACTGCACCTCTACCACTGAATATTGGATGGCTTTGCACTCTCTGGTGTTAAACACTACCCAAACAGATGTGCTGCTTTTTCTTTGCCAAAAGTTCTCCCTCATCTCTTCCTCTGACTATCCAGTTCCAACCTGAGGCTCTTCCCTACTCTTCAGCTAGAAACCTATGTGTCCTCTATGAACTTTCTCAACACCTACTCTACTTTCATCTCCGAAACTGAAAGAGCAGCTCACCTTCACCTTCTAAATATTGGGGAAATCGGCACCTCATTCCTTTCAACATCGCCAAGCATCTCGTAACCACGCTTGTCTTCTCTAAACTGGACTACTATGCCAGCATCCTCCTTTAGTCTCACCAACTGTTTTTTTTGTTCCCTCGACAAGATCATTAACTTTGCTACCAGGACTCTTTGAGCTCTCACTTCACAGCTACTGCCTCGTATTGTCACCAAGCTGGGTGGCTGACAATGCAAAACGGGGGACATATTTAAATGTCTTCTCCTGGTTCATAAATCTATCCATAGTAAGGCACCACTAACTATCCAACTCAACAAGCCTTTTCGTAATCTCTACTGTCTCCTCAACTATTTCTGTGGTGCCTTCCCGTTCTGTGCTTTCGCTCTATCTATCTTCTTGCTCCACTTGCATGGAATTTTCTTCCCCTGGGCATCTGAGGATCGGTCAACATTAATTTGTTCAAAAACAAACTAAAAGCATACCTCCTCACCTCAGTTGCCCTCCTAAACTGTTGCATATGCCTTTTATTTTTTGCTCTCGCACCTAACCTGCCTCTGTCCCTCACTTCATATGCCTCCACTCTCCACCCATCGTGGCCCATCCTGAGCACAGCTGGCCGTACTGCCTACCTGCACTTGATGTCCAGTGTTGATTTTCCTTCCTCTATGCATGTCCACTTATGTATTGTCCCGGGTGACTGTTCATTTACTCCACAACCTGGTTATGTCCCTCAAACTCACCCCATTGTGCGAAGCTTGTTGTTTCCTGTCAAATCTGATTTCTTATCTATTGCATGTTCTTTTGTGATCAAAAGAACAGTGTTCCTCCTGTGTATAAATAAAATGTTTTCAAATGCATATTGGCATATGTGGTTAGCAGTCCTACATATTCACTAAAGGCAACACAAGGATACTCCTACCACACAAAGAAAAGGTGATGGTTGTTGTCATCCCATCCACAGGGGAGTCTGGTTGCGCTAGAGGCCATGTCCTTCCAAAATAAAGGCACTCTCCTTCACTTCTGTGGTGGAGTCTGTGCCCTCATCCTACCATTGTCCCTCTATACTGGTGTGCTTTACCCATTTTACAGTTCTACTTGCGTCTTGGCCTTCATATAATTAAGGCTGTTAGTCACCCTAACTTTATCGCTTCATCAAAAGGGGCTGTCCTATAAAATGAACAATTCTTACATGGCAGTTCTGCAGGCCACTAGCTGCTACTCTAGCACTTGCCATGTTGATATCATTTTAAACTTTTCCTTCAGGGACCTTGTACAATCTGACTTTATTTTGAAGCAGTTAGCCGTTAACCATCCCTTGCTGCTTTGCCTCATCTACATTTTGTCTCTGTTAAAGTTTTAGATGTTGATCATGGTCCTTCGGTGTGAAGGTTACAATTTTTCATCATTTGTAGTACTTTTATTGTGTATTCGCATTTTTCACCTCCAAGCTCTGTAATTGCTTGTGCTGTAATGGTCTGCCACCCTGTACAATTATGCCTTTTGGTTCCTCCCAGTTCTTTGCCATGTGAATTGGGATGGATTTTGTCATGGTAGGATGTGAGCTTCTCCTGTGCTTTCTAAGCGCTATTACTTGTGTATTGGAACTCGCTCAGGCACTCAGTTTGGCCTTGCCGTCGGAGTGTACACGCCTGAAATTCTCCAACCAACCTCCCCCTTGAGCTAAGGTGCCAGATTTCTTTTCATCCACCTTATCGACCAGGGATTTAGCATCACATGCAAGTGTATACACTGAAGACCAGAGGGTAAGCATGGAAGCCTCACAAGAGCACCCACACATGCAGGAAGACGGTTAATGCAGCAACACTAAAGTATGCTGGGTGGTTGAGGGGATGGTGTTGACTACTGGACAGGATGAAGCAAAATTGCAAGCTGCTGGGTTGACAGAGTGCATCTGTTGATCAACGATGTAAGCCAATCCAACTGTTAGAAGACTGACCTCCAAATGTAATACATTGAGCAATCAAAGTATGGCGGCTATATCGTATATTTCTTGTGGGCACCCACCTCCAAACAGTTGGCATTTTGGACCATGGTTCTAAAGAACTGCACATCCTGATTGATATTTACTTTTCCTGCCAAATGAGAATCCTGGAACGCGCACATTTTATTTTAAAACCTCTGCACAATAATACAGCTTCCATCTTTTTGAGAAGAAAGCAATATGATTAGAAGGCTGGCAGAGCTATTAAGAGGCCGATTCATGGAATTAATGTGTGCCGAAAATTTCAGCGCAAGCGTGCGAATCGCAGTGCCAGTGCGAAAATCGCAGAAAAACCCACGCACAGCGATTCATGGAAGTCTGTGCGTGTGGAAATCCATGGATGTGCGACAAAAGCCTGTTCGGCACACGCTGGCGCACACGCCTTCAAACGGCGTGCGGTAAGCGCACATAGTGTGGCGAACACAACAAAAGTAGGCGTAACGTGGGGCGTGACATGTGGAATGGGGAGCAACGTGTGAAAATGTGGGCGTCACGGGGGAAGTACAGGAGGCAAGTGCGTGGAACGCCCACACGCTCGCCTACAACACGTATTCATGGAATCGAACGGGGCTAACGCATGTGCCAAAAAAGTCACGCTAATCCGGAAACACGTACGCCAGCAGGAAGCAGGTGTATGTGGACCCGCAAAAAATAAAAGTGCACGCAAACAAGCAGATGCCAGGATGAGGACCATGTACTGCACTTCTTTGCCACTGGATCATTTCAGTGGACAAGTGCCATAGTGGGGGGTAGGGGGGTGTCAAAGGTCACGCTGCCTGCACCAGGTGTTGGGCATTATGACTGCACGCCCATCAGTCAGCAGGCACATATACCTGCCCAGAACACCTGCCAAAAGGCAGGCTGTCGTCCAGGATTTTTACGGGGTGGCACACTTCTCCAAAGTGCTAGGTGCCATTGACTGCACCCATGTGGCTCTACGTCCTCCCAGGGCATCTGAGCACATCTAGAGAAACCGCAAGCACTGGCATTCCATCAACGTCCCGGTAGTATGTGATGCCAAGGGAATCATCGCCTCAGTATATGCCAACTATTCAGGGTCCACCCACGAGAGTTTCATTTACAGAATGTCAACCCTAAACTGGGACCTAGAAAATGCCACAGCACATGCATGCATGTCAGATACTGAGTAATGTCACAACCCCACCAATGATACCCATCACCACCTCCCCAGGCGACAGTGCCTACCCTCTGAGCACCCACATGATGACGCCAATTCGAAACCCCACGCCACCCGAGGCAAGATACAACACAGCCCATATTGCAACCCGGGGCATAGTGGGGTGCACATTCGGAGTGCTCAAGTCACGCTTTCACTCCCTTGACCATTCTGGGCGGCAGCTGTTATACGCTCCCCCCAGTAGTGTGCAGGATCATAGTGGCAGCATGTGTCCTGCACAACATTGCAACATGCCAGGGCCTGCCGGTGTACATGGTGGTGCCCCACATCCCCAACCACATGCACGCCCGCTGCGCATGGGAGGGGAAAGGGCATGGGGTGAGGCAGCCCGTACGCAGCTGGTGGCTAATTACTTCACCTAAAATCAATCACACCCCTGTGGAGTGCACACAGCCATGGCACATACCAGCTGACAATCAATGATGACGTAAGGGACAGTCAACTGTCACAACCATACCAGCCTGAGATTGGTCACCTGGAAGTTACATTGTGTGCATCCCTACCTACACAAACGCCACCAATGCTGTCATCAAAAGACACTTCTGTGCTGCTAAATTCATGACCCCCTTGCAAAATACAACATGACAACAGCACCATGTCTCCCAACCCCCCACCCCAGCTCCGCCACCCAACGCACCATGGCATGTCATGCTATGTGAAAGCAAACCAAGCAATCACCAAAACCTGACAAGTGTCACAAAGTCACTGTCCCTAATTGAAACTGGCCACACACAATATGCTACCAGTAATGTAGAACTAACACACATGAACAAATACTTACCAACAATACAATGCAGCAACACAACCTCAAACGTGGAAAAAACATGACAGTACTAAGTTAAAGTAGTCGTAGTCTTACAACCTGAATATGCCACCATCTGTAGTGTTGCAGCCTTACAAATCTGTTAGTGTACTGCATAGAACATGAACTCCATCTCCAAAGTAGATGGCCTTGTGAAGACATGAGGAATGCACCTGCAAATTTGGAGGGAGACATGGAAGCACAAGCACAAATCAATACACCATGCAGTGCACAATACAACAACAATATCCACTAGGAATGTATACACAGTATTCACTACAGACTCCCCACACAGCTCATGGTAGTCCGACGTCATTGTGTAATTCACTGTCACTTGGGCACACCCTTTGCAAGCCCATGGAAACGGGAAGCAGGAGGGGGGTGTGTCTCATGAACCCAAGCATCTAACCCAAACTCAGGACAAGCCTGCATGTGCCCAGCTGGAATACAGTGGATGCCCACGGGAGCCACAAGGCAACACACTGTAAAACAAATTAAAAAAATCAAAAAATGGCCATGTGGGGGGATATGGGGGAGGCCACCCAGGAGGTCCGAGGACAGGGTGCGCACCAACAGCCACCTGTGTGGATGTGGGGGGGGGGGGAAACACCTCCATGGGCTCATGGCCTGCTATGGGAGGCAGCCCACGCAAAGCCCTGGTATGGTCCTCCATGGCAGCAAGCATGTGGGTGTTGAAGGTCTGATTCTGGAGGATTAAAGTGCAGAGATCCCCATGCACCACCTCACGGGTTGCATGCATTTCTGCACGCATGGCCTCCCGTGATGTCCGGATCTCCTCACGTGTTGCCTGCATCTCAGCTGAGGGGGAACGTGTGAGCCGCTCCAGCTGCTGTTCTGTCCTGAAATTAGTGGAAGCCTCAAGGTCAAGAAGAGTCTCCCTGAGTTTATGGATTTCTTCCCTGTGGGCCTTGGACTCTATTGAGATGGATTGGCATAGAGTCTCCAGTGCCGCCTGTCGGTCCCTGTTGGACGCCAACATGTCTTCCCTGTGTGATTGGCAAATGGAGTCTGTTGCTTGCTGTAGTTGCTCCATCTGCCTTTCAGGGGGGACAATGGAAGTGGCCACCCTCTCCATTGCTTGAGCCATCATCTCAACTGATGCTGCCTGTTGGGTTGCCATACTGTACATGGATTGTTCCCATACGATATTGCCTGGTGGTGTACGGCCACCGCGTCGGCAGGCACCACACCTGCTTGGGGCAAGGCGATCTGTGCCGGCACTGCCTGAGGCTGCAGGACTGCATTCCCCCTCTGATCTGCTGGCCCAGGAACAGGATCAGATGTTGTGGAGCGACTCTGCACCCGTAACCGCCAAAGGTGGATTTACCAACACTGACATCCCCATAGAGGGTTCTACCCCTGGTGCAGGTGGGTTGGACAGAACAGAATCCCTGCCAGAAACACTTAACCTGCAACGGCACATAGGTCTCATCATCCGAATCAGCACCTGAATAGAGGTCTGGGGAGGTGCACCCAGAGACATCCTGGACAGAATGGTTTGCAGCAAGATTGGGTTCTCGCCCACCACACCACCTCCCCCCACTGGTGCCCGGTTGTGCCTGAGAATCCTCCTGGGTCTGCACCATCCCCTCAACAGCATCAAGTGCGTCATCCCCTGCAAAAAACGTGAAGGACAAAAAATGGAAACTGGCATTAGCACCATAGCACACAAATAGGCCTGACAAGCTACAGAACAGTACATGATTTACACATGTCCCACATGACTATAACCCTCCCATGCATGCTCTGTCACAGAGTTTGAAGGGGAGGCAAAAGGCAGACACTTGTGACACCAAGATGGAAGAGCAACACATTTGCTGCATGCTGGGTAGCACTGACATCATACATTGGCCTGTGAGTGGCATGTCCAATACACATACATGACACATTCCATCACACATATGGCATGTACCATAGCCATGGTACATTCCACAAGTACATCCATATGTCAGTGAATGAGTACTGTCAGCCATCCATGTGAGATGGACATGATGAGATGAAAAATGCTACATAGTGTGACAAAATATGCATGTGCCACACACTGGAACACATCCAGTGTACAAAAATACAGTGATTGCAGGCCGATGTAGACATCAATGGTTGTGCACTTCAACATGACGGGGAACAACTATCATGTTCCACATTCAAACAGGCCCCAAAAATGTATGTGATGAGGCCAATACTCAATCAGCCTGAATGGTCAAATTATTCACCTAACAAGGTAAGACATGTGGGGTTAATCAATGACAGAAGCATGTCACAAATGTGACAATAGGTCTGAGGAATGCGTAGCAAAAGTGGGAGAATTGAAATAATCAGCCTGAACGAACACTGAAAAATTCAAACAATGTTGTTGCAAGATGCCACTTCAAGGGCAACTGCCGTAATGTTGCGCTAAATTACTACTGTGGCCAGAAGGGATACTGTCAAACCCAAATCCAAGGCCGCTGAATGTTTTGGATGAAGCACATGGGTGACCCATACCACTCAGGCGCACACTCTCACCTGGCACTCAAATCAGAACCCGTCACCCAAACAACATACACATGGATTACACACACATGCATGGGCACTCACCGGACAATGCGTCTTAATCGGGTAGCTCTCCCACACTTTGGATCTGTTCCTCTTTGACGAAGGCCCCAGCAACAGACTCATGTTCAGTGAGTTTGTTGACCTCTGGTGGAGACCCACCGGCAGTCACCAGAGTAGCGGCATGATTTGAGGCCAGCTTGTTCTTTGCTCTGCGTTTCAGGTCATTCCACTGCTTGTAGCAATCATCAGCTGTGCGCCTCACAAATCCAAGGGCACTTATGCGGTCCGCGATGGTCTGCCAGTGTGCCCTACGTTGACCAGGTGTGGTCTTGCACCCTGGAGTCACCAACATTTTGCGGCTATGTGCTGACACATAGGTCACAAGTGCATCAAGTTCCGGGTCATTAAAACTAGGCTTCCTTGACGTGCCAGAGTGTGTAGCCATGTCTGGGGTCTAAGCCTGTTGTGCCAGAGCACCCTTCTTCCTCTTTTTTGAAGGTGGAGCGGAGCCAGAGTGGCTTACGCTGCTCTGGTCAGTAGGGGCAGAAGCACCGGTGGACTGGGTAGTAGTGAGTGTGGCAATGCACAATGACCATAGGTTTTGGTGCAGGCATTGGTTGCAAGGTGTTGTTGGCAGGGGGAACGTCAGTTTGATGGACCTGGACCGACACTGTCCTGGCTGGGAGAGTCAGAGCTGGGGCGGATGGAGCTGCAGCTGCCCCTGCAGCCGCCCCACCCTGCCTACTTGGGGCAGCAGATGACATAGCTGCCCCAGATCCACGTGGCTTGGTGACAACAACTTGTGCCACCACACATGGCCTAGACTTGCTGACCTGGAAGTCAGCCTGGGAGTCACCCTGTGCCTGGTCAGGTGCCACAATGGGCTGGTCCAACAAGGGCTGAGCTGGGATGGTCTCAGCCACGTTTCTCTCCCCATGGGGGGGGAGGGGCATGGGTGTCCCTGATAGGCCCTCCACACATGGGGGTATAGGGGCACCCTGCAAATCCTGGCCACGTCCCCTACCGCGCCCACCACATCCACCTTTTGAAGGTCGGCCACCTTTGCCTCCCTTACTGCTTGGTCGCCTCCCAACCATGGCACTGATGTTGTGCGTATGGGAGGAGCAGTAAACTATTGTCCTGGGCAATTGGGGGTCAAAGGGGTAGGGTACTAGATGGAATTCGTACCCTAGTGCTCTAACAAAGCTGTCTGTGACCCCCTGGGGGAAGATGACAGGTCACGCAACGCACAGTCAGCCCAAAAACTAACGTGCATGGAAAAATTAACCCGCACTACGCTGTGGCACCCAGAAACACAAAAATAAGCATACGCGTAATAAACGCAGCCTACAATGACCTCTGAAGGGGTACGCGACACACGGGGCAAGCACAGTTGGTAAATACGTGCGCAACTCACCCTCTGCCTGGAAAAAGAACGTGAAAAAGAAGCGCGTGTGCGCATTGGCAACACCCCCACCAAAAGAATTGTACGCTGTCTGAGGAAACGGGCCCAAAAACTGAAGAAAAATGAAAGCTGTCAGAGGTAACAGGGAGTACGAACTAGAAACGCTGTGAAGTAATCGTGTGTGAACCGACAAGAAGTACAGATTTCACCCACTCGCTCTCTACTAAAAGCACATACAAGGAAATGGCGTCCTACACGCAGCTTTTAAACCGGCCCACACGTACACGTCACATACGCATGTACGCGGGCCCTTTCCTCCAATTACACGCGATGACACTCGGACGAGCAGTTTTTCCACGTGGGCTCTGTCATCACGTGCTATGAGGGAAACGCGCGCATGCGTCACGTCACAGACGCGCTTACGCGCTGAGGGCCTTTGGTCCAATGAAACCGGTACGTGTGCTGACGCGCTTACGCATTAAGGGCCTTTCCTCAAATTACACGCAGACGTGCAAGACTTTCACATGCCAAATCACTCCGTATCAAGCTGGCTATGCAACAACACACGGAAGACCACGCTCCTACCCAGAAGGCCGAATTACTGCCCCCCCCCCCCGAGCACGCTCCCACCTGCCATCTGCTGCTACCTGACTGCCTGCTGCCCACGTGCCCTGCTATTTGCTGCCTGCACATCAGCCAGGGGTGCAGTTGCTGTGACCACCCCTGCTGGAACCAAAGACTCCCCACTGGTATACCATCGCTTCACAGCCCAGCCCCAGCCCCAGGACCCAGTTGCCCACCCACTCCTGCCTCTGGGGTTGCCATGCCGGCACATCTGGCACCACTGGCAACCCCCAGCCAGAGAGGCAGAGGGCCACCAGCTTCACTGCCACCAAAGTTGGTGTCCTGGTGGAGCAAGTCCTGGGGCAGTATGATGCCCTCTTCGGAGGTTTGCGCGCCGACAAGGAATGACGGACCAGGATCTGGATGGACATCGTGACTGCCATCAACGCGGAGGGGGTGGCAGTCCGCGACTTACATGTCAAGAAGCACTGGGAGGACTTCAGGTCCAGGACCCTCAACAAGGGCCGGCGCCTCTTGATGGCAGCGGATGCTAAGGGGCGCCGGGGCCGCCTGTCGGAACACCAAATGACGGTCCTGGAACGCATATGCCCGGCGCTCCAGGTCCTTGAGAGGCAGACCCGCCTGGAGTCGAGCGGTAAGTGTACATGCATACTGATTGTGCGCTGTGCGTGTTGTGGTGTGCCTGTAGTGGGCAGGTTGCACATGTGTTTTTGTATGGTTGTGTATGTACAGGGGGGTGATGCTGACACATGCAAGTCCTCTCATGTGTGAGACAAATGGATGGTGGTGTATGTGTGGGTAAGCATGCAGGCCAAATGCAGATGTGGGAGCACACGTTTGAAATTGTGTATGTACATTGGCATGGTTGGTCACACATGGATGGTGGTTCCTGCTGCATGGATCTGCACTGTGTGCATGTGTGTGTATTTGACAAGTGTGCAACTGTGATGCAACTTGGATGCATGCGACACTGACATGTAGAAGGCTGAATGCCAGATGTGACATGGATGGCGATCTCATCACTGTGACAGTTGGTGGACATGTACACATGCATTTAAGTGTGGTGGCGTGTGTGCATGTGTTGTGCACTTCCCGTGTTTCATGTGACGTCGGGCTCACCTTCGGATGCTCATGCTGTCGTATGTGTATGGATGGTGCTGGCTGGTGCGATATGGCTGTGGAATTGCTCATGTGAGTTGAAATGACATGTGTGTTGGGGATTGTGATGCCATGTCTGAAATTTGACACTACCACTCATGTGCAACTGTCATGTGTGTATCAATCCATTGTACAGTGCCCTGATGCCTGTGTTCTTTCTCTCCCTGTCTGCAGCGTCAACTGATGGAGAGGGTGCTGTGGAGCACAGCGGCAGGGATCGCAACACCAGCCGGAGATGCAAGGCCCGGCTCCCCTCCCAAGTTGTCATCTCATCAGGGAGTGAGGAGTCCGGTGCTGCATCCCAGGCCACAGCCGCCGAGGGTAGGTCCAAGAGGCAGAGGTCGGAGTTGGACTCCTCGGCAGCAGAAGGGGCAGCTGAGACCCCACATGGTCCGATGCAGGAAGATGGCACGGAGTCATCCAGGTTGGTGGGGGGGGTTCGGTGGAGGAGGAGGCCGTGGAAGGGAGGGACACGGGGTCTGGAGGTGGGGATTCCACTGGTGCTAGTGGTGCAGGGCCTGGGACAGGAGGCAGCACAGGCCGCTGCGGAGGTGCCTGTGTGTAATCCTGTCCCCGATCCTGTGACTGCATCATCCTGCACCAGCAGGGATGCCTACGTCCAGACCCGCATACAACAACTGGCCTTCCCCTCCTTGCGGACATGGCTATCTTGGACCAGGTTGAGCCTGTCCTGAGTGGGACGGCGTTGCGTCAACTGGGCAAGCAAGGTGATCTGCAGTGTTTTCGTGAGGACACTGCATGTCATCTCGAATGTCTCGTTGGCCGCGTTGACCTACTGGGACTGGTCTCCAGGGGCGGATTCCTCCGTTTGCTGGACCTTGTTCCGACCCCCTCACCTGAACCCCCTATGCGCCAGTCCTCCAGGCCATCTTCCCACCCATGTATCACCTGGGTACCATGTGGAGCTGCCTCTGACCCTGCGGCCAGGCTGGTGGAGGAAAGATCCCTGCCACAGTCGGGAGTCGGACGTCCAGCAGGGGTGGCCACCTCGACAACTGCACCCCAGCCGGAGGAGGACATGCAGGCAGCAAGAGCCAGGGCACAGGCACAGCATCAGCAGCAACAAGGTGGGAGCCATAATGGCTCGGGGCCTTCAACATCGGAGGGGCAGGCCATCGGCCAGAGGGCAGGAGGACCCAGGACTGGAAGTGTCTTCCGTGTGGCAGCGGTTGGGCCATGCTGTAGATGCAGAGCGGCAGCGGGCGGAAGAGTCACTGCTCACGATGGTCAGGACGCAGAACTCATGCGTAGGGCTCGGAGGCGGGCCGAGTACCGTGAGGCAATTCGCAGGGACCTGGAGGGCCAGATGTCGTCGTCCTTGCGAACCCTCGGGGCCATGGAAGAGGACAGCCTCCGGGACATCGAGCAGAAGTTCGATGATGCCCTGGCCCGTGAAATCGGGACATGAGCCGTGGGACTAGCCCGCTGCCATTGTAAATGGTTTCCTTTTCGTTTTCCTTTTATTTGTGGTGAATGGACAATGCCGCACATTTGTATAGTTGTATTTTTATGTAGTTTGTTAAATAGGTTTCATTTGTTTGGTTGGGCTCATGCACCCTTTTCATACTCCAACAATGGATTTATTTGAATTTCTTTTGGAGTTTGCACATGGATTAATATATTTTTTTTTCCACATTGGATTGTAAATAGTTGGACTATGGATTCATTTGAATTTTTTTTTTGTTTTTTTTGTTTTTTTTCATCATGGACATGAAGCAATGGATTTTCCTTTCCTTTGGATTTGCATTGGTGGAGGGAGAGTTTGGACTGTTTTTCTTGCAATTTTTTTTGGATTGGTTATGATTTTCATTCACTCATCTTTTGCACATGCTTTTCATTTTTGCTATTTTGGTATGCTTTCTTTAAATTTATTTATGTACATAATACATTTTCGAATTTTAGTTCCATGTGTGGGATTCCCTCATTGGGTTGATGCATGTGAAAATATGGATTTACACAGTCCATGCCAACCAGTGTATGTGTGTGATGGACATGTGTTGATGTAGATAGTTGACTTGTGGTTTGTGTCTTGATAGGCATGTCAGTTCAGTGTGGAGTGGGTGGATTGGGAAATCATTGCGTCTAAAGAATGGGGGTGGCGTGAAGTGAGCACTGCTGGGGGTGCAGGGGGACATGGGTGGGAGCCTGCTGGCAGGTGCCCCGCACTGCTGGGGGTGCTGGGGGACATGGGGTGGGGGCCTGCTGGCAGGTGCCCCGCACTGCTGGGGGGTGGAGGTGCAGGGGGACATGGGCTGGGGCCTGCTGGCAGGTGCCCCTGACTGCTGGTGGGTGGGGGCGCAGGGAGACATGGGTGGGGCCTCCTGGCAGGTGCCCATGACTGCTGGGGGTGCAAGGGGACATGAGTTGTTGATCAGTGGTGCAAGCTGACATGTGGCTTGGCTGGGGGGGGCATGCCCATGGTGGATAGGCTGCCTGCGGGACATGACCAGGGGTTCAGGGTAGTCCCCTGTGGTGTGGGCTGCCTGCAGGAGCCGTGGAGGGAGGGAACACCTGGGAGGACCCACACTGCCAATTCACATGTAGGACTCCCCGCGAACCCCAGTTATACACGTACCCCACTCGCACAGGGCCTGTCGCGTGGAAAACTTCCCGTGCACCCCTGAAATACACGTACCCTGCTCAAATCGCATGTGAGACTTCACGCGAACCCCAGTAATACACGTTCCCCGTGTGCTGTGTGGCAGCACTGTATACTGGTACAGGGTTAGCGCAGCCCTTTGCGCTGGATTGGGGATTTGATGGCTTTTCTTTGCACGAGGGGCAAAACTGGCACTGCTGCAGGGTCGCTGCGCCACAGCTGGTTTTGGATGTTAAAATCCATGAATACGCTGTGCGCGGAAATGGATGTTAGCGCACGCGGCTGGCGCAGAGATTCGCACGCGGACACACTGCGCCAGCCGCGTGCGCCACTTGTGCGCTAATTTCTATGAATTACCATGTAAATGTGTTCATAGTCGGTCAGGAACATTGATGTCATATGTAAGCATTTCACATGGTGGCACGATATTTTTGATTTTAATTTGCAGAGTTCTCTTCTAGATATCCATTCTCTGATGCACAAATTTAAACAGTGAATGGATGAATACGGTATACATTGAAAGCAATGAGATCTGCTTGTACAACCAAAAGAATTCTGATCAACACATTTTAGCTGCGAGTGACTTGCTGATGGTTCCAGATATAAATGGTGCTGGAGAGCACCAAATGATCTCCAATTTTGGCAGAATGGTTGGAAAAATCAACCTCACTGAGCTGGTCTTTCCAACCTTCACCATTTACAGCTCTTGGCCTGCAGGGTGGTGGCCCAAACCAGCCTTCTGCTCTCATTCCGCCATCTCGAGGATGAGTAACGGATGAGCCATGATACAATTATGAGGTGCTAAAGTAAATTTGATTTTTCAGTATGGAGCTTTTGTAGTAAGTTATCCCTGAATCACGTTTTTTTCTGGACTTGCACTGCAGACCATACATTTTGCTAGATGTTTCAATTCACTGAATGGAAGTCTTTTGATTTCTAGAAATGTTTTTTCATGCAACAATTGAGCCATGGAGCATGTTTTAATTTTGCTTAGGCATGCATTGTCTTTTGCTGCAAGGAAGTTCTGTGCAGAAATTGTGGACTTGTGAAAGTCGTAAAGCAGCGATTATTCATAGGGTAAAAAAATAGTACCTTTACCAATATCTAGGTTGTAAGAAACAGTTGATGAAAACGAGGAAACGAAGAGGCTTGTCCACATAGTTACATTATGTCATAAAGATTCAATCATCTTTTAGAAATTTATCTGCAAAAAACGTAGAGCTGCTTAATCGTTGATGCTGTATTTACCAGCTTCTGTAAAATTGAATGTCATTCAAATTAAAACCTTGTTATACTATGTCTTAATGTTCTTGCAGCAGAATATGATGGCCCTTGTGTTTGTGATCTACGTAGCCTTGACATGTCTGCCTTCAATCAAGGCAGGTAAGTACGGTCATGGATCCTGTACATAGACAAACATGCTGCCAGTTGATACTTAACATCATGAGACATTGGCTTTACCTTCAGGTTGAAAAGGTCAAGTATGCCTGTGATTTTACTGACTCGAAAGTCGTACTTTTTTCTGCGTGTTTGTCCGTCTCTTAATAAAAGCATGCAGTGTGCTAAATTTAGACTAGTGCAATTGGAGCATTAGCCCAACCTCAAAATTGCATCCCGAGCATTGCTGTGATCTGAGCTGAACTAGCCAACTCCCTCCATGTACAAGTTGCTTGGGTTTGATGCCCTTTTTAAGTCTGGCAATGGAGCTTTTGGTTTCTGCCAGGTCTATTGCAAATGTAGATCAGAGGGGCCCTGACATGCGAGTTGCTCCATTATTCAGAATAAGTGAAACTTTTAGTTGAGGACAGGATTAAGAGCTTGCTATGTTCATGCTGTTTGGTACATTGAGGCATTTTTACTCTTGTTTTGCATCATTTGTTACACTTGTGATAATGTATTAGTATAATTATTCCTGATGTCCATATGAAAACCTTTCCATATGCTCAATCGTTTCCATCATTGTAACACATTGCCACATCCAATCTCTTGTTTTGTCAATGTAAAGGGTCCGATATTTGCAACACCCCATAGAATAAAATGGTCTCGGTCTACATTTGCAAATCAGACCAATTGGCTTTGCCTATGCTTGTCTTTCACATCTACTTGGTAAGGTTCATTGTCGACATCCTATAAACCGTAAAAATAAATGCCAGCTATTTCTGTTGGGTTTGCGAAGTGGACAGTTGTAAAGGGACATTCAAGTGACAATTTCTCAGTGTTCGCTTCTTACAAGTTGCCTTTCAACGAAGGCGACTTTAACAACCACATTATGGTGGTTTGTAAATGCTTCAAATAAACCCTCCACCCTTAATGTGAAAGCAGAATTAGCGAGTTCAGCCAAGTCTCACACAGCGCAGTACTAACCAGTAGCCATCACTGGAAGTTCAAGTCTAGTTCAGAGCCAGGAAAACCATGTTTTGCAGGTATGCAAATTGGCTTGAATGTTAAGCCTTCGCTTGCTATTTCATACATGTCACTTTTCCAACCCACCACAGCTGTTAAGAATTGAAAATCAACGAAGTGGGGCGTATTTGATGTGTTCCCGACCTCAAGAACCAGATTTTCAAAGCATCTTTTACTTATGCGAAAATGGGTTCTAAATTTAGCACATCTTTTTCAATTAAGTGGTTAAACCCCAGGACGCAATACCTGTTTTTAATGTGTAAACACTTTCACAATGTTCATTCATGGCCCACTGACATCCCATGATTCATCCTTCTTGAACTCCTTTTTTTTTAGTTTATTTTTAACCAACATGATCATTCTATGATAGGTCAAATAAAAGCCTACTTCAAGGAAGAAAGCCACAATTGATCAGAAGAGAATACAATGTTTAAATAATTCTCTTCGGACCCCAAACAGGCCATCATTTGCATCTGTACAGCACAACCTATACTATTTGGACCCTATAGACACTTGATACCAATTGAGGACACAAGCGCAATATTGCTGTTAGCAATGTTCCACTTCTGTAAAGGAATACAATGTTTAAACCCCTCAACTTCCCTACAGCACTAACACCTAGGGCGCATATCCCAGATGTCCCCATCAACTAACCACCTGTTACGGGTTCCAGCTTAATTCTGAAAGGCCTTCCGATTGGGCACCGTAACCAACTCTCACTACTCGGTGCCATGTAAAACTCACCTGGGGCCAGGCTCCCATTGAACCTCATCTTCATGATGCAAAACCTTAATACACCAATCTTGCCACAATCATACACCAGAATTATTATTGGAAGGGTCCAATATATTGCCCATTATGTTTTTATTGGCCAAACTGGCGATGGAACAAAGTCTGAATCAGAGCACATACTTGGCCTCTTCTCATTCACTCTTTAACAAAGCGTGCATCCCCTTCTTCAGCTACTGATACAATCACATCGTTCATCTCTTCCCTCACTTCCCAGGGTTAATCCTCCACCTGCTCCTCTTGCACCATACATGCACCCATGCGTGAGATTTCCCTCCTTGCTACATTTCCTGCACACTATTTCTAGCATAAAAGTGATTTGTGTGTTTTTAAACTTCCAAAACCAAACCTGGGTACCACCTCTTCTCTGGCAGAGCTCTGTACTCTTGAGAATGTAAGAGTCCCATAGAAGCAACATCTGTTGACTGGTCTTAACCCCTCCTGTGTCTCTTGCTATGACACGGTTATCCCCGTTCTCAGGCGTGTGCAGAGTTTGGCCCCTCTGGTCATGGTTACCGCTTGTTCTAATGTCTAGTGCAAGAAATCTCCTTGCTACAACAGTAAACTAACTTGTTCTTTTTGTAGCCCTTCAGTTGGCACCACTATTCATAACCCTTCGCCAGCCCACAAAGTGCAACAACATATGGTACAATTTTCTCACTTTGACCATATGCCCTTCAAAAGAACATGCACCTCTTGTGGTAGGTCAGAAGGAGACGCTACTTACTTCCATTTGTGACTTTGGTTTATTAAATAAAAGGTGAAAATGCCCAACTTTCTCTAACTATGGGTTTCGCTACCTAACAAAACTGATTAGTGTGTTCATCGGTCATCTGTGAGTCAAAGATAAGTGTCTACCATCGATAAACAAATAGTCTGGCCCTACCACTAGACAAAACGAACAAAGGCACAGTTGAATCACTTTCTTCTCCTTTGGGCTGCGTTTTCAACAACTTTATTCAATACTGTATTCATAAATGGTTCATAGTAATGTCTCTAATCAAGTGGTACAATTTGTTCAATGGCACTTTCCCTTCTCTTGCTTGCCTTGACATCTTGGTTATAGATTTGATCTCCTCTTGTTACTTGTGCTTTCTATGCACTTGGTTAGTCACACAAACTATGAAGTATTTTGTCTTTCAATGTCCAAGCTTTTTCTTATCAATTACATCCGTCTCATTAGAATTTTCATTCTCTGCTGACTTTGTCAACACTACAACGTCCACTGTTGTCGATTACTGGGACGAGTAAGGACTCCCCAGTAAAGATTTGTATTCTTTTTACCACTTTGTATCTCACTGGGACAAGTATGACTTTGCCAGTGATAATGGTACCTCTTCGTACCCCTCTGCATTGCACTTGGACAAGTATGATTTACCCAGAAATGTTTTTATCTCACTGGGATGAGTATCTGTTCCACAGTGATCTGTCCCACTCTTCTTCTCCAATCCCCTCACTGGGACAAGTTTGAGTTCACCAATCGTTATATTCTCCTTTCTGCCCTGGTCTCCCGCTCTCCCTGTCACCATACTTATAATAGGGCTCCATCACCAGGATGGTGTTCACCTCTTTTCCTTTCCTTGTTTTCGGGGTGGTTCTTCCACTCGGTTCACCTTCCTCTCTTGGCACGTTCCAGGGTGCTTCTATACAAGCCGTTTCTGCTTTGGTAAGGAATTTCTCCATCTCCCCGGTCCAGCCACCACTTCTTCCTCTTGAGTCCCTCCTGGGACTAAACTCCAGTTGGTAAGCTCTCTACCTTGCTTCTCGAACAAGACCGCTCATGGACCTGTCCACTGCAGCTTTCTCCCAGCTTGGGAAGCAGAGTCTCCCAGCTTGGGAAGCAGAGTCTCCCTGTGTCAGTCAGCGTTGCTCCTGCAGCTGATTTTGAAACTCCTTGTTCTCTCTCCCCTCTCCCCTTCCATATACCTGACCCTGTGCTGGGACTTTCCTGGTGTATCATCGTCCTTCTGTGTCTGTCTTCTGTTTATTACTCCAGTTTTCTTCATCACAGTACCAGCTGACTAATTTACATCCAGCTTGGACAGTTTCCATATAACCATAGCATACATTCAGATGTTTCATGGTCTTTGTCAACAGATGTTATTTCAGATTATAAGGCGATTAGGTAGAGCGTTCCTGATGGGAACAGGAGTCCTTGTCCCCAAGGCAGTGTGTCCAGGTGAGGTACTGATAATCTCTACCCCCTAGGGAGGGATATCGCATAGCTGGCTCACCTCCCTAGTTTCACAGGGAAACCCCCCCCCCCCCACGGAAAAGTGACTGAATCCCACAATTCATCACACTCTAGCACTATATGCTTTTTAGGTACGTATATTTGTTCAAGCTTGACTTCTGCTGTGTAAGAAAATGTTCCTGGCTTGGCCTACTGTTCCCCCAAATGTACAGCTGACCAGTTCAACTGTTTACCTCTACGCCAGGGCAGATGAGGTTGTGTTCAGCATCGAACACCTCTACCCCATGGATATCGGATCTGTATCCGTGTTTTCCAAAGATGCTAGGGGAGTTGCATGCCAACGGTGGAGAATTAAGTGAAGGTGGGGGTCTGGATCATTGGCTCCATCTCGTTTACAAAAAATGAACACCTGCTAATACGACAAGCCAAGATAAGAACTCTGAATGTAAAAATTATAGTGGGCTTTTTTTATGATTATGGCAGCAAATGTGTGATTTCCCACTCTTTCAACCTCCGCCCCTTTTAGCCCCCCCACCGCTGGTTTGCTGTCAAACTCTTGTTACCATCACTCAGCCCATTGGATTTTCCTCCAGATTATAATGGTGTTAAAGTGGTGTTGATCCACTTTTTTTGGAGTCCATTGGACTCTTGGGGATCTTTGTGGTTTTACAGCAAGTGGTAATTCAGTTGCAGTAAATGTGTCCATTATTGGCATTGAAGTGTAGGATTAACCTCCAGCTATATGCTGGAGGTCAATCCTTTAAACTCTGAATTCAGTGGCATAGTAAATCTGTTGCCACCCAAAAAAGTGTTGGTAACGGAATAACCACCCATAATGTACTGCCAAATTTGTGATGAGCCCAATATCTCCTGCATGGATAGGGCTCTTCTGTAGAGCAGGCGGCTTCAATCTTACAAGGACCAGAAAGTTCATTGCTTGGTGTACAAACACAACCGGATTCACATCTGAAACGGCAGCAGGAGACCCAACTGTGGCAGCCCATCAAGATTCCCAAGCCATGGTTGGGTCCACAGGTGTTGCAAAGCAGATGGTAGCTCATTTTCACAGAACAGGATCCAACTGGGTCAGTGCGTAGCTAGTGGCATGCTGCCACTCAGTGGCCAGGTCTAAGTCAATGGTCCCACCTGCTTCCAAATCCAGGATGGTAGGGCACCGAAGGAGCCGTATAGTGGTCTACCTCATGGCCTACTGCAGTGACACAGGGATATGCACTGCAGCATCAACAAGTCTGCTCTACCAGCTTGCCCACTGGACCACAGAACAGCTCTTGTTCTACACCACTGTCCAAGTGGGATGCAAAGAACTTCACCTCTGCAAGGGCTCACATTACCCTATATGGTGCTGGGTGCTAGAGTTCTCTCCAGGATGTCTGGGACCAGGTACAACTCTAATAAGTCTTTGGCCTGCAAGAGCAAAACAGACCGGGCTACTTACTACTGACTCTCCTACCTGTGCGTGTTTTGAGAAATAAATTGAAGTCATGGGGTACTGCATGGGTATCGTAATGGCTCGCCAATATTAAGACTGACACTGGTTACACTTGAGGCTGGCTTATAACCTAAATACAAGCCACCATGCAGGATATTGTCAAAGGCACACCTGCTACTACAGCCATCCCTGAACCATCTCTCTGCAGTCTCCAAACCACGCTGTTCCATGAACACAACTGACCTGCACCAGCCATCCCATCTTTAACCAGCCTGCAACAAGCTCTCACAATCCCATCTAAGTGTCTTACTTTCATTGAGGTGATCAGAGATTGTTTTTCATTAATGATCTTCTCTGCCGCCATATGATCCTAGTTTACTGTTCTATTCCCCAGTCATTACTGTTACAGCGGCTTCAATCTTTATTTTTGTCTTTTAATGCACCTCCACCACAATACCTTGTCTCCTGTGTGAAGTGATCCTGTGGATGAAGACTCCTCCTCACCACCACTTAATTTATGTGGCCCCAGGCACATTATTTCCACTAACCCACTTGTTGATGATCCTGTATATCGGGGCCTACTCCCAATTCAGGTCCTCTTTTCTGCTTTTATCAATTGCATATTGGCATGCATCATGCTAGACTTTACCCCACCACACCTTTGCATCACTGACCTTGAACTGTGATCGGGAAGTAATATTCACCAGTCTTGCTACCTACTAAACTCCATTTATGTTGCATAGCGCATGCCTGTTCGCATGCCTGTTCGCTATCAGTTCTTAACATCTGTGTCATACCACCACACCTGAGACCCCTGTTTTCATTTTCGATCCCCTAGCTATGCTTGATCACTGTAGATACTGCCTGTATAAGAGCTGCTTTTGTATGAGATCACCTTTCATTGCTCAGCACTTTTCGTGTTCACGCGAGCAGCTGACAGAAATTTAAATCTAAATTTAGTCTGCTCAAAGGCAGTGCTCTGCGTTAGTCACTAAATGTTTTCCTTCTCTTCTCGTAGTTTGGTATCTGATCGGCTACTGCTCCCTCGAGTTCCTTACTCTCTATCCGGTCTTATTTGCCGATATATTTTATCGATCCATTCTCCAATATTTTCCGCATAATGTCTTTCCTCTTCTAGTGCCACTCTAGGTGTTTCTAGCACTACTACCTTTATCGGAAGAAACTCTTTTGTTCTATCCCATCGTATTTTCTCGCTTGGTCTCATTCGTTCCTTAAGAATGAGACTGGCATCCAGACCTCACTAGCTTCTATTCTGTTATCTCTTCGTCCAGTTCCCTTTGCTTTCTCGCATCCCTTCTTGCCTTTTATTCATCTTGCCTTAGTTCTTCCCTTCTCACTTCCTGTCTATTTTTGTCTCTCCTTCGCTAATCTTTTGTCCTTCACTTTGTGCTTCTTCAACTCTTCAGTTCTCTTCTTTCTTCTCTTACAACTATCTTACTTCCTTTGTTCGTGTGCCCAATTTTCTTTACTCTTCATCCCTATATGTTCGCGTTGATCCCTGCTTTTTCCTTCCTTGCTCATCCTCCCTCTCCTTTCTCGTTCCCTGTCCTCCTTTTCTTGCTGATCTTTGTCTTTTCTTTGCCTATCCTCCGCAATACTTTTCCCATATAACTTGAGTTTTATCTGTCCTTACATTCATTCTGTACGAGCAATACCTAGTCAGCCTCATCCGTTTCTCCTTTCCATCTTTTAATTTCTTGGTCTATAACTGTTATATTCAATATCTCACCTCCTTCTATCTCATATGAACTTACAGGTGACTTCCGTCTCTTGGCTCTCTTCTGGACTATCATCCCTACTGTAAGCGCGGGTGGGGAGGGTTCATATGTTGGGTTACTATATCCCATTGCTTTCAATGGATAAATTCCTATCTCGTCTGTATCTGTGTTCTTAATCCCGGGCAAAGTAAGAGGATCTGAGGGCTCAATGCCCTCCCCTTTATGCTGATTAAGCATCCACTCCTCTGGTGGCGGGTCCTTCTTCTCCTCTTGGAACATTTTCCATAGTTCTAAATCTTCCAATCTTTTATATAATTTCTTCCCTGTGTATGCAGCGTGCACATATGTAGTCATGTTTTGTAATGCTGCTTTCCACAGTATTCCCCCTTGTATCCATGGCATGAACATTTTATCAGCTGTACCCTTTACCCATTCTGCAGTGGCTGTCACTTACCAGATCCTTGTTAAACTCTCTAGCTCAAGACTACTCTGCCACCACTTCATCTCAAAACAACCAATATGAGCAAGCACCATCAATCGCTGCTCAATCCTCTTTCGTTTCAACAACCTATCTGTCTTCTGTTTGGTGACAATCGTTTACTACACCTTAACTTCAAACAACGTTACTTCCAACCTTAACAGTTTATTACTTTTCAAAACTTCACACAACAAATAATACTCAAAACAAGAACGCCTGTACATTAATAACTCCCATGATTACCTTACCTTTATTTATAACCATTGTCATGATTCCTGCCCCTCATGTCCACAGCCCTCCAAGATGTCGGGCTGAACCCAGCCCACGATCACCTACATGGCCCTCAAGGGCCTCTCCATCCCTCCAAAGACCCACTTGGAGTCAGACTTGGCGGTTATGGCACCAGACTCACTCACTCCCATAGGATAACATTGGGGATTGGACTTGTAGTGCATTGATGGGGACAAGATGGATGCCCCCACATATTTTGGTTCCCATAACTGCATGTGCAGTCTAGCCTTTTGGGTGTGGTTCAGCCCAGAGACACCTGGGATACCCAGAAACTATTAAAGCCACGGCCAGGTGGAGAAACACGCTTTGCGTTTTCTGCAACTGCAGCGTGACACTCACCGTGTTCGGACCGGTCTCAGTAGGCCTGCATCTTTCTTCTGCGCTTAGCTCCTGCAAAAACGAACACCGCTAGGAACAGCCTTACCTTGCGGTGCTTCTGTCCATCATTCATCGCATCTTCAGTTCTGCGGGCATCTTCGGCGGTGCCATTCCAATCCCGGCACACCGATTCTAAGGAAAAGGACAGAAGAAAGGCATTGGCGAGCATTCAGCAAATCTTCGCTTATTTTTAAAGACTGTACGAGCTTCAAACGCTTACCTGAATCCCAGCCGCTCTGGGGGAACTCTGTCTCCGGAACTTCTCATCCATCTGCAAGAGGGAAAAGACATTCCAGGTTAGCGTGGAAACATCTAGAGACGCCGCATACCGCGCTTACTCACCACATTTCTTCATAACTGGCATCCACGCTGAAAACGTTGCAGCACATAAAAGACACAGAAAAAGAACTCGGTTCAATACAAATACGGAAGGGTCGCATCACGCTCACCCTCGGAGCTACTCATCTCAGCAGCACGCCGCCATCCCCGGATGCAGGCCATCCTCTAAGGAAGGAAAGAAACTAAGTTGGAGAACTGTTCAAAAGACTTGTTATACTTACCTGTTGGACTAATGCCAGTTAAGTAATTAGGCAGCAACAAGTCCGCGCCAATCAACGCGCCCCTGCGCTGAAAGCAGGATGGAGAGTACACTATCCAAGAAAACAAGGTGAGCTGTGGATCAAAGGGAAGGGTTGGACCCTGGGGAAGAAGGGGTTCAAGCACACAGACAGCACACAGACAATAGGGAGTTAAACTCTGTGTTTCAGGCCCAGTCTCCAGTCGAGTAGACTTCAGGGGAAGGGATCGAGGTCATGAGGTCAGAACAGGCTGAGTGATGTCCCTGTGGATACCAGGTGAGCGTTAAACCATTTATAATGAGGGGTATACGTCCCACATCCTCTACTTATATTAGCCTGTACAGGGTTTAAGATGTCACTTTTCAGTCTTGATTGTGCGTATCCTCTTAATATTCCGATTGGAAACATCTCCCTTGAAATAGGATTACATAGGTGTTCCTTTATCTCCCCAAAAATGTCAGTTACTCAAAAAATCACAATCCCGCCCCTTTTATATTGCCATTTCCCTCATTCTACTTACATCCGTTAATCAACTCGAGGCCTTCGGTATCGACTTCTCCTCCAATCTGATCACTTCGCTTCCGTCCACAGAGTGCCCGTGGAAACTAAGCAGGGATTTCTTCAAAAGGGGGACCTGGCCGCCATCTCGATTCAAGCTTATTTCTATCGGCTGCTCTCCACGGGGAAACTCCACGATTGTCCAGGTAATGGCGGAGGATGCCTGATCCTCAAACTCTGGAGCCAAACTAGTTTGGATCTGAAACCATCCTCTGCTACCACGTGAGCTATTGGCCCTTTGGAACGCGCATATGGTAATGGATGGGATTACACCAGAATAATGCAGAGTCCAAATAACCGAACCAACTCAAGAAGATGGCAAAGTACTGTTTTTTTTTTTTTTTAACTATTATCTAAAACAGGGAGGTTAAAACTAGCATCAACAGATGTACGCAGCGTCTCAATGATCTACCCAAAATATACAATTCTTGTAACTGACTATACGTCAGAATGATGTCATACTACATGGCAATAGTGAAAAACCTAAAACCTATTGAGGGATCAAGGGTCGGGATTGGTTAAGGGAACCATCCTGATATACATTTGTATAGGAGCTAGAATTGTTACTAGCTGTCCTTTGTCAGGTGGACAAGGACAACTTCTGCTGACCTCTTAAAACATGTCACTTTAGAAACATTTGGTATAGTTTCTCATTGGTCTTACAGGCTATAAGTTCTTTTGTTCTATGGACCAATACAGTTGGTTGGCATGCTTGTGCCATTTCTGGAACATTTGGTTAATTTGCCAGCACGTAAGCCCAGACTCAGGTGCTGGGAGATAGGCCATAAAGCTACCTCATACCCAATTAGCCATGCAACTCATCACCCATGCCTTCTGCCATGAAATTCTTTGTATTTGGCCTAGCGGAGTATTCTCATCTTTGAGAAAACACGGGAGTGTGGGCACTCGCTTTTGTGTCTGGAACTTAGTTCAAGCTCTTTCTATCCTTTTCTCACATGACAGGAGACCACAATCTGGTCCATTTTGCAGCTTTTAAATGCTCTAAATGAATTCAAACCTGGCATGCTTCGTGTTCATTCTTGCACCTTAACGTGAGAAGATTCTTCCTCCTCACACAAGAGTAGATAGCTGACGTCGATTTCTAGGATCTTGACTTGCAGCCAGGCAGCCTCGCCACACAGCTCTGAGCCTGCTATTCGGCTGCGACCCAGCTTTCCATTCACCCTTCATGATTTATGGCATACTTATTTCATGCCAATGTCCAGTTTCTGTATAATGGTGGCTTCCCTGCATTCTATTTACTACTCATAGCTAGCTTCTATAACTTAATCTACCTTGCTTTTCGGCATCTGTACATTCGTTAAACTTTTTGTCTTCTGCAACATTTTGTCCACATGTAATCTTTTACACTTGCATTCACTTGGTTCTTTACATCAGTTTCTTCAGGATCCATACATTATCTTCAGTTAATATCTCGCGACGTCGTGCAAACTGTGTCGTCCATTTGCTTAGTTCGCTTATTCCTTCAGAGTTCCTCCTGCTGGTTGTCATCACTTGGGTACATTCGATAGGGTTGTCTCAATGGGTATCTTCTTTCAAATACTTGCTGTGGTATTGGTTCAATAGCTGCTGTTGGGCACGGCACGATCTCCGGTCTCCAATACAGGGGAGGTGGGGGGTGGGATCCTCTACAGAGAGTTCAAGTTGGTGAGGGCCACGGCCCCAGAAAGCCTTGTGGACGATGCATACAGTCTTGAACTTGATCCTTGCAGCCACCGGGAGTAAGTGGAGGGATTTCGGGGCCGAAGAGATACGGTCCATGGACTTCAGACCAAGAATAAGTCTTGTGGCCCTGTTCTGGATGGGTTGAAGAGGGCAAAGGGAAGAGATGAGCAGATTGCGAAAAGCTGTTGCAGTAGTCCAGCCTAGAGATTATCATGGCTCTGGAGACAGTGAGATTCTGGGGGAAGATGAGAAAAGGTTGAATACCTCTGAGGAGGTACATCTAGAAATGGGCCTTCTTGGCAAGGTCTTTGATGTGTGGAGAGAAAGAGTGGAGTCCAAGATGACCCTAAGGTTTCTTGCCTCGCAAGAGGGTGAAGGCAGAGGGCCCCAACAGGGCGGCCACAGAGGAACAATGGAAGCCCGGCTCCCAATGAGCAGGATCTCAGTCTTACAGGTGTTGAGGCAGAGATAATTAGAAGTGCACCATGCCTGAATAGCGTGAGCAAGGAGGAGGCGGCCAACGGTAGCCTTAAAGAGCTGCGCATCATCCACAGGACACTGAACATTAGAGGAAAGGGTAGACTTCAGGAGGGCCAAAGGGGCCAGCCAGACAGTGAAGAGCCGGGGGAGAGGGTAGAGCACTGGGCACACCATGTGTGGAGGGAGGTGGCGGAGAGAAAGGACCCAAGCTGAACCTGGGAAGGTCTGTCCAGGAGGAAGGTCAGCCATGCCAGAGCCTGATCTGTGATGCCAAGTGTCTTGCAGAGATGAGTAATAAGGATGTTGTGTTTGACTGTGTCAAATGCAGAGGAAATATAGAGGAGAATGAGGACAGAGGGAGAGCTAGAGTCCAGATTAGAGAGCAGATCTTCTAGGAGTGCAGTTTCTATGCCGTGATAGGAGTTTGGTTGCTGTAAGAGAAGAATGCAGTGCCTTCTTGAATATTTGCACACTAGGGGGGGGGGCAGCCAGTCGGGAGGTTGGAAATGTGGGCTTAATCTGCCAAACTAGCCAGTGTTCCATGCCGTCTGATGGGTGGTTCCCATGACTGCCATCTCTCCCTCCCCACCACGGCCCCTTTTTTCCACCATCCCCCACTTGCCTCATTGCAGCAGCGGCTGGTGCCTCATCTCCACTAATCTTTTTCAGCTGACATGGAAAGAGGAGCTGTGTACGAAGCCCCACCTTCCCAATCCCCGATGGCCATCTTGGTAAAGAATTTCATTTCTGTGAACTGGACGCCACGAGGTGACCCATTCACGAAAAGAAAATAATTAAATTGGCCCCATCCCAACCTTGTGAAAGGTAACAGAGATCTGCGTATTTGTATTTGTAGATGATGTGGTCCATTAGTTGATTTCTCAACCTATTTCCTGTATGCTGTGGTAGATGGGTGGATGTACTTGAATCTTTCATGTTCAATTAATACCTAAATGATTTAGTTGGAGCTCTATATTACTTTACTTTAAAGGCTTTATTATGCACAGCCATGGACCCTGGGGCTTGAGGACTGTTAGGAAAGATTGCATGCAGTACCCTTAGGGTGCACTACACCAACCGTGACAGTAGTGTAGTAACCCAACCTTTGGTAGAAGTCTGTAGTACACAGGTTGGTAGTGTGGACGAGTAGCCAGGCTTATCTCAAGAGGGGTCAATATGAGCTGTAGATGAGTTGCACAACGGTTCAGTTTTGAAGTAGACACTTACACAGAGGGTTTCTTGATTAAATAATTATTTTATTTACCAGTTAATGTAAGCATTCTTCAGAAGGGAGCACTATAAAACACCACACAAATATACTTCAAAATGGTACTCTCTTGTTCAGAATCAGTAAATACCCATTTGGGATGGCATACAGCAGAGACCTACACCCATAGGTGACTTCAATTGCTAGGGTGCTGTTGACATTAATGTATTACTGTTGGCATTCAGAATTAGTTAAGAGCAAGCAAAAGGAAAAGATTAATAGAGCAAACAAGATACCACAAATATTTCTTAAGCAGGCAAATGCTTTCAGATCCCCAATAAGCCAATTCAGTTAAACCAGGCTAAGCCAAAGTGGATAGGCAAGAGTCTATATGGGCTGAAGCACTTCTTTGAAGGTAAGTAGAACAGTCTTTGCACAATGTTTCAGAAGTCTTTGAAGAAAAAGATGAATCAATGTAAGGCTACACGCTGTTAGACTTGTGAGTAGTAGAAGATGCAAGCAACTGCAGCAAGAGCTAAGTTCTCTTAGACTTTGTACAGTACCTTTTTAAAATGAAGAAAAGATGCAGTAGATGACTGTTCCTGTGCAGCTCTGCAGATCTCTGTTCCCGTGCAGCTCTGCAGCTTTCTCTATTCCTGGTCCTCAGCCGTGGGGATAAGAGGGAGGACGTCGGGACTCCTGCACTGGGATGGTCAAAACTTACAACGGGCAAACTTCACTTTCAGTGGCTGTTCAGTGTTTCAGCTCCTCGCGTCGACCGCAAATGGCAACACTGTGGTTCCTGGCTGTCGAGATGGACTTTCCTTGCTTCTGGGGGTCACACACTCTGAGGGGGCTCAGGCTTGGCCAGTCCTGCCTCCGGGGAGTCCGGAGGATCACCCTGGATCTCTTGGGCAACTTCAAAGCAACGCCCACAAACTGGTGTTCCACTCCCTGGCTCTATGGTGTCCAACAGCTACTCTGTGGAAATTCAACCAGCTCTGAGATGGTTGTCCAGGTGGCTTACTTTGGAGTTGATTGGTCCCACCAACTCAAGGGGAGAAGTCGTCCTTGTAGGGGCTTCTGTCGATGCAAACTTGGTGTTTCGGCACTGCAGCAGGGCTTCACTGGGCAAACCAACAGTCCAGAAGTTGCAGCAGGCGTCCTCTTCAAGTTCTTTTTCGGTTCCTTCCTCCAGTGGTAGACTCTGCCTTTGAAGCCAAAAGCCTCACCTTTTTATACAGTTCTCTCCCTTTCATTCCAGCCTAGTTGTCAGTCACCCAGCGGGGTGGCTGTCCTTGCTGGGCAATCAGCCGGCCAATCAGTGCATTTGGGTCTCCTAGGAGACTAAGCACAGGGAGTTTTGGGCACCTCCCTCACTTCCTGCCTACCCCAGACACCCTGGAGCCAGAGATGGACTTCACTCGTGAAACCCGCCAAAGACAAAACTAACAAAAGGACCAAACCTGGTTTGGCGTGCAGAGTAAATCTCAAGAAGGACCTTTCCACAAAGAAATGGCTAAAAAGAGCAAGTTTGACAAAAATTGCACCCTTGGGTGCTTTACTGCAGCTGCAAACGCAGTCTGCGGTAAATGCACACCACGGTAGTAAACCACCAGCCATTCAGTGAGGAAAGAGTAACCTAAAATTGTTACCTGGGAAGTTGGACAAAAAAAGGGGATACTAGGTAACCCCTCAGCATCCTATTGCACGCTAGTGTGTGTGTGCTGGGTCTACAAAGTTACAAATGTAAGTAAAGTCAATTTCCCTTTACTTTTCTGGGGAACAGTAGTTTATCCCAGAGAAGGTATTTAAACCTTGGGGGAAATCTGAAAGACTTCTCTGTCACAGCACTAAAGGTGCTGTGTGACACAATGTAAAAGATGATGCTTATGGAGTTTGTCATACTCCATAACAAAAACGCAGAGTTCAGAAATCACATTAAAATACATGAGTGGGGAAAAAGGGTCTCACTCTCTCCAGGTAAAAAAAAATAATCAAGTCCTCAAAATCCGGCAAAGTTGCTGGGGGTCTCTAAGTTGGAGGGAAATTGGCACATTTCTGAGAATTCTCCCTAACAAGGACGCAACAAGACATGCACAACAATAGAAAATTAAGCACCATGGTCACTTATAGGTTGGGGTTTCAAGATGAGGTCAGGGGTCTTATTGATTACCTAAACAATCCTTATTTTTGAAAATATCTGTAGATTCCGTGCCTTTTAGCTCAGGGGGGAGATTGTTCCAGGCCTTTGGAGCGATTGCAGGGAAAGCTATGTTGGCTACTTTCACAGTTCTACATTTAGGGATCACAAAGAGGTTCTGATTATTCGAGCTTGGTGATCTGCCATAAGTTCTTTTGGCCAGCAACTGCTGTAGATATCTGGGCGTTTTTCCCTGGCTGTACTTCTGTGTGATGGTCAAGATTCAAAATAAGATTCTGAACTCGACCCTTAGCCAATGAAAATATTGGGGGTCATTCCGAATTGGGCGGTAAGGGGTTACCAGCACTGGTAAGGATGCCTGTGCTGGTAACCGCTTAGCGCCCTATTCCGAGGTTCCTTAGTGGGTCCCACCAGGAACGGCTGGTCTGACCAGCCGTTCTTAGCGGGACCTGTTAAGGGACCTTGGAGCTAATAACGGGCCTCCAATTTGCAGGCCCGTTATTAGCTGCTTCCCCATTCTCATTGAGCCCTATGGGGGCTCAAATGGGGAATGGATTTCTGAATGGGGACTTACCGGGTCCTCAAGGTTGGAATGACCCGGTAAATCCCCATTCAGAGACGCCGTACCCGGGTTTGGAGGTAGCCATGGTGCTAATGGCACCATGGCTGCCTCCAAACTCGGAATGACCCCCATTGTTTTGCTGCTGTAACATGGTCTCTGCGCCTAAGCCTCATTACACTCCTACTGCTCCATTGTGACAAACCTGAAGCCTATTCCCGGTAGCTTTATCAATACCGATTAGTAGGCTGGAACAGTAATCCATATTGGCCCCATGATCGTTCTAGTGATAGTTTCAGCATTGTCTTGGGTCAATGATGGCTTTTGATGCTCCAATTGTTACAGGTTTTGTTTCGTTCTCTATTATATGCTGAATATATTTATTTTGCATTTGTAAAGCGCACTGCAGCCCACGGGGATAGAGGCGCTATCAAGGATACTTAAGAAGGCTTGCTTGAGGGTTACAATAAGCGGCCCAAGTATGTAACGTTTGCTTAGGTTGGTACAGTTACAGAACAGTATTATACAATGTAAGGTGTGAAACATTCAGTGAGGGAGCATATGTCAGGGATCATACGTGGGTAAGCCCTCTAGACAAAAAGCCTAGTTTTTAATGCCTTGCGGAAGGCCGCATGGGATTCGATTGATCTGATCTCGTTTGGGAGGTTGTTCCAGAGAGGCTGCCATTGATGGGAAGCTTGAGAGGCTGCCTCTACGCGTGTGAGGAGTCATGATGCAGTTGGCATAAGCGGCCCTGGAGGGTCAGGTCGCTGTTTGTAGATCCTTTGTTCAAGATGGGGGGGGGGGTGCAAGTCCATGAAGACATTATGAGTTAGGGCAAGGGTTTTGAAGACCACCCTTTCTTTGATGGGTAGCCAGTGTGCCTCTCTCCTGACCAATAAGATGTGTTCTCTGCGTGAAATGCCTGTTGCGGCCCTTAAGGCATTGTTCTGGGCAATCTGGAGTTTAGCCAGGTTTCTTTGAGAGGTACCTATGAAGGGGGCATTGCAATAGTCAAGTCTGGAGCCAATGATAGCTCTGGCTATGGTAATGCAGTTCTGTTGGGTGAGGAATGGCCTGATGGCATTGATCAGTTTGGAGTGGTACGCTGCTGAGGAAGCTATAGCATTGACCTGCCTATCCATGGTCATGCTAGGTTCTAGGTATATGCCCAGTGTCTTAATAGTTTGTGATACTGCGATGGGGGTGTTGTCTATATTGAAGGCCTGATACTCTTTGTCAAGTTTGCTCAGTGTGAAGGGGGACCCGATCAACAGGAGTTCGGTTTTGTCACTGTTTAGACAGAGCCAGTTATCTGCCATCCAGTATTGAATGGTGGAATAGATGAGGTTGAGGGTATCCGTATCTGTGCGATAGTCCCCCGATAGGGGTATGGACATCTGGGTGTCATCTGCATTGTTTGTATGAGATGCCCAGTGAGTCCAGAATACGGAACAGCAGTCTGGTGTAGAGGTTATAGAGTGGGGGCAATGCAGGAGCCCTGGGGGACTTCACATTTGATCAGACTAGGTGTGGCGTTGGAGGATTCTGAGAACCTTCATTACTCTCTCCTGCAGGAACAAGTTGATCCAAGCACAAGCCTTTGGGGAGAAGTTCGCAGTGGTTGCGAGGTGATGGCATAGGGTTTTGTGCTCTACTAAGTCAAAGGCCGCAGAGAGGTCTAGGAGCAGAAGGAGCGCCGGCTTGCCTGCATCTCTGATGTCATCTATTTGATTTTTTAGATCAAGTAGCTCCGTTTCAGTGCCATGACGAGGGCGAAATACGGATTGGCTCGGGCCAAGAAGGTGGTTGTCCTCAATGAATTTCTGAACTTGCAGATAAGCTGCTTTGTCCATGATCTTCAAGAGGAAGGGGACCGTAGTAATGGGTCTGTAGTTGCCAGGTATCAGCGAGTCGAGAGATGTTGGACCCAAGCTTCTTTAAGGGAGCTGGGTATGTAGAAGATTGGAAGGAGGAGTTAATAAAAGCAGTCACAAAGGGGGCGATGACTGGCGCACAATCTTTCATGATGTGAGCTGGGCAGGCGTCTCCCTTACAGTTAGACGGCTTAACAGACTTAATGAGGGCAATGACTTCCGATTCGCTCATGGGAGAGAAATAAAATTTGGGTACCTGGTTGAGTGTGTCCAGTGTAGGGTGTGCCGTTTGGGCTGCTAGTAAGGAGGAGACAGCCTTTTGATGGGCTAGGATTTTGGTGTGAAGGGAGTCGAGTTTGTCGAGCATAGCTTTTTGAATTTGGTTACACCAGGCCTCGTCTTTGACAATGCTGGGTGGTGGGGTTGAAGGGGATTCAAGTTCCCTGAAAATAGCAAAGATTTATTTAGTCCCGGAATCTGCATTAATTGGTTGCCAGACATTTCATCGAAAAAAATTCGTCGACAGGACATTTGGTCGAAAACCAAATGGTCGAATTCTTTTTTTTATTTTTTATTTTCACTTGTTTTTTTTTGGGGGGGGGTCCCCAAACCCCCTTTTTTTCTAAAAAAAAAAAAAAAAAAAAAACCTTTTTTCCCTAAACTACAACCTAAAAAATATATAAAAAAATTCGACCATTTTAGTTTTTGACCAAATTACGTCGACCAAATGTCTTTCGACGAAATGTCCGGACACCTTATTAATACTTGTGTTGTAGGATTCAGCTTTGGCCTGTTTAATCGCAATTTTGTATTCTCTGGCAATGGCCTTGAAGGCGGTTTTGTTCGGTTCAGTATGGTTTCTTTTCCATGTGACAAGTGATGCCCTTTTTTAGATCTAAGATCCATGAGTGCTTGGGAGAACCAGGCATTGGAATGCTTAGTTTTCTTAGCTTTTTTGGCTGTCAAGGGAGCAATAGTATCTACTGCAGTGGTTATGATATGGTTGAAGGTGTTGGCTAATATTACAGGATCATTGGGGAAAGGTGGTTGCAGGGCTAGAACCTGGAGGTGTGGGAGGATGGTATCTTTCGTTAGTTTCTTGGAGCTCCTGGATAGTGCCGCGGGAAGGAGGATAGTGGGTTT
The DNA here is from genome assembly GCF_040938575.1 of Ambystoma mexicanum. Lineage (NCBI taxonomy): Eukaryota > Metazoa > Chordata > Amphibia > Caudata > Ambystomatidae > Ambystoma > Ambystoma mexicanum. Next base: position 809,265,426 of record NC_090939.1, on the reverse strand, counting down.
CGACGACTCTGTAGAGATGTCGATGTGAAAGTTAATACAGGAATGGTCTGACCGAGGGATAGCGGATATGGTGGACTGGAGAATGGGGCAATTATGTTGCGCAACCTAGTCAAGGGTCAGACCTTTAGTGTGGGTGGGCTCAGTGATGGCTTGGACAAACCATAAGGTAGTTGGTCCTTTTTGTAGGGCAATGGCATTGGAGTCTTGGGGGTTGTTGAGCCCTAGGTCACCCAGTATTACTACTTTGGTGGTTTTTTCAGGTTGTGGGACAGAGAATGGATGAGGGTGTCTTGGAAGTCGGTGGGAGGGCCAGGTGGGCGATATACAAGGTGAAAAGCAATGGTGGAATTGGGAGACGTTTTGAGTTTGAGGAGGTATTCAGCGTTGTGCCCTAGTTCCCCCTGAATTTTTCTGTCAAGGGTGTCCTTGGCTATGATGGCCACCCCTCCTCCCCCACCCCCCCCCCTTGGCATATCCGATCCTGCCTGAATATGGTGTAACTAGATGGATGGCGAGCGAGAGAGCGGGTCCGGAGGTTTCTTGTAGCCAGGTCTCGCAGACAAAAATGTCGATTATCCCTGCTGATGAGATAATGTACATAAAGTGTGTGCGCTGGAATCGAGCGGGCGTTAATCAAGGCTCAAGTTAGGGGTTTGGAGGGGGGACTACAAGAGGAGGTTAAGGTAGATTTTTGGTTGGGGGTTGGTGGTAGTTACAGGTTTAGTGGTGTGGGGAGCATAAGCCAGCCTGTCATTGGCCATCAGGGCAGTGGGCATCGTCATTGCATATAATGGCAGTGTGGGCATCGTCATTGCATATAATGGCAGTGTGGGGTCATTGCAGATAATGGCAGTGTGGGGCATCTTCATTGCAGATAATGGCAGTGGGGGCATCTTCATTGCAGATAATGGCAGTGGGGGCATCTTCATTGCAGATAATGGCAGTGGGGGCATCGTCATTGCGTATAATGGCAGTGGGGGCATCGTCATTGCATATAATGGCAGTGGGGGCATCATTGCGTATAATAGCAGTGGGGGCACCATTGCATAACAAAGCGAGCAAGAACATCTAGGTTAGTGCACAATGAACTTACATGTTGTGCTGCAGAGAGTGCATTGGTAAGAAGCTCCAAGTCCTGAGCTCTTATGACCTCAAGGGGCGGTGTATCTGCACGGAGCGTGCCTTGCAGGTGAGATCCGCTCTACTAGCTTGATGGCAAATGGCGACGGTGGCATTCCACGCAGCTAAGTGTGCTATACGGCACTGTGGATGATGAGGGTTATGGACTGACTGTGGGCTGTGTCGGGCAACCCAGCAGGGCTTTACGGTGAAGCGGCTGGTGAGTACGCATGCAAGGCGGTGTAAGCGGCTTTGTGCAGCATATCTTGTGTGCAGGCGAGCGTTCCTCAGTGCCAGACTGGGCTGGTAGGCGGTGGGGTTCCGTGTGGCAGTGTGCAGCGAGAGAATTTTATTTCTCTAAGGTCAGGTGGGAGGGCCATGCTGGACGTGGAGCAGCCATTGTAGCGGGTGCAGGCATGGATTCCTGCAACTAGCAGCTCCCAGCAGCGGAGAGCTGCAGAGAGGGGCGACGTCCTTTCCTGTTGGCCTTCCCTGGGTGGCTTCGCCTTGCGGCGCGCCTCCCCTCCATTTAAAGCAGGAAGGGAGGTCGGGGCGAGGTGTGGGACCCAATCGGGTCAGGCAAAATTCTTTGTTGCTGTGGTTTCCATGGCGACGGATACGGCGGCAGCCATCTTATGGATCGTACGCTCCTCGTGGCATGTAATGGGCAGAGAGTGCATGGGCCAGCATCTGGAGGCTGTGGAGCGGCTCTGGTGTTGCAGACACGGCACCTGTGACTCCTTGCAGTTCCCCTCACAGCGGAGCTGCAGAGAGGGGCGACGGCCTTTCCTGCTGGCCTTCCCTCGGCGGCTTCTCTGGTATTAGACCTCACGCCAAAGGCACTTCAAATAGTAATTGATACATGGAGTTCATGAATAAGTAAGGGTGATTAGTCAATTTTACAAAATCTAAGGTGATCGTATTGGGAGCAATATTTCTGGTATGTGCGATGTTGTGCTAGACTATCATGTCATGGATTGCCAAATGCATCACTTTATTTTGGCGCCATATTCTTGGTGAAGCAGATGAGTGAACAAATCTAGTCCTATGAAACAGTTCAATGCCGCCCACCTTTGCCTCACAACCAGCACATGTAGTTCGCTACAAAGGCCATGCTAGGGGTTTATCAATCCAAGAGTGGCCCCAGTATTTTTGGGGGCAGGCATTGGGGGTAATGGTAATGTCGAGTCTACAAAATAGAAATTTTTAAGAAGACATTTAGAGGGTCCCAAAAACATACATTTTCTGTGCATATGGCGTTGGGATTGATGTACTTGAGTTTAAAAAAAAAATTTACTAAAATAAAATATGGTCTTTAGCGAGAGTGGTGCAAGGTTTGAATGATCTGGTGAAAAGCAATGGCGACCTAGTAAATCGAATGGTTAAAGTATTCAAAAACTAACAACTGCTGGGTTTGGAATCTTTATTTTTAAATCCTGGGTTATTGAAAAGTCTAAAACCACATTTACGACCTGTTAAACTATTATTCTCAAAGGGAAGATTGAGCTTTTAAAGCCGAGGTTGAAGCAGCATTCTATCCTTAAATCGACTCCAGAACTGCAAGGTTATTTAATGTGGATGCCTTGGAATGGTGTAACCACAGGTGGAATGGGATTCCAGTAACTCTGAAGACGTGCTGCAAATTCAGACGTGTTGCCCTTCGTATTATAGCTCGTAAAAGATTCCCGTGCTAAGGAAAATGCACTTTACACAATGTCATCCTGCCTGCTATTTGTAATGTGTAAGGAACCCTTTGCTGTCCAGTGGAAACCTTTCTAATTCAAGATTGAGGCTCAGTCCTAAGAGCTGCAATTATGTGTAACGTGCTTTTATTTTGATGGCTTTCAATGATGACTTGTATTTTTCTACGTGTCTCAAATAATTTGGTCGTATGTTTTGCTCTGTGGAACATTTGGTTTTCCCAAATACATGATTTGGTTGGATTTGACCAGTGGTACTGAACACATTTTACCAGAAAAGATCCCGCGTGTCCACTCCAAAGGGGCGAATTGGTATTTGTGTCTTGCCTTGTTATGCTCCAGTGCGACCCTGCAGCATGACGTTAGGTGCACTTAGCACGGTCTGCAGAATGGGCATTTTAATGAACTTCGTTTTCAAATGCCACCTGTGTTTGATAGAATGGATTGGTTTACCGGTTTACATTGCTGGTCCTGTCACAGCCCAGCACAATTGGCATTATAGAAAATGGGCCACAAATGAAAGTCGCTCAGAGGCAGACAGCACAGCTGATGTAGGACATTTTCTTATGACACTAGGGTCATACTTGTTAACCTTGTGTTTGCATATATGCAGGATTTTAAATTCATGTCTTTTATGTTGTATTGCAGAGGACTGCCAAGACTGTGGTACAGCATTCGAGCGAACATTTGTGTTGGAAGGAGAACCTGTTTTTTTGTTTTGCCCATCATGTGACCTGTCCAATAATGCTGATCCGCCCACTGGCTACAACTTCACCTGGTATAAAAAAGATAATGGTACATCTATAACCACAGACGCGCTTTCTAGAACCTATGCATCGCAGAATAAAATGGTGTTTTATCCTGCGAAATTGGAGGATGCCGGCTATTATGCATGTGTGAAAATGTAAGTATGTGAACATACACTTTTTGTTTTACAGAAGGAGTTAACAATTTGTGGATTGATGCATTACATCGGCAGTTTTGTACTATCTTGTTAGAATACTCTGTTGCTTAAGGTGGCTTCAGTCGCGCTGCACTCTTGTCCCCTATGGAATGTCCAATTCGGCACTCTTTGGTGCAATGTTACAAAAGGTGTACTTCTATTATTTTTAATTAAATGGTCTGAAAGCTGATTGACCCACGTATTAGTTATTGCGCAACTCCAGGCTAATTTGTGTTTGCATACTAGTCAACAAAAATTCTAAAAGTGCTTTCAGTACTAGGATTTGGAATAAATCGTATCTCCGCAAATCCTACTATTTTCTACCAGAAGAAGGAATGAACGGGTCTTCAATCGCAGCTTCCGATCATTTTATTTCTTCAGACTGTCCTCCAGTTGATAGGGTCTATTATCTGGTCTTTGAATAACAATTACTGATTCTCCTTTCCTTTTTGCGCTGGTTCGTGATAACATTTTCATAACTGTTTCATTAGCTTTCCTAATTAACCAAGAGGCAGACATGCGTTTCTAAAATAGCGCCGCATTGAAATGCAGATTGCACAAAGTGAATGCCCTGCTCAGAGAAGTCCTTGCTTCTACATCCGTTTCCCCTAACAGCAGGAAGTCTTGAAAGGTAGGCTAAAAATGTATATTACGCAATCTACTTCATTTTTTTAGGCTGTGTTTGGGATAAACTGCTGCATGTAATCTTTTCAAAACACCACCATTTTAGTGAGTAATGCAGTGGACACTAGGGCAGAAAAGTCTTGTTAGCCTATTGCCCTAATCTGCCTGTAAAGTGATCCTTGAAGTGCAGTCTTCTGCATCGCAAGAGGGAGAGAGCCAGACTGATGTTGGCTGCAAATTTGCGGAAACTATATATTCAACCAATTCAATGAAGCTTTGACTTCAGTAAATGCAGGTGGAAAAAGCAATGTGTAGCCTAAGCTAACCCTATCGGAAGAACACCCTGTCCCTAAACATGGGGGGGGGGGGCTGTCCCTAGGAAGCGTGTGGTGCAGCGCCTATCTAATAGGGATCGACAAAGAGTAAACTGTCCATCTCGCCGTTTGTGTGGCGAAATCAAGCTGTTCTAGTATTGAATCATCGTAAAAAGGGCAACCAAATGTAACGCAACAACACCTAAACTATTAGAAGTGACAGGACTGGCTATTGCATCGCTGTCAAAACTGTTAAATAGCTAACATGGGTTAATAAATAACCATGGGACTTTTCATCTGTGTTTTATTCACCCTTCAGCAATCTAGTTTGGCCTCATGCGGGAGTTGTGGTTTCAAAATCTAAGAAGCAGAGCCTGTATGGTTAGGGCGCTATCAACAAACTCGCTTTTTGTGAGTGATAAACTAATGTCTCATTTCTTGTAAGATTTCCCTTTTTGTTACTGGGATATCTAAGTGGTCATGGGAACACCCATGGCCTTTGGGCCGACCAGTTTCAATGGAGTAGGGAAATTCAAACCATCATCTTCAGTATCTTCAATTCAGCAACAAATCTGTCTTCTAACCTTGCCTACCAGTCAAGGCAAACGATGGACGGGCTGCTCCGTCTCCTGTGAGGGAGACAAAAAACAGATGCGTGAGAGCGGGGTGTAGGTTAACCCTTATCTCACTAAAATGCAATGGCCAAAAATAGGCCAGTTATAGGTGAAAAACACATTGCTTAGGCATGCAGGAGTAAAAAAAATGGGCATACCAAGTATGCATGGCCACTTGTGTGGCAGTGTGCTATCTTTACTTCAAGGGCAAGGACAGTGAGGAAATGTGGATACAGCTATATGACAAACAGATTGCAATGAGTGAACGCTATCTAGCATGCATCCCAGGTGCCATTTGTGATCATTTTTAGTGTCGATCAAGGTGTACCTGCAGATGAGGGGGAATGCAGACCCACTTGTATGGATGTAGTATACAGGATGCAGAGAGATGTCCTTTTTGGGCACACGCGCTTGTGTGGCTGTGTTCCCAATAAGCTGCTGTACAATAAAGCAGAAAACTCAATGTATTCAGCAAAAGAAAGCAAATGGTGCATGCTTTCTATCAGGTGCAGCACAGAGCACACGTGTAGTAGTGCCCATGTGAGCCAGTGTGTCGTATGAGGCTTACCTCTCGGTGTGTTGAGGAAGCGTGGGCCAGCTGTCCGATGGAAGTGCGGGTGTCTGCTGGGAGTGTGTACACCAAGGAATAACTACTTCCTGGATACGCGATGTGGTGGGCGGGGCTTACAGAGCGAACCACTGCAGCAAGGCAAAGAAGCATGTGAAGCAGGCAGCCATTTGTCAAAGTTGTGGATACTATGGGGGAGAGGGGCGGGAGAAGGTGCAGGTGGAAATGGGAGGGAAAAGAAATGGAGAACAAACATTGTTTGGATATTTTGAAACAAAATATGAAAAAAAATATTCTTTGAAAAAGAGTATATGTATAGTGGACAAAGGTTAAGAAGTAACTAAAACCAATCAGGGGTGACGATCAATTTGGCAAAAACGATATGCAGTAGAGAAAGTAGGGAGAACAAAATTGGTCACGGATCTCATCGGAGGCAACGGGAGAATACATGTTGCCTCAGTGCACTCGTAGATTTAATGTGCACGTAGTGCTGAAGTGTATATGGGGCTACTTGTATGCATCTATGAGTGGTCCAGTGTTTATGCAAGGTGGGAGCCATGGAGATATATTTTTGCCACAAACAATGCAAAAGAACCTGGAGGGCAAGATTGTCAAGTAGGGTGAATCCGACCCAAAAAGGATTCAGGATCTAATCCCTGCCACATCTTTCCATTGAATATATTAATTTCGTCCAATATGGCAAGTGTCAAGTTTGCAAATCCACTTCTGTTCCAACCTGAACAGGAGATCATGAGAGTTTCCACCTCGTATGGGTGGATTGACTTTTTCTAAGATCGTCCATTTGAAGGTTCCTGCTGTTTGTCCTTCAGCTAGGAAATGGGGACAAGGTGTGCAGTCGCTTTCCCTGTTCTGATTCAGGATCGAAGTCCAATCATCCTTGTCTTGACTGCTTGGACTGCCATTCCTATATATTTCAACCCACATGGGCAGGTAATCGTATATATGATGCCTCAGATAGTTGCCAAATTGCTTTTGTTATGTTACTTTGCATTTATATAGCGCCTTATGTACCATTGGTATGGTCTGAAGGCGCTGGTAGGTTCAACGCCCTTGGGAACCGAAGTTCAAGTCAGAGAGTAGAGCGAGTCAAAGGTGCATGCGAGCACCGGATATGTGTGCAGCTGGTGTGGTATTCATGTAATAGCTGCTTCTTAGCGGCAGGTGTGGTGGTTGAGAGGTCAGGGGTATGTGTTCATTCTGACAGGATGTATCCAGACCGATTGTGGGTGCGTTAGGCCTGAGGAGAACGCCTGGCTGGGGGGGGTGTGTAAGCAGCAGTGCTTAGTTGGAGTGATGGGAAGTATGAGGCAGATGTTATGAGAACAGCTGTACTGAATGGTGTCATAGTATCGCTGTGTTCTATTTGAGTGGTAGTGTAAAGAAGAGTAAGCGTGGAGATGTGAATATGGTTGTTTACTTTAGGTGCTTGAGATTGCGCCCACTCCCACCCGTTCCATGCACTCGACCCGTTCCATGTACTTCAACCATTTTATGCACTACTCCTTTCATTCGTTCTACCCACGTTATCCTTTCTCCATGCATCATCCATACATTCATTAAGTCTACCCACGTTATCCTTTCTCCATGCATCATCCATACACATACATGATCTTCACACGTTCCATTTACTTAACTAATTGCACCCATTTCACTTGTTCCATCCACTTCACTAGTTCCCACTTTGCCGGTTCCAAGCACATCACCCGTTCATTCACCTACTTCATCCGTTCTACTATTTCACCCGTTCCACCCATTTCGCCCATTCTACATCAGTTCATCCTTTCCTCATACTTCACCCGTTCCATCCATACACTTCACGCATTGCATCTACATACTTCACCCGTTCCATCCAAATACTTCACCCGTTCCATCGGCATACTCCACCTGATATAGGGCATCCACTTCACCCGCCCACCCGATATAGGGCAGGCTTTCTAAGGCACACTTCTAAGGTAAACCAAGGGCACGCTATCAGGCACACTTCTAAATTCAACCAGGACACGCTATTAAGCACCCTTCTAAAATTCCGCTTTGCACAGAGAGGATATTAGGCGCACTTCTAAATTCAACCTAGGCGCGCTAATAGGCACATTTCTGAATTCAACTTTGCACAGAGAGGATATTAGGCAATCAATTCAACTCTGTACAGAGAAGCTATCAGGCACCCTTCTAAATTCAGCCACGGCACCCTAATTCTTTGCACAGAGTATTTAGACACAATTCTAAATTCAGCTAGGACATGCTATTAGGCACATTTCTAAATTAAACTATGCACACAGACTATTAGGGACACTTCTAAGTGCAATTAGACTACAGATGGAAGGGATTACAGCGGTTTAGCTTTCGGCGGATGAGTGGTAGGGTAGTATGGCGTGAAATAATTGCTTCAGTCCCCGCCCTTGCCACACTTATTGTTGGCTTCTTGCTTCGCCTGCGGATACCTGCAGATACGATCTGGAGCCGTCTCTGTAGGAGCCGTCCTTTGCCTTGGGTCCTTAGCCGCAGGTGCTGCACAGGCAGAGGGCTGCCCTGGAGTGGACAGAAAAGAGCTGGATGGAGGGCCGATCAGGGCGGTGGGAGGGCTCGGGAGGCAGGAGCTTGGTGATCCAGGAAGGGGAACGGCGGATGGAGGCACACAGGGGCATAGGGGCTGACGGACTAAATGTTACAATTTTGGGCAAAACGAGGTCACTGGAGCTGGATCCACTCACCTGCTGAATTGGGGCACAAAGGTGTGTGCCAGCCTATATCATTGGTTGTAGTTCTTGAATCCCAGTGATTTGACCGAAGGGGAAATAATCGAGGCTGAAATATCCGAAAAAAAAATGTTCGAATTACCAAAAGTTCAAACACTTTGTTTTTGGACATTTCAGCCCCGATAATTTGCCAAAACACACATTCTCACACACACAACACACCCATAACTCCCCACCCACACCCTCTGCACACCCCCACCCACCCACACCACCAACATACACAAACCCCACTTACCTTCACGGTGGTTCCTGCAGCGCCAGTTCCCTTTCACATCTGTGATTGGGAACTGGCGCTGCAGGGTCGTTTTCTTATTTTTTTTTTTTTTAACGGACGGCTGCTGGGGTGTTCCCCGCAGCCCCCGCTCGCTATACCATAAAGTATAGTGAGCAGGGCAGTGCGGGGGGGGGACGCCCCTATTGTTTTTTTTTTTTTTTTTAATGCTACCACCAGAGGATCGAACTTTTGGTGTTCGATCCTTTGGTGGTAGCATTTTTAGAACTTTTGGTCGTTTCGACCTAAACCGTAGTTCTTGGCAGTCTGGGTACACATTGAGCATTGGCTACAAAGTGAATGTCCTGTAGGTGGATTTACATTCCATAAAGTGGTCTGGGATGGATGGGATAGGGTAGCTCGGGAGAGGCTTTTGACTAATTTGTCTCTGCTGTTTTGGCGCCTCTTCAATGCAAAACGGTATGCTGGTAAAGAGCATTTCCCAGTGTTTAGGATGGGCCATAGTTGTTTCATTTCTCTTTTGATTTTGTTCAATAGAGGTGAATAGTTGAACACACCCATCAAGCCCATATCGTCCTCTGCTTCTTTTTTTTTTTTTAATGTTCAAGTGTAACAGATGTAGGGATGTTCCTAGCCCTTCTGTATGTTTATTTCACAATCATGGATGGGTACCCTCGTGCTGTTAGTTGCTTTTTGAGTACTTTGGCCTGGGATGTATAGTCACTAGTTTTGGTGCATAGCCTCGGATATTGGAGAAACTGTCTGAACGGAAGATTATCCTTCATGGCCTGCGGATAGGAACTAGAATGACTTAACGAGTTTATTTTTTTGTACACCTTGGATATTAGGCCGCCATTTGATGCTGAAATGGGCAAATAAGTGAGTTATTTTTTTCTTAAAAGCCAAGCCATCTCTAGTAAATTTGAGATTAAGATTCCGGTTATCAAGCCACACATGAAAAGCAAGCAGATCAGCTCTTGTACCTCTGAAGATCACAAAGATATCGTCAATGTATCGACACCAGTTACAGGAGGTGTAACTAATGGGTTTTTTCCTTGAGGGTGGGCAATATATGGTTTTATTTTATAGGTCTTGTGATGAGGCATACTGGAAAGCTTTCTGTGGGCTAAAATAATATTTGGATTACCAGCAAAGAGGGGTGGGGGGGATTGCCCCATCCAGGTTGGAGAGCACCAAGATCTGATGGGAGGAAGGGTTTGATTCTGCACAGGTAAAAGAGCTGGCACCATGATGTTTGCCTTCATGATGATGTGTACTTTGAAAGAGAAGTGGTAGTCAATGGTGAAACCGAGGGACTTTGCCCTAGGGGATAGTTGGAGGGGAGATGGCATTGAGCTCATCTGTGTGAGCCAGTTTTGAACTTGGTGTGTTTGGTGGCACTCTTGAAGAAAAGTAACTATTTTGTTAAGGTTGAGCTTCAGGTAGGCACTTGGCATCCAGCTTTGAATGATGGTGAAAAAGTGTTTTAATTGGTGAATGTCATTGAGGCAGTTGACCTTCCGGTGTGGCAGTGTCATCGGCATAATGAAGGATTTAGATGTTGAATTTGGCCAAGCGTGCCCTTAGTGGCTCCTCATGGAGGTTAAAGGTTACAGGTGAAAAGGGAGAGGATGGATCTTGTGAAAATCTGCAAATCACTGGGCATTGTTCGGAACTGCAGATGCCCAGCAAATCAAACATATTTTAAGTGCCTACATGGGGTATTTTAATCTTAACAGCATTTTATTTCTAAGCTGGAAACTACAGCACCCCTCATTCTTCTGGTTTGGAACAGTCTTGGGTATATAGCGCCCTGCTTGTGTCTTGGCAATCTTCTACCAGCATGTATTTGACCCCTCCCCGGCACCGGCTTAGGATCTGTATAATTTTACCCTCTGTAAATGTATCACATTCCCGGGAAAATGGAACCCCTTTCACATCTTCTACCAGGAACTATTAATTCTCAAATGCTCATGCCAGTTAAGCTGGATCTCAGTTTCTCCCGAACATCAAGCGGGCACTGTTGTAGTGACAAGACTAGTGGTAAGGGTCTCAATGGAGTCACTCCACGGGTCTGTAGTCTCCATTGTTCTGTGCCCTCTCCTCCTGGCTTGTGTTTTACAATATTGCTTCTCCTTCCAATCTCTAACTTGATCTGAGACCGATTGCTGATCCTTGTATTCTTTTATAGGGCCCTTAATTAACCTGATGTACCAGTAAATCTTCTGAAAGACTTGTTCCTGTTATCTGTGTATTGGGTCTTCCACCTTCCTGTTTGCTTTCCCTCCTGAGTTTTCCCCATCTCGAATTAGGATTTTAATGAGGCATTCTTGGTAAGTACTGCTGATTAGGAGCAAAGTAGCTGTGACTGAACACTTAGTCATGGTCTGCAATTCTGAATTCTGGCGGAAGTGTTCTTGCTTGTGTGCTTCAAGGACTGATCATAGGTCTTCCCAATGCCTTTGGGATGCCATACAGGCATATGTAAATGTGGTAATTGTAGTTCTCTTTCCTGCAAATGACTCTCTTGCTGTGGTTCGGCAGATCATTTCTCAATGTAATGGACAACATTGTGGGGCACTTTTGAGCTTTGTTACCCCGTGGTCCATGCAACTAGATGGTTGAAGAGGTGAGTAGGTTGTGTAGTAAGGAACCAAGTCTGCCGATCAGATGGAGGTGTGGTCTTATTGCCTTCATATAACATAGGCCTAGCCTGGAGAAGATGTGCATCTTTTATCTCATTATCACCTACAATGGAATGGATGGAAACACTTGTAAGTGCTGCCGGTGGGGGTGGGGGAGAATCCCTCTTTCACTGCCTTAAATTAGCTCATCACATACTGGGTACTTAACCATAAGGATTAATATTCCATTGTAGTCTCAAGTCTCTAATATTGATAAAGGCCTAGTGTAATTGTTGTAATGAAAAAGCCACAGATGAGGGGCTAGGATATTAGTACTAGAAAACCATTTGGGTTAAGTCTGGCCCCAGCTCAGCGATTTTCCTCCCAGAGTGCATACATTGGTGGTGGGGGATGGAAGGGGGGGGGGTCCCCCCAGGTCCTCACCTCATTCTTAGGCCCTCATTATGAGGTTGCTGATAGGCCAGCAGTAATACCAGTGGTCTGTCGGAAACCTTGGCTTACGGTTTCCACTGGCCGATATCCCAGTAAAAATGGGATATTACAGGCAGCAGCAGATTCCTATTCCTGTGGAGCCCCGAAGGACTCTAGGGTAATAGGAAAACTGAAGCACCGGCTCCGTAAACTTCAGTGGTTCACAGCCCCTACCGGCAGGAAAGGGTGCCAGTAACGTTGTTACCGGCACCTTATTTCTGGACCGGCTTACTTGGGCCTTGGCCTTCTGTGCAAAATTGCCCCCGCGCTCTCAACACCTCACCAGACGCAAGAAAGTAAAGAGACCTGTGGGACATGGAAAATGAGGTTTGCGAATCCATGACCATGGGCTAGTCGCGCTGCATATTACATCAGTATATGCCAGTTGTCAGCAGAGGAAAGGCCTGTTAACTAAGTCGGCAGGTTGCACCGTGAATCGGTCCTAATTCAAAACGGGAGAACCTGCAGTCATTTGCATGAGGCAGAGGACCACACAAAGGGGAACTATGCAGATGAATGCCCTGCTGTTGTAATCCAGGGGTTGGGCCGCCATGAATAATGAACCTTCTGACTTCATTGGCCCTTATATCCCCTTGTTCAATGGACCCACATCCCACGGTGTGTATGATATGATAGGTTATTTATAACACGCTTAATACCCAGAGGTTTCGAAGCACGGACCTGGGGATCGAATCTGTCGCTTCGTGTTATCTTGCTTTCACGGCGAGCAAGTTGACCCTGCGCTATCCACCCGAGAATAAATGAAAACGACATTGAAAATGTGTAGTTTGTCCAGGCCCCTGCCATTCAAAAATACCGTTCCTAATTGGCGCACAGCTGCCATGCTTCTCCTGATCATGAGCACCATTATAACCCCAAGAAATGTATATAAAGAGGCTTAAACAGAAGGGGTGCTGGTAAGGAGGCTGGTGAGAATCATGAGTGGAGCAGGTGAAGAGCAAAGGGGAAGTCAGAGCCAGGGCAGAAAAGTGAAAAGGAGAAGCTGAGCAATTCGAGAGGTGGTGAAACATCTCAGAAAAGAGGGAGGGGGTGGAGGACTAGGAGGGGCAAATTCAGAGAGGAGACAGCAATAAAGGATTGGGAAAAGGGAGAGCCAGATTGAGAAGACTGAAAGAAAAAGAGCAGGTACTGGAGGAGGGAAAAGGGTACAGAGCGCTTTAAGACCTGGGCCTGGACAGTGAGAAGTTAGTAAAGAGGGGGCAGAGCTAAGCCAGTGTAATGAGACTTGGTGGGGAAGCTGTGCCTTTAGTTGAATGTGTTTTTCAAGACCACACTAGAGAGGAAAGGTCAAAGAACCCAAGGGTGCAGCTGTTTGAACAGTGTCTGATGCATGACACCTGGCAGATGACCGAAGATAACAGTCTACGAAAGGCCCTGATGACCCCTGCACCAGCCAAGAAAGAAGGGTTTGTGGAAAATAATTGCACATGTTGATGACTCACCCAGGCAGTTAATCTTGATTAATGGAGTGAGGAAAGGACTGTGAGCCATTGTCCAAGTTTCAAGTAGGGCTCAAGATTGCTGTACATGTTCTAACCCATCACTGTGGATTCAGGTATCCCAGTTCGTTTTGTGAGATTAGAACGGTCCGGTTTGAGCAATTAGTCATACCAGATGATAATTTGGCATTTTCTCCAAGCTTGGACCTCTAATAGACACGGTCTTACATTTAATCCTCCTCCACTCCAATTCAGTGCAATGACCGTCAGTGTTCAGCTGGAATAAGCTTGTGGAGCTTTGTCAGCAGTCTAGCAACTGTATTTTACTTCACTTTTAGATGGGAAGTCCAAGAGAGGCCAGTTGCACCATGAATATGCAATTGGATCAGCAGCATGATGCTTTGTACCTCAGGTGTTTAAAAACATTTTTTAGAATTTGACACCTTTTTAGAGACTTTTGTGCACTCAGATGTTTATGCTACTAGAATAGTCTGCAGGCATTTTGAAGTTTACTGCTGATGATGAATTTAGAAGGATGATATTTCAAGAATGACCAGTGTAGTTGGAAAAAAAATGAAATTGATCTCTTGAATGAGATCAGATGGTGAACATACATAAATATTATAATGTGGAGGGGATAGGCGTGCAATAAACCCTTTGGTCCCTGCATGCCAAATTGATGCAGCAATCTTAATTTGCTACAGTATTGCTTCTGGGAGCGTACAAACTTAGATCTTGAAAAAGTATTTGCCTGAATTTTGGCTGAAGAATAGCTGTAAGATTCTGGGGAAATCATTTCTTGCTATTTTGCTAAAGCTGAACACTTTGCTCATTTTAATGCAATTTAACAAATTGAGAAAGACAATATGCAGTGCAGATTGCAAAAGAGAATGGAATTGAAAATTGACGACATCCATGATGAAAGATCAGACTGAGGTGCATACGTTTGTGTTGGAGAGGAACGAAGAGGATGAGTGAGAGGTTAGCATGTTATGTTCCTACAGGAAATGCAAAAAACAGAAGAATTCAAAACACGGAATGCAGACCAGGAGGGCTGTAGTAGTCTGTTATTTGTCAGGCATAGCAGCTGCCTACCCTCCTAAAAAAGCATTTAAGAAAAGTCATGTTGAAAAATCTGTCCAGATCCCCTGTGGGGCAGTTTGCCTGGAGGGAGTATATCATGAGAGATTGCCATGATGACTCTGTATGAGACCTACACCGAGAACTATGCTCTGAAGTCGAAACTGGTAGGAGAGGAGAATGTTTGGAAATGAGAAGACTTCCCAATGGTTGTACTGCCCCCTTCAGGTTAATGGGCCTATGGGCCTGGGGTAGAGTTAATTACATGTCGGAAAGTGCAAAATGTGGCTGACCTGTCCCAACCCATATTAGCTCTGAGGAACTTACTTATTGGGTAATCTCTGAAGAATTCTTAACATTATAGACCACTTTGTCCCAACAGGAATGGTGTCAAAGATGAGAACCATTCTGTGTGGCGATGAGATGGAGGGCAGAGGAGTGACATACCTAGAAAAAGATGTGGAGCCTTGATAAGTCATTTATAATGTGCCTGCCCACAGGAGGACAAAACAATGATCTTATTAGGCCTTGTCATTCAAATAGCGCAAGTGCAGGCGGGAGGGGTGGACCTGGGGGTAGGGGGGGGAAGCAGTAAAAGTGCCTGGGGGTAAAAGGAGGGGAGTGTGTAACGGAACGTGCCAGTGCTGCCCGGGAGGTGGCTCATAAGTGCAGAGATTTGGGGGACTGTAGGGTTGCAGATAGTCCCCAATTGGTTGGGTGGCCCAGAAGCACCACATGGGGCAACTGGTCGTGGCAGGTTCCTGGTCCTGTAGGTTCAGAGGGTGGATAGGTAAAACCGTATGTGCAGCAGACGGACATCAGCAAGGGAGAGGGAAAGCGGAAGGGAAAAGGATGATCTTGAGTTGCTTCTGGAACCTTAGGTGGTCCTGCTCAAGTTTGAGGCAGGGAAGCTGTTCCAGAGGGAGGCCCCAGCTGAGGACAGATATACAGCCTGCTCTCTGCCTGGAGAAGCGTCTGACCCTCAGAATTGGATGTTGATGAGGGAAGGGCTTGAGAAGGAAGATGCTTAGGAAGAGCAAGTTGAATGTAGTGTGGGCCCCGGCCCCAGAAAGCCTTGTGGACAATGTGGAGGGTCTTGAGTTTAATCCTTGCAGCCACAGGGAGCCAGTGGAGAGATTTCAGGGCTTGAGAGATGCAATCCTTGGGCTTGGGGCCAAGGGCAAGTCTTGCAGTCATGTTTTGGATTAGTTGGAAAGGGTGAAGAATAGTCAGGTGGATTTAGAAAGAGGCTGTTGGCAGTAGTCCAGCCTATAGAGGACCAGGGCTCTGGAGACTGAGCTTCTGGGGGAAAGTGGGAAAAGGCAGAATACCTCTGAGGAGGAGCAGCTGATCGTGTGACTTCTTAGAGATGGCGTAGAAAATGATACCAGTGTTCTTGGCCTCACAGGAAGGTGCAGGCTGAGGGCCCGGGGTGGGCGGCCAAAGTGAGTGGAGTGAGTGAGTGAGGGAGGGAAGTAAGGAGCAGGTGTCCCAATGAGGAGGATCTCAGTCTAGAATTAAGGCAGAGATTGTTGCAGGCACACCATTCCTGAATTGTGGACACAGTCCAGTATGAAAGAAGGAGCAGAAGAGGATGAGGGGAGCCTGAAGGAGAGCTGGGTGTCATCTTCATAACACTTAAAGGTAGAACAGAAGATGGAGATGCAGTGGGCCAGAGGTGCCAGGTAGTGGTTGAAGAGGTTAGACCCTTGGGGAACACCACAAGTAGAGAGAGATAGAAGAGAGGAAAGACACAAGTTTGACCTCCTTTCTCTCAGATCGACCCTCCCAGGCTAGGGCCTGACCAGAGATGCCCAGGTTGTCATGGGATACGATTGAGCAGGATGGTGTTTGACCATATCAAAAGCGAAGGATAGATCAAGGAGAATGAGGACAGAAGGAATGTTAGAATCTAGATCAGAGCACAAGTCTTCACAGGTGTTGAGTAGAGCAGCTTCCGTGCTTCTGGGTGCTCTGAAGCCAGATTGGTGTAGATTAAGCTGAGAGATGGCCAGCTTTTCCATGAGTTTGTCCAGGAAAGGAGTGATGGCGATTGGATTATGGTTATCCGGAGAGGAAGGATCGGCAGAGGGCTTAAGGAGGGGTGCTCAAGGGAGGGCAAGGTTCCAGTGGCAAGAGTGATTGCAGAAATCGATGAGGTCCTAATGGTTCTGGAGGAGCAGGGGAGCACCTGCTTTAATAAGACTTTCATAGATACATCATCAGGAGGGAACGGGGAGGAGGAGAAAGGAAGAGATACGCCTGGAGAGATGCCAGAAATGGTAGAGGGAGAGGAGGTGGAGGAAGAGCAGAGCGTTGACAGCATATCCTGAGTTTTAGTGGTGAAATAAGATGCCAGAGCCATGCAAAGGGCCTGGGATGGAACGGGAGAGGCGGAGACTGCAGCAGGTTTGGCCAGCTCCTTGCAGATTTTTCAAAAGTTCTGCTAAGATGCAGGCTTGGTTGTAGGCTCCCTTATTAGAACAGACAGTCTGTATTGCCTTTGGAGCAGGCGGCAGGCCAGTTAGTCAGAGGATGAGCCTGATGCCCTTCACTTCCTCTCAGCCACTCTACACTTGCGCTTGGGGTTGGCGAGGTTGGAATTGTACCCAGAGCTGCACTTAAAAGCAGGCTTCAAACGGATCCTCATGACTGGGGCAAGGATATAGTGTTAGAGATGAAGGTTGTAAAGGGCTGTGTCAGAGTACGAGTCAGCCAGAGGTGTTTAGGAGGAGAGACAGTAGCAGTGAAAGCCTCCACTGACACACGCTTCATGGGCTGTATGACCGTGAAGGTTGGTGGCAGTGCTGGAGTCGACTTAACCTGAGGGGCAGTGAGCGACAGGTGAGAGGAGAGAAGAAAGTGGTCAGGAGGTGTGGCGAGGGGGTTGGAGAGAGGGGGGGGGGGGGAGTCTGAGATTAGAACATCCAGGGTGTGCCCTGAAGAGTGAGTTGGGCCAGAGGGAAGAATAGAGAGGGAGCAAACCTGAGGTTGCAAAATACCCCCAAGAAGTGGCTAGAGGCATCCAAGTGGATTTTGAGGTCTCCAAGGAGGAGAAGTTGAGAGGTGGAGGCAAAGAGGGAGGAGGCAAGGTCAGCCCACTAGGAGAGGAAGAGGGTGACCTGGCCTTGCATGCTCTAGTGTGGTGGGTAAGAGGTGATAGTGGATATTGATTAAGATTTTGAATTGTGTGACTGCCCCACAGACAAGTGTGATTTTTATAGATTGCAGGGTTTGGGCAGATTCAATCATGTCAGACTTTCCTACATGTGATTACTTCTGCAACCATATTGGCCTTTGAGTCCTGGTGTATGGGGGAGGGAGTCCACTCTCTCTAAAATATTAAAGTCCACTCTCCTAATATTTACCCTTGATTTGTCGTCCTGTATGAGTGGACAAACCATTTATATATTTCTGTGTTAGCTTGAAGGGAGGTTTGAAATTCACTTTCCACATAAGATACCATGGATTAATGAGGTCATGGGACAGAACAAATGTCCTCTTGTAGAACAAGAGACTTGGCTGTGGCCTTGCGGAAACTCGACCGCTTTGGATCCACAAACAGACTTTTAATGATAGCCTGCCAGAGACCAAAACCTTGCATCCAGTTTCTTGTTATTCCTGTCAGGTGGCAAGAGGGAAAGGGTGACTGGGTGGGTTTGGGGGACATGCCCCCTCACCTTTGAGGCATGAACTTCTTGACGTGACATACAATAGGTAGAGGAGAAATGTGGGACAGAGGTGTCCAGGCAGATCGGAGGCAGGCTTATCCCAAACAACCATGGCAGGGTCCGCAATCGTGTTATTGAAGGGAAGGAGGATGCTGTTCCCAGGTATTCATAAGGTTATAATTCACATTAGTTGGTGGTTGAAGAGGTATTTCTCCTGCCTCGACGAGGGCCCTTTGGAAGGACACTTTGGGTTTCCACATAAACCTATGTCTGCGTGGAAAAAGACATTGGCATGAAGCCCTGGTCCCTTATCTGTATTGTGATTTAAACAGAGCAGTGTTTCTGTTTGTTTTAATGAAATATCTTAGTGCTATTTTATTCTGCAACTTTTGTCATTCTTAGTAACAAAATGCAGGTAATTCACTTTCTAAAAATTGGACTATGCCATCAGTGCCTTTCATAATCCTCAATGCCAAATGGCATAATACAATCGTGCACCTTTGCTGCGACTGTCTTGTGGCATCCCCAGCAGCTGCAACAGGTCTGTTTCAAAGTGCATTCAGAGGTGGCTTTTTAACTGTGGGCATCCATGGCTCAAAATATAATAGTGTGCCCCTGCAACGTTGTAGCAGATGATAGACATTTAAAACAGGTAAGGTAGGGTTCAGTGACCTGTTTTCAGTGGGGTTTTTTTGTACATTCAGTGGTGTTTTTACATTGTTTTCAGAACCTTTCAGAATCTGTTTTCCCGTTTGCCCACTTCAAAAAATTGCAGCAAACTATTTTTCTAGTCTAAAGACACATATTAATGTATTGCTTCATTGCGTGCAGAAGTAGGGTAATAATTCTCAGAGCAAAATGTCCGGAACACTTTCCTGAGTATAAGGTTGAATCTGTTAATGCAGTCATATCTAACATTTCTACAAAATTATTGTAGTAAATCTTGCAATACTTTTCCAGGGACTTTGCCCATCCTTGCCCTTTCTTTTCTTCCCATGAAGACTTTGATTTGTGAAAATGACTGTGATGGTATTGAAGCATGAGACTGGACAAAAAGGGGAGCATATTTTTGGTTATAAACTTGTATTTGAGTGAATAAAAAAACCTACCTATCCCTTTTGCTACGAGGGGTTCTCCTTCTTCAACGTAAGACGGCTGCGGAAAGAGAGTATTTGGCAGGATTTCTGTCTTGAACAGCAGAAAAATGACTTGAGAGTGGAAATGTTCCAATAAATATGCTGGCCTAGTATAAAAGGTGCTCCCCTTTTAAACCCAGCAATCTGTAGTGAAATATTCCCTAGAAAGCAAAATTCCAATAAGCGAACATTGCTTGTGGTCTTATGGCTCAGCTTCTGCACTGGGAACATGACAACCTGGGTAAAATCTTGGTAGCCAAATAATTGATCAAGCTTGCCAACCCCCAAAAAAAAAGGGATTGCGTCCGCCCCCATGAAATGTTATGCTGATCACACACATGTATCATTTACTTGTGCCCTGAAAAGCAGCCACAATCTGGGGCTGGGGAGGGCAGTGGGGTCTCCAGGATTGTAAGCTCTCTTGCCACATCTGTTAACCAAGAAAACAATGTAACATTGAATGTGCAATGTTTTTGAATAAGTTGGGGGACAGGAGGGGATGCACTGGGAGAAAGCAAGCTGGCATACATGGAGCGGATTGTGGGGTAGGGATAGGGCTCTTTTCCTATTGTCTGCCAAGTTGCCGCTCTAGCCACCCCTTAACTCCTCCAAACTTCTCCCATCTCCGCTCACTAAGGCTCCACTGGGATAGGTGAATGTGTTTTCCAGTTTAAACTTAGTGGGCACTTTTTCTTTTGGGTGGTGGGGGGGTCACGGGGGTGGGTGCTGTTTTTCCAGTGTTTATCAGATTTAACTGAAAACAGGAAAGCCTAAATTTAGGTCCTGTCATTTTGTAATGGTAGCTACTCCTATTACAAAATTATAAAGCTACAAGCAATTGATATCCTTGTATTGTCGGCTTGGTGAAAGTGACTCATTCATGACTAGGTATATGGTGTAATAAGCTGTCTGAGCTGGCTCTACCCACAACAACCATGTGGGTCCCACTGAAAACTACCTTTGATACCCCTGAGAAGGCCTGCTGCATCTCCTAAGGAACGGAACACTCCCTGAAAGGTCAGCTGGTGCTTCAAAGATAGTCACATCATTATAATAGACACCTGCTTTTGATGTATGCAGTCCTGTGAAGAGAGATGGATTTTGCTTGAGCTTCCATTCTTACTGTCCCACTTCCTGATGGCAAAGCACCCGTCGAGGTCATGAGGGCGAAGGATACTTGATAAAGCATCCAGGATTGTAGCATTAAGAGCCTTACTATAGGCCAGCTTAGTGATATTTTACCGATCTAAGGGGGAGGGCAGAACGATGCTCTGCTTGATTAATTACTGGACAATTCTCGAAGTAGTATCCTGGAACCTTGTTCAGAGTGCAGTCTACTCAAATATCCTCTGCCATAGAGGTGAAGACAGAGCTCCAAGGAAGAGGCAAGCTCTTTTCCCTCACCAACCCTAAGGCATATTTTGGATGACCAGCGAGATGCGCAAAGTCTAATGAGACTACTCGTACAGAGGAACAGCTCCCTGGAGGTGACTGAACCATGATGTGCTCTCTACAAGCCTTCCTGGTTAGGCAGGGCAGAAGAAACCACTCTCCTTGGCCCCAAGAAAAGCCAAGAGAAGCGGTCCAAAGCCAGTGTAAAGCATCACAACATGTTGTACAGTGCTGAACTGACTTCGAGCCACTACAGCAATGCTGCCTTTGGAACTCCAAGTACTAGAATCTGCTTTACTGCCTTTCAGGCAGTGAAAATACTGACTCGGCTCATTGAGATGCATAATCCCATCTCAACTACATGACGTCTCAATCGGTGCCTTGATCCAACAGAAGCAGCTTGACCTGAAAGCAACCTAGACTAGCTTGAAGTCATTGACTTATGTCTTCAATGCGCTCTGGAAAAACATTCTTGGCCAGACTGCTTATTTGACCTGTTGGAAGCCATTGACTCTAACTGTTTCAAACACTGTCTTGATCCACTATGAACCCAGTCCTGAAGCAGACTAATCAATTGGACAGCATAACTTGACTGGCTCGTCTGTAGAAAAGCACCTAAAAGACTGGTCTGATGCAATTAAGCCCTGATGGATAAATAAAAGGTATTTGAAGTCGCCCTGTCTCCATGGTGTTCCTTAATGGACTGTATTTACACGTGTAGCTATGGTTAAGTTGATAATCCCATAGGAAGAGCACTTTTAGGGCGGCTTATAACTTTGCGCCCCCTGGATGAAACCTCACCAAATTTTGCAAGTATATGGCCCACTCCGGATATCTTTGCAAAGTTTGAGGTTTGGTTCTGGGTGCAAAGTTATAGAGGGGGTCCCAAAATGTATTTTTTTCCCCATAGACATAATGGGGGGGGGGAAAAAAAATTTGCTTGCGCCTACAGCCCAAACCGCTGGACGAATTTTCACCATATTTGGGCGGAAGCGGCGGCCTGGTCCCGAAAGCGAGCTTTTGTTCATTTAGTGTAAATCCGTCCAGTAGTGTGTTTTTTTTTTTATGACCAAAATGTAAAGCAAAAAAAAAATTAGTGATATCTGTCCGCTCTGCGGCCACACTTCCCTGTTCGCTCCGCGGACAGGACACTGATTGGCTAATTGTTTTGCGTCATGTCCGTGGACACACAACGTGTTCGCTGATTGGTTGGCGTGAGGTGCGTCAGATTTTTGGAAATGCCCGCCATCTTGGATTCGCGGACATCTGCCGTGGTCCACGAACATCGCGGTAAAAACATGTTAACAACATTGCACTTGTCAAACTTATCAAATAATCTCTGGGGAGGTGAGGGGTGATGAGGATGGGATGGGATATGACTGCAAGAAGCAAAAAAAACGGGTGTTTTTTGCCGCAAAAGTCTGCGAACAGTTTGGATGTTCGCGAACAGTCCTGAGAAGTTCGCACACCTCAGCATTACAGGGTTGATGAAATGAAGTTCTTGGATGGCTTATAACTTTGGCGCCACTTAATGGAACTGCATGAAATCTTGCATGTATATTTCTGAGAATTCTGAGTGAGTATGCAGTGTTTGGTGGGATTCTGTCATGAGGGGGCAAAATTGGAGGGGGTCCCAAAATATTGTAAAGGCTTATAAATGTGGTGCCATTTGACAAATCTGCACAAAGGTTTGCAAAAAGATTAGATTGTAGATCTAGATGTTTTCGTAAAGTCTGAATGGATTTTGTCAAGTGGGGGCTAGGTTATATGACCATTGTATGTGCATACATTTGACACTTTGAAAAATTAAAACGTGTGGATTTCCAGGAAACTTGCGTAAGGAGCATTGGCAAGGACCTACAAGCATGGTTTTGCAAATGTGCCAGTGTTTTATTATTTGACAAGTGTCATAATGTAGCTACAAAAAAATATTCGAAATTAGGATAGTTCTGAAAGGGAAGAAAAATGTGCTTGTGGTAATATGGTCATAGGGTTCTCTTTTTCGCGAAGAGGGGCCCTTTATGGAACCCTCGCCTTCCCTTTCCATGGTGGCCATCTTGGAAAAGTATTTTCCTTCCTACACCGGGACGAAGAAAAATCCTTTTTTAGCACCTCGGGTTCCCGCTTTGGGTCCCTAGGGTGCTAATGGCCCAAATCCCCCATTTCAGGGACTGGAATGGGGGATAATGGTCCAGAGACCTCCAGTCCCTGGAACGGAGGATGAACGCCACAATATTCCCATTAACATAACACAAAATGCAAGTGGAAATGTTGGAAAATCTTATTGGGTCTATATGTACTTTACTGAGAAATATAAAGTAGATGGAGTCTATATATTTTTCAGTTGTATTTTCTAACTGTGAAAGGTGGTTCCTAAAGAAATGTCCTTTTTGTTTTTGGATGTTTTTTTTTTGGCAGGAGATCGGAGAACAAAAGTTGGGGAGGGAAATGAGGGAAGAGGAACCAAACACTAATATGGGGGGTCGGTGGACTAGGGAATATGTTGCGCATGTTATTTCTTAGGTAGGGGGCAGTGTTTCACATGCTCCTTGATTACAGCAGTGGTGGTGGCTCTTGGGGAGGAGGGATGGCATTAGCTGATGCCATTTTAAGATAAATGGTAGTTTTGCTAAAGTATGTACTGTGTACTGGATTGTTAATGGATAATGAGTATGAATAGGTGTTGGAGCTATGCAAGGAAAATTTTGAAGTTGAAAGTTCCTAGATAGAAAATGCAGTTCTGAACTGTCCGTGAAGTAGAGATCTGATCGTGAAGTGCAGACGGGTTCTCGGACACGTCGTCACGCCGCGCGCCAGCGTATGGTCCTTTTGCACTGTCCGGACGGTCCGCTATGAAGTCAGATGTTCGTAGACGTCCACGGATGCAAAACTAGCTGAAATAGTTGCAAGAAGTGTTAAACATGATTCTAGAAGGTGGGAAATGGGAGTTTTAAGGTGACGCTTTGTAAATTAGACACAAATATTGCTATATTGGGTAAGTATGATATTAGTAAGTTGTAGGAAAATAGTATGCACTGGTAAAAACCCATGAAATTCGATGAAAAAACTTTGTTAAAAGGGCGTTATGGTTACAAGTAAAATCAAAAAAAACAGAAATTTGCCAGTTATGGTAAGCTAAGCAACCATAACTCGCGCCACCACATGCACTGCTAAGACTAACACCCAGGACATCAAAGATGACATCACAAATGTACATTTACCCTTCATGAAAACTCTGTACAAGGGATTCTTATTGTAATGTTAATAAAGTGTCAAGGATCATTGGAATAAATATCGTGAGGTACGTAGTGCATTAAGCAATGCATAAATCCAAATAGCATTGTATTATGAAGTTTTTTCCAATATACTAAAATACACATGTAGTAACATGGGCATAGGGTGCCGCAGACAAGATGGAGATGCAATATTAATAATCTTGCCATGTTAAATACTAAAATGATAAATGCTTTCTTATTAGTTTTTCATACTGTGAATTTAATAAGTACCTAATAAACCCACTTACTACATACATTATTGCATTACTGTACACAAAACACAAACGCATACAAATATGAGCATATACAGGGAAAGTAAAGTAACCTGATTATCTTCATGCACAGAAATGATTGCTCTGTTTCAAAGCTACTACTTCCCTATGTATAACTATCACATATTGTGACTAGGCCCTAAGGAAAGTAGTGTAAGTGCAATGTGTACAAATATGAGAATATCCAGGGAAAGTACAGTAATAACAAAACAGAACTATGAGACCGTGTTGAGAACCTTCCTAATCATCTTCATACATAGAAAGGATTGCTGTCTTCCAAGTCTGTGTTTTCCCCTTTGTATATGTTTCATATGCTGTGAGTGGACCCTAAGTGAATGACTGCAAGAACATGTTTGAAGTATAAATCTACAAATATCATACTTTTTGAATTTTTAGTTCCTGACAGTTACTGGCCTAGATATATCAGTAAAGGAAAAAAGAGCCAGACATGTGATGTCATCAATGACATTTGTGATATCATCTTTGATGTCCTGGGTGTTAGTCTTGGCAGTGCAGGGCGGTGGCGCGAGTTATGGTTGCTTAGCTTACCATAACTGGTGAATTTCAGGGGTTTTTCAATTTTACTTGTAACCATAACGTCCTTTTTAGCAATGTTTTTTTTACTGATGTATATATTTTTACACATATTGTATAGCTGAAGTAAATTACAGGTAACTGAAAAATCAACCAGCACCTCGATCAACCTATTATTATTGGACCAGAGGGGAACATTCCACACTACAACATTCCACACCTGCATCACTTGCATATCAAACCCTAGTCAGAAAATAACACTGGCGTTTTCTGCTGAAATCTTTACCAGAGCACCACTTTATCTTAAGTCTTCTTTCTGTTGTCTCCCTTACATGGGGAGGCCAGTAGTGCTTGGTGTGCATTTTGAATCCTTTTAATCGCATTTCATATTTTACCATGTTTGAACATTGTTATTTTGGAATGAAAGTACTTTTGTTTGGTTTTCATCAGAACCAGCTTGCAGCCCTTGAGGATAGTTGCCTTCGCTCGACCTGTGCTATCCTAAGACTAAAGCGGTATAATTTGAATCCCCGCTAGGTTAAAAGTAAAGTTGGGATGATCGGGAATTGTATTAGTTTCTCTTCCCTGTACTCATGCAGAGCAGAAGCAATTTCATCACACCTCAAACTCTACTTTTATTTTCCTCAAACGTTTTGCTTATTCTAGCAAATTATTGCACCTAGGTCATTTCTCCTTTAAGCCATGCAAGGACTGCAGAGAATCCATGTTGGTGTATGACCTGCACATGCTCTGCCTTTGGTGCTTGGGTCCAGACCAGAACACTGAATCATATGAACCCATGCATCCAAAGGTCTTCAGAAAACATGCCACATAGCTTTCCACAAAGGCAGGAAGACCCAACTCCAATCTCCTGCTTTTTTTAAGCCTTCAAGATACAAGTCTCAGTTGGTCATGAAGACCACAGACCTTAAGCTTCCCAAACTGGGAAGAATGCGTGAAGAAAGAGCAGAAGCTGCACCACATGTCACATTTATCTAGTGACTCGTGGAAGTGCCACCTTCGCCATGCTCTTGGAAGCTCCATCGCCACTCCCACTTCAGTAGTCTGCCTCTGATTCCAAGGAGTAATTTGCTACAATGTATGTAGAGACTCTTAACCCCAACATCTGAACCCCAAACACAGAGAGTGGGATTTGATTTAATTGTATTTGCACTTTCAACTTATTAGGACTTTCGTGAGAAAATACAAAAGTCAAAACATGAACAAATAAAATGCTCAAAGATACAAATGCAAACTGCAACATCATATTTAACAAAGTTAAACACTATTAATGGAAAAGAACCATAGCCCACATTAGGAGTAGCTACTGGGGAGACCAGGGAGAAGGAAAATAGTCTGTGACTCCTAGCAAACAGCCCCAGAAATCCTGAGATGCCATGAGACCTAGTGCGCAGAGGCTGCTGATTTTTATTGCACAGTAGCCGAGCCACATGGATGAATCTTGCAGTTTCTTCTGTAATGTTTCTCTCAAAGTCCACCAAAAGAAAAGACAGGGCAGTGATTATGTTGTCGGCAAAGCCCTCTTTCCTTACAAGGGGACTAATGATATTCGATCTTACAGGGTCATTAGCTAGCAATGTGGAAAACCTTGCTTCATGTTATTCTCAGCTCTGCCTCACACATTTTGCATGTTGGACTCAAGCAGTTCCATTTATTAATGGTATGAGCTAGATTATCTCCTCTGGCCAGGGCAATGAGGCATCTGATCTGGGGATTGGTATTGATGGACAGATAATGTTGGTAGTCTCCACCTGCCACCAATAAATCTTCCCAGCCTATATGATCTAAACCGACCAACTCTTTGACCCTTGATCTTATTCCTTTTGACAGCAGAGATCCATGAGAAATCACGGCATGGTGTGGAGGGTCCAAAATGACGCCTAGACTCCACTCTGTAAGGTCCACTGACAATGGTTCTTTACAAGGAAATTAAAGATTGGGAAAAATGTTCTTGCCATGCAAAGTCCACCAAACCCGCTGGTCTGCTTAAGCGTCCTTTTGAGGGCATATCTCGCTGGGGAGTCCATTACCCTGCTCTGTTCTTTGTTAGCCAACATCTGCATGTAGTGCAGCAGATGGAAAACCTTTACGTAAATCTAACTGTTTCCAAAAATTCCATTCACAGATAACAACTCGGGTACAAGTCTTGTCAAGACCCCATAGCTCAGTGACATGGGCCACTGAACCTCCAAATTTCCTATGGAAAACTCTTTATTTCAGGGCCAAAATTATAATTGAATTTACGGGCAAGGCGTGTTATGGCTATCCCTGTAATTGCTGCTTTTTTTATGCTGACTCCACGTAGGCTTTCCAGGCGAAGTTATAATCGATAATTTTTGCCAAGTACTTCAATCCATCATCCACCACAGTGGATTCACCACCCAGATTAAAATGGGGCTTAAATTTACTGCTACAGCGACTATAAAACCATCACTTTGGACTTTGCCCCCTAAACCATTGAATCCTGAATGAATCAGTTTGTTTTTACCCGCTTTAATTGGGCTCTGAGCACATGTGGCATCCTACCAAGAAGGACCTAGTCGTCTGCATAAAGCAACATTGGCACCTGCTTCCTACCTATACTAGAACCTCTTTCGCTGCAGTTTCTACATATTTGGGCATGTCATTTATTTCCGGTCAGAAAAGGACCTGGGCAAATCAGCAACCTGGCTTAACACCTATGCCTGTTTCTATTTTTTGTTTGTGATGGCCATGGGGACCAAACTTAATTTGTTCTGAGGTATTCGAATGGAAGGTCCTGGTTATCCAGGAAAGAGCTGTCTATTCTATGTTTGCCAACTTTACAAAGAGCCACTCCCTAACCACCAGATCGAAGGCAGAGGAAAAGTCCAGGAAAGCTGTGTAAAAAGCCCAAGCAGTGGGAAGAGTTCTGACAGAACTTTTTGATGTTTTTGCCAAGGTTCAGGCAGTTTCCGCCACCATGCCAGGATTGTCGGGCCTTAAAATGCCCCTCTTCAGTCCATCACAGCATGACCAGGATCTTGCTTGAGGTGCCTAAGTTGGGGGCAGATCCCTCTGCTGCAAATCTCTGCCTTCTGACGGTTCCATGTAATACTGTCGCTGTGAAAACCTAGTCTGGTTCTGGTGACTTTTTCTTGGCTACCAAAATTCTTTCCCCAAATATTCTAGTATGGGTATAATTATGTTATTTGGGCAAAGTGTTTGGTAGCCTGGAGGGTGCATCATTAATACATTTTTAAAAGAACGTCTCCAAACTGACGACTTTTTTTCATGGAGAAATTACCCGATACCCTTATGACGTAGTGGTACAGTTGCCCCAGAATCAGTGTTAATTTGCACCGCTTAGTCTGAAGTGCAGGTGAACCAGTAGTTCTGGCCACTCTTGTCCAAAGTTGTGCAGATCTTTAACATGTGTAATACAATGCCTTTTGGGCTACAGTCCATGGAGAAAGATGAGGTGCAGGACGTCCATGCATAACTACAGTGAGGACCAGCGTCTGCCTGTCCTTGCTACCTCATTTGAACATTTGACATGGGGGGGGGGAATACCCCACAAACTGAGGGGTCACCCACTCATCGGGAACACTTATGCAAGCAAACACAAAAGGAATGAAATTGAAGTCTGCTTTAATTGCAACACGATTCAGAATGCCTCTTGCATCATTTGTGCGAAAGGCCCAACTTGACTAAGCAAGGTAATGAGCGGCCTGCATTGCAGGAATATTGGTATCGGACAATATGCAGAGGATTAAGCAATATTCCTGGTAGGAAGAAAAGAATATTGGGAGGTTTTCAAAAAGTGCATAGATCTGACACATTGTGTGAAGTGCCAGTGGTTTCTGTTTCAGACACTTCAGTGCAGTTGAATGACCCATTGAATTAATTCAAAATGATACATTACCTATGTGCAGTTTATGAACATTGATTTGAACCAATCATTGACTGGTGAGCGGCAGTGTTATAATTAGAATGTTCTGTTATTCAAAATTCAAGTTGTGTATAGCTTGGTCTATATAGGTGTGTGTGTGTGTGTATAATGTGGTTGAGATTTAATCAGACTTCTTGGCTAGATTGAATTGAAGATGGATAATGGTCAATCTCTCCTACGGTGTCCGGTCAAATGGTCGAAAATAAAAGATCGAATGACCATTTGATCGAAGTAAAATGGTCGAAAAAAAAGGTAGACTTTTTTTTTTTTTAGTTTTGGTTAAATATTTTTCATAAAGAAAAAGGGGGGTTGGGGAGGGGAACCCCCCATAAAATAAAAACATTCGACCATTTTACTTCGATCAAATGGTCATTCGATCATTTGGTTTTCGACCAAATGACTGGTAACCTCTCCTACACTATCCTGCCCTCACCAAATGGCTTCTCTCATGTGCGAGTTGCAGCCTATTACATATTTACTCTTTGGTGTCACATCTATAGTTATGGGGAACAATGCCGAACAGACCAGATGCAGAACTGCAGTGCACAATCTGGTGACTGAAGTGTATGGCACCAGATATACTCCTGGAGGATATTTCTAAGGTGAGGAATCTCTGGACGGAAGGAATACATTAGAAATGCATGTTCTGATTCTTACTGTTTAAAAGGCATATCCACGGTCTGTTAGTTAAAAGGCAAAGGGATTTGCAAAGGAGTGACCATTTTGAAAGTCTCCCCTGCTAGGTGGCTGTTGAACTCCAAATCAAAAATTGTCCACAACTCATTTTCCAATTTAAGCTTAAGAAAGAAGGTGACAATGTAAACCCTCAAATCTCAATCTGTGGCATTTTTCTGGAGCAGCTTGGGAAATATATTTTGCTAGAGTGGATGAAAGCTGTGGAACAATGAACCATTGGAGGGGAGGGGCTGGGTTTATAAACCCTGTCCCTTCTTAGCCACAGAGATTGTACAAAGGTCAGTTGAGATTTTACTTGCATGCAAATAGATGAAGGGTAAGACTTGCCTCCGATCTGTCGTACGTTTGGGCCAAGAGAATGTCACCCATGGAAGAGATGGGAGGGGACCGATTTAAGAACAATTTTGCTGATCATTCTCTTCAGAGGTGGTAGCACCAGCTGTGATATACCTCTGTTCCTGATGGGCTTGGAACTTCTAAAGCCCCAAAAGGCATGGTAAGGGTATAGAAACAGTGAAGGCAATGATTGTGATTGTTGATATAGGCTTGACCAACAGTGTTGTTGGTTTGCTCTTTTGATAAACTGCTTTCCCATCCCTTAAAGGATGATCCTAAGTGGAGTTGGAGGAAGTCTTAGTGAGGGCATGGACTTTGCTGATTTCACCCCTTATACTTGTCGGCCGTTACCAGGGACACTCTAAACCGAAGTTCGGTACACCCCTAGTTCATTTATCGGCTTAGGACAAATACTTTCAGGAACATTCACTCTAAGCCAAAGTCCACTTTCCATATTTTAGCTGTAGACTCTGTTTCAGAGGTGATGACCAATCAGATTATTGGCTGCTGCAGCCTTCCCCAGGCAGTATTTCGCTCATGGAGTCTCCAAAGGTAATCCTTGGAAACTCTGAGCAAATTACGTCACTGCAAACCAGTTAAGGTGGTGTACACCTTCACATGTGTGCAGAATGTATTTTGCTCACTGGGGTCTCCAATGATTTCCTTTTACAGACCACATGTGAACAAAATACTGCCAGGGAAAGAAGCTTTCTTATTGGCTGCTGCAGGCTTCCCAGGCAGTATTTTCTAAAAAAAAAAAGTAAATCCTTGGAGTGTCTATGAGCAAAATGTATTCTGCACACCAATGCTGGTGGCACGTTATGGAAATCGTGCAGCATTTTCCTGTGGATACATGAACATTTTTCGGGATACGTTTAATAATTAAACCAATCAGAATATGTGCATGTATCCGTAGGAAAGTGCAATGCCATTTCCATAATGTGCCTTCACCAGTATATTAAACTAGAACAGTGCTGGATGCAATGTACTTCTAGCAGTATATCCTATACATGTATGTTTCCAGATGCCATTTTAATACGTTCTGTTCACCCCCCTTGTTCAGCATACAAGGGAACGTGAACCTATGGGTCGATGCTCCTTTACTCTACCACACTTCTTTTGGACCTCTAAACCCACCCCCACCACTTGGTCTGACTTTCCCTGAACCACCAATAATGTTTAGATTTTCTTGATTAGTGAAACATGCATTTATTTTTTCATTTGTTACACACCCAGACCCTGGGGTATCACGGCGTGGTTACAGACCTCTTGAAGGTATTGGTATGCATAGGCATTGGTTAAGCATAAGATACAAAAACATTGCAAAATCATTGGTATTGCAAGGTCATTTAAAAATCAATACAATTGTAAAGGTTCCATCCGTGTTTTCATTTGTTTTTGGAACAAGGGGAAGGAGGTATCTTTTTTGATGTAGATAGGGAGGGAATTCCAATGTTTGGGGGCTAGGACATATAAGCTTCTACCCCTCTGCGTTGTTGTTGTACCACCAAGGTGTCACAACATTTTGGCTGTAATTAGATCTTAGGGATCTGGCGTATTTTTTTTTTTTTTTATTTATTTTTTTTTTTATTTTTTTGTAGAACATCGTTCATGTAGAGTGGTGCTTTGGTAGTGATGCATTTATGCATGATGCACAATGTTTTGAAAATTATCCTTGGTTTGACGGGTAGCCAGTGGGCGTCCTTCCTAGCCTTGGATATATGGTAGTGTTTTTTTTATCCCTAGTGCTGCTCTTAAAGCTTTACTTTGCAAAAGCTGTAGTTTGTTCAGGTTAGTGGTGGAAATCGCTGCAAGAAGTACATTACAGTAGTCCAATCAGGATAAAACCAGAGCTCCGGCCAAGGTGAGGCAATTAGTTGGGGTCAGGAATTGTCGACTTAACGCTATAAGTTTTGATGTATATGCTGTGGATGATGTGAGTGTGCTGATATGTTTGGTCATTGTGAGATTGGCATCTAAGTATACTCCAAGTGTGTTCACCTGTTTGCGGACAGGGATCATGGTGCCATCAATTTTGATAGAGGAATAGTCTTAGTGGAGGGTCTCTATTTTCTTAGGGGTTCCAACGATGAGGACTTCTGTCTTTTCATCATTGAGACAAAGGTTGTTTAGCGCCATCCAATTTTTTATGATAGAATACATTTTGTTGATGGTTAGTCTTGGTTGTAGTCTCCTGTGATGGGAATGAGGATCTGGGTGTCATCTGCAAAGTTGGTGTAGATGACACCCATATTGTCCAGGGCGGAGAAGAGTTTATTGTAGGCGTTATATAGTGTGGGAGAAAGACATGAACCTTGGGGGCTCCTATAGGTACTTGTATGCGGTCAGCAGCTTCCTTGTCTATGGCTACTCTGGAGGTTCGTTCAGCAAGGAAGGATTTAACCCACTTGGTGGCATTATTCGAAAAGTTGGTTAGGGAGGTACATAGTTTATCATCTACAGGGTCAAATGCTGCGGATAGATCTAACCGCAATAGGATGCAGAGTTTCCCTGAATATCTAATGGTGTCCATATGGTTTTTCAAATCTAGAAGCACTGTTTCAGTGCTCTAGTTCAGCCTGAAACCTGATTGTCTAGTTCCCAGAAGTTTATTTTGTTCAAGATGGGATTGAATTTGCGTGCAGGCTATGTTGTCAATGAGTTTCAGGAGGAAGGGGGACTGTTATTGGGTGATAGTTTGTGGGTACCGTGGGGCCAATGGGGTGACACAGGCTGCTTTGATACTTGCTGGAACTATATTTGTATTGAAGGAGGCGTTGGTAATGGTGGGGGCAAAATAGGGAGCACACTTTCACTAGTTTATATGGGATACTATCTCCTTTGCAGTTTGAAGCTTTCAATTTAGATAAGGTGTTGAGTACCATTTCTTGGGTGACTGGAACAAAATGGAATGGAGTATTAGACTTTTCAGAGGAGGTGATGGATGGAGGTATGGGTGTATTTTTTTTCTGCTAGTGATTGTCTTTTAGTGAGGATTTTGTTTTGTAGTTTTTGCTGAAAGTGCGTCTTGGATGGTGGTGCACCATTCTTTACTGACGTTGGTGGGGGTCGTGTTGGGGATGGGATTTTCTATTTCCCGAAGGATGGCGAAAAGCTTTGGAATCTGAGGCGGCATTACTAATGCGTGTGCTGTAGGCATTAGCTCTGTGTGAAATGATGACTGATTTGTATGTTTTGTTGGCTTTCTTGAAGGCTTTGGCATAATCTGGGGGGGGGGGTGTTTGATGTGGGCATGTTACGCTCACCTGGCTCCCACAGGGGCGTCGGTCGGACCCAGACAGCTGCGTTCTCCACCCACGTGATGCGTAGTGCAGCGATGACTGACTGGATCTGCCCTCCTAATCTTGTCTGCTTAACCCGTAGAAATATTCTCCTGCAAGTGGAGAGATGGATTTAGCCACTTGTGGATTCAAATGATGGCATCCCCACAGTCCTCCCCAACTATCCCCTCCGAAATGCCCTCACAGCAATCTCACCTTATATTCTTGAAAGATGAGCTCTCCATCCTGTGTGGATTTGCAGGGGCGCGTCAATTCCAGTTACTTCACTGGTTTGAAGACTGGGGAGAGTTCCGGAGAGTATTGACTCTGAGGTTCCTGGTGAGGACCAGTAAGTATTAAGTTCATAGAGTTCAATATGTCCGATGTTCACTCTTGTTCCCCCCCTTCCTTTCTTGTCTTGCAGCTGGCTCGTGAAAAGATGCTCTTGTGGCAGCTGGTGGTGCTCAGGTAAGAGTCTGTATTACCCGGCGCTGTCCGGTAAATGTTGCACGAGGAAAATGTGGTGTTTTGTCTCTTTACAGATGCGGCATGTGAAAATATGGAGAGTCACAAAAGGATGCCTCCGGTGGTAAATCAGGTAAGTCTATGGTGGTAAGAATTATATTTGTTGGTTCCCTCTGCTCACCTTGTGGTGTTCTTTTGTCTCCTAGGTGCCGAGGTTCGGCGAAGAAATGATGGAGGCAGCGCCGACCCGAAGGAAGCTGTGAAGACTGGTGAGTATGGCACGGCGCTGCAGCTGGAGGTGCGGCGCGTGCAGAAATGATTATCTTTACAGGTCTGGAGACGAGATGGATCCAGAATCAGGTGTGGAATAGAAATAAGTTTGTTTTCTAACCTTGTCCCTTTCTTTCCTCTTTGTTTTAGGAGCTCCAGATTCGAGGCGGGCGTGGCAGAAAACTGGATGCAGACTGCAGGCACGGTGAGTGTTACGCTGCTGGATGCAGAATAACGGGAAGCGTGTGTTGCTGGTCGGGTGTGGTTTAAATAGCCTCAAAAGTAGTCCCAGGTAAGAAGTCCCTAGAACCACGCCCGAGTAAAAAATAGTCCCTGTAGAAAAATAGTCCCTTTCAGGCTTCATGTTGGATTGGAGTCATTTGCAGCATTGTCTGCCTGAGGTAAGTAATGACTATGAGCATGGCGCCTAAGGCGCCAGGACTGAACCCAGATACCCCCTAGCCGGGGCTGCTGAGGTTTTACTAAATGTCTAGATGCCTGCTCCCGGGGCTGATGGACTTGGTCCGGATGCCTGGGGGTAGGCATGACAGCACCCTCCTCATCCCCCCAAATGCCCCTAATAAAGTTGTTCTTCCCCCTGGGCCCTGGTTTGTCTGGGAAGTTCCGATGGAATCTTTTCACCAACCGAGGTGTATGGACGTGGTCACTAGGTTCCCATGACCTTTCTTGTGGTCCGTAGCCCTTCCAATCGATTAAAGTTTTGATTTAACCATCTTGGAGTCCAGGATATTTTTTACCTTGAATTCAGGTTCTCCATCTATCAAGATGGGGTCGGGTGGTTTGGTTAATCTTGTTCCTGGTTGAACTGGTTTTAAAAGTGAGACATGAAAGACAGGATGAATGCGCATATTGGAGGGTAATTCCAATTTTGACGGCTACCGGGTTGTTAATGGCCTTAATAGTGTAAGGTCCCAAATATCTAGGGTTAAAAGTCTGAAATCCCTTCAGAGGTATGTGTTTTGTAGCCAGCCTAACTTGATCCCCCAATCTGGTATTGTGGAGTTTCACTTCTATGTTGATCAACATTTTTCTTATATTTCTCTTTTGCTTGTTTCAAATGTTCTGTTGCCTCTTTAAAGGCTTGCGTAATAGTAGACTGCAAATGGCTAACTGCAGGCATTTCTAAATACTGAGGCGAATCTAGTTCTGAGGTTCGAGGGCGATGTCCATATGTGGTATAAAAGGGGCTTTGTCCGGTTCCTGAATGTACAGAGTTATTGTATGCATACTCGGAAATCCATAAAATATCTTTCCAATTACTTTCGGTCTGCTGAAGCATGCAACGTAGGTACTGTTCAAGGGTCTGGTTTGTCCTCTCCTTCTGACCATCGGTCTGGGGATGGTGACTGGTTGATAACCTCATGTCGATTTGCGCCAGTTGACAACATTTCTTCCAAAAATGTGAAATGAATTGACTACCTCGGTCAGAGACCAATACGGAAAGAAATCTGTGTATTCGAACAATATTTTCGAGGAACTCCTTGGCCAGAATTGAAGCAGAAGGTAATCCCATTAGAGGAATAAAGTGGGCCATCTTGGAAAAATTATCCACAATAACTAGACTGGTGTTACCTCCATTACATGGAGGTAGATCTGTAATAAAATCTAACAATAAGGTGTGCCATGGTGTAGGTGGAATATCGAAAGGTTGTAAGAGGCCAGCTGTTTTTTTCTTCTGACTTTTGTTTTGGGCGCAAATGCCACAAGACATTACAAATCACTTTGTCTTTTCGCCAGGTGGGCCACCAGAATTGTCTCTTAATTTTAGCTTCAGTTTTTGCGATACCTGGGTGTCCTTCCATCAGGGTGTCATGATAATTGGAGATGACTAGTTCTTGTGGTAGAAATAGTCGCCCTTGATAATAAGGTAGGTCATTGATGACTGAGTAGTCCGGGCCTTTCTTCACCCAGTCCAGCAGGGCTGTTTGATCGAAGAGTTGTTGAATCTTTGCTTGAATATCCTCTAGTGTCTGTAGAGTGGTTATGCCAAGAATTCGTTGTTCTGAAATTATAGGCACCGGTTCCGGGTTCGCATATGTTTCTCCCTTCCCTATTCGGGATAAGGCATCTGCCTTGCCCTTTTTACAACCTGGTCGATAAGTGATCACGAAATTGAACTCTGCAAAGAACAATGCCCATCGAAGTTGACGCGACGATTAGGCCTTGGCTGTTTTTAAATACTGCAAGTTACGATGATCGGTGATTACCGTAATGGTATGCCTGGCACCGAGAAGATAGCCTTGAAGGCGGATTTGATGGCTAATAATTCTTTATGGGTAACTGCATAGTTTAACTCGGGTGCCGAGAACTTTCTGGACCAAAATGCTACTGGGTGAAGTTGACCGGTTTCAGGATCCTTCTGGGACAGGACAGCTCCCATGGCTAAACTGGATGCATCAGTTTCAACTATGTATGGAAGTTCGGGCGTGGATGCTTGAAGACTGGTGCAGATGTGAATTTCGCTTTCAGCTCTTAGAAGGCCTTTTCAGCTTCTTCGTTTGTTTTTTCGCAAAAGTGCTGTGATAGGGTGTACAACATGTGAGAAATCCGAAATGAATCGGCGGTAGAAATTAGCAAATCCTAGCATGCTTTGTACCCCTTTAACTGAACTGGGTGATGGCCACTTGAGGATTGCGTCCACCTTTCAAGAGTCCATTCAGACTCCTTTTGGAGTCAGGATAAATCCAAGGAATTGAACTTCCGTAGCATGAAAAAATCATTTTTCCAATTTTGCATATAACTTGTGCTGGCGTAGTTTCTCAAGGACTGCACGAACGTGCTTCACATGGTCTGATTCTGAAGAGGGGTACACTAGAATATCGTCTATGTATACAACAACACAGACGTCAATGAGTTCACGAAGGACATCGTTCATAAAATACTGGAAGGCTGCTGGTGCATTGCACAACCCGAAGGGCATCACCTGGTATTCGAATAACCCGTACTTGGTGCGAAAAGCAGTCTTCCATTCGTCGCCTTTCTTTACACGTACCAGATGGTATGCCCCTCGGAGATCTAATATAGTGTAGATGCAAGTGTCCTTTACTTGGTCTAGTAATTCGGGGATCAGAGGCAATGGGTATCGGTTCTTAACCATGATCTGATTTAATGCGCGGTAGTCTATGCACGTTCTGAGGTCGCCTTCCTTTTCAGGCACAAAGAACAAAACTGAAGATGCAGTGGTCTTGGATGGACGAATGACGCCATTAGCAAGGTATTGGTCCAAGTATTGTCGTAGGTGAAGTTTTTCGGGTTCTGTCAGGGCGTAGATCCTACTACATGGAGGTTGTGCACCGGGTATGAGATCGATTTGACAATCGTATGATCTGTGAGGTGGTAGGGTGTTTGCCTGTTCCTTTTGGAAAACATCCTGGAATTCTTGATATTCCTGAGGTAACTGCACGACTGGAGTAGCGACTGTGGCCAGGCCTTGGTTCAAGGGTTTTTTTGGGTAACAAGTATGTGCACAATCCGGGAAGGTTATTCTCTTCTCTCGCCAATCAACACAAGGATTATGTGTTTCCAACCAAAGTATCCCAGTATTATTTGGAACTGCGGGGCTTTGATTAAATCAAACACAATAGTCTCTCGATGCCCATCCTGACCCAATAGTGTCATCTCTGCGGTGGAATGAGTTACAGGCCCAGAGGCAATTTCAGTTCCATCGACTGTGGTGATGACATCCGAAGTGGTCTTTTTGCAGAGCTAGATTCATCCTAGAAGTCAACTCGTGGTCCACATAGTTTCCTATGGCCCCGCTATCAATGTATGCCCTCACTGTGTGCATACGTGATGGCTGCCTTGGATCTATAAGGACCATTGGTATGATGAAGTGCGAGGTCTGAGTATCCTTCTTCAAGCTCGGCAAGCGGACCTCTACGCTTGTCGGGCGTGGTCGTTTCCCGAATCAGGCTCTTTGATTTTTATCAGCAACTCCTACCTTTTTTAAGATGTTTTTATAGGGCAATCCCGTAGAAAATGTCCTGAGGCCCCACAGTACAGACACAATTGCATCTGCCGTCTTCTTTCGCTTTCCTTTTGAGTTAAGGGTCCCTTGACTCCCACCCCCCCGATCTGCATCGGTTCTGATGCATCTGTTCCTTTTGAGGGTAACATTGGGTTTAACCAATACCCGATTCTCAAACTAAGCTCGATCAGCCTTTCTATTCTGAAGTCGGTGGTATAACTGGACCACTAAGTCTATATATTCTTCACAATCCTGAGGTGGATTCACAACTTCGGCCAAAACGTCTTTGAGTTCACCCGAAGTCCATGATGAAATAATGTAATTAGTTTTACCTCTGGCCATCCGGTTTCCACCACTAACCTATTGAAATTGGCGATATAGGTTAGTAGATCCTGGTTACCTTGTAATGATAAGTTCGTTGTCCAGGGCCTGTCCCTGTGAATGTCTGGCAAATAGTCTTTCCATGCTCAATTGAAAACCTTGAAAATCCCGAAGAAGAGGGTCATCTGGTTAACTAATGGAGTTGACCAATCCGCTGCGCTGCCACTAAGATATGATGGTACAAAGGCTACTTTGGTTTGGTCATTCGGAAAAGCTCCAGATCTGCATAAAAAGTGCAAGCGGCATTGGTTCATAAACACTGCAAACTTTTTTGGGTCCCCAGCAAAACGTTCGGGTGGAGCAAAAGGAATGCTCCCTGGTAGAACCACTTGCACAGGATTACTCGAAGAAACAGGAGTTGGATTCCCCCCGAGTCCAGGTAATGGTGTTTGCCCAGCTTGGTTTTGCTGTAATTATCTAGCAAGATAATCAGTGCGCTCCTTTGATACAATCAGTTCTCTCCTGAGGGCATTAGTCTCTTGGCGCGCGGAGTGCACTTCTGCCCTAAGTTCCCCTAACAATAGGGCTAGTTGGTTGGTTTCTGAGGTTTCCAGAACGCCCGGGTGGGGATTTGTAGATAGGCTTCGCATTCTGTTACGCTCACCTGGCTCCCACAGGGGCGTCGGTCGGACCCGGACAGATGCGGTCTCTACCCAAGTGATGCGTAGTGCATCAATGACTGACTGGATCTGCCCTCCTAATCTTGTCTGCTTAACCCGTAAAAATATTCTCCTGCAAGTGGAGAGATGGATTTAGCCACTTGTTGATTCAAGTGATGGCACCCCACAGTCCTCCCCAACTAATCACCTCCGAAATGCCCTCATAGCAATCTCACCTTATATTCTTGAAAGATGAGCTCTCCATCCTGCGTGGATTTGCAGGGGCGCGTCGATTCCAGTTACTTCACTAGTTTGAAGGCTCGGGAGAGTTCCGGAGAGTATTGACTCTGAGGTTTCTGGTGAGGACCAGTAAGTATTAAGTTCATAGAGTTCAATATGTCCGATGTTCACTCTTGTCCCCCCCCTTCCTTTCTTGTCTTGCAGCTGGCTCGTGAAAAGATGCTCTTGTGGCAGCTGGTGGCGCTCAGGTAAGAGTCTGTATTACCCAGCGCTGTCCGGTAAATGTTGCACAAGGAAAACGTGTTTTGTCTCTTTACAGATGTGGCACGTAAAAATATGGAGTCACAAAAGGATGCCTCCGGTGGTAAATCAGGTAAGTCTACGGTGGTAAGAATTATATTTGTTGGTTCCCTCGGCTCATCGTGTGGTTTTCTTGTCTCCTAGGTGCCGAAGTTCGGCGAAGAAATGGAGGCAGCGCCGACCCGAAGGATGCTGTGAAGACTGGTGAGTATGGCGCGGCGCTGCAGCTGGAGGTGCGGCACGTGCAGAAATGATGTTTACAGGTCTGGAGACAAGATGGATCCAGAACCAGGTGTGGAATAGAAATAAGTTTGTTTTCTAACCTTGTCCCTTTCTTTCCTCTTTGTTTTAGGAGCTCCAGATTCGAGGCAGGCGTGGCAGAAGACTGGATGCAGGCTGCAGGTACGGTGAGTGTTACGCTGCTGGATGCAGAATAACACAAAGCGTGTGTTGCTGGTCGGGTGTGGTTTAAATAGCCTCAAAAGTAGTCCCAGGTAAGAATTCCCTAGAACCACACCCTAGTAAAAAAATAGTCCCTGTAGAAAAATAGTCCCTTTCAGGCTTCATGTTGGATTGGGGTCATTTGCTGCATGGTCTGCCTGAGGTAAGTAATGACTGAGCCTGGCGCCTTAGGCGCCAGGACTGAACCCAGATGGCCCCTAGCCGGGGCTGCTGAGGTTTTACTAAATGTCTAGATGCCTGCTCCCGGGGCTGATGGACTTGGTCCGGATGCCTGGGGGTAGGCATCATGACAGTTCTAGGGAACATTTGGGTCTTCTCAATGATATTAGTTCTTCATCAAGTCCTTTTTGTTGGTTCAATTTGTTTTAAATTATATGGGTGCTACTTCCTTGATGGGGAGTGTGAGGCATTTGTGGTGGTAGTAGTCGGCAATGATACTTGAGTCATTACTATTGGTATGGTTTCAAGAAATTTGTTGTGGGTCAGTGCAAATCTCTCTACCATGAGTTTACGGGAGTTTCTGGATTCGATAATGTCGGTGGTTTTAATTTTAGAAGGAGGAGGTTCATCGTTAATGAGGGTGAGGTGGATGCAATGATCTGTCCAACTGAGTGGATTAATTACGTATATGTTAATATTGGTATTAAGTGTTAAGATCCAGTCCAAGATTCTACCTTTAACATCTGTTGGACCATTCACCTGCTGAGTGAAATTCATGTCCTTGAGTGCTGAATGTAGATTGTCAGCTTTGGGGTCTAGGTCATCATTAAATCCTAAATTCAGGTCTCCAAGAAAGCTACATTTAGTGTTGGGTTTGATGCGGGGTATGAGGAGTAGTGAGATGTCAGTTTCAGGATGGCTAGTGGTAATGGGCATTCTGTATGCCACTATAATGTTAATTGTGGTTTTCTCATTCATGGCCAGTTTGACAAACAGAAGTTCATAACCTAGTATGTCTTCAATTGGGCTAGATCTAGGTTGTATATTGTTTCTGGCTATGATAGCTACACCACCTCTTGTGGTGTGAGTTCTATCGGCTCTGAGGATGTTATAGTGAGGAGTGCGGGGGGTAAAGCTAGTGCAAGTAGGGGTCCCGATGCTCTGTGGAGCCAGGTTTCTGTTATCAACAGGTCTAGGTTATGTTCCGTGATAAGGTCGTGAATTTCAATGGCATGTGCTCAGAGAGCAAGCGGTTTGAGGGCACTTTTGAAACTGGACAATGGCAATGTCAAAGATGTGCTAGGTTTTAGTGGTTAAAGGATCTTGGGGGTTTTGGTGGTAGTCTGGATTGTAGGCATCCTGCACGTCTTGTTTTTTGGTTGCTGGAAGTTGTTTGGGTTGGATATTTGTGATGTCCTATGCATGATGGTGGGGTGTGTAAATGGTTTGTGTGCATGATCTAAGGCGCAATGTTCTATTTGTACCACTAATAGGGTAGGATTTTGTTAGAACTATAGCGTCAGAGGTTTCATTGGTGGAGGCAAGTTCTCTAGCGGTGATGAAAGTGGTTGGGTTGAGGTCGTGTGTGAGGCTAGTGAGCGTGGGAAATGGTTGGTTGGTTTGTTTGGGAGGAAAGGAGTAGGGCATGGTGTTGGCAAGTGTCTGGGGCATGCCAATCTGGATAGGCCATTTCTAAAGGCTAGAAAGTAGTTACCAGAGCACGGGGTGTTACTTGGAATTAGGCAATATGGGAAGATAATAATAGCCAACCTAACCTGGTTGGAAAGGGTTGGCAAAGGTCGATGGGCGTGAGAGTTGCGGGGGTCGCAAGACACTAGAATCACTGTAGTCTAGATGTGTTGTAAAAACAGCATGCTAAAATCACACTAATACCGCTACAGGCTAAATGCACAAAGGTCATAATAATCTGAATGCATCTGAAACACAGCAGGCAAAAATGTCTAAATCATAGCGGGCTACATGCACTGGTATCAGTCTAGATGCACATAAATCACAGTGGGCTAAACGCATCTAAATCGCTAAAGGATAAATGCACTGGAGTCAGAGGGTTTAATGCAAGAGTTTACTGTGAGTGTTCACACAGTTGTATTGTAGAACACTGTTATAGAGATCACAATTGCAAATGCGTACTGCTGTGTTTCTTGAGATTTTGGGAGTCGTTCTTGGGATCTGTAAAAGTCATTGTTAGTTTCTGCGCTAATCCTCTAGGCGTGTCATGGCATAGTGGAAAGCGAGTTTTGGATGGCAATATTTCAAAACGCGTCGAATGGGAGGTAGGGCTGCACCGTTGCCAGTGTGCTGATAAAGGTAGTGATACCTGTGGTACCGCGAATGCAAAGGCTGTAGCCCACATGCGCCACAGTGCGGAAACAGGAAGGGTCCTTGCTACTGCAAGCCTTCCTGCTGAGGACCGGCTTCCGCCTGCCGGCGGACTTCTGGGTGAATACGGATGCTGCAGTTGCTACGCAATGTCAATTACAATAGAATCTGGCGGCCATTTTCCGATGTATCTGCCTGGCCGATGCAAAGATGATTAGGCCAGAAAGGTTGGTGCCCAAGCACTGAGGCACAGCAGTGCTCTGGGGGCAGCATGAGGTCATCTGACCTGCTGGTGTGCACCGCTCTGCTGCTCCTGCAGCACAAAGGTGTGGCAGAGCTGCTCCAGGCGTCGAGGTGTAATGCCATTAGGTCATATGAGCGGAGCTCAGTGGGAGAAGGGCTCCTGCCCTCTCGGGGGTGAAGGAAAAAACGGGGACAGACATTTTCAGACATTTGGGCGTGTATCATAATGGTTTCACTCAAGCTTTGCTGTTTCCTGCATTAGGGCCATTGGTATTAGTCATACCTATAGCTGTTCTGAATAAAAGCAAGAGAAGGGATTGCAAGCAGAATAAAATGTGGGACCCAACGGCCTGATCTGAAAAATCAGTTCTACCAATTGTTACAGCAATTCTCGATCCTGTGAAATACAGCTGATATTTAATGAGCTCCTTCACAAATACTAAAATATTGATTTGAGTAAAAATGACTCCAGTGGCGATTTCCAAAGGGCTAACCAAATTCTGTTTGAATATGGTGTGAGAAATCAAAGTGCTGGATACGGGCCGCCTCCAAACTTTTGGGGAATGCATGAGCTTCCTTGAGAAAAGCAGACTATTCAAAACCGCATGAAACAGTTTCTCAGCACACACCCTTGTTATAGCCCATTGGTCACCGGGATCTCTGTGTTCTCAGACAAGAATGAATATTGCATTATTGGCTTCCTGTATAGCCCTCTGAACAATGACTATGCTTTTTAATGGCTGTCTAGCTTAATTCTGAGCAGAATGTTTCAACTAATGGACAATATCCTTAGACTGTATGCCAGCTAGTACTGTTGCCTCAAGTGATGAAGCGTTGTTTCCTAATATCCAGCCTCTTCAATGCGATCTCAAAACGTTTCTGGAAATCCATCTGAAAAGGGGTCCACTAATCCATTCCCAAAAAGGCTTGAAGAGAGAGACGACACGTTCGGCATCCCCCACCAGACCATGTAGCATGTACCTTTACACTGTGGGAGCGAAGTATGCCCTATCTGGCCACTGGGGCATGCTTAAATGCTTAATTAGTTTTCCGGTGATCCTACACTGCAATTGGATATCAAATGTTTTTCTACTTCTTGGGTTATTTTCAGGGGGACTTGAGTGCATATATTTCAGGGATTACACATTAATTTCCATGATATTAAGATCCTGATGGACCGGTCCAGTGAGGGAGACCTTTGACTTGGAATAGTTCAGAGCTGCATGTGATTATCCCCTGTTGAAACATGTACCCCAATGTTCAGCTTCTGATTCCCTTGTTTTTACATATTCTCAAATGTACACAGTGGGTCTTTCCCACAAGGTGTGCCTGCATGTATGTGTGATGCACATTTTAAAGAATATAATATTTTTTTAGATGCTGACATTCAGAATGCTGCACCATGGTTATAATAATGGTAGGTGATTTCAATTCAAAGTAAGTGCCTGACTACTTTCTGAAGAGTAATTGAAGGCGATGTGTGCGCCATTCTCCTGTGTGATGTTTTTGCATGTTACAGAAGGATGCTGTTTGGGGAACACCAGCGTTCACGATTCTACCCCCAGGCAAGAACATTGCCAAGCTCAACTGTTTTCCAATTTTACAGCACGATTTGGCTTCTGAGCCTGTGATTTATGACCAGATTAATCGTGTAGATTATATTTTCTTGTATTCCCTGGGTTTGGGCGATGTAGGTAACTTGAAGGTCCACAACAGGTTGGAGAATGATCATGGACCCGTATTCCTCAGAGTCTACCCCCTTTTTATCAAGAGCAGGGAAAAATGACTTAGCTATCACAAATAATCAGACGGTTCGAGTGAGTAGCTTTAGGGGCTATTCCTGAATTCTTTGTTACATGAAAATGAAGACTCCGGCCATCAAGCTGATCAATTGAATTCTATGAAAAATGAATGTTGGCTTCCTTTGTGACCAGCTGGTCTGCACTTTGAAATGTATGCTACCAAATAGAACACCTGGTTTGATAAAGATTGCAAGAGGGGTAGAATGGAGTTACTAAAAGCCCTGAAGGAGATAACTTATTCTAAGATTAGGTTTCTAAGGCATTCTTATAAATCCCTAATTTCTGAGAGAAGCAACTAATTGAAAACAAATGGGATGCCTTGAAAGTAGAGTGCCTCAAACAAGAACACGTTTTTGGTCCATAGTTTGTGGTACTAACCTTAACCATGCAATTGTATCCATTCCAGAAAAGGATTGGTTAACCATATTAGTAACCTATGTAGAACTGAGCAGCAGATTAGTTGGGGAAGTGGCTGTTATCATCTAACCTCACTTCACAACCATTCAGTTGCATTGTTTTTGTGCATAGCACAGTAGCTACTGCACAGGTGTATGGAAATTATAGGCAATGCTCCAACACTGACTGGCTCCCATTTGGTATGCTTATACTAAAACGAGGACACTCGAAGGGTCAACATAAAGAGCTAATCAGGGTCTATCCCATCTCAACAGTAT
The DNA here is from genome assembly GCF_040938575.1 of Ambystoma mexicanum. Taxonomy (NCBI): domain Eukaryota; kingdom Metazoa; phylum Chordata; class Amphibia; order Caudata; family Ambystomatidae; genus Ambystoma; species Ambystoma mexicanum. The sequence goes on along the minus strand of NC_090939.1, from coordinate 809,220,651 downwards.
TGTAGCACTCATATGGGCAGAACACCCTTTTCTGATTATGTGCAACCTCACAATTTAATATATTGGGAGGTAATGATTTGTATCTCATTCAGGACACTCACGGTGCAGAAAGACTGGGAATAGTTGTACTCTAGCTCTGCCTATACTCTACTTTCCCTAGTTAATGCTGATGTGCCGCTGATCTTAAAGTGGATGGGTAAAGAACAACTCAGCCAGCCCTGCACTGTGTATTTACAAATTGCAGTGCTCTCATCACCTATTGTCCAGCATCACTTCTCCTCATGCCAGATTCACTCCTATACTTTCTTTTCAACTTAAAACTACAAGTAGGACACAGAATACTGTCTTTGGCAATGAGTCTTTACTGGCCGATAGTCTGGGTTTACAGGTTAAACTTAAAAGAACTCTAATGCTAGATTGATTTAAAAAGAAGTCCAAAACTTAACCACCTCAGTAGGGCTAGTTGGTTTAGTCCCTGGGGATCAAGTTAAATGTAGCTTATGAAACTTGGTCAAGAGCCATATGTACCTTTTTGTCGACCGGTTTCAGCGGGACGGCATGTCTTCTGCCAACTTTCCTCAGGAAAGCTTCACCTCCCATATTTGATTGTGAGGTTGCACATAACATGCAGAAGGTATGTTTAAACTATAGCCAACTGTCTGGGTTACTTTTCTTACTCCTTGTAGAACGTGATGACCCACCCTTGAATGATCTCCGATTCTTCTGAAACGCAGCAGTTCTACAACAATGTGGCTTTGCAAATTGGCTTTGCAAATTGGCTTTGCTAATGCTTAGAATCTGCACAGCAAAACTACTCCATGACTTCACAAACATCCTTTAGCTGACGGGAGTCCCTGAACAGATTAGCTAGTGCACTACCACACTTTTGACAATTTTTGACAATATGATTTGGATATTTCATAAATCCGATCTGTTATGAGTCGCATAATTTTAAGTTCATATGTTTCCTTATTGACCATCTCCAATAACAGTAACCTGGGGCATTGGTACCCCATCAAAGTGGACTTATCCCACAAACATTTCTGAGAAGGGAGGATGGAAGAGGACATATCCCCCTCACTTTCCAGTGCAGAGTGTTGGGCAAAATCACCTGCAGTACCCTTTGGGAACACTACAGGTAATTAGGACAAGTGTAAGCACAATTTCACCTTTGGTACAAGCCTGTACTACACAGTAAAGTGGTAGTGATAGCTAGGTAACCCCTCCACTCTATAGTAAGATAGGGTGTGCTGAGTCAGTAAATTTCAAGAGACTAAAGTCAATTTAATTTTACATGCCCTGGGAAACAGTCAGTCCACGGAAGGTATTTAAACCTTGGGCAATCTGAGACACCCGTGTGTGACCCATAGAAAAAGATGATGCCACTGGAGTGGTTTTAAAACTCCATAATCAAAGAACACAAAAGCAAAACACACATCAAAATGCATGAGAGAGTGGAGAAAAAAGGCTCCCGCTCCTTCCAGGTAAAAAATGAAATCCCAGAAATCTAGCAAAGATGCTAGGGGTCTCAAAATGGTAAGGAAAATTGGCACATTTGGAGAATTCTACCTAACACAGAGGATGCAGGTGAATGGATCTAAAAGTTTTATTTAATAAAACACGGTCACATGTACATGCTGCATATGTCCATATATTCCAGTATTCCCACAAAAGAACATTCTGAATAATGCCCCGTAAGGCTAGTGTAAGAAAACCAGTGCAAGACTGTGTAAATATACTCCCCTCTCCCCATGTAAGAATACTATCATTGGCTTTGTCCATAATGCCCGTAATAATGGCTTACTACTGTTGGAAAACATTACGATGCTGGCTGTCCAAGTACAGGTCAGTCTCCACATGTAAAACCAGGTTGCTTTGCCCCTAATTCCATCTTTAATGCCAGAACAGTGTAGGAATAAATGTCCATGCTGTCTGCACAAATATATGCAGTATCTACCCCTAAAACTCACGAAGGCTTTGCCCATAAGACAATGACACTGCAAAAATCCATGATGCTAAAAAGTACCACACATTTACCCCTCACCCCTTGGCCCTCACCAGCTCCTCTTCTGACAGGTAATTTCTCTCCCCTAGCCCACTGTACTCACACATTCCAATTACCCATTCACACAATTCGCAGGCATGCATTTTGTTTTATTAACTGACCTGATTATGGTGATTTGCCTTTGGCCTTGTCTTCCAGCTGCACTCCCCTTCCGGTACAGTGAAAAGGAGGAAACTGGCAGCAGGAGATGGAAAAGTAATTCTGAAGATTGGGGGGGTCGGTGGGGGGGCTGTCCTGGAGGGATAAAAAGCAAACTGGGGAGAGGAAAAGAGGAGCTGTAAAAAATCTCAGAAAACTGCACTGGCACCAGCACTGAAAGCGTTGGACAAATGGTGCGGTAGTCCATTTGAGACACTGAGCGATGAAAGCATTTGTTGTCGGCCATAGTCACGGGACGATGCTATGATTAGTGGGCTAATTTCCTTGCTCCGCAGCTGAAAGTCTCTTGGACATGCAAGTGACTAGGAAGCCTCAAGCGAGCTACCAGCTACTCGCAATCCGCCATTTGAGGGACCCTTGCTTAAGGGGGACCATGTCACTGGCAGTCTCTACATAGTAGGGGTACACATTTCAAGTTGAAAGATACTAGCCAGCCATAAAAACTCACTTGCCACCTCAATTCTACACAAAACAAAGCACACAATGTTTTACTCTCCAAGAGGCAATTCTTACTAGCCAATGGTTTGTGGATAGTGCACATTCTGAGCCCTGCCATACTCAATTAACGCAATTCTCTCTGCTGCCCCCCTTTAATTGGTTCTAAAATAAATCTCCTTGTAAATGTTCAGTTTGCCCCAATGTTTCCAAAAGATGAAAGAACATGGAGGTTGGTGGGTGCAAGTCCATGCATTCATTGCCTTTTCAATTTTTCCTCCTGCCCAGCTCAGTTGATGCCACCCACCTGATTCAACACATCTGTGTCATGGCACATCCTTTAGAGACTTGATGTATAGTAGATCTCGCAGGTCTGAAATACAGAATCTTTCATTGCCTACCTGGCATCCCCACCCCTTCAGGTCTACGTTTCCAGCATGTTTACAGTATAGAAACAAAGAATGGAGTGCAGAATGTGCTTGGACAGTGGTGACCCTCTTTGATTTGGAATTGAATTCCTTTGTAGTTTAACCTCACAAACGGAAATGGCCAAAAGAAACAACAATGGTAGTAGCACAATGCAATGCAGGTCAAAAGCAGCCGGGGACGAAGGCAAACCCTATAAAGCAACATTAATTGCATTTCTCCGCAGATTAAACTGCTTCACTAGCCCTTACAAAATGTTTGCTGCTGTGTCACAGCTGAAGGCAGGGACATGACCGAGCAGCTATCTAGCACCAGAGCACCTCTTTATGTATTGTATTTACATTTATAAATCGCAAAACCATGGCTCGGAAGCATCTGGGCGCTAAATCGGCCACTAGTGACCTTCCAAAACCTCAATCAGAATAAAAAAGGTTTTAAGTGCCTTCCGAAAGAGAAAATGACAAGTGGCACGGGGAGAGAGTTCCACAATGTCTGGGCAAGAACTGAAAAGGTTCACCCTCCCGCTCAGGCCTTGCGAAATCTAGGATTTTTAAGCAACGTTTGGGAGAACTCTTTGGCTTAAATGAAGGTTCACTGGCATTTGATGCAAAGACCTTTACAGTAACAAATGGCCATCTGTGAAATGGAAGGTAGGTTGAGGGGAAAATGGATGCATTTCCAACACAATTGATTGAATCAGTCTGTCCCTATTTGCTTTGAGGTTCTGATGCAGGGACTTGGAAACAAAGTCGGGAGGTGTGCAAAGGAGGATTGCCTAGCCTGTGGTGCGAATGGGCTCTGAAACAACTTTTTGGTTCTGCCAAATGAACCCCAAATCTTTCGTTGCACCTTGAGCTGGGTACAAGGACTAGCCACAAACTACTTTGTCATACCACTTGTGCAGCAGGGTTCCAAATTGATGGAATCTCTCAGCTATTTAGCTCTTGCTTGTAGCTTAGAGCCTGGTTAGCTTACCACCAACTGCTACCAGGAGCTAGTCTTGGCTGCACAGGCCAACTGATGCAGAACAAGCACACCTATGTGAATTTAACTCCATTTGGGACAGTCTTTAAATAAACATTAGGACACTTCTATACAACATTTAAAGCAGAAGGTCATTTATAATATATTAAGATGTTTCCATCTTATGTGGAAGTTGGATTTGTAGGACTCAATGCACTAGCTCCTTTTTCTCCCCAGTGTTCGCTCCTGGTCATTAGTTAAAGATTGATACTTAAGCATGACCTAAAAACATCTCTTATCAAATCTCAATTTTAAGCCCTGGTTTTGGCTAAAGCTCTGGAGATCATTTGAGCCTTTCTAATACAGAGCTGTATTACAAGATGTCCTTGGTTCCCCAGGTGCCTCAGCTTTACATTTATCAAGTGTAAAACCTTTGGCCCAAAAACTAAATTTCATGGAGTTTTGGAACAATCCTATTCCAATTTCGAACACAACTGTAAGCCATAATTGAAATGTTTTTGCCTGCAGTACACAAAATGAAATGGCTGAAAGGTATGGTGGTATTTTTAACTCTCAAGTACACTGTGAACATAAACCAACTTTTGGCTTTGAATGCTGTTGTGATGCTATTCAGCCATTTTAACTCCAATCAAAATATATTTAGTGTATAGATATAGGTACTCTTATTTAGCACCCATGACATCCTATTTGGGAGAGTTCACGGGTGCCTCTTTTTATTGTAACAGTTTAATGGACAATGGTCTGTTTTATTCTTTTGTCCATTGTATAGAAGAGATGCAGGCTTTTGGCTCAAACTCATTAAAAAAATATATTGGCGTAGGATCTTTGAAAGAAGGACTAGCAATATGCAAAATCCACAAAGCAGGCTCACCGGCTTGGATTTGAGGTATGTTTGAAGTAGAAAGCTAATTTTCTTGGACAAATTGCATTCCTATTGGCTAATTTGCATATCTACATTGCATTGCTCAGTAGGTCTGTACTAGAGGTGAACTTCCAGAGATGGTGTTTGGGTTGCTGTGGTATGTGAGTTGACAGAAATGACCTAATGTACACTTAAACTTCAGGTAGAAAGGTTTTTTTTCATGCTTTATTTACCCGTCAACCATGGCGTTTGGTAGTTGGCACAACTGTTGCATTGAATGGAAGATAAGTGTTGAATGTTTAAATGATAGTTTAATTTACAAGACTGGGTGGTTTTAGGATTCCATTTGGGGTTGAATTCTTTTTTGTTGTATTCTTAGCATGTTCTGAGTAATTTTATATTGTAATAAGCTGAATGTTTGGTTTGATTGGCAAAGTTGGCAAAGTATACCCATGACGCTAATGGCATAGCAGAGTTGTCCAAAATGCTTGTCTGGCTTGGGCAGGTATGGGCTGGCAGTTCAGCCTACTCGAGCAATCCTGCAAGCCATTAGCTGCTGCTTCTTGGGGGACGGGACTTCACTCGTTTTGCGCTTGCTTCCTGTCGCTACCTTGGACCACCACAGGAAGCATTTGGCATCCTTCTTTATTACCCCAGCATCAGAAGGTTGTACCTGCTAGAGGGAATTTACAGTATGCCATGATGGGTTAAATGATCCTAATGGATACTGGAAATTATGTACAAAATTGCCATACGATCTACTAGGCATAACTTGGTACTAAATTAGGCTACTCGATATGTGCCAACTGGGATTTAAGTAAACTGGAAACAGTCTGTTAAATGAACATGCAGTTATTTTGATAACTGTACATAATATAATCAAGTTCTAATGTAATAGCTGGGATCGAATAATCAAACATGGAAAAACAAATATGTATTCGCCAAACTACTTGATGTTGCCACTTTGCTCATATCAGTCATGTTTGTGGCTATTGTTTGGTGTGTTTTCGGATCCAGAGTTTTTGCTGCCCTTTATGGGGTTTGTGCTTTATTTCTTAAGAGTGTGCAATTGGACAAAGGTTATATGTTCAAAGGAAGGTTGGATCCTTTGCATCTTAACCAACATACTGTTTGTGAGGGATGATAGCCTTAACTACGCATCCTTAACCCCGTTGCACTGCTCTTGAACTCTCCCATGACTGTACAGATGACATAACGCATCACTACAAAATTGCATATGAAGTGACGTTTCCAAAGTAGTAGCTGCAACTAAGTGGGAGCTTCATGGCACACACGGTCGAAGACGCTTGTTCATAATGTCTGAAATAAGAGTTGCATATCATTGTTTTTATGAAAATGTATACATTTGAGGGTTTTTTCTCTTTAGGCCTATGAATATAGATGTTGGTCTTGGTCATTTGTTAATATTGGGCAGGGCTGCCATCTTCATTAATTTCAAAGCCTTTCTTACAGTCTACAAGAATTCGTTCTACCTGAATCGACTAGAATGTTTTTAGTGATGATACTGAGAAACCAGACCGAGATTCCTTAAAGTGCTAGTCGTAGAGACCTCTATCCCTAATAAATATGGACAATACAATTCTGGCCAGAATCTTAGCGGATTGCCTTGTCCTATTTATACCCGCTATCGTCCTCCCCGACCAGGCAGGCTTTGTACCTGGAACCCAGAAATCCCCATATTTCGCCGCCCTGGACGCAGAAAAGGCCTTTGGCTCGGTAGTGTCCCTTTTTTATTTGAATTCCTGCGGCACTCCAGCATAGGTCTTGCTCATCTATGCTGGGTTCGCCTGCTATATACTGTGCCTTCAACTACAGTATTCACAAATGGAATTATGTCAAAGTACATGTGGGGCATGAGACGGGGGGGGGGTGCCCTCTTTTCCCCAATCCTTTTTGCCCTCACCTTCAAACCCCTTGCATGCTACTTTAGAGATGCATTTTCATGTTTTTTTCGTATCATTATACACCGATATGTTGTACTTAAACACCCTCGGGAAAACTTGCAACCAGTTGTATTAGCCATACCACAATATGGCGACATCGCCGGATGGCAGATTCGTTGGTCTAAATTGGAGATAGTACCATTAACCCCTGCAGTTCTCGAACAGGCTATCGGAAAGGATTTTAGATGGAGCCCATGAGGGATGTGCTATCTTGGTGCACACATCACAACCTCCCTGACAGGTTTATTAGAGAAAAAGTATCTGAAGGTATTAAGTTGCCTGGAAAACAGTGGAGGCATGGATCCTCTTGCCCATTTCACAGACTGCTCGCATGCCCTTAGCTAAGATGGTTATTTTACCAAAATGTATATTTACGTTTAATAATGTCCCAATTTGTCCCCCATCTAACTTTTGGTCCCAGGGTATGTAAATTAATGACGCATTTAATTTGGGTGGGTAAACAAGCCAGGATATCATACAATGTATTAACGTTACCCTATCAACAAGTTGGTTTAGAGTATCCAGATTTATACCTATACTTTCTAGCCACACAACTCCAGCATTCCATTTGGTGGTGGTTCACCTTATTGGACCTCCCACATGTTTCTCTGGAAAAGTTGATCACTCTCCCTAAACATCTAAGGGGGTTGTTGTGTCTGGGACCTGTAGCAGGTAGATGGGCGGAGGGCCAACCGATTGAAGTTACATGTAGGGCATGGAGGAAACTGGGGAGTATCTCCTGTGAGGACATTCTTTATTCTCCGACATTTGCAGTATACAAAGTCAAGGGTGTCCCACTTACTCAGTAAAAGATTTTTCATATAAACTTGCAAATCTTGGGATACAGCCATTGGTAGATCTGGTAGTGGAGGGTTGCTTAATCCCTTGGGATGGTTTGAAAACTAGAGGTGAATGGAACACATTGGCGATGTTTCTATACTTCCGCCTTCGAGAAGTACGCAAGTTTGTATGGCCCCACTACCCGCTGAATCCTGCGACTTCACCACTGTTACTTTATTACCACATTTACACCCACCAAGTCATTGGTCTCTGCTATATACAGGGGCATGGAAAAGGATTTGCCAACAAACTCACTCTCTCCTTGAACAATCTTTTACGGTTAGCTCATTATACATTTCTGCACCTGGTGTACTATTCTCCGGCAAGTCTACACAGATTTTATCCTGATGGAGCATCTAAATGTAACAGATGTGCCCAGGACATGGCTAACCTTTTACATGTAGCATGGTCCTGCTCTCGGGTATCCTCATTCTGGTCAGCCATCGAAACTGCTTTGTCTGCCATGCTGTATACTCTTCGCAATTTCCTACGGAATTCTGGATGTTGACAGCAATGGATACTGGTTCTAGAACTGAAAGAAACTAGCAGGAATGGCATCAGTTGTCTCCCGGACTAGAATTTTCCAAATTATAGGGGAAATGCAAAGCCCCAACATTCCGAGAATGTTTGGCATTTATGAATGTGTGAAAATAGGGAAACTGAGTATGCAGCAACCCTACCTACATGTGAGACCATTGGACTACGGTCCCCCTTCAGGGCACACGTCTTTCGAGGCGGAGGACGAGGTTCCCCTGTCACAATGCTAATTATAAAACACCTGATATGTCCACGTTGATGGTAGTAACCTTGAACCGCATTGCCTGCTATAACATAAATTCATCACATTTTCCACCAGGTGGTATGAAATGCTTGTCGTACCTTGTGTACTAAAGTGGCATTTGATAATTTCTTCCATATTTGCACTTTATTGCCATGTATTTTTTTTTTTTTTTTGTTGGGGTCGGCGATGGGTGGACGGGAAGGGCACACTGAAGGTTTCCATCTTTTTTTAAATGAAACAAAATGTATATCATTTTTTTTACTTTTTTTTTTTTTTTTAAACCAACCAGCATTATTTGGAATAGTCACATTTGTTTGTATTACAGTGCGTTGTTGGATGTTAACAAGTTTGAACTTTTTTATTTTTGTATACTTTCTGAGCACTGGATGAAGTGCTGGACAAAAATAAAAGGTATATCGAACCACTTTGTATGAGTGATATTATTTGTAGCTAGCTGATCTGAAACACTTTGTGGGAGTTGGACTTGAGTATCTGTTCTTTAACTTGACCACAGAGCAATGCCAAACTTTCTCAAACCATGTAAAGTCACCTTGACATATTTTTGTGAAAAGGAGAGTACGGATTGGTCTTGGAGGCAATGTTTTGGTCTCCCAAGGCCTGTTGAGGTCTTAACTCTAAATACACAGTTGTGATTTCGTGCTCCTTGAGATTACTCTGCATGTTTCAGGAAAACATGGAAATACACCATTTTATTGACCATTGTGTTTTGCATTTTTTTTATTTCAGGAATTCAACAAATTGTTGGAAAAAGTTGGTTCATCTCACCGTATATAAAAATCGGGATGGCCTGTGTTATTCTACTTACCTTTTCTTGCAAACACTGCATGAACATAGCAATGAAGGAATAACTTGTCCTGGTCTTTCAGATTTTATCACTGATGAGCAGTATCGGGTGATGTGGTACAAGGTAAATACAATATTTTTAACTTTGATGAACGCTTCAGCTTTTTAAAGTTAAGGCCGCTCTTTTGATGAACCAGTTCTGTTGCAGTTTCAATGCACTTTTGTAGTAGGAAACATTTTCGAACACCCAAAATAATTAATTTTGAATGTCTTTAGAAGACCGTGTGCAATGTTGTTGTACCAGTGGTCCAGGGTTTCTGTTGGTATTATGAATGGGATGCGGTGCTCAGCAAAAGTTTGACTCGGCTCAGCTCCACTTGCAGAACTACTGGGAAAAATGCTTTGCTGTATGGTCCCCTAGAGTGCAGGTTGAGAGGGCATGCTAGATGGGCCACTTTAAGTTGCTAGGTATTGAAAAGAACCGGAGCTACGCTAATATCTGGACAGTCGGGGACTTTAGGCTAGCTGGCCTTTTGGTTGGAGCCCCTGAGCTTCTATCCAGAGCTACAATCAAAAGACCTGGGGCTATATTCCACCAGGCCACCCTCCCAGCGATGCCTCTGGTGCGCTTGGGTGTGGGGGGTTGCATGGGGCCTGGGGGGGGTGTAGGGGGCGGCAGGGATATTCTCAGGGTTTCCTACAGAAACTAGTGCTTGTGGAAGAAGAGACGTCCTGCAGGGACTTGTGGAAGTAGACCCATTCTGCAGAGTCATGCAGGCCTTTGACGGGGAGACCACCTGCGGTTGCTGGAGGGCCTTGTTTTCACCTGCTTGGGCTCATTCTACAGAGGCTTGTGTGTATGCTGGAAGTATGTGCACATAATGCAGGGGCTCTTATGACTGTCGGATTGTCCCTTCTATAGGGGGGGGCATGTATGGTGCGATTCCCCACTAGCTCATGTAAGTATTTCTATGACACATGCTACAAATTAATAATAGATGCTGTGCCCATGTAAAGGGGCAGCACACATGAAATCCTTTCTGCTGCATCAGTGCTGTTAAGGCAGCATTAAAATATGCCATTACAATGTACACGGGTATGCCAATGAAATGCACTCTTCCACAACCATCTCCCCAATGCCCTCACAACGAACAGCTGAATTGATCCATACAAAATCGTCAAAATGTGGGAGCTGTGTCAGCTTGTTATCGATTAGATTGAATATGGTTGGATCAGTGAGGATTGAGCCATATTTATCTTTTGATTTTTACTTTGTGTTTGGTTGAAGTGTGTTCTATTATGTCTGCACTCTAGAAGCATTGACGTAATGGTGAAATTATCAGCCTCGGAAGTTTAGAGTAATTCAAACAGTCATGAAAATAGGATGCTGGCCGGGATTTTGACTGGAATAGTATCGTTTTGTAAACAAGTGCTGAAATTCTGGCATAGGGAACCCACGGTGCACCTACAGAATGTTACCTGTTTCAGTCCTAAATATTTGTTAAAGGACATTTATACTGTGCACTGTCACCACCGAAATGGTCCTCTGGTGCACTGTCGGCTCAAAGGCAAAAGGGTGGGGTAAGTTGGTAGGACGGAGCTGGAGAAAGAGCAAGAGAGCTGTGATGTGCTCTTGGCAGCTTCAGTTTGGTTTACACCGTTTGCTGAGCGTAGGTGTTTTTTTTTTTTCTCGGTTGGTAGCCATCATGAGTTTGGGTGTATTGTTTTCAGTTGGTAGCCTTCATGTGCTGTTGTGCAAGGCTGTATGTGATTAGTTTTATTGTTGTGGTGTAGTGAATTGCATGCGGTTTGTTGTGCTTTAGAGGTATGTGCTATGTTTCATTCAGAGCTTGAGGTGTATGTAGAGATGTTTTTTTTTATTTTTTTTTGGTCTGGTTGGTTCTAGACATTACTGTGTAAGACACATACTGATACCTATATTTCCATCCAGATGTGATGACATGTGATATTCACATCTGGATGTGACGGAAGCTAACCATTATATCAGTTCTGTTTTTGCCGAGCACTGCTTCGTGTCGCAGAACGGCGCATCAGGTTTTTCCTGGATAATGTCCTCAACTTCTCCGACCACACCAAAGACGGGTTTAAAAAAAATGTCTGAAGTGTGGTAGGAAAATGTCAATTACCGACCCCCATCGGAATTGCCTTTGGTGTCTCAGCCCTAACCATCGGATTGACGAATGTAGTTCCTGTCAGGCCATGTCCAATAAGGCTCTTAGGGAACGAAAGGTAAACTGGTAATGGGGGAGGAGTCTTATAAGTCTTCGAAAAGACAAAAAGATTCAGGAGGGTTGAGTGGAAAATCTTGACATGGGTCGAGGTCCATGAGCTACAGGAAACACTTCTCGTCTTTGTCTAAGGGGTCGAAAAAGCAACGTCACAGATCTTCCTCCTCATCAGCGAGACGGGTGACTTATCCTTACATGCACGATTCACTCGAAAAATGGTAGCCTTTAGGGCTTTGATGCTTAAAATTTTGGAGAAAGCAGCCCAGATCCCCTCGAAAAAGCCATGTGGAGATCATGCCCCTGCCCACTCCAAAAGTGACAGAGGGAGATCAAAGACCAGGCACGCAAGAGCCAACAAAGAATCGAGGGTGTCATTAGGAGAAAGTTCTCCGACACCTCATGTAAAAGCAAAACCACTGGTGCATAATTCAGGTGTAGTGGAATCGACATCGAAGCCGAAATTCGACTATGCAGTCCATGACGATGGCGTCGAAGCTGTTGCCGAAAAAAGGGCGTCGACACATTCAACAGTGTTGAAGCCACCTTCGACAGCATCGAAGCCTCCTTTGAAAACACTGAAGTCAGTGTCCATACCATCGACGCCTTTATAGAGGCATTCTTTAATCATGATGCCAAAGTCAACGCCATTATCCAAGCCTAGTTCAGTGCCAACCCCTTTACCAGGAAAGGTTTTCTATCCTCCATCCAGGCAGGAATTTTTCTGGTCTAATCTATTTTTGAAGAACAGTCCTCTGAGGAGCATGTTACTCCGGCTGGGGTTGGGTCTGGAGCCAGGGAGATTGACCCGAGTACCAAGATGTCAGATGTTTGATTGTCTTCAAAATGCCAGTGGCCTTGATACTTCCCCTGAAGTGGAATTTGGGAAGCAGACCCTGAAGATCATGCAGCTTCTGGTTTATAGGAACCTCATGGGAAGGGTCATTGATTTTCATGGGTTGGAAAGCAGCGTCCCCAAGTTTTGACCAGGATGACTGATATCCTGAATGAGGGACCTCCAAAAAGACCCTGTCCTCCCTTTCCATAAGGCACTGCAGAAAAGGGTGATGGCAAATTGGGATACCCCAGATTCAGTTTCTGCGGTAAATGAAAAATATGTAAGCAAGTACAGACCATCTTCATCAGATCCTGAATATCTCTGACCTGAAAGTTTAATGGTACAAGCTGCAACCTCCACTAGGCAGTCAGCTTACCCTTCAATACCACCAGACAGGGACGATAAAGTTGATGCTGGGGCTAAGAAAGGCTTTTCTTCAGGGTGCCTGGCCCTTAAATCGACTAATGTAACTTGCACTTTGGCAAGATTTACATACACCACGTGGGACTGTAATATACCAGTGGCTGAACACATCCCAGAGGGCGAGGAACGGGATGGTTTCCTGGCGATAGTGAAAGATTGGAAAGAGGCTATGGAGGAATGCTTCCAGTCAGGATTGGACACTGCAGACAGTATAAGCAGGTCCATGGCTACCAGCACGGTTCTACGCATATTTTCATGGCTGAGGAAATCTGGCTTTGCACCTGATGTGCAGTCCAGATTACTCAATATGCCTTCTGACGGCTTCAGGTTGTCAAGAGCTTGGAGAAGCTGCAGACCCCAAAAGCAGCAGCAAAATCACTCGGCGCCACTATAAAACCACCTCAACACTCCTATGCAGGGTCATCTTCTTGGAGGAGTAGTCCCTTTTTGTTTCTACTCCTCTTTTGGAAGAGGGAGGGGGCAGGCCTGTCAAAAAGGCCAACAGAGAAAACCCCTTTGTGGTGGAAAGGTGCTTGATCAGCCCCAGCAGTGGCTACCTCCTCAGCCACAGCTGCAGCAGCTGCAAAGCCACTTTGAGGTCTTCACCCACAAGACCCCGGTGGGAGGCAGGAACACTCTGCATCTGAACGAATGGCGGGGCATTACGTCCGATGCCTGGGCACTAGAAATAGTGACCCATGGTTACTGCCTTCCTTTCCATCAAAGACCTCAAGATCATCCACCGGGAGCCAACTCTATCAAAATACCAGACCCGTTCCTTGTGCAGGAAATATCAACCCTGTTAGAGAAAGGTGCAATAGAACATGTACCTGTAGCGGAAAGGAACAAGGGTTGGTACTCCCCTTATTTTCTCATCCCCAAAAAGGACGGAGGACTGAGACCCATCTAAGGACTTGAGAATTTTGAACATATTCCTCAGGAAGGACAAGTTGAAGATGGTGACCTTTTCTCAGATCCTTCAGCCTCTTCAGCTTCAGGACTGGCTGGTTTCATTGGATCTTCAGGGTGCTTACTTTCATGTGCCAACCCATCTCAAGCACAGAAAGTAGCTGAGGTTCGCGGTTGGCAGTTCTCACTATCAGTTTCAGTTTCTGCCTTTTTGGGCTGACCTCCACCTGAGGGTTTTCACCAAGCTGATGACTGTAATGGCAGCGAGTCTCAGGAGAGGTGGGATTCACGTCTACCCCTACTTGGACAATTGGCTAATCGGGCAGTTCCCCCCCAGACATGCCCATGAACATCTAGCCAGACTGGGCTTCTCCCTCAATTACAAAAAGTCACAAATGATTCTAAGCCAAAGTCTCCAATTCATCAGAGCAGTCCTGGATACTTCCTCAGGGAAAGCCTCACCTCCCGAGGAACGAGCTTTCCACATTCTGCAGATGGTAACAAGTTTCAGAATGCCCAACATCTGCCGGCCTTCGATTTTCTGAGGTTGCTGGGCCTCATGGCATCCTGCATCTTTCTGGTGCCAGAGGACATACTGAGAATGAGATTCCTTCAGTGGGCCCTCAGGACTCCATGGTCCCAGTTTTTGGGGGCGATATCAGATCTTTTGCAATTCCCGGCCAGAGTGGCTCAAGATCTTCTATGGTGGGCTTGCAAGGAAAATATCCTCAAGGGAGAATCTTTTTGTCAACCATGGTTGGAGATAACTGGAGTGACGGATGCCTCACTCACGGGGTGGGGAGCCCACACCAACATTCTGGCAATCGGCGGTCGTTGATCCCATCGGAGTCCAAACTAAACATCAACCTTTTAGAGCTGAGAGCAATCAGACTAGGGCTGAAAGCTTTTCTGTCCTCTGTATGGGGAAAGAATGTCTTTATAATGACGGAGAACACAGTGGCCATGTACCACCTCAACAAAAGAGGAGGCGTAGGATCAATTCCACCAGATGGGCAATGCAGCTCTTGTTATGGGCAATGCAAGAAGGAATCTGTCGGCAGCTCACCTAGCTGGAGAGCAGAACATGGCGGCGGACACTCTGAGCAGGCAGAGCAGTTTCTCACGAATGGGAACTAGCTCACGAAGTCCTTCAAGAGATCTTCGCCCTTTGGGGAACCCCTCAAATGGATCTGTTCACGACTAGAGCCAACTGGAAGTATGAACTGTACTGCTGAAGGGAATTTTCCCCCAAGTGGAGCTCTAGGGGACGCGTCCGTAGTGGACTGGGTTTTTCCACTCCTATACGTGTTTCCTGCAGTACCTGTGATTCCTCATTTAATCAGGAGGTTGATAAAGTTCAGGAAAACCATGATCATAATTGCCCGGATTGGGCCAGGAGAACGTGGTACACGGACCGTCTGGACATGTCCATCTGCCCTCCAATACCTCTTCCACAAAGAGGATTTTCTCTCACAAGAGTAAGGTTGGGCTCTCCATCCAGAGGTCAATACACTCGGCCTTCACACATGGTTTTTGAGAGGCTGAGATATAAGGATTGGGACCTCCCAGATGACGTAATGGAGATCTTGCTTTCGGCCAGGCGGCCAGCAACATCTGTGTATCGGTGTCGTTGGAACAAGTTCAGTAACTGGTGCAGGGATAAGAATGTGGATCAATTTTTATGTAATATTCCTACAGTACTTTCTTTCGTTTTACACTTGGCCAATTTGGGGCTCCAAGTTGGCACTATAACAAGGATATTTGCCAGTGCTATCAATCTTTAAGCGCTCCTCAGAAGTGTCTTATTTTAAAATGCCCTTGGTCACTCCTTTCTTGAAAGGGCTGACAAATGTATACCCTCCGACACCTTTTCAGTTCCCCATTTGGGATTTGAATTTAGTCTTGCAATATCTCATGAGTACCCCTTTTGAGCCTTTACATTCTTGCCTGTTAAGGCTTCTCACTTTAAAAACAATCTTATTAGTGGCTATACCATCAGCCCATAGGGTGAGTGAGTTGCAGGTGCTCTCTTGTAAGCCTCTTCACACCATTTTCCATAGGGACAAGGTTATCCTAAAGGTCAAGCCATCCTTCTTGACGAAAATAGTCGGATTTCTACCTGTCAGAAAAAATCACCTTACCTTCTTTTTACCCCCCCCTCATCACGCTAGTAAGGAAGAGGAGAGATTCCACAGACTGGACCCAAAAAAGGCTCCGTTTCTATATTTCCCGAATGGGAAATTTCCGACAAAGTGTCCAACTGTTTGTTGGATATACTGGACACAAATTGGGCCTTGGAGTGTCTAAGCAAACTCTATCCAGATGGATAATTCTGGCAATTTCGGAGTGCTACAAATTGGCTGGGAAAGAGCCTCCAGATGGGCTAAGGGCTCATTCAACCAGGGGCATGGCAACTTCCACGGCTCTTCAGTGGGGTGTCCCGGTGCAGGATATTTGTGCGGCGGCCACCTGGTCGTCAATGCTATGTTTAAATAACTAATGGCACAACCTTTTTTTTTTCTTTTTTAATAGCACTTAAATCTCTCAGCCAGGTATTACATTGTTACAGAATGCACCATCTGAAGTTGGCAATTTTTGTCTATTGCCTTGCTATTCAATGTATTAACCTCCAGAGAGAACGGACTCTTGGAATTTAAAAATAAACCAGTTTGAATGATCGGAAAAAGGAACACTAATGTTCACACCTTAATGAAGTATTTGTGCAAACTTAACTTTCAATGTGTAACGTAAATGACGAGGCTTATACAACCTGCTATGATAAGTGAAATCTGCAAGTAGTAAAAAACATGTCTATTTTTATTTTGGAATGCAAGTGTAAAAGAATATAGCAAAAGTAACACATATATCAATAAGCGTGTGGCAGAGTACTTAACATATTAAATCGAAATGTAGGTTTAATTACAAAGACATTGAGGGGGGAGGGCGGTGCCTTAACAATACTTTACTATGTGCACAGAGTGATGATGCTAGGAAGGGAATTTAAATAAAAGGCACATCTTTTTTGCGTCAACATGCACGCTTCAACCCTGCATAGCCTATTAATACAGGGCGGTCTTCATCAGTATGCCCAATGCCCACAGATGATTTTTCCAAGGCATCAATTCAATCATACGACACAACACCTCAATATTGAACTTTTCATGTGTGGGCACTGTTGTGCAAGCTCTGTTTATTGAAGTGCAACTGCATTTCACCAATTTAAGACTTTTACTATAGTATGGATACCATGTTGAGCAGCATACATGTAGGCACTTGTGCCACATATTTGGGCAGTTTTGTTGGAAGTCCTATTGGAAAGACTTATTCATTTGTCTTTCAAATTTCAGCAAGCCTGATGACTGGCTCCACAATAGTTGTCTTGGTACTGCTTCTGTCCAGGATCGAACTAAAGGGAATCGCAATTCAGTAAATATGTGAAGCATGCCCAGTGGTGGACCAAACTCCGTCCTGCTTTTGCATTTTAAACTTGATCTATCTTGGAAGTTGAACCCCATGAAGAATTCTTCATCGTTTTAGTACAGCCAGTCGGGAAACGTGTTGATTCCAACACGAGAAAGAAGACCAGTGGATATCAATGGGTTTCTCTGTGACCATAGGATTTATTTTTTATTGGGAGTATGGCCGCACACTTTTATATGTACCTGGTTGTACCGGAGGGGATAGTTTAAACATGTCATTAGGACAAACCAACCGGGCAGCACAATAATGTATGTTTCCAAGTTGGCTTCGATTGAACTTTAATGGTCAGATGGAAAACTTCTGTTTAAAGTTCTTATATTTTTTTCTCCATCGAATTGATGGGGGACTGGAGGCTGATGAGCGCAGAATTGTTTATCGTTTTCAAGTTAAGTCTACAAATAGCACACAATTCGGGAGTGATTTGAGACCAGTGTTTCAAAAACTGTTTTCTAGAACCCCTTTTTTTCCGATTTGTAAACTTGCTGACTGTTCTCTTCAAAGAACTGAGATATCTAATGCTGTTACAGTAACTTCATACGGTATAAAAAGGCTTTCTCTTTTTGTTTAGGAATGTGAACTTTTGAAAACTGATGGTGGCAAGTTTAAAGCTGTTGCTTCATTGCTTAAATTTGACAACGTGACGAAGGCGGACGAAGGACGTTACTTATGTAAAATATTTCATGAACATAATGGAGAGATTTTTAATGTTTCACGAGCTATCGACCTGGAAGTTAAAGGTAAGTGTATTTCTTCCTCTATTATTGTACGTATCCGAGTACTGAAGGTAGAATGTCTGCGCGGTTGGAGGGTGATGGGAGCCGGCATGCAGCTAGGCCCGCCCTCATTACCTCCACTAGAATTTTAGATTGTGGCAACCCTACATCCGATATGTGTCCAGTCCATAAGTAGCTGTGAAGTAATGCACGTGCTGCAGCAATGGCATGCTGTGGGATGTGGCTTGTAGGGGGTTCAGTGTTTAATTTTTTCCCCTCCGAGGTTCCAACAATGTTAAAAAAAAAAAAAAAAAAAAAAAATATATATATAATAAAAAAGGTCGTTTGTGTGTTTACCTCCATTAAAGCTTTGGTTATTTTATTATTATTATTTTTTAAACGCTAAAAATGTGTAATTTTAGAAATGCTGCATACGGATGACAACAGTACTGCATTTTCTGAAATGGCACCACTGGTATTCTAGAAAATGCACTTTGAGTAATATTTCTGATACATTTTGAATCTCTAAATGGATTGTGTACAGTAGTGGTTCATACCAACATTGTACCAGGTTAATGTCTGCCCTTTTTACATAAATGAGAAAGGCAGTGAAAAGGTGGGCATCGGAGAAGGTCCCTTTTTCAGACTTTGTTTTTGGTCTCCAAGGCGCCCTGGTGGGGCGAACGGTGTTTGGGAGGTGGGAGGGGGGGTGCGTGTCTGCCTGTTACACAATGTGCATCCCGGCAGAGGTAAACAAGGCATTTCCCAGAGCCATATGCCCCCAAGCATAGACACTGTGCAAAAGCTTCGACATGGACAGCGGTCTTCCCAAAGTAACGGGTTTGTCCTTCCCCATGGCACATGTAGTATGGAGTAAAGACATCCACCAACCCAGACAAACCTTTGCAAGATCCATCTAGCAGCTAGAAAACGAGCATTGCCCCAACTGCAGTGTCTACCAATGATCCACCCATAAACTTAAAATACAACCACCAGCCCTTTCTCCAGAGACAAGAGGCGAGGCACAGCACAGGGATGTCATTGCACCAAAATGCCAAAGGTAGCGGAAGTGACATCGTCCAACCCTTGATGTCATTTGACACCTACCTGAAGTGACCTGACGGGAAGCGATGGAACACAACCTTTCACCTCTTGACAAAACGAAGTGGCATCACACAGCTTTATTCCTAAGCACACTATGAACAATATGGTTAGGCTATCCCTGTAATGTGATGCACATTTCATACAAGAATGGATCACCATATGTGACATTAATAGCAGCGTATTTAGGCCCCTATTACCAAATTACTGTGAATGCAAGCAGATTTCCAAGGCCAAATGATGTGTTAATATAGAGCACTTGTGCTGAAACGCTTTATAAAGGGCATTTATACATACAATATAACTCAACCTGTGTTGGTACACCTGCATCAATCTCAGACGGATGAAAGGCTGAGTAGCCTTGAAGAGATTCTAACCTGCAGATAACCCATTTCAGCAGTGAACGCTCAACCCAATGAGCGCTCTTACTGGCTATAGTAAAAGGAACGTTCTCAAAGTCAGAAAGCAAATTACACTCTGTAGTGTATTCCATTAAACTGGTAACTGAGATTCAACAGCAGGCCTGTTCATATGCAGGTCTGGTGCAAATTTGGCCACATATCAAGCTTGCGTGGATCTACTTTTCAGGCTTCATAGGTTGGCAAAATAGATACCATTGTGAGGGTTCATAATTGTGTATTAAAGAATTTAGAGTAGCACAGGGAAAGCAATGCACTCACGCGCCATCCCGTACTCTGGGCACTTGTTACCTCATACATGTAAACCCACATCCTGAACAGCATGCCATGAAGATAGGAAAGAGATCCATTACAACAAAGCATTCATTGTGGCAGCATTAATTGTGGCACAATGAAATAAAGGGCCACTTTATGTGCTATGGTCAAACATTTCTACACTGTGCACAAGGATTTTGTCGTGACCGAGGACACGGAGATTGAATGTATTGTGGTGACCGTAACAGAGAACGGCAGAAAAAAACATGATATAACTGCAACTTGCGAAAAGCAAAATATAGGGTCCGAAATGGATGCTTATTCTACTATAAATGCTTTTTGGAAGTTTGTCTGCATTGTGAAATTAAGAACCGAGCAAATCAGTAACTCACCCCTGAAGTGTGCCTGAAATAAACCTTTAATGAGTTTAGTAATTGCATAGAATTCCAGAAAGACCAATTTGTTATTCCTATTTCTTATTTAGGGTCCCATCTCAGTGTTACACTTGTGGAACCCTTTTGTGTTTCTTTATTTTTTATTTGTTGAGGCCTGAACAAGAAAACCTGCCACTCCAACAAAGAGCCACATGGTTCTGACCACAGCCCAGGAGCTTCAATTTAAAAGAAATATAAATATAATTTTTTAAGGGGTTTCAAGGTGAACCTCAGGGTTCACAGGTGCAACCCCACTATGACAGCTGGAGGGCAAGAAAAACGCACCCTAAAGTCTCTCCGGCACTAATTCCTCCTCCCCCCTCAGCCTACTAGTACGGCAAACAACCTCCCCCTTTCTCTGTAGCTGCAGGGCAGGCCCTTACAAAATACCTGTGATCTGTAAAAGCACTGGAAACCCCAATTCGAAATTGCTTAGGAAAAGCGATGTAAGCAGGGCATATACATTCTAAATTCCCAAGGCTTAAACACATTTTTCTTCAAACATCCTTTAACACAGGGAGTTCCTTCCCTCCCCACTTAGTTGGTTATGCAACCAACTGTTTAACAGATTATTCTTTTCAATATTTCTTTTTAAGCCCTGCCTCAGACACACCATGCCCATTGGATCCCCCTCCCCTGAGCTAATAAGCCAAGAACCAGGCTGGTGTACGGGAAATTGGTGTTTATTTAAATTAAAACTAATAGAAATTATCTCAAATATCAAACACCACTTTATCCATGGCACAACACAATCAACTTCTCTCTGCATAGATATATCACAAAAGTGAGTTAAGAACACACACAGTGCTTACACTCTGCAAATTTCACTTCACAGAATAATTACACTTATCAATACAATGGCACTTATGTAATCTTGTGTGGTTTTTGATTTTCCTGCAGGCTTAAAAGGGTAGCAGTATGATTTGAAGATTGGTAAAAAATAAATATGGCAATTATAATTTTGCCCACACCTTTTGGTTTAGAATAAAAAGGGTGATTTATCGCTTTGTTTTTCAGACCACCACTTGCTTGGGTCTAGGTTGGGAATTCAGACCCCCCTTACTGAAAGGCCAGTGTTGAGGAACCTGGATAAACGGTTGGACTGATAGACACCCCTCTTCCTTAAGAAGTCGGGGTCAGCTCGACAAGGATTACCCAATTAATGTATAGGCTATAGTTTTCAGCACACATTGGGAAGTGAGCTGCGTTAATTCCGATTTTTAACCAAATTCACTTTGTAGTGTTCTGCCAAATGGGGAATTAATATTAAAATATTTTTGGTTACATAGGCTAAGGATCTACAGTTTTGCCCTCCTGCCCACTGTAAAGGAATGGGATTCAAAGCAAGCAGACTTCCCCACCGCCCCTCCACCACCACCTTTTGGTTTTCCAGGGCTTAGTTCTACTTACATAGCAAGCCTCTGTTTAAGGTTCAGGAAAGCCAAATGCATCTCAGTACACTCTGGAAAGATGGGGCACGGGTCTGGTCACTCCACTCTTAGATGGCCTCTGGCTCTCCACCATAGGACCCAGGCTGCATTGAGGCCTTCCTAGGAATAGACTGCTCCTCCTAGATGCACACTCTGCAATCTCCTCTGGTGTCTCGTTTCAGCAGCCTTCCTGAGGGGCTCTCTTGTCACTGTCCTCCTTGATAGCTCCTTTTTCTGTCTGTCTCCTGTCCTAGTATGGTGCCCCTTTTATATAGCAGCAATGACACCACCGATTTTACAATCTTGGCAAAGTACCCTGCAGTAACACCTCTACCATGATTGGACAGTTACCCTTCTCTCTCTCTCTCTCCCTCAAACTCCGCCTCCAAGTCAGGATTGGTTTAGAGGAATGGAGCAACACATGTCAATTCCCATTTGTAATTGCCCCTTTATTCTCCTTTCAACATTTTGGCAAAAACGAGTTATGTATCACAACTTCATAATTTTATTAGCAACTGCCATACTAAACATATTTTCTGATTCCGTTAATCATGTAAACTTGAATAAGACTACCAAATCTAAATCATGTAGCACGACCATGTGGTACCTTTCTGCCGTTTCCATAAGCACAACAGTTACGGATATGCAAGTTATTAAGCGTATCCCTAATTTCGTTTTCCACCCGCTCACCAACTCACGTTTGGACCATGTTCAGATCAGCCCAAAATCTAGTTTAATTGGCTGTTACAATTCCCAGAGTCACAGGAA
Source organism: Ambystoma mexicanum (assembly GCF_040938575.1). Classification (NCBI taxonomy): domain Eukaryota; kingdom Metazoa; phylum Chordata; class Amphibia; order Caudata; family Ambystomatidae; genus Ambystoma; species Ambystoma mexicanum. Next base: position 809,198,315 of record NC_090939.1, on the reverse strand, counting down.
GATGAATTTTATATCCCAAAAATCACCTGGAAATTACATTAAAAAACTACATAGATGAATTCCATCTGCCTTATGATGGCTGAGAAAAAGGCCTAAAGATAATAATCCTTTTTTAAATACATTGTTAATCTTTGTGGAACAAATGGTCCTGCCTTCTGGGCATTTGTTTTCCCTGGGTCAGCCTGTGCCTTTTTCAGTCTCCTTTGTGTTGGAAGCTTGCTCTTTGAAGTGGGTGCCCTCATTTCTCCCCCCCCCCCACCCTCCATGAAGTCCATGCTTTCAGAGCCAGGAGGATTTTATTATGGTTGGTCATTAGATGGGAGATGAGACATCCAAGCTGAGTGAGTTTTCCTTTGAAGCTTTTCCCACAGCCAGCAAAAGGGTCTGCCTTGTGCTGATATTTACCTTGAAGACAAAGTGGCTCTTCAAATGTCCCTGGAGTTTTGTGGATGAAACCTAATATATATTGCTCTTTTGGTCAACCCACACCATGTTTTCATTTTCCTGACATTTTCCTGTGCACAGTGATATTTTTCACTTTTAAAACCGTTTGTTTTTATTTGTACCCCTCACAATCAAAATGAAGAATCTGGCTGCTCTGAAAACTAATCCCAAGAGCACATGGCATGGATTCAAAACAGCCCACAGACTTTGTAAGCCCCCCTCCCGTGTCCCCCCCCTTGAGTTCCACTCTACAAAGCCTCTTTGAATCTAATCACTGCAGAGACACTTGACCTCACTGGCCAACCGGGTGTAGGCACAGTGGCCCAGGCTGTATAAAGGAAGAGGTTTGCTTAAATTAGGTGAAGCGAAGCAGGAGTGCATATGCATTTAGGAGACCTGTGTGACCATATCCAGCAGGAAGCCCAGGGGAGCTCCTGAGAGTGAGAATATTAAAAGCTTTCTGTGGGCTATTTCTGAGACTAGTAGTGACCAGACACACAAGCAAAGAATGACACCTACCTGTTATGGTAGCAGCTGATCTTGGTCCATTACAGTGGCCAGCAGTTTCAGAATAATACTTCTGGGCAAATCTGTACCCTAAGCAATGGTGGGAAGGAATATTTAGTGGTTTGAGAGAAATAATTCTTGCTGGTAGCCGAATCCAAGAAGGAAACTGGTTGCTATATGCCTGAGATTCTGCCAGATATCCTCCAGGATGAAAATACCATTATCACTATGGTTTTCACCATTCTGACACTGTTCAGGGAGACCAGTCCCACGAAAGGAAACGCCAGAAATGATGACATGCTCTTTCCTTTAAAACGTACTGCATGGCCTAATCTTTATCACTTGCAAACCATCTTCAGTGTCATTTGCTTTTGATACTGAAAGCATTTTTGTGGACTAGTAAATGATTGTGTTCTTAGGTGTTAGTAGTTTACTTCCTCTTGTGATGTTGCTCAACAGGGAGCTTTACAGGTTTAGCAGTGCAACTGACAAATGTTTTCTCCTTTTTATATCCTGGTTGAAATAACCACTGTTGCCACCTCGGAATAATTGTCATGTAGGTGCGTTGTATGACCTCTATTTATCGGATAGATTGGGGCAAGACTGCTTATGGCTTTTTTTTTTTTTTTTTTCATACAAAACAGAATTTTCACCAGTTCATTTTCCCATTTTGACATGAATCACATACATTATATATGCTACCTAATTAACAAGAATTTGTGCATAGCTAAGCAACATTCCTACATGTACATACATTATATATGCTACCTAATTAAAAAGAATTTGTGCATAGCTAAACAACATTCCTACATGTATCACATACCATATAAGTATTTATAGCTCATCTTATATCATTTATATCCTTTAGCTCAGAGTCAATAATTATTAAAACAGATAACAATCTTAGAATGAGTTTAGTACTTTCACCAAGCATGCATCGCTGCCATAGTACTTCACGCGATAGGTTTGAGTTAGAGATTATATAGTTCCCAAACTTCGATAGTCTCAACATTTCAAAATGTTCACAGTAGATAACTAGATGTTTAAGAGACTCAAGAGAAAACATATCCTTACAAAAACGGCAAAGACCATTGTTAGATTCTTTATCAGAGGTGCCCCATTTACACAATCGTTCATTGGTGTGAAATACATTCAATTTGAACCGTAAATAAATATTACGACCTATAGCAGAAGGAAACTGTGTAATATAACCAGCTCTATCTCCCAATTTTCTTCTGAATTGGGCAAATTCGTAGTATGAGCGGTAAGACCCAATTCTATCAGCCTGACAGCTCCAGTAGTAACGATACAACTTTTGTTTGCAACTAGGTAAACCTAGTATTAAGTCATCTTTCAGGATGCCCACGAGAGCCATTAGATCGTTCATTTTTTCCGCGTATCGGGTCAGAGATTTCATACAACCCATGTGAAGAAATTCATTAAGGTCTTCATACAGTGAATTACCAGGGGGATCCAGGATTTTTGTATAGTTATTCAGGAGTCTCCAGTTCCGTTTGGCAGATATAGGGAGGATACCTAGTTCATGACGAACAATATCATTTGGGACTGATGCCGGAAGCCCCAAAACGCTTTTCCAGATCCCACCTTGAAGTGTGTCTAAGATATCGTCTATCTCATATATACACATGTCTAATATATAGAGTAGCGATGGTTCGACTTTAAGGAGGTAGAATTGGATGACAGGTAAAAGAGAAAAGCCACAGTATTTACCCATAATTATTTTCATCTGTGAAATTAGAGGTTTAGATTTCTCACATATTTTCTTTTTCCACCAGATTTTTGAGTAAGCATTCGATAAAGGATACCCTAGATATTTAATTTCATGTGTAATGGTGACCCGAGTATTTTCCATGAGCCAAGTGTATGGGCAGCTCTTTTTATAACCATCCCTAAAGATGATAATTCGTGATTTGTGGTGATTGATTCTCAAGTTATGAATATTAGCATAGCGGATGAAAGCATTTAGTTTATGCTGGAGACCAAATGGTGTTCTATCTAAAATAAGAATGTCATCAGCAAAACCAATATAGTTCAGTCTTGTACTACCAATTAAGATTGGATAGATGACTTCTTTTGTCCAACATTCCTCTATGTCACAAGTATACAGATTAAACAGTACGGCAGCCAGAGTACAACCTTGTTTCAATCCAATTTTCGATGGAATTTTGTCAGTTAGCATACCTTCTTTATTAAGGCGCACTCTGTAGGTTGTGTCTGTATGGAGAAGCCGTATTAATGCGATCAAATAAGCCGGGAAACCCAACACCTCCATCTTCCGCCACAGGAGCTCCCTTAGCACGGTATCGAATGCTGAACTCAGATCGAGAGCTGCCATATAGACAGCACCTGTGTTGTTATGTTTGGAGTTCCACTCGATGTGAGATATCAGTAAAGCATTAAGAGAGCATCCCATGTTCTGACGAAAACCAGTTTGAAATTTTGACAGGATGGCATTGGTTCTCATATAGACTTGCATTTCTTCAAGGATCAGTTGGGAGAATACCTTAGAGGATGCGTCAGTTAGCGCAATCGGGCGAAAGTTACCAGGGTCATTAATAGGGCCTTTTTTATATATGGGGATGACAGTAGCTGAACACCATGAACTAGGAATTGCTTGAGAAGAAAATATCACATCAAATTTGTTTTTTAAAATGGTAGCCCACAAATGGATATCCGATCGAAAAAGACAAGCAGGGATGCCATCAGGTCCCATAGCCCTTGAAGGATTTAGTTTCTTAATTGCACGTGTTACATCTTCAGTGCTCCAAGGGGAGCGAGTAGGTATTGTATTTTGAATTACAGTTTTGGAGTTGTTGTGGAATACTAAAGGTAACTCGTATTTCAGCCTAATGTAGTTTGCCCACTGATCCGCTGAGATGGCATTTTCTTTCAACCCCACATTATCGCCGTTAATCAGTCTTAATAAGGACCATATTTTGCGTGTGTCGTTTTTCAAAATATGATACATCATGTTCTGATTATCTTTCACATAAAGTTGTGTTTTTAGATTTTTGACAGCAGTTTTATGTGTAGCAAGGATTGCCCTTTTATGAGAGTAGTATTGTGTAGATTCCAGAGATAACCTAGATAGATGTCGTAGTTTAAAGTTTCTTAGCTTCTTTAATTTAAAGATCTCAATATCAAATTTATGTACATGATGTTTTACATCCAGTGCCGATTTTCTTTGTTTAGCTATTTGTAGTAAATGGAATTCGATCCTCTTTGAGATAAATTGATCTATATATAAAGAGTCACTCTCAGTCACTAATGGATTCAAATCAAGGTCATCTCTGAGTCGCTCTGATAGCTGATGGCATACAAGAGGGTTCCACCTCACAGATATGCCCGCTCTGTCATTCTCAACCATTTGTAGAGAACGATTAGAAGTCAATCCCCAACCTTCGATTTTTAGCTTTATCAATATCGCATTATGGTCACTAAAGCCCAAGTTTAAAACATTTACAGTGTCAATTTCCAGACAAAGATTAGATGATTTAAAAAAATGATCAATATAAGAATGATGTCCTCCCCTAGACCATGTATAAGTGAGATCCATCATTCCAGTGGGAATTATCTGAATATCCCAATTAAGAAAGAACTCCACCCATTTTCTCCCATTCATAGCAGATGTAGTATCTGTATGGGATTGCTGTCCCGGGTCTATATTGTGGATTAAACAGGAGGAATTAAAATCACCCCCCACCACCACACCAACTTCCTCATGGTGTATGAAGATACCTTCTAAGATGGAATCAAGAATATCGATGATATTATTAAGCATTATTAGCTTTCTATTCCAATAGATGCACATAAAAATGATATGTTGATCCTGTGGAGATACAGGGAATAGTTCTATAACTAATACATTGGAATCTTTATAAACCAGCCTGGTTGGGGATTTACAGGCGTTATTTACTAAAATTGCTAGGCCACCTGAGGGCCGACCCTTATTCCCTCGAGTAGCAGGTTGTGAGTAACAGACAAAACCTTCGACAGATAATTGAGATACATACATAGTTTCCTGTAGTAGAACTATAGCAGGGATCTTGTCGCTCTCGCATGAACCCCACCATCTATTAAAGTTCGCAAGCCCACAACAATTCCAAGACAAACATACAAATGATTGTTGATGATATGCCGGGCTAGGAAGATGGATTCGTCGCTGTTAATTGCGAGGCTGAGTGTATGCCCGACAATGCAGCAGCCATTGCTATTATCTGTCGGACCAGATCACCACTAATTTGTTGTGGCATTGATTGCATCATTTTCTGGTCAATTGTGGATGTTGGTACCAGTGGCCTATCCAAAAAGACCCTTGCATCTTCATCAGATTGGATCAAAAAAGGAGTTAAGCCAATGGAAACAAAGTTTTCCTTCTGTTCCCAGATAAGTTTCATAATCAGTCTTGAATATAGGCCACAGGTTTTTATCTGCAGGTCTTACCCAGTCTATATCATCAGATCTCAGAGTTCGCAGGCAAGGTATTGTGTGGAAAGCTTTTAGCAGGGAAGAGCGATTCAAGTTTTGTTTAACATTAACATTCGGATCACTCTCCCAGCCAAGTATGTATGGAGGTTCGCGTATGGATTCAAATTCATTATGAACCGTCTTATGAATGTTAATGGGAGAATCTACCATTTTATGATTTGTCGTTTCCGCCAATGTCAGATTAGTATTTTCATTAGATGACTTGACTATGGGAGGTGGATTATTGGACCCCGGATCAACTATAGGGTCCTCCTTAGGTTCCTGGGATCGCAACAAGTCCCCACCCAATACACCCAACATCCAGGGTTCGTCGGAAGAAAAATGGTGAGAGGTTTCCAGTTTAGCCGATTGTATCTTAGAGTCCCTAGATACAGTGGCATTAGTTTTCACTTTGCTAGAAGAAGTTTGTTTCTTACTTATAGGATAGAATTGAGAGAGGGACATTTGTGAACCCCCACTTATGGATTCCGGGGGATTAAAACAAGATGAGTTAGATTGGCAATCAATCTGTTCCTCATTCATATGTACATTCACCTTTTTTTTTTTATTATTATTATTTATTTTCCCCTCCTTATTTTTCTCATTGTTCTTCTCAGGGGGATTGATATCTAATAATACCCTGGATTCATCATCCAGCTGAGAAAGATTTATTATCTCCTCATTCTCAAAGGTGACTGGTATTACATTAGATTTCTCAACTTGTACAATCCTAGCCTGTTTTTTTATTAAGGCTAACGCTTTGGCTTTCCTTTTTTGGGCCCTTCCCGCCAGTCGCTTTTCCCTCCGGGTTAGGACTGTTATAGGCTTAGGTATCAGCTTATGGCTTTGGATTGGAACACACTATTTCAAACTTTAACATGCCCCCATATTCAGCAAATGCAGCTTTCTGAGTCTCGGAGTGCGGTTATATTCCAAGACCTTGTAGGAGTCAGACTGAGGGGTCCTCTGGCTGCTGGACAAGGATGCTTTGTAGACTGAAGTGCAGTATATTGGCATTGCGAAATTTACAAGTATCCCACCCTTACAGCTTTTTTTTTTTTTTTTTTTGTAGCTTGGGTTGATGCAGTATTCTGTTTGGTTTGTGAAGATGTACATTTGTGTCCTTGTTGCCTGGATAATCTTACTTTCAAGGAAGGTGGGGAGACAAACTGACAGATGTTGCCTTCTTGATCAGAGATTGAAAATGATTTCCTTTCAGTTGTAACGGCTTAAGCGTCATCCCTGCTGGTTTGTTTTCTAGATAACAGCCCAGAACATGTTACAATTGTAAGCTGTGACTAAGGAATTGTCGTCCACAGTAGCCTGCTGTGGGGGGAGGTTGCAGATGTTAACAAATTGCAGTTGACTTGCTTTAGTCCTGCAAGACTTCATGGGTCTGGTGGTTGAAGTGCACTACTAAGTGAACTGCTTTTCCATTCTCGAATAAATGTTAATAACCACTGTAAAAGGGTGAGACCATGACCCTGTCAGGGGGATGGGTGGAGGGGGGGGGGGTAAGGAACCCTTTCCTGATGCAGAAGGTCTACCAGGGGTTTTCCAAGATCAAGTTCTGCTCGAGAGACTGGGTGAGTTGAGGGGCTCAGTATGTACCCCTCATGCTCCTTTGTGCCTTGTTAAAGGTGGAAGGTACCACTGCCCATCACCCAATGCCTGAAGTACCTTCTGGTCGAAGTTCTGTTTCTTTCATCTCTGTGTACCAGGAAGGACTGCAACCGAAGTCCCTGCGTTTTGAGAGAAAAACTCACTGACTTCAGTGGTGATGGTTTGTATGGCTCTTGCTGATGTTTCTATCTATACAGTGAAACATAGATCACTGTATCTTTGCAATGATGCAGTCACTGAGATTAAATCAGGGAGGCAAATGCTATGAATGGAAAGGAGATGGGCTAAGCAGAAATTGTAAAGCTTTCTGTTGCTGTGGCCCTACTCTAAGGACGACTAAGAGCCCCAATTCTTTTTCGAACAAACTGAAGGGGCGGGAACGACCACCAGGAAGCCTGGGGTATAAAAACCCTGCATAAGACATGGTGTAGGGTGCCCCGATGCAGTCATGTGGAATGGAGGCAGACTAGAGACCAGGAGGAGGCAGGATGGTGAATCTGAGCATTGAGAGGACTGTTGGAGATTGTTGCAGGTGAAGAACCTGTGTGTGAATGGTTGTTGGAAGGTGAGTGGGGGTGGAGGGGTTGGAGAGAGTAGGAGTGCAAGTGAGTGAGTAACGTGGATGGAAGTGGGTGGGGTGGGTAGTAGTGGGGAGTTGTAGAGTAGAGGGGAAAAGGAGCAAAGTAGTGGAGGGCAGGGAGGTGGGAAGTCCATGGGAGACGAGAAGTAAGGCCCTTAGTGTGCCACAATATGTTTACATATCGTTCAGTTTCTGAATTACTTCAGCTCTACAAACATAAAAACCATTGAACCATACTCGGGAGTCTGGATATTCTTAAAGCTACTTGTGACACAAGGTGTCATTGTGGGATTGTTTAGGTCCAGATACAGAGGCCACCCACAGGAAGAAATGCACAAAAGATCCGAGGCAGGGGATTCCTTGGGGAACCACAGCCACTGAACCGCTTGTTAGATCGATCTGGAAATAAACTGACAAGCCCAAAAGAAGGGTCCGATGATTCCTGAGAATTGGCAGGGCCCAACCATAACTAAACAGTTAGATGAGCCCAGGATATCTGCAAGCCTGGCTAAGGATTTGAAGTGTCATCTTTTGGAAAATAATCAGGCAGGCTGGTGTGAAATCCAGTCTGATACAGAAAGCGGAAGCTAATGGGAGTAGGTTGACTGGTGTCGACACTCGCAGCTTTCTACAGTGGAGAGATTAACCTAAATTAAATGAGGAAGAATATGCGGAGTCCCCACTGGAAGCATCTGAAGAGTCCCCAGACAACTAAGCTATGAATATAGAAGACCTATTTAAAGACTTGGCGGGTCAATTGGACATGACTCAATATCGGGAGACGATAGCCTTACATGGAGCCATTGCAGAGAGACGAGTACAACCTGTAAAACCACCTGCAGTTGTAAAACACCTAAGCAGTGGAGAGGACCCAGCTGCTTTTTTCATAAAGTTCAAACCTGTAACAGCCATGTGTCTAATGGAGCCATGGGTTTGGTTTAAAGACTGCTACTCACGGGTGAAGCGCAACAGGCCTGCCAAGCTCAATCTGAATTGATACTCCCATATGAAGATCTTAAGCAGCGAATCTTGGAGGGACTATGTCAGGGTAACGAGCATTGCAGGATACAACTCTGGCATTTTCGATTGTGACATGGCGAAACTCCCCCGACAGATGTCCATCGGTGAGTTATTTTAGTCAATAAATGACAAAAGGCAAGAAGACAGCAAGGAGATGTTTGTGTTGGAACATTTCATTCTGCTCCCATATCTACAAAAGGTAGTCTCTCAACTGCACACTCATCCCACTAAGAGGCTATCAAAAGTGCCAATGCACAAAGAATTCCTGAGATCAATATTTGAGCACCAAGAAACCAAATGAGGTAACACCTGGGAGTGGAACAGGAGTAGAGCCCAGCCGTGAGGAAGTAGTCCTCAACAGACTACCTCAGAGGCTAAGGGTCTACTTCCCTGCCACGAAGTTGGCCGTCTACCATCATCCACTCCATATCCAGAATTGGGAATACAGTGCTGTGCTTGTGGGAATCCAGGGCATGTAGCTAGATGTTGGCCAAAGCAGCAGAAGGAAGAACCCATGGAATTCTGACTCTTGAATCCCAGATACCCGGAAGAGTCACTACCAGAACCTGGCCCAGAAATGGAAGTAATCGAGAGAGTAGCTTCTGGCGATGTTCAGAAGAGAGTCCTTGGACTCTCAAACATTTACAGTTTATATTAATGGTGGGGCAGCTCAAAAATACCACCTTTCCATACTACCAGCAAAGACACCACTGAACTCTGGAATCAGATGATCAGCCATCCATGCCAATCTAGTGGCCCTAGAAGATCTTTATATTAACCCCGATTTCTCTCTGTTCAACCAGCAGGAAGAATTTATATAAAATTGGAAAGGGGAAAACGTGTCAGATCAAGAGCTACCTTGTCGGCTAGGTTGTGGGCAAGACTAGGGGAGGGTGGAGGTATGTAACGGGGCATGGGCTTTGACCCTGTCGGGGAGGAATAAGTGCCCCTCTCAACCTGGAACAGGCTAACCAGGGTTTTCACCAGGATCAGCCCTGACCCCGAGGAGGGGTGAGGGAATTGGTTGGACCAGACTCTCTACCTCTTCAAGTGCCTTGTTACAGGTGGAAGGTACAAATGCCTGAAGTACCTTGTTCTGGCCAGAGTTCTGTTTCTCTCATTTCAGGACTAGGAAGTGCTACAAAAGCTTGCAGCACTCTAGGAGAAACTCCGACTTCACCAATATGATGGAAACATCAGCAAGAGCCCTGCAAACCAGGTACACGGTGAAACTGAACTCCATCTTTGCAGCATTGGCGCTGTCACTGGAACACACACCAGAGACTAACGTGAAAGATATGAACGAAAGCGGTTCCCTGTCGCACAAACCAGAGGTGAAAGACCAGCTCAGATTGGAACAATACTAAAATTTTGCCCTGAAAATTTTGACCCTTTCATTACTATGCCTTTGCCCAGTAATAAAATGCTGACCCCCCCCACTACACTCACTAATGGGGGCGGGAGTGTCCTCGGCTGCCTTTTGTGGGGGTCAGGGATTGCAGGGGTGTCCCATGCTTCCATTAGATGGGAGCGGTGGGGACAATAAAGAAAAGAAAAAAGGACCCTGCAATGCAAGTTATGACCCGTGTTGGTGGGCAAGAACTGATGCTGGAGGGACAGGGGTGAGACGGTGGCACACTTCACGTTGTGCCGCTGAAAATGTAAGTGGGTAGGGGGAGGCAGTTGCGGGAGATGCAGCGCACAGTGATCTGTGATAGCCGCGCCATAAGGGTCAGCAATTTTAATTGTCAACATTATGGGCGGTGCAGTGATCGTAGATTCCTCAGATTGGCCCCAAGGAAAAGGACATCTGTGGTATTAAAAACCCAATGGAAGTGTGGGTTGCTCGGGTGAGGAAAGGTGTCGAGGTGGCCCAAGAGTCTAGGCAGGGGGGGATGGTGTAGCAGAGGGTTGGGAGGACTGTATTGGAGATTGTTTCAGGTGAGGTGTTGGTTGCATGAGAGAGCGGTACCTGTTTGTATGAGTGAGCGAATAGTTGATGGAAAGTGAGTATTGGTAAGAGCGAGAGGTTAGGTTATTGATGGTACGAGTCAGAGTGCAAAAGGAAAGTTAAAGTGGGAGGAGAGGACTAGTACAGCTTAGAGAGCAGAGAAGAATGGAGAGTAGAGTTTGGAGAAGCTAAGTGTGTGTGTGTGACCATTAGAGGGACAAGACGTGAGTAGAGAGGAAGAGAACAAAGTAGAAAAATGGTGATGTAGAAAAGAGGAAAATGGTCATCGTACCCAAATAGCTACACCTATTCCAGGCAATACCATCCCATTTAACAAAGTATTTTTCCACTCAACTCGCAAGCTTACTTAGTAAACTTAAATGGGGAGGACAACCACCTTCGGCTAGAATCAATACACTATACATTTGAACATGGGCTATACTGCATAATGCTGCAATGCACATTGGCAGGAGAATCTGCTTAAAGGTATGTTTGTTATTTACATCTTTTGCGCGGACTGGTTGTCCTTTCATAAAGAAGGGCGGACACTGGAGATGTGAGTGGGGGGGGGGTAAGTGGGGGCGACAGATGGACAGTTTTAACAGAGTACGACTCTACCAAAGGGGTAGTCCACTCTGCTTCCTCTCTTGGCAACACCTGATGTGTGGACAGTGACAATAGGCTGATTCCCCCATTCCACTCCCTTGCTTTGATCATCAAAGAGAATCTTAGACACCCACAGAAAGCACAGGTTAACAGGACCTAGTGACATTGCCGTTCTGCTGGACAATAAGTTTTGTTCTTCTCAGGTATTTTCTCAGGCCTTCTAGCAGGCAATGTCCAAAAGTGAGACACATACTTCTAATATGCAGCTGCTTACATAAGGTGCAGAAGATGCACATTTGGCCGTTTCCAGAGATGGGCCTCGTGCAGGTCTTCCAGGCAGTCTGGGTGGGGGCTTGAGCAGTCACTCCTACATAAGGAAAGGAAAAAGCATGCCAGATTGCTACAAGAGCACACGCATAGCTGAAACTATACTCCACTCTTACACATTTAGTATAATACAGAGGTGTATGGTTATCTATTCGTCAATTCTGGTACAACTCGTTAAATAAGCTCTCACTCCCTGCCCCCCCCACCACACATCACTAAATGCACCAAGCTCCTTCTCCTCCAGGTTTGCTAAATGTCTATAATATGCTTGTGCATTGGCTCCAATGGCGGTTTTTTAAGCAGAAGCTTGAGATGCTCATTTTCAAGGTGCTTTGAAGGCTTAGACTTTGTGGTTTGGGGGTTGTTCTGGCAAGTATTTTTAGATCTGTGTTTTCTGGGATGTTTCATTCTGAGAAGCTCTTCTCCCATAGATTTCTTGCTTGGAGTATGGCCTTGTGGTAACTCTCCAACCTACCCAAATCCATGTTTCTTTCACTTGTCTCGAGATGCTATGCACCCGATTTCCATTGTTAAAATTAACCAATGTGTTTCAATTAAGATTTGGGATGTAATTGTGCTGACTGCATTCATGGTGCTTGAGAAGCTCTCTAATAAATCTAGCCGGGTTTCTCCATGTAATCTTGGTCTCTTTTATTAAAGTACTTAAGCTTGGTCTGTCATTGCCCTGCTTGAGAAGACTATCCCCTGCTTCCCAATGGAAAGTATTGCACTGTTCTCAGACCATTGAAAAGAGTTGATGGGTATTGATAGTGGGGAGGCTTATCAAAAAAAAAAATGTTGGTTGGGTCCTAAAGTGTACAGGCCCCATCTAATGTAAGAAATTCCTACCCTGGTCATTGATGTAGTGTGGTATTTTAGGCAATGCATGAAACCTGCGATCTGTGTTCCTTTTTATTTTTAGCCCTTACATCTGTGTACTTTCCTTACTGCTAATTTGTGGAAAGACAAATGATGGAGGAAATCACATTTTGTGCTTATTTCGGAAACTATATTGCATGTAATATGTATGAATTTGTTTTGTAAAGTGCTAGCACACACTGTAAAATAGTTAAACCACGTTTGGTCAATTCTCTTCCAAATGCTTGTCAAAATGACAAATGGTGATATGCTTGTTGATTTTGTTGAATATTACTTTTTCTTTTCCCCAGCACCTGCACAAAACTCACAGCCTGTGATTATATATCCTAAAAATGAAAAGTTGTATGTGAAGATTGGTAAGTAAAATACTACGTTTGTTTTTCACATTAGTGACTTAAGTGGCATGAAATATACACATTTGATGTAATTGGATACATAGTGGGATCAAATACATCTACCTTTTCTATGTAAAATTAGGTGTGCTGATTTACTTGGGTCCCTTGGTGTACTTCATATTCATAAACTGTGTCTCTCAATTCTATTGAAAATTGATCACTCAGTTCGTATTAGCCCAACACACCCATTTAGAAACCTTTTAAGAGGAACATGAAAGCAGAACTAGTGTCATTTTTAGAAAAGTCTGAAGATTAAGAATGCCACCCATTCTAGTCACCAAAGGTTTATTGCCTTGTTTTAAGTAATAGCAGGCTTATGCTTAAGGAATATAGAAGAGCAAATAACAGTATAGTGCCAATTTAAGTATGTGCACGCTTGATGAGGTATGGCACAATCCTGCATGTCTGAGTATTAAGCATTATGTATCCCCTCACAGTGAACTCTAAACATTGAGCATTAATTAATCATGTCAAATCTGTGAAGATATGCAGTTAGACTTTCATAAAAGCATCCTCTTCATGGAAGATTTAGACACCGTAGCTCAAAACTGAAGTATACTAAATCGAAAACGTGGTTGGAGAGCAATTTCCTCATTCAAAGCCCATACCAAACATGAACAAAGTGTAAATCATGAATGCTTGTCCAGTCCCCGAATGTAAAACTATGGCAAGTCAGCATGTGTCCTCACGTGACTAGTTGATGCACATTTCTAGGATGCAGGGTAGCCTTGCTTTGTTCTGATATATATATATATATCTTTGCTGAACACCAACTTCGGTGTGTTCTAACTGAACACAATGTCAAACCTACTGCCCTCTAAAGCTATTCCTCTCAGCAATCCAAGATACAGCCCTGTGAAGATTTTATTGGGGAAAATTCCCAACTTAAATTGGTCTCTCCCCTGGGAGGGTGTATTTGGTCTGACAATTTTTTTTCTTCTCTTTGAAACTCTCTGCCTGCACCATTCCCAAACCAGCCAGGCTGTTGGTTCCAACTCGCAAGTGCAAGAAAGTTAACTCCTGAAGCTTTCACCTCCATAGTAATTCCAATGGTACTATCATTGATGGAGAATATATCTCTTGCTGAGTTCACTCTTTCCACTTGGTCAGCTATGAATGAAGCTTGTGATGCACTGGCCCCCTTTCGTCTAGCCAAACAGAATAAAAGTGTACGTACATAATTGCTGGTTTAACAGAGGTGTTGCTTGCCCAAGGAGTGAAACGAAAGGCTGAACAAAACTGGCAGAACCATTCCTCTGTCTCAGCCCTGGCCTGCAAATGCACTGCAGTGTTTACAACTAAAAGGTTTACTCTTAATGCCAGGGTCGAAAAAAGGCAATTCAAAACCCAAAGGACTGTTTACAGTCGTACAGGAATTAAAAGCGATTTCTGTTGAATCCTCTTTTGACGTGGACAAAGTCTGGTGTCAGCGCATTCTTGAAGGCTTTGTTTGGAAGACTTTAAAGCATCAGCTGCTTATCAAAGATAAGGTCAAGATGTTTCAGACTAGTAATGAAACCTCAGTGCCATCCTGTGAAGAAGTAAAACTGGGCACCGTCCGATTATTGAGAAGTCTCTGAAATTGAGGTCCTAGAGACTATTCAATGCATGAAGCCCACATCATGCAAGGGTGGCATCCTTGCAGCCACATTGTTTAAAGACTTTGCACCTACATTTGTCCCTTGAGTCACTAGATGCATCAATCACTCATTTGAAGAAGCTTATGTTCCTGTGAATATTAAGGAGGCGTGGCTTATGCCTTTATTTTTTTAAAAAAGGAAATCTTGACCCCAGAGTGGTCGGTAATTATCGGCCTATCACAAATGTCTATTTATCCTGAAAATAATTGATAAATGAGCCTTTTTCCCAATAACTGATGTTTGTGGAAGAGCATGACATTCTAGATAATGAGCAGTCTATTTACGCCTAAATTATGGAACAGACTGCTCTCTTGGATCTGAAAACCAATATCATTGGAATCGTTGAGGAGGGGAGCGTGACATTGCTCCTTCTCCTGGACCTTTCATCAGCTTTTAACTTGGTCAATGATGACCTGTGGCTGATGGACTGGTTAATGTAGGGAACTCCTCTCCAGTCACAGCACCCTGGTTCATATCCTTCTTGGGTCCTGGGACGGCAAGCGTGGTTGGGAGTGGTGGGGCGTACGCTCTTAACTTGTGGCATCCTGCAGGGATCATGCTGTCACATTTACTTTTTTAATGTATATGTTAAACTTTTATGGAATCTTCTCAACTCTCTGTGGGTGAAATTTGCAAACTATGCAGGCGACACCCAGATAGTATTTCAACTTTCTGGGCTGTACAAGGGTGATATGGCCAGAGTTAATGAAGTATTTAAAACCATTTAGAAGTGGTTGGCCTTGAAATTCCTAGCTTTAAATGACTCGGCGAGAGTTGCTTATTTAGAGAACACAATATAGATTGAAGAATTTAGATGCAAAATATAAATGCTTTATGATGAATAGGAACAATATAATATCCCAGTCTCTGAATCAGTTAAAATGCAAGTTTTTTTTTTTTTTTTTTTTGATTCTCACCTCTTTCAAAAAAACATCCTCATGCTCCTATTATGTCCACTTACTGTGGCAGATCCCCCTGTGTTTATCTGAAGTAAATGGGTCTCTGATCGCAGCAGCCATAGTGAATACCAAGTTGACTACTGCAATAGTGTTTTGATGGGCACATCTCGAGCTAATATAAAGAAGCTTCAGATAACGCAGAATAGAGCGGTGCATGCTGTCTGTGGGCTTAGTCGCTGTTCACAGGTCTTTGAATCTCATAGAAAATTGCACTGGCTCCCAGTAAGGGCTCTGTTCTATTTTTTTTTAAATGCTTGACAGGCAAAGCCCCGCTGTACCTCTCCTCTAGAGTAAAAAAACTTCTGTTAGACAGATGTTCTAACAGTGTGGATCTATACCAAGCATGTGTCGCTCTAAAAAAGATTTGTGGGGCTGGCTTTAATGCCTGGGCCCCCTCTCTGGAATTCACTTTTCCCAGACATCAGATGTGCATCCCTATCGCTTTTTAAAAAAGTTAGAAAACCTTTATTTTTGACAGGAAATCTGATTACATAAACCTATGATCGTAGGTTCCCAAGGGTTCTATCCCCTAAATTGTTCTCATCCTCCTTTCCTTCTTTTTTCTGTTTGTGAGTCTTAGTGAGTGCCCTGAGGCCTATGGGCAAGAGACACTATATAAGATTTCCTTAGACTACATTGAACACTTTTGGGTTAAAAACACATTGAACCAGCCCACTGTCATTTTAAGAGTGTATAGTTTGCCTGTATATGGAAAAGTCTGTTCATGGCCAGTGAGTAAAAAGGTGCAAGGGTGTTTACACCTTCCCCAGAACATTGCCTGAGCTGGGAAGAGCCCCTAAGTCTCATAGAATTCATAGGAAAGCCGAGCAATGAGACAAGCTAGTCAAAGTAACGATGGTGAAAAACCAGGACTTTGTGAAGGTAGTCTCAGGAAGAAGTTGGCAAGATTCCCTAATGACCTAGGGGAAATTACTGAAAGCCAAAAAAGAATGGATATGGAAATGCTCAGCGTTGGGCCAACCCAAAGTGAGGTGGTGGAGTTTCTCTCTACCTTGAAAGTGCTTCACTCAAAAACGAATCCAATCCAACTCTTATTCAGTCCCCGTCACTCCAGTGACACTAAGCTACCCTAAACGAAAAGAGTTACAGTGAGATGGCCACCGAAATGCTTCAAAATATTATTTGAAGCAGTATGAAAGTTCAAAGTGTCAGCTGCCAGAAGGATCCACAATCTAACCCTATAATACACAGCCCTATGTAAGGTGTTCTTGCCCTTGTTGGGGGGGGGAGGGGGAGTTGTGATGATGGATGACCACTGAACTCTGTATGAGTAAGTGCATTGTCGGCAACCTGCAGGAATTCATGAGCAGTGGGCACACACCTTACCACGCATGTATTGACTCTGGGGATCATATTCACGTAAACGCCAACCTAGGCCTTCATAATAGTGACTGAGTGCCTACACCAGGCCGAACAATGGGGCTAGCTCACGCACCCCTACCTATGAAGGGAAAAAATCATGACGATGCCATTCTTAAGGGCCAAGTTATACATAAAGGTCATCGAAGTAGAGAATAATGCCACTGCTCCAGGGGTCAAGTCCTAATAATTGAAGTGGGGGGACTCATCAAACACAATGGGATGCAACCTCTCCAACAATTAGAATATCAAGGTGAAATATGCACATTTCATTAAATTGGCTTTGCATAACCACCCAAATTACACGGGACGAATGGCATTTGCCTTTCGTAAAATCAACGCACACAAAACAGAGTATATTTTCTTCTAATGGTGTTTTTGAGAATGTTAAAAGTTGTGCAGGTTTAAAACTCCAAGAACCAATACAAATATTTTCTCTGGGACTACAGTACCAAAATGGGACATTTCATCTTTAGTTGATTTTCATCAGGTTATTTAGTGCAGTGGTGAAGTTTCTGGCCTACAAACCTGACTGCCGTTTGATCCGTGAGGTCGTCTTTAATTAATAAATGCAAAGAGACATTCATTGTTTCTCATTTTGGCTAGGGGGGGGTACTGAGTCCACACTCTGAATAAAGTGGGTGGACTCCGTTTGCCCCCCCACCCCCTGTGTACTCTTGACTTGAGCCCTGCACTGTACAGAATTGACAGGTCACCTTGCAACAGTGCAATCTTGGTTTGAACTTTTAGTGAGTAAATATAGTGTCATTACTTTAACATCACATGGTGTAGTTGGGAGATAAATGGGACACTAGGATTGTTGAAACATATAATATGTAACATCACTGTTCATATATTACTAAAATATATACCGAATGTATGATAAATGCATGAATAAGTATTAGATAAATAGACTATATGCTGTTAAGGATTTCAATCAGGCACACACCAAGTCTCGCCTTGCATGTAGTGCGCAATGAAATGCTTATTGATTAGTGTCTAAGTTCAATATTCTGAATGATATACCACTCATATCACACTTGTCTCAAAATACCCCCCAGGTCACACTGAACCATGAATCAGGCTAGTTTCTAAAGGTAAATATTTATTTTATTTATTTAATATTAAAATCACACAAGTTTAATATAATATATAGCAGCAATCACCTAACAGTGACAATACAATTCAGAAATAAGCAAAGCAATTTAATTCACTTATGTAGAATAGAAACCATGGGGAGAAAAAGAACCAGTTTTGGTTTGTGAACAGATAGCATTTAGGTTAATATTTTCCCTGCAAAGTACTGAAGTACAAATGAGCAATCCTACACAGATGTAAGTAATCGGCAGGAATTCAGGATGTCTAAAGTTTAAATGCAATCTTCCCTCCCCAAACAAGAGACCAAACCATTTTTGGAAATGGACACTTTTAAAATGACACGTGAAAAATGGCTTTGTGAAAACAATGCAAAGTGGTCAAAAATACTTAAATGGATAAAGATTCTTAGGAAAGCAGCACTAAAGTCCAAAAACACATGAGTGATCAGCTAAACATTACACACTTTAGATCAGTGGAAGAAGCACTTTGCAATGGGAAGAACACATGTAAACTTGTGAAAACTACAATTCGCTGTAAAATTTCACTATGCGTTTATTGAGGAAAACTGGTGAAATACACTGTTCCGTGATGTTTTTGTTTGTAGATGTAGCTAAGGGTCTTGGGTATCAGTGAGAAGAGTTGAAATTTCATTTTTATCTTTATAATTGAAGTTATAGAGGTTTTAGTAAGAGGCGTTTTTGCAACATAGTCACGAAATGAAGCAGAAGTTCGGTTTTAAAAATACCAGATGGGTTTTATTCTACTATATTAATGACTATAAAATAGAGGAGGCCACACATGAAGCTTCAGTTACGTGGCCAGCGCAACCATTCATGTGGTGGATACGCCATTTCTTTCTGGATTTACTTTAGTTACTCAAAATCACTAAGGAGTTATGGTTTGGTAACACAGATGAGAAAACTCCGCGCAAGAAGGATTCTAACAATACTAGGATTTTGAACTTAAAGTTGGGATGGGTTGAGATTGGGATAAGGCAATGCAATATACTATGGGTCACTGTTCTTCCCATTAATAATTAGTCCCTTGTAATTAAATTGGACTGTCACGGTTCTGGTCATTTGATTGGGTCGAGTCTACCGGCAGCAGGGCACCTCTGGAGGGATAGGATTCTGGTCAATTTTAGAATGCACCTCAGACTGGATTTGGATGGGCCTCTCTGGTCACTGGACACGGTAGATTACAGGACGCAAGTTTCAGCGGTCAAGCCATAATGGTAGCAAGCGAAGCTGAATCAGAATTATATTTCTAAGTTTTGGATGTTTGAAATTGGGTCTAGCTAGCAAGAGTTCAGCAATGCTAAAGTCTGGATTCTGCAAAGAAATCTGGATCTTCGAAGAAGTCTGAAGTCACTACAAGATGACGAGTCCTGGAACACAGTGCTGCAAGGAAGTCTGGATGGGTTCTGGAAGCAGTCTGTCCTATGTAATATTTATACCATCAAATGCCATCCCCAAGTTTATGGTGTGGGCAGAATTTCAAAACACCCCCCCACAGCTATGAGTGTCAACAGGCACTTGTCTTGTCCTGGTTGACAGCCAGACCAGAGCTGTCATCTTGATGAAGCGATTTAGTAACTCCCAAATTGATTTTGACCAAAACATAACTTTCCCATAAATACACATTTTTACAATTATGTTCCCTAATAAAATCAGACACATACATTTCATATTTGATTGTCTATATTCACATTCAATCCCCATCTTTGTGAGAGCTGCCTGTCTTTCTACAGATTTTTATCAATTTTAACCATAACAGTTTGGATAATCATTTCTAATTCGGTACATCTCTGGGCGCTTATCAGTGGATCATGTGCATGCAATCTTAGGTTTGCAACATTAATAGTTCTGCTATAATGAGAATTTTTTCATAACTTTGGTTCCTTAAATGTACAGGTTTCATCAATGTCTTCAAATCAAAATCCTGAAATCAGGTTAATGGCTGTCAATTTTCAGATTTATCCTTCTTTTGGTTGCACAGTTAAAAAAAAAAAATGTTAAACTTAACTACAAATAAGGATTTGGCCTTGCTTCATTAGACAGGTGACAGCAGTGATTCCTGTTTTTACACCAACTTTGCCTCTGTGTGACAGGGTGTGCAGCTCTTTTGTGGTTTATGAACCATGCACAGTTTTGCAGATTTGGCGCGCACGTGGGTTAGTACCTCCATTTTTGGCAGTTTTCTTTCCCCATTGTTAAAGGGGTGTAGTAGGGTGCATTGGCATGTGTTGAAATATCCCATGATGACATTCATTTTCCATAACATCCATGCATAATAAAGCATAAGTCATCTAACGATTAAAACAATTCACAGTGCAGTTATGAGTGCCCCTTGGGTTTAATTGGTATTAGCATAACTGCACAGATCCAATACTTATAATCCTCTTGCTCTATTTCAAACCAATAGGACTACAAAATGAATTTATAAAAATGCCACAAAGTGCCCCTGGTAGCTACATTCTACCACACAACACTCATATGGAACACGGCAAAGACTCTGACAATACATTTAACCGAAACAAACCAGGACGCACCAGGTAGGAAATTATACCCCATATAAGTTATGATGAAACATGGCAAATGGAACCCTGGATCCCTTCAGCCATAAACAGTAGTCGAAGAGGTCTGTCAGCCTAATGTGGGGCCCCTTACAGTGATACGAAGAGCTAGTGGTTAACTGACTGTAATGTGCGCCAGGAGATGCAACTCAAATGAACACGGGAACGGTGAGAAGGAAACCCTTCCTGAAGAGGGACTTAGTGATAAACCCCCTCAGTTAGATGACAAAGTATCCTTTCTCTCGAAGAGGAAGATCTCTCGGATGTTCTTTTCGAAGGTTTAACCCTCTGCGACAAACCCAAGCAGTGATGTTTGTTCTTCAAATCACCAACACAAGGACCTCCACCAAAGAAATGCTTGGTGAAAGTTTCTGAAAAAAGCATAACTGAATGAGCGGTAACTGCGACACTACACATCTAGCTTCTACTGAGTCCAAATACTTGTGGTTATGATCTGCGCCTCTCACACAAACTGCTTCCCCACATAAACTGTAAGAATGAGAAACCATAAAAAGCCCCCCAAAAAAACTCAGATGCACCCCTCAAATTAATCTTACTCAATGACGGGAATGTGTATAATGGTTTGGAACCTCTTGTGTGCTCACAGTTCTGTTGTACAGAAAACAAATCCCTGCTAGTTTGGGTTGTTGAGATCAAAACAAATTTAATCCAGTTGGTGGTTTGTATTATTCTTCATACATATATTTTACTTGCAAAAGAAAGCAGGATTTTGTGACCCCTGTTGATTTACAATTTCATCCCTCGACTAGTTTTTCCCCATAGGTCAAACTTTGGTTCATCAGGAGAGGTAACTTTTGAAGATGTAATGGTGTTCACTCTGAACTGCAATTTTGCTTCTTATTATAAACTGGAAGGTTTTGCTTATTGGGGTTGAGTTATAGAATCTTGTTAATGGTCATATGTCCAGGTGTTGACCCTATTTGGTTTTATTTCTTATTCTCTTATCCTTAGAGTGTGGAAGGGACAGTACGATGGCCTTCTACACAGCGCCAGGATCCGCGTGTGTGATGGGAATGGTTTGCTTTCTTTTCCCCCACTTTAACACCTAATGTTGTCCCAGGCAAATACACCTCGGGGCCCAACCGAGCCTCTTACTGAGAAAAGTTTCCCATGCGACGGTCTCTTCTCTGCTTTGAACAATTGCCCCACATGCCTGACAGCAGGAAATGGGGTGTGATGTAATATATACATATATCAGAGGCAAAAACTATAGTAGAAAGATTACTTAAGTCTGCATCCCTCCGTAGCTTTTAAAATGGAAAAAACCAACCAACCCCTCTCACTAAATCTGCAATCGCGGTGCAAACCGTGAGATGAGTTGCTTGCAAACAATGCGTGTCAATAAGCGTGTGCAGTTTTTTTTTTTTTTTGGTTCCGAATGGGAAACACACAGGCCGCCACACAGCCCCTCCTTTAAATACTCCTAGTATATGGGGCATGGGCCAAGAAACAGTTTGGCCTTTTTTTTTTTGTCTATTCCCCTGACCCACTCCACCACCCCGTTGCAAAGTAGCTGGGGCTATGACCGTTCATTTTTATATTCTTTCCTTTGAATATATGGCCTGCTGTGAACTGCTCAGTGACCCAGCTTTAGATGGAGTTCAAATCGGTCCGCTCTTTACCGCAGTTCCTCCATCACAAGTCCTCCCCACCACTCGGCGGTCATCGACCTGAGGGGAGACAGCCATATTAAACTGCCACCTATTACTGAAAAAAACACACTATGCTCGACAAACATAGCTGGCAGCTCGTTTTCTCTCTCTCCTCTGCATTTAATTTGCTCGACTTTTTTTACCAAATCCCTAGGAGTAAAAATAAACAATGACCTGGCCGGACAGGCCTTTTGCCGAGAAGAGGAACACCAAAGTGTCAGAAAACCATCACCTTCGTCTGCTTTCATCATTTGCTGGACTTTTCCCCACCCAGGGATGGCTGAAGGGTGTCGCCAAAGGCCATGGCTAGTGGCTGGTTTGTGTACAGTAGGCACAGCCGAAGGCCATGGCTAATGGCCCGTTAGTGTTTTAAAATATACAGTGGGTGTGGCCAAAGGCCGTGGCTGGTGGACCCTTAATGTGTTCAAATATACAGTGGACACAGCCAAACATCATGGCCGCTCTCATGGGAGGTTAGTGTTATAAGCGGTGATTCCATCAAATTGGTGATGTCATCCTGGAAGCCAACTGAGATGTTATCGTGGTCAGAGGCTGTGCAACAGGGGGCACAAACGTTAGGTGGCTTTGGGTGGATTTCAGGGGTTAACCTTAACATCTCTGCAACAAATGTATTTATTTTTTTTGCCTCTATTTCAAGAATTTTGTTATTCCAAAGGTTTTTCTTTTTCCATGCCGCTGGCAATAGCATTCAGCCATGGCCAGTAGCCATGGGCTCAGTCGTGCCCACTGTTTTTTAAATCGCTTCCAGACCACTAGCCATGGCTTTTGTCCATGCCCAGTGGCTTTTTAGAACACAACCAGCCCACTAGCCCATGGCCTTAGACCCTGGCCAGTGATCATGGCCTCCGTTCGGGCCCGCTATATTTTTTAAATCATGGCCATGGCCACTCTAAACACTTGCATGTTCCCATTGACCCCCCCCCATGATACTATATCCCCCATAATGCCATTTTCAATGGCATTGTGAATCCCATCTTTTCTAAAAATCTGTCCTTGTGCTTTGCAATTGGAACGCACCAAGTTAAGCCGGTACAAAGTTCCCCAATGCGTTGTATTTCAGGGGTTTTGTTGCAATACAGTTACCTTTAACCGATCATTAACTGCATTTTGTCATTTAATTTCAAGGGTTTTGTTATTGCATAGTTTTGTCCCCCTCCTGCCCGTGGCTTTCAGCTGTGCCCAATGTATATTTTAGAACACTACCAGACCACTAGCCATGGCCTTTTGCCACAGCCGTCAGCCATGCCCACTGTCCATTTTTTTAACACTACCAGAACACTAGTTATGGCCAACACTTGCAACCCATCGCTCAGTCATTCATCAATCACAAACTAATTTTGACCTATTGTGACAGTGATATTGTTATATATATATAAAAGATAGCAGGCTTTGAGAACTCACAATTTTAGGCAATGCACAGTGAGCTTCATTATTTGACAAGGATCACAGTTTGTTTAAACGGCGTGCTACAACCCCCTTGTTTTATGGCCTTTCTTCTGGTGACTATACACCGCACAACCTTAACTGCATTTAAGCAGCGTGGGAAAAGTGGGAAAAAATGACTGGCAGCATGAATAACCTATGCCCAGCTACTTTTGCCCCATAGCAAAAATCAAAAGCTGGCACCTCCTAAATATACACGCAGTAAGTGAACATAAACCTTAATGCGAAATATATAAACGTAGTTCAATTGACCTTCCGTTGGAGAAAATAGCATTGGAATATTAAGAGAAGTAATTAACAGCAGAAAAATAACTTCAGTGGAACTGTCCCAATACATATGCTGGCAAAGTATAAAAGGTACTCGCCTTTTAAACCCAGCAATCTGTAATGAAATATTCTCTCAAATAAAATCCCAAAACGACCCAAGTGCTTGTGGTCTTGTGGGTAAGCGTCTGCCAAATACTTGAGAAAGCTTGCCAACCTAAAAAAACATCTGCCCTCTGAGAAAGGTTACTCTGGCCACCCACACGTGTTCTTTGCTTGTTCCCTGAAAAGGAGACACAATCGGGAGAGAATAACTGCACCAGTGTCCAGGATTGCAACCTTTCGTGCTGCATCCTTGTCAAATACTCACGACTTCTTGCCCTCTCATTTCACCCCCTCACCCCCAATTCAGCAAATGGCCAAAGAAATGGTCTCTCAGAGAGCACTGGGAACATATATCTTTAAACCATATTGAGGCGGACACACACTCCCTCCCCCACCACATAACTTCCACCACCGTAGCCTGCTTACACTAACGGAACATCAAAGATTACATCACAAATGTCATTGATATCCTCACATATCTGGGCCACTTGTTTTTGTTCACTGCCAGTCAAAATATGAAAATTGTAAAGGTGCGATAGGTCTGGACATTAACCTTGTATGTTCTTAAGGTGCTTTCCTTATTTTGGTCTCAGCTCATGGTGCACACAATTCATTTGTATACATGATGATGAACTTTAATGTTACTGCCATTTTCTGGTGATGTTGTTTCTTTCTTACTGTAGTTTCCCTACATGTCCCTCTAATTTGTATGCATTGTTTGTACTAAAACAAGTAGTAGGTCTTGAATTATTAGCTTTTTATTCCATGTTTAGCATTACCCTACACTCTGATACAGTAGCATTCATTATTTTACTATCCAAAATTACCAGATTAAAAATATTGCATTTCTGTGGTGCATGCTGATGCCATTGTCTATCTGTATGTATGATTAGATTCATGTATTAACACTCAAATATTATGTTGTGTTTTAGATCAGTACATTCTTTAATACAATACATTAAGTTCATGATGGGTCTCCCGATCACCCCTTCATGTTACCAACATTATAAGCACAACCACTTGTAGGGACTTCATCAAAATTAATTTCATGTGTGATGTCATCAGTAGTATCAATGACATTTGTGATGTCATCCTTGTCCTGGGTGTTAGTCTTAGCAATGCACAGTGGTGGCTTGATTTAGTTGCTTAGGTAACCATAACTGGCACATTTGTTTTTTGCATTATACTTTCTGGGAATTTCATAGGTTTATGAATGAAATAGTTTCATATTACATCACTGTATATGTTTATTTCTGTAATGTATATTGAAGAACTGTAAACCTTTAAGAAACATTTTTGACACGCATACCGATTGTCGTTATCAGCAGTGAATGCTGGCGATGCAAGTCATGGTTCAATTACCCATGACATAAGGCTCGACCATGACCCCAGCCCCACCAAACTAACCCCGCTATCCACTGAACCTACCCTGTATCCTATTTCAGGGTGTTGGGAAGTTAGCAAACCCATCCCACCCCCCCTAGTCACTTTAGGGTGAGGAGTCCCATTGGAAGAACTAGAATTGACCAGGGGGGTGTTTGTAATAGTCCCCACACGATGATATTATACACAATTTAGACATTTAGACACAGTGCTCATATATAAGCAGATGCCATTTTTGCAGATAAAAGTAGCCGTAACCTAAGCATAAGGCCTGCACAGCCATGCAGTGTTTAGTGTGTTGGACACAGGCTGTGTGAGCTCGAAGGGGAAATCTGAATTGGCCCAAGCGCTGATGAGAGGCCTGCGCTGTTAATTTCCACAAAAAATCTTCTTTGTTCTAAAATTGTTGCCAATATGTTTTGTTTTAAGAATGAATGTGCCCTGCAAGACCATTAGTCATGGGCGCCTTGGTGTATGCGTCATCACACAGGCCAACGCAGGCCTCTGACCCCCACCTAGCTCACTGTTATAGCCCAAGACCCCTGTATTCCAAGATACCAGCTGACCAGACTATAAATTAGTCCACCATAACTGATGGCTGTCCCACCTTTATTTCATACTGACCTGATTTGTAATGCGAGGTACAGGGAGGGATAAATTATAGTTCAAAAGCAAGGGTGGACACTTTGGAAGCAGAGAAACATGATTGGGATGAGTGAAAGATGTGTGGGTTAGTGTGACCTCAAGACTCCCTTTGTGGCAGCCTTTGAGCATGCCAGGTGCACTGTATAATGATAGAGTAGCACTGTTTTTAAATGTTGCTAATTGCTTCTTCGGCCTTGGTTCCATGGAGACGATCAACCCAGCAATGACCTGGCCTCCTCCTATGTATATTTTTCATTTGAGCGTTTAGGGGCCTCCCTTCAATTGGTGACCCCGATGTGATCCCAGCGTCCCCCATGCCTGCATGGGTGTCCAGGACGCTTCTTCGGAAGGGCAGCGCCCACCTGCAGTGACAAGTCCCAAAAAATGCATCTTCCTGAGTGGTTTTACAGGAGCCGTCTTTTCAGAATTCCTGTCTGCTCTTTGAAGTGAGGCACAGCTCCGAGGAGTGTACAGGCTGGTGTTATTGGGAACCTCGTGACTGAAGAGTTTTGGTGAACGCGTGCATATAAGTATACTTTTGCAAGTGATGACCAGTAGGGGACGGGTATATGGGAGTGTGCAGGTTGTGAACGAGGGAACGGTGAGGTTTTTGATGTGGTGTAGATGTGGTTTATTGTATATTTTAATATTAGTTTAAGGAGAACATTAAGGAAAGGTAAAGAAAGAGTTAGTGAGCCTTCCTGAGTGAGGGAAGGTGGTACCACGCACGTATATTGTGTAATGGAGGACAAAGGAAACGAGTAGGAGCTCTACATGATTAGTGGGCTTGCAAATAGTTGTTTTCATTAGCTTATTTTACGTTGTTTTGTTTCTATATTGTGTAGGGTGAAGGCCAGAGGGGCATTGTGTAAGTAGCAGTGCATTTTCAGTGTGCGATTGGGTGTGGTGTGGTGAAGAACAGGGGTGTGTGGGGAGTTTTTTTTTTTTACTTTACAGGAGGGAGGGGATGAGGAACTTAGTTTTTTGTTGAGCATTGGCAGCGGTACAGTATGTTAACATGGGCGAAGAGACAGTGAGGCGCACAGACCATTATAAGGGGAGGAAAAACATCCATAGAATATATGTATAAGGCCTTGCCCCTAAATTGTGACAGAATTGAGCAGTATCACAAGCAATGGGTGACGGTAACCAGAGGAGTGGGGATGCCCCGCTCGTTGCCAGAGCAGGGATCCGATAATAAGGGTATTCTAGAACACATGTCCATATTCCTGACAGCCAAATATAAGGGGAAACAGTTGCAAAAGAGGAACAAGATATTAGACCTCTGGAAAATTTTTGAAGATATGGAAGGTCTTGAGGCAGGAAGAGTGCAAAATACCAGGGGCCACTGTATAGGAAAGGAGGGCGGGGCATGAGCAGAGCACAGGGAATATACCCATTGGCAGCTTCCCAGTCACTAGGCTATATTAGCCTGACTTGTGTGTCCACTACAGCCTGACAACCCCTATATGCATCCCCTCCAGATGTCCCAGCACATGTCGAGGTCAACAAGAGACCTTGGCCCTGGCAGCGGGGCAAACAGAATTGACTAGATTGCGGGCAGTACAGAATGTAGTGAAAATCTATAAACCAGCCTAGTGGGGATCAGATGGATGGAAAGCCAGAAACTTTCTGTTCAGAATAGATAGCACAGCAATAAAAAACATGCATGTAGAAAAGGAGGGAGATGGGGATATGAGTGTGGACAGTTTAGGATTCAGGAATGTAGGATCTCAAAGTGGGGTGGAGTACAATTGATGAGGATGAGGAGGCAGAGAAAGCACCCAAACACTCTCCCTGGGTGGAGAGTTTGTGGGAAGGTAGATTGAGGAGATTTGGCCGGATGGCAGTGGCAAGGAAAGTGTGAACGTTTTGGGGGGGGAGGAGTAGAGCAAAGATGCAGATGCCCCTTACACACAAGGGGTCCGCAAAGCTGCACTATGTACCTTGGTCATAGATGGAGAACAACAATTTGATAAAAGCTCTCCAGTGCAAGTGGATTCATGCATTTAAAAAGCAGACAGCCGGCGTGCATTTGGCAGTCAGACATAAAAAGATTACTGGTAGCAAACATTGGAGACCAAGATGGGGATGTGTGGGTAAAAGCAGGGTACTCGGGAGTGAATATAGAAAACGATGTACACAGTGGAGCATTTTAACAAGATTGGGGTAAAATGTATTGGACGCACGTTCCCTGACGCACCTGATTTACAATCAATGCGAAGTACTATGGGCGATGATGAAGACCTCTCTCCATTTTATTCTTAAGGTTCAGGAGATGTTGAGAGCGGAGACTAGCAGCTCTTGGGACTAGTCAATGCCCTTTTTCCATTTTATCATTAAAAAGGTCCTGCCCAAAGAAGTGCATAAGACATTGTGGGCATTGAGGCGACTGGGTGGGCTGAAATACAGAGGATAATGCACCATTGCAAGAGAATAAAGGAGTGTGATAAGGAAACGTCCTAGAGGTGGCAAGCAGAGGAAGTGAAACCAGTACAAAACAAACTAGCTATTGCTGTGGAGGCGTCCGCATCAACACCAGTAAAGAGAGACAGAAGGAAATGCCAAAGAGTTTGCAAATGCCAGAATAGCTGCAGTTTGGTCAGGAGGGCAAGGACAGTGGGGCAGGAGTCCACAGTACTCCGGCCCACAGTGGCCACGAGGAAGAGGTGGGTTTCGAGGAGCATGTGGAAGGGGATCTTGGAGGAATGGGGCCCGGAGGAGGACGAGGAGGAGGAGGAGGAGGAGGAGGAGGAGGAGGAAAGGGGCTTTCACAATTTTAGAACTGCAGGAAATTGGGTCATTTTGCATGAGCATGCAGGAGCAGACCCGGAATGGGGTAGTACTCCAGGGTCCCCCACAAGGGCAGACACCCAGAATTAAATGACATCTATACACTGAGATACACCAGGCCTACACAAAGTTGCCCCTGCAACTACCTGGCCCACCTGCGCAGCAGGCAGTACAACAGTATGCACCCCAGCACACAGTCCAACCACAAAATGAAACAACCCTTTGTAGCGTGGCACCAAATGGTACAGTGGGCCCCTTTTGAGCCACAGCAGTGGTTTGAGGGGAAACCCCTTTCCATTTCCTGGGACAAACGCATGCCCTTACTAGGACAGCCCACAGAGAACTCATGCATGTCCGGTACGGTCAATGACCCTCAACCCTAACCAGGAACTGTTGGTGGGGGGCAGAGATGGGAACGCGCTATTATTTTTTTATGACTGATTTGGGTGCTGCAAATCATGCATCCTTGTGGGGGACTATCCATTATCAGGGCAAAGCTCTTGACACACAGGGCTTCTCTCGGGCTATTTCTACAGTTCGGTACACTAATGAGCTGGATGTAAAGGTGGTGCCCGATCCCTTTTTGTATTCTGAGACTTCTCCTGTGAACGAACTTGGCAGAGACCTGCTCAGGTCAGTAAGTTGAACAGGACTATCTCATTCACTGATCAAGGCATTGTTTGTGCCATGCCAGGAATGTGTGCAATAAGAGCAATGGTAATAATGCCTGCAATGGCAGTAGAGGTGGTGGTCCGAGGAATACCCGTAGACTCAGACATGTTCATCTATGGAATAACTGTGCTTGTGGAGGCAATGCCACAAATTACCAAGGGCTGTTGGGAGAGTACCAACATATTGTATCTTTTTCCCTCTAGTGTCCCTTGAATTGGTGGTGGGTACAATCCTATCCCTAGACACTTGTATGTGTAACATTCGGTTTTCACCATTTTAGAGAGATCAACATCTACTCTGACCTCACAGAGCCTCGACTCACAAAATTGTGCTTTCAAGTCCAAATCTAAATATTGTGCGATGCAAGAGTCAACCCTGCCACCTTTTTGACAGATGTGTACAGAACAAGACTTGGCAATTCATGACTGTCATGTACGAGGGGGAAGGGGATGACCTCCCCAAAGCAAGAAAGCCCTTTGGAGAAAGGGGAGGTTCTCTTTGTTGATGGGTCAGAGACAATTGACGAAGAGACGGGCCACAGATAAATGGGTGCCACAGTGGTGCGACTTGAGAGAGGTGAACGAGACCTTGATCATAAAAAGACTGCCAATACATTACTCTGCCCAAGCAGCAGAGCTCATAGTGCTCACTGAAGGGCTTCATGGTTGCAAGGGTACCGCATGACCATTTTTTCAGAGACTGCATACAGTGCATGCTGTGTCTCAGTATAGAGGGAGGGGTTTCCAGAGAGCGGACGGTTCCCTAGCACCTGCCACATTGCTAGACCTATTGATTTCTGCATTGTCCCAACCCTGTGTAGTGGTGGTGGAGTGTGATGCCCATACCAATAACAGATGAAATCTCACTGGGAAACGCTGCCGCAGACGTGGCCGGCCAAAATGGTGGCTTATCTCCCGGTATTCACCCTCACCGAGTATGTTGTAACAACGCCTAACAACTCCTATACAGCAGTGCCCATTGCATAACTCATCTAACTGCAAGGCAAAGTGCCAGATGAGGAGAAAGAACTGCGGGTGAAAAGAGGGTGTGAACAATCCCTGACTGACTTAGTGGAGACAGGAATGCACTTGTAAAGCAGTTATGCCTCAGGACCTGCTAGCATTGGCTTTCGACTAGCTTCACACCTCGCACACAGCTCAAAGAAGCACATTGCAGCAGAAAAGATTGCTTTGTGCCCAATCATCAGGAGCACATTACAAACATGATCATACACTGCACCATGTGTCAGTTTCAATACAGGCATGATGCTCTGAATTGTATGGGGCACTTTGACCTGCCCTATTGGACCGTTCTGCAAGCTACACAATGACTATGCAGACGTGGGTGAGAGATGTAATGGGTCCTGTTATTTGATTGTTTTGATCTTCACTGTTTCACAGTGGGTCGAGGCAGGACCTTGTGCACACCAGATGCCAACTGTGCAGCCAAATTCCTTGTCAGGGAGTTCTTTCCCGATGGGTTTTATGCGATGTACTAAGGTGCAATAATGGCACACATTTTTTCGATGAACTCTTCAAAGAAATCACAGCACCACTTGGCATTTAACACCGGATGTGTTCAATTTATCACCCTCAGGGCAATGGCGTTGTGGAGAGGATCAACAGGCTTCTCAAGAGCAAGCTGTCTAAGTTTTGCACCATTCTAAAGAACTGGGTGCACTGCTTAATGTTGGCCCTCTTCAATCGATGCACACAACCCAGCAAGGACCACCACTTATCACCCCACAAGGTGGTCACTGGTCGGCACACGAGTATCCCCTGTCAAAAGAGCATCAGATGCCCATAGGGTGGCTGGGATCATAGGCGATGAATTTAATCTGACCACCCTAACGGGTGCAATTAAATGTGCCTCCTGACAAATTGCACCACCTGACAAGAGGACACATTGGACACAGCAACACAACAGCAATAGACTGCCCGCCCACCCAACCCCTGCTGCCTGGAGAACTTATTTACGAGAGTTTTGTCAGAAAATGGAAACATCCCAGATTTCGTGGTCCCTGCTAAGTGATCTTTTCAACTCCCCTCACTGTAAATATGAAGGGGCTCGGTTATTGGCTCCTCTGTCCACAGGGCTCCCCCAAACAGTACACAACCACCTAAAGAACACCTGTCCCTGTTCACCTATTTAAGTTCCAAGCTTCTAGCTAGCCCATAGCTTATTCATAAACATATGCACAGCTTTTCTTTATCTTTCTCTTTATCTTTCTTTCTCTTTCAAGAGAAAATGATGGAACCAGCAACTTCTGAGACTTCAGTATTTTGTTAGGAAACCTGTTGGCTATGAAATTGTTCCTAGCTGTTCATATTCCTATGTGTGGCATGCATTTTAGCACAGGACTATTTACCATTTTAATATTTATATAAGGAACTTATTGGGATCATCTTTTTTGAGGTGCTCATATAAAAGAGTGCGAGAGGGGGGGTGAATACACAAATGGCACTGAATATGTATAACACTAGTAATGAGTATAAAAAATCCACAAGTACACCTGCACGTATCAGTATGACTGTAAGCACAATATTCGAACATTTGTTCCCATTTATTTTTAAACCTATGTCTAGGAACATAAGTACTTATGATACTAGCAGCACAAGAGTGCTGAGCAAACCCATAGGGCCACATAAAAGATATAAATGCCAAGCACGAAGGGCGAAGTATGACGCATAACATGGGCTAGGCCCAGGTGCTATTGAAGATGTGCATCACCCTGAAATGACCAATAGTTGGTACATGGATACGAGTGCGGTAGGGAGGGGAACTTCAAACGGTAGCTGTTGCATGTGGGATTAGTGAACACATGTTGGGAGCCCCCAATCCATTGGTACCACAGGAAGTACCAATTATAGAGGCACAGTGCCTGGTTCATGTTGAGCTATGTAGGGTTAAAGGCACCTTCCAGGAACAGAGAGCAACTAGAGCTCATCGATCCAGATCCCCTGCAATGTAACGATAATCTGAGAGACATTAAATGTCTGCCGAAACCATATCTGGTGATCCAAGAACTTACATATAAAAGCAGATGGCAAGAAACCACACTCAGTTGCTTGACAGTGCCTCCTGAGATATGAACAGGAACTCCTGGGTCAAGTGAAAGCAACCTGCACACAAATCTGGACATAGTACATTACAAGGTTGACATGGAATGCAGAAATGGAAAAACCAGTGAGTGCACTGAGAAGAAACATATGAACTTTGCTTCCAGAGTGGAGGAAGTAGCTTTATCAGCTCAAACGAATGATGCAACAGGACCCTCCCAATTCTAGACCAGAAGAGAGGTACAGCGGCAGTGATGGATTATTACTGGGTCTGTGGCCAACAAGCGTACTTGCACCTTCCACCATCATGGAGGGGCTACTGTTCACGCTGTACTAAGCATTATTAGTAATCCCATAAGAATACTTGAAAGGGGGTTGGGGGGCAATACCTGACATAGTCCCAACCGTTTATTTCGCGTTTGAAGAACAGAATCTGTTGGGAACCACCAGAATTTCACATCCAGGCCAGAAGAGGGCAATACGAAAAACTGCAAAGGAAGAGATTCAACTACCTATCGAGACTCTGCCACATTGCCCGCTGACATTTCTGAGGAATATAGACTGTTCAGCTTAGCGGACACCTTTTTTTGCCTCCCTGTTACCTGGTGTGCAAGCAGTGGCCATTGCAAAACAGCTGCAATTTTACACTGGGAGCTGGTCCTTTCGGCAAATGACACCAATCACCGGTTCAACATCATAAAGGTGGAGCTGCGCACCTTGAGGCTGATGACCATGCAGAACGGTTGGCTCCTCAATATGCTGACTACGATGGAATAATTGGGAATTCTTGTTGCACATGCATGCCTCCTGAAGATGCAGTGAACGGGGTTGTCTCCTCACATAATTGCAGCTGTACATGGTCTAGGAGTTTGGATAGCAGGTGGAATATAAGAAAATTATTGGCCCACATCCTGGTTAGAACCTGTAAGAGGATTCAATTCAACACTACAGCTAAGTCGATGCCTAGTCTGGGATACTGAACGGAAACCCTTATTGATATATCTTTATGTCCAGTTCATGAGTTCTGGATGACTACCCCTATATAACACCCCTCTCTTAGAATCCCCCTGACCCCACTGAGCCAAGAAGTAGTTCTGTTTTGCAAGTTTAAAAGGTTTATTTGAGAATTTAAACATATATATATATATATATATATAGATCACACTTTATAATAAATTAATATCTGATAGTACACTTAGACATATGATGTTGATCAACAATGAGTAATCTGGCACTAGCACACTTCTTTACAATCAATGAGGAGTTAGTATAGGATGGATAAAGTAGCAAAAATACTTTTGATTTCAAGGGAAAAGCAATGAGGAATAAAATGCAGTACAGAAATACTTGATATGATTTTAGCGAAAGATAAGATAATCACTTTTCTCTGACAATTCACCCCCCTCCCCTATGCAATGGAAGGAGATGGAAGTAACGCACACAGTTCTCAGGAATGCAATCAAATACAATACGAAATTCAATTCCCACCCCAGCAAGCTTGGAGAAAACCAGTATGAGTTCTAAAACACAGGCCCAAGTGCTTTGAATGTGGTGGCAATGAAGTGAGAAATATGCTGAAAATGCTTTTAATTCCCTTTAGGAGGTTCAGGGTGAGTGATACTTGGGATGAGCTCAGGCTCGCTTTAGCAATGATTCAGGGATGGTTATTAAAAGACAAACGAATTTTTAGCACAGGAAAGCAAAAAGCTTATCTTTTTACAGGTAAAGAAATCCGGCAAAATTTGCGAGTGCGTGAATCGCGATTATAAGGATTAGCAAGTCGGTTTTAGGTTTGTTGGAAAGCGTAGATTCTAATCTTTCAGTTTAGTTCCTAGCCCAAACGGTTCCAGAGATATGGACGATTAAATAAAGGTAGATTTTCGGATTTAAAGTAAAACTCAAAATGACAGGTGACAGTTGTGCAGCTTTACAAATGACAGATGACACAATTTCTAGGAGGCTGTTCTACTTAGGTTAAAATAGTTTGGATTAGAGTATTTTAACTAAGAGATTGGTTCTGGACAGTTCTGCTAGGTACTCACAATATAAATTTGAAATAGGCCTCGCCACGGATCTGGTCAGGTTTTGGACTGGACTCCGGTTCTGGTCTCAGCACTTCAGTGATCTGGGTCAGCTCTCTGGTTCTGCTCACAGCGGTCTGGGTCACTCCGGATCTCTGGTCTGGTCTCTGGCAATTGTTCTTGGCAAAAGAATTCAAACAGCTCACCCGGCTGTTGAATAGTTTTCAAATGATTTTAAGGTTGCTGAGGCCTGCTGAGAAGAGTTCTCAGTTTGTGGGTTTAGGCCCTTGCTTTAAGTCCTGAAGTAAAGTTCTGGTCTTTGGAGATTGATAGATTTGAAGTCTGGATCTCTGGATGTGAAGTCGTCGGTCAGCATGCTCCGCAGCAAATGGAATTGAATCTCTCCACTTGTCCCAGCAGTCTCTTTTTATGTGTTTTGGAAAGTGGGTGTGTGCGTTGGTCATAACTAAAACTGCCCCTCTCACTTGTCATTGGCCCAATTCTCCCCTCTCCCATGATTGGGGGAAGGAAATGTGAGTCAGAGTGATGCTGTAGGTTTTATGGTCAGAGGAACCTCCCCTTGTCAGATTGCACACATCTATTTCTGACCCAAATACATATTTATCTATGCACCATTTTTCTAATATTATAGGTCCAGTTAACATATTTTCTGTAGCACCAAACCATCCGATCCCTGTCTTTGTACGATGTCGTGTCCACTGATGACAGAATTCTCCCCTTTTCATGCAGATAACGACCTCTAAACCTTTCCAGATTTTACACAAATGTGCACCAGGGATGTGGGTTACAGATGAAATGTCAGATTTTTAACAAACATACATTTGGAGTGAGACCCTATTTTCCGCTAGCAACCCTCCAGAATACACCACAGGGTCCTAACACCTCTTAAAATGTTCACAGAAAAATCACAAAAATAATATTACTTATATAATTCTGAAGAGTCCGCACTATGAGTTATCTATCTTTTTAAAATTATGCCCTGGTCAAAAAGGGGTGTGGCTTCCCACATTACAGGGTGGAATAACTGGTTTATCCACTTCCCCCAAGCTCAGCTGCTAGCAGAGGCACTGCCTCTCCCAGTTTCCCCTAAGAGGAAG
Source organism: Ambystoma mexicanum (assembly GCF_040938575.1). Lineage (NCBI taxonomy): Eukaryota > Metazoa > Chordata > Amphibia > Caudata > Ambystomatidae > Ambystoma > Ambystoma mexicanum. The sequence continues at coordinate 809,162,646 of NC_090939.1, read as the reverse complement.
CCACTTTACGGCCCCCCAATATAACATTTGCCTGAGTCCAGGACAGGCCTTTGCTCAACTCACTGTAGTCCCCAGCTGCTCCACCCCTAATCTAATCAGAGAGGTGACAACTCCTTTCGGCAAGGGGAAGAGTGGCTGAACAGGTTTCTCCTGTCGGGGGTAGTTGTCAGGCAGAATCCAGTTTCACTAATCCAGGTTTCAGCTAAATGTCACTTTTTGTTCCCAGTTTAAATCCCTTACAATTTTTACATATACATTAAATAATTACTTCAAGTCATTTCAGAATATAGTTTTACATTGTATCCACCTCTTAGCAAGTCTTTCCTTGGTCTGGTTTTGTTTCATTTGTTCAGTTTTGCACAAGTCGGGTGGTTTTAAAACGCCGGCTTTCTGATAGTGGTGAGTACTGGTAATGCAACCATTTTTGGGATTAAGAAAATGAATTCCCCACAGTTCTGATTTGCTTTTTTGGCAATCGGCATTGCCATTCCCAATGGTTTCAGGCTACTGTGTGTGTGTAGCCCACTGGTGGTTTTAGGCAGTGCCCTCCTGTGCTTACAACATAGGCAAAAATGGGTGGCAGCCTATTCTTCATGTTTTCCCTGTGCACTCTCTGGGGAGTTCTGGCCATCATGATGTTTTCCATGCCAGTACTGCACAGTTTTATTGTGGGGCTTGGGTTAAAACATCCCACAAGCCCCCCCCCTCTTGCGATGGCCATTCTGTCCTTTCACTGATGGAACTCGCAAGATCTGGGATGTTCGCCTCCTCTTCTTCCAATTCCATAGGTGGCACAGTTCATCTTTTCCTCCCTCCAGTCGATCAATCAGTTCTCCTTGCTGGTCCTGATGGGAGGATTGGGCGGTACCCCGGGCCCCTTGGGTCTCTGCTCCCGGTCTCCGGATCGTCGTCCTTGGCCAGTCTCCAGGTTTTCTTTCTCCTAGGACGATAAAGGAAAAGCGGCAATACCTATTCGTAGACATTTTTCCATCACTACTAATGGTGTGGCAGACTTACATTTTATACTTTAAAATACCTAACATTTTACTTTTGAGATAAAAGTTATCATTCAAAGACAGTGGCTTACAAGAGTATAATATTTTAGAGACTGTGTGGGATATTTTAGGGTTGGAACTGAATTAATCTGGAGCGGTCCCCTCTGGTATTGCAGAGGACTCCTCCAGTTGCTGCAAAGTGTGCCTGGGATGGCAACACTTTAGCTGGTTAATATGGACCCACTTGTCTTCCCCTTCCGCCAGACTGCCTTTGGGGGATGCAGATCTTATAGGCAACAGGGGAGATCTTGTCTATAATTTCAAACGGCCCCTTCCATGTAGGCAAGAATTTTCGCTGTTTGGCCTGGTTCCTTTGGAAATTGTATAGATAGACCCGATCACCCACCTTATATTCCTTTCGGGTAGTTTTTAAATCATAGTGGGTCTTCATGCTCTCGGCTGATCTTTCTAGATTCCGCTGAGCATAGGCAAAAGCATGCTGAAGGTGTTTCCTTAAATTCTCCACATACTCATGAGTTGTGGAGGCATTTATCAACGTTTGCTCTTGGGTTCTGTAGAGCAAATTCCTGGGGAAGCACCATCTTGCGTCCAGTCATCAACTCAAATGGTGACATTTTGGTTGCAGATGAAGGGGTAGATCTGATGGCCATTAGGACCAGCGGTAATCGGATATCCCAACTTGGCCCAGAATCTGCCACAAACTTTTTTAAGATGCTCACAATGGTTCGGTTGTATCTCTCTACTGCCCCAGAAGAAGCTGGCCGGTAAGCAATATGTAGCTTTCTTTTGACCCCCAGTATCTCCCACATCTTTGTTATTACTTCACTGGTGAAGTGGCTACCTCTGTCTGACTCAATCCTTTGAGGTAGACCAAAACGAGAAAAGATGTGGTTAATCATCAGGGCAGCTGCTGTTTCTGCCTTGCAGTTTGGTGCCGGGAGACATTCCACCCACTTGGTAAACAAGCATGTAACGGTCAACATGTACTTGTTTCCTCTAGACGAGCGGATTACAGGGCCTACAAAGTCGATTTGCAAATCTGATCATGGCAGTGTCATCCCCCTCTTTTGGAGAGGCGCACGGTGTATGAGGGATGATGGCTGAAATTGTGCACACACAAGACACCCCTTCAAGTATTGGTCGAGGTCCTGCCCCATGTGTGGCCAGTATGCAACCTCTTAAGATTTCCAGTGTTGTGTGAAACCCCCTATGACCGGCGGTGGCCGCATCATGGGCGTGACTTAACATCAGGCTTCGGAATGAGGTAGGAACCACCCACTGATCATGGCCAGCTTGGGATTTCCTTACTAACAAACCGTCTTGGATTCGGAACATTTTTGGACATTTCATCAACACTCTTAGGTCCTCTTTCCCAATGTAATCGGTATCCGTCAGGGGAAAGTTCTCAGGGTCCTCAAGGTGTTGGTAAAACTTACCAATAATTGGATCCCCCTTCTGGGCTGTAATTAAATCAGCATCAGGGGTCTCCTTACTCCATTGTGCAGTTGAAAGATCATTGTGAGCATTTGTCTGGGACGTAGTGATAGCAGTGACCTGGATTTCCCCCAATAGGGACCCTATTTCTAGTAGATCTCCTTGGATGGCCCCGGTTTTGGCCAGCTGATCAGCTAAGTCATTTCCAGTTTTGTCTGGTCCCTCTACTTTGGAATGACCCTTGACCTTTTTCCAGTAGATGGTCATCCCATTCGATGTGACCAGATAATCAATGTTTTGGATTAACTTCCCATGTTTCAAGGGTTTGTTATTAGCACATAACATGCCTCTGGTTTTCCAATTAACCAGGTGCTCCATGAACCCGTTCCGTACATAATCCGAATCTGTGATTATGACCAGTTCATGGAGTTGATGTTGGACAGCAGTGAGGATGGCCTGATGCACAGCCATCAATTCTGCCACCTGACTACTTCGGGGACTAATTTTGTATCCAGCGGAGGGTTCTGGTGACTCATTCACCCATGCATTCCCTACGCCGGCCACCAGTTCTTTCTCCCCGTTGTCATCAACATGGTACGAGCATCCATCCACAGACAGTGGGCATTCCCTCACACTTGTCTTCTTCAAAGACTTTGTGTGGGGAATTAAGGTATGCCTCCATGTTGTCCTTGATTTTTAGACTTTCGTCCTCGAGACAGTTTTCTCTGGCACAATCATGCAAGTCAGCCAGACCTTGCGCGAGGGCCAAAACTCTTCTTGTTTTGGCCAGATCTGACCTCTACAGGAAAGCCAGCCAGCCATTGTCAGAATCCAGGAAGTAATTTGGGAATTACTCACATTTCCGGCCCGGATTCTGTCACTTTGGAGATATTGCAGAGGCTGGTGTGGAGTCTCCACTATGATGTGCTCCCCCTGGATAAACGGGCGGTAATTCTTCAATGCCCACACCGTTGCCAGGAGTGCCTTCTCACAATCGTTGAATTTTTCCTCCACAGAGGATAAAGTTTTGCTCGCATAGGAGATTACTTTATTGACCTTGTCATGCTTTTGGTATAATACTGCCGTCAAGCACATATTAGAGAACCCCGTCTCCAGGAAGAACTCCTTGTTTCTGACAGGGTAAGCTAGGCAAAGCGCTTGTGAGAGGCTGCTTTTGAGTTGTCTTACTGCCTCGGATTGTTCTGGACCCCATTCCCACTTGACCTCCCCCCCCTTCAAGAGATGAATCAGGGGTCTAGTGATCTCTGCGTGGCCTTCAATAAACTTTCTGCTGTAATTAGTCAGTCCAAGGAGGCTCCTTAGTTCCCGCAGAGTTGTGGGGTCTTTCAGTTTCTGGAGTGCTTCCACTTTCTTTTCTTGGACAGACCCTGAGGAGTAATCTCATGCCCCAAGAAATTAACACGGGTTCTACACCACTGTGCTTTCTGAAAGGAAAGTTTTGCTCTGGAGGCCCTCAACTGTGTCAGAACATAACAGATCTCTGCTATGTGTTCCTCCACAGATGAACTTTTGATGAGGACATAATCTACATAAGCCAGGTTACCCCTCACACCCAGGTCGGGCATGGCCTTATGTAGGACAATGTTGAATTCATTGCCGGAGTTGAGGTATCCGAAGGGAGTCCGGGTCCATGTGTACTGCTGGCCCCCAAAGGTAAAAGCCAGTTTGTATTGGTCCTCCCTACTGACAGGCACGGTCCAGTATCCATTGGTCAGGTCTATTGCTGTGAATACCTGTGACCCCTGAAGCTGGGCCAGCCCTTGGTCAATGTAGGGCAGAGGCCATCGGGAAGTATGGACCCGTTTGTTGAGCTCCCTAAGGTCGGCGCAGAGTCTCCACTGGCCGTTTGGCTTCAATATTCCCAGCACCGGATTATTGTAAGTGCTGTGGACTGGATGGATTATTCGCCGGGACTCAAGGTTCTTAATTTCAGTAAGGGACTCCATGGATCCGAGAGGCAAGCGATAATGCTTCACAAACACTGGAGTCATTCCAGGGTCCGTGGGAATTGTTGTGGTGTGGATGTCGGTGCGACCACAGTCATATGAGTCTACCGCAAAGAGATCTTGGAAATCCAAGAAAACTTGTTTCAACTTTTGCTTCTGTTCCAGAGTCACGCAGGCGTCGGCTAGGTTGACCCTCTCTTCCACCATCTGCCTGAAGCTGGGAAAGACTTCTGGCTTGGCTATCTCAGCGGCCTCCTCCAGCTGGGTGGAGAAGTCCCTGGTCAGAGTGCTGATTTGGACTGGAGGCTTCAGGTGGGAAAGGCAGCCCTCGTGGATCTGGAAAATCACCTCATACCTCCTGAAGTCACAAGTCGCATCTTCCTTACCATAAGGGCAGGAAGTGTACACCAGGAAGTTCCCCCCCACCCCATGGCGGGTGAAGATCCTGTCTGGTGTTTTGTCATCACTGTCGCTGTCAAAACAGTCCTTGGGGATTGGTCCTAACAGTTCATTTCCTAGATCAATGGAGAAATGTCGGTCATCAACCGCCATTCCAATAATGGTGCCTGCGGCTAGAGTAATACTCTTTAAGTCGCTGTTATCCAACTCTATTGGAATGGTGTCATGTTCTATGTTGACTAATGGAGTTGGGTTTACCCCCAACCCTTGCTGTTGGAGAGAAGCATTTAGATGTATATAAGCATCAGGGTTTTGCAAATATTGTCCTCTTTTAACTTTCACTTCCAGGGAGAATTGTCGGGTCCTTTCTGGGATGGTGACTTCCTCTTTGATCTGAATTTCAACTGCATAAGGTAGCAATTGAGCTGACCTAAATGCTTTTTCTGGATCATCAAAGCCCATGGGATTATCCGCTAATCGGGACCAAGCTTTGAAGTTTATTAGGTCCAAACTAATGGTAAAGCGATTCAGCATGTCACTGCCTAAGTAAAAGGCGGCAGTGACGTCTCGCACGACCCAACAACTATGGACTATGCTCTTGTTGCCAATGGAGATTTTGAGCATACACCTGCTTGGCAGGAGATGTTTGGAATTGGGTGCTTCTAGTTCCAGTTCCATTTCCCATTTGTCTATCAGTTTGAATGTGGGAATGGCTGGATCTTTTGGGAGTTGGCGGAACATGGCTTCGCTGATGAAGCTCTTACCGTTGTTCACACACACTCGAGCGAGAACAGAGTCCTTCCCATCATTTAACTGAACAGGGATGAACAACTGCTCTCCAATTTGCTGAATATCAGCTAGGCTGTGAGCTGATTTCACATCTTTCTGGACTATGGGAGTGGGAGTTTCTGATTGTGGATTAGTAAAGAATTTCAGGGTGTTTCCTTCCGGTGTGGAATACCACCTTAAACTGGAAGGAAGGTTGATTTTCAGAAATGGAGAGGACCTCCCACCACCAGTCTGTTGTCCTACTGCTATTACTGTCACGTCTGGAATTTGGTTGTTCTGGAAGTGAAATTCTACTTCGTCAGATTTTTGTTCAACCATGTGGCAAGTGCCGTTTAAACTAACATGGTTGACACTCTGTTTTAATTTTATTGGTCGGCTAGTCTGGGTCCAGAGGACCTTGTTTACGCAATCTATTAGGGGTGACCACCTTCTCAGGTCATTCCCTAGTAAACAAGGGGTGCCCTCTGGAGTCACTACTATGACCGGGTGTTTCACCTTGTGTCGCCCAATTTTAATGTCCAAGTCTGCAGTCCCCTCAACAGGAATTTCATTCCCGTCAAAATTCTGCAGTTGTCCAGGAAGAGAGGTGAGAGGAATACGGTAATTCTCCCCCCTTCCTGCATTTAGTTCATCAAAGGCCCTTTTGGACAGATGGGTAGCTTCGGATTCAGTGTCCACCAGTGCCGAAATTGTACCCTGCCCCTGTACTTGTACCGGGGCATAGTATCTTCCCTCCTTCTCCTCAAGGGGTCACAGATAATGCACATTTTTGGACAACTGGTGGGCTAACTTTCTGGTTTTGGACATTGCTAGCGAAGAGATTTGGGCAGAATTCTGTGGAGAGCCTTGGGAATCTGAAAGAAAAAGTTGGCAACTGGAGATCAGAGCCATTGTGGGTTCCCCTGGTTCCGGTTATGGGCCGCCCCTCCCCTTTTTGGAGGCAGTCACCATGATGGGTTTGAACCAGGGGATTTTGGTATTGTCGGTTCTGGGAGGAGATGATGGGTGGCGGTAGCTCAGTCTCCACATCTCCCCAGTCTGGATTGGAATCCCTTGGGACCCATTTTTCCTTGGGAGGAGTTCCCCCATCTCTGAAGGAGAAAATCCTTTTCCCAGGATCTTCTGAGGATCCCTCTCTCTCAAATTGGAAGACCTGTACCTCCTCCACAAAGTGGGTCTGTTTGGGTCCTTTGTTTCTCCTACCCCCCCTCTGCTCCTTGGGAGGCAGGATTTCAGGGGCAGGAGATTTTGTTTCCGGTTCCTGGTTTTCCAGGGGCTGTTTACAAGTTGGGAAGGAAGCTTCCTCCAAGGCTTTACACCCCCCTTCCCCTTGTGCCCCCTCCCTGGGAACCGGTGGGTTATCGGGGTGCTGCCCCCTTCATTGTTCTGGAGCACCCGGTCTAGAGTTTGGGGCATTCTGCGGTGGCATGCTCATCTGAGGGTTCTGTTGAGCCCTCAGTATGTGACCCAGATCTCGTGCCATATTTTGGACCTGGCGCTCAAGTTGTGAAACCCACTCAGGCTGATACGGGGCTCTATTTTCTCCCCTGGGCTGATCCTGGGAAGGGTAGCTATCCCTTCTCTGGTAGTACCCCTGGTTGGGAAGATTTTGGTACCCCTCCACCCTTGGCCTCCCCTCTCCCGGATTAGGGTGTCTGGGCTCAGGGAATTGGGGAAAGAAGGATGGATGATTTTGGGGCTGGAAATTGGGTGGATACCTGGGGAAAAAGTTCTGCCCAGGGGCTGGAGGAGTCCACACAACCCAGGATTGGTCGGTTTCCCTTATAGCGGGGACTTACATAGTCAGGGGAGCGGGGGACCCCATTTGTGGGACTACCTCCTCGACTCCCTGTCTGTGACTGGCCCAGGGCCTTCTGGGTTGTGAATTATTTGGCGCAGGCAGGTTTTTAGGCCCCCCCATCTCCAAATCTAAAACGGGGGCAACCTTTACCTCTGCCACCTTGGCAGCAGCAGGGGTGCTGTTGGTTTTGGGGTTTTTCGGCGCGTTATTTTTATTTTCGATAGGCTTCTGCACCTCATAGATCCGGGTAGCCTGTTCAATGACCCAGTCTAAAGATCTTTTCTCATGAAAATCTCTCACGAGCTGGGTCATTATGTATTTGGGTAAGGCATGGAAAAATGTATTGATAAATTCTCTGCTATCCGTGTGCACCCTTCTGGTGGTCTACGCGAAAGCACGCTTTAATTCTTGCACAAACTCTTGTAGGGCCTGATCCTCCCCATATTGCAAATTGTAGGCTGTCTTGCGAGCCTCTTGGGGATTTCTGTGCACAGAAAAATGTTTCAAGATGGCTGCCCTGTATGTGGACCACCTTGAATGGTTTTGATCCTCCAGCCCCGCAAAGAAACTGGAGTATTCTGGTGAGAAGGTCCACTTTACATATTGAATACAGCTTTGGCTGTCCTTCAAATGGAAAGTCTCCATCATTTGCTCATAGAGCTCCAAGTGTTCCCAAACAGAATACTTGGCGTTCTTATAAGGCGTGATGACACTCCTTATTGCCTTTATTTGTTTCAATGGGTCCTTAAGCAAGGCCCTTTTTTGCCTTATTGGCCCTTTTGCTTCGGGTAACCCTGGTCCATTCATCTTCCGACTCAGAAGCGCTGCTCCCAGAGGTGCCCGTCTGATCTTCCAGGTTTTCCTGGATTCTGCGAGCCTGGGAATGGCTGGCAGAATGTGGGGACCTGGTCTCCTGTGTCCTGTAATGCTCAGAAGAGTCTTCAGACCCCTCCTTGCTGCCAGGATTTGATGGGTAACACCCCCACTGACCTAACTGGGCAGAGGTTTTCAGGATGCCCTTAATGGGCCTACTCTCCTGGGGTTCCCCACTAAATTGCACTTTCTTGGGTGCCCATACCCGGATGCCCGCCTATCCATTCCTGGGAGGTACTGGCCTATGAGCCCCATACTTCTAGCTGGATAGTAATCTGCTGTCTCCGTGGCCCTGGGCTCATGTGCGCGAGGGTACATGGGGGTGGCAGAGTCCAGGGACTGGGAGAGATGAAGGCCTCTGGTACCAGGGCTCCTGAGGTTATGCTCAGGGGTTTCCCTTTCCCAGCACACCTCGTCTCTATCAGCCCCTCCTCCCTGTTGCAATGCAAGAGCCTGTGCTTTCAGTTCCTCAGTTAAGGCCTTACTAGACTCGATCAGTCTCTCCTGCATCGCTACCTGTTGCTGGAGCCTATCATTGTGCTGACAGAGAACCTCATTTTCTCTCTGTGTCTCCTGATTGGTCCTGGCGTACTGGGCCAGTCTCTGCTGCAGGAGGGTTACCTCCTGAGCTGTGTCCCTATTGGCCTGCTCCTTTCTTGCCAGAGCATCCTCCACCCTCCTGGTGTGCTCTAACAAGTTCTGGTGTTCTTTTTGGAGGTCACCCAGTCCCTGGAGGGTTAGGTGATTTTCTTCCATTTTCCTTTTTAAGTGGCAGACTTCCTGGCCTAAGGTATCCCTTTCCTGACTAAGAGCCTGCATCTGTGCCGCCAGGTCGTCCCTTTGCCTTTGGAAGGCACCAGCTTTCTGGCGCTCCTGGTCAAACTCTGCCTGGGTATCCAGGTCTTTCAAAATCAGTTTATTGCTCTCTGCCTTCTCCCTATCTAGGTGGCTTTGCAGGGTGACTACCTGCTCGGCACATGCCCTATTGAAATCTAATTGTTGCTCCAGCTTTTTCTGGCTCTGCAGTAGGGAGTCCAAACCTTCTTGGTACTCCTTCTGGAAGGCCAGAAAGCTGGTATCCTGGTCCGCCTTTTCCTGTTGCAGCACATCCATATCCTCCTTTATTTTAGTGATGTACTGTCTGCTGTCCTTTTCTGACTCCTGAGCAGCCTCTGCTCAGAAGAGTCCAGATCAGATTGGGCCTTCTCTAACGCCATCTGTTGCCTATTTGCCAGATCTTGGCCTTCAGCACATTTGTCCTGTATGGATCCCATATATAGATACAAATATGCCGCTATCCTGGCAATCTTATTATGTTCATCTTTGGCTTTAGGGGCCATATATAGTTCACTGAGGGCCACATGTAGGGGACCCTGATCTCCTCATATATCTGACCCTGTTTCAGTGACCTGTTGCGTGATTGCCTGCAACCAGACCGTTTGGTCCTGATGAGTCCACTCACCTCTCACAAATAGCTTATGTAAGAAGTGCTCTCTGGCTATTTTGATGTCTACCAGTGTCGTCATTCTGGAATTTGAGTTCCTTCCTGACTTAAGTTTGTATTTTATTTTTGCAAAACCGACCCCCTTAGGGCGTCCTTTTGAGGAGTGCTTTACAGCGTAGCACAGCGTGGTGATCCGACCGGATATATGTATCTTGTCAGTTAACGCACTGTATTAATCTGCACAAGTGATAGATCTAACCCAGAATATCCCGGCTCGAGCCCCCACTTTGTAAGAGGATTCAATTCAACACTACAGCTAAGTCAATGCCTAGTCGGGGATACTGAATGGAAACCCTTATTGATATATCTTTATGTCCAGTTCATGAGTTCTGGATGACTACCCCTATATAACACCCCTCTCTTAGAATCCCCCTGACCCCACTGAGCCAAGAAGTAGTTCTGTTTTGCAAGTTTAAAAGGTTTATTTGAGAATTTAAACAATATATATATATATATATATATATATATATATATATATATCGCACTTTATAAAAAATTAATATCTGATAGTACACTTAGACATATGATGTTGATCAACAATGAGTAATCTGGCACTAGCACACTTCTTTACAATCAATGAGGAGTTAGTATAGGATGGATAAAGTAGCAAAAATACTTTTGATTTCAAGGGAAAAGCAATGAGGAATAAAATGCAGTACAGAAATACTTGATATGATTTTAGCAAAAGATAAGATAATCACTTTTTCTCTGGCAATTCACCCCCCTCCCCTATGCAATGTAAGAAATGGAAGGAGATGGAAGTAACACACACAGTTCTCAGGAATGCAATCAAATACAATACGAAATTCAATTCCCACCCCAGCAAGCTTAGAGAAAACCGGTATGAGTTCTAAAACACAGGCCCAAGTGCTTTGAATGTGGTGGCAATGAAGTGAGAAATATGCTGAAAATGCTTTTAATTCCCTTTAGGAGGTTCAGGGTGAGAGAGATACTTGGGATGAGCTCAGGCTCGCTTTAGCAATGATTCAGGGATGGTTATTAAGAGACAAACGAATTTTTAGCACAGGAAAGCAAAAAGCTGCTATCTTTTTACAGGTAAAGAAATCCGGCCAAATCGCGGCAAAATTCGCGAGTGTGTGAACTGCGATTACGGCAAAAGTATAAGGAGTAGCAAGTCGGTTTTAGGTTTGTTGGAAAGCTTAGATTCTAAGCTTTCAGATGAAAGTTAAATTTAGTTCCTAGCCCAAACGGTTCCAGAGATACGGACGATTAAATAAAGGTAGATTTTCGGATTTAAAGTAAAACTCAAAATGACAGGTGACAGTTGTGCAGCTTTACAAATGGCAGATGACACGATTTCTAGGAGGCTGTTCTACTTAGGTTAAAATAGTTTGGATTAGATTATTTTAACTAAGAGATTGGGTCTGCACAGTTCTGCTAGGTACTCACAATATAAATTTGAAATGGGCCTCGCCACGGATCTGGTCAGGTTTTGGACTGGACTCCGGTTCTGGTCTCAGCACTTCACAGTGATCTGGGTCAGCTCTCTGGTTCTGCTCACAGCGGTCTGGGTCACTCTGGATCTCTGGTCTCTGGCAATTGTTCTTGGCAAAAGAATTCAAACAGCTCGCCCGGCTGTTTCAAATGATTTTAAGGTTGCTGAGGCCTGCTGAGAAGAGTTCTCAGGTTGTGGGTTTAGGCCCTTGCTTTAAGTTCTGAAGTAAAGTTCTGGTCTTTGGAGATTGATAGATTTGAAGTCTGGATCTCTGGATGTGAAGTCGTCGGTCAGCATGCTCCGCAGCAAATGGAATTGAATCCCTCTACTTGTCCCAGCAGTCTCTTTTTATGTGTTTTGGAAAGTGGGTGTGTGCGTTGGTCATAACTAAAACTGCCCCTCTCACTTGTCATTGGCCCAATTCTCCCCTCTCCCATGATTGGGGGAAGGAAATGTGAGTCAGTGATGCTGTAGGTTTTATGGTCAGAGGAACCTCCCCTTGTCAGATTGCACACAAATCTATTTCTGACCCAAATACATATTTATCTATGCATCGTTTTTCTAATATTATAGGTCCAGTTAACATATTTTCTGTAGCACCAAACCATCCGATCCCTGTCTTTGTACGATGTTGTGTCCACTAATGACAGAATTCCCCCCTTTTCATCCAGATAACGACCTATAAACCTTTCCAGATTTTACACAAATGTGCACCAGGGATATGGGTTACAGATGATAAAGTGTCAGATTTTTAACATGCATACATTTGGAGTGAGACCCTATTTTCCGCTAGCAACCCTCCAGAATACACCACAGGGTCCTAACACCTCTTAAAATGTTCACAGAAAAATCACAAAAATATTACTTATATAATTCTGACAAGTCCGCACTATGAGTTATCTATCTTTTTAAAATTATGCCCTGGTCAAAAAGGGGTGTGGCTTCCCACATCACAGCGTGGAATAACTGGTTTATCCATTTCCCCCCAAGCTCAGCTGCTAGCAGAGGCACTGCCCCTCCCAGTTACCCCTAAGAGGAAGCCACTTTACGGCCCCCAATATAACATTTGCCTGAGTCCAGGACAGGCCTTTGTTCAACTCCCTGTAGTCCCCAGCTGCTCCACCCCTAATCTAATCAGAGAGGTGACAACAACTTTTGGCAAGGGGAAGAGTGGCTGTACAGGTTTCTCCTGTCGGGGGTAGTTGTCGGGCAGAATCCAGTTTCACTAAGCCAGGTTTCAGCTAAATGTCACTTTTTGTTCCCAGTGTAAATCACTTACAATTTTTACATATACATTAAATAATTACTTCCTTCAAGTCATTTCAGAATATAGTTTTACATTGTATCCACCTCTTAGCAAGTCTTTCCTTGGTCTGGTTTTGTTTCATTTGTTCAGTTTTACACAAAAGTCTGGTGGTTTTAAAACGCCGGCTTTCTGATAGTGGTGAGTACTGGTAATGCAACCATTTTTGGGATTAAGAAAATGAATTCCCTACAGTTCTGATTTGCTTTTTTGGCAATGAGCATTGCCATTCCCAATGGTTTCAGGCTACTGTGGGTGTAGCCCACTGGTGGTTTTAGGGATTGCCCTCCTGTGCTCACAACATAGGCAAAAATGGGTGGCAGCCTATTCATGTTTTCCCTGTGCGCTCTCTGGGGAGTTCTGGCCATCATGATGTTTTCCATGCCAGTACTGCAGTTTTATTGTAGGGCTTGGATGCATGGGTAAAAACATCCCACAAACCCATCATAAAGATGCTGGTATCCGTCATCGTGTTCATCTTGGTCATCTTCTGCTCCTGCCAAATGGGTCTCCGGTGTTGTGCCGAATCAGTACCTCGTAGCGCAATGATGGTGTCAAATGGGGTTCAAAGGTACCTCGCAATACAAAAGATGGTGAAATACGAACTGACCATGTCATCGCCCAAATGGTCCCTATCCTCTATGGCGATGAAGTAGACCATTTTATCATACCACCATTGTCCCCCCACCCCCAATCCTGAGAATTGAAGTAAAGGTGGATTTGGCAGGTGATTGGGGAGTATGTATTTATGACCTGCACGCTTTTGTATGCAAAATCAGGGGAAAGATTATGGTCCGTGTGTAGGGCCTCGATACCACAAAAGGAAACCCCACCATATGAAGAGGTGGTGTGAAGGGAGAATGAGCGCATGTGTGGGGGAAGTTGATAACTGTAGAAGTAACCAAAAGGGGCAAGGGTGGGAAGAGAGCAAACCCATCCCACCCCCTCCGTGCTTTAGGGTGAGGTGAGTCCCATTGGAGGAACTGCCATAGATCAGGGGTGAGGGGGGGGGGTGTTTTTAAGTCCCTACATGATCATAAGGGTGTACACAATTTTGACATTTAGACACACAGTGCATCTATAAGCGGACTCCATTTTTGCAGATATGATGTAGCCATAGTTGAAGCATAAGGCCTGCATGGCCATGCAGTATTTAGTGTCGGACACAGGCTGCAAGCTTTAAGGGGAAATCTGAATAGGCCCAAGCACTGATGAACGAGGCCTGCACTGTTAACACAAACACTTTCTAGAATTGTTGCCAGTATGTTTGTCCTAAGTAGGAATGTGCCCTGCAAGGCCACAGGACAGTCCTGGGCACCTTTGTGTACTCGTTATCCCACTCTGGTCAAAGCAGGCTACGACCCCACCCGCCCTTCCCCACCTCGCTCACTAAGAGTTATAGTCCCGACAATTGCCCTAGTTCCAAGACCCCTGAATTCCAAGATACCAGGCAGATCCCCCATACCATCAACCATAAACCAGTCCACCATAAAAGAATTGGGTGCATGGTCGTCACACGTTTATTTCAAACTGCCATGATTTGTAATGCGAGGGTACAGGGAGGGATACATTATAGTTCAAAAGCGAGGGTGCAAGCTGAGAAACGGGATTGGGAGAAACGGGATTGGGATGAGTGAAGGATGTGTGGGTTAGTGTGACCTAAAAACTCCTTTTGAGCATGCCAGGTGCACTGTATAATGATAAAGTTGCACTGTTTGTAAATGTAGTGAATTGCTTCTTCAGCCTTGGTTCCATGGAGACAATCAGCCCAGCAATGACCTGGCATCCCCTATGGAGTAGGCTGACCATGTATAGGGTCGCACCAACCAGCCATGCAGGTTTTCACTGTATACAAATGACTATTTCCCTTTTCTAAGCTTCTGCTTGCACCCTTCTTGCCAACAACTTTCCATTGCAGCAGAATTCTTTGCCAATGCACCTATTTTTGTAGAAATGAAAACTTGTGAGTTTCTTTGGCCTTTTTCCCCTAGCAGGTTGTATGTATATATATATATATATGTGTGTGTGAGCATTTAGGGGCATGCCTTAAAGTGTCCACTGTACCCTCATAATGTGGCCAGTGCTTATGGCTTGCAGCCATGGCTAGTCTCCACAATCCATGGGGCATGGGCTTCGGCCAATACTGCACTCCCCATAGGCAAATCGTAGTAGACCTTTGTCCTTGCTGAGGGCCAGGTCAACTGCAGAGGCAGCAAAGTTATATCACCATTTTTGTTACTTTTTAACAGTTTCCAAAAAAGGAACTCAAGACCGATTTGCAAAAGCATGCTTTCAGGTCATTGCTGATGCAGAGGAGCAAGTAGAATTTTTCCCCTTCAAACCTATCCCGATTGTGAAAAACCTTACCACATTCGGTCCCTGGTGGCCATGCCCACTTTAACCCCATTGCTGGTCCCTCGTGATCATAGCGAGTAGCCAGATTTGTCCGGGTCTTGGCCTTTGGGCATGTGACCTGGATAATATGCCCACTGCTGCCCATGGCCACAGGCTATTCCTCAGTCACCAAAGGTATATCACTATTTTTTGTTTAAAGATGTGAAGGCAGGCGCTCTGTTACCAGTCTTTAGCTTCTCCTCCTAACGCACGTTTTCATGACTTCATCAATCTTCAGGGATGCTGAGATTCTTTATTTTTCAGGCGGGTCTGCATTTCTGTTTCAGGTGTGACAAGTTAATTAGCTCTGAGGATTCTGGTACTTGTATTTTTCGCACTTGATATTGCTAGCAGGTGACTGGAAACAACTCCCTCCATAGCACAAATCTTCCCCTATTGTTCTGTACCTGCATTATGACCCTTTTAAAAAAAACCTGCACACATTTGCAAAACCATGCTTTCGGGTCCTTGCCAATGCTCCTTGCAGGAGTTTGCTGCAAATCCGGCCATGTTTTATTTTTTGAAAAGTGTTTAATTATACATACAAAAAATAGTCATAACTTAGCCCCCCAAATCCATTCAGACTTTGCACCATCTACAATATTTTCCAAACTTTTCTGCAGATTCGTCAAATGGCAACAAAGTTATAAGCCATCTAAAAATGTTGAGACTCCCCTCTAATTTTGCCCTCTCTTGGTGAAACAGCACCAAACTTTGCATAACGATTCAGGGTCAGGTCTAAAATATTGCAAATTTCTTGCAGTTTCGTGGAGTGGCACCAAAGTTATGAGCCATCCAGAAACTGCTTTTCACTGACCTTGTAATGCAGAAATATGCCTCTGTTAGGAAAGATTTCGTTATTGTAGGGAACTTTCCTTCCATGTGGCAACCCCTAAACTTTTTGCTATTGTTTTCAACCTGTTTCTTGACTTTGCCAGAGAAGTACAGCCTTCTGCCGTACTCCTCTGGGCTTTCGCTCCTTTCTTACGGGGAAACTGACATGCCCTTAAGACAGTCAGTACCGGGGAACGCTGTTTCCCGTAGTTTCTTTTATCGTGTCGCCATTTTTGTGCAACACGACACAAGAGGGCACTGTAAGCTAAGTTACAGCTCTCTTGGGTCTCTAGCTTTCTACAGACCCTAGACACTCTTGTAGGATGGTTTTTGGATCGGTGCAAGTCATTCAGGGACTGGGCTGGTGGCAGCGATCATTTGGTTTATTTTGAGCTCCTTTTTCCGTTCTGAACACGTTTTTGCCGCGAACACAAAAGGGTGGCCCGGCTACACAAAATGGCCGGACCACGAGGCTCCTTTGTCTAGTCCACTGTCCGTCTTGCTCCCTTTACCTTCCCCCGGGTCAGGCGACCCGGGGCCTTCCTTATTTGGGCATGTAGTTTCCCGCGAAACACGGTTGCTTTCGCGGGCTTCTACATGTCGTTTGAGTGCCCCCAGGATGTGGGATGGGCTGTCTGGTCCCAATACACATCCTGGGTGCCAGAGAGTCTAGGGTGGTGTGAATGCCTGGGACCACCGTGGTCCGTGATTGGTCCACGTATGGTATGTGTGTTGATGAGCGGATCTCCCATTGGCTCCCCTCCGTTTTGGCGCGAAGGGAACCGTGGATAAGAGGGAGCTGGAAACACCACTGCCATGTCGATCTCCTGAGTTCTTACGAACCCAGGGATACAGGAGCCAAGTATCCTGCGAACACGAGGCTGGACCGAGGAATCACTGGTGACCCCCTGAAGAACTTCTGCTCCTCATTGCTGTCGTCCGGTGAAGCCCTTTCCACCTAAGATCGAACAAGAAGGCCTGTACTGGCGCTTCGACCTATTGGAATAGCAGGACCAGCTATTCCCGGCACCTTCATCAACTCCTGCCGTAAGCCTTCGGAAGTGTCTCTGGGCCATCCAGTTGACTGACCAGCTTACTAAGGAGGCCTGCTCTGTAATCGCCGACAGGTTGGGTGGTATTCTGAGTCCGGGGCATGCTCACACGCTTCGTTTGCTTAGCAGTCCTAAGCTAGAGGTGAGCGGTGCTCGTTTGGCTTGAATACACCCGGCCGTTCCGTTGCCCTGCGGTGGCGACAAAACTGTGCTTGTTTCTTCGATCGGGACGTCTTTTTACTCTGCACGACGACGAGACGTTCCCTGCTCTTCAGAACCTGCCAGAAGCTGCATCTATCGAGGAGAAGCTCGGGCCTGCTTGCTTCGGGGACCGGTGAGTAGATTAGCTAGGATCTGGTCGCCCTCCTGCAGTGCCCTTTGCTTTTCCCCGCTGTGAATACAGCACCCCTTGTCCGTACTCGCGCCCTGCTTCTGCCTCACAGTGGAGGCTGCGCTAGAGTCGCGGACCGTGTTCTCCTTCATTAGGGCGCCCTACAGAGCTGTCCAACGTCCTCCGAAGAGCTTCACCTTCTGCCCATTGGCACCGGCGTGTGCAGGTACTTTTGAGCGCTAGGCTCCACTCTTCGTAGGGATTGGACTACCATCCAGTTAGGGGCCTCAGAAGGCGGACATATCACACGCATTGGTTCGCACTGCCTGTTTTCCTTCCCCTGCAGGTGGATAACATATTTCGTGCTGCTAATGCTGTGAAACTGTGTATTCTGTATATATATTGGGTGGATAGTGTATGTGTTGGTTTAATATCGTTGTATATTGCTGCTTTTACTGTGGTTATTAGTTTCAAGGCCTTATAATAAATGCGTATCTATTTTTGATATAAACAACTGTTTGGAGTAGTTTGTAAGCGCTCTTGCTTTGTGTGCTCACTGCGGGCTTTCAGTCACCCTCACCCCTCTTGAGACCTAGTCTTGACCGCCGCGATCGCTACCTTGATTGGTCTGGCTTGTCCAGAGGTTACCCTGTTCCAAGTAATTAGGTTGGCCTTCTGAACTTCTGCGCCACGAGGACAGAGTTCAGAAATCCGTCTTAACAAATTGGTGTACAGCGGTGGGATACGACTGAAGGTATCCAGTGTTGCGCACGAGCTAAGGCGTTTTCAGGTTATTCCAACCAGGACACGCAGTAAAGTATTGAATATAACGTTAAAAAGGCCATAGTCCTATCAACAGTATGGAAACGAATACTTTATTAACCTTAAATGCTTCGAAATCTGAAACATTGATGAAGATGTGTGCGGAGAGATGGGTTTCCTCTCAAGGCACTAAATTGGAAATGATCCAGAGAATCGTGGCGTGGCAAGAAGCGCAGCTGGACGCTATAACTTCCGAGGACAGTGCAGAAGGTGGTGGGGCTGCTCTCACTGGCAGAACCGATGGTTCTGCCGCTGCACTGATCCACCGCGACCACGAGGACAGGGAGGATGTAATGTCTAATGTTTCCTCTGCCAGTATTGATGGGGAGGCTATGCTTGAATTCAAGAAGCAAGAGCTGCGGTTTAGGCAGCAGGAGCTTGAATTCAGCATAGCCAAACTGAAAATCGAACAGGCAGAAAAACAAAAAGACAGGGATCACCAGTTGGAACTGGCCAAGCTTCAGTTCGCAAATGGGTCCAAGGGTCCTGGACATGGTTCTGGGGCTTCCTCTCATCCACGGTTTCCAAAAGATCTGCTCAGTGTGTATGAGGAACGAAATGACATTATGGACTGGTTAAATGCGTTTGAGTATGCATGCGAGGTTCAAGAGGTTGATAATGCGGATAAGATTGCATGGTTACTCAGCAGACTGCCCCATTCTGGTTGCAGTGCCATTATGGAAATGTCGAAGGCTGAGCGCGCTGATTTTGCAATGTTGAAGCAGACTCTCATTTTAAAGTTTGGGAAGACTCCGACCCAATATTTGAAAAGGTTTAGAGAGTATAAGAAAAAGGAAGGTGGTACTTGGGTGTCGTATGTAGCTGAGTCCCTGAAAAACTTGACTGGCTGGGTTGAAGGTTATAAGGTTTCTACCTTCGAAGGCATGATCAATCTGGTCATGCTGGAACACATTTTTGCTTCTTCTTCCCCGGAGCTTAAGCAGCATTTGGCCGATTCGAAGGAGATAGATCCTAAGAAGCTGGCCATTGCAGCAGACTTATGGGTGTCACATCGAGTGTCCCATAAGGACAAAACTCATCCTGGTAAGCAGGAGGAAGGGAAAAAGTCCAAAGATATGGAGGGTGGGGAATCTGCTAAATCTTCTTCCCATAAGGGCCACAAAAAGAAAAATAAGGGTAAGCCATACGAGAACTCACAGGGTAGCGGAGGTTCGCCTCCGAAACAGAACTCTGGTTATAATAAGCCTCCCTACGTAAACAGACCCAATGGGGCTTGTTTTTCTTGTGGAGCAACTGACCATGTGAAGGGGGATCCCCGGTGTAAGGTTAAACCTTTGGGGGTCCACTCCGCTAATCTGGCCTTCTCCTCCTACGAGGAAGAAGAGATTACAGGAGCATCCTTCTCCTCAGACTCATTTCCCAGCGGAATAGAGGCTGAGGTAGTTTTAGTGTCCCTGGGTTCCTGGGAGCCTAAAGTCGCAGAGGCGTATGCTAGGATTCCGGATAATACCAAGCACTACTTTAAAGACAGTGTGCTGATCAATGGAGTGGATACTCCAGCTCTTAGGGATAGTGGGTGCAGTCGAACTGTAGTGGATTCTACCTTGGTAGACTCGGAGGAAGTTGCCAGAGCTCCTCTGATGCCCACTAAGTTGGCTGACGGCCCCCTCCGTATGTTTCCCGTGATCCCTGTTAATCTAACTTTAAATGGTACAGCAGTTAGGATTCCAGTGAGCATTCAGAGGAACGTCCCGGGAAAGGTCTTGTTGGGCAATGATCTCAGATCTCTAGGGCTCGTAGGAGACACTGCCGAAAGACCCTACACACGGTCTCAAGCACGGGCAGCATTGGCCAAGTCCAATACGCCGCCCCAGCCGAAGGGGAAACCCAAGGCGAAAGGAGTCAACAAGTCCCGACGGGGGAAAGAGAATATTCCCCCGAGCTCGCCTACCACTGCGGTGGAGGGAGTTGGTCAATCGCCCGAGCCTGACGAGGAGGTGGCGATGCCTGAAGTGTTCGACCCCAACGACCATCCTGAACTAAAAGACTTGTTAGTTGAAGGAGGTCCTGATAGGGACGACTTCAGTAAGGGCCAACGTGAGTGCCCATCTCTGGAAGGCCTAAGGAGACAGGCCTGCTCCCAGCTTGAGGGTGAACCTCCTGGGAAGCATCGGATTTATTGGGAAGGTGGACTCCTGTACAGTGAGCCCACAGAGTCTACAGAAGGAGACCATAGGAGGTTGGTGGTTCCCCTTGCTGTTAGACCCTTCCTCCTGCAGTTGGCGCATGAAGTTCCCCTTGCTGGTCACCTTGGAATGAAGAGGACCAAGCAAAGGTTATCTATGCACTTCTACTGGCCCAAGATGGGGGTGCAAGTAGAAAGTCACTGCAGGAATTGTGCCTCCTGCCAGTTGTCTGGTAAGGTTGGCGCGACAATCCAAGCTCCGTTGGTACCGCTCCCAGTTGTGGGGGTACCATTTGAAAGGGTAGGGATCGACATCGTTGGTCCCCTTGACCCGCAAACATCCTCAGGCAATAGGTTTATCCTGGTGCTGGTCGACCATGCAACCAGGTATCCTGAGGCCATCCCATTAAAAACTGTAACTGCCAAGTCAGTTGCAAAAGCTTTACTCGGCATATTTACTAGGGTTGGCTTCCCTAAAGAAGTTGTGTCAGATCGTGGCAGCAACTTTATGTCGAAGTATATGCAGGCTATGTGGAAGGAATGTGGGGTCACCTACAAGTTCTCTTCTGCATATCACCCCCAGACCAATGGTCTGGTGGAACGTTTCAACAGAACGTTAAAGAGCATGATTGGGGCTCTGGAGGAGCCCCAGAGAAGAAAATGGGATCTTCTTTTACCATGCTTACTGTTTGCCTACCGAGAGGTACCACAGGAGGGTGTTGGCTTCAGCCCCTTCGAACTTCTGTTCGGTCATCCCGTACGGGGACCCTTAGCCATCGTCAAAGAGGGATGGGAGATGCCCACTCCCCCTGTTACTACCAATGTAGTTGATTATGTGCTAGGGCTCAGAAAACGGATGGTACTTCTGATGGGCTTGGCCAGTGATAAATTGAAGGCAGGGCAAGCGCTGGTGAAACATTGGTACGACCAGAAAGCTTCCCTCATCAACTTTACACTTGGTCAGCAAGTCCTGATCATGAATCTCATAAGGCCTCGAGCTTTACAGGACAAATGGTCAGGCCCTTACCCAGTGGTGGAGCCCCTGGGTGAGGTTAACTATTCAGTGGACCTTGGAAGGCCTGGACAGGCTCCAAAAGTGCTTCCCGTGAATAGGCTGAAGGCTTTCGGCCCAAGCGTCGAAATCGCAGCACTGCTACTGGCTTCAGATGTTGAGGAAGAGGAGTCTGAACCTCTCCCCGACCTGTTCCCAAGCAGTCCTTCAGTTAGCTCTTTTGAGGGTGTCCGAGTGGCCCCTCACCAAAATGGACAAGGCTCAGTGGTTTACCTTGGACATGAAGTAGTTGGAGGGAGGAGACAGCCTCTACTCAGTCAGGTACAAGCAGTACAAGACTGGCCTACCCCCACTACGCAAACCCAAGTGAGAGCCTTCTTAGGACTCACGGGTTATTCCCGCAATTTTGTGGCAGACTATGGCACCATAGCTGCTCCTCTGACTGCCCTCACAACTCCGAAGAAACCCAAGAAGGTAACTTGGACTGACGAGTGTGAGAAGGCCTTCAATGGCTTGAAAGACTCCTTGTGCCAGGCCCCTGTGCTCAGGGCCCCTGATTATCAAAGACCTTTTATCGTGCAGACGGATGCCTCTGACACTGGGATAGGAGCTGTACTATCACAAGTAGATGAGAAGGGTAAGGAACACCCTATCGGTTTTATTAGTCGCCAGCTTAAGGACAGAGAGCTCAGATGGTCCACGGTAGAGAAAGAATGTTTCTCTGTTGTGTTGTCCCTAAGGAAGCTGCGGCCCTACCTCTATGGGACCCACTTCACTGTGCAGACTGACCATAAGCCGTTAAAGTGGCTAATGAACATGAAGGGGGAGAATCCAAAGTTGCTTAGGTGGTCCATAAGTCTACAAGGCTTCGACTTCACTATTGAGCATAGGCCAGGTGTCCAACATAGCAATGCTGATGGGTTGTCCAGAATGTTTTACCGACCTGAACAAGAGACTCATCCAGGGGTGGATTAGTTCCCCCTGTCCATAGTCTGGGAGGGGCGAGTGTTAGGAAAGATTTCGTTATTGTAGGGAACTTTCCTTCCATGTGGCAACCCCTAAACTTTTTGCTATTGTTTTCAACCTGTTTCTTGACTTTGCCAGAGAAGTACAGCCTTCTGCCGTACTCCTCTGGGCTTTCGCTCCTTTCTTACGGGGAAACTGACATGCCCTTAAGACAGTCAGTACCGGGGAACGCTGTTTCCCGTAGTTTCTTTTATCGTGTCGCCATTTTTGTGCAACACGACACAAGAGGGCACTGTAAGCTAAGTTACAGCTCTCTTGGGTCTCTAGCTTTCTACAGACCCTAGACACTCTTGTAGGATGGTTTTTGGATCGGTGCAAGTCATTCAGGGACTGGGCTGGTGGCAGCGATCATTTGGTTTATTTTGAGCTCCTTTTTCCGTTCTGAGCACGTTTTTGCCGCGAACACAAAAGGGTGGCCCGGCTACACAAAATGGCCGGACCACGAGGCTCCTTTGTCTAGTCCACTGTCCGTCTTGCTCCCTTTACCTTCCCCCGGGTCAGGCGACCCGGGGCCTTCCTTATTTGGGCATGTAGTTTCCCGCGAAACACGGTTGCTTTCGCGGGCTTCTACATGTCGTTTGAGTGCCCCCAGGATGTGGGATGGGCTGTCTGGTCCCAATACACATCCTGGGTGCCAGAGAGTCTAGGGTGGTGTGAATGCCTGGGACCACCGTGGTCCGTGATTGGTCCACGTATGGTATGTGTGTTGATGAGCGGATCTCCCATTGGCTCCCCTCCGTTTTGGCGCGAAGGGAACCGTGGATAAGAGGGAGCTGGAAACACCACTGCCATGTCGATCTCCTGAGTTCTTACGAACCCAGGGATACAGGAGCCAAGTATCCTGCGAACACGAGGCTGGACCGAGGAATCACTGGTGACCCCCTGAAGAACTTCTGCTCCTCATTGCTGTCGTCCGGTGAAGCCCTTTCCACCTAAGATCGAACAAGAAGGCCTGTACTGGCGCTTCGACCTATTGGAATAGCAGGACCAGCTATTCCCGGCACCTTCATCAACTCCTGCCGTAAGCCTTCGGAAGTGTCTCTGGGCCATCCAGTTGACTGACCAGCTTACTAAGGAGGCCTGCTCTGTAATCGCCGACAGGTTGGGTGGTATTCTGAGTCCGGGGCATGCTCACACGCTTCGTTTGCTTAGCAGTCCTAAGCTAGAGGTGAGCGGTGCTCGTTTGGCTTGAATACACCCGGCCGTTCCGTTGCCCTGCGGTGGCGACAAAACTGTGCTTGTTTCTTCGATCGGGACGTCTTTTTACTCTGCACGACGACGAGACGTTCCCTGCTCTTCAGAACCTGCCAGAAGCTGCATCTATCGAGGAGAAGCTCGGGCCTGCTTGCTTCGGGGACCGGTGAGTAGATTAGCTAGGATCTGGTCGCCCTCCTGCAGTGCCCTTTGCTTTTCCCCGCTGTGAATACAGCACCCCTTGTCCGTACTCGCGCCCTGCTTCTGCCTCACAGTGGAGGCTGCGCTAGAGTCGCGGACCGTGTTCTCCTTCATTAGGGCGCCCTACAGAGCTGTCCAACGTCCTCCGAAGAGCTTCACCTTCTGCCCATTGGCACCGGCGTGTGCAGGTACTTTTGAGCGCTAGGCTCCACTCTTCGTAGGGATTGGACTACCATCCAGTTAGGGGCCTCAGAAGGCGGACATATCACACGCATTGGTTCGCACTGCCTGTTTTCCTTCCCCTGCAGGTGGATAACATATTTCGTGCTGCTAATGCTGTGAAACTGTGTATTCTGTATATATATTGGGTGGATAGTGTATGTGTTGGTTTAATATCGTTGTATATTGCTGCTTTTACTGTGGTTATTAGTTTCAAGGCCTTATAATAAATGCGTATCTATTTTTGATATAAACAACTGTTTGGAGTAGTTTGTAAGCGCTCTTGCTTTGTGTGCTCACTGCGGGCTTTCAGTCACCCTCACCCCTCTTGAGACCTAGTCTTGACCGCCGCGATCGCTACCTTGATTGGTCTGGCTTGTCCAGAGGTTACCCTGTTCCAAGTAATTAGGTTGGCCTTCTGAACTTCTGCGCCACCAGGACAGAGTTCAGAAATCCGTCTTAACAGCCTCTGTCTCCGAACACCTGAGATATTCAGACATCGGAGAAGAAAAAACACTATCATATCACCCCCCTCTCCTCCCCAGAGATGGTTTCATTTGTTTCTTAGGTTTTTTTTTTTAATGTTTTACCGTGATGTCCGCAGACTTCGGGCACTGTTCTCGAATCCGACATGGCATCAGTTTCAAAAGTGTTGATGCAGGTCACGTTTTAACCGACTAATCAGCAGGCGCGTATGTCTGCAAACATTCCGCTGCTCTCTGATTGATCCAGAGGCGTCCACGAACCCCGAATCAATGAGTCGACGGACCAGACCCAGATATCACAATTTTTTTGTTAATCTACTTTTTGGCCATTTTTTAAAAAACGACTGGACGGATTTTAGACCAAATTTGCAAAAGCATGCTTTCGGGACCAAGACACCACACCTGATGCAAATTTTGTGAAAATCCATCAGCGGTTTGGTCTGTAAGCACTAGAAAAAACATCACCATTGCGTCTGAGATTTCTACATATTTTGGGACCCTCTCTAGAACTCGAACCCCCCCCCCCCCCCACACCCCAGATGAACTGCACCAAACTTACAAGATTATTCTGAGGGGGCCATATACTTTTTGCAAGTTTGATGATTCGTCCAGGGGGGGGGGGGGCAAAGTTATAAGCTACCCAAAAAGTGCTATTTCTATGAGTTTAGCAACTTAACTACGGGGCTGCTACAATGTATAACAAAAGGTTATTCTAGTTTGCCTCCCACTTGCAAGCTGCATTTGCAATTCTCTATGTATTAGCAGAGATAGTTTGTGGACCTCATGACAGCATTACCTTTAGAGTGCAATTCTTTCAAGGATGGACAGTAGCGCGATTTTGAAAAAAATGCAGCTGCTGTGTTTTCTATTTAAAACTAAGAAAACTCACAGCATCCTGTACTGTGGACTGTCTCCCATCTGTGCAGTAATCTGTGCCGACCCTGCTTAGCTCCAAAGCGAGGAAGGGGCCAACCCCCACAGGCCATGTTGCTTTAAGTGGTCTTGTAACCTGTGCTTGTTTATTGGGCCATATAGCCTGACGGCGTGGACCCTTCCATGATTTGAAGCCAAGCAGTGTTCCTGGTTACTGCATGGATGGTA
Organism: Ambystoma mexicanum; assembly: GCF_040938575.1. Lineage (NCBI taxonomy): Eukaryota > Metazoa > Chordata > Amphibia > Caudata > Ambystomatidae > Ambystoma > Ambystoma mexicanum. Next base: position 809,137,287 of record NC_090939.1, on the reverse strand, counting down.
GTCAAAGATCCTGATTGCATGCATGGGCAGTGAATTTTTTTTTTTTCATCCCTGATGTCACTGTAGCTGGGGGGAATCCAATTATATTTATATTTCTGAGGCTTGTGGAATGTGCTTAGATCACATGCTGTGCATAGGCCGACATCTAGTGGAAGCTGCGGAGTATTAGTTTGTTTTTCGAAACTCGAAAATGGGCGTCGACATAGGGCGTGCCAGTAATACTATCCCTAGTGTGACGTCCACTGTACCCATGATCCCTCACGCGTGTAGGACCCTCAGATTGTTTTTTTTGCCATACTTGTTGGAAGCATTGTTGCGGAGTTCCCTGGCTTTCAGCCATTTTGTCATAATTTATCCAAAAATAAAATTAAAAAAATAAAAGCCCATTCTTCCAATCCCACGTCAAAAGATCGAAGATCAATGCCGGTCCGAAGTACAAACAACCGTCGAGACTGCACGACAGACTTTGGGCCTCGGAAGGCCTCTGGCCTCAGCCCTGCAAGTAGGGCGAGTGGGGGGGTGGCCATAATCACTCACTTTATTTCCTACATACACTCGCCCGCTGCCATAAAGTGACATATGGAGAGTACTCCATTTAAATTCTGCCCCAAGTGCAACCGCAAGTTTCCTTGGGTTGACAAGCATAACACCTGTAATCTCCATTTGCCTAGGGATCACCCGAAGCTAACTGCAGAGCGTGTAAGCTCTTTAAGGCTAAAACACTAAAGGACTGCTCCACTAAACGTTGGGCCCATTGCTCCAGGTAGCTCGAGGCCATGGAGGCGGTGGGTTCCTTCAGTGATGGCAGCAACACCGCTGTTTCGGATTGCGAGGGGACAGGGGCGTCGATAGACACCTAAGCGCGAGTTCCCGGCCTCAGAGGATTGTCCGGCGGAGCAGTTATGGGGACCACACCTGGCGACAGTGTTACCCGCACTACTGCACCTAAGCACACTAACCCCAGCCGAGACTCGACACGTGTGTCGAGTGCTCGGAAGAAGGATGCACATAGAGAGCGGTCCACAGAATCCGTGTCCTCTGGGCGTTCCAGGTCGATCGCCTCACGACACACAGCAACCGTCCACGATTGCCAAGGGTGCCTCGCTCCCCAAAGTCAGAGGTATGGTCGTCAGACGAATCCGACCTCCACCCCCAAGCAGCAGGCTTAGTTGGCTCTGGTAGCACTTTCCAAATCTGCCTCTGAGTCTCGACGCACACTCTAAAGACACGGCACCTAGACAACACACCCCCGAATCTTGGCGCCAGGTGTCAAAAGATTCTGAAAGTCAAACCATCAGGGAAACACTCCTCTACCCATGGTAAAGGGGACAAACGGCAGAAAAAGTCTTCAGAGACGACATCTGCACCACAAACCTAGGTCCTCAGATAAGGATAAATCTAAGACCCCTGTCACTAAGCCTAAAGTTATCCCTCCCACTCTACAGAATATGGGAATAGGAGAGGAACCTCAGCAGGAGGCTGTCATCCCCAGTTCCAGGGAATGGAGCTCTGATATCGACAGGGTAATGAGAAGTATGTCTTCTTTAGCTAATTTCTATGTAAAGAATCCTGATTATTTTCTGAGCTATCGGAGTACCCCTGACAACTCTACTCCTTCAGGATCCAAAGACCCTCAGCCTCCTGGTAAGAGACCTCTTAATGAAACTCCAGCTCAGGGGCTCATTGCAGACCCATTCTCAATTCAACCATACCACCAGTATGCTGAAGACACAGACCTACAAATGCTAGACGACCAAGCGGGTGTCCATTATTATGGGGACGACGAGGACCAGGATGAGTAGGAGGAAGACGAGGCAGAGGTCTATAATCTAAATTTACCTGTTAACAAAGAACCACCGGTCACTGACTCACCTGTGGATAATCAGCCTCTACTAAATGAGGTCTTAGCTCATTTAGTAAATGAAAAATTGTTCATGGCCGCCCTGTCGGACCCCTTTATATAAGGGGCCAACTTAAGCCCGACTCGTTGGTAGTCACTACCACCAGGAAAAGAGCGTGGACACCGCTATCATCGGAAGCTCCCCTAGACAAGGAGAGCAAGAGGATATATGGGCTAGAAAGAAAAGTGGCCTCCACTTCCGCTTACCAGGCAAGAATCGCCAATACCACCACTCTGCTGGCAAGCTATAATTGCCACCAGTGGGATCAGGTAGCTGCCCCCACCTGAACCACTAAAGGGCCAGTTAGCCCAGATTGCGTCAGAGGGTAGATCTGTGTCCGGGTGCATTCTAAAGGTGACCTTTGACGCCGCAGATAATGCAGGCCGGCTCATCGCAGAGAGCACTCATCAAGAAACATGCTTGGCTCAGACAGTCAGGGTTTAAACCCGAGACCCAGGCTACTCTTATTGACATGCCGGTGGAACCGAATGCCTTGTTTGGCAAAGCAGTAGAGGAGGCACTCAAAACTGCCAAGGATGAATACGATACCATAAAGTCCCTGGGACAAGTGACTAACAAACCAAAGAGGGAATAATCATCATTTTCGTGTCTCAGGCGGACAAAATTCCCAGAGGGGTTCTAATTACTCAAGGGGCAGGGTACATCGTGGTGTAGCAACCAACAAGGTACCCAAATTTACAGTAGAGGTAACGAGGGGCTGTGGTAGAGGCAGTGGCAGCCAAGGCAGAGGTGGTACGCCTCCCAGCAAACAGTGACGCTCCGCTCAGGGTCCCTTCCCACGCATCCCCAGTAGGGGGGTGCATTTCCATCTTCACTCAAGCATGGGAAGGGATCACCTCGGACAGATGGGGGCTGTCCAGTGTCTGCGGGATACTGCATCGAACTTCTGGAGCGCCCCTGCAACCACCCTCCAAGACAAAAAATTCACTCCCTGGACCACCAAGGATCCTCCTCGAGGAAATTGTCAATCTTCTCCCAAAGGATACGATAGAACTCATCCCGGGCAACCAGCTAAACAAGGGTATTTATTCAACTTACTTCCTTGTGCCAAAAAAAGATTTGACAATGAGCCCAGTATTAGTTTTACGCCCTGCAAAAAGTATGTCAAGCCCCAAAAATGTTACATGACTACGCTCCAAGAGGTAATCCCCCTTCCTAAAAAAGGGAGATTACATGCCAGCATTGGACATGAAAGATGCCATTTTCATATTTCCATGTTCCCAGTGCATAGAAGATTCTTGCGCTTCAAGGTGGACAGTCAGCATTACCAGTTCAAGGTGCTGCCCTTTGGTATAGCCTCGGGTCCAAGGGTATTCACCAAGGTACTGGCGGTGGTGGCTGCACACCTACGCAGGGAGGCAATCCCAGTGTACCCTTACCTGGACGACTTGCTCATCACGGGGGAAACCGCAGTACTTTTCAGTTCCAACATCCAAAGAACAATCGACCTCCTTCGGATTGGGGTTCTCAATCAAGGAGAAAGCACCTCCAAACAGTTCCTAGGAGCTGTCCTAAACACGCAAGAAGGGTTGGCATTTCCATCAGAGGAAAGAATTCGGAATCTACTACTGCAAATTCCACAAGATTACCCCGGTCGCCAGATAAGGGTGTGCAAAGCTATGTGTTTGCTAGGCATGATGGCCTCATGTATTTACCTGGTTCCTCACGCGCGCCTGCGCCCCAGGCAGGAATGGTTGGCGAAACAGTGGTCTCAAGCAAGTGGTCAGTGGGACAATCTAGTGGTCGTTTTGCCAACACTAGTACAGAGTCTTCACTGGTGGACAAGAGAGAACCTGTGAAAGGGGAAACCCTTTCACGACCCGGAGATGCAGGCTGTAGTCACTACAGACGCGTCCCTGTCGGGTAGTGAGCACACCTCCTTCACCATACAGCTCAGGGTCTCTGGTCCCACACAGTGGCCAAGAATCACATGAACCTGCTAGAGCTTCTGGCAATCTTCAGAGCGCTTTGAGCGTTCGAACCCCACCTGTTCATCCTGTCAGTGCAGATCTTAACAAACAGCACGACAGCTATGTTTTACATAAACAAACAGGGAGGGACTTGTTGGCCAAATCTGTCCAAGCTTGCCCAGAAAATTTGGAAATGGGCATTCAGATGGAACATTTACCTGTCATCTCAACATGTTCCAGGGGGATCTCAATTCACTAGTGAACACCTTGAGCAGAGATCCCCTCCCAGAAGAACACGAATAGTGTCCACACGAAGAAGTCGTAGGAGACCTCTTCTCACAGTGGGGTTTCCCCACCATAGACCTATTCGCCACAAGCGAAAACAATGCCCAGCATTTGCATCCAGGTTCCCCCAGCCAGGCTCCAAGGGGAACGCCCTGTGGATGAACTGGTCAGAATGTTTGCCTACGTTTCCACCCACTCCTCTGATGAGGAAGTTGGTGAATAAGATGCACAGGGAACCGATAACGCTTATCCTAGTTGCTCCCATGTGGGCGAGGCAACCGTGGTTCCCACTCCTGCGCAGACGTCGAACCCATCAAACTCCCGTGCTGGCACAACCTACTATCCCAGCACCAAGGACAAACCGTGCATCCTCAACCCAGCGCAATGAACTTGGCAGCATGGCTCCTGAAGTCATAGAGTTTGGCCATCTCAATCTACCACAGAGATGCATGGATAGCCTAAAGGAATCTAGGAAACCAAACACAAGACACTGTTACTTTGATAAATGGAAGAGATTCGTTATTTGGTGCCAGAATAAATGGATCAACGCAGTTGATTGTACTCCTTCCAATATCCACCTGCTGGATGCAGGGTTGGCATTTAATTCACTCAAGATACACCTGGCAGCGTTATCGGCCTACACCAACTCCCATAACAAGGTGTCGTGGTGGAAACTACCAGTGGTTAAAGAATTCCTGGAAGGGGTTAAGAGACTACACCCTCCAATTTCTAACCCACCGCCAGGATGGGACCTTAATGTGGTGCTTGCTAAACTCGTGGGCCCCTCATTTGAACCCATGCATAAAGATAGTCTGAAACACCTTTCCTATAAGACTGCCTTCTTAGTAGCCATTACATCCATAAGAAGGATCAGTGAAATTCAGGCTGTCAGTGCAGTATCCTTTCTTTACTGTTCATAAGGATAAACTGGTTCTACAAACACACCCTAGGTTCTCACCTAAATTCACTTCAAAATTCCACGTTAAACAGTCCATTGAGCTACCAGCCTTCTTCCAAGAACCCAAAAGCTTTGCTGAGGTGAAACTACACACTCTAGATGTGCGAAGGGCGGTCCTCTATGTAGACCAGACCAGACTGCTAAGAAAGACTGACCAACTGTTCGTCTCCGTAGCTACAGGCAGAGAGGGAGATCGCGTCTCTAAAGGTGCCATCTCGAAATGGATAGTCAAATGTATCCAGCTGTGTAACTCCCTTTCTGAAAAAACTCTGCCTTTTACGCCAAGAGCCCACTCTACTAGAGGCACTGGGGCCACTCTGGCTTTCATTGCAAATGTACCCCTTGACACAATTTGCAAAGCAGCTACATGGAGTTCTATTCACACTTTTACTCGGCACCAGTCCATTGACACTCATTCCAAGACAGATACTAAAGTGGGACAAGCAGTTCTAAGACATCTGTTCGCTCGTGACCCTTCTCACATCACACCTCCTAACACTGCTCACTAATCTATGCACAGCATGTGATCTAAGCAATTTCCACAAGCCTCAGAAGGGACACATTACTCACCATAATCGTATTCCTGATGCTTGTATCTGCTTAGATTCATATGCGCCCGCCCTTCCTCCCCTCTCAGAGAAGGCACATGGTTGCTTGTAGTCTCATCTATCCGCTTGGATAATCTGTACTCTGGCTACTCCTCATGCTACCTCATGTCAGAAAAAATACAATCGGAGGGTCCTACAAGCGTGAGGGATCATGGGTACAGTTGACGTCACACTAGGGATAGTATTACTGGCATGCCCTATGTCGACACCCATTTTCGAGTTTCGAAAAACAAACTAATACTCCGCAACTTCCACAGCATTTGAATCTAAGCAGATACAAGCATCAGAAATAAGATTACGGTGAGTAATGTATCCCATTTGCTTTTATTCCCCAGTAACCGTGGCTATGAACTAAAAATACCCTTAGTTATTATATTATAGTCCCTACACCTGTGGTTATCTGGCAAAACGGTCAAACCCCATGCCTCCCTGCCCTACCAGACCTTCACCAAGTGCCCCATCATGTGACTGCGCCCCCCCAATCCACTGATAGCCTCCTCACCTCTTCCCCCTCCACACTCGCTGTTTGAGATGCAGTTTGCTTTGAGATGTCAGCTATTCTGTCGATGTTACAGAAAAGCTTTGTGTTGCAAACTCAGTCCCTAGACCCCCTCCAACTCCCAGATTTCTCTTCCCTACTCCTTACCCTCAAGTTTTTTTTTTTTTTTTACCTGCAATTCTTTTTCTGCATTTAGTTTTCAAATACCCTTGGCTATAGCTGTGGCTATCTTTCACATTGAGGAAAAAAAAGATGGTAGCGGTTTCATTTATGTAAACACCCGATTTCTTGGAAAGTTTCCCAGAGATGTAGCCATCTATTTTGGAGAAGGGGCACACCCCCTTCACCATCAAATATTGATAAAAGTGCCTAATTATCTTTCAACCAAATTAGTTGCACGAGATAAAGGTCATTAGCAATTCATATTTTCGTGTTTCCAATGGAGTCAGACTCGCCTTAACTATAGGATGGCAACAAACACCCTATGTTTAAAAAAAAAAAAGAAAAAAAAAAAATCAGGCTGACATTCAAGTACAGTACACTAAAAACGCACGTGTTTATTTTATTTAGATTTTTTAAATCTATAAAGCACACAGTCTGAGTGCATTGAGGCGCTGTTACATGGAAAAGGCCACTTAGTTACATGGAGCGTACATAATGTGTTGCATGAATGATCATTACTTTACAATTGTCTATCAAGTACATTGCATGGCATATTTTGTGTGTTGGCTAATCAGCTGGCAATTTCAGGCAAAAAGTGTTTTGATGGCTTTGCCGAAGACTAGGCGCGATGGATCTGCTGTTTGTATGGTGATATACTAATCCCCAAATTGCACCTTAATGTATTTTACAAACTAAATTGAAAATGGTGTTGCCTGTAAAATTTACCCAATCACATTTTCAATGAGCACCGCAGTTCTGGGGTCTAGCATAAAATGCAGACTCTTAAAGGGTTTCACCTATACAAAACAGAACCAGCTTCCAGCCTCCCTTCCCCGGGAGTACTCCACATTGAAGGGTCCTCTCAGTCGATTGACTTTCACAGCTGTCTGCCTCGTACTGACCAGGCTTCTCTCGCAAGTACCATGTTAGTCTGGGTGTCCTGTCACAAAGTCTGTTTTACCCTACTTTTCAGGTTTCTCCTCGATTACATACCAGGAGACTGTATTCAGTGTTAATGTCTCCTAGCATCTCCATCAGGTCTTGCTCTAATAAGTCACAGATTCCTACTTCAGGCTTTCTCTAGTGTCCTTCTCCCTAAGCCACTGTGATTGTTTGGTTTCAATGAACTGCAACTCCCAGCAGGCACCTCCTCTTGGACATTCCCTCCTAGCCCTTAGATGCCAGTCTGCTTCGAAATCTCCAGTAGCACTTCCACCTTTTCACAGGAGGAGCCTTCCTCCTCTTTCAGGCTTTTCCAGCTCTTCCTGAGAAGTACTTCAAGGCTTTCTCGAGTCTGGCAGGAGTTTGCTTTCCAGGCAGGAGCAGCGGTGAGTAAATGTACTTCCTCCAGGCCCCACACACCAAATTAGTTCCTGCAGACTTTTAGACCTATTATGCTTTCGGCTTTCCTGTAAGCTGACTTCTAATTGCCTCTTTCCCTTGACTCCTACATTTCTCAGTTTCGATGGGTTAATTCGGTAATTGCCAATTGAACCTGCATGTGTTAGCTTATTACTTGTGGGGGAAGAGTCTTGGAGCCTCTATTTGCTTAATCCGAGCTTGCAAATTGCCAATAAGCCCTTATATTGGAGAAGGTTGGTCTCAAAAGGGATTTTATGTATCAGGGATGTGATATGGGATGGTTGTATATTGTCAGTTGAGGAGTTGCAAAGGCCGTTTCATTTAGCAGGGAGGGAACTGAATAGGTTTGTGCCGTTGAAAGCATTGAGTGAGATTGGCAATGTTGACGGGACCATTGGAGGAGGTATCAGCGGGTGGTCAGATTCTTAGTTGTCGCCACGGATGGTAAGCACTAATACTAACTTGATGCCGGTATGTTCTAAGGATGTTGATGCTGGGAGGAACTATTAGAGAGGTGGAAACAGGAGTTGGGATGTGATATTACGGAAAAGGAGTGGGAATCTATGTGGGGTGTAGGGTAGGATGCCTGTGCAGGTGTTGCTTTTATCAGGTAAGGGTGTTGGGCGGTTGCTCGTAGATATGGACAATGGGTTGATAAAGCACTTGTAGTTGCAGTGAAGCAAGTACTGATGGTGTGGAAGATGAGGAAAAAACCTAGAGTAGAGAATTGGATTAATGATTTGTTAGTATTATTGAACTTTGAGCGGGTGATGTTTGTGAGGCAAGGAAAAGGAGTATCAAGCTCTTTGGAAGCCATTCACTGATTTATATGGTGACTGTATCTTAGGGTTAGTTACTCCTATTGGATCCGACTACCTGAAAATGTGTATGTGCATTAATTGAGGATTCCCCCAGTCCTGTTTTTGTTCTGTTTTGTGCAGTCTGTGAGATGTCTTTGTTTTCTTATTGTTCTGTGTTGAAATTTTCTATATGCAAGGCGGTGATTAGGTATTTATATATTGAGAAAGGTTAAAATTTATTTTAAGTTGTCTGTGATGTTTTAATATTTATACATACTTCGGATTGCTTTTGTTTACTTAACTATGTAATGCAGAGTTTTGTGTTTTATACTCTGTTAAACTTTTGGTGATGTATGGTTTGGTTATTTGAAAATAAATTATAAAGTCTTGCAGCCTTCGGTGACATTTTAGTATTTTTCGTACATTGTTTGGTGGCTCCATGCAGCTCTACCCTACTGTGAATGGCATACACAAATGAATTTGACTTTTGGCACTGCTCACTAATGGAGATGCTGAGCCTTACCTGCTAAATCTGTGCCGATCATTGGGTTTCATTTTCATTTGCCGGCTAGGACAATCCGTTCTGGAGCTTTAATTCACAATGCTGCAAGTCCCAGGTGGTAGTTGGGAATTTGAGTTCTACTTATGCCTCTTTTTCCCTCGAGTTTGATGGCATCTATGTGGTTGCAGTATCTCTGGGGTAGAGGTGGAGTGGAAGAACAGAAAATGAAATTCCACTCTTCCCACCATTTGGGAATTCAGTGGCCAGACCACCCCAGTCCCTTGTGTCCGTTTCCCCATATAGAGGACTGTGAGCTATCGGACTGTGCACACTGCATATGGTCAGGTCAGAATAGGTCTCACCACACTATGGAACTATATATACCCGCCGGTTTCAGGTGACACTGAACTCTGGCTTTTGTCTAATATTATAGTGCACCTAGATTATGTAATGGGAGCGACTTATTAGGCATGTCGTTATTTATTTTGCAGCGGTATGTTGCTATGTTAAGCTGCTCTCTAGGGGACTGTATACTGCGGTTATGATGGTATTCGGGAAGTATTTTTAAAATTCCCCCTTAAGGTAACAGCTGGTAAAAACCGTGTGCAATGCCACAGATTCTGTGAGAAAAACAACCATGTATTGTTTTTGGCTTTATTCACTCTACGTTTGCTTTGTTTTGCTTAAACTATATTGGATAAGGCCTACTAGAGACGACAATGTTTCTATATTTTGAGGTCCCAATTATAAAAACAGAGTATATGGTAAATGTTTGTTGCATTGGATTCCAGCTCAGGGCCACGTTATTTTTAAGTTTTATATCATTGTAATTGGTAGCAAATGTTTGCCCATTAGAATTCATTATCAAGTGTCAATTTTCCTTGGCATTGTACTACAGCTTTGAGTTCACATATATAAGATATATGCATTAATCAGCTTAGTCATTTTGTCTCCGGGACAGTTTAGAGAGGTAAGGGAAGAGGTCAGTGGCTTTCCTTGAGGCATTATCTCTGGAGGGCATATGGGATCCATGCCTAGCGATGTTAGGTGGCATCTTTCTGAAGGAAAGCACCACAGATCTGCACCTCAGCCACTCCTTGAATCTCCCAATGTGAATTTCCTTGCCTTCCTTCTCACGAGCATACATCTCTGAATATATTGTGTCCAAGATCACAAGGTGCTAATTGCTGCTTATAAGACAAATGCAACCACTAATCTTAACGCCATCATATCACTTGTATGTAAAATGCAACTGTGGCCTAGATCAATTATTTAAATTGGAGATTCTATGTTTTTGTAGGCAACTTCATTTAAAGGGCCAATGCTCCACTTTGCAGTGCATGTTTATTTAGTCAGTCATTTTAATGCATTTATTGGACATTTGTATGGCTCCTATACACAAGGGTTTCCATGCACAACAAGACAATGGGGTGGGGGCGGGAGGCAGAGGAGAAATAACAGTAAGGAACAGTCCTACTAGGCCTTGTGACATTCTGATCGTGCAAGTGCAGTGACAATAAGTGCGATTGGGAAGAGGCAGGTTAGGCAGAAGTGATGGGGTGTAAGAAGAGTGGAGGGAGAGGTTCTGGAAGGCAGGAGTCCAAGGGCTGAGCAAGTGTGGAGGGGGGGGGGGCAGGAGGGCAAGGGTCAGGTTAAGGTAGTGCAGGGAAGAGGTAGACCAAATTCAGGCTGGTCAGGGAAGGGTGCCTGTGGGCAAGTGCTGATAAAGGGTTTTGGGGTAGACTGGATGAGATGGGCCTGGCCCCAGTAAGGCACATAAGGGTCCATACACCAGTCACAGTGGCAGAGGGACATTTTAGTGAGTGAGAGGGAAGGAGGTGAAAAGGAAAGTCTTGAGATTTTTCTGGAACTTAAGGAGATCTGGCTCAAGTGTGAGAGGGCAGAGAGGCTCCTTCCGAAAAAGATCTACCCCCAACTTTCTGCTTGTAGGAACATCTGATCTGCAGAGAGTTGGAGCTAGAGGACCAAAGGACTCGAGCAGGGAGGTATTTAGAGATAGATGGTTGGACGTAGCGGGGGTCGCAGGCACCGGTAAGCCTTGTGGATGATGCAGTGATCTGTGCAGAAACCAGGAGACGGTGAGATTTTGGGGCTGGAGAGATGTGGTCACTGGGCTTTAGGCCAAAGATAATTCTTATGGCCCTATTCTGGATTAGTCGAAGAGGGCGAAGGGACGAAAGAGGCAGATTGAGGTTTAGACAGTTTCAGTAGTCCAGCCTACAGAGAAGTAAGGCTCTGGAGATGCTGAGATTCTGGGAAAAGTTAAGGAATGAAGAATGCCTCTGAGGAGGTGAAGCAAAAAAGTTGGACTCATTGGCAAGGTCCGTGAGGGGAGAAGGAGAGGGCGTAGTCTAATATGACACCAATGGTTTTTGCCTCAGAACCGGGTGAGGGGGCGCCCAAGGAGGGTGGCTAGAAAGTTGGAAGGAAACAGGAGCAGGCGTCCCAATGAGAAGGATCTCTGGTATTGAGGCCGAAATCATTAGCAGAACACCATGCTTGAATAACAGTCAGGCAGTCTGGCATGAGAGAGGTGGAAGAGGCTGTAGAGGAGGGAAGCTTAAAGGAGAGCTCTGCGTCATCAGCTTAGCACTGGAAGTGAGGAGAGGAGATGGAGATCAAGTGTGCCAGAGGGACAAGTTACATGTTGAAAAGTCATGGCGATAGGATATATCCTTGAGGAATGCTGCAGGTAAAGAGTGAGTTGGAGGAGAGGAAAGGGCCCAGATGCACTTGGGAAGGTTGGTTAGAAAGGGAGGTGGTCAGCCAGGCCAGTGCCCAGTCTGCGATGCCAAGGGTATCGGACAATTTGAGTATGCATGATTGACCGTGTCAAAGGCAGAGGAAACATTGAGGAGGATCAGAACAGAGGGAGAGTTGGAATCAAGATTTCGTGCCTCTTGCTGCTCTGAAGCCAGACTGGTGATCATGGAGACAGTCAGCAGGTTCAGTGTGGAGGGTCAGTTGGGGGATGACCAACTTCTCCAGGAGTTTGCCCAAGAAAGAGGTGATGGAAATAGGCCAATAGTTAGCCAGGCAGGAATGGTCTACAGGCTTTTTTAGGAGAGGGTACACAAGGGAGGGGTTGTGGGGAAAGAACCAACGGCGAGGGAATGGTTACAGAAGGCAGCCAAGGCAGGGTCAAGTGAGCTGGTGTCCATTATTTTGGAAGAGCAGGGGAGCAGCTGTTTGGATGAGACTTTCATAGAGGGGACTATGCTGGAGACCTCAGCTGGTGCAGTGGGAGAGGAGGCGAGTATGGGGATAGTGCAAGGGGGGGGGGGACTAAAGGAGGCAGCTAAAGTGGGTGAGAAGGGCAGGGGAGGTGGAGTTGAGGAGAGAGGACAGGATGTCCTGAGTTTTGGTGGAGAAGTGGGAGGCCAGTGCTGTGCAGAGGGCCTGGGAGGAAAGAGGCTACTGCAGTGGGATTGGCATGTTCCTTGCAGATTTTGGAAAGTTAAGCTATGTTGTTGGTGGCCCAGAAATGTGGGCTTGGGCCCTCTTCAAGTGGATGGAAAGGCAATCTCGCCTTTGGAGCAGTTGGCAGGCCAGTTTTTCGGAGGATGTGCCGAGGCCTGCAACTTCCACTCAGCAACTCTGTACTTATGTTTCAGAGCGGCCAAGTATGAGTCATACCAAGAGCTGCACTTGGAGGCAGGCTTCATGCAGATCCTCATGACGGGGGTAAGGATGATGGAGGTTAGCAAGTGCTGAGTCGGTATGAGGGTCAAAAGCAGGGGTGGGAGGAGGAATCAAAGTGGTGGCAAGTGCAGAGTCAGACGCACGCTTCATAGGTCAAATGATGGAGACCGGCAGTGTGGGCAGAGGCGGTGCCAGGGAGCTCCAAATGTGAGGAGACCATGAACACACCAGGAGAGATGAGTAGTTAGAGGGTGGAGAGAGTGATGTCTTCTGTGATGAGCATCCAGGGTGTGACTAGCAGAATTGGTTGGGCCAGAGGGAAGAAATGTGAGGGAAGGAGTCGGAGGTTGCAGAAAGATAGTGGCCACGTCCAGAGAGTCTATGAATTGGTCACTAAGGAAGACCAGTTTGGGGGAGGATATCGGGAGAGGGGAGGAGATCTCAGCCCATTCAGCGTGGAAAAGGAATGTAGGTCCAGTGGGCACAGTAGATAGTGGCAATATATAGGGAGATGGTGGGAGAGATATCTAGCCTACAGATGAGGCATTCAAAGGAAGAGTAAGATTGAGGTGAGAATGAAAGTAGCAGTGATCCATTCAGGGAAGACTAGGGTAACTCCACCTCCAGACCTGTGAGTCCTGGGCTTAGATAGGATCTTGTAGCCATCGGGAAGGAGAGTGTAAAAAGCAGTGACAGCTGGCACTGAACCACATCTGTGAGTGCCAGGATGTTGAAGTGAAAGTCTTCAAGGAGGTGACCGATGTCAGAGGAGTGTTTAACAGCAGAGTGAGAGTTGATGGGTAACTGAAGCTGGTTGCCACCTTTTTGAAGGTCTTCCGAGCAGAGGTACGGGGACATGGTACACCCGTTGTGGGTGTGGGGGAGAGGCCAGAGGGAAGGCAGGTGGCAGGAGAAGGGAGCAAGTTAATGAGAGATGGGAGACGCCTATCCAGAAGGAGGTGATTGGGCTGAGACCTGGGCCATGATGGTGCCATTTTTGATGGACCTTAATGATGCACCTAGAAGATAAGTATGCCAAGAGAACTTCTGACCTGGTTCAACCATTAAAGGGAGAGGAAAAGAAGGGGGATAGGGTAGAGACCATATGGGGAGTCCATAGGTCAGGAGAAGTGACAGTGAAGAGGGATATCCATGGTAGTCTGTCTGGAGGAAACCTTGACGTACGTATCGGCATTGGGGAGAACTGGGTTGGACGCCAGGAGCACTTAAATGTTTTCTTTCCAGACTTCGTGAGAGCTGTAGGTTAGGTGACAGAGTAGCAGGAGAGAAGAAACAGAAGTACAGTAAAGTCGGGTCACCGGATTACAGAAAGCACAAATTTGAGATTCAAGAATGCAGTAAGAATTGACCAGTAATTAGACTAAACATTGATTCATACAAAAAGCAGGATCGGTGAAAACACCTCAGTGTAGGGCATGTATGACGATGAAGGCAAATCAAGCAAGGCAGCAGATTTTAAAATGCCTAGATTTGAGAGTACACAAATATGACACTGCAGGCAATTCAGCACATATCTGTCAAATAGTGGAATGTCACATCCATTTGAAAATGCAAGCATTACAAATGCCCAATAAAGGCAGCAGAGTTTGGTCTCCACAAGGGGAAATGAGATGATGCCTGAGAGATCATCGGAGTAGGCAGCAAACAAAGCCTGGTTCAGAACAGAAGGGATGTCCGCTTTTCCATGACTAACTTCTATCGAGCAGTATCATAATTACAAAATCAAAATATGTTTAAGGATTCATACATGTTTAGAAGGCTTGCTAACTTAATATAACCAACACCCAGGTTATTTTGAGCAAGTTACTAGCCACTTGCCACTAACCTTTTGCTCGGATTTGAGGCCTGCTTCAGAATACTTGACTGGCCCCAATATTGAAACAATACTAATAGCACTGGGAGGTGACCAATCTGCATTGAGTGCTGTATGTTGGGGAGAATGTTTATTTCTGTGCTAATTCCCTTCAACCTTAAAGAACCCCATCCATTTAGCTGGGATTAGCACTTTTTTCAGTTTGAACTCCTGAGTGGGTCGACCGCTTTTCACGCTCTCGTGTTCTTCTCTGATTTAGTTTTGTGTTTTCACTATTTTTGGAGTCTGGCAATCCCCATAGGCATCTTCGGGATGGTAGCCTGGTGTTCAGCCAAAAAAAGAGACCTATGACGACAGAATTGATATCACCATCTTATGTGGAGTGCTGGGGGGTTACTTTGTTGCCCCCTCTCCTACTTTGTCATGTAAAATGTTTTGTTACCCTCACTACTTTAAATGTCTGGCAGTGGTTTAATGTTTACTACCTTTGTGCTTTTCTACCGCAGGCTGAACCTGCCTGCTATTGGATACGGAGTGTCATTTTGAAATGGCCTACTGTCAGCTACTGAATGCTTAACTTGCTCTAGCCTACTACTAGATACTGTGTACATGGCAGCCCTGTGTAGATCCACACTAATCCTAGCTACAAAACTTCCTCTACTGAATACGACTCATTATCCCACTTACCATTCAAAAATCTCCCACCACCTATATATCACCCACCCTTCACACTCGCCATGACCTTTGCCCAGGAAGACCTTAATTGGGCACTCTTGCTCAGCAAGCCACTCAGCCCATTAGAATAGATTTGCCTATTTGTTGCACTTCCCACACCTTGGAACCCTTGTCCAGTGAAGGACAGAAACCTGAGACTTGGCTCCCGGTTCTACCCCCCGGACAATACCCAAAAAACTCCCATTAGCATGGTTGAACACCCTCTGATCGGAGGTGCACTCATCAATGCTCGGTCGCTGGTCGCCCATGCGCTCGACATTGCAGACCTTATCTCCGCTAACAACCTTCACTTTCTGGCTATTACTGAAACATGGCTGCATCAGGCCCAGCTCTCTCCCTGGCAATCCCAGAGGGCTACTCTACATTAAGGAATGACGGGGATACAGGTAAAGGAGAACGAGTAGCCTTTATCGACAAAGCACCCCTTGGCTTTAGAGCGACCCCTTCGTCCAGTTTCCGGTCCACTGAACTTCTATCAGTAAAGTTTCAACTCTCCGTAGCACAAACCATCCTTATGCACCTTATCTATAGGCCACTAGGCCCCATCTCCTCATTTGAGGAAGAGATTTCCAACCTCCTGACTAATACCCAAACGGGATCACAAATCAACATACTTGTGGGGGGAAGAGGGGCTGCTGGGGATTTAAACCTAGGCCTTAGTGATCCCAATTACACTAATGCGCTTTCCCTGGAAAATAATCTCTCAACTAGGGTCTAAGAACAGGGTCACAGCCCCAACACGTAACAAAGGCAGAACCTTGGATTGGTTGGTGGATCATAACTGCTCCACCTCCATCCTTAAAAATGAACCAATTGCCTAGTCCGATCACCACGTCATCACCTCCTCCATCCAAGGGAAGGTGCAGCCGAACACCTGGCTACCATCCCTAAACCCTACCCAGGAATAACCACATCACCTTGCACAGCCTTCGCCCTCTAATTCACAATATCCTTGCCCTGCAAACTACTCCAACCTAGATGTGGCTAATCTTGCTGACCTCTATAACAAAACACTTGAATCAGCAGTTGATATCATCAACCCCCATCAAACTTACTAAAGTCAAACCGGCAGCCCATTTGAACAAATGGTTCACTGCTGAGATTAAAATCCTTAGGAAGGCCAAACAAGAGGGAGAAGCCTCCTGGAGAAGAACGCCTAACCCGGCCAATAAAGCACTACTCACGGTAGCGGCTTCCTCTTACAAAACGGCTACCCTATGGCCAAAAAAGAGACCTATGACAACAGAATTGATATTACCAAATCAAGAATAAAAGAGTTCTTCATTATCCTCAGGGAACTAGAGTCCCCCTCCACACCTACAGAAACCTGCGTGAAAGATGCAGACTGGTATGAGAGAATACAAAAAGCTCTGGCAGACAAAATTGCCATGCTACAATCCAGAATCGAACAGAAAAAGACTAGCCTAGCCAAAAACACAAACTATCAAACTACCATCCACTCCTAAAATCCCAACCTGCCCTCCTTTCTCTTTCGCCCCTGTCACAACGAATGAAGTGGAAAGCATCATCAAAGGCCTCAAGCCTTCCAGATGCCAAGGGGATTCCTGCCTAGCCGCCATCATTCAGGAAGATGCCAACGATCTGGCCCCTTTCATAACAGCCCTAATCGGCACTTCTTTCAAAATGAGTTCAGTCCCAAGCAGACTCGAGGAGGCATGGGTCATGCCCCTCCAAAAAAAAACTAAAAAAAAGACTCCCCAACAACCCCACTAATTATAGGCCAATCACCACTGTCCCCTACATCCTAAAGATCTTAGACGGAGTGGCCTACCTGCAAATCCAGAAGCACCTGGAAGAGAACAACCTTTTGGGCCTCAGACAATCTGGCTTAAGGCCAAGGCACGGAACTGAGACCACATTTCTGGACTTAAAAATCCAGATGGACGAGGCAAAGGACAAGGGCAACCTAGCCATTCTCCTGCTGCTTGACCTCTAGACAGCCTTAGACCTCGTTGACCACCAGATCCTCACAGAACATCTGACTGCTTCAGCTGCATTTTCGAGCCAGGCAACTGCCTGGGTCCAATCCTTCCTCACCAACCGAACCACCGGAGTCTTTTCGCCGGGGGCTTCAGCCCAACCCATCCCCATCCTTTGTGGCGTTCCTCAAGGCTTGTGCATCTCGCCGACCTTATACAATATCTTCACAAAGCTATTGTTCGACTGCCTAGATAACCTGGGTGTCACATACCCAAACTATGCAGACGATACCCAGGCTCTCATCACCCTTTCAGGTTGCTATGAAGAGGATTCCATACGGATTAACAACCTCTACCTGGAGATCCAAGCCTGCATGGCAGAACATGGCTTATGCCTCAACGCTGCGAAAACTGAGCTCCTTCTCGTCGGCTCCCAACCACGGCTAAACAAACTGGACCCCCGTTACGCTTCTATCAACATAGATGGTAACTTAATCACAGTAGCCAAAGAAATCAAAAACCCTAGGGATTTATTTGGACTCCTCCCTCTCGCTCAAAAAACAAGTAAACGCTACAGCCTCCTCTACGGCTTACACAAATAAGCTTATCAAAGCTTGCAAAGCCTTTCTCTCACCTTCCAGTTGCATTACCTTAGCCAGAGCGTTCGTGCTCTCAAAAATCAACTACTGCTATACTCTTACGTGGCACCTCAGAACGCAACTTGAAAAAATTGCAGGTGTTGCAGAATAATGCCCTTGGAGCCGCTTTGAGTATCCTGTGGCATTCTCATATTTCCAGCTACAGACGAGATGCCCACTGGCTCTCGGTACGAGACAGAATCACCCTTGGATCACTAGTCCACGTCCAAAAATGACTCTCCACTGATGCTCCCAAGTACCTGGCAGACAAATTCAACAAACTCGTATCAGCCAGACCAACCAGAACGCTGTACTCACTGTCTATCCATCCCCCAAATTCTCCCTAAAAAAAAAGCAGGTGGCTCCAGGTTCCCAGTCCTAGCTGCCAAACAATGGAATGCTATATCGGTGAACCTTGGAGCATAACTATCCTTTTGGACCTTCAGAGCAAAAACGAAATGTTGTAACCTGCTCCAAGTCTCTTGCGCCCAGTTACCTCAAGGTTCGGTGCGCTGTATAAATAAACAAACAAACCCTCAGCTGCAATAGAGCACCCGTGGGTGTCCATTTTGTCAGTCCCTGGTCGTTTTTTTTTTTGTTGCCATTTTCTATTTGTGAGGTGTTTCTCGGCTTTTACTCAGATAGGTTTGAGCCCTTTGTTTGCCTTGCCGTTGGCGGGCTTCAGTCCTGCCCACCCCTGGTTCCAGTGTGTCTGGAAGGACAGGAGGTGAGGGAGGGTCCTGAAACTCCTGTACTTTTGTCTCGAGTGCCTGAACGAAACCAGCCCTGATTGGCCGACTGGCTGTCCTGAATTGACAGCCACCCTGCTGTGGTTGACAGCCTAGGCTGCCTATGTATGGGAAAACTTTCTTAAAAGGCGATGGTTTTGGGACTACAGGCAGAGTTGACCACTGGAAGAAACGTCCGACTAATAAACTGTGAAGAGAAGCCTACTGCAACCTCCTGGTCCATCAATTGCCCGGTGAAGCCCTGCTGCAGTGCTGACCTCCTTTTTAACCTTGATAGAGAAGCTCTGACGGAACAACTTCTCCCCTTGGGTTAGTGGAACCAACTAATCCCAAGATAAACTCCACGTTGGGGGAATCCATGCCTAGCTGTACCACTCAGTTGCTGCAGATGCCCAATGCTAGGGGTGGAGTGTCCATAGTCGAGTGCAACTTCTGGCGTGGAACAAAGCCAGCCAAAAGCTCCAGG
Organism: Ambystoma mexicanum; assembly: GCF_040938575.1. Lineage (NCBI taxonomy): Eukaryota > Metazoa > Chordata > Amphibia > Caudata > Ambystomatidae > Ambystoma > Ambystoma mexicanum. Next base: position 809,118,254 of record NC_090939.1, on the reverse strand, counting down.
GGATTCCTAAGCACACTCCAGAAGCAGGAATTCCCTCACCAGAGTCGAAGACTAAGGGAGGAAAAAGTCAACCAGAGATTTGTTCTGCATCAGTGCTGTTTGCCAAGCATTGCAACCGCAAAATGCTGCTGAATTGAAAAGAGCCTCTAGCTGCCGTCAACCTTTGCAAGTACTGCTGCAGGAGCCCTCCAGACGTGCTCCCTCTTGTCCACTCGCCTGAGGCTCGGGAACCAGGGTCTCCATAGCTGTAGCACGATGGAATCCAGCTGGACCACTCTTCTAACAAGAGGTACTGTTTGGGCTTGGGGTTACTTACCTTCTTGCCTTGTGTGCAATATGTAGGGGTGATGGGGTCAGGGTGGTACAGATTCTGGGTTTTAAATGGTTCTCTGGTGCTCTGGAGTATTGAGGGTCAGCTGGGCGTTTGAGGGAGAGAGGGGTATTGGCTAGGGTAGCCGAAGCAGCGCTTAGGAATATGAAGCCCTTGGTAGGTGAGGGAAGGTGCTGGTCCGGTGGGTATACTGGGATGTATTGCATGGGGGTCTGTGTGGGGGGTGCATTGGGAGGTGTCTGGAGGGGCAGGTGGGGAAGGGAGTTTCCCCCTGAGGTTTAAGCATCGTATGGAGGGGATGAGGGAGGAGATGGGGGTAGGATTAGGTGCTGGACAGGTTTCTAGTGCACCATAGAGACCCTCTAACCTGGTAGCTCCTTGGCATAATGGATAGTCTGCTGCTTAGTCTCTGAAGGGTAGATTTGCGATTATGGGCCTGCAGCGCTAGTAAGAGGGAGTGCAGAGAAATAGGAATGAATAATGCTAGATTCCAAGTGCAGGGGACTTTTTATATCCAGGACCTACAGCAATATCCCTGTGAACGGAGACGGGGTAGTGGCACAAGTAGTGTCTGGATCCTCGCAGTGGCTAGAGAGAAACCAGTGGCTAGATGCAATGCCGCTAGATTATAAAAACGGTGGCAAGATTCCAAGCACAGCAACATTCGCAACGGACCCTTCAAAATGTAGCTAGATTCTAATTGCAGCTGGATCAGAGGTTCAATGGGTAGCTAGATTTAAGCGTCATGAACCAGTTGTTTTGAATGGACGGTATCTAACTCCTTGTGGTCATAAATATATCTTTACTTAACGCAATTTCACTGAACTTCAATGGCCTTACAAATTAAACCTACACCAAAAGAAAATATTACGTTTTAATTCTAAAAGGCCAGATGTGCCGTTCACCACAGACTTCGCAGAGTGGAAGACACTGTAAAAACTTCCAGAGATATTGGGTGTGGAAAGGAATTTACATCAGTTTCTACAGAATCTATCAAGAAATGGAGGGTAACGATTCCTTTTCATGAATCATTAATATAGCCCTTGGTGTAAACTTGACCAGACGGTGAAGGTCTTAGTATTAAAGCCAATGTATGGGAACATTCTCACTTACCGGTTGTGAACAGGGTCACCCACCCTTAAGCAGTCTCGCTGATGGGGGAAATGATGTGACTGTGGCCAAGTTTCCGACCTTGAAAAGCCTAGGTTTTACCCGCACCTTTTGACCCATGGAACAATAAGTTGTGTGATTTTCCACAAATCTCTATATCCTTTCGCTCAATTTATAAATATGTGCAGTACAATTGTCAACACCAACTGTACAGTGAGCAAATGTCGCAATTACATTTCCAACACCCTCACATCCTGAATTCTGTAGTCCTGTTGAAACCAGATTCAGAGAGCGTATTCTGTAACCCAGTTTCATGTGCACCCCCATGCACCATACTGCTGTATGTACTCTGCATGTTTGAGAAGTTCCTGCTAAACAGCATTCATGTAATGCACGCATTGTCCTTTGGGGCTCAGCCCAATCTATAAAAAAAAAAAAGTGTTGACAAGCAACCCTAACAATACACATTTGTGTCAAAAGCTGCGGCTTAAGTTTGAGATGGTGCCAGTAAGTTCCACATGTCCATGAGAGATGCAAGTTCTGTCCTGGGCCATAAGTAAGCCATTGCGCCTAACAAACTCAGACTCGCGATCAGGGTGCAAGGGAACCCTTAGGAGCAGAATGAAAGGTAAGTGTGTGTGCTGCTTGTATTTCTGCTGATCCATTTGTTTCCAGTTGGCAACAATCGATGGAGTATGTACTGCTCATGTACATAATGCATTGCTTAAATTAGTTTTTCTATCCCTCGATGTAAAAATAATGGCATTTGTATGACTCCAGCCATTTAAAGTGCCCTTTTTATATCTTGACTATTCACAGGATCGCCCGTCGAACTGGCCTGCAATGTATCCTATACAAGCAATAACTTTGTTACCACATGGGAAGTTAACAATGAGGATGCCGAATATTATTTCAACAGCAGTAGAGTGTTTTTTGAGAAGCCTTTGTAAGTAGACCTGAAATCTCCAAGAATGTCAATGTTCCACTTCAGAAATGGTAGCAATGTATTACATTATAACTTTCCATGTACGCATGTAACTTCTGCAAGTAATACAAAATTCTTTTTGAGTGATACCTTATGCCTGTTCTCCACTTTATGTGCAGTGACTCCTCTGCACCAGATGGCACTCAAGTCTCTACGCTGATTCTCAACATCACAGAGGTGAAAAGAGAAGATTATGGACTCAAATTTGTCTGTGTTCTTCAATCTCCATTTCCAGCTGAAGCGTACATTACATTGCTCCCTCCAGGTATGTTTCAGCCCCCCACACCTCCTGCACTTTACCTCCAAACTTTTATTTGTTCCTTGACCTGCTGGATTGAATTTGATAATTTTGCAGTATACATATGTTACCTTAGACTGCAAAAATCCCATTTGTAAAATTAGTTTTTTTTTTTCTTTTCAAACCTATGCCATAAACGCTGTCACCAGCTTCAGACCGCAACAGCACCAGGGACAATCCTATGCAATCTTGTTTCCGAGTAGAGGGACTACATTCTGTGACTGAGTGTACATGCATACAGTGTCACCCATACCGACTAGAGCCTCGTTGATGTCCAGCACACATCCCAATACATTCTTCTTTTACTTTTTATATATGTTGCTGCTCCAAAAAAAGACAACCAGATGATACCTTAAGGCTGTTATTTACTTGCAAGCTTTCCTAATTTTCAAATTACTTCAACGGGCATAAGAAGAGAATGGGGCTTTTGGAAACGAAGGGGCAACCCATGGATTGACATTTTGGAATGTCTTTTCTGTTTGGGTATGCTTCAGATTGGATTGAAGCAGACACCAACAGATAAGACATTAAATTAAGACGTTAAATCTGGCCAACTTGACTGCACCTTAACTGAGGTTTTTAGGCTGTGTCCACTGTACATGTTCCCCCAATATATTTCTTTTGAACCCACTAGGTGGCCTCGGCCTTCGGCCTTTTCCGCTATACATATCTTTCAGGCCCACTAACCAGTGAGCATGGCCTTCAGCAAATGAAAGTACATAAAAGGCTATTTGGAGAAGGAAAAAGGATGACATCAAACTTTGGAATGAATTCCTCACGACTTTAGAGTCCAATAACGCTTTCAGCTTCATAAAGAGACTCAAAACTCTTCTGTTTATGTAGTCACTCCTGTGGGAACACTGATAGTTTTGAACCACGGCGCTTAGATGGCCTGACAATAGGGGTGTCACGGTATTAGTTTTATGACAGTACGATAACCTTCTTGCTAAATGACGGTATATCATGGTTATCGCGGTAATGCAGGTGGAGTTAACTAATCTTAACAAATATTTTCTAAAAGGTCATAAATTGTCAGATTTATCAACACAAACAAAACCAGGCATCCAGGGCCAGAATTGGGCTTTTCAACATACTTTCCACTGAAATGCCACCCCTTGCTTCCACCAAACACAAACACACATGTGGAGAAGAGGGGGTGGAGCCCTTAAGTGGTCATTTAGGCTTTTAGTTCCCCCACTGGGTACTGGTGAAGATGAACATGTTGCCATCTTGATAACCTAAATGCCACAGATCAATGGAGGCTGATGGTAGTATACGCTTGTGTACTCACTCACTCTCTTTACGTTACAGCCTTTAGTTTACTTGCGGGCCAAAAGGTGTTGAGTAATCACAGACACGTTACCCTTTGGTATGGCAGTAGAGAATACCCACAGAGATGAGTGAATTTCGCAGTGACTTATTATTTGTAAATTCAATTTTAGAACCAGGGAAATCCCCCATTGTCATATGTTTAGCAAACATTATCCATTATAACCTAGGCTGGCTTCCTTTCCAGTCCCAACTTAAATTTCACTTCCTTTGTCTTGTCTTTAAATCTCTCCATGACCTTGCCCCTCATATCTCTCCTCTCATTCCACACTCCCTCTCGCTCCCTTCGCTCCGCTGATCTCTTCTTACTTTCTGTTCCCCCTTCCCCTTGTGCCTTTTCTGGTTTCCGCTCCTTTCAGCTCCTTGCCCCTTTACACTGGAACTCCCTGCCTCTTTTCATACGCTCCATCCCCACCTATTCTTCATTCCGTTCCTCCTTGAAATCACTCCTTCATTCCCACCCTGACTCTCTCTCCCTTTCTTTCTCTCTCTCTCCCTCTATTACCCCCATCTCAGCTCTAGCCACTCCCCCCTTCCTCCCTATGATCTCTCTTCCTACTGTAATTTACTCCCTAATCTCTCTCCCTCACCCTTTCTTCCCCATCCCCCTCCCCTTCTCCTCCTTCTCACATGCAAATTGTTGTACATACTGTTTTTTGGTCTAATTCATGTATACTGTTTGCTTCTACTGTTCTATGTTTTGTGTATACTTTTTGTTAAACTGTAAAGCGCCTTGGAGTAAGGCGCTATATAAATACAAATAAATATGTAAACCCCAAAGCCACCAAAGTAAACGCTTTTCCTTCTTGGCACTGTATTTATTCTTCCTAACATACTGATTTTGTGTCAGGCACGTGTGGTTTATGGGATGGCATTAAAAACCGCTCCAACTGAAGCTACTTGGCAGACGACACATCCAACAGCGCAAGACCAAGACTGCGCAGCACTTGCTTACTGCAGCCTTTACAAATCAAATTGAAAAGCACACTTAACGGTATAAATGGTTTACCGGTATAAACAATGTGACGGTTATTATTGTTCAATTAAGTGGTTCACGGTATCTTTAACGGTATACCGTTATACCGTTACATCCCTACCTGACAATAGGAGCTATAGAATACCAATAGCAGTCACATCAGGCAAGAGCTGCGAGTGAGAAAGAAAACCCCATGTGAAGTTGGGGGATGGGTTGGGGAGCCAGTTACGGCTAGAAAATGTTTGGTTTATCTGGGGATGACCGCAGTAAAGTCAGGAAATTACAGCGCCAACGCCGCAAACAAATGTTGCACAAAGCAATGGGGGCTAATGGGAGAGGGTTGGGGGGGGGGGGAAGCAGTTGAGTGAGAGGACCTGCAAAAACGAAGGGCACAGGTTGAGTGCCTGTGAGGACATGGAAGGCTTAAATCTGAGCAATTATTCCTGTGATAATGGGAATAATTGCTCAAACAGCTACTCTACCACAGGAATTTCTGTTATTGGAAATTATTACTGTGAAAACATCGCAGGAATAATGAGTTGGAGAAAAAACAGGTTTATCTGCAGTGCCTACATCTACTGGGCAGGGGGCAATGGGTGCTTGGTAACATAGTAATGGTGTGACATGGCCAGTGGCATTTCACATACTATTCAAATATTCCAACCTTTATTTTCGATTGAATTTTGTTTCATGATTAATGATTTTCTCTGTAGAACATTTGTTGCTACGCTCTGAAGATGAGTGATACATGAATGTATGAATGGTTAAATCACTGATCAAGTTTTTACTGTTTGTTTAATTTGCGTATGTAATCCATTTCTGTGTTTGAAATCATGAGTATGATTAAATGATGCACATGAAAAGATAACGTAACATATTTGTTTCTTGGTGCATTACTGTCAAGTATTGAGATTAATAATATGAGCACCTGCCTTTAATCATAAATTGTATGTTAAGTTCTCAAAGTAAGTGATTTCAATCCGGCACTTCACCTAAGTCGATGCCTAGCGTCTAATGCACAACTGAAACCCTTATTTATTTTGTGTCTAAAAGGTTTTATTCTGAGCGATGTACCACTTATATCACGCCCCTCTCTAGGAACCATCCCCCACCCCCCGGTCACACTGAACCAGGAATCAGGCAGGTTTGCAAGTTAAAATATTTATGTAGTTACAATATAATCACACTATGTTTAATGGTTATACAATAATCACTGATGGGGTGAGGTAACATAAAGCAATCTCTTAAATAGCAAGAAGTAATAATGAGCAAAACAATTCAGCACAGAAATTTTACTTTTTGTATGTTCAGATCAAATAGCAGTATGGTTACTATTTCCCCCTGCACACCCCTACAGCCCCCAACAGGCAATGTAACGAGATAGGAGGAGAGAGAACAGGTTTCAGGAATGCAGAATTCAACAAAATGTCAATCCCAATTTCCCCCCAGCAAACAGAACTGATTGGCAAATTGTCAAAATGGTTGTAAAGTTATCTGAGAATGGATTGGGTAAAACATTAATATGGTTTAAATGACTGAAATTGTTTAAATTCTAATGGGAGCCGCTTCAATAGTTGCAGACAAACACTAGCAATGATTTGACACTAATAAGCAATGTGCAAACTTAAAATTGAGGTCGGGTGCAATCAAAAACTGTTTTACTCGTATAATGTTTTGTCAAAACGAAAATTCGCTGCAAACTTTTCTGTGCATGGTAATCGCGATTGCGGAGAAATATATGGATTTGGAATGCTGGTTCTATGGAAAGCTGTGGATGTTAGCTTCAAGCCGAAGTTGAAATTCTGTTGCTATCATAGAAATTGAGAAAGCTATGGATGTTTTAGTGGAGGTCGTTTTTCTGAGATAGGCGCAATAATGTGAAAACAAGGATGCGCTTTCAAAAGACAAACCGGATGTCTTTACACTAGGGGATGACTATGAAGAAGCAAATGCCACACTGAAGCACAGCCACTGGACCAGGGAGCCACTGGATCCGGGCGACTGCCTGCCGAGGAGCTTGCCTTCTTCAGATGAAATATATGAGCGCAAAGATATTTAACAATACTAGTACCGAAGGAGATAGTAGGGGTAATATAGAGTGTTCAGGCAATTCAAACAATTTCTAACAATGCAGGTTCTGAAGACAAGATAGGATGGATTTAGATGGGGCTAGACTATGGATAGTACATATGCTAGTGACACAGTCCTATACTATGGATACTCACTAGATATGTTTTGAACAGAACTGTCAGGAATTCTGGTCCGTTAAGATTTCTGGACAGGAATAAACTGCTGGGCACACCGGACTGGACTCAGTCTGCAATCAGCATGGCGCCCTGGTCACCCCATGACGGGACTGGACAGGATCGGCACAGCATGGCACAGGATTGTGTTTAAACTGCCCTGGTTCTCTGGGCACAGCACAATGGAATTGGAACTTTTGGTTGTGGTAATAATTCTTTTAGCAGGAAAGCAGTTGCAGCACAGCCCGGCTGTTTCTTTTGTTCTCCTTGGATTTTGTGGGATTCTTTCTGGTCTTGGAAACTCGAGGCCTAGTTGAAAATGGTTCAACTAATGGAATGGGCCTTTCTGCTTGCCAAGTTTCTGGAGTCGGGAGCAAGGAACATGGATGGATCTGCTTCAGGGTGCTTCACCAGCATCAGGATAGTGGGTGAATCTGTCTGTGTTTTTCTCAGCTTTCTCTATTTATGTATATAAGGTGTGCGTGTGCTGAATTCTTAAGCGCACTCCCTAGGCAGGCAATAGGCTAGAATCTCTTCTCCCCCTTGATTGGAGAAGAAAACAGGGCGTCGCCATGATGATGTGGTTTTGAGTCAGAGAATCCTCCCCTTGTCCCTTTGTACATAATCTACTTTTGGTAAAATACATATTTACGTGTGTGCAGTCTTTACAACAATATATAGATCACATATTTTGTGGAGCAGAGACTCTTCCAAGCCCCGTTGCTGTAGGATCTTGGGTCTGCTTTTGACAGAATTCTGCCCTTTTTTGCCAGAACATATGGTCCAATTTCAGAGCAAATGTATAGGGGCATAAGCGTGTGTAGTTTCATGCTTTTGACATAATTACATTTGGTATAAAACCATAATTTCCAATGTTACTTCCCCAAACATAGCAGAGTACTGGTGCCTCTTAAAATGTGCAGCCAAAAATTAGGTTCACAAGTCCGGGGTTAACATATTTTTCACAATTTTACACAGTAAATTAAGTTTTTTTTTTAAATGTGCTTTTTGTCCTTGTGAATCAACAAATGGTTGTCTGTCCCTCGCCTCCTTCTCCTTCTGGCAGCTCAGAAGCAATCTCTGCCCCCTTCCTTCTAGTAGAGGCCGATTATGACTCTTCACACTCTGTATATCCTTTCATCCAGAGGAATTCCATTGTCCTCTTCCCCTGCAGCCCAAGATCTCCTCCCCTGATCTAATCCTCACAGAGGTGTGATTACCTGGCCTTCATGTGGGGGGTGGGGGGTGAAGGCTATCGTACTGGTTGGGTGGCTTTGAGGCAGCTTAAATTCGATGTCATTTTGTTAAATTTTTTCTTGGTTTAAAACAAACTTGCAATTTTCAAACGAGCAGCTAGAACACTTATTCCAGCTTCTAAACCATGGGATGGGATTTAAATAGTTACAACCTAGGTTACTCTCAATAACAGGTCACTTTTCAGACAGATTTCAATGGTACAAGTTTAAATCCTTATGTTGCGATCTACTGACAGCTGTCATACAGGCGGCCGCTGGTACTGCACCCAGATTTTGACAGATTTCCCATGGAGGCACCTTTTTGCTGGGACTGTTTTGATGTCAAATCCAGCTTTTCTTGACCTTGTATGTTCATAATGAGTTCTTGAATGAAGTGACTTGTACACCCAGCAAGAATATTGGATGTTTGATGGTGTTTTGGACCGGCATTCAGTATTTTCATCAACCAAGGAAAAGATTTGAAAACAAGATTCTGGATTCCTTTCCGCAAAACACTGCTTTTCATGAATTCTACCTTTTTAATTGTTGTGAAGCCCAGTGACATGTTTCAGCAGTGAGGTCTCCTTTCCACCACTGACAACATGCATGGTAGATTTGGCAGCCATCTTTTCGTCTTGCAAAGCGTGATTTCCATAGGAGTGGTGCGCATAGGGGTTTTGCAGCCATTTTGATAATTCTGGCCCCATCAGCACACAGTGATGCCGCAGGGCAGAGCATAAGTGAGTTAATACATCCCACACTAAGAATAAGCGGTGAACAACCACCTTGGTTGGTCAATATATACAGTTTTTGGTGCTTCACATGGCCAGTGGCCATGGCTATGGCTAGTGGGCCCAAAAGAAAGATATTGGTGCAACACGCACAGAGGCCACCGATGAAGACCATAGCTAGTGAGACCTCAAGCTATGTAATATAAACAAATAAGTATAAGGTTTCAAACCACACTCCACCTCAAAATCTAGTAAAACTATGTGTATTGGACTAATGATTAAACCCAATCAAGTTTATGAATTTCTAATTCCTCTGGTTTTATTCTCAGTCACTTGGTCCAGTTACATCCAGTGGTTTTCACAGTGCGCTCAGTTATAATGACCTTTTTTTTGTCTTTGGGAAAATGAATAGGGACTAGGCAAAAACTGTTTCTCAACAACTTTATTTTGTTACCTGATCTTTCCCAAAATGTTCAGTCTGGGAGGGATGCAGTACAATTTGGTCTGCAAAATTTCAGCTAAATCCGTCATGAGTCAAATGTTATAAATTCATTTGATTTTCCTATCTCAATACTCAACTGTAATGAATATTCAAAGGTTGATGGGATTGGTTAAAATGTACATCTGAGCCAAAGAACTAGCAATACATTTCTCCAGGCTTTCTTCCGAATTGTTTTTCACCAGGGGAAACATCCTAATAAAATAAAGATTTCTCCAGTTCCCATGCTACAGCCCTTTTCACAGGCCAAAGATCAGAATATATTGTCCACACCGTATTGCTTGTAAACTTCCAGAGTTGAGTTTATGGATCCATTTCTGATTGAAAATGTAAATCTAGTAACCATGCTAGATCTGGCAAGGGAACCAACCTTTTTTGTTTGTGCTGCACACAATTCCCAGTATGATGAAACCTGAAATCTAAATCCTAGTGATCCACCTCTTCAAATACCACATTGTCAATGACACGTTTAAACTGACATACATTCGGATTATTGGGTTTTAACACCAATCAGTTTGTTTTTACTACTGGTAATCTTCAGACCTGTCCAGGAAGATTCACAGAACTTGATTTGTTCAGGCCTGCTAATAATTTCAAAATTCCAACAACATTGGCAGCATTTAGACTACTTATTTGTTTGTTCATTCAACATAGGGTCATTGCACAGACACTAGAGATCGCATCGGCCAACTCTTGCACAGGGCATATTGTCTGTGTGCAGATCCATCAAACCAGTTAATGGGTCATGAGGCACTACCACAACTCTACTACTGCTACTCTAGGAAAACTGTCAATCAGCATTAACAGCCAAGAACAGTAAATGTACACATTCTTGCTGTACTGAAACAGATTTATGGGTCAATACAAGTCCAAAAGAATGAGCATCAATTCTTGGATTCATTTGAAATCCCACTTGCCACATACTTAAAATCTTGTATTCCCTAACCCTTGTTTCGAGCATATTTAACCAAACCTTGCCATACACCTTTCCCATCAGGTCAATCAGTGAAGTAGCCTACAATTTACCAAGTCTCCTCAATCCCCATTTTTATATTGGGAGCGTTTTTCAGCATTACACCAAGACTTTAGAACAGCAGGCCATGATCGCATTAAACAGTAGAGGAAGGTACAGTGCTCAGACCATGATTCATCCTTAAATATATGCTCTGGTATTTTGTTTGGGCATGGTGCATTACTTCCCTTTTGCGCCTCTACAGCTGCTTTTCTAGAAATTAAGTGAAATTGGCTCTAATCAGACTATTGATGGTATACCTGCAATCAAGCAATGCCCCTTATTATCCTGAACACTAAGCAGTGTGCCCTCTTCCTACAAGTTCATTCAAAGGAGAAATGCAAAGATGGAGTAATCAGAGTAAACCATTTTCCAGAAGACCTTTTTTGCTGGATATTGCTTGGAATAAAATGTCCCATTTATCAGCCTCAAAAGCAAGTTTCTTTCCTTCCAATAGTTTTTGTAATCCAATCTGCCGTAGCAACAACTCGCTCTTCAAAAGAGTAAGAAGCTTCCATTTGAACTCCTTTGTTCCTTCTCAAACGAGGAATTCTGCAACATGCTCATTCATATTAGTGCACAACTTGTTAATAAGATAAATAATATTAACATGTCTCTCAAAATCATTTTAGTATAGCAATGGGCTCATCGTCTGGGTATCCATGACTGGTTCTAACATTGGAGGAGCTGATCTAAACTGATGCGGGTTGATCCTATCCTTCATGTTGGATCATCTTTTAAGGTGTACGATTATTTAACAAATTGCTATTTGCAACTGCGATTCATACCGAGTCCTACATTACGCAGGACAAAACAATGTCATTCAGGTGTTGAAACTTTTTGGGTTATTTGCAGCACAAAATAATTAATTTGTAATCACTTGCAGGTTCCATGTCATTTCATCGCCAGAATTTTCAAAGCCTGGCATTTAAACGTGGAAATGTTCATCGAATAAAAGTTTTTGGGGGTCCCCCAAACCCTCCTTCTGCCACCTATTTTAACTATCCTCTGACCCCCAAACCCTTACCTGCCCTTCTCCCCAGCCCCCTAAAAAATCTGATGAACATTAGTGCACGTTGAAGCGGCAGGCTTTGAAAAATCCAGCGATGAAAGGACGTCGTACGATATTTGCAAACCTCTGTAGACAGCCATTGGAGTAAACAAATCTGCCAGTCAATGTCCTACTCCTTAACAATGGCATAATAACAATGATCACATTGTGAGTTAAATGTTGGCTTTAGCTAGAGTACACTCTGCTAGACTGTACAATGTTCCAATCTGTTACAGTTGCAGCTGTGACTGGGGGCCTCCTTGTTCCACCACCTCCAAACAGCCTCACTACATCCCTTTCTGACTCTTTGTGGGATGAATCCCGGATGTGCACACTTTCGCAGCTGGGGCTCTGGGAACCGCCTTTTCACATGGCACCAAGGTGCCGGACTCCCTAACAAGCCTTTTCTGACATTCCATGGCTGCTTCATGGACTCCTGGGTGTTGTAATGGATCCCACCGGCCTCACAACAGCCCTTTCTGGTAGTTTGCGTCTGTTTTGCACACGCCTAGGTCTTCATGAATCAGTTACGTAATTTCTCTATGCAGCTGTGGCCACCTGCTCACTTCGCCCTTAGCTGGGGACACCCCCCGAAAAAAACACCAGCACCACAACAGCCCTTTGCAGCTTTTATTCTATACTAGATATACAGTCTCTGTTCTGACACCACCTCACATGGAGCCAAGCTGCAGGATTCCCTTATATGGCCCTTTGCAGGAATTTTTGGGAGAAAATAAATCTTAAAGGAGATATTGGAAATGTTATGGGAAATGCTGATGGCAAATAAATGTACCTCCTTAGCCTATAGAGAGCTGGGTGAAAATTCAGCACAAGATATATTTGCAATACTAGTGCAATGGTGGTGAGAATCCCAGATCCTAGGCCCTGAGGTCTGAATTTGCAAGTTGTCACAATGTGCCTTACCGAACAAATTAAGAAAGATCCAATATATTGTACACCTGCTGTGATTGGGATGTTTTTGGGTATGATCGCCCATGCATGTGGTTTCAAGAAAGGAGCCTCTTAGCCTTGTATGTTTTTGAAATGCCTAAAAGTGCCCTTTGTTGCGAATGTTGCCAGTCTTTTTTTTAAATAAACCTGCTCATGGATCCATCATGTGTTATCATGGGAATAATGGATGGTGGAAGGAAATTAGGCAAATGCTTAGCGAATGCCCCATCTAAACCGAAAATACTAAATAAAATGTGTTAACTTTAGGCTCTCTGGCTAGGTTAATTATAGCACACTATTGGAAGTGTGCAAACATGCAACATACCAACTACCGGAAAAGAATGAGCTGCATAATGAATATGAAAGAATGTTATTTTATATGTAATGGGAGTTGCAAGGATTTTTAAAATCTTTGGTTGCATGTCAGAATTTGAGGAGAAATATGTTGAGGTTCAGGATGTGGAAGTACGCTGGGATGAATAGAAGGTAAACCTTTTATTTTTTTCTTTTTGGCCTTGATCAACTTCTTCTCCAACAAGAGCTAAAAAGACGTTATGGAACAAGCTAATACAATACCCGAGGATAGAGCAGCATCAGCATTAAAGGTTGAGGCTACGAACCTTCACTAGAACTATTAATCTTAAATCCCACATTTACACCAGAGTTTCATTGACTGTGGGGAATGTGAAGTAAGGTAAAATAATTGACCCTGAAAAACGATTATCAAACATGTTGAAAGAAGAGTACCAATATGTGGGCCCTTTTCTGATGGGGCAGTCAGAGGAGTAGTAGACATAAGGGAATAAGAGTATGCTAATGAGAGCAATTAGAAAGCTGACATTTTGAGGAAGGCTTATGATATGTAGTAATTTATAATGCACCTGTACACAAGTGTAGTGTAGGCGTGACAAGGCAGGGACGACGGAGGGAGAAGACAAACGATCTTACTAGGCCTTGTGCCATTGAGATCGTGCAAGTAATGCAAAGTGCAGAGAGGAAGACACGGGTGGTGGGGAGGGGGCAGTGCCAGGGAGAGAAGTGCAATCGGGGCAGGATTGCTCTGAGTAACTGCAGCCAGGGCAGCGTGGCTCCGGGTAAGTGCAATGAGGCAGTGGGCTGTAGAGGTTAGTTACAGCCCCTAAATATGCAGTAGGCCCGGAGACAGTGCAGGGCAGACTGATCATGGAGGAGCCTGGGACCAAATGAGACCGGGGGGGGGGCGGTACCAAGCAAGCAGTCCACACGGTTGACGGATAGGTCAGCAGGGGAGAGAGAAAGGGAAAGCAGAGTAGTAAAGGAGGTTCTTGAGCTGCTTCCAGAACTTCAGGTGGTCAGGAACAAGTTTGAGAGGGGCAGAGAGGCCGTTCCCGAGGGAGGAACCTGCAGAAAAGAGATCTACCCCCCCACTCTCTGCCAGAGAAATGTCTGACCCTCCGAGTTGGAGATAGCTGAGCAAAGGACTCGAGAAGGAAGATATTTTGGGAGAGTTGGATGAAGTGCGGCCCCAGAAAGTCTTGTGGACGATAGTGTCATGAACTTGATCCTTGCAGCCACCGCAAGGATTTCAGGGCTGAAGAGTCCCTGAGCTTGAAGACCAGGTTAAGTCTCGCAATCATGTTCTGGATTAGTTGCAGAGAGAGTAGAGGAAGGCAGATTGCGAAAGAGGCTGTTGCAGTAGTCTGCGACAGGGAGCTTCTGGGGAAAAGTGAGAAAAGGAAGAATACCTCTCAGGAGGTGCAGCTGGAAGTGGGCCTTCTTGGCAAGGTCTGAAATGTGAGCCGCGAAGGAGAGTATGGAGTCAAAGATGACGGCAAGGTTTCTTCCCTCACAGGAAGGCGATGGAAGAGGGACCAAGGAGCGCGGCCAGAGTGAGAGGGGAGAGTGGGACCAGAGGTCCCAATGAGCAGGATCCCCATTTTACTGGCATTAAGGCAGAGATCATTGAGGCGCACCAATCCTGAATTGCGGCTAGACAGTTTGGAATGAGCGAGAGAGGAGGCTGAGGGGAGCCTGAAAGAGAGCAGATTCATCCCCATAACACTAAAGGTTGGAGGAGAAGTAGAGATCAGGCTGGCCAAAGGGGCCAAGTAGTAATTGAATAGCCAGGGCGAGAGGATGGACCCCTGGGGAACACCACATGTGAGAGAGGTGGTTGACAGAAAGGACCCAAGATGGACCTGGGAGGGTCGGTCCAGGAGGTTATTGGTTGACCACACCAGGGCCTGATCCGTGATGCCCAGGTTCTCAGAGTTCATTGATCAGGATGGCATGATTGACTGTGTCAAAAGCAGGGGAAATGTGGAGAATGAGGACAAAAGGAAGGATGGTATCAAGATTAAAGAGCAGATTTTCTTGGGTTTTTAGGAGAGCAGTTTCCATGACTCTTGCTGCTGTGAAGCTAGACTGATGGTCATGGAGACAACAGATTCAGTGTGGGGAGTAAGCTGGGAGATGGTTAGCTTTTCCAGGAGTTTGGCAAGGAAAGGAGTGATGGAGATCGAGCAATAGTATGCCGGACAGGTAGGATCAGCAGAAGGCTTTTTAAGGAGGAGTGCTTAAGGGGAGAGGGGAATGATCCAGTGGCAATTGAGTGATTGCACACATTGCCCAATGCTATAGCAAGGGTGTCAATGTGGTCTTTTCTGGAGGAGCGGGGGAGCACCTGTTTGGATGACACCTTCATAGATCAGACTTGTCTAGAAACATCGCCGGGTGTCAACAACGAGGAGGAGGAGGAGGAGGAGGAGGAGCAGCAGGAGGAGGAGAGGTGTCCAGAGGGGTGTGTTGGGGGGGGGGTGGGGGCTGAGGGAGGTAGTGGAGGGCAAGGACAGTTTGTCCTCAGTTTTAGTGGTGAAGTGAGAAGCCAGAGCCGTTCAGACGGAGGGCCTGGGAGGGAACATAAGAGATGGAGACTGCAGGAGGATTGGCCAGCTCCTTGCAGATTTTAAAGAGTTTGGCTGTTAGATGCTGCAGAGATGTAGGCTCAGATGTGGGCTCTCTTCTTGGGCAGCACAGAGTATGTATTGCCTTTGGAGCAGGCGGCAAGCCAGTTTG
This sequence comes from Ambystoma mexicanum, assembly GCF_040938575.1. Taxonomy (NCBI): domain Eukaryota; kingdom Metazoa; phylum Chordata; class Amphibia; order Caudata; family Ambystomatidae; genus Ambystoma; species Ambystoma mexicanum. Next base: position 809,102,449 of record NC_090939.1, on the reverse strand, counting down.
TCAGGGGATGCCCCGGAAGCCCTCCACCTGGTTTCAGCCACCCTGCATTTGTGTTTCAGGGCGACGAGGTCGGAGTCCTACCAAGCGGTGCACTTGGAGGTAGGCTTCAGACAGACTCTCATGACAGGGGCAAGGATGTCCAGCGTGTTGGGGATAGAAAGGTGTAGGTTAGAGAGGTGTAAGAAACCTAGGGATATTCTCCCATGTAGACCGCGAGAAGCCACTATTCAGTTGTCCAGGGGAGTGCCATCGCTTTTGAATCCCAACCCTGGGGTGGACAAGCGAGGGTGGATCTCCTGAGTAGGTGAGGCCAGAGCTGTCCTCCGGAGAATACCCTTGGAGAGATGCAGTATTCTAACCGAACAGTGGTGGAGGGAGCAGTGCCATATTCCTTCTTGGGATATCTTGATTCCAATAACCCAAATCCAGGTAGCAAGATCCTTCGATCTCCTATCTATCATGACCCCAGAGGGAGAAGGGAAGGAGCGGATTACACGAGGGAGGTGGAGGAAGATGCAAGTAACACAGGATTAGAGCACTGAGAACAAGGTGTATTTGTCGTCTCCTAATCATATGGAAAACCACCTAGAACCCCATAAACCCAAGTCATTGGCAGACCTAAAGAAGGGAACAACTTCCTTCTGTGGGTAAGAACAGATCGGGAGATTTCCTTATACCCCCTGGTAATACCATGATAGGATGATCAGAACTCAACCTAAATTCTGTTACCTGTTTAAACTTTCCCCCAACTTCAAGGGGATATTTACCATCTCACCCAATCTCCTGCTCCCCATTTCCAACAAATACTGAGACAAGGATGGAGGCCTCTAAGATTAGTAAACATTACCCATAGGAATAACATGGGGGGGGGTAGGGGGGAATAAGGGGAACCTACTCTACAAAGAATGTTGTCGCAATAAGTCATGCAGGGTCAGGCACTCAATAGTAAATATTCACACCAGATTCCACTTGACAGATTGGTTCACTATAAAAGGTGTGGTCATGCACACATATGCAAGCAAGCTGGGAATGCAGTCCAGTCTGGTTTGATATGATAGGTTATTGATAATGCGCTTACTACCCAGAGGTTTCTAAGTGCGGACCTGGGGATCAAACTTGTGTTGCTCTGTTTTGCTTCCAAGGTGAGCACGTTGCCCCTGAGCAATCCTCCTGAGCCCAGGAGGGAAGGAGGAGGAGGAGGAGGAGGAGGAGGAGGAGGAGGAGGAGGAGGAGGAGGAGGAGGAGGAGGAGGAGGGGAAGAGGGGAGGAGGGGAGGGAGAGGAGGGACTGCATTCTGCCGGCCAGGTTCAGGAGAGTGTTTGCTCCCTTGGGACCAGGGCTGACCCAAAGGCTGACCGAGGGGCAGGTGGTAAGACCCTGCAATTCCTGGAAGGATCGCCTAGCAATGCGATGCTGCCTGGTGAGTTTCATGCAGAATGTGAGAAACTCTGGAGCATGCGTTTGGATGAGAGCAGAGCAGGTGAAAGACACCGATAGTAAAAGCAGCACGAAAGTGCAAGGTGCAAAGAAGTATGAAAGCGGAAGTGCAGCAGAAAGCCAGAGTAAAGCAGTAAGCATAAAATGTTGACTGCACAGCTGAGAACGAAAGTAAAGTGGAACGTTAAAAAGCAGATTGGAGCAGAAAGCTAGCAAAAGACCCATACAGAGCAGAACATGAGGAAAGCAGCCCAAGGGTGTGAGTGGCCTGTAACGAGGGGTAGTGGGAGGACAAGGAAAGGTGACAAAAGGTGGCAGGCGCATGCTAATGAGGAAAAGGAAGGTGCAAGGTAGCACAGAGCAAATAGCAGGTGCCTGGGGCACGATAAGAGCAAGAATAAATGGTGCAAGTGTACATGGAAAGGAAAGAATAAGAAAACGGGAAGAAAGGGTCAGAGTGGTCACGCCCAGGGAAAGCTAAGAGCCTGACCTTTTCAAAAGACTCTGACTCTACCCAAGAAAGGATGGTATGTGGAAAAGATGATCAATAAGGAAAATCTACATAATAACAATCAGATTTTGTCTTGTGGATTAGAGGGGCCCAAATCTGGGGAAGGGTGACCCGTGAAATCAAGAAAGAACTGTGAAATGTTATATTATGTGTTTGAAAGATGGAAGAGGCCTAAAGCTTGGGAGACAGGAACCCTGAGGCCTGTCAAATAAGGCATCCTGATGACCGTGACTTTGTAATTAAAAGTTGGAAAGAGGCCTGAGCTTTGGGGAAGGGAACCCATAGAGGCCCAACCAAGTTGAAGACTTGGTAGTTTTAGTTGTACTGTTGAAAGGATTGAAGCGTTGGGAAGGGAACCCAAGAAGCTTACAAAAGGAACTGCTTTACAATTATTCTCTGGTGTTTTTGAAGTTTTGAATAAGGTGAAGCTTGGAGAAGGGAACCTCAATGAATTTAGGACACTGAAGGTAGTTGGACTAACTACAAGGGGCCTGTAGAGAATGTCTTGAAACCAGCTCTGTTGATTGAGCTTGTGTGTGACATTTACCTAACAGCACTCGGTGAGACCACCACCTGAAACAAATTGTGGTTTCCTCTTTTTGTTGAACCACTACTTTTCTTGTTTTGAAAAGACTTCCTATCACATTTTTGTAGAGTGAGGGCAAGAATAGGTTTAGACACACATACTTTTTATTTGGACTGTTAGATGACAGCCATTAGAAACATCAATTAAGGGAATTACCCCTTTAGAGTAGGGTCCAGCCAGGCATTACACCAACCCAGGAACCTTGGTAAATCGATGTTTTCAAACAAACCCATGAGTTTGTGTCCGTCTCTTGATATCATGCCTGTCTCAGGGCTGGGTCAGAGTGTGAGTCAACCGCAGGAGTAGGAGCAGAAAACGTAGAGGCAAATGCACCCACTGACACATTTTTTCATGGGCTGAATGACAGAGAAGGTAGGTTTCAGTGCTGGGTGTTTCTTGAAGGACAGAGTTTCGGGTGAGAGAAAAGGAGAAAGTGGTCAGCACAAGAGGAGTGATGAGCAGGTTAGAGAGGGGGGATGTCTGAGGAGATGAGAACATTCAAGGGGTCTCCGGTAGAGCGTGGCATTTCGAAGAATCAGGAAAAACTGGCACCATGACCTGAACATGTGTGCCAACCATTAGCCCTATCCACAGCATCAACATTGCTTCTATGGAGAGGCCCTTAAAAAGTAATACTGGTAAAACTCTAAATACATTTGAAAGCATTATGAACAATGTTGTGGAGTGATTACTTTAGATAGAAAGCCTCATCCTCAACAGACTCGAAGTGCATCATTTAAATATTTAGGCCATGACTATGCAATCAAATATTACTAATACTTTAAGCCAATATATTGGTAGAAGAGATGGAAACGCTGTTCTGGGCCAAACTGAATATGGAGCTAGTGTAATCCCAATATGTGAATATTAATAATTGTAAGCAACCAGATACGTCTGCTGAGATGTCTTAGTTGTATGCACCACAGATAATGCACACAAGTTCAGAAAGACAACTTGCTGTAAAAAATCCATCCGAAATCAAACTTCCTACATATCCACAGCATCCACCCCCTTGTGTGGTAACACTTGCGGGTGCCAAGGCATTGAATATGGAAATATTGGGGGCTAAAGAGTGGCCTGGGTGGGCATAAGACTAAAAAAATGCAGTGACGGTGTAGTAATAACAATACCACTTTATTCCTCCTTTGTATACAGGTTGGACAAGCCATTGGAATATTTGTAACCACACAGGATGATTAAACCACCTCAGTGCTGCATCCTATGAAAGGGGATACATTCTATGTCAATGGGCACTGTGAAGGCATCATTAGATGGACACAGACAACAGAATTAGTTTTTTCTTTATACTTTTATTAAATCAAAAAAGGCCTGGAAAAAGGCCCTATACTAAGGTGGTATTTCCCTACCTAAACGAAACTAAAGATTGCCTGTCAGGATGTCCAAAGTAAATGTCTGTCAACACCTATACTTGTCCTAGCATCTATTTGTATACAATGTGTTGGGATGTCGTCTTCAAAATCCTAATTGTTCATATAGTTCAAAGCTTCTTCCAGCTCTGCGTTGCAAAGGTCCTCCCTTAATCACGATTCAAGATGGTTCTCAAAGTCTCCGAAAAAAGGGGTCTCTTTTCCAATACTTCTAAATAGTTCACAAAACACCAAGAGCCTTCCATTCTCCAAAGCTTCCAGATAGTTCACAAAGCCCAAAGGGGATGAAGGGGGGAGGGTGTCTCCCTTCTGAAAGGCTTAACGTTTTTGAACAATTTCACGAAGTTCAAATCCTCAGTTCCAGTTCACAATGGGTTTCCTTCAGATTCACCCATAAGCTCTGTTGCAGTTATTTCAATTGGCTTTCTCGTGATTGGTTTCCTCAGTTGGACCAAATGGTCACTCCATTACAGGTCACGCAACCAATACACCTAACTGGTTTCTCCTTCACCGGCAAGTTGCCACTATTTCAGCTTTATAGTGTAATGTAGTTCAGGATTATTTCACGTCCTCTTGATACTACCTTTTCTTGCTGGACAATATGAAATTGACACTTTCCCATAGTCTTGTGGCCCTTGCCAATACTTGTTTCTCTCAAAACACACGTTTGCCATTAATCACTGTTGCACTTGGCTCTTGTCAGTACTCGTTTCTCTCGAAACACTCACCTCTGTACTATAGTTGGTACGGGTCTGTCCAATGCCAATTATCTCAAAGTTCAGTTTCTCTTGAAAAATATACTTCTGTGATACAGTTCATATGGCTCTGTCAATGCTTGTTCCCCTCAAAGTTCAGTTTCTGTATTTTCATGAGTTTCCACACAACTGCTTTCATTCAGTATTCAAAACGTGCTTGTTTATACGTGAAATGTAATTTCATTCGGAACGGTATTCAAACATTGCTTGGTTATACGTGAAATACCATTTGCATCTTTACTTTGCTTCAGCCTTTCACTCACTTGCTGTTCTTTTCATCCACAGCCTATCTCCACTATATCCCGGTGTCCCTTTCCCAGTTCACAGGACTCGCTGGTCTCTCCTGGCGCCTTTGGTTTCTCTCTCGATGAACCGCAGCACCTGCTATGGTGTATTCTGCTTTGCGTTTGCTTCCTCTGGCTTCCACAGACACCTTCTCCCAGAGTTTTGGGTGAGGGCTCTGGTAAACCTCATCCTGCTGCCTGCACCTGCAATTGCCCCAGAGCTTCTCCTCTGCTCTCGGCATTCCTGCTGCTTTCTGTCCGTGGCGCTCGTCGGTAAGCCTCCTTGCTCCACCACACCAGCACTGGCTCTTCCCTCTCCACAGCTTCCCAGCGAGATTTGGTAGAGATAATTATTTCTCCGACTACTAGACCGCACATTGTTGGCTCTAAAGTCTTGGTCTCTTGTTGTTGCTTTTTTCACATCTCAGTTACAAAGTGGTGTCTGCATGAATGAATGTCAATGGGGAAATGGAGATCTGACCCACAATAGCCCACAAAGATCTGGGACATAGAGGGGACATTTCTTGAGGAAAAAGGGGAATACCATGTGTCATCTAAGGGTACCTCCTCTCCTCCACCCATGTGATCCTCCCTCGCATATTCACCCCAGAGTCAAGATCTGATAGTGATGACCTTTCCCTGGCCACCTGGGGTGAAGATGTATCGGGGGACGATGTGAGCAGACACTCAGATTCCCCACATACTCTTGCCGTATGCGGTTGGATCTTTGTTTCACAGGGGAACTGAGAAAGGAAGTCGACATTGCCTTTCTCTCAACCTTTACGGTGTTCCACATTGAAACAATATGGTTGAAGATCCAGGAACCCACTGCATAACCCTAGCATTTGTAAAGGTTAATGATCTGTGATGAGTTTAAACTCCCGCCCTAACTGATAGTATTTCTGGTGCACAATATCCCATTTAATAACAAGGTGTTCCAATTCTATGATGGGGTCATTTTTCTCTTTAGGGAAAGGTTTTCTACTGATGTAGAGTATTTGGCGTTCCAGACCGTCATGGTCTTGTGAAAGGACAGCTGCTAATGCCATTAGAGATGCATTTATTTGAAGGATAAATTCCTTAGAAAAATCAGCCACTTTTAAGATGGGGCTTTGACAGGGGGTTTCCTTTAGTGTTGTGTAGCATTTCTGTTCTTCATTCCACCTGATCTTCTGGGGTTCTCCGTTTTTCAATTAATCAGTAATTCTAGTGCTTTTACTTGTAAAAATTGGGGAGAAACTTGCGATAATAGCCCATAAGTCCTAAGAAGGACCCAGGATCTTTTTTGTTCTAGGGTAGGATTGCTTTAATCGTTTCTTGCTGTAGCTGTACCATGCCATTTCCCACAAAGAACCCTAGGTACTTTACTGCAGAATCGGCCAACTTAAATGTCCTAGGATTAGCGGTTAACACTGCTGCTCTCAAGGCTTGTTTGACTGTCCAGATAAAACAAATTATCTTCCCAGGTCCTACTGTGTATTACAATATCCTGCCCTGCAGAACGCAGAATAGGGTTGTAAAATTGTATCCATTAACCACTGGAATGTTGCAGGGGCTCCCATGTAAACCAAATGGGAGGACTTTAAAGTAGAATAAATAGACCTAAAGGTGTGGCGAAGGCAGGTTTTTTTTTTTTTTTTAACCAGGCAGTTTTTTTCTTTACCACGGCTGTAAGGTGGAACCTGTCAATGCCCTTTGGTAACATGGACAGATAGGCTGCAATGCAGCCTATCGATGAGATCATCAATATGGGGCATTGGGAAACCATCAAATGCAGATATGCCATTGACTTTCCTAAAATCAATACAAAATCTCCAACTGCCATCTTGTTTGGCTCTTAACACGATTGGGGAAGATCAGGGGCTGTTGGATGGTGCAATAATATTAGCGTCAAGCATTTCCTTAACCTCCTGGATGATGGTCTCTTTCCATGCTTTCGGGTAGTTATAAGGTTTTAGGTGTACCACTTTGCCCTCAGGAGTGCAGATGTGGTGGTAAATTCCTTTCATTCTACCTGGTTCTTCTTTGAATACTTTGGGAAATTGTACAAGTAAGTCACACAGATCTTGTTTCTGGTTAATGTTAAGTTTTGGAGGTATAAGCAGCTTTCTATCAAAGTTCTCTGTTAGTAAACCAGACAGCGTAGTAGTATTAGATTCTGTAGGCTAGTCTTTACACTCTTTTAAAAGGTTAATGTGGCCCATCTGTGTCTTTAATCAGCAGTTTTTTCTAATACCTCATAAGGCCCATGCCATTTGGACATTAGTTTCTCGGAGGTTGGTAATAATACCAACACCTTTTGTCCTACCGCAAAATATCTTATGATAACTTTCTAATTATGAGGTTTTCTGCTGTTCTTGTGCTTTGGCCATATGGGTTTGAACTAAAGATCTTACTATTGTCATGTGTTTAAGGCAGTTTGGGAGAGGGGGATTGGGGCTTCCTCTTTCTTCCCAGGTCTCTACCTATCGAGGATATCTCAGGGTTCTCGTCTGTAGAGCAATTCAAATTGGAAGAATCATGTAGAAGCCTGGGGTAGTTGGGTTCCTAATAGCAGATAAAGCCCAAGATACAATCTGATCACAATTTCTTTGTTCTTTTTCCACTAGTTTATGCAATATTGTTTTTAAGGTAAACGTTTCTACAAGGCCATCTGCCTGTGGGTGAGACTGACGTTCTTAAGATGGTTATATGTAATAGCTGTTTCACTTCCACCATGAGGTTTCTCATGAAGGTAGAGCCCTGATCTATTTAAATTTCTTGGGGAAACCCTACTCTAAGAAGGAAAGTAGGTGTTTCTGGGCTTGCTGGGTGGTATTCGCCCTAAGGGGGAAGGCTTCCCGATACAGTGTGGCATAGTCTAGTATTACCAGTATGTACTTGTTCCCTAGCTTACATGTTTCCAGGGGTCCTACAATGGCCATGCCAATTCTAGAGATGGGTACTTCAATAATTGGTAATGGCTGTGAGGGTACTGGTGGTGGCATTCGGGCACTAGTCTTTTGGCAGATTACACAAGACTGTCCAAAGGTCTTAATACTTGTGTGAATTCCGGGCCAATAGAATTTGTTGAGGATTTGTGCCTGGGTATTTGTCTGTCTGAAGTGGCTGCCTGTCAGATGGGCATGGTCTATTTTCAGGGCCCCTTTCTATAAGCCACAAAGGTTTGGGTGATTGAGGGGACATTTTGAGAAGATGACCTTTCCTTCCTCCATGAGTCCTTCACCGAGGTGATCCTCCCTCGCAGATCCACCCCAGAATCAGGATCCGATAGTGAGAGGATTTTGCTGGCCACCTGGGGGAGGATATATTACGGCAAGAAGTGAGCATGCCAATCTTGTAAAATGTTTCTCCACCTTACATGTTATATTGCCACAATGTAAACCAACTTACGCCACACATTGACATACTTTTATTCACACCTCAAATCCAGCAGGTGTCTCAATCTTTCAGGTATCACTAGTGTGTTCACAAAGGTTTCTAAATCAGCTATGAAGTTCTGTGAATACATCAAAGGTTATACTTTTGGTGTATACCTCTTCCATTCAGAAACATTTTGGCACACCCACAACTCCCTAGCAGGTCTGAGAACACCCACCTTTGCTAGCCCTAGAGTACACTACACCAATCAAAGTCACATTTTCTTCTGTGAAGCTCCTTTTGTTGATTCCTAGTACATCACACTCTGCCCTAGAGCAGCCCTTTGGACACAGATTGAGGGTGAATAGGTGACATCCAAGATAATTGATTGCCTATGTAATGCTTTAAACATTTCAGTGTTCAATGTAATGAAAATCCTCTGCGGAATATTGTTAATTTGACTATGGGGTAGTATTACTTCATCCCCTGCTCCTCTTGCAGAATGAATGCTTAACTCTAAAACCTGTTCATGCAAATGTAGTCCTGTTTATAAAACATACTTTCTGGTTCTGTACCATTGTGAGATGCCAACACAGTTTCACAGTTTCCAACTGTATTATCACATGTTTTCAGCAGTTAAATGAGCATTGTGTAGGTTGTATTTGGAACATTGTTATAGAAATCCAATAGTGTTTCTAGATGGAATTGCCTTGTCTGTAAATTACTCTGGTTCAGTTGCCAGGATCTGTACTTTTGGGATCTTTGATAGGTCGCCTTCAACCTTCGACCCGGGAGGATAGCTCAGCGGCAGCGTGCGCGTCTTGGAAGCAAGACGACACGAAGCAGCAACAGGTTCGATCCCCGGGTCCGCGCTTAGAAACCTCCGGGTGTTTAAGCGCGTTATAAATACGTAACTAAGACAAACAAACACAATTACGCAACTAAGAAAAACAAACAATTCCAAACAGCGCCTCGATGCCTGCGGGCTGTGTGAGCGCTTTATAAATGTAAATAAATAAATGATAAATTATCTGATAAATTGCTTGAACAAAGCCTCGACTGTTGATAAAAAAATAAAAAAACGCTTTAAAGTTTAAAAACCTAAAAAAGCTGACACTAAAAGTCCTTATACAAGTAGACCTTATACAAGACATGCTGCCCCTTTCAGGCTAGGTGGAAAAATCTTCTGTGGAAAACTAATGAGCAACACATCTGTTGATAGTTTAGGGTCCTTCATAGAACCGTATGGTTGGCATCATTGTGCAAGTGTACAACTTTAAGAAAAAAAAAAAACTGTTTACTCTCGTTGATCATTTGCCTGTGCTCTCCTGTCCTTTGATATTTGTAAATGTTATGAGACGTTAGACACATTTCTGTTCTGGCTGGAGTAAATTAACGATGTCAGTGTATTCATCTTTTTTATTAATTTTCTAGTTAGAACCATGGCGTTATTGTGATTCTTGTGTAATGTCTCGTATTTTCTTTTTGCATCCTTTTGTTGTTTCTATGAAAACAGACTAAAAGCAATACAAAATAGGAAACCTTGTTTATTTTTATGTATGAATCTGACAATACGAACTAAAACACTGATTGCACATCCTTTTGGGATCTATTTCTTCTTTACAACTTGACTGATTGCCAATGTACCAAGAGTACCATTTACTTTTTTTAGTTGTCACCTTTACCATGATGGGGCAGAAGAAGATTGTGCAAGGTGACCACATTGCTATTTGTACTGCAGGGTAACAGGCGTGAATACAATAATTGTAGATAGTTATCCGCTGCGTAAACAGTGAAGATGAAAGACAAATGATCACTCTTTTCATTTGTATATTTTAGTTGGCAACATAAAACTGCTGTAGAACTGAACTGTTTCAGCTAACGTGCTAAGCTATAAAAAGTTTCAAGGAACCAATCCAGAAATGTTCTTTGGCAAAAAGACAACCAAAGGTGTCAGTGTGGCCTCCTTGCCCTGCAACATTTGTGCCAGGCAGAAAGTGTTTACAGTCACAAAGTGGTCTCCATCCAATCGTTGTCCTACATCTCGATAGACCACATGAATATCCAGGATGAAGGAGGGGGGGGGTTGCAATTAAGCCATTGTATGGCCTCTTGGCTCAATTTAATTGAAGGGTAAAGGTATGAATATGCCTTTATTCTAGCTAACCCGGACATATGAAAACGTTTTCTTTCCACCATGTTGCGTTTTCGTTTTTTACAAGCAATTCATGAAGAGGCTGCTTCATTGTCCCTTTATCACCCAATAGGCATTTACCTAAGTAAAAGGACATTGGCGCTGGGTACCATGTGTCTAAGTGTCGCTAAACATGCTAGATTGAGAAATCGATCAGTCTCAAAACCTATTGTGAGAAAATAAGGTCACATCTGGGGTATTGGTTGTGCCTGTTTTAGTTACGAAATCTGTATTGTTGAAATCATTTTGATAATCCTTGGTTAATTTATTCAATATCCAATGTGAGAACATCAACCAACACGCGTTTTATTTTAGCTCCAGTCTTCATCAGGGCTAATGTTTCTTTGGTTAGGATCTGTTAGTGAGTGACAAACAAGTATACATACCAAATTATGAATTAAAATGATGAATTAAAAAGCATATGAATGTCGGTAACAATCAAATGGAAAACAAATCAATTTGAAAAATCAAAAAATTTAGGAAAATGTATAATCCCTGGTGAACACCATAGAGCTACGATTTCATGACTAAGAGGTTGGCATAACCACTACCCCAGATGCTCCCTTACTTGATAGCCATTTGTTTTCAAAGCCTGAATGCTTCTGAATCATAGACAACCGATGTGAACTCTCATGTAAAGTTAATTTGTCAAATATTTAATAAAGGCACTGCAGGATGAACGGTCAAGAACATGCAGTTTACCATGCAAACCTAAACTGTTTTAAATCACTAATCTGCATACAATTTCTCGTCCATTGGTCTCAATGGAAGGAATGGAAGATTTCATGATCTCACCCAGGAAGGCATGTAAATTAAGGCACTCGAGGCCCATTGAAGTCGTCAAACTAACCTACAAAGATGCATACAAAAGTCTTCAATGTATTAAAACATTAGTTTGTAACTTTATCTATGTACCTTAATATATTTGTGGCAGTTTGAGCTTGACACTAAATCTGATAGTGTAGCGAATGATAACCTTTTGAGTAAATACATTGTTAGTTGCCAAGGTACCTTTGCCAAATTTACTTGCAGAGACAAACTTTCAAAACTGGTTTCTCTTCACTGCACACTGGTACTAATACCCAGAACGTTGGTTGTCATCTGTCTCATCTAGTCTTCATTGACGTGCGTTCCCTGGAGTCCTGTTTACAGTTGCATGTGACCTGGCTCTCTTAAAGAAAGGTTGTCTGGGTCGATACAATCTGGATGGAGTTTTCCATATGCATGTTTTTTATATTCATACTTGGAATGCTGAACTGGGCTCTTGTAGTACAAAAACGTTTTGTGAACCGATGAGGCAGGAACAGTGAATTGGTTCCACGTAAGTTTAAAGTGGATGGGGTTGTGACCTAATGAGGCCAGGCAGGAGTTGCAGTTAATGAAGGCTAAGATTTCCTTCCAGGACATAAGTATTTATTTTATTCTTGATGTAATTTTGGAATAGTTAGTTCATGTGGTCCATACTAAAGGGTAATAGGAAATTCAGCATATGTTCGTAATCCATGGAAAGTTTTCGTTTCAAAGCATACTTTTTAAAACTACCTGGGGGGGCAGGGGGAATAGCCTCTCTATATTGTTCCATAAGCAGTGCATGGGCTGGGAAGGATCTTTGTGCTGATGCTTACTTCACACGCTGGAGGGGGCATTCCCTTGGTGCAAGCCTCACACTCTAGTGTTATACTGGTTGAAAAGAAAAGCTGGAAAATGTAAGTCATGTTTTGGGGTGTATCCTGAGCCCTTTGCCCCCGTAGACAACTCCTTCCCAAAGTAGGTAAACTGAAAACATTGGGTGGAGATTCCCTTCAACTCTCATGCTTGTGATCAAAATTTCAAAATACAGGTTTGGACTAAATTAAAATAGTTAAATGGGATAACGCTGAACCTATGCATGTGCAGTTTTATCATCCTGAATGTTGTCAGTGAGTGTGGACTGGCTAAAGATGGACTAAGTGATAGCCCCACAAAATTCTGATTAACGTTAGGCTGTATGCATTTTCATTCACTGTAGTTCACACTTTCAAAGTATATGAAATACCTGCTAGCTTGCAAAACAGAACTGAAATCAAAATCTGTGTGGGGCTGAACTAGACAAAGTGTGCGGACCTGAGTAAATTGCCCCAAAGAGCTTGACATTTAGGGGCCGATTCATGGAACAAACGTGCGCCGAAAATCTACGCGCAAGTAGGCGCAAGCAGGCGCAAGCGGAAAAAAACAGGCGCACGCGCACGCGTGCGATTCATGGAAGTCCCTGCGCGTGTTCACCGCGCGATGTGCGCCAAACCCGTGCATGGCGCACAAGTCACTGCAACATCGCGAAAGGCGTGCGCGACGCGCACAGTGAAAGCGCACAACCTCAGCGCACACAGCAGAAAGTGGGCGGGACATGGGGCGTAACGCGCGGAATGGGGAACAACACGCGAAAATAAGGGCGTAACTGGGGATGCACTGCACGGAAGCAGAGGTAACGCCCACACGCACACGAACCACACGTATCCATGGAATGGAATAGGGCAAACCCACGCACAGCCAAAGCCGCGCACAGGCTGAAACACGTCCGCCACACGAAGGCAGGCGGTAGAGTCCCAGCGCATCAAAAAAGTGGCGCCGCGGGAAGTAAAATATGCGATTGAGCGGGGTACTTGTATTCCGGGGGTGCGCGGGAAGTTACACACGCGAATGAGCGGGCTACGTGTATTCCGGGGGTGCGCGGGAAGTGACACACGCGATTGAGCGGGGTACGTGCATTCCGGGGGTGCGCGGGAAGTTACACACGCGAATGAGCGGGGTACGTGTATTCCGGGGGTGCGCGGGAAGTTCCACACGCGATTTGGCCGGGTACGTGGATATCAGGGGTGCACGGGAAGTTCCACACGCGATTGAGCGGGGTACGTGTATTTCGGGGGTGCGCGGGAAGTGACACACGCGATTCGGCCTGGTACGTGGATATCAGGGGTGCGCGGGAAGTTCCACACGCGATTGGGCCGGGTACGTGTATTCCGGGGGTGCGCGGGAAGTTCCACACGCGATTTGGCCGGGTACGTGGATATCAGGGGTGCGCGGGAAGTTCCACACGCGATTCGGCCTGGTACGTGGATATCAGGGGTGCGCGGGAAGTTCCACACGCGATTTGGCCGGGTACGTGTATTCCGGGGGTGCGCGGGAAGTTCCACACGCGATTTGGCCGGGTACGTGGATATCAGGGGTGCGCGGGAAGTTCCACACGCGAATCGGCCTGGTACGTGGATATCAGGGGTGCGCGGGAAGTGACACACGCGATTGAGCGGGGTACGTGTATTTCGGGGGTGCGCGGGAAGTTCCACACGCGATTTGGCCGGGTACGTGGATATCAGGGGTGCGCGGGAAGTTCCACACGCGATTGAGCGGGGTACGTGTATTTCGGGGGTGCGCGGGAAGTTCCACACGCGATTCGGCCTGTTACGTGGATATCAGGGGTGCGCGGGAAGTTCCACACGCGATTGAGCGGGGTACGTGTATTTCGGGGGTGCGCGGGAAGTTCCACACGCGAATCGGCCTGGTACGTGGATATCAGGGGTGCGCGGGAAGTTCCACACGCGATTTGGCCGGGTACGTGGATTTCAGGGGTGCGCGGGAAGTTCCACACGCGATTGAGCGGGGTACGTGTATTTCGGGGGTGCGCGGGAAGTGACACACGCGATTCGGCCTGGTACGTGGATATCAGGGGTGCGCGGGAAGTTCCACACGCGATTTGGCCGGGTACGTGGATTTCAGGGGTGCGCGGGAAGTTCCACACGCGATTGAGCGGGGTACGTGTATTTCGGGGGTGCGCGGGAAGTTCCACACGCGATTTGGCCGGGTACGTGGATTTCAGGGGTGCGCGGGAAGTTCCACACGCGATTGAGCGGGGTACGTGTATTTCGGGGGTGCGCGGGGAGCAGCACACGTGAATTGCACGTGTGGGTCCTCCCAGGTGTACCCTCTACACCCTCCACGGCCCCTGCAGGTGGCTCACACCACAGGGGCCTACCCAGCACATGTCCTGCAGGCACCCCATCCACCATGGCCATGCCCACCAGCCAACCCACATATCAACTAGCACTACTGCCCACCAACGCATGTCCCCCTGCACCCCCACCCCCCAGCATCCAGGGGCACCCTCCACCAGGCCCCCACTCATGTCTCCCACCCCCCAGCACTGTGGGGCACCTGCCAGCAGGCCCCCACCCATGTCTCCCACCACCCCCACCCCCCCAGCATCCAGGGGCACCCTCCACCAGGCCCCCACACATGTCTCCCAGCACCCCCACCCCCTAGCATCCAGGGGCACCCTCCACCAGGCCCCCACTCATGTCTCCCACCACCCCCAGCCACCAGGGGCACCCTCCACCAGGCCCCCACTCATGTCTCCCACCACCCCCACCCCCCAGCATCCAGGGGCACCCTCCACCAGGCCCCCACACATGTCTCCCAGCACCCCCACCCCCAGCATCCAGGGGCACCCTCCACCAGGCCCCCACACATGTCTCCCAGCACCCCCACCCCCAGCATCCAGGGGCACCCTCCACCAGGCCCCCACACATGTCTCCCATCCCCCCCACTCCCCAGCAGTGCAGGGCACCCTCCACCAGGCCCCCACTCATGTCTCCCACCCCCCAGCACTGTGGGGCACCTGCCAGCAGGCCCCCACCCATGTCCAACTCATGTTCCCCACCCAACATGTCATCACAGTCCAGATCCCTGGTCTCTATGGTCAGCCCCCAAATGCAAAACACCCACCCGAGTATTGCATCCACCCACTCATATTCTGCAATTACATCACAGAACACCAATTGCAAGTTCCAAAACAAACACATGTCCCTCACATACACCCAATGGGTGTCAGTGAATCTCAAAACACATAACATGAAATGCATGAAAACAATGAGACACCACACATTGAAGTGCAACAAATAAATAATGTATTAAAGGAAAGATGAATAGAAACAAAAATGAAGAAACTGAAATGTGAATGGAAAAAATGAAAAGAAGCATGTCCGTCCAAAAAAAAGAAAAAATCAAAGAATATAGAAATCCAAAGTAATGTACTACAAAGTCAATGTCCACCAAACAAAATCCAATGTGAAAAAAAAACATAAGCCATTGATCCATGGATAATTTTAAAAAATAAAGTTTGTACAAGTCCACAACTATGTACAAAGCAAGAAGCCAGGGTCCATCATCCCAACAAAATAAAGGAAACCTAACTAACTACACTAACCAATAAAAAAAACTATATACAAAAATGTGGCCAATGTCCAAAAGGTCCAAATGAAATAAAAACAAAAATGAAACTTAACACTACCTACATAACTATGTACAAGGGCAGCGGGCTAGTTCCACGGCTCACTTCTGGATGTGCCGGGCCAGGGCATCATCGAACTCCTCCTCTATGTCCCGGAGGCGGTCCTCCTCCATGGCCCCGAGGGTCCGCAGGGCCGTCGACGTGTCCACCTCCAAAGCCCTGCGGATTGCCTCGAGGCACTCGACCCGCCTCAGGGCCCTCTGCATGGAGTTCTCCGCCCTGACCATTGAGAGCCGTGCCTCTTCCGCCCGCTGCCGCTCCGCATCTATGGCGTGGCCCAACCGCTGCCACACGGAAGACACTTTTTGTCCTGGGTCCTCCTGCCCTCCGGCCGATGCCTGCCCCTCCGATGTCGAAGGCCCCGAGCCTTCATGGCTCCCACCATGGAGCTGCTGCTGCTGTGCCTCTGCCCCTGCACTGCCTCCTGCTGCCTGCACATCCTCCGCCGGCTGGGGTGCAGTCGTTGACGTGGCCACCCCTGCTGGACGTCCGACTCCCGACTGTGGCAGGGATGCCTCCTCCACCAGCCTGGCCGCACCGTCAGAGGCAGCTCCACAGGGCACCCAGGTGACTGATGGGTGGGAAGATGGCACAGAGGACGACTGGCGCGTAGGGGGTCCAGCTGAGGAGGGGGTCGTGGCAAGCCCCATCAGACGGAGGAATCCGGCCTGGGTGACCTGTCCCAGCAGGCTGACGTGGTCAACGAGCCATTCGAGATGACCTGCAGTCTCTTCATGAAAAGACTGCAGGTCGCCTCGCATGGCCCGTTGACGCAACGCCACTCCAGCCAGGACAGGCTCAACCCGGGCCTGGATAGCCACGTCCGCAGGCAGGGGAAGGCCAGTTGACGTCAGCTCATCCCCTGCCTGAAAACTGGTCTGGACATGGGCATCCCTGCTGGTGCAAGATGATGCAGGGACAGGATCAGGGACAGGATTGCACACAGGCACCTCCGCGGCGGCCTGTGCTGCCTCCTGTCCCTGGTCCTGCACTGCACCACTAGCACCAGTGGGATCCCCACCCCCAGACCCCGTCTCCGGTGCTTGCACGGCCTCCTCCTCCTCCACCAAACCCCCCACCAACCTGGATGACTCTGTGCCATCTTCCCCCGTTGGGCCCTGTGGGGTCCCAGCTGCCCCTTCTGCTGCCGAGGAGTCCAACTGCAACCTCCGCCTCTTGGACCTCCCCCCGGCAGCTGCGGCCTGGGACGCGGCACCGGACTCCTCACTCCCCGACGAGATGACAACCTGGGAGGGGAGCCGGGCCTTGCGTCTCCGGCTGGCGGTGGGATCCCCGCCGCTGTGCTCCACAGCACCTTCTCCGCCCTCTTCATCAGTTGACGCTGCAGACAGGGAGAAACAAAACACAGGCATCAGGGCACTGTACAATGTACACATACACACATGACAGTTGTACATGAGTGGCATTGGCAAACCTCTGACATGTCATCACAATCCCCAACACACATGTCATTACAACTTGCACACACGAGCCATACCACAGCCATGTTGCAACTGCCAACACCATCCATACACATACAACAGCATCAGCAGGCAAAGGTGAGCCAGACATCACATGCAACACAGGAAGTGCACCACACATGTACACACACCACCACACTTGCATGCATGTGTACACCTCTGCTAAGTGTCGCAGTGTTCAGACGGGCATCCATGTCACATCTGCCAATCAGGCTTCCACATACCGCTGTCACATGCATCCATGTTGCATCACTGTTGCACCCTTGTCAAATACACACACATGCACATGTACACAGCGCTGATACAATCAGCTGAAAACAACATACATGCGTGACATCACGGACATGTCTACTCACATACACATTCATACAGACTTGTGTGCCCACACAACTGCATTTGGCATGCAAGCCCACACACACAGGCACCATCCATGTCTCACACATTACAGCCCTCGCATGTGTCAGCCCCACGGCCCTGTACACCCGCACCCATACTCGACCCCATACAAACAGATGTGCAACCTGCACACTACTGAACAATCGCCACACGCACTGCTCACAATCAGGATGCATGTACACTCACCGCTCGACTCCAGACGGGTCTGCCTCTCAAGGACCTGGACGTGGAGCGCTGGGGATATGTGTTCCAGGACCCTCATCTGTTCTTCCGACAAGTGGCCCCGGCGCCCCTTGGCATCCGCTGCCTTCAAGAGGCGCCGGGCCTTGGTCAGGGTCCTGGACCTGAAGTCCTCCCAGCGCTTCTTGACATGTTGGAAGTCGCGGACTGCCACCCCCTCCGCGTTGATGGCAGTCACGATGTCAGTCCAGATCCGAGTCCGTCCTTCCTTGTCGGCGCGGCAACTTCCGAAGAGGGCATCATACTGGCCCAGGACTTGCTCCACCAGGACACCAACTTCGGTGGCACTGAAGCTGGTGCCCCTCTGCCTCTCTGGCCGGGGGTTGTCAGTGGTCACAGATGGAGTTGGCCCCGACATGACAACCCCAGAGGCAGGAGTGGGTGGGCAACTGGGTCCTGGGGCTGGGCTGTGGAGCGATGGAATCCCAGTCGGGAGTCTTTGGTTCCAGCAGGGGTGGTCACACCAACAGCACCCCTGGCTGATGTGCAGGCAGCAAATGGCAGGGCACGTGGGCAGCAGGCAGTCAGGCAGCAGCAGATGGCAGGTGGGAGCGTGCTCGGGGCTCTGGGGGGCAGTAGTTCGGCCTTCTGGGCAGGAGCGTGGTCTTCCGTGTGCTTACGCGTGGCCAGCTTGATACGGAGTGATTAGGCACGTGAAAATTCTGCACGTCAGCGTGTAATTCGAGGAAAGGCCCTTAGCGCGTAAGCGCGTCTGCACGCATACGCATTTTCATTGGACCAAAGGCCCTCAGCGCGTGAGCGCGTCTGTGACGTGACGTGCGAGGGAGTATCCCTCATTGCACGTGATGACAGTACACACGTGGATCCCAACCAATCGCGTGTGAAAGTTCACGGGACCCCGAAACACACGTACCCCGGCCAATCGCGTGTGGAACTTCCCGCGCACCCCGAAACACACGTACCCAGGCCAATCGCGTGTGGAACTTCCCGCGCACCCCGAAACACACGTACCCAGGCCAATCGCATGTACGCTCGCTGCCCTCCGATCACACGCGATGACACCAGAATACGGGAAACCAACGAGTCCGCCCACACGGAGGCGTCCCGCGCCCGCGCCCAGCATAAAAGTGCGCGAAAACAACAAACGCGTATATACAGCGACGATGAATGCCCCATTTGTTGCTGCAGTGATTGTGGGACAACGCAGGAGGAGGAGAATAGCCAGGGCACGCATTTTTGCACCACGGACAGGCCTTTTTGGGATGCCTGACGACCAGGTCTACGGCAGGTATAGGTTTCCACCCCATATCATCCTAGACCTGGTCAGGGAGTGGGAAGATGACCTCACATCCCCCACCCTCTGCTCCCAAGCATTGAGCCCCTTGGAGAAGCTGCTCAATGTCTTGCATTTCTTGGCCACTGGGTCGTTTCAGCGGACCACTGCCATAGTGGGGGGGGTCTCACAGGCCACGCAGTCACGCTGCCTACACCAGGTACTGGCAATCATGACAGCGCACCCCTCAGTCCGCAGGCACATATACATGCCCAGAACACCCGCAGAAAGGCAGGCCGTTGTCCTGGATTTTTTCAGGGTGGCACACTTCCCCAAAGTGCTCGGTGCCATAGATTGCACCCATGTTGCCCTACGTCCACCTAGGGCCACTGAGCACATCTACCGAAACCGCAAGCACTGGCATTCCATCAATGTACAGGTGGTATGCGATGCAAAGGGAATCATCACCTCTGTCTATGCAAACTACCCTGGCTCCACCCATGACAGTTTCATATACAGAATGTCCGCCCTGAGCCGGGCCCTGGAAGCTGGGCAGCATGGCGACACATGGCTCCTAGGTGAGTACAAATGCCCTTGCACATGCATGCAAGTCACACACAGACAAATATACCAACCCCATTAATCTGAACAATTATCACCTCCCCAGGGGACAGTGCCTACCCTCTGAGCAACCACATGATGACGCCAATCCGGAACCCCACCACACCACCCCAGGTAAGATACAACGCTGCCCATATTGCAACCAGGGGCATAGTGGAGCGCACATTCGGAGTGCTCAAGTCACGTTTCCGCTCCCTTGACCGCTCTGGTGGGCAACTACTCTATGCACCAGCAGTTGTGTGCAGGATCATTGTGGCAGCATGTGTCCTGCACAATGTTGCAACACGGCAGGGCGTCCCGGTGGACATGGTGGTGCCCCCACATCCCCAACCACAGGCACAGGCGCTGCCCATGGGAGGGGACAGGGCACGTGGCGAGGTAGCCCGGACCCAGCTTGTGGCCACATTTTTCACCTAAACTCCCACCCCTGCGGAGTGCACACAGGCCTGGCACATACCAGGTGACAATCGATGATGACAAAGTGACAGTCAACTGTCACAACCCTACCACCCTGAGATAGTTGCCATGGAAGTGCCACATTGTCTGCATCCCTAGCTACTTAAACACAAGCTATCCTGTGCAACCAAATTGCACACATATGACATGTGACATGACATGAGCCATACACAAGTATTACAAGGCACAATGAGGCAGGGGGGGGGAACAAGGGAACACAGAGAATGGTACTACTAGGCCAGGTGTCATTGTGATTGTGCAAGTGCAGGGGTAGGGGGAAGGGAAAAGTGCAAGGGGGGGGGGGGGGGGGAGTCCAGTACAGGGGAAGTAGGCCAAACAATCATACATAGGTCGCCTGGTGGCAACTGCTAAGGTAAGTGCAGACGAGTGCTGGGAAGGGAGGGCTGTAGGGATAGACAGACAGTACTGCAGTGCAGGGGTTGCCAGGGTGGCAGTGCAAGTGGACAGTGGCTGGGCCAGGGACCGAGGTTGGTGAGAGTGGCCCAGTTGCAGCTCCTGTGCAGTTCCAGTGAAGAATTCTGCAAGGGAGAGGCAGAGAGTAAGCAGAAGCAAAGAGGAAGGTCTTGAGGTGCTTCCTGAACTGGAGATGGTTCCCCTCAAGGTCAAGTCAGGAAGTCGGTTTGAGGGGGAGGTCCCTGCTGCGGAGAGAAACCTACCCCCAGCTAGTTGCTCTGAGAAGCGGATGACCTGGACATGCAAGGTGTGCATCACACACACCTGCAAAACAGGCCATGGCCATCACTGTCATGACAGTCAAACCCTCCCAAACATCAACATGACATGGCAAGCAATACCCATACACCGACCCAGTAACGATAAGGTACACATTTCCATGTCCTAAATGTACAGTGGCATCGGACAATGATGCCTGACCCGGAATCCGATGAAATGACAGACCAACAAAATGTCCCACCAAAAATAAGTCGATTCCTAATGCATTACAACTGTCGTAGACGTAACATCACAATGAATGCCTGGCTATATGCACATGATGCATTGCAAAATGAACACTGCAGCTCATGTGTGCAATGTCCTACTCCTGCATCACACTGCTCAGCGCACAGCACAGTGAACAGCCATTGCGTGTGATGCACACCCTGAGCATCACATCTAAGTGACAGACTACATCAAACATCAAATTAGGCATGTACTCGAACCATAATCGGTCACAGAACATGTGCTGGCGGGACACAGTGGCCACCAGAAGGCAAACAGTGTACACGTGGATATGCAAGGGTGGGAGTACATGGAGTGCATCCGAGTGCAAGTGTGTGGTTCTGCAAGGACATGCACTCCACATATGCATGTGCACTCAAGTGACCATCAGTGTTCCCTACACATCACATGTGAACATCCACCATGTGTACACCCCAGCATGTCAAACCACTACTATCCCCTCGCACCTGAAAGGAAAACACAACACATGAACAGGCATTGATCAGCAGAACACAACATGTACATAGGACAACAACATTACAATGTCAGAGTTCCCATCACACTGCAGGGCAACGCAACTATCAACAACAACCCCCCCCCCCCTCGCAAATGACCATGACCCACTGAACAACTGCACCTGGGTCATGGAGCCTCCAACCCTCATTCCCACCTGGCCACAGGATCACCTTTACCCTTCGTGTCCATCTCCCACCTTGTGTGTAAAGAGATGCCTGAACCCTCAGAATCCACACTCATTTCCAAAATCACATAATCCAAGGCATGAAAAGGAACCCAAACACCCTCCAGTAGATGACTTGACATAGCAGTACGTCTCAAAGGCCAAGTACTACCACAATGATGCAACAACCAAGGTAGCACAGCAAAACAATGTCACGACTGGATGTGAGACATGTGTGGTACATGACATAGGATGATGCACCATGAATGGATGTGTACTGTCACAGATCCCCTGTACAGGCGCTGGAGTCTCATGAAACAACCACCCACACCATGTCCCGGGTGCCTGCAAGGTCAAACTCACACAGGCCCCTGAGATCCTGGTGGGGAAAGAGGTTCAGGGATATGCAGTCTGGACAGGTGTAGACACACTGGATGACTGGAATGCGTGGCAGGTGAGGGGAACAGGAATGACACATGAAACCAGGGAATGCACGAAAATGTACAACCTGCATGAACACATGCACAATACAAACAAACTTGGACATCATTGTCATGGCCTTCTGTAGTCCAGGCTCAGGAGTGGTACGAACCAACCACCCCCTCTAGGGTTTTGGCGCCTGCAAGTTCGGGGCTTACACAGGCATCTGCAACCCCAGTGGGGAAAGAGGGTCAGGGAACATTGCTTGGATAGGCATGGGAAGCAGGAACACCGGGTAGAGGGTACAGGTTTCGAAATTGCATAGGATCAAGGGTGATTAGGGTAAAAAACATACCAAATAGGACCACACATACATCCATGCATCAGTACACTCCCCAGCAAGCCTATGCAGGGCAGTTTGTAAGAAAATACAACAAGACACTTAGCTCTGGTTTTGAGTGCTGGCCTCCTGCCTGCGCACTCTCAGGTCCGGTTACAGGAGCACTGCAATGCTGCAAAGAGAGACACAGTCAGCAACCAGTACATGCCAATTGCACAAAAACACAACACAAAACATGCCCCATAACAACATACACCTCTACAAACAGAAAATCTGTGCTCCATGCTTCGTACCCATATATAATATCAACCCTGTGACGGGTCATTCACAGTCAATGCAGTAAGTCAGCCGCTGGTGGGTGCGTGGCAAATGGAACACCAATGTGTCACAATTCACACAACATGCAATGTTCCCTGGGTAAGCAGACAGACCCATATGGCAAGCCATGACTACAGATCAAGTTGCGTACCACCATGACCAAAAGAAAGTTGCCAGTGCATTTATCATGAAGTACGTGGAATAGACATGCACTGCACCCGAGTATGTCCCTTGCTGTATGTCCCTGTGAGCTGCCCCTTTCCATGTCTTGGAAGGCTACATGGTTGATACAAGTGCCTCAATGAACCTTGGTGTACCGCAGGGTATGTGCCACTGCCCCCGCATGTGTCCCAGACAACCCTACTATCAACAGCCATCAGTCCACAAACACATCTGAGCTGCATTCTGTGCTTCAACACCAATATTTGTCTAAGCTCACCCTCAGTGCTGTGACTAAGCCTGCACGTGCAACTCGCCTGGTGCAAGCTTTGCTGTCTCGTGGCCCCCCTGTGATGCTCACCTTGCCTGGAGTTGCTTGGAACATGTCAGCAGTTCTAGGATGTGGGTCTGCAATCACTGTGGCTCTGCTTGTGCACACATGTGCATGTGGGCACCAACAAACGGGTCAGGAATTAGGTCGTCCAATGGGCCATGTCTGCTGGCAAAGGTGCTCTGATGCCTCATCCCCCTGCAGAAAGTGCATGAAACACATGATTAATGCATCAAAGTGATCTGTGTGTGTCTCATCAGGCATCTCATTACTTGACCATGTCAGAGAGTCACATCACAAATCACACCATCAGTCCGTCTTTCACCTCCAAAGTGTGGAACACTATCTACAGCATGATTTGCAACAAGCACGTGTACAGGAAAGATATGAAACATAATACACAATGCATAGCAATCAATGTCCACATTAATCATGACACGCCCCATCTAGCAAAAGCTGAAGAGTGGACAATTACACCTAAATCATCCCCACTAGGGGTGTCAACACAAGTCAAAAAGCACCAGACATGCCACAGATATGACAGTCCAAAGCCCTTGTGTAAAATTCTGTTACACCGAACCATCCTTGCGAGCCCATGGATAAGGGAGGCAGGAGTGGCATATGTGAGTCAAGGAACCCAAGCAGCAAACACATACACAAGACAACCATGAAGGGCCCAGCTGGAACAGACAGTGGATGCCTTCAAAAACCACAAGGCACCGCACTGTCACATGTAAGCACAATAGACTACAAATTTTAAACTAACTCAACTATTAACTAATTACACTAACTAAGGAAAACCTACATTACCTATTTAAACTAACTATCAAACAGAAACTTAACTAACTAAACTAAAAGAAAAATCAAAAATGGCCACATACGACCCGGGGGGGAGGGGAGGCACCCAGGAGGGGGGAGGTACAGGGTGCTGCTCAACATCCACATGCGATGATGCTGAGCCAAAAAAAAATACCTCCATGGGCTCAACGCCTTCACAGCACGACCTATGTGGGAGATAGATGGTCGTCCGAGTCTGGCTCATCCTGGAAAGGAGGACGTGGCACAGTAGCCTGGCCACGCCTAGCCGCAGCTTGCCCCTCGTCGGCAGCAAGTCTGCCGGACAGGTGAGCCTGGTTCTGTGTGGCGATGTTACATAGGTCTGCATGCAGGACCTCACGTGATACACGTGCTTCCTCTTGCAAGGTAGCACGTGTAACACGGAGTTCCTCCTGCAAGGCCTGGCTGGACAACCGCTGCACCTCCCGGCAAGCCTGTAGCTCAGCCGAGATGGTGCGCTCAAGCTGTGCAAACCTCTCCTCTGCCCGCTGCCTCTGGGACATCATAAGGACACCCAGAGTGGATCTGAGGGAGGCATACTCCTCCCTCAGGGCATCCATGTGCGCCTCTGCGTGAGCAGCAATTGCTTGACGCAGAGACGACATTTCAGCCTGGCGTGCCCTGTCTGAGGCCGCCATGCCCAGCCTGAGTGAGCGGGCCGTGGACCGTGCCGCCTGCTGCTGGAGTAGCACCTGCCGAGCAGGGGGGAGCACAGATCGGGCCACACGCTCCATGCTGTCAGCGATGTTCTCCATTGCTGCCCCCTGCCGTTCTGAATTGGCAGTCATGTCTTGCTCCCACTCAGTATACAGCGGTTGCGCGCGGCGACCGCGTTGCCGGGCTTGACCCCTGCGGGACCCAAGGACCGGGGGTCCTCGCTGTGTTGGCACCGCCTGCGGCTGCACGACTACATGCCCCCGTCGACGTGATGTCCCAGGCACATCAGTGACTGGTGTGGAGGGTGACCCTGCGTCCCGATCCACCACGGGCGGAGGAACCAAGACTGTCTGATCCCTCAGTGCAGGGGTCGCAGACAGAGGAGTGTCCACATCAGAATCACTCACCCCTGACACATGGACTTGATGGTCATCCAACTCAACATGGACGTCAGAGTCGTCATCAAGGCTGGACTCATAGACAGCCAGAGACAGGATGGACTGCAGCACTTGGGGGTTTTCGTGGCCTACCACCCCACGACCCCCACTAGTGCCGGGTTGATGTGGTCTTACCAACCCTGTGTCTGGCATGACAACACCATCCTCTGCATCCATTGCGTCATCACCTGAAAAATAGAGAGGAAAGGGTCAGTACACATGTCAGAAGCACACAACACACACACACACCGACAGCAAAGGCATCTGGCAGACATGTGACACACAACATATGACCTTGCATGCATGCTGGGTCTACTTGGAATAGCTTCTGTGATCAGACCTGTTGAAAGGTGGCAGTTTGCATGGAAGTGGGTCTATGCAGTGCAGAAAATGTGTACGCCACTCACTACCTACATGTACAAGCACTCCATGGTGTGTGCCAGGAAATGTGAAGGCAGTGCAATGTCAAAATCAGACATCACGTGCATTGTGTATTCAATGTGTACCATGTCTAGAAGGCAAGCACCCCTCCACCCCAGTACCAAAGCAGGGATGCCTAGCATGGTATCAAAAGGCTGACCATACACCTGTGTATTGACAAGCAGTGTTGACTGGCATCAACAGCTTAATGTGATTTCAATTACAACACTGCAAATGATGCTGGGACAGTGGGCAGGACACATGATGGAAGATCCGGAGGCCGGCCACGTGTGTAGAAGACACGACAGGAGTTGGACAGAGTCATTGGCCATTGAACAGGCTGAGGCCTGTGAGCCACACAGATTGTCAGAGCCTAAACATGTGTGCAACGCAGGACTGAGCCACAGTTGACATGGGGAGGCCGATAATATGGCAGGCAATGTATGTAACCAAGGACTCATATTACAGTGATCATCCAGTCAAGGACACATAGGGGCATGTGTGCAATGCACATGGAGCATGAATGGGCACTCATGTCCCTGCGGGACATCTGACCCATGCACAGTACAAGTGGGATGCCCTGCATCGAGTACTAAGGCTGTACCACACGGCATATGTCTGGCAGTTTCTAAGCTGGAAGTTAGCATCTACACAGGACACATGAACATGAAACTACACATTGGCAAGAATGTAGCAGACCAGTGCAAAGGTGGAACTGGGGTGCAGAGTGGCGGAGGAGGGGCAAGGGAGCATGGCCACATGGAGTCCCGCATGCAGGCAGAGGAGACATGCATGACGGTGGCATTGCATTACTTACACATCAGAACCATGTACAGGTCACATGTAGCAGCAATCATGCACAACACATCCCACATGTGAAACACACACGTCCTCAACAACTACGCATCAACACTCACTGGACTGGGCATCAAAGTCCAGCATCTCTCCCACACCTTCGACCAATTCTGGTGGTATGAACTCCGCAACGAGAGCCTCATGCGGAGTGAGTTCTTCCTCCTCTGGTGCAGGCCCACCGCCAGTCACCAGAGTCAAGTTGTAATTTGAGGCACGCTTGGCCTTAGTGCTGCGCTTGATGTCATTCCAGCGCTTTTTGCACTCCTGCGCCGTGCGCACCTCATGGCCGAATGAACTGACATGTTCCGCCACATGCTTCCAGTGGGTGTCACGTTGGGCAGCCGTAGTCTGACTATTGGCACCCACTAGCATGTCACGGCTGTGTCCCCGCACGTAGTCCACGAGGAAGTCCAGTTCCTGCTTACAGAAAGGCTTCTTCCTCGACGTGCAGGAGGTCGTGGCTGTGTGTGGGGTCCCAGCCTGTGCTGCAGATGCAACCTTCCTCCTCTTGGACTGTGGCGCAGACCCTGGCTGGCTAATGCCGCCCTGACCAGTATGGCCAGTGGGTTGGGTGGATTGAGCCGAGGGAGTGGCAGGTGGAGGGATGACCAAAGGCCTGACTTGTGTCAGTGGCAGCTGGGTGCCCACTAATGGACCCTGCGCAGCAACATCAGCTGTGGCAGGGTCATTGACCGCAACGGTCCTGGTTGGCAGACTCACAACCGGGGTGCTGTTGGGTGCATCTGCCCCTGCACTTGCCAACACCCGGCTGTTCGGGGCAGCAGATGACATGACTGCCCCAGGGACACGTGTCTTGGTCTGAGCAGCCCGGCCTGCCCCAATGGTTTCCCCCCTGGCCTGTTGGAGATCTACCAGCCTGCGCTGGCAGACCCTGAGCCTGGGTGGCGGTGTCCACAACTGCACCTGCAGCTACCGCTACCCTTGGGCCCGTGGCAGTCGATGGAACGGACTGCCGGGTCATACGGGTGCCAGTGCCAGATGCAGGAGCTGCATCCCCCTGAACCACAGGGGGTGGTGGCATGGCTGCACCGACACATGGCACAACATTGTGCTCAAGTGGCGCACCCCTGCCTCTTCCCCCTCTGTGGCTGCCCTGGACACCCTGGAGTCCCCCTACTCCCTGGTCACCACGGCCACGTCCCCGACCACGCCCGCCACGAGGAGGACGCCCAGCTGAGGCGCCCCTCACCTTTGGTAGCCTCCCTACCATGGCACAGATGTTATAGTGCTGGCACAGATGGAGTGGTGCCAATGGGAGGTGTACAGCACAATTGACCTGGGCAATTGGGGTGAAGGGGGTGGGAAGCAAGATGTTAACAGCCCCCCTGCACCTGCAAGGCTGTATGTGACCCCGGTGATGTGTTGACGGGTCACGCAACGCTCAGGCACCCCAAAACTGCAGTAAAACCGTGCACGCAACCCTGCAGCCTACGTGCGTGGATTAAACCTCCCGCAGTACGCGGTGGCACCCAGTAACACGTATAACGCGTACGCGTGGGACACGCAGGCTACGATGACATCGAAAATGGGTGCGATACACAGGGGCACCCGCAGTGGGAAAAGGAGCGTTTGCGACTCACCGTCTGACTAGCGCGATGCAGAAAAACACGCGTAGCCAATACCCCCGCCAAAAGAAGAGATACGTCCTTGAGAGCTGTGAAGTAGATGGCGCGCGAAACAACTGGAAGCAGCAACACACGTCGGTCTCCACGAAAGGCACGTACAGCGAACTGCTGGGCCCGCTCACCTTTAACCCGTGCTGAGGGAAAACGCACGCGCGCGTCAAGTCACATGCGGACGTGCACTTTTTCACGTTTGATTACGCGCATTACACGCGGACGTGCAGTTTTTCACGCGCGCACGCTTATGCATGGGCCCTTTCCTCCTATTACACGCGGACGTGCAGTTTTTCACGCGCGCTTACGCGCATTACACGCAGCGTGCAGATTTTTCACGTGCCTAATCACTCCGTATGAAGCTGGCCACGCGAAAACGCACGGAAGACCACGCTCCTGCCCAGAAGGACACTTCACTGGCCCCCAGTGCCCCAAGCAGCCTCCCACATGCCATCTGCTGCTGCTGCCTGCCTGCCTGCTGCCACCGTGCCCTGCCATTTGGTGCCTGCACATCAGCCATCTGCAGGGGTCCAGTTGCTGTGTCCACCCCTGCTGGTACAGAAGAGTCCCGACTCAAATGACATCGCTCCACAGCCCAGCCCCAGGACCCAGTTGGTCACCCAGTCCTGCCCCTGGGGTTGCCATGTGGAGCACATCCACATCTGACACCAGTTGCAACCCCCGGCCAGAGGGGCAGAGGGGCACCAGCTTCACTGCCACCGAAGTTGGTGTCCTGGTGGAGCAAGTCCTGGGGCAGTATGATGCCCTCTTCGGATCGTCCCGCGCCAAGAGGGAAGGACGGGAGAGGACGCGGAGGGGGTGGCAACCCGCACCATCCAGAAGGTCAAGAAGCGCTGGGAGGACTTGAGGTCAAGGACCCTCATGAAGGCCCGGCGCCTTGTGGAGGGGGGCCGGGGCCGCATGAGTTCCATCCAGTTGAGGGTCCTGGAACGCATACACCCAGCGCTCCACGCCCAGGTCCTTGAGAGGGAGACCCGTCTGGAGTTGAGCGGTAAGTGGCCAAGCATTGCTGTGTGAGACAGGGCATGTTGCAGTGTGCTGGTTGTCTGATACCTGCCTGTATGTGTGACATAGGCCATGTACGCATGTATGTGTGCAGGGACATCATGGTAATGCATGTGCGACCTGTAATGTGTGAACCGCATGGTTGTTGCATGTGTTTGAATGTGACATGGGGAGCCCTGTGCAGATTGCACACATGACAGCATGGAAGTCTCTGTTCCTGGACATGGGTGGGGGCCTGGTGGAGGCTGCCCCTGGTGGCTGGGGGGTGGGGGTGGTGGGAGACATGTGTGGGTGCCAGGTGGAGGGTGCCCCTGGATGCTAGGGGGTGGGGGTGCAGGGGGACATATGTGTGGGGGCCTGGTGGAGGCTGCCCCTGGTGGCTGGGGGGTGGGGGTGGTGGGAGACATGTGTGGGGGCCTGGTGGAGGCTGCCCCTGGTGGCTGGGGGGTGGTGGTGCTGGGAGACATGGGTGGGGGCCTGGTGGAGGATGCCCCTGGTGGCTGGGGGGTGGTGGTGCTGGGAGACATGGGTGGGGGCCTGGTGGAGGCTGCCCCTGGTGGCTGGGGGGTGGGGGTGCTGGGAGACATGGGTGGGGGCCTGGTGGAGGATGCCCCTGGGGGGTGGTGGTGCTGGGAGACATGGGTGGGGGCCTGGTGGAGGCTGCCCCTGGTGGCTGGGGGGTGGGGGTGCTGGGAGACATGGGTGGGGGCCTGGTGGAGGCTGCCCCTGGTGGCTGGGGGGGTGGGGGTGCTGGGAGACATGAGTCGGACATGGGTGGGGGCCTGGTGGAGGCTGCCCCTGGTGGCTGGGGGGTGGGTGTGCTGGGAGACATGGGTGGGGGCCTGGTGGAGGCTGCCCCTGGTGGCTGGGGGGTGGGGGTGCTGGGAGACATGGGTGGGGGCCTGGTGGAGGCTGCCCCTGGTGGCTGGGGGGGTGGGGGTGCTGGGAGACATGAGTCGGACATGGGTGGGGGCCTGGTGGAGGCTGCCCCTGGTGGCTGGGGGGTGGGTGTGCTGGGAGACATGGGTGGGGGCCTGGTGGAGGGTGCCCCTGGTGGCTGGGGGGGTGGGGGTGGTGGGAGACATGAGTCAGACATGGGTGGGGGCCTGGTGGAGGCTGCCCCTGGTGGCTGGGGGGTGGTGGTGCTGTGAGATGTGTGGGGGCCTGGTGGAGGCTGGCCCTGGTGGCTGGGGGGTGGGGGTGCTGGGAGACATGAGTCGGACATGGGTGGGGGCCTGGTGGAGGCTGCCCCTGGTGGCTGGTGACTGGGGGTGGTGGGAGACATGGGTGGGGGCCTGGTGGAGGCTGCCCCTGCACTGCTGGGGGGTGGGGGTGCAGGGGGACATGAGTGGGGGCCTGCTGGGGGGTGGGGGTGCAAGGGGACATGTGGCTTGGCTGGGGGGCATGCCCATGGTGGATGGGCTGCCTGCGGGACATGACCAGGGGTGCAGGGTAGTCCCCTGTGGTGTGGGCTGCCTGCAGAGGTCGTGGAGGGGGTAGAGGGGAGACCTGGGAGGACCCACACTGGCAATTCACCTCTTCAACTTCCCGCACACCTACGTAATACACTGCCCCACTCGCACAGGCCCAATCGCGTGTAGGATTTCTCGCGCACCCCTGAAATCCACGTACCCAGGCCAATCGCGTGTAGAATTTCTCGCACACCCCTGAAATCCACGTACCCAGCCCAATCGCGTGTAGATTTTCTCGCGCACCCCTGAAATCCACGTACCCAGGCCAATCGCGTGTAGATTTTCTCGCGCACCCCTGAAATCCCCGTACCCAGCCCAATCGCGTGTAGATTTTCTCGCGCACCCCTGAAATCCACGTACCCAGGCCAATCGCGTGTAGAATTTCTCGCGCACCCCTGTAATACACGTACCCAGGCTAATCGCGTGTAGAATTTCTCGCGCACCCCTGAAATCCACGTACCCAGGCCAATCGCGTGTAGATTTTCTCGCGCACCCCTGTAATACACGTACCCAGGCTAATCGCGTGTAGAATTTCTCGCGCACCCCTGAAATCCACGTACCCAGGCCAATCGCGTGTAGGATTTCTCGCGCACCCCTGAAATCCACGTACCCAGGCCAATCGCGTGTAGAATTTCTCGCGCACCCCTGAAATCCACGTACCCAGGCCAATCGCGTGTAGAATTTCTCGCGCACCCCTGTAATACACGTACCCAGGCCAATCGCGTGTAGAATTTCTCGCGCACCCCTGAAATCCACGTACCCAGGCCAATCGCGTGTAGATTTTCTCGCGCACCCCTGTAATACACGTACCCAGGCTAATCGCGTGTAGAATTTCTCGCGCACCCCTGAAATCCACGTACCCAGGCCAATCGCGTGTAGATTTTCTCGCGCACCCCTGAAATCCACGTACCCAGGCCAATCGCGTGTAGATTTTCTCGCGCACCCCTGTAATACACGTACCCAGGCTAATCGCGTGTAGAATTTCTCGCGCACCCCTGAAATCCATGTACCCAGGCCAATCGCGTGTAGATTTTCTCGCGCACCCCTGAAATCCACGTACCCAGGCCAATCGCGTGTAGATTTTCTCGCGCACCCCTGTAATACACGTACCCAGGCTAATCGCGTGTAGAATTTCTCGCGCACCCCTGAAATCCACGTACCCAGGCCAATCGCGTGTAGATTTTCTCGCGCACCCCTGTAATACACGTACCCAGGCCTATCGCGTGTGGGGACACCCGCACACCCCTGAAATACACGCTCCCCGCACTGCGTTTGCTGCTGCCCTTTGCGCTGGATTGGGGATTTTGATGGCTTTTTCCTGCGCAAGGGGCGTTCTTGGGGGCGTAACTGACGCTGCTGCAGGGTCGCTGCGCCACTCTGCGCCACGGCTGGTTGTGGATGTTGGAATCCATGAATACGCTGTGCGCCTGAATGTGTTTCGGCGCACGCAGCTGGCGCAGCCTACCGCACGCGCACACTGTGCGCCAGCCGCGTGCGCCACTTGTGCGCCGAATTCTATGAATTACCCCCTTAGTCCAACTGCCTGAAATGTAGGGTCAAACCAAACTGGTTGCCACTTTAATAAAACTGTTAAAATTATTTTGTTGTGACGTTTTCTTAATTCAATTTGAACTATTATGTACATCTTCTGTTTAAACAAACTAGATTCTGATACATTTTTGTATGGAATGCTATAGTTAAGGTTATGTTTAAGTTTACATGGGGAAAAATGCAAACAAAAAATCCTCTAACCTTTGTTCTCTTCCATGAAAGTTCACCAATGTGGCATGCAACTTCACTGACTACATCAGAACACTCCTTCCAAAATTGAGTTACATTAATGTTTTCATAATTGCTATGTTTTATTTCATCAGCATAGGCTTTTCCATGGAGGTGGAAACATGCACTTTCTACCACACTTCCAAAATTGCCTGTATTTTTGAGATTTCTGACACATGCCGAAGGCAGTACATGCTTCCGAAAAGTTTGCAATTGGATCTGCCAAAAACAAAAGATCCACTTTTTAAGGTGAAAACTAAATCTATTTTTCAATACATACCCAGTAGTCTTGGAGGGACGCACCCAGTCTGTATGAAAAATATTCTGCCGCAAAATGCACAAACACCGGCTTGCACACACGCATGTCTGCCTCCCCCTATTCAGTCATATGTGGTATGGTTAGAGGGACAAAATGAAATCAGAAATGTATACTGCAAGATGATTTGACACATGGACATGTGCCAAGGCCGCTGAATATGATCAGTAGAGTTAAAGTGATAGAAATAAATGAAAAGCATTCTGTAGGATGGAAAATATTCTGCAAAATACACAATATCCATAGCTCAGAACAAACCCATCTGTTCAGTCGTACAGAGAAAGGCAGTCTGTCACTAAAAATAAAAACAAAATAAACTATGAAATGTAAAAATATTCTGCAAAACGCACATGATGGGCTGATGTACATGTGCTGTAGGGTCAGAGGGACAAAACGTTAGACTACAGCGAAGTGAAAGTCTTGCAATGATCTGCTCGATTAGGTCACAAAACATTCACAAATTAAAAGCAGTCCACGAAATCCACAAGATCAGCCACGCCAAAAATGCAGTTAGGTTGCAGTACATGCACACTAGTTCTGGAGGGACGAAGCGAAAATAAAGTGCACCGCAAAATGATGACAAATATTCCTTACACCACATTGAACAAAAATCTATCTGCATAACTTAATCGTGTCGTACATCTGGGCCATTAATGAGCATTGATAAGTGAGGAACAGGTAATGAATATTGTACATTTTTCTTATGCTGGAATAGCTGTGGTAATTACCACTTTTTTTACAAATCCTATTTTGGGGAAAATTCTATGACCATATTCTATTATCTTTATCCAAGAAAATTGGTTGATGGAAGCACTTTTGTGGTAGTTGAGTATATGACAGTTTTGTTTGGCTGAGAAAGGTCCCAGGGGAAGGCCCTCCAGATGCTTTTTTGGGTAAAAATTACAGCACTAATCTGAATGATCTCCTTATCTGATATGTCCAAATCTCGCCTTAGTGGGACAGTTTAGGCCACATATGTGGCAAATATAGATCTAACTGCAGCCTTTCACATGGTTAATAGAAATCTTCTATGGAGGAAGCTGTCCAGTTGGAATATCCCTGCGGTTTAGGATTTATAGTCTTCTTGCATGAGAACGCAAATATAAGGGTCAGTTTGAGCTATAATGGTGAATCAACGAGAACAATTCCAACATTCTCCGTAGTTAGACAGGGATGCATATCTGCTCCCTCTCTTTTTCATTTATACGTGTCGGATGTGGGAGAGTCACTGGAGAAGTGTATTCGCTTCGCCCAAGTTGAATAAGGATCTAAAGGCTCTCCTACGAGGACAACTTTTTACTGTTCGATCTGAACCTGCCTGTTGTCCAAAAATGTATTTATGCTTTTGGGATAAATGCACAGTAACAGTCTGATTAATTCACGTAAGACAATGGTGATAAGATTTACGAGGAAAAGAAATGGCAGATTGGTCTCCTGTTGTAGTTGTATTTGGAGACTGTTGACTCTTATCTATTTAGGTTTTCATGTATCTGCAAAGCCTACCGAGGCTCCCATAAGGGAGTATCTTCTGCAGAAATCCAGGTGTTTGGTAAATCAGATTAAAAAGGTGGACAGGAAATCTAGTACATTTTCAATTATACCGGCCTTAATGTTTTACCGAGGCAAAATTATCCCGAAATTACTCGCGGCATAGAAATTTAGGATTAGTCCATTTTGAATTTGTTGCCAGGACTTGAGGCTTTAATCTAGAGGAAGATGTTGAATGCTCCAAATTACCAAGGATTGCATTTTGGTATGAATCGAGTATCCAAACTCTCAGATCAAGGGGGATTTGGAACTTCTTGAATTTATATCATAAAGTTTTAATTGCTGAAGAAGATACTCTGTATGGGGATGTCTTGAAGGCGATGAATGCTTTTAATGACAGGGGTTTTCATCTAATGCACTTTTTGCGCTTGACAAAGTATGTGAGTATTTTATAAGAGTTTGGGTCCAATCAGGAGGAGTTGAAATTAGACAGGATTGTGCGAAGAAACAATTAGGATCATGGGATTGGATTAACACCTTTGGAAAAATGCATGGCTACCCATCTTTGACATTTGGTGACTGAGCACACGAAACTGTTATTTTAACAGCTTTTCTATCTATTAATCCAAGTCGTCTGGCTAGAAAATTGAGGTTTTGTTGGAACCTAAATCTTGCAAACGGAATTCTTTCTAGGTTTAAGAAAGTTGGAATAAATGATACTCCATGTAGACCTTGTGCTGCTGAGAATGAGGTGGAGACAAACATCTAGTGGTAGAGTGCCCTTCTTTTCAATTCTCCCGACAAATATTTTTGACACCTTTTGCTCTTGGGATGTTGATCAAAAACTATTTCTTGAAAAGGTGCCTTGGTGGTCGGCGTCCCCTCTGACCTGATGGCAGTATTAGTTGTTTTTTTTAAGGACTATTGAATTGTGGTGAGATGAATTATCAATTTGAAATTGGATAAGGATTACCATTTTAGCTATTTCTCTTGCATTATTTTAGAATGTTTGCTTTAGTATTGATTTGAGAATTTTTTTGCATTTTAGGGGACCTTTGTAATGAAATGTGTAATTCATTTTTGTCTTATATTGGAAATGATTTTCTTATATATTTGTGTGTAATTAAATTGTTAAAGGTTGCTGATCAACAACATTGTTTTTTTTTTTTAACAATACTCTTTAAGAAATATAAAAATGCAACTAAGCATTTTATTTTTCAGAAAGGTTAAGGGTACCTACTACCATTACAAATTAGTCTGGTGTTGGGAATGGCAAGGTTTAGCTTCAGCCCACCAGTTAACACTAAACCTAAAATATAAACAAGTGTTGGAACCTTGACTCACTCTTCCAAATAAAAGCTCTCAAAACAAATCCAAAAATAAGTATATCCTTAAAACATAAACATTATCCCAACAAAATGAGATCCATACCATCATGCATCGATTGATTAACCTACTCGTCTTCAAACAATAGTCCTAGCATACAAGTTATTTAAAATTAAATAGAAACATACTTAAGTGTGTACCCAAAAGCTCTCAGAAACACTTACTAGTGTCTTCGTATACATTTCTCACCAAAATAACCTGGTAAATACAAACATGCGCACATAACACACAGTATACAAATGGACAGTAATTCAAACACCACTGTGTATATTTGGTCCCCCAATGTACCGTCATCAGTGAGAACTGTCATTGCTAAATCATGATTTGTAGTTTGCTGACCGCAAAGAAATTCACTACCTCATTCTTTGTAATATTTTGCATACCAGCTACGCACCCTAGCAATCATTGGCACCTATAAAAACAGGTGTGTGTGTCTAGAGTGTGGGTTTCTGCCCTTACCTACTGGATATATCAAACTACATTTTTTTATTTTTTATTTTTTTTTTTTTTTTATTAGATAGCTCATATGAGCACACGTGTGTATGCCCCCGCTGCAAGACCTCACATGTTTTCTTGGGCAAAACAAAAAAGTCAACATTTGGGTACGAAGACTGGTAGAATGCTCCTGCCTTTTTTGCTTCCAAGTCTGAGGACTTAAGACGACATGGCAGCTGGTTGTAATAATCCACAGCTAGTAAAGGGGAGTGAAGGGAGTCCGGAAGACATTTGAGAACAATCCTAAATACCTTCAGAATGTTTAAGAATAATACTAAAGAATATACTCTTCAAGCGAAGTATTTTAATGACTGCACACTATCGAAGTCTTTGACTTCTGGCCCCATTTTTGTTTTTCAGCATCAACCTCAAAAAAGGGACTTTGATGAAGCAGTGAAGACTAGTATGGCTCTGCACAAAAGATTCATGCTTATGGAATAACCAACCCAGAAGATTAGGGCAACACCCCTGCTGAGTACTTTATCTTTCTGAATCGCTAGCCTAATTTCCCAAAACGCCTGGCTGTGAACGCCTTTACCCTGACCCTCTCAAGAAATGCATATAGGTAGAGGTTCCTTTAATTTATGATTCTGTACGCTCCTGCATTCTTTTTCTTTCCCCCTCTTCTAGAAGTCTGTTTTTCTCCCTGTGAATGTCACAGTATGGCTGCCAGTCTCTTCCTGTACCTTTCTCTCACTGGCTCTGGCGTGTCTTCATGCTGGCTTTCTTGCGGTCTGAGTTAGGCTCTCCGTTGGTCTTGTTTGTCTGTGTTATCTAATCTTCATTTTAGATCGGTTTGAATCTCCCACTGAATGTGTATTTTCAGACTACGTTTGCACCAGTGCTCAAAGTGTACATAAATTAATAGAACTATGTTCAGTACTGGCCTGCCCCCGCTCCCTAAAACCCCACTGCCATGCCCCATCCCAGGCACAAAGCCCCCGAACAAACACCTGCTGTTAAGGGAATCTTCAATGCAGTGAAGGGCAAGTTTCAACTTCTTCCTACACCTTTTATTTTAAAAAGAAATCATTCCGAAAGTTTGTTTTTAAAATAACAGTATAGGAAAACTAAAACGTACAAAAATCAGAGCACCATGCTCAACAGCTTGCACCCACTTTGACCACAGGCTTGCACTAATTGCACTTCAGGCCCAAACACAATTGCACGTGATCTCAACAAATCAAGAGCCATGAGTCAGTCCTGTATAGTAAATACATATGTAGAAGTCCCAAAAATGTTTTCACTGTCTATTTATTTGTTTGTTTGTTTGTTTGTGTTTTTTTTTTTTTTTTTTGATGAAAGGGTTTCAGATTTTGATGAGATTATATACTTTGAAAAACAACTTGGTTTGAGAACCTGTGCTTGCAGGTTTGACCATTAAGCCAAGTCGGAACAGGGGCATGTTGCTACTGAGTAAGCTTTTTTATGACAGTCTGGTTGTAAGTGGGCTGATGCTTTGCATTTCCCCATCAAGAGACACCTGTTTTGCAAATGGAAATTGTATGGAGCTACACTCCTCTCCCTCCCTTTAATTCCTGGGAACACTGTCTTGACTGGTCATAGTGGCCTATTTCATGCCTTAGTGAATCGGGGTTAGTTTGCACAGGCTGCAATTTACATCTGCAAAATAACACTTTTGAGACTCGGGTACATAACATTTTGATTCAGAAGTGTGGGGTTGGAGTATCAAAGTTCAATACAGTCAGTCCTTTTTGATGACTTGTCGAGAACCATAAAAGACAAAATGCACTCTCACACATTAATGTGATGGAAATTATGAAAATGTCATGTATCATAGTCCTTTGCATACAGCAAATAGTATTTTTGATGAATGTTACAAAACATCTTCCACCTCTGATCCTCTCACCAGAACCGTGTTCAGTCAAGGTGGGTTGATGGATGTGTGAGGCCCAAGAAGTACCCAAGGTACAGCATGGGTCCCCACAGTGCTGGGAGTTGAGGGGCTCTAACGACCACAGCATCACATTAGGTCTCTTTTCTCCAGCATGGGGTCTGGCATGGATTCACATGCTCATGAATATTCCCCGTCAGGCTGGGAATCCTCGGTAAAGGGATTAAAAAGTTTAACTTTCACTATAAAACTGTATTTGTCCTCTAAACCAATCACTGTCCAATGATGGTCCTCTACCTAAGCTCCACCCCTGGTGGCCATCTTCACATTTTTACCACACGCTTCAGTGTTGGGAGTACTCTTAGAGTTCTCTGAGCTTTTCCCTTAATATTTCGGATAAATCATTCGGCCAAAGGTCAATTACCGGCAGCGAGGACCTGTTGTCGGTGGACTAAAACGTCTTTGTGGAGGATCGACACCACAAATGTCTTTACTGCCTACATCCATGACCATGATGAGGAGGGATGCGAGGTGTGCTGTGGGTTTTTGAAAAGGACCAGGAAGGGCTGCTACTGCAGACTGGCAGCATAGTTAAAATCAGGTAAGGCCTCTGGGCATGATCTGGCTTCCCCCCAGGGACAGCTGGTGCCACGATCAAACTCCCTCAGATAAGAGGTTGGGGTCCATTGGGGACACCCAGTTTGCAGGGTTCCAAAAGAAGGCAGGGCCACAGATCCCCCTGGGTTTGCCGCTGTTGCGGGTCCCGGCTCAGGAAGGACGAGGTCTCAATCGCCAACCACATCCACGGTGAGCCTACCAGCAAGGGTCATGCACTTGAAGAGAAAGTCCTTGACCCCTTTTAAACTCTGCGTACCATTGACGAATAAGGCGTTGTAGGAAAAATTCAAGGTGTGCCCTTCTCTACCTCCATTGCCACCTCAACCAGCCAAGACAACAGATCATCAACGGCCACCTCGAAGACTACTGCTGTTGCCACATCGATGGCCCCATCGACAACTCCTACTACTTTGAAGGGAGGGCAGAACCCGAAGGTGGTAGCCAGTCACAGCAGCAGCTACTCTACAAGTGTCCTGGCCGGCACATTGGAAAGTTACTTCCACAGTTACAGCAAAGCCCCCCAGAAAGGGGAAAGAAGCCTCTTCCCTCCTGCCCCCCAGAAGAGTCGGGAAGGAGAAGGGCCCCCGATTGCCCCTAGTAGGGGTACGGAACTGAGAGCTGAGCCAAGTGTGCCGGGACACATTCTAATAGCTCTGAGGGTGGGACCCTTGTTAGGTGGCTCACCTCGGGTTGAACCCATACATCTAAAGTTCTATGAGAGGCATACCAGCCTGGAAACTCCACCTCCCATTCCTGCTACACCTCAACCCAGGGACGTTTCATTGCACATTCTGACCACTCTGCACATGCTGGTAACAGTCAGCAGAAGCTGCCTCCTATACCGGGCCCTGCTCCGTTTGAAATTCCTTCAAGACCGCACAAACACAAGTCAAAGGACCCTGCTGGTCCTTGGCGCAAGCCAACGTCGCCATTGCCTCCACCTCGGGACTTGACCCCAACGGTGGATCCTGCCACACACGGGCACGGATACAGCAAAGGACACAGTCGAGGCCGATGGCTTTGTGCCAGTGGACAGAGAGCCAGCAGGTGTGGATGACCTGCACAGGGCCTCTGTCTGAGGTTGGCTCCTTCAATTTAATAATGTTCAGGGCCTCCAACCTTTAAACTAGTGCCGGAGGAGCCAAAAAAGGAAGGGTTCCTTTCAGCGCGAGTCCAGGAGGAGGACCATCATCTCTGTTCCTTTGCTGGACAATCTCTGGGAGGAAGGCCTAGCAGTGTTTTAGAACTCCAGCCCAAGTGGGACCGACTGAGGTCCCAGCCTTCACCGGACTGTGGTCTCATCCACTACCAGGAAACACTCTGCAAATCTATATCTATCTGTCTGTCTTCTCTCTATCTCAGCACCATTAAAGCTCCTAATGCACTGGCAGTTTTGTCACACAGCTTTGGTATAAGCTGGGCCCGATTCTTGACTTCCTACTTAACAAGAAGGCAGAAGCTCTTATGCTGTTCCAGGAGGAGGGAGGTGGCTTTGGACTACGCTATAATAGTGGTGGTGGACATCACTGACAGCGGATTCCATCAGATGGAAAACTGAGTGTCTCTTTGTTGGCAGGGATGGCTGAAAGTCACCAACTTCAGGCCAGACATTCAATCTAAGGTATTCGACATGACATTCGACGAGGAGAACCTGTTTGGCCAGGCCGTCGACGAGTTTCTTCAACTCATCAAGACTGATAAAGCGACAGCATGTTTGTTGGATACGCTGCAGCAACTTCCGTCTTCGTTCTGTAGTTCCTCTGGGGGAAAACCTGGCAGGTCCTTCAAGGGCTAGACCACCCCTTATCTGCAGCCTTCCCATTCCACAGCACAGGAGGCGTAAAGAGGCTGCTCACAGGCATACAGCAGCAGGGAACGGTGCCTGGTGGTGCCTGCAAGTCAGGACCCCGGCACCTAAGCAGTCCTGAACCAGGTGTGTACCATCACCTCTGACAGATGAGTGCTGGATGATCGCGGACAGGGGCACACCTTGGAGTTCCAGTGCATGTGTCCCCAGATCCCCCTGTAGTGTCACGACAACGCAGGGCAGCTGCTGCAGCAGGTCGAAGCCATGTTACAAAAAGGGGTGATAGAACCCATCCCCCAGCACCTCTGGGTTGTACTCTAGGTACTTTCTGCTCTGAAAGCAGACTGGAGGGTGGAGTCTGATCCTGGACCTAGGGTGCCTCAACACATACCAGAAGTCTCAGTTCAGGATTATGTTGCAGCACATGCTCGGCCAACTGGAGGCAGACTTCTTCCACATTCCTCAGAAGCACTGCATGTTCCTGTGGTTCATGGTCTAGGGACAGCACTATCAGTTCAAGGCCCTTCCCTACAGCGACCGCGTCAAAATGGTGGTGGCACATATTTGCCTCAAGGGCATTCATGTTTACCCTTACCTGAACTATTGGCTGATTCGATCCCGCTCCCATGCTCTGGCGAGCCAGCACACGGCAAGGACAGTCATCTGCTGACGAATCTTGGATTCTCCATAAATTATCCGAAGTCCTGCTTGGAGCCATTGCAAGAAGGCTCTGTTTCTGGGGGCACTCAACAAGGTGGCTTCCTAGCCATGCCCTTGGAGGGGAGGATGCTTACCATCCTTGGGACGATACAGCACCTGTCATCAGTGCAGTTGGCTATGGTGCAAGCCATCAATTCACTGTTGGGCATGATTTCTTCCTGTATCAGCTTTGTCTCCCTTTCTACAGACAATCCTCTCCATGAGTTTCTGGATGCAAGATGGTTACAGGTTTTGGGTTCATGGATGGACAAGATACCTCTCAATGAGGACTTCTGACGAGCAATACAGTGGTGGAGCATACACTCTAATCTTAAGCAAGGGGCTCCATTCCAAGACCCTCCTTACCACGGATGCTTCCCTGGAGGGTTGGGGCGTCAAATGGGGCATTTGCACGCCACAGGACAAAGGCTGCCAGAAGAAAAGACACTTCATATCAATGTCCTGGAGCTATAGCAGTCTTCTAGGCCCTTGAGTCTTTGCTGCCATTGAGGGGCAAGGTGGTAAGATCTTCATGGACAACAGGACCACCATATTCTACATCAGGAAGCAGGGTGCGACGTGCTCTCCTGCTTGCTCCCTCCAGTGAGGCCCAGGATTTCCTGGGCCATTTGTCAAGATGTGTTTCTCATCCCCTTTCACCTGGCGGGCACCAAGAACCCATTGCAGACTCGCTCAGCAGGGAACTACCTTCTTTCCACGCGTGGGAGCTTCACCAGGACCAGGTGGATCTCTTATTCCATGAATGGTGTCAACCTCGAAGGGCAGCAAATCCAAAGTGTCAGAGATTCGCCAGCAGATTACCACAGCCACGGAGCATGGGGGATATGTTCTTGTTCCCGTCGGAGGGACTGTTCCTATACGCTTTTCCTCCATTCCCACTCCGAGTGATCAGCGCACTCGGTGTCACTGCAGGATGATACTCGTCGCTCCAGCATGGCTGTGGCAAATCTGGTATCAAGACCTGGAAAGTCCTTCGGCGACTCCGTCCATCAAGTTGCCATGACTTCCTGACCTTCTGTCCAGAGAGGGAGGAGCGATTCTACACCACGACATAGCATCACTGAACGTTGGGGCTTCGCTCCTGCAGCCCTAGAGTTTGGACTTATTCTTTTCCTGCGGAGTGCAAGGACATTCTCGCCAAAGCCACGCCAGGCCAGGCCCTCCAACATTGACTTGCTACGGTCATAAGCGGAAGCGTTTCTCAGTATGGTGCTGGGCTCAGAGGATTACCCTCTGCTCGTCACAGCACTGCAGCTCCTACCATGCATGCTTTCCTTGGTCACGGCTGGACTGGCTCATGCCTCTATCAAGGTGCACCTGGCTGCTATATCCCATTACACCAGGGCACTGGGTAAGCCCTCTGTGGTCGCACACACACTCATCAAGAGTTCCTGAAAGGGCTCTTCAGAACGTTTCCGCCAGTGAAGGCTCCTGCCCCGGCTTGGGAACCTGATTTGGTTTTGACTAGACTTATGGGGGTGCCTTTTTAGCATATGCATCATGCCCCTTAAGTTCCTATCATGGAAGACCGCATTCCTTGTGTCGATCACCTCAGATATGCAGGTTGGAGAGATCCAGGCACTGTCATGCAAACAGCCATACCTATCCTTACATGCTTCAAGGGTGGTACTGCAGACACTACCCACCTTTATCGCAGGTGCCATCTGCATTCTACTTCAACTACCCTTAGTTGTTGTCTATCTTCTTCACTAATCCGTCGTAGCCCTTGGAAAGGGCCTTTCATTCGCTGGACGTTGCTCGTGCCTTGAAGTATTGTGGCACGCACAAAGAGCTTTCAGGAAGCCTTCTCGGCGGTTAATCCATTTTGTCCTGTGAATCACAGAAAGACCTTGTCGAAGGCTTCCATCTCCAAGTGGCTCTCCGGCTGCATCATGCACTGTCATCGGCTGGCTAACAGACCTCTTCCAGACTGTCCGAGAGCCCATTGCACCAGAGCCTTCGCAGCAACAGCATTTCTCTCTCGTGTGTACCTGCACTTCAAAGGCATCTGCAGTGCTTCTACTTGGCGATCCGCACACACCTTCACAAGGTTCTACTGCTTTGACGGGGATTCCTGGGAGGCGACCCGAGTCAGCCAACCGGTGCTACGCAACCTGTTAATTTGAGATGAGTCTGTATTGCTTCTGTTGAGCTTTGCCACCTCCCTTGGTTGTGTATATGTACTGCTGAGTAATCATTCATAATCATGTGAGTCCATGCTAGACCCCATGCTGGAGAAGATTTAAGTTACTTACCTATAAATGTTATTCTCCAGCATGGGTGTGGCATGGATTCACATGTGAACACTCCCTCCTTCCCCTCTGGCTCTTTTTGGTTCATACTGCCACTTAACATGCTTACCAAATCTGAAGATGGCCACCAAGGGTGGAGCTAAGGGAGAGGACTGTCATTGGTTGGGGGCAGTATGACCCATAGGACAGTGATTGGTTTAGAGGAGAAATAGTTTTAAAGTGAAACTGTTTTTTCTTTTACCAAGAATTCCCAGCCTGAGGACAAATATGCATGAGCATGAGAATCCATGCCAGATCCGTGCTGGCCAACAATAATTACAGGTAATTAACTTAAACCTTTATAGTAGGGAGCTTCATGGTGGGTGAAACTGCAGCATTCACTGTTGTAATTTGATGGTTTAATCCGCTGTTGTAATTTCAGTGGGTTAGCTTTGGTCATGACCCAAAGTAGGACACAGGACTGCACGTTATGCTCCTGGTAGGTATGACATCTTCCCAAGCTGTACACCTGCCATTTTTAGCTGTTAAAGCATAGTGTTTAGATGCAAAAACCAAAGTGCACTGTGGTACAGCTCCATTATGCACACCTGTTATCCCATGTTTGGGCCTCACATTTGTAGACCAAGATTCTACGCATTTATTGTTTGTGCATCCATTTTTTTAAATAAATGTATGTTTATATGCATCAGATTGTAGATATTCACATTTTAAGGATAAAGGCACTTTTAGTTCTCAGTTGGCTAAGTTGCGTTGTTTGCAGAATTTCTTTGGAGCAAGACTATACCCAGCTAACACATTTTTCAAAGAGCATCTTGAAAATTAACATTTGCGTATTCTTCATGAGTACTTCTGTTGTCAGTTATGCAATACACCTTAAACCATTCAAACAATGTTTTTCAAAGTTGATCATCCCAAGGTGTCGGACATTGTTTTGAAGTTTTGTATAGATCTCCAAACTTCTTTGAGGTGCTAAATATCATTGGCCTTTTGTTGCAAGCAGTTTGTCTAGCAACGTGTTAATGTTTCATCCAAA
This sequence comes from Ambystoma mexicanum, assembly GCF_040938575.1. Lineage (NCBI taxonomy): Eukaryota > Metazoa > Chordata > Amphibia > Caudata > Ambystomatidae > Ambystoma > Ambystoma mexicanum. The sequence goes on along the minus strand of NC_090939.1, from coordinate 809,057,892 downwards.
TTTCTGTTTCGCTCTTTTATTTGTATTCTTATCTAGCTGTTTCTCTTGTAAAATAAGTTGATCTAATGAAGACTTTTGCTTTTTCCTTGTTCATCAGCTCCGAACTTGGTTGGGCCTTTGATTGGATGCTTCTTTACGTTGGCCTTTTTCATAATTATCGCTTTAATTACCTACAAACTGCTCAAGGTTGACATCGTGCTTTGCTACCGAAGTTCAATTCTTCCGTTAATGAGTAAGAAAGGTAGGTTTTTTAAATATTTGTTCTGTTTGGGGAATATTTAGATTCATTACAAATTAAGGATTCCCCAAATCTGGTGTTGAGCTTTTGATTCTTAGGTCTATTCTTAATTTTAGTATATTTGGCATTGTTTATTTTGTGATGTGCTGCAGTTTGAGTGCTCTAGCCTTCCGATCAGATGGGACTTTTTGGGTTCTAAATGCACATAAAAATAAGATCAGGTAGGATAGTGACTAGAGATCAAATCCCATGTATTCAACATGGTGCTTAGGTCTTTCCTAAACCACAGAATGCTACCAGGGTTATGACGCATTGGGGGTCGTGGGTTTGTCCGTTCAGTGAGCTCAATATACTCCTATCCAGCAATTTACAATGTTTCTTGCGTACAGTGTTTGGCATGGTGCCATACCTTCGTGAACAAGTCATTTTAGTAATCTTAAAAATAAATATATTTTAAAAGTTTACCCTTTAAAATCCCATTTTACACATCCTCTACTGATTCTCAAAACATTCTCGAGGTGAATAGCTACTTTCATTTAGGTGTGTATTTTAAATGTTTTCCCGAATCTTTTTCCAACTGAGTAAACAGCCTAATTTTTTTTTGTTTTGTTCCCTCCATGGTGTGTGTGTATATATATATATATATATATATATATATATATATATATATATATATATATATATATATATATATATATATATATATATACATACATATACACAGACAAAACACTAGAGTCCTGCTTCCTTATCTACATCATACACAAATTTCACTCAAATGCAGACATTAGCAAAATTCACAAAATGCAATTTGTTGTAGTCTATTAACCGTGTTTTTTTTCCGCAGCTGCTTTCACTGTGGCTATTTGAACTGTGGTGCTTTTGTAGAGGCAGTTTTTGGCAATTTTCTTTTTTTTTCTTTTCTTTTTTTTTTTTTTTTTTTTTTTTTACATGTGCTGTGTAGTTGGGCTACGGGATTTGTGGTGGTGGGTGGCAGGGTGAGGTGTTGGGGTGGGCTAGATGTGCTTTGGGGGGGGGGGAACCCCAATTTAAACCAAAAGAAAACATTGTTGAATATGGTGACAGCGAAAATACCATGGTTAAAATGCTATGCGTTGAAAAGAGCCACAGCAACATTTGAAACCATTGTAGTAAAACGAGTGGGCATTTTATATTGAAAAAGGTGCAGACTACCTGGGGTGCGCTGATTACGCCAAGTGTCATGATTCATACTGAAAAGTTAAAACCACCAGCCCAATCTACTGTCCGCATTGCGGCAGATAGGGGACTGATTAATTGTTCAGCTTTACCCTGTCTGGCCATCATTTTTACATCCTAGTGTTCATACTTAACAGCTGGATTATTTATGGAGCCCCTCGCCGCTTGGGAACCAGGTCCAAGCAAATGTAGACTATGCCCTTGCGTATTTCCTGAATGCTCGAACTATGTGTGCATTATCTCTCATTGGGTTTGAACTGACGCCCTTGTTAATACTGCACGAGGACTGAAGATTTCGGAGCTCAATGCTGAATCTACACAGCTGCAAATCCTCATGTACTCCAAATCCTTCGCCATGTTTTTCCGATTCAGCAAAGCTGGAACATAAGGAATACGTGGGAGTACACATTCCATTCGTAGAACAAGTTACTTACCCCTGCTAACCTTCTTTTGACTGGATGTTCCTCCCATGTATTCCTTATTGCCCCTTCCAACCTACCCAGCAGTAAAATTTCCCTTGCGGTTATTCTGTGCTCTCAGGATTAACCGTCGGGCACAAGATAAATCCTTCACTTGTAAAAATGTGACTGAAGCCAACGGGCACTGCACATGCTACATATACCTTCAGTGAGGTCGACATCGAGACGGAGGCCTCCGTGGGACATTGAGTCAACGGGCATCGATGCACCACGCCCCCTGCTGAAAATGTTTTCCAAAGCAGCAAAACTGGATATTGGAAATATCAAACCTATAAGGAATACGTGGGAGGCGCATGCAGTCGAAAGAATGTTACCAGGGGTAAGTAACTTGTTCATCTACCCTGATCACCTCGAAAACCAGGTATTGCAGTATACCACAAGGATCAAGTCTCGCCACTTCATTTCAACATGTACAACACAGACCTGTTAGAACTATGCAAATGACACTCCACTAATCTTAAAGATGACTAATAACACTGACGCAAACCATGTTCTTTGTAATAGCCACGATAACCTGGATGACTAACATAAACCTAAATTTCAATCCAAACAAAATGGAAATCCTGGTCAACCCTCGCATCAACAAGGAACCGCAGACACCTCTTCCCTGGCTGATGGAATTAGAATAAGACTGGAAACCTCAGCAGTGATTACAAATAACTTGTAATTCTCATGGACAATGGACTTGCACAAGTCAACGCACTAGTATATAAAAGCTACTAACACCTACGCTCGGATGCATCCGCCATACCTCACTTTCCCCACACAGGTCCTTTGCCACAGTTTCTGTGATATGGTAAATAGACTACACTGGCACCCTACACAAAGCCAGACCACCTGGCCAAGAAATTACAAGACATCCAGAACACTGCAGCAAGAATTCTACCAAGAATAAACGGGAGCGAGCACACCATCCTGGCCGTAAAAGCCTCCTACTGGAAAAAAATTATCCACTTCAAAACACTCTGCATCGCTCATAGAGCACTGCATTGCCAGTGAGTGCAATTCCTTAAGAAATCACACTCTACCAACCACGAAGAATTTAGATTTAGCAGTGACTTTCTTATTTAACGCAGGCACAATAAAAAAATTATACTAATAGAGGTACCGTTTTCTCCTTCCTCATATCAAGTGTCTAAATCCATCCAAAAAGACATCCAAAAAACTGAAGACCATCTAACTGGCAGAAAGCAGTTATACCCGACTTTTCATTGCACCAGATTAAGATATCTTCAGAGAAGCTAAAGAAGGAAACTGTCTACAGCAGACTACCACAATGTGCTGTGAAGGATTTTCAAAAGATGCCAATTTGTTAACTCAAAAGGTTGGATAAACGCCTCACTATCCCCACCGGGGGACGATTTCCCTGCCTCAAACTAAAGAAAACACTCTGTCCCTCACACTTAAACATACACCAACTTAGCAAGGTAATTTATGGCAGTTTAACAATAACCAAATGTTGACAATGTTAAACGCTTCTGCAGCAGTTCACACAACTCTGGTTTCAATGTTAATTTGTCCGGATGCCTCTGCTTGAATTCACCAAAACACTTTGGTGATTTTTCAACTGCTTCAATAGTGTTAACCACACCACATTACTTCAATGACTTCAACCCTGTACACACATCTGGCAGGCTTATCACGACTAGGTTCTCTGTACTGGTGTACTCTCCTGCCATGCCAGAACAAACTACTGCTTGTAGGTACTTCAGTGGTAACGGTTAAACAGGTTTGTAAGGTCTTGTGCATCACAATTTCAAGTATATGAAATGCTTTAAGGGAAACAAGAACCACACTTGTGCTGTTGATTACACTTGTGTATCTGCAACACTCCCTGCAGGTTATGCTCTTCTCCCTCCTGAATTTTCTTTCAGAAGGGCAGCTAGCCTGCCATTCTTGTTTCTCCCCTTTCCTGTCAACCAGCTGCTGATATGAATTCTGCTCCACGTTCTTCTTTGGCAATGTGGGCTTAAACCATTCTCTTTTGAGACCACTTTTCTATGTGCAAAAGTCTTTATCATTGCTCAAGATCTAACTACCTTCTTTTGGCTTGGGCAATTCTGGTTCTTTTGTAATTGCCTAGGTTTATTTCTCTTTTGGCTCTGGCAATGTTTTCTCTTTTCATCTAGGTTTATTGCCCTCCTTTGTTGTTGGCTCTCATTAGGCCTCACAGTGGCACTGATTCGGCATTTAAGTATTGCCCTCTAGGGTAATTGGCCCCACAATGTCACACTTCTCTGGTATGATTTTCCAGTTCTTACTGCCCCCTTTGCACCTTTTTAAATCAGCTTGATTCTCATCAGAAGTATTAATCTGCTTCATGTTAATTCGACATTAAAAGGTTAACTTCTTCGGTATTCACAATACTTTATTAATCTCAATTGTGAGATTCAGTTGCCTGGACTTGGTAGGCGGGCAGTTAGAGTGCTCCGGAGTCACAATATTCTGCTTTGGTTTCCCTGCGTGGCCCGACAATCTCCTCTGCATGTCTTCCTGCAGTTTGCGTCAGTCAGTCTCCGAGCTCTTGGGGCTCCCACAGCAACGCGGAACTCCTTGGGCTCCTGTGCTCATCTGACAGTGAGAAAAGCTGCAAAATGGTACGCCTTCCTCTGCAACTGCAAACTGGAGCCCGAGACCAGCTCTAGACCGGAACTGAGTTCCGCACCTCTCAGGTCCCAGAGTCTCTGCTCACGTCTGCCTTCTGCTGCCACCTGGAGAATACAAAACTGCTCCACCTGCTACTGCTGTCTTCTCCTTCTCGAATGGCCTCACCCAAGGGGGCTTGTTATGCCTCCCAGTCCTCCTTAGGTGTGGGTCCTTCCTCCTAATTGATAGCAACATGCTGTCTTGTGCCTCTGCAGTCCTCTTTCACGTTCCAGTACTCTGGGAGTTATGGGACTTGAAGTCCCCAATGTAAAATTTGGTTTTGGTTACTGTTTCTACTGCAATATGCCATCAAAAGATTGGGTTCTTTGGGGGGGGGGTACTATACAAGGGGTTTTCCATTCCTCCTGGCCTGCCCCCCCCCCTCTAAACACTCATGTGATCCTCCCACAGAACACCACCCCCAGGGTCAGGATCAGAAAGCAGCTGCCTTTCCCTGGCCATATAAGAAGGGTCCCAGATCAGGTTTCTTAAATGACATCAGATTAATCACAGCGCCCAACATCGCATGACAAACTAAAGAGATGTCACTATGAGCACAATTTACTAAATGCCCATCACGGAACTGGAGAATCTTTCCATCACGACGACTGTCTAGGACTGGGGTAATATGGCACACTAGCACCTCGGCAAGAGCTTATAACACCGGGGCAAGAAAATTCAGGAAATTCACACTAAGGGTCCAGCAAGAAACTGACTGTACGATATAATACACGGCCCACCATAGATCAACGCAAAGAACCCTATCCAACAAATTTTTACCCATCTCACTTGAAACATCCACCAACTCCGATACAACGGCTAAAGCAAAATCCCAGAACACAAGATGGTTACAGATCTACACATATTCAATCCGCTCCCAAACCCAGCCACCTGACAAAACGCAGACCCTCCCAAAACCCCCAGATCTTCCTTTTTGAAGAGCATACTTCTCAGATTATCTTCCTAGAGAACACCCCACCCCAACCCCCCCCCCAACAGATGCAATTTACTCCTGGTTGTTCACACAGCAACATATAAACACAAGGCCTCATCTTTTCCCGATCACCACCCCTCCTACCTTTCTGTTTCAGATCCATGCGAGTGCTTTTATACCATGAAAATGCCAGTGATGGTACAAATCCCAATAACCTATACAATAGGTTATGGTTTCACTTGTGTACAGCTCATGTAACTTGCTCTTACTGGCTGGAATGTTCTCCATGTTGTAGTATAGAGACTGTTGGCCTCTTCAAGGCACTTGTATGCAGTGCCCCCCTATTAATTGATGTGATCAACCAATATAGGTGAAGGTTTTAGGAGTAGTGAGGCATGTGATATACTAAGAAATTAAAATGCCTCACTATTGAAATAAACCATTGTTCTAGTGGTTCTCCAGGACCCATCAATATCCATGTCTGATAACCGTGTGTCCCGCAAACTACATTAGTTCTTATCTCAACTTGATAAAGGGTTGCCGTTAGTTTCAGAGTGTTTAAGCCAACCACTTGCTCATTGACAGTGATATGGTCCTTATTCTAAGCTAGTTTAAGATGGACGTCAATGATATGCTGTTTGGTTATGCTGTTTCACTGTTTCATGGTCAAATGCCTTTTTTTGTGTACTTGTGTTTTATAGCACACTTTCTGTGAAATTCCCTAAAGCCAGTTTTTGTAATCTTTTTGGTACAGGAATACATGAGTCATCCGTGCAATGAAGAATTTTCCAATGCAGTTTCCTTCCTTTTACCACAATATATGAAGGTTTTATGCTGGTTTTGCATATAAACCTTCGTTGGCTGCACCAACATATGCCAATGTTACTATATAAAAACTCTCATTCTTGTTTTGTCCATCCTACCTGTAATGATACAAGAAAACATGTCCATGCTGGCTCTGTTAATGTATGCAGTATTCAAACATGCTCCTGGTAGCTTTGCCCGTAAAAATACTGCATCATGCCATAAAACATATATGCGTACTGCACCAATGTAGGCCAGTGTGACCATGTGAGAACATTCATGTTGGCTGTAACCTGGATACGTGTAAAGCATTAGTGTCTAAACGGCTATGTCCACATTGGGGGTTTCACACACTTCTTACTACATGAAGTACTTATTCTACAAAAAGAAGTCGTGCAACAACCATGCCTATATACAAGGGGTATCCTATCTCATAGTTTAATACTACCGTTTCTTTTTTTCAAAATACAAATTGTATTAGTCACATAAAGAAGAAACACTTTTAAAACACTAATAAAAATGATCATATCACATAAAAACATTTACAAAGACTTAAAAAAAACACAACACAAACCAATACAAGTGGGTCCTAATAATATGTTCAATCCTAGGTCAAAGATGTGATTCATTCACACTGTGATCCTTTTTGCAGGCAATTATTCCGGCTATAGCACAGTAGCTTTTGTACTTTATTACAAATAAAATGCCATGCCTCACTTGTCGTACAGGGCCTGCGCTCATCTGAGGGGTTGGCACCATACGATGAGAAAAGTGAGTCCTAGCAAGAGGAGGACAGGGATGGACTGTTGCTCGGGCGGGACATGCACACTGCACAACGTGAGTGAGGGCTGGCAGGTGAAAAGCGATAGTGTGGGCACATGCCGTGGTGGGATACAACTAGACAGTGAGAGGCTGGGACATGGGGATTAACCTACCTCCATGGAGGCTGGTGGGCGCGCATCATGGGTGGAACTCCCTGCTCACCATGCTCAGTTTGTTCATTCTGCACTGCCCAACCCCACTCTGGCTCATGCAGGCTGCTGTCCGCATCCACTGCAAACCAGCCACTCGCAGCAAGCCTGCCCAACCTTAACATATTGGGCGTGAAACGGCCCAAAAAATTTAACAAGGTCTGTGTGACTGATGCAGTCAAAATGTTTCCAATTAAACGATGCTGTTTGCAAATGTCTTGCTGCTGGGCCATACTCTGGCCCACCACCAGTAGCTTTCTCAAACTCGCGCTGGCTTATGGAATCTGCTGTGCCTTCCAAGCTCTGTGCAGATCACAAGAAAAACGTGCATGCTATGGGATGCGCCCCTGCATGCCATGCCCGCACCACACTTGGGACGGGCTCAAGGCAGGATTTATCATTTAATCATTCTTCATTTTTCCAGTAGCACATACTGAGTGATTGCCTACCTGTGTGCATGGACTACTGCACACTCCTCAAGGGGTCTCTGGAGGATGGTGGTGGGTGGGAGAGTGACCCCTTCCCTAAGCAACCAGCTGCAATGTTGCAGACCCCAATCAGAGTTGTATCAATTCAGGCATTTTAGCAGCCGCCCATCAGTAATTGGCACATTATAAAATGTGCAGGTTTCCTTCTAGACAAACATGCAAGAATTGGATCTGCTCAGATGTAGAGCAACCAGTCATGCTTACAGGATCTGTCGTTGACCTGTCCTGCCTCTGAACATCAATGCATGGTTTGGACGATATTTAGACACATCTGGATCACACACATTTGGTTCATAGTATTAATGTTCTGTTGGACCTCACTGTTAAACTTGCTTCAGGGCTTCCCGTCCACTACGCTATTCTCCCACACCTTGGGATTCAGCTCTGCTGTTCTCTGTAAAAATTATGGCAGTTACCACTCGGGGATGAAAACCGGGGAGGGCCTGAGTGGACAAAGTCCACCCAAAATCTATCAATGCCCACCCACTCAAGCAGCCCCAGCGTGCATGCCCAATGGGCCTTGCAAGGCCCTGGTGTTTTTCTTCCCCAGGCACTTGGTGCATCCCAGCACATTTACATCTCCTTGGTCGGCGAGATGGGGTGCTTTGGCTTCACCATGCAGGTCAGGAGCCTGGACGTTTCTCTGCGTCCCGAATCTGTCTTCATGGCGCATAGGATCCGGCTGCCTGGAGAACAGCTGAGTAGGCAGCATCACATCTGGTCTGGAGCTGGAGTGAGGCGTGGGGGTATGTATGCATGCATGCATGCATGCATGCTTAGGGCATCTGTATAGTCTATGTAAGAATGAGTGCAGTGTGAATGGTGTATATTTGGTGGGCATGAGAATGCAGTGTGAATGTTCTGGGTGCATGTGAAAATTGAGAAGTTGTATTGGGAGCCGTGCAGGGAGCATGTGTTACTGCAGTTTTTAGGCAAAGCCAACTTTATTAGTGTTAGTACATTGGGGAGGGTGCTACCTTGGGGCACGCAGCCTAGTCGTTTTTCTTACTGTGGCATGGCATTTATTACTGCCAGTAAGGGCAATGCTGATGTGTGTTCTTACGTGTGACTACTGGCCTATTTTGGCATAGCATGGACATGTATGGGCACAACATGAACACGATTTTTTTGGTTTTTTTTGGCAAATGCATCGTGAAATTGTGTTGTAAAATGCTTCTGTGCACTTTTGGCAAATTATTTATTTTAGGTCTTGTTCTACAAAACACAAAGAAACTCATTATTGTAAACTGAGTGGCCTTTTACCAATGTTTCACAAAGTGTGCTGTAAAAATGCGCAGTTTCAGCCAAGTATTCAAATCCTATCGCCCCCACCCTTCCCATACCTTCCACTTACCTAAATTGGCTCAGGCTTCATTACACTGCCCTCCACATAATAATGGGAAAAGTTTACTCCCCTCCAATTAAAATAAATCCCCAGCTGCCACAGTGCGAAATTATGCTCCATGTTATTTAACTCTGAAAAGCAAAGATTCACAGTATTATTTCAAAGTGTCTAATTATCAAGCCTGTTCAATCAGTGTTAAACTATGATTTTGATGTTTTATGGAAATACGAGTTATTTAGCTTAATATTTGATATGCTATGGTATTTGTAACGCGCCTATACACAAGTGTTTCAAGGCGCGACGAGGCAGGGAGGGAGGGAAACAAGGGGAAGACAGACAAACGATCCTACTAGGCCAGGTGTCATTCTGATCGCGCAAGTGCAGAGGTAAGGGGAAAAGGAGAAAGTGCAGGGGGAGGAGGTGGGGGGAAAGTGCAGTACAAGGTAAGTAGCGTAATAAAAAATAAATAATAAATGATAAATAAAAAGGGCCAGCTGGTGGCAAGTGCGAGGTAAGTGCAGAGCAAGTGCTGGGAAGGGGGCTGTAGGGATACAGTGACAGTCCCACATTGCAGGGGGAGCCAGGGAGGCAGTGCAAGTGGAGAGTGGCTGGGCCCTGGACCGAGGTCGCTGAGAGTGGCCCAGATGCAGGTTTAGTGCAGAATTCAGTGGGGAGTTAAGAAGGTTTAGCAGGGGAGAGGGAGAGAGAAGGCAGAAGCGAAGAGGAAGGTTTTGAGGTGCTTCCGGAACCGGAGATGGTTCTCCTCAAGTTTCAGGAAGGCTGTTCCAGAGGGAGGCCCCTGCTGCGGAGAGAGATCTACCCCCAGCTCGTTGCTTAGAGAAGCGGCTGACCATGAGGGAGTTGGAGACGGATGAGCGAAGGGCTCGTGAAGGACGATATTTAGGAAGAGAGAGTTAACTCCTTTTATTAGCTAAAACAAGAACGTGCAGTTAAAATGTAAAAATGTGTGCTTGGTGTCAGTGGGGAGAACAAACGCCCTTCCGTCTGTGTGCTCCTCTCCCGGTGGCCCAACTACATTAACTTCAAGCCACACTTGATTAACATTCCTGCTTATGCCACTGCTGCCACCAGCAAGGGTGGGCATCTCAGAGCCAGCTAGATGAGGTTACTGACCCTGGGGGCGGGGGGGAGGGTGAGGAGAGGTGGGGGGGACGGGGGATGGTGAATATATGGTATAACTCCAGGCCGTTGGAACCTAGAGCCCCAGAGTTCCCATCCTTTGCGAACTGTGGGAGGACTTGCCAAGCAAGAGCCAACACGTGAGCAAAGACATCTAAACAAATGTAAGACGCTGCAGGTTGGAACTTACACTCTTAAGCAGGCCGAGTAAAAATGAAGTGTTAACATTAGTAGAATTGTATGCATGATAAGTTAAAGTCAACCTATATATTGTGCCTTTTTTTTTGTTGCAAAAATCCGTATTTAATGCGAGGGTCATCATTTCATGATTTCTTTATTGCAAATCTGTCCGTCTCCAACAAGAGTAACTTCTGTAAGTTGGAAAAGCGAACTCTGACCACTATTGTATGAGACTGAAATATTCATGGAGCCGTCCCGGTATCTTTTATTTTAACTCTGTTTTTTAATGACCTTGTTGATTCCGTTGCAGGGTCGGACGGGAAGTTGTACGATGCCTATGTTCTGTTTCCCAGGGGCACTGGCTCTAGACAGATTTACCCCATGAGCCTGTTTGTGCTGAAAGTGCTACCCGAGGTTCTGGAGGGACACTGCGGATATAAGCTGTTCATATTTGGACGGGATGACCTGCCTGGTGAAGGTACACGTTTATTTATTTTTGACCTGTGTAGAGCGCACCGAACCCGGGGGCATCTGGGCGCTATTTACATGGAGACTAGTTGGTTACAGGCAGAGGTGCATTAATTACATCGATGACATTAATTACAGGCAGTGGTTACGTTGCTCTTGATTTTATGACGGTTTAGACTAATCCCGTCATGTTTTAACCCTTTCGTGAATGGGTAACGTTTTTAAAGTGAATAACTTTCACTTTGATTGTTGCTTGGCTTCCTACATAGATGGCAGCCAGATATGCTTGCATGGGATTTATTGCACTGAAGCTTGCCCACTCCAAATGTTTTTGAATATTTAATTATTTCCTCACTGCAGAATGCCGGTGTAGGCAGTTCTTTGCTTGATTTCAGTAGGGGTGCACTACATAATCGTCCACTTAATACTGAGGCATCCCTAAAATACTGCTTCCTAGGTGATTTCATCACCATAACTGTTTAGTTTCCCGGGGCACTTCCTCTTTAAAATAAGCTCGATGTGACTACATTGATGCGAGAGAGCTACTGCCCTATAACCAATTATCCTGCTTAATCCTAGCCTCCAACCCACTATAAACCACAACCAGTGATGCTGGGCCCCTGAGATGCATAATGCTGAGCTTTAAAATAATGACCCTCTGACCGAGCAAACCTATCTTACTCGGCTCCTAGCTGTGAAACTACCTCTGAGTGCATCTATCACGAAACATGTAATCCTGGAACAGCGAGCTCGTAAGAATAAAACATCCACTCCAGACCTCACCTCGTCTATCACTATGCTCACTGTACTTTACACCACACACAATAGGGTGCCAAGAACACCCCAAAATCCTGGTAGAACACAGCTATTTCCCCACGAAAAAATTGGCCTAGCTGCACACATGCCTCCTACACAGGCCTAATGCTGCCAGAATGCAGTCTCAGAGACCAACCACCAGACCGAACACATTCAACTGATCTCTCAATACCACTGTAGCATGTTAGGATGCAGCTACCATCAGGCAATCTCTTCAGCTGCTCACATATGGAGTGCACCCACACACCCTATGCTACCCTACTCCCTGGACTGACCTGGACTATGGTCCCCATGAGAGTTCAACCCATAAGCGCTTTGAGATCAAACCAAAGATGTATAGAGCGCTATATAAATGCCAAATAACATCACGATATTTTGATGTAATGCCATAAAGGCTACATAAAAATAGCACTGCAAATGCCAACAGTGGACTTCATAGACTATGGACAGATCATTTTACATGTCAAAGTACAATCACTTAACATTTGCACATATGTATAAACACTTGATAAAACAGACTCCTACTCAAAGCAACTACAATCCATTCTTAAACACTATTTATCTCTTGTATCCAGTGGCCAAAATCCAATATTATCTGAACACTCTCCACTTAGGATACAGTACTTAAATACATGCCTCTGCTTCTCCATGCACTTGCTAAGCAAGATGAAACTGCATACGTAACATCCACAGTGCCTGCACTTTTGCATACATCTTCTACTAAAGTGAACGTCTGGATACAGCTTTTCAATGTCCGAGCAGAATGTGCACACAAAATGACTCCTTTTTACACTGGCAAACGCACATTCGTGAGTTTGTAACATCCCACCGAGCTTTAACCACTGGTAACGGTAGATTGCTGATTCCCCTCTTCATAAGCATAGCTCGCTGGTTAGATGTTCAATGATGCAAATAAGTTTTGCGCGCACAACTGTGTTTGAAATGCAAACAATCATACCCCATTGACAGATGCAAGCACTTGGTTAGATATCCTCCCCAGATCCAATCAGTAGAATCTTCAACCACAATCTGTCTACTGCCAGCATTGATGGATTCTGGCCTATCACAAAAATCATCCAATTTCATCAGGTGAAGGTCCCTCCTAATATGTCCAAGCCACCTTAATGGACCAGCGCTTGAATAGGTGAGCACATCTTTCAGGGGTTCCCTATACTGCAAAAGAGCATCGGTAGACCAAATGCACCCCCAGAATAAAACTGGTTTCAGGCTATTTGATCAGTAAAACACGTGTGGTCTTGTTCCATCATGAAGTGGTATTTATGGTGTAATATTAGGGATGCAAAGCAGCCTTTCCCCAAAATATTACCTGAAGGGTTGTAGTCTTGAATTGTCCCCAAATTTCTGCACCATACAGAGCCCCTGCTAATCCCTGCGATCTGTAGATTTCAATCACTGAAGTAGCAAGAATTTTCACAACTCCATTTGCAGAGGTTAAAATGCAATTGCATCCTAGTGACAGGTTACCTTTATTCAGATGCTCTTGCCATAAGCCATCTGCAGCAACCCTGGCCCATAAGTACTCAAAAAGGCTCACTTCGTACATTTGTACACCTTGTATGCTAATATCCAGATGTGATCATCGCCCTAGTTGCCTATCACATCTCGATACCTTACATTCACTACCAAGCCTTTCACCGTACATATTTTAACGAAATGGGTTATCCGCTTCCTCCGACTTGACTGTGTAAATAACAGTGATCCGCAAAAAAGAAATCCAATCTTTTCACCCGCAGGCGAGGAATCATGAGATGCATCCATAGGAAACTCAATAACCAACATCAAAAAAGCAATTAAAAATTAAGGGGGCAAGTGTGCATCCTTGTTTTGTCCTTTCAACTGCAAAATTCGTAGTGTTATCCCCACCCAGTCCCCATCTCACTCTTGCTGATGAACCTCCATACAGGTCTGTACTTGCTTTCAGCAGGGGGGAGTCGCTCCCTTTTTCATACTAAGTTTGCCATAATGTTAATCTGGGTATATGATCAAATGCAGCTCTCGGGGTCAACAGAGAAGATGTAAATTAGCCCTCTTAATGGTCACACATTGGTTGACCCGTCGGTTAAATCTTAGGAGCTGAATCCTTCGTACTCGCCCACTTAGAAAAACCTGCCTGGAGGTGACATAAGGCCCCATGTTCCAATATCCAACTTTCCAGTTTTGTCTGTAGAATTGTCCCAAAAATCTTGTTACTAGCGTCAAGTAGGGAGATAGGCATGTAGTTCCCCCCCAGATCAACCACATGCCATTTATTAAAAATGGGAACAATCTCTGCCACTTGCAAAGAAGGGGGTTTCTGACCTGTTTTTAGAATAATGTTCAATAACCTCCAGAGATATGGTACCCATATTACAGGTTAAGTTATATACAGGTCCACTGGCATGAAATCAGGTCCTGTGGCTTTACCCTTGACCCAATTATGTACTGCCTCAATAACCCCTACCTGTGTTACTTCTAGGGGAGATAAGTCAAGGCCACTACTCAATAGGTTATTAAGCACACCCCCAATATGTAGAAAATCGCATCTAGTTTCTTGGTAGAGGCTTGCAAAATGATCTAGCCAGATGTCTTCCGTGATGGCTGATGACCAGGGTTTTGACTTTAGCCGCTTCTCGATGACCCTAACCTCCAGAAATCGTGTTTTTCTTGCTTAATGATTTATTGAAGGAGACCCATATTTCCATAGATTTGGCTTTTTTCGTCCTTGCTATAATCGATTTATATTCCTTTCTATGTGTTTTAATCACCTCATTCCCTCCTGCACCTCTATCTTTAAGAGCACCGACAAGCTTGGTGTTACCTGGACTACACTCCTGATCATACCAGCGCTCTCATTGTTTGTAAACCTGTCTGTGTTTGAAGGTTTCGAAAAGCAAAGTGCACGGTTGGTTGAGATTAATGTGGCTAATGTTAACATAACACTATCACTCAGTTGATCAGAGGTCATTACTACTTCAAGCATTGACAATATTTAAGCCAGTGGTACATTCTTTAAAAACCTGCTCCTCTGCTTTTAATCTTCACCTGTTAGAATGCTGTATCTGTGAGAATAGTAGGGTTACATTAACCATGGTTCCAGCCACAATGGTCTGACACATTACTTTATGATCATGCTCCCCCCTGACAAAAATGTAAACGGATTTTAACAGTCCATTAGCCAAATCCACCAAAATATAGTCACTATGGCTACCCCCACTAAAAAAGGTTGAGGTGGTGGAATAGAGGGGACATATGGTTTCAAGCAACATTTACACACCCTCATTCCCAATCTGAAAGAGTTCTGCGGCCTGCAAGGAATATTTATGATGGTTTACTTATTAACCCGCCCGAATGTAGGATATTCCAGATAACCTCTTCGATAAATTTTGGCCAGCGCATCCATTGGCTCAAAGGAAGGTTGATATCTCCAGTTTTAACACTAAGGGTTTAGAACTACACTCATGTTCACCAACCTCAATTAACCCCTCCACCCTATTAAGGATAGCCATATCTTGTAATACCATAGTCTTTGATAGACATTATAGATTACAACTGTACTTCAATCAGGAGTCCTTGCAACTCAGGGCAATCTATAGCCAGAATTTTAAATCGAGCATTCAGGCCTGTGTTGAACCATGCACATAACCCTCTGCTGGGACACCCCACACTAACCCTGAACCTGACAGCTGGGTTCATAACAGTGGAATACCCCTCCAATGAATATTGACTAGTGGCCCATGTTTCTTGGAAACATATATCGAAGTTTAATACCTTTTACCCAATCTGGGTCTTCCATGTGTCTAGATAGTCCCACACCACCTTAATCTCACTAATCTCTGAGATGATGTGGTCTAAGTGAATACCATGGTCTGGTCCACCTGGTAAGTTGGGCAAAAAGGTGTCCAGTGGGTGTTCTGAGAGAAACGGAGCCAACTATTGAGTTTACTGAGTTGGATTCGACATCGGGCCCTGCTGGGTTTGTCCATCACTAGCCTGTAATGGTGATCTTCCCCTTAATTCAATGTTAATCGAGATGTTGTTGTCCTTTGACGATTACCCAGATTTAAAATGCCCATTGATCAGAGCCATTTTAATATAATCTTGATCTCCAGATTTGCCAGACTGCATATGGCAAGCATAAACAATATCTGCTCTAACCAGCTAAAGAAGCTGCTTTCTATGCCTTATCCAATGTGTACACTTAAAAGACCTTGTTTTCTAGGTTTCTTAATGTTTAGGAACCAGTAATTATCTCCTTTGTGCTCGTGAACTTAATAAACGTAAAATATTTGCTGGTCTCCTGCACATATTTGGATACTGCCAGACATTTATGAATATTTTGTATGGAATATATCACGTGATGAGCAAATAACTGACATTGTGCCTGAGTGGAGAATCTAATTTATTATGCAAATTGGATTAATTCATTAGTCAAATATTGACTGCTGCTTGTGATGAAAATGGATGGAAAAGATGGTGGATGGCTGATTACAGAAATCTCAGTATAGGAAGAATTATAAGTTATTTTATATATTTGTTCTGGCTCTGTATGTTCATGTAATTTAGTACCTTTTCAAACCACAAATGGTTAACAAGTAAAAAAGACGCAAACTATTTCTTATTGTTTACATTTTGTGTTTTTGAAGTCTTATTTCTTCTGTTCAAACCACTATTTTTTTCCTTAATTTTGTATAGCGGTATCAACTCTCATTGATGAAGCAGTGAAGAAAAGCAGGAGGCTGATAATGATTTTAACAGGAGACCCATCGAGCAAAGGCTTTTACGATGAGTTTGAACAGCACATCACTCTGCATGACGCCCTGATCAACAGCAAAACTAAAACTATCTTGATTGAACTGGAGAAAATAGACTTTACAGAAGTGCCAGAATCTGTTAAATACATCAAACGCAAGCAGGGGACAATCCGGTGGAAAGGAGATTTCACAGAGCAGGCACTTTCACCAAACACACGGTTTTGGAAAAGGGTGAGATACCGCATGCCACCAGCACAAGAGCAGCCTTCAGGAGAATCAATCTCTCTGCCAGTCATCTAAAAAACAACAAAACAATTGGTTTTAAGGCACTCCTGTCAAAGACTGTGCCTACATATTCAGGAGTGTGTGAATCCATGCACATGATTTTGTTCTGAAGCTGACAGGTGTTTTATGTCAAAGATCACTGAATTGGGGGAAGTGAGCCCCGGGCGAGGGCCCTGGATAAATTCTTTCTACGTTTGATGCACCTTTCATGAACTCGCGTGTCAAGTAATCCATTTGATTCAAGCCCCAATATTTCTGTTCAAATAGACTTGCTTTGAGTTCCACATTTTACAGATTTGAAAATGCTTAAAGTCAAAGGAAGATGTTGGATTAGATACCCAATCCATTGAAAGCCATCTATACAAGCCATGCCTTTTCTCTGAATGCTGGAGCGAGGATTTGTCATGGATGTCGGCTAGGGATAAGGAAGCCTAGAGATCTTGATGAGCAGGGCAAAAATAGGTCACTAACCGGAAGCTTGATACTTTATAAGGCAGACTCTTCCCACCAAAACCTAGTGCTATTTCCCTTCCCTGCCTCCATTGAGAACAGGTCCTCTGGTGGGTGGAAGAGGACCAACACTAGGTACCGCCACAGTCCAGCCTGGTGACACTACCAACCTCATGGCCTGTTCCATAGATCTTGGCTTTATCACCTAGAGGGGTGTGTGCGCGTCTGTGTGTACATACACATGCAATAGAGATGAAAACATGTTTTAAATGTTAAAACGGGTCCACTACAGATACTGAATGTATGTTTTTGTACAATCAAGTTTTATTTAGTAAAATATCGTCCAACTTGTTTTTTTATATTTTGTAAATGGCATTTTAAATTCAACTTCGGTTACCTATTTGTGATTTGTCATTGTTGTTGCAATACATTTTCTAGTTTCAAACACATGGCAGAAGTTTTAATTTTCAATTCATCATGCAATTTGTTACTTGAAATATTTCTTGAAGTTGTGAAAACTAAAAAGGAATTGTATATTTTGAAATGTATTGGACTTATAAAAATGTTTTTTTAAGTTGGAAGGAATACTAAATGCATCCGTTTTACAATTCTTCTTCTCTTCCTTCATAGTCCTTTAAGGGATGTCTCGAGCTTTATCACCCTGATCGCACCCTTCTTGCCAATACTGGATAGTTTCACTGCTCTGTAAAGGTTGCCGAAAGAAGATGGTGTTTGGTATTGCTAAGAGGTGAAGGGATGGTGTCAAACTGTGCTCATGCTCTTTGAGATTTACAAATGAGGATTTTATGTTTCAACTGGATGAGTATGATATTTTGAGGGGATTGGGTCCTCTGTATTCCAAATCTGACAGTAATCGCCACAGCTTTGCTGCTTTGGAAAATCTTTCGGCATCTGCGTCCTGCGTCGATGACATAGATACGCTGTCCTCGAGGGCCTCCGTCGAGCCAATGTCACCGGATCGTATAAGGACGCACGACGCCCGTAGCCTCAGTTCCGTTTTTTACGCAAACGTGTTTGCTTTGGAGATCTCGGCGCGCCTCGGTTCCTCTGAGTTCTGTTCTTTCGGTTCTTCGAACCTGTTCGTTGTGAAGATTTTCATGTCTTAGTCTTCCACCCCGCGGCCGGATTTTAAGAAGTGTCGGGACTGCGGGTCCAATATGTCGTTGATGGATTCGCACAACGCCTGCCTCTTGTGCCTCGGTATGGACCACGACACGGATTACGGTGTAGACTGCCAGTCGCTTGCATCGAAGGCCTTGCGGGAGCATAAGAAGAAGCTTTCTGTAGGTAAGGTGGCCAAGCCCTGGAAGTGGAGATCCACTGGGCTTTCAACTGACGATTCGAGGGGTGACTGCTCATCGTCGGCATTCGGGGGCTCTCGGACTGGGAGTAGGTCCCGCCATTCCTCTGCCTCTTTGAGGCACTCACAGAAGCGCCGGCATCGGTTGCCTTCCCTGTCCTCGTCCGAGGACTCCGCCTGTCAGTGGGTGGTTTGTCCCAACAAGCACTCCTCTCCTGCGGAATGATTTGGGCGATTTTTCAGTCCCAGGGCTCCGTTCCATCCACGCTGTGAAAGACACTGGCCGTGACCATGCTAGAGACACCACTCGCACGCCTTCAGGCTCGAGCGGTCGTCTCGATCATTGGGCACCTTCAAGGTCCCGGTCGGACAAGGATGGTTGCTCTAGACATGCCCGCTCCAGGTCCTGGTCCTTGACGCCCTCCAGACTGTCGGAGCCTGTGAGGTCTTCGCAGAAGACATCAGCGCCGAGGTCGTTGAGGGACTCTCTTGAGGCTCCTCCACCGTGGAAGCCATTGACGCCTTCAGCGCCCAGGCTGTCAAAGGACACGCTTGGGGCTCCGCCCTCGAGAACCTTGTCAAAGCAGTCGGCGCCAAGCTCAATGTCAACGCTGATTCCATTGACACCTTTCGAGGCTGCTTTGTCGGAGGTACCCCGTAGCACAGTGGAACCCCCTAGAAAGGCTCTGGCCAAGGCTAAAAATGTCTTTGTCCCTTTTTCTGTGCCCTCATTCCAGCCTCTGGATTATATTTCTGAGGTGGATGAAGGGTCTGAGGAAGGTATAGTTCCTGAGGATGTACCTGACGAGATTTTGTCTGAATAAAGCCTGATTGAAGACCTGCAGCAGTCGTTGCACGATGCAAGTGGTCTGGACACCTCTTCAGAGGTGGAGTTCTGTAGGCCTGAGCCTGGCACCCATGCCGAGTCCTTGTACCGGCACCTTATTTCGAGGGTCACGGAATACTTGGGGTGGTCTGTACCACCAGTGGATTCTCTACAGGATGACCTGATGGATATCCTCGACCAAGGTCCACCAACTGACCCGGTACTGCGTTTCCATATGGCCTTGCAGAGAAGGGTGGCAGCAGCTTGGACTGCTCCGGAGAGTCTCCCGCCAGTGAGCAAGTCTTTGACACGAAAATACCGCCCAGCCAGTAGCGACCCTCCCCCCTCCCTGCTGCCTGACCAAGCACCCCACTCTGCAGAGATTGGTGGTGCAGGCGGCTACGGCCCCAGCAAAGCAGGCATCGTATCCTACCATCCCTCCTGATAGGGACGACAAGCGTTGGGCGAAGTAAGTGTTTTCTTCAGGGGGTATGGCTTTACAGGCAGCCAACTCCATGTGTGCCTTGTCCCGTTTCACACACACTCTGTGGAACTGTGTTTTGTTAGCGGCTGATCATATTCCCAAATGGAAGGAACGGGATGGTTTTCTTGCTATTGTGCAGGATGATAGGGATGCCATGTGTGGTCTGTTCAGTCAGGTCTGGACATGGCAGGTTGTGTCAGCCGGTCCATGGTGGCGAGCACCGTAATACGCAGGTTTGTGTGGTTGCGGAAGTCAGGGTTTGCTCCGGATGTGCAAGCCCGGCTCCTCAACATGCCCTTTGATGGTGAACATCTTTTTGGCAGCAAGGCTGACGAGAGCCTTGAGAGGTTGCAGACCTCCAAAGCTGCAGCAAAGTCGTTGAGTGCTGCAGTTCGCCAACCTCCGCCTTTTCGTCCTAGGGGACAGCAATGGAGGGCAAGTTCCTTTCGATGTTACTCATCTTTTGGTAAATCGAGAGGAGCTGCAAGTCAAAGGGGCCACCGTAGGAGTACCAGAGGTGTAAAACAGGGTACTCGAGGTGCCAAAGCCACTTGGGAAGTTGCCTCTTTGCTGCAGCTGCTTCAACTCAGTCATGATGCCATGTCCCATGGTTCGCCGGTGGGGGAAGGCTGGCGCAGCATCTTGTAGAGTGGCATGCCTTTACTTCAGATGTGTGGGTTCTGGAGATCATAGCCCACGGCTACTGTCGTCCTTTCCGGCAGAGGCCTCACGACAATCCACAAGGGAATCTCTTTGAAGAGTCCGGATCCGCTCCTTACGCAGGAAATTCAATCCCTGCTGGAGAAAGGCGCCATAGAACTGGTGCCTGTAGCGGAGAGAAACAAGGGATGGTATTCCCCTTATTTTTTGATTTCGAAGAAAGACTGGAGATTGAGACCCATCATGGACTTGCACGGTTTGAACAAGCTCCTCAGGAAGGACAAGTTTAAGATGGTTACTCTCTCAATTCCTCCAGGCCCTTCAACTCCAGGACTAGTTGGTGTCTCTCAACCTCAAGGACTTTCTTTCATGTGCCAATCCATCCCAAGCACAAGTAGAACCTGAGGTTCGCAGTTGGCGACTCGCACTTTCAGTTTCGGGTCCTGCCGTCCGGATTGACCTCAGCCCTGAGGGTTTTCACCAAGCTCATGGGGGTGGTGGCAGCGTATCTCAGGAAAGGGGATTCACATCTACCCCTACCTGGATGATTGGTTGATCAGGGCGTGCACTCCCGAGCAAGTCCTGGATCATCTGTCAATCACCTGCCACTCCCTTCACAGGCTGTGCTTCTCCCTCAACTTGAAGTCCCACTTGACACCAACTCAGCGGCTCCCGTACATCGGAGCAGTGCTCGACATGTCCCTGGGGCAGTGTCTCAGTGTCTCCCTCCCGAGGTGAGGGCTGATCACATTCTGCAGATGGTGCACAAGTTTCAACATGCCCAGACTCTCCCGGCGTTTCAGTTCTTGAGGTTGCTCAGCCTCATGGCATCCTGCATTCTTCTGGTGCCAGAGGCCAGGTTGCGGATGAGATCTCTGCAATGGGCCCTCAAGATTCAGTGGTCAGTCCTCCGGCAGGATGTTGGACCCCGTTCAGGTGCCGTCCTTGGTCGCCAAGGACCTCTTGTGGTGGGCTGTCAAAGGCAATCTGATGAGGGGGGGGGGGCTCCATTTTGACTGCCCTGGCCACAGGTGACGATCGTGACGGACGCGTCCCTCACGGGATGGGGAGCTCTTGCCAACGAGTTGACAGCGGTCGTTGGTCTCTATCAGAGTGCAGACTCCATATCAATCTGTTGGAGCTGAGGGCCGTCAGGCTTGCCCTGAAGGCTTATCTGCCGACTCTGCGAGGGAAGAATGTCCTGATTCTGATGGACACCAGTGGCCATGTACTAACTCAACAAAAAGTGGGGTGGCAGGGTCACTTCCTCTGTGCAGGGAGGCGATGCAGCTCTGGTTCTGGGCCATCCAGCAGGAAATTTCGATCTTGGCAGTTCATCTGGCCGGAGACAAAAACAAGACGCAGTCAGAGCGTGATCTCTCACGGGAGCTGGCTCAGGAGATTCTCCTGGAGATCTTCACCTTTTGGGGGACCCCACAAGTAGATCTCTTCGCCTCCAGTGTCAACCGGAAGTGCGAAAAGTTCTGCTTGTGGGAATTTCCTCCAAGAGGAGCCTTGGGGGACGTGTTTGCGGTGGAGTGGTCCTTCCCACTGCTGTACGCGTTTCCTCCATTCCCTGTCATCCCGCAAATGCTGTGGAGGTTACGGAGGTTCAGTTCCTGGATGATCCTCATTGCTCTGGCATGGGCCCGGAGAACATGGTACCCGGACCTTCTCGACTTGTCCATCTGCCCTCCCCAGGTCTTCCCTACCGAGACGATCTGCTATCACGGGAGGGGGTGGGGGGGAGGTCAGGTTCTCCATCCAGACGTCAGATCCCTCAACCTTCGCACTTGGCTTCTAAAAGGTTGAGCTATAAGGATTGGGACCTCCCTGAAGACGTGATGGAGATGTTGCTTACAGCCAGACAGCTTGCAACCACATCCCTGTACCGTTGCCGTTGGAGAAAATTCTGCAACTGGTGCAGGGTTAAGAATGTGGATCCTTTTTCATGTGACATTCCTGTGGTTTTGTCTTTTTTGCTTTTGTTAGCCCACAAAGGCCTGCAAGTGGGTACCATTAAAGGTTACCTGGCGGCGCTGTCCATTTTTAAGCGCTTGTCTGAGGAGTGTTCTTATTTCAAGATTCCTTTTTAATTTCTCAGTTTCTCAAAGGGCTCACTAATGTGTTTCCGCCATCACTTTTCTAGGTGCCCGGTTGGGATTTGAACCTTGTTCTAAAATTCCTAATGGGTGTTCCATTTGAGCCTTTACATTCTTGTCCTTTGAGACTGTTAACCCTTAAAACTGTGTTTTTAGTTGCAGAGTTGCAGGCACTTTGTTACGCCACCCTTCAGTGTTTCATAAGGACAGGGTTGTCCTTAGAGTTCGTCCTTCTTTTCTTCCGAAGGTTGTCTCAGAATTTCATTTAAGCCAGAAGGTAATTCGTCTGGCATTTTATCCTCCTGCGCATCCTTGTAAGGAAGAGGAGAGGCTCCATAGGTTGGATCTTAGGAGAGCTTTAAGTTTCTACATTTCACGCATGTCCTGGGTCAGAGTGGACGATCAGCTCTTTATAGGTTATGCTGGAAGGCGTTTGGGACAAACTGTTACTAAGTAAACTTTGTCTAGATGGATTATCTTGCCAATTTCTGAATGTTACCACTTGGTGGGTAAGGACCCTCTGGTAGGCTTACAGGCCCATTCTACTAGGGGTATGGCTGCCTCTACTGCCCTGCAGAGGGGTGTTCCTATTTGAAACATCTGTAAAGCAGCCACATGGGCTTCAGTGCATACTTTTGTAAGACACTACAACCTAGATTCTATCCATGGGCAGGATCTGGCCTTTGGCAAGGCGGTCCTTTACTCTGCGATTTAATTGGGCATTCTAAATTTCTATATTCTAAATTCTTTTCCCTCCGCAATACTTTGGTACTGCCTTGGGACTCTGTCATAGATATGGAATACGTCAGAGGACCCAATCCCTTTCGAAGAGCAAGTTACTTTCTTACCTGGTAACATTCTTTCGATGGGATGGTCTGACCTATCACTCCCTCCCTACCTGCCCGGCTACAGAATTTCTTATGCGATTGCAGCTTACATTTCTGCAAGGCTTTCTTTGGTCATACTGGCAGAAGATTGGTGCCACACATTCCGGGGAAAAAACTATATAACTGAGGCTAAAGGTGTTGTGTGTCCTACTTATAACATCCAGTGATGTCAGCTCGATGGAGGCCCTCGAGGACAGCATATCGACATCATCAACGCAGACGCCGAAAGATTTTCCGAAGCTGTGGTGATTACTGTCATAGATATGGAATACGTTGTCAGACCATCCCATTGAAAGAGCATTATCAGGTAAGAAAGTAACTTGTTCTTCTGTTCAGGTAGACATGGTTTTATTGTAATTCATAGAGCAATGGTGTTGCATTAACACAAGCACACAAGCATGAGTGGCTGCTAGACATTTCTGGTAATGATCCCATCAGTATGTTTTTTTTTTTTAAATCCTACTTCCATGACTCTTCGGCAAGTCTTTCATTAGTTACAACCTAAGTGCACAATAGTTATTGAACAGGAACCCACTGGCTCCCACCACCCAAGATGCATCTCTCTGCCAAAAACCTGGGACATGGGCATTCTCACACATACATTCTATCATTCCATCAGTCACTAACCTCACACCTTCCCAACCTGCATCAATTAAAGCACAGCCAACACACCTTTCTTCCTTATCAAACACGCATCTCTTTCACATCGACTCCTACATTCCATTGCCCTTTAACAAAACATCTGAATTTGTGAAAAAAGGCTGAGAAGCATTCAACCCCTCACCCTCCAATGCAGGAAACCATGGCCAAGCAAACACAAACTAGCTAAACTCTCAACTATTAAATGCTAAGGGGATGCAGCCTAATCTATAGGCATCCTCTAAACACTATGCAATGGAACTATATGAAGCACCTACTGCTGTTTCTACCAACAATCATGCGTGTAACCAAATGTGCCCACACTTCAATAACTACACTTCCATATCTGACAAGGGGCAACGGCTCACAACTCCACATCCAAACACTTGGACATCATGGCAACACTTCTATAACCACAAGCACTTGGAACACACCAGCACACAAAGATGCAAGCCTCAACACAATATCTAAAAAACTTGACACCTTATTGTGCCTCCATGCCAGCATTCAGATGCATGGCTCCCTACCTATATCCAGAAGATTTGACACCTTATTGTGCCTCCACAACTCATGCAAAACGTACACGCTTGCCGTGTCCTTTTAATACCTATCCAGTCCTTGACACCGTAACCTTCTGCCATACTGACGGCACACCATCGTGCCTCAGCAACACATTCCGATTCCAAACAGGCACCTATGTTCCATGACAAAGTGCCTCATCCATACTCCTTGAAACCTAGGGAACTACATACTGTGCATACTCATATAATACAACTGTGCCACTACTCAAGTACATTTCCATCTTCCATTTCACATTCTCCATCTCCCATCCTACATGTTGCATATACATAAGATGAGTCAAAATTGATAAACTTTCCCTAAAACACCTTGATGCAAGTGTTGGGAAGGGGACAATGTCTTTCCACACCCACAAGCACTTTAGAATAAGACTGAGACCATAGTAGCAGTGTAAGAACATAGGTGGAAAGGCGGGGGGTGTAGGACCGTAAGTGCCCAAGACAATCATACTATTGATTGCTTTTTAGATCTAGTGCACACACAGGAACAATTGCCATTGTGGATATTAGAAGACATTGGAATGCAAGGCCTAAAGCGTAGCGCGACAGTCAGCCTCTCGGGCATGGGTTGAGAACACAAGGGAGAAGCCAGGTTGTATCCCGGGAAATGGTGAGAAAGGCCAGAGCCACACAGATCCATAATAGAGTTGCATTGTTTAGTTTTGCAAATAGCTGCTCATTTTCCAATTTTGCCCTGATGGCTGATGAACATCGCCCACGTACATGATAGAAGATGGACAGACTGGGCTGGTACCAATGGCCTGGTATCCCCAATGAAACAGGCTGGCCATGTATAGGGTCTCACCAAGCAGGTTTCCACTGTACACGAATGTTGCTGTGTCCCCTTTTGCACTTCTGCTTGCACCCTTCTTGCCCAGAACGTTTCATGGCAGCAGGGTTCTTTGTTGGTGCACTTATTTTTGTGGAAATATACCTATTATCCTTGCAAGAGGTGTTTTGGGCCTTTCCCTAGTGGGTTGTATTTCTTCTGGTGAACACCTACAGGACGTACCTACATTTGGTGACCCCCTGACATGATCCCAGCAACTCACCCCCCACTCTTGCAACAATGGAGGCTTCAGGCTGCTTTTCTGAAGGGGCCACGCCCACCTACAGCAACCAGTCCCAAGCATGCAACCCGCAGCGGTGTGCAGGAGCCATTTTTACAGAATTCCGGTCTGCTCTTTGAGGCGTGGCGCAGCTCCTGGTAGAGTGCATGCCGCTATTGGGACGCTGTGACTGAGGAGCTTGGGTGAACATGCAGACGTGAGTACATCTCTTGCAAGGGATAACCACGAGAGATGGGGTATGATGGAGTGTGTTAAAGACCACGTGGCAAAGTTTATTTTATTATTATTTGTGGCAAGACAAAGGGATTAGAGGGAAAAGGGAGTGTAGGGAACCTTCCCGAATGAGGGAAGATGATGGTATCTTTAATTTTGTGACAAGGATATAAAGGAAAAAATTAGAAGCTCCATATAGTTAGAGGGCTCGGAGGAAGTAGCGGTTGTTATTTTAGCTTGTTGTTTTAGCGTATTATCATTGTGTAGGAGGTGGAGGCCAGAGTTGGACCTACAGCAATATTTTGAGATTAGAGTGTGTGGTGTAATAAAGTGTGTGTGTGTAGGGGAACGGGAGGAAGAAGCGTTTGTAGGGGAGATGGGGGAGGCAGGAATGGTGGCTGGGTAGTGACTGCTGGGGATAAGTGTGCGCAGTGCTTGATTTTAAAGGTTGGGGTTTTTCAACGTGAGTTTAAGATGAAGGGCAGAACACCTATGAGTACGTGTATAGTGAATTACCATTGTACATGGACAAAATGGAGAAGTATCACCAGTATGGCACCGCCAATAAGGATATACTATAACACATTTTTAGCTGCTAAATATAAAGGCAAACATTTGCGGAAAAGAAATATTGAATTCATGGAAGAGGATTGAGGATGTGGAAGATCCCTAAGTGGTGGGGCTCAGAATGTTGGATGGGCTGCCCTAGGTGCAGCAGTGGCAGCACAGAAGAATGGGACTGCACCCCCATACACATGGCTTTATCCTCACTGCTTGCTGAGAAGTGGGGTATACAAATCTGACATGCGTGCCCAACCTAGCGACTGCCCCACCACCCTATGTACTGACATCAAGTGCCACCTTGCCCCAGGACAGTAAGGTGCAAGAAGAGCTAGCAGCAGCGCTGGAAGCAACACAAGTAAAGCTGGCTCAACTAAGAGCATCCCAAGGGAGCGGGGTAAAGAATGTGAGTGGGTTTGGATGAACAAAGAGCAGGAGAAATCGTGTTTCAGCTAGATAGTACAGCAATAAGAGATGTGCACATTGAAAAGAAGGGATATGGTGAGGGATGAGCGGAAAGTACGGGGAACAGGATGATGAGGGCTGACCGGGGAACTGACAGAGACCAGAGGGATGAGAAGGAGAGGAACAACCAGCAACAGTGGTAGCATCACGGGTGGAGAGCCTGTGGGAACCAGAGATGAGGCACAGATATGGCCGGGTGGCATTAACGAAGGGTAAAACAAGTGCAGGAAGGAAGCAAAAAGGCTGGGCACAATGATACTGTTATTGCATAGAGGTCTAGGTTGGACACACTGTGCCCTGGGCGCAAATGTACAAGAACTAGTTGATCAAGCCACTTCTGCCCCTTCTGGTGCTGGGAAGTGGATCTACACATTTGTAAAACAAACAGCAGGCATTTTCCTACCAGTGGGGGACATGAAGAGTTTGCTACTTGCAATTGCAGAGGACCAAGCTGGAGATGTGTGGGTAAAGGTGGGGTATCCGGGAGTGAAGTTGGACGACTATCCACACAATGGTACACCCTTCAATAATATCAGGGTGCAGGTGTGGGACGCGCTGCAGTCACCGACACCCCAGATTTGCAATCTATCATGGAGCGCACCATGGGGGACGACAAAGACCCTGCACAATACATTAAGGCTCAGGAGATGTGGAGGGCGGAGACAGGGTACCAGTGGGACAGATCGGTTCCTCTTTTATTTTGGTATCAAAGGGGGCTTACCGAAGCAAGTGCAGAAGATGCTCAATAAAATAGTGGGCATGGAAACAAAAGGGTGGGTGGAGATTCAAACCATTATAATACACCATTGTAAGAGAATTAAAGAATGTGAGAAGGAAGCAGCATAGACTGCAGGCTGAGGAACAAAACCTGTCCATAAAAAAAATACTGAAAATGGCAGTGGAGGGGCAGCGCCATTAAACGCTCATGCAGGGTTGACTGAGCATACGTTAGCACCTCCAGAGGTGAGATTAGCAGCATTCTTTCCCGTAGGAGAACAAGGACAGTGGGGTGGTGGACCACAATATCCCTACCCAGAATGGCAACAAGGTCAGCAGCGGGAGAGGGGTAGTTTTTGAGGTGGAAGACGAGTATTGGGGCGGCTTGGGGGACCTCTGGGTGCTGTATGGGTCCCTCGCAATGTTGGAACTGTGTGAAGTGGTGCCATTTTTGAAGAGAATGCAGAAACGGGCAAGGGGTGGTGTATGGGTCATCCACACTTTATTACCCACCCTAAGAGGTACAACTCCCACGACCAATGTCCATACCATATGAAATACGTGAGGCCTACACCCGACTGCCCCCACGACCCCTAGGTGCACAAGGTTATAACCCACAAATGATGCAACCACCAAGGCCCCAACAGGATACCATAAATGGGGAGGGGGGTATGCCGATGTTCAATGTGGTGCTGAATGGCACAGTCATACCCTATGGAGGTGAATGTGAAGGGTCCAACCCTTTCACATTCCCAGGTATTTATTTGAATTTGTATAGTGCACATCGACCTGGGGGCTTTGTGGCGCTGTACAAGCGCATATCCCCATTAGGAGAGCCCACAGAGAACTCTTGTGTGCCCAGTACTACCAATGACGGTCTACCCTGTTATGGAACCCTTGATGGGTGCTGAGATAGGTAATGAGCAATTCATCTTCATGGTTGACATAGGTGCCACTAAATCATGCATCAGTGAGGGAGACTTCCCATTATCGGGTGAAACTCTTGAAATGCAGGGCTTCTCTGTGGGCTTTCTTGATGGTTTCCTATACAAAAGAGGTGAAAATGAAAATAGGAGGGAAGGAGGCACATGCACCACTATTGTATTCTGAGAGCTCCCCCATAAAATTGCTTGGGAGGGACCTGCTAAGCAAGTTGAACATGACCATCTCCTTTACAGACAGTGGGGTGGTGTGCGCAACCCCGGGCATGTGTGTCATAAGAGAAATGATAATCATTCACGCACAGGCAGGAGAGGCCATGGGTCGCAGTATCCCAGTGGACCCAGACCTGTTTGTGTATGGCATAACTGTGCTTCTTGAGGCTATACCCCTAATCGGCAAGGCCTGCTGGTGAGTGACAGCAGATTTCATGTTTTGGCCAGTGGTATCCCCTGAATTGGTTGCAAGATTAATATGGTCTCTGGACCTAGTGGGTCTGGTGGTGTCAGCTAAGAGAGTGGTTGTCATAGGCACAGATTCAGAGGGTGCGAGTGGTGTACAGTGTTATTCATTGACCTGATGGCGCCTCTTAAGGTCACTGAACCAGACTTGTTTGAGGACATACCAGAAGATGGAGGAATTGTGCAGGCCTTTTCCATTCTTTGCAGGATTATGGTACAGTATTGCATGGCCCAATGCCCCTTGATGGCCCTCGTGCCCCACCCCCACCTTTCACTGACACTGACTTGGAACAGGTTCCTGAAAGATTTTGGATGACGCATGCACATGACATAGGGCTCCTGCAAGGGGTGACCCCAGTACTAATGACTCAATCCAGGGTCTGTGTTGCCCTGAGTGGAGTTACCCATAGAGGCTGAGGAGGGAATACGAGACACTAGTGTTGCCCTGTTAAACCAGGGGATAATTGTGTCATCAACCTCTCCGTGTAAAACATCCATCTGTTTAAAAAAAAAAAGGAAAAAAAAAACATTTCAAAAGGGGGAGTTGGAGGATGCTTTAGAATTTGTGACCTCTCAATGATGGCGTACAGGCAGAATTTCCAGTAGTTGCTAACCCTGCAACAATAATTTGTAATATCCCTAAACAGGCCACCCACTTCACGGTGGTCGATTTAAAGAATACTTTTTCTGTTCCCCTGAATCCCGACTCACAATCTCACTGCTTTTAAACATGGGGGTGCAGTGCGAACACACGGCAGCCTCAAGGGTACTGCGAGTCCCCCAGCTCTTCAACCGAATCTTCCATGCTGGCTTAGGAAACCTACAGGTCCCCAGTGTGTTTATCCAAAATGTGTGTAACATCAGTGAACAGTGCAGGCAGGATTCAATCTCACTACTACTGCTCCTAGCGTGCAAGTGGTAAAAAAGTTGACAAAACCAAACTACAATATTGCCTCCAGGTGGTGCTCTACTTGAGTCAATTGATTTCTGTGAATGGCAAGAGAATTATCCCAGACAGTGCGGCATCTGTGCGCGACAGCCCACGACATTAAAGGACATGCTGACATTTCTGGGCCTCTGCAATTATTGCAGGGCTTGGATTCTTGACCATGCTAGGCCCCTCGCCCAGGCTCTCAAGGAAGCACAGAAAAGGGACAGCAAGATAGCGTGGACAGAAGACATGCTTAATTTGAATGGATTGAAGGTTGTTACATCGACAGCGCCAGTATTGGCAACACCAGATAATATGCAAGCGTTTTACTTATGCTCTCATTTTAACGGATAGCGAATGTCTGCAGTCCTGACACACAAAAGCACCATGGGCCACAAGCTATTGGCCTACTACAGTGGTAGGTTACATTATGTGATGCAGCGCCAGTTTGCATGCGAACAAGCATGTGCTACTGCTGCATTTGCAATTGAAAAAAGATCTGCAATTGTCATGGGTTGCTCTGGAACTTTGTATGTCGAGCATGCAGTTTTTGCAATTCTAGAATGATCAAAATCCACCCTAACCACACAAAGAGCATCTGTCTACAAGGCAATCCTATTGCATGCTAACATACACATTGTCTGATGTAAGTCAGTAAACCCAACTACTTTTTTGAGTAAGACGTGCTCTGATCAGGACTTAGCCAACCATGAATGTCATTTTTGGGGGGTGGTGGATGACCTTCCAAAGCACATGACAGACTTGAGGGGGGTGGTGGGGTCATCTTGGTTGATGGGTTAACAGTTGCCCAATACATGGGTTTGTGACACACGGGTGGCAGTGGTCTGACAGATGGGAGTATAAAACATTAGTGCAAAGAGATTACCAGCGCACTTCTCAGCACAGGCTGCTGCACTCATATCACTTATTGAGGCGCCTGGGATGTCCTGTGACCATCTATTCTGACTTTGCTTACGTCACCACCACTGTACATGTGGGGGGTCCTGTGTGATGGTGAGGTTTCAGGAGGGCTGACGGGTCTCCCATGCATAATGCTGTGTTGCTCAACAAACTGATATATGCATTGACCCGTCCATCCGTGGTGGCAATCATTAAACATGCCACCCACACGAACACAGACAAGGTCTCACTGGGTAATGCTGCTGACGCACCAGTGAAAACCGCAGCATATCTTCCTGTAGCAGAGGCATCAAAATATCCTTTGTGAACACCCAGTACCCAACAGCTACCATTGCCTTACACTGCCCTGCTACTGGCACAAATAATTTGGTTACAAGGTCGTGCCCCACAAGATGAAAAATACATTTGTATTAAGAGGATGCAAACAGTCCCAACTGATTTGTTATGGAGACAATAGTTCTGGCAAAGCAGTGATTTCATGAGTTACTACTGGTCTAATTCGACCAGCAGATCACCCATCCTGCATTTCTAAACCGCACATTGCAGCAGATATACAGGACGACTGGTTTGTCCCCAACCTCCAAGAAAACTTGACCATACCATACACTAGCCCTGTACTGTGACCATGTGTTAGTCACAGTACAGGGTTAACACTGAGAACAATAAGAGACACTTTGCCCTGCCCTAAAGAAAGGCCATAAAATGTGTCTCCCAACAGATTGCGCCACCACGGACAAACACCTGTTTGTGCGCCCCCTCTGCAGTTGCATCATTTTTGATGTAAATCCAGTCTCCAGGAAACAATTGCAGTGGGGGTGACGCAATCAGTTTGGCGACGCATTTTATGGCCTTTGTTAGGATGCCAGATGGCTTTTTTAATTCCTCCCCCCAAAATGGAAGCTGCCTTGGGAGAGTCTGATGTTCTCCTATTAGGGGAGGGCAGTGTATGTATGCAGCATCCTGTTACCACCTCTTAGGGTGATAAATGGTGGTCCTTGCAGGGTTTTGTGTGCAAGCTCAATAACGCCAGTGGCAGACAATGCACCCAATCTTTCTTTAAAGTGGTGACAGTTTTTGACAATTTGCCCTTCAATAGGCTGGTTATGCGTTCTACGACGCTGTTGGCCTGGGGTGGTAATGGTGCACATCCGATGCCCAATGAAGCCAACATTTCTCTAAAAAGTTTGTTAAAGAGTTGTGTGCCGCAATTGGACCTCAATACATCACACACAACCCATTGAGGAAAAACCTCTTGTACCAAACATTTTGCAGTGCACTTTGTATCCGGATGTGCACACAGTCCTGTCTTCAACCATCAAGAAAAGGGACACACAACCACGATGACTTAGTGTGATCCATTGTATCTTTCCCCCATATCCGCTTAGTCAATCTGTAACTTGCAGAACGGTCCAGTAGGACATGCAGAGTACCTCATTGTTCTTAATGTTAGACCTGTTCTGTAACTTTGACATGTGATTCAGTGTGTGACCATGTTGGTTAAGTTATCCTACAGGTTGCGGACAAACCAATCCTCCTGAATGTCTGCTACAATGTGGTATTTGGAAACGTGAGATGGATGTTGTAACTGGTCGAATGCGACCAACAATAACTCATGTGGTATTACCGAATTGCCAGAATTTTTCGGTCTCCATAACAAATCCATCTGGGACTGTTTACACCCTCTTTTAATCCAAAGGTCTTTCTCTTCCTGTGCTGTATGGCCATTGTGATGCTGGAAATGCATTGGAGGGACAGAGCCTCCGTGTCCTTGACCTATGTTCCTTTTGCATTTGTGTTCTGTATTTTCTGCCCAGGAGTCCACGTGGGACTCCTGGCAGTGCAGCTCTTCCTGTTTTTGGTTAGGTGTACAGACCCATGGGTTACCTTTATGGCACCCATAGGTGGGGGGTACAACCCTGTGCCCCGAGTATGTTTTTGGGCACTTGTGTGACCCACAGAGCAGGGAATGGGCTGGCGGCAGCTCCATGCTGAATTTGACAGGTGCTCGGAGTATCCTCCATTTTGCGATACCCAGGCCCTGCCATTGGAATCAGTTGATTCCCGATAGGAAACAAGATGGCACTTGTGGCCTCTTGCTTTCTATTGCCCGTTACCTTATTTTCCCAGAGTCCTGGGAAGCCCTGACTCTGTCCCTTCCCCCTGAATGGCTGTTGGGTGGAAGTTCCATATCTGGTGGTGTTGTGAAGTCCAGGCCAGAGTTGCAGCCTTCCCAGTGACTGTTGTGGGTACACCCTGTGGGTGGGACCTGGGTGAATGGAGTGTGTGACCAATATGCACTTCTTGTTGTGAATGTCTGGTTTCTGGTGTTTGACACAATGACTGAGACAGCCCTGCCCGAACCTGGTATGAATGCAGTGTGTAGTGTTGAATGGCTGGGTACTTGTCCCAATACACATTCCTTGTTGTGAGCATCTGTGAGGGAGGAGTATGGCCTGAATTCAATGTATGCCTGATTGGCTGACCGACTGCTGAATGCCCTTCTGAGTGATTGGTTTTCTGAGTCTGACCCAGCAGAATGAATGAGAGATCAACTAGTATATCTGGGGACCTCTCACTGCTAGAAATCGTTCAGAAGCTGAAGTTGAAATTGATGCTTAATCTCGAAGCCGAACCTATAGAAGAAGTTTGACTGCTGTCTCCCTTTGCTGAAATCCGAAAGCCGTTGAGACTGATCCAAGAGAGGACCTGGTTAGGCACCCTCTTCTCGTGCTCTGAGGGACCATCGAGCACAGCTCATCTTCGCCGAAGCGCCCTGGAAGTAAGACCCTCGAAAGGCTGCTGACCGGAGACTGGGACCACCGAGGAGAACGAAGATCAGCACCGGACATTCCATCGACCGTCATTGACCAGGGTTCGCAGGTTCACATAACCACTGGAGGCCCGTCGAAGCCGTATTGCCCAGAAGAGGGGACCACTCTATGCCATGTTGCCGATGATCGGAACCGCACGCTCCTTTACCTAAGACTTTTGAATCATGGAAGCGCTCGCCGGCACTCCTGCCCACCTTATCCCACCAGAGAAGGCCAGGTCATCGACGTGCCGAGGAGCATCTGCCGGTGGGTTCCCCCCACCCAACGACCGTACAGACACCGGATGACTCGACACCCTTGCTGGGCCACAGTTCTTCACAAACTCTTTGTGGTCCTGAACTATTGACATCGAGGTGCCCTGCACGACTCTTCCTTGCAGGACGTCTTTGAATTGTGGTCGACGAGCACCACTGGGACCGAGGCTGCCGCCTCAATGCAGAGTTCACTTTCTTTCAAGGGACCTCGATGATCCGTGTCTCCTGCTTTAAAGGGAGCCGCTCAAGAAGGATCCGTTGACGCCTCTTCATCGAACTCTGCTATTCCAGGTACATTGGGGTGGTAGAAACCATTATAGAAGGAAATAACACTTATAGAACAATACATGGACTGGGCTTGTGATATATCTTTACTTTACAGGTTGCCCAGGTGGGGGGATCTCCACACAGAATTGTCTAGTTGGTAGGGGCCAGTATTCTGCCAATTGTTCTAACCAACTGATTTCTTCCCATGTCTATTGTTGGTTACCTTTTATTAAGTGATGTGTGACATTTAACCTGAGTACAGTTAATGCACTTTAATGAAATCTAATAATAATTGTGGTACCACTTAGAACTGTATATATTTGCCATTGTAGATTTACTGAGCACAAAGTGAGTTATTGTAATTGTGTATATAACCTTGAACCTTAATTATATAAAGACTGTGTTTTAACTAATAGTGTGTGGACATTCCTTTGTGGGTGCTTGGAGTCTAAACTGTACTTAAGAACCAGCCTGAATCACCCCCTGGGAAGCTAGGCCTTGATTGCTCAACCAGCACTACCCTATAGAGCATCTTGACTGGGGTCCTGTGTGCCTCTCCTCTGCCATATAAAGAGCAGGAGTACAGACATCCCCCTCCTCCAGCCTTTACTGCCATGTAACTCAATTATTTGTGCAAGTGGTAGGGCAGTATGAGGTAATAACTGTTGTGTGTTGGACATTAATAGGGGATACTCTGAAAGTTGCGGCACTGGGAGATAAGCTGCTGTCTTCACTGCCACCTCTGCAGCAGCTTTACAGTGTGACACTTTGTGTTGGTGTGGGCGGTACATTTTACAACCACCACTACCATTGGTTGGGTCAGTTCATAAATTAGTTTGTCTAATAAAGCAGCATGCTGCACAAGAGAACCATCCGCCCTCCTGAACCCCCTCTTCCATCGCACTAAACTCGCATGCAGTGTTGTGGTGACGTACGCCAAATCAGAGTAGTCAAATGACACCCCTGGGATGTTTGTAATGCTCCAATAAGCTCTATAATTTCTGCAGCTTGCGTCAAAGTACATTGGTAGTCTTTTCTGCACTAGTGTTTCATATTCCCCACCAAGCTGACCACCGCCGCACCAGTGTGTCTCAATCATGTGTTCTGATCAGTTGTAGCTGACCTGTCAACGAAAAGGACCCCCTCCCCCGAGCGGTCATCTTCTTCCCCTTCAGATGTTAGTCATGGTTGGCCAAGTCCTCATCAGAGCACATTTCTGTCGGAAAAGTCTCCAGGTTTATTCTTTTGCACCAAACAATATGAATGTTTTCACTTGATAGAATTACCTCATAGGCCAATGCTCGCTATGTGGTTAGGGTTCTTTTTGATCGCTCTAGGATTGCAAGAGCTGCAAGCTTGACATACAGTTACAGAGCTTCCCATAATGGTGGTAGAGTTCTTCAATTGGAAATGCAGCAGCAGCAAGCGCCTGCTCACACAAACTGGCCTTGCATCACAGAATCTTACCTACCACTGGAGTAGGCTAGTGGGTTGTGGCCCATGGTGCTCTTTTGTGTCAGAACCACGGTCATTAGAGTGAGAAAACAAGTAAAACTCTGTGTTATCTAGGTTTGGAAGTACTGTAGCTGTTGATGTAACTTCCTTGAGGTCACTAAAATTTGTAAGGATTTCCTCTTTCCACACTTTTTTGTTGTCCTTCTGTGAGTCTCAGGGCCTGGAGGAGGAGGTCTGGTGTATACTGCATAATCAAGTATTCATGCTCTACAATAGTTGTAGAGGCCCAGACATTTCAGCATTTCTTTCACTGTCTTCGACTGCGTGGTAACGCACACAGAGGCTGCACGATCTGGGATAATTCTCTTGCCTTTCACAGAGATCAATTGACCCAAGTAGGGCACCTCCTGGAGGCAATACTGTAGTTTGTTTTTATCAACGCTGTATCCCTTGTGGGCCAAAAGTTGTAAGAGTGTGATCAAATCTTGTATGCACTGGTGCTCACTAGTAAATAATTGACATGCGGAATAATGGTATTAGGGACCTGAATGTTCCATAAGTCGGCATATAGGATCATGTTAAAATACTGGGGCTCTTGCAACACACTTGAGGCAGTCGTGTGTGGTCAATGCACATACCCTCCCCCATGTGTAAATGCAGTGAGGTAGTGTGATTCAGGGCGAAGGAAACATAAAATAAAACATATTTGAAATCCACTACCGTAAAATGGGTTGCTCCTTTGGGGATGTTGCAAAGTATGGTAACAGGGTTTGGAACTACTGAAAATTCTGCCTGTAAATGTTAAGAGCGCAGAAATCCTGGATCATGCTCCAAATCCCCC
This sequence comes from Ambystoma mexicanum, assembly GCF_040938575.1. NCBI lineage: Eukaryota > Metazoa > Chordata > Amphibia > Caudata > Ambystomatidae > Ambystoma > Ambystoma mexicanum. Next base: position 809,021,256 of record NC_090939.1, on the reverse strand, counting down.
CTTTTGCCTTCTTTATCGGATAGATCGCTGCATTGCACGGGGAGGTGGATGATAGAATTATTCCGTTATTTAGTTAGGCAACAATAGTGTCTTGCATGCCTTCCTTGGCCCCTCTTGGTAAAGGGTATTGCTTTACTCAGCGCAGCATGGCTTCAGTGTTATTTGTACTGGGTGCACACCTTGCAGGAGCCTGATGTCATGGGCATTTGTTGTCCATAGTCTTTCAGGGACCTGCTCCAAGTCCATGTCAGTGAAAGTGGGTGGTGCCACAAGGGCCATCAAAGGGCATGGTACTTGTTGATATTGCACCATAATCTCACAAGGGATGGAAATTGCTAGCACAATTTCACCATTTCTTCTTGTCTGTCCTCAACCAAGTGTGCATTTAACTTCTTTAAGAGGCACTGTTGGGTCAACGCAACACCATCCACACCCTTCTGAATCAGTCCCTATGACAACAATTATCTTTGCTGACACTACCAGATCCAGGAACTGGATTGTTCCTGCCATTAATTTAGGTGTTACCACAGCAAGCCTTACCAATTTGGGGCACAGAAGTTATGCCATAGACAAACCTGTCCAGGTCCATGTGGATACTGCAAACTACTCCCTCTAACCCCCCCCGCACACCCCCTGTGCATGGCTGATGATCATAGCTCTTATGGCACACATGCCTGGGGTGGCACACACTACCCCAGTATCTGTGAAGGCAAGGGTAATGTTCAACTTGCTTAGCAGGTCCTGCCCAAGCAGATTTATGGAGGAGTTCTCAGAATACAACAGTGGTGCCCATATCAATTTCCCCCCTATTTTGATATCAACTCTTTTTTGTCAGCAACCATCACGACAGCCCCAGAGAAGCCCTGTTTGTCAATAGTTTCACCTGATGGTGGGAATCCTCCCTCACTGATCCATGATTTAGTGGCACCTTTGTCAACAATGAATGTGAGTTGCTTGTTACCTATTTCAGCACCCACCAAGGTTTCCTCATCAGGGTAGACTGTCATGGACCGGACTGGACACGCAAAGTTCTCTGTGGGCTGTCCTAGTCTGGTACGTCTTAGTACATGGGGAAAGTGAAAGGGTTGGCCCCCACCACACTTGCTCTTCCAGAGGGTACAACAGTGCCGTTTGGCACCGCATTCGCTGCTGGCATGCTACTCCCATACATGGCATTCTGTTGGGGCATTGGTGGCTGCAGCATCTGTGAGTTACACCCTTGTGTGCCTGATGGTCGAGGTGGCAGTTTGGTATAAACTTGATGTATTTCATAGGGAATAAAGGTCACCCTCAATGTTAGTACCTGTGGTTGGGATGGTGGATGATCATTGGTGTAGGTGTTGTATCCCGCCCCCTGTCTGCTTCTGCACTCCCTTGCAAAATGTCCCCACTTTTCACAGCTCCAACATTGCGAAGGACCATGCCTGCTCCCGATGTCCCATACCATTGAATCCACCCCTTCCGTCTTGGAAGTCCCCCTCCCATGCTGCTGACCTCCCCACTGTCCTTATTCTCCTCCTGACCAGAACTCTGCTATTCTCACCTGCGGGGGTGCTGAGATTTGCTCTGCAGCCTGTGTGCGTGTTTGAGTGTACCGCCTCTTCTACTGCTATTTCTGCTAACTTTTTTTGGACTAATTTTGCTTCCTCAGCCTGCAGCCCTTGTGCTGCTTCCTTCTTGCACTCTTTTATTCTCTTACAGTGGTGTATTATCGTTTGAATCTCAGCACCCCACTTTTCTTCAAGGCCCAAAATGTTGTTGAGCGCCTTCTGCACTTCATTCAGTAAACCCCTTTTTAATAATAAAATCTGTTCAACTGGTCCCCCATCTCTGCCCTTCACATCTCTTCAACCTTAATATTGTATTGTGCAGGGTCTTCGTCTCCCATTGTGGACTGCATAGACTGCAGATCTGGAATGTCTGGGTACGGTTGCTGCAGCGCATCCCAAACATGCACCCTGATATTGAAAGGCATACCATTGTGTGCATCATGGTCCAACTTGACTCCTGGGTACCCTGCTTTCACCCATACTTCTCCTGCTTTATCTGTCACAAATGAAACTAGTAAGCTCTGCATATCCCCCACTGCCAAGAGGAGCCCTGCCGTCTGCTTTTGAAATGTGTAAATCCATTTTCCCGGCCATGAAAGTAAGGGGCAGGAGAAACGTAATCAAATTGTTCTCATCCATTTGCGCCCAGTGCATGTAATGTGTTCTCCTGAGTCCTCTATCTAATAGCGTTGTCTGGGTCCCCTTAATATTCTCTTCCTTTTGTCCTGCACTTCCTTTTTTCTTTGCTTATGCCACTCTGCCATACATATTCCTTAATCGCAAATGCCACACACTCTCCAACTGCTGTTGGTCCCCTCCTCAACCTCGTAAACTGTGTCCCATTCATTATCTTGCAGTTCCCTGTCTGTACTTCTGTCAGACTTTACTGTCCCATAACCTGTACTTTCTGCTCTCCCCTTGCCACCTCCCTCTTTCTCAATGTACACATCTGTTATGGCTGTGCTATCTAGCCAAAACCAAATGTCTCCTGCTCTCCATTCGACCATCCCACTCCCCTTCTTTCCCCCCTCCCTCTTGAGACACTCTCAATTGAGCCAGTTCTACCATAGTTGCTTCCAACTTTGCTTCTAGCTCCTTTTGAACCTTACTGTTTTGAGACGGGATAACACTTGATGTCGGTTTATAGGGGGTGGGGAACATATGTCGGGTTTGTGTACCCCTTGGCTGGACAAGTGGTGAGTAGATAAAGCCCTGTGTGTGTGAGTGCATTCCCATCTCCCTGTGCTGCAATTGCCACTGTATCCAGGGGAGCCCCTTCAATATTCCGGTTCACGTCCCTATCGGGATCCTCCATATCCCCGATCATTTTCCATAAATCCAATTTCAAAGGGATTATGTCCTCCGATGTATTCCACATCTATAACCTGTAATGTTCACCGCTGTGTACTTCGTAAACGTTTCGGCAGAGGGTGTCTTGCGTCGATGGCGTCAAGCCGATGTCACTCGAGGGCCTCAGTCGAAGTCACCGGATGTTAAATATAGGACTCAAGGTGTCTGTTGCCTCAGTTCCATTTTTTCCAACAGCAAACGTGTATAGCTTTGTGAAACTCAGTGCGCTTTGTGTGTTCATCAGCCTTTATGATGTCTATTTTTTTGACCCCCTCTGACTGCAAGGTCCGGGTTCAAGACTTGCCGCGACTGCAAGTCCAAGATGTCATTGACCGACCCGCACCGTATTTGTTTATGGTGTCTGGGTGAGTCGCACGGCACCGACGACTGCTCGAAATGCCAGTCTCTAACCGCCAAGGCCTTGCGTGAATGGAAGGGGAAGCTCCAGGTAAGTAGGGGTCCCTCAAACTCCCATAAATCCAAATCGAAGTCTAGGGTTTCCACCGACGACTCGAGGGGTAACTCTCTGCGTCGGGAGGAGGCTTGGGGTTCTTGGTCCCGGAGTGGTCCCCGCCATTCCTCGTCCTTGCGGCACTCTCGGAAGCGCCGGCACCGGTCGCCTTCCCGCCCTCTTCAGAGGATGGCGCCATGCATAAGGTAGCCTGTCCCACAAAGTCCACGACTCCGGAGGAGTGGGCGGCTTTTAAAGAACAAATGATGGCGATTTTTCCAGTTGCAAGGCATGGACAAGAGCAGTCGCAAGAGCCGTGCGTCCAGGTCTCGGTCCTCATCCCCAGTGAGACCGTTGCGGCCAGTGGAGGTATTGATGCCGGCTTTGACTCGTTTGGCGCTGGGCCAGTCGGACTCAGACGATGCTTTGCCATCCTATCGGCCCACGCCTGTAGTGGCATCAACGCCGAAGGTCTCAGCGTCGAGTTCCTCAGCACCCTCAGCGATATATATATTTCTTTTTTGGCCGTGATGTGTCTTGGGAGTTCCCTAAGGAGGTGGATCGGCCCAGGAAGGCTACCTCTAAGTATGGGAGGCCTGTATTGGGCCCCAGGCCCTCTTCTGTCCCTTTGGCTGGGTTTTCCAGACCTCTGGCTGACATTTTTGAAGAGGAGGAAAGGTCAGACTTTGAAGAACCTGTTTCTCAGGATGAGGCTCCGGGATTGTTGGGTGACCGTCCCTTGGAGGAGTTGAGGCAGACCCTCCGTGATGGCAGTGGCTTGGATACTTCTCCAGAAGTAGTTTGGTAGGCCTGAGCCGGGGACTCATGTCTAGGGTCTCTGAATACCTGGGTTTATTCAGGATGACCTTACTGACATCTTGGACCAAGAACCACCCTCTGACCCGGTATTGCCCTTTCATCTTACTTTGCAAAAAAGGGTGTCATCGGCTTGGCAGACCCCAGAATCTCTTCCGCTGGGCAATATAAATTTGTCAAAGTACCGCCCATCTTTTAGCGACCCCAGCTATTTGTCTACTCACCCCACTCCTGAGAGTTTGGTGGTTCAGGTGGCTAGGGCCACCTTGAGGCAGCAGGTGTACCCTACCATCCCTCTGGATAGGGACGACAAGCGCTTCGACTGATGGGCTCGGAAGGTCTTTGCCTTAAGGAGCATGGCACTGAAAGCTGTCAACTCCACATGTGCCTTGGTAAGGTTTACACACACTCTGTGGAACTGTGCTTCATTGGCGGCTGAGCATAATTCCCAAGGGGGGGAGGAAAGGATGGCTTTCTAGCCCTCATGCGAGATGTCAAGGATGCTATGTGTGAATCCCTTCAGTCGGGTTTGGACACGGCAGACTATCAGCCGGTATATGGCTGCAAGCACCGTACTAAGCCGGTTTGTGTGGTTCCTGAAGTCGGGGTTTGCTCCTGATGTGCAAGGCCGTCTTCTGAACATGCCCTTTGATGGTGTACATTTATTTGGCAGCAAGGCTGTTGAGAGACTTGAGATGTTGAAGACCTCCAAAGCTGCAGTGAAGTTTTTGAGCACTGCAGTACGTCAACCTCCGCCTTTTCATCCTAGGGGACAGCAATGGGGAGGGAGGGTTCCTTTCGTTTCTACTCCTCCTTTGGTAGATCGAGAGGGGCTGCCAGTGAAAGGGGCCAATGAAAGAGAACCCGTTGTGGTCAGGGAACTTGAGGTGCCAAAGCTGCTCGGGCAGTTGCCTCTTTGCCTTCAGGCACTGCCACAGCCGCTCCTCATCAGTCATGAGGCCATGTCCCATGGTTCACCGGTTGGGGGCAGACTTGCGCAGCATCTTGGAGAATGGCATGCCATTACTTCAGGTGCGTGGGTTCTGGATATCATAGCCCACGGCTATTGCCTTCCCTTCTTTCAGCGGCCTCACGACAATCCACTGGGAAAGCTCTTTGAAGCATCCGGATCTGCTCCTTGCGCAGGAAATCCTATCCCTGCCGGAGAAAGGTGCCTTAGAACTGGTGCCTGTAGCGGAGAGGAACAAGGGATGGTATTCCCCTAATTTTTTTATCCCAAAGAAAGACTGGGGATTGAGACCTATAATGGACTTGAGTTGGTTGAACAAGCTTCTCAGGAAGGACAAGTTCAAGATGGTCACTTCTTCTCAAGTCCTCCAGGCCCTTCAACTTCAGGATTGGTTGGTGTCTCTGGACCGCAAGGATGCCTACTTTCATGTGCCGATTCATCACAAGCACGAGAAGTACCTGAGGTTCGCGGCTGGCGACTCGAACTTTCAGTTTCAAGTCCTGCCATTCGGATTGACCTCCACCCAGTTTATGGTGGTTGTGGCAGCGTACCCCAGGAGAGTGGGGATTCACGTCTATCCCTACCTGGAAGATTGGCTGATCAGGGCGCGTTCTCCCGAGCGTACCCCAGGAGGGTGGGGATTCACGTCTACCCCTACCTGGATGATTGGCTGATCAGGGCGCGTTCTCCCGAGCAAGCCCTGGATCATCTCGGCGTCACCTGCCATTCCCTTTAGAAGCTGGGCTTCTCCCTGAATTTAAAGAAGTTGCATTTGACACCTTCCCAGCAGCTCCAATACATTGGGGCAGTGTTTGCCTCCCCAGGTGAGGGCTCATCACATTCTGCATATGGTGGACAAGTTTCAATGTGCCCAGGGTCTCCCGGCTTTCAAATTCTTAAGGTTGCTCTGCCTCATGGTGTCCTGCATCCTTCTGGTGCCAGAGGCCAGACTGCGGATGAGATCCCTGCAGTGGGCTCTCAAGATGCAGTGGTCGCAGTTCTCTGGCAAGATGTCGGATCCTGTTCAGATTCTGCTCTCTGTCGCCCAGGATCCTCTGTGGTGGGCCGATGAAGGAAATCTGATGAAGGGGGAACCGTTTTGGCAACCATGGTGATGATCGTGACGGATGCTTCCCTCACAGGATGGGGCGCTCATGCAAACAAGTTGACAGTCAGCGGCCATTGAACTCCGTCAGAGTCCATACTCCACATCAATCTGTTAGAGCTGAGAGCCATCCGGCTGGCCCTGAAGGCTTTTCTGCTGTCTGTGCGGGGGAAGACTGTCCCGATTATGATGGAAAACTCAGTGGCCATGCATTATCTCAACAAAAAGGGGGGGGCAGGGCCACTCCCTTTGTGCAGAGAGTCGATGCAGCTTTGGTTCTGGCCCATCCAACAGGAAATCTCGATCTCGGCAGTTCATCTGGCTGGAGACAAACGCGGCAGTGGACACTCTGAGCAGGCAGAGCATGGTCTCTCACGAGTGGGAGTTGGCTCAGGAAGTCCTTTTAGAGATCTTTGCCCTTTGGGGAACCCCTCAAGTAGATCTCTTCACCACCAGTGTCAACCAGAAGTGCGAGAGATTCTGCTTGCAGGAATTTCCCCCAAGAAGAGCCTTGGGGGACGCATTCGGAGTGGTCATTCCCACTGCTGTACACATTTCCTCCAGTCTCCATCATTCCTCAGGTGTTGCAGAGGTTGGAGATTCAGTTCCTGCATGATCCTCATTGCTCCGGATTGGGCCAGGAGAGCGTGGTACCTGGACCTTCTCGACATGTCCATCTGCCCTCCACACCGTCTTCCCTACCGAGATGATCTGCTCTCACGGGAATGGGGTCAGGTTCTCCATCCAGAGGTCAGGTCTCTCAACCTTCATGCTTGGTATCTGAAAGGTTGAGATACAAGGATTGCGACCTCCCAGATGACATGCTGGAGGTGTTGCTTTCGGCCAGGCGGCCCACACAAAATTCCCTGTACCATTGCTGTTGGTGGAATGTCTGCGACTGGTGCACGGGACAGAATGTGCATCCTTTCCAATGTTCCATTCCTTTGGTGTTGTCTTTTCTGCTTTCTTTAGCCCACATGGGCCTTCAAATGTCTACCTGGCGGTGCTGTCCATATTTAAGTGCTTGTCTGAGGAGTGTTCTTACTTTAAGATTCCTTTGATTTCACAGTTTCAGAAAGGACTGACTGTTTCCACCATCCCCTTTCCAGGTGCCCGGTTGGGATTTGAATTTGGTTTGAAAGTTTCTCATGGGAGCTCTGTTTGAGCCCTTACACTCTTGTCCTTTGAGACTGTTGTCTTTCAAGACTGTTTTTGGTTGTGGTTACTTCCGCATGCAGAGTGAGTGAATTGCAGGCATTTTCTCTGAAGCCACCCTTTACTGTTTTCCATAAGGACAGGGTTGTCCTGTGGGTGCGACCTTCTTTTCTTCCGAAGGTTGTGTCTGAATTTCATTTGAGCCAGAAGGTAATTCTTCCGGCATTTTATCCTCCTCCGTATCCTGGTAAGGAAGAGGAGAGGCTACATAGGTTGGATCCTAGGAAAGCTTTGAGCATTTATCTTTCACGGATGTCCCGGGTCAGAGTGGATGATCAGCTCTTTGTAGGTTATGCTGGACGCCAGTTGGGTTAGGCTGTTTCCAAACAGACCTTGTCCAGATGGATTATCCTGACTATCACTGAGTGCTACCGTTTGGTGGGGAATGACCCTCCGGTAGGCTTACGGGCTCTCTACTAGGGGTGTGGCTGCCTCCACTGCTCTACAAAGGGGATTTCCTATTTGGAATATTTGTGAAGCAGCCACATGGGCTTCTGTCCATACTTTTGTTAAACACTATTCTCTGGATTCCATCCATGGGCAGAATTTGGCCTTTGGTACGGCCGTCCCCTATTCAGCCATTTGATTAGGAAATCTAAATTTCACATTCTAAATTCTTTCCCTCCTCCATAGCCTGGTACTGCTTTCGGAGTCTGTCATAGATGTGGAATACGTCAAAGGACACAATCCCTTCGAAGAACAAGTTGCTTACCAAACTGGTAACGTTCTTTCGATGGGCTGTTCCTCCGAAGTATTCCACATCGCCCTCCCAGCCTGCCCCTCTGGAGAATTTCTTCTATGATTACAGCTTCCATTTCTGCAAGGCTGTAGGCAGTTATACTGGCAGGAGACTGGCGCCACACATTCTGGGGGGAAAAAACCTAAACTGAGGCAACGTGCGTCCTATATATAAAATCCGGTGACATTGACCCTCGATGGAGGCCCTTGAGGGACATCGGCTCGACGCCATCGATGCAAGACGCCCTCTGCCGAAAAGTTTACGAAGTGCACAGCTGTGGACATTACATGTCATAGATGCGGAATATGTTGGAGGAACATCCCATCGAAAGAGCGTTACCAGTTTGGTAAGTAACTTGTTAATTTCTTTTCTGCAACTGTTTACCCTTTTATTTTGCAGCTAAGAATGTACTCATGTGATCTAATATCACTCTATAGTAGGTGCCCTGCTCTGGAGCGTGGCATCCCCCCTTGTGTCTCCACAACCCACTGTTTACAGGGACAAGATTGAATAATACCGTAAAGTGGTAATGCACTATAAATGTACTCCAAATTCAACCCCCTCACATTTTTTATTCAGTGCACTAAAAATCCCAACCTTTTGTAATTACGCGCTCTGCACACTTTTTTTCACCTCAGTAACTACCAATCCACCCCCCACACACGCACCACACTCTAAAAACAAATTGTCAGCACTGGCCAACCTCTGGCCTCCTCCTTCTACACAAAAATCTTAATACATCAAAAAAAACAAGCACTACTTCCACGAGCCCTCTAATTATACAGAGCGCCTCATTTTTTTCCTTTTTCTCCCTTTTACAAAGTTAATTGTGCCATCATCTTCTCTCACTTGGGAAGGCTCACTACATCCTGTTTTTCCTCCCACCTTGCCAAAAAAAAATAAAAAATCTAGCCACGTTGCCTTAACACACCTCCTACACTCATGCACACAACACTCCCGCACACTGTACGCCTCGTTATCCCTCAGAGGAAGTGTATTAACGTCAGCATGTTCACCCGAGCGCATCCATCACAGGGAGCCCAGTAATGGCCTGCACTTTCCCAGGGGCCACACCTTGCTCCAAAGAGCAGACAGCAATTCTCTGAAAACGGCTCATGCACATCACAGCGGTTTGTGCACTTGGACTAGTCACTGTAGGTCGGGTTGGCCTCTTCAGAGAAGTGACCTGGAAGCCTCCATTATCACAGCAGGCGGTGCGGGAGCACTGGGATCATGTCTGGGTCGCCAAATGTAGGAATGCCCACCTAGAAGCTCACACTATAAAAAATACAACCCGCTATGGAAATAAGGCCCAATACATCTAGCAATGAAGAGGTTTATTTCCACGAAAATAGATGCGCCAACAAAGAACTCTGCTGGTGCAGAATGTTCTGCTACAATTTGTACGAGCAGAACCATATGAGGTTACAAGTCATCAGTGTCATTACATACATTAGAAAAACTGTGTGGCTGGTTGGGAGACCCTATAGTGGGTGGCCTGCTCCATATGGGATGCCAAGCCATTGGTCCTAGCCCTGTCAGTCCATATTCATTCACGTGGGTGATGTTCATCCATCTTTGGTGCAAGGCTGAGTAATTGACACATATTTGCAAAATAAACAATACATCTTTATATAATGAAGCACTGGTATGAGCAGACAGGGGCCCAGGGGGAAAGCTGACAGTTCACTCACTCCCAGGCAGGCCGGTACTTCTCCAAGGTTGCCATACTTTGAGCGAGTTCCTGAGTGTGAATAGCAGCATCAGTGACAGGAGAAGTGTGTCCCAAGTCCCAAAAATAAAACATGTTCTTAAAAGTGTATTGAGTAAGTAATATTGGTAAAACATGACATTATTTAAATACCACCTCCATGAGGGATGTCGTGGTTCTCCCTAAAGGACTGCGCCAAATGGTAGATTTTAAAGTATATGAGCATGAATATCCATAATGCATGAAAGGATGTCCATTTTAGTTTGTAGGAAGGTTTTACAATTTCTCACACAAGGAAAAATTGTGAGAAAGAAACTGCCAAGGTTTAAAGTATGTTGAGCCATTAACATTGATCAACAACATGGTAGGATTTGGAACAATTTTCACAGTTGTTGTAAAATTTCAGAAATACCTTTTTTTTAGAAAATATCTTAAGACATGTAGGGCTAGTGCCATGCATATGCAGACAACTGCCATTGGGTGGAAATACTTTGGCATTTGAGGCTCCATTTGATGGTGTGATGTAGTCTCCTTCCTTGAACTGTGCTTCATCGGGAGAGTTATTCAGTAGGCCGAGTCCCACGCTTAGCTAGTGGATGGTGGTTCGAGTGGTTGAATGGGTAAGTACTCTGGTCACATACACCTTTGGTACTTGTTACTTGGCAGGGGCCAGCCATCATATAGCTGCCACACCCTTCTCCAGTCAGTGGACTCGAAACCGAGCCCCTTTTGATTAAAATTCACCCTGGGATGATGGTCAGAGTTTTGCGTGTCCATGAAGTAATTCAACAACAACAAACAGACACACAATTAGGGTTTGCAACACATCTTAAACCATGCAAGATATGCATAAATACACAGCAACAGTAGGATTGTTTCTGCTACAAACTGACCTCTATACACACGCACAATCCAAAATGGATGCCAGGATTGTTATTGGTTTAGACCACCCACCCCTTCCTTTAACCTTACCCAGGTAAGGCTGGAAGGAACAGTCAATCCTAGGGTATTACCCAAATTGACCTTTTACAATTGACCTTTTGCACAATTGACCTAATTATAGTGGTCCTAATTGACCTTCTGCACAATTGACCTTTATATTATTTTAGTTATTTTATATATGTATTAGGTTGGTTTTGGATTATAAACAATATACGTGGATTGGGTGGAGGTTGTGGGGGGGGGGTTTGGATTGGGTGGAGGGCTGCGGGGGGTTACCCCCGCATATATGTCCTAATTGACCTTCTAAATTAGGTCAATTCTCCCAAGGTCAATTGTGAAAAGGTCAATTAGTATACAATCAGGCTAAAATTGCAGTCCCTCCCCCCCAAAATCACACCCAGGGGAGTGCAGTATCTCTCTATATAAGGCAGGCAGCTCAGTCTGACAGTGCAGTTTGTGACTGGCAGTTGGATTGTGTTGCGAGAACTGTGGTGTTAAGAGGGGAATGATTAACCAGACAGAGGTGGCACAAGTCTGGAGGGGGGGGGGGTAACTGGAGAAGGTGCTGAAAAGCTGGAGGAAGTAGGTACATCAGGAGAAGGTTGCAATATTCAGGGTGAGACCGTCCTAGCAGGAGGAAGTGGTGACTCTAAAGGTAGTAATAACTGAAGGAGTTGATAAACACAAGAGTAGGAGTGGCGACAAGTGGCAGTGACTGGAGTAAAGTCTGTTTTCCAGCTCGATTAAGGAAGGAGGAGCCAGCTGATGTGACTTGGAGATACCGGCTTTAAAATGTTCAGTATCTCGAGGAGTGCCATGGAGTGCTGCAGGCAGTTACGTGTGGGATGAATTGGGTTGGAATGTGATTGCAGTAGCATAAGTACTTGTTCCCCATTGCATCTCGAGAGACATTTTACCCTGCTGCACCCTCCCTTACACTCCAAGCAGCTGGGTTGCTTTTTTAGATACTCTGGATTTGCGACAACCCTTTGGGAACCCACAAGGCAAATTGACTGTGTGGGGGAGGTGGGGTGTGGGGTGCGCTCTAGATGTGTCTGGAGGTCTCTGCCCAAATAAAACCATTTTCAAAGTTTGCTAGTGATTACGCGTTCAGCTCCGGTTGGCTGCATGCGTTTGCACTACATGTAAGTTTATTTGGTATCCATTCAGAATGCATTTGCTGAAAACCGGTTACACTTGGTGAACTTGGAGGAACTTTAGAGTTCATCTGAGAGAGAGTACTTGGGAGCTGCCGGTTCAGCACTCTCCACTTGCCCGTCTTGTTGTATTTTGCTAATTTCTTTATTGACTGTAATGTCACTTATGGAGTAAAAAGCCTTAAAGTATTCTGCTTTTCGGCTCCTCACTGTCTGCAGCCTTATTGTGACCTTTTTGTTTTATATTGGGAGTGAGTGTGTTTTGCTTTGTTTTTGTGAATACCTTTTTCTTCCTTTTTTTTTCCTCTGATGGCGAACCGTTTGTTTGTGTAGCCAGATGCTGTTGGCTGTTAGGAAAGATTTCCATGTCATGTGTAATTTTCCCTCCAGTTGTGTACCCCCCAAATTTTTGCTTTGTTTAAACACCATAGTCTGACCTTACCAGAGGAGCACAGCCTTCTGATGCACTCTCCTGGGCTGTTCCTGACATGCCCTTAAAGACAGTCAGTATTGGAAGACTTTGTTTCCCTTAGTCCTTGTCAATGTTGCAACTTTTCTGCAACATGTTGCAAGTGCACAAAGTACCTTACAGTACAGTGCAATTGGGTCTTCCTGTCATTTCTAAAGGCCCTAGTTACTCTCGAAGGAATTTTTAGGAGATGTGCCATGGACATGGCTGGTGGCAGCTTATCTTTTCATATCTTTTTAACCCTTTCCTGCCAGGTATAGCTTGATTGCCGCGTTTGGCATGGTTAGGTGGTCTGGCTCCAAAATGCCCATGCCATGAGGTTCTTTGTCCTGTCCTTTGGCCATCTTGCCACTTAACCTTCCTCAGGCTCGAGCCGACCCGGGTCAGTCCTTATTTGGGCATGCATTCTCCCGCAAAACTCCAAGCTTTCATGGGCTTCTGCATCCCTTGTGTGTGTGCTTCCAGGATGTGGGCTGGACTGTCTAGCTCCAATACACATCCTGAGTGCCAGAGAGTCTGGTGTGCTGTGAATGCATGGGACCACCATGGACCATGATTGGTCCATCTATGGTATGCCTGTATGTGAGCAGATCTCCCATTGGGTCTTCTTTTTGGCGCGAAGGAGATTTTGGATAAGAGAAAGCTCCAAACACCCATACCTTGTCGATCTGCAGAGTTCTCACTGAACGAAGGATAGGATCCAAGTATCCTGAAACTAAGAAGCTGAGTCGAGGAACCGTTGGTGACCCACTGGAAGGTTTGGTACCCAGAGCCCGCGGTCGTCCCACTGGACCCCTCTGCATCTGGTCATCCTAAAAGGTCTGCGAAGACACTTCGACCCATTGGAATAGTGGGAACAACTATTCTCGGCACCTTCATCAGAACCTGCAAGTAAGCCTTCTCGACGTGTCCCTGGGCCAACCAGTGGGTTGACCAGAATGCACAGGACCTTTGCTATGTCACTGCTGTCGGTTCGAGGAGGCCCTTGAAACAGTAAGCTCTGTGTTCACGGCACTCATGCCAAATTGTATGCACTTGGCATTCCCAATTCTGGAGTAAAGTGAGTGAGCCCAAACCGAAGTACACGCGGTTACCGTGTCGCCCAGCCGTGGTGATGAACTTTGCAAGTTCATTCCAGCTATCGTCCCTTGTGCCCAGAAGCCTGCTGCAGCAGAAATGGCCTGATCCATCCACCAGTAGTGGAGAAATCGCCAGTGTCCCGTTTGGGAACCGACAATGTATCTTCGCTGAAAGCTGCTGAGCCGGGAGACTGCTACATTTGTACCTGCAACTGAAGTGGACTCGACTGCCGAAGTTTGGTCTGGAGTGAGCCGGTGGTCGTTGAGTAATTGCAACCTTTACCAGTGGCCCCTGGTGCATCCATCCATTTGTATGCACAAGTGGTCCCTTGGGCCCCTCTCCTTCCACTGCTAGTGCAAACCAGCAAACCATTCCCAAACTCTGGAACCTGCTCTGCCAAGTTGGGTAGACCCTCCACGAATAGTGGGAACTTATTCTGCATCACCTCACCCACCTTCCTGAGCTGCTACAGACCCTTGAAGAGACCACATTTTGCCAATCTGCATTACCGCGTGTGCCAGCATTGCAAGTACATTTGAGCAATAGGCTCTACTCTTCTTAGGGATTGGACTGACTTTCAGTTAGGATTGTTTTTGATGCAGAAGGGACTAAAGACTACTTGCACTTGTCTCCTTCCCCTTTTTAGGCTGTGGACCCATTTCGTGCATTAACCCTTTAGACCCCATTGGTCTTGTATATATGTAAATTGATAGGATTGTGTTGGCTTAGAAGTATTGCTGTGATTTTTATTTGTGTGAAACTCCAAGGCCTTGAAATAAATGTATTTGAATTTTTATTACATCTACACCTGACTGGCAGTGATTTGTAAGTGTCCTTTACTCTGTGTGCTCATTGAGGTCTTTCAGTCACCCTCACCCCTCCTGAGACTAGTCTTGGCCACCGCCAATACTACCTTGATTGGTCTGGCTTGTCCAGAATGTTATCCTGTTCCAAGAAACTAGGCTGACCTTCTGAACATCTGCCTGCAAGGTCAGAGTTCAGAAATCCGTCTTAACGTTGGCAAATACGGGTTTGCAACAAGATTCAGAGGTGTATAGCCTTTTTAAGTAAAATGTTAATAACTCAGTGAATGACATGACAGAGGATGCTATTGTATATGAACTAATACAGAATTTGGGTGACCCAGGTGAGGACAGGAAGAGGTTGGAGAAATCACAGCATAGCCCTGCTTATAAAGAAATATCTAGACCTTGAACCCTGGTGACCCTTATTGCTGGACACAAATGTATTGACCTTTATCCCAGATCGGGAACAAATACAGAAATTAGAACTGTTAATGCTGTTCACCACTTGTCTCATATGATTGTTTGCATATTGACGATTTTGCTGATACTGGTGTCTCAGACTGTATTACAAGAGATTTGTGATAGTGCTCTCTCGCGTGTGAATGAAGAAATCAGACATTTCTGATGTGGAAAATGAAAGGGGGCTATCTGCTGGCTTAGCTGCTGAATTAGGGCTTGTTTTCCCTACAAAATTACTTGATGTGTTGGATTATACATCTAGGGTTGAAGTAAAACATGGGCCGGGAGGCTCCATTCAGACAAACGTAATAAATTAACTTTACCTACAATTTCTGCCTTAAACCTGGTACTGAGTTAGTTTGTAGACCTCTCTAACATTTGTGATGAAGTGAGGGCTCATATCCTGCTTTTGATGAAACTGAATCTAAAATTGGAATTTCTGGGAGAAAAAGGTTTACACCTATGCCCAAATAATGACCGTATTTGTTGTCTGTCCTTAATCTCCGGCTTAGCAACCCAGCTATCCAATTGTGAGCAGAAGGTTGAAATAACTTGTGTAATTCCACCCTCTGTGGATAATAATCGGATTAATGGGTGTGGTTGCCTGTTATCTGATAAAACTGCTGCAGGTGTGATTGTGAATGATGCAAAAGAGGCTAGACAAAGGGCCTAATTAGGACCTTGGCGCTAAGTGTTTAATGGCGCTGTAAAAGGCTGCAGTGCCGTTAAACACTTAATACGAGGTCCCTTTGCGGGACCCAACCTTAACGGCTGGTCTACACCAGCCGTTAAAGTAGCGACCCGCAAAGGGACCTTGGTGCTAAGTACGGTACCGCAATTTGTTGTACCGTACTTGGCGCCTTCCCCATTCCCATATAGCCCTATGGGGTCAAAATGGGGAAGGGCCATGGTTCAATGGGGAATTACCGCCTCGCCAACCTTGGAATGGGGTGGTAATTCCCCATTGTACCATGGCGGATCCGCTACAACACCGGCACCAACCCTGGTGCTAATAGCGCCATGGTTTAGCGCCGGTGTTGTAATGAGGGTCAAAATAACAAGCAAAACAAAAAATGTAATTGGAACATCAAGAACAGTAGATGGAAAAGAAAATTATCTCATGAATACTTTAGGAATTCAACAGTTCCATAGTCATTTGAGCATGTAGCAAGTGGTATTGATGGTAACAAACAGATGAATGTGTTTGGAAGCTGCAGGTGAATGCCATTTGTCGTAGAACTATATTCCCTACTGGCCTGCACCGCTCCCCACAGCCCCCATTGCTGCGCCCCCTCCCATGCACAATAAAACCTCCAAAAACATGTGCCTGCTCTTTAAGGAAAGCTCCTGTACTGTGCTCTGAAAGTGCACGTTTCAACTTCTTCCAACACTTTTAGACTGTTCCAGAATGGTTTCTTTTAAAAATAAAAGTATAGGAACGGTAAAACTTAATTAAAAGAAGTAGAGGAGCACCGCTCCCGCCCACTTCGACCACTGAAAACGAGACACAGCTGGTGGCCGATACCCAGAAATCCCGGCCTGTGTGTTGGTGGACTCCTCGACTCAGACCGATGACTTGAAAGCAGCTTCACGTGTTCTACTTTTGAAAAATAGAAATTAAATATTGAGGGGGGGGGGATGGTGTCGTGGTGGTCCTTCTCGTACTATGTTTAACTGTAATGTGCAGACCGATGATAACTTGTCTCCAACACCGTAGAATACTGAGAAAAAAGGGGTCCTTCTGAACCAAGTGGGAAACAAACTGCAAATAGGGTTAGCTGGCTTGTCACTCGGTAAGAAAAGAAATGCTGCATAGGGGAAAGGGTTCTATGAAAGTGAATGGTAATGGTGCATGTTTGAATACATTTTACTGGCCCATTCAGTTGAAACGTAAGGTCGATAAAGGTAACGGGTTGGGTGGTGAGGTTGGATAAAGAGGCAAATTAAGATTGGGAATAAAGCAATGCGCACAATGGGTGCCCCACTGAGGAACTATTTTAAGATATGTCTTTGGGAAACAAACTGCTGATTTATTTAAATCTATCTAATGATATTGATTTTGGGAGAAATGCCAAATCTTAGGGCAGTCTTCTTTTGATATAGTTCGTGTTGAATTTACAGACCGTCCAAGGGCCGATACTTGTGTTCTACATTTTGGTTCTCGGTTTGTGAGGTACCTTATATTAAAGGAAAAAGCAATGTTGCATAATCAAGGTGGTGCAATATCTGCACTGGAGGAGGTAATGCTGCCGTCTATGGATCTGCAACAGAAAAGTGAGGGGAGGGGAGGGGCTTTGTCCCCATGGGGCTGTATCAAGCTGGGGACAGGGGGGGGGGGACTTGTGATCAGATTGATGTGGGTAGTTCAATTAGAATACATTCACAGCCACTGGTAGAGAGTACCTCTGCTAGAGCCTTTTCTCAACCACCTGTTGGCTTGAGCCATGTGGTGGATGTGAGGAATACTGGAGTGATTGAAATGTCCACTCAAGTTGATTGGTCATAGCTGGTGTCTGCATTGTATAAGCCTGGATCTGGTGACAAACTTTCTTTAGCCAGGAGATTGGACTGAATTGTGCATCTTGGAACATGTGGGGAGCCTTCATCTGTTTAACAAGTCAACAGTCATGTTGTATTTAAATCAGTTTAGTGGTGTCTTTTTACAAGAAAATTGGCTTAGCCCTCCTCCTGTATGTGATGGTTATGTAATCTTCTTCCAAGAGGCCAAACCTAGTTTATTGGGTTAATTGTGGAAATAAGGTCATGCCAAGAATTGAAGGCCTTGTGTGGTACCTCGGGCTCCGGTCAGCATCTAGGGGTTGAAATATTTCTGGGGAGAGAGAGTGTTCTTTTCTTGTGATAAATGTGTGCTGGCATACAAAGGTGTACGATCTTGACTGATTTTGTGAAAATAATTGTGGAATGTGTTGTAAACTGCAAATATAAACCACCTAATAGAATTCAGGTCACCTGCCAGGATGACTACTACTTGTGTGGAAATTGAACCAGATGAAGTTTGGTGTCCGGTAGAGAGAACCGTGGCCTCCCTGATTGAGAAGATAGGTTTCGAGAAAAATGGATGACGGGTCTAGCGTCAGTTGGTCTTCATTTGCTAAAGGAAAATGTACAAGGTATGAATGGAGGGGACTTGTACGAGCAGATCTTGTCCGGATTACTTTTTTGTAGTTCTCTCCTTATTCAATTGTGTGGAGAGGTTTGCGATTGAGAATCCATGGAGTGATCCTTGTATTTTCACCTCGTTTGGGTCTGTCTTGGTCAAAAAGGATAGTTGACCTCCTTCCTCCTGGACCGTCCTCCCAGGTCCAACTTGGGTCCTTTCTCTCCACCACCTCTCCCTACATCAGGTGTTCCCCAGGGCTCTGTTACGCTCACCTGGTCTCTCTGCGCAGGCATTGGGGCACGGTTGCAGCCATCCAGGGGGTTAGGTCGCTCTGGTCTGACTACGCCCTCTGCACTTATGTGGTGACTGGTGGTAATAGGTGATGCTGCTCGGGACTGCTCTTGCGTGGAGAATAGGGGGCGTGATTATGCCAACTTGTGCGCTTGATCCTCTTCCAGACCCCCTTCTCCCAAATCGTGGGATGCAGTGTCCCTGGAAAGCTCACCTGTTGATTAGTTAGAGCACTCCGTCCTGCTGCTTCTGGCAGGGGCACTTGTATGATCTGTGCCAAGTTCCTTCACTGGTCCCTTGCACGTGGCAGTCCAGTCGCGACTAAGCCACTATACTTCAGGTAAGTGTTCCTGTTTCCCTTTGTTTTTCCTTGTCTGTTTTTGTTGTATTGTAAGGTTTGTTGTCTTGTATTGCTGTCCATTCTACTTTTGATGTTTGCTGTTTTGCTTTCTTCCCTTGCAGGTCATGTTGCTGGCCCGGCAGAAGCTGCGGAGCTCGAGGCGACAGACGGAGGGAATGAGGAACAAAGCTTGTCTTTCTTCTTCACAGGGTCTGAGTTCGTGGATGCGGTGCTGCGATGTCGGGATCAAGATCACTGGATGTTAGGAGATGAATCTGCAGATGAAGCGATGAAGCACCGGTTTCCTGGAGGGAAGTATGCATGAGAACACCTGGTTTCAAAGGTAAGTAAACTGGTCCATGTGTTGGTGAGCTTCACGTTGCACACAAGTGCACAGTAACTCGAACCACCGGCCTTAAGGATGGAGCAGCTTATATAGCGGTGCTTCTGAAGCCACGCCCACCAGGTTCAGACTGCCTTCCGCACCCTGCCACACCCGATGAGACAGCACATAAGGATGTTCTCTGGAATAAAGACTTTCCCATCCTGGAAAGTTCTTGTAAAATAAAAGCACTCCTGCACTGAAATAGTGTTCCTTCTCATCTCTATATGAGCCTGGCACGAAAGGTGCCAGGACTGAGTCCAGCGCAGGGCTCCTATGTTTATACGTCCCAAAGGGACATAAGTGAGTTAAGTGACCCATTGCACCCATCAGTAGATAGTGTTGTTTTTGTGTTCTGTGGCCATGAGAGCCTCTAAATGCTCACCCTGGCTTTTCAACGTCTACTTGGGCCCCTTTGGCTCACCTCATTTCTACCTTCTCCTCTAACTTTCAGTGTTATGTGGATGACACTGCTCTTTAAGGCTCCCCTCAGCCTCTTCTCCTCTCTCGCTCATTCCTGACTGTCTATCCGCGATTCAGGATTGGTGCGCCTCCAACCACCTCTACCTTAATGCCAGTAAGACTGAGATCCTTCTCATTGGGATCCCTGATCCCATTTCCCTGTTTCACTCTGGCTGCCCTCCTTGGGCCCTCGAACTGCGCGGCAAAAACCTTGGTGTCCTCTTCGACTCCACTCTTTCCTTCTCTCCTCACATCACAGACCTCGGAAAGAAGGCCCACTACCAGATGCACCTCCTCAGAGGTAATCTTCTTTTTCTCACTTCCCCCCCAGAAGCTAACTGTCTACAGAGCCCTGGTTCTCTTTAGGCTGGGCTGCTGCAATACCTCTTTCTCAATCTGCCTTCCTCTACAACAAATCCAGAACATGACTGAGAGACTTGTCCTTGACCTCAAGCCCAGGGATCGTATCTCTCCAGCCCTGAAATCTCTCCACTGGCTCCCAGTGGCTGCAAGGATGAAGTTTAAGACCCTCTTCATCATCCACTAGGTTTTCTGGGGCTGGGGCCCACACTAAATCCAACTCTCTTCCTATACACCTTCATTCACAAGCCCTTTGCTCAGCCACCTCTAATTCTCGGAGGATCAGATGCTTCTTCAAGCAGAGAGTAGGTGTATATCTCTCTTCTCAGCAGGTGCTTCCCTCTGGAATGGCCTCCATGGCCCCCTCAAGCTGGAGCTGGACACCTGAGATTCAGGAAACAGCTGAAGACCTTCCTTTTTGGTTCTGCTTTCTCTTCCCCCTGCTGGCCTACCTGTTTGCTGCACTGACTTGTCTACCCTCAGAATGTCAATAGGCACCAGGCACCTCGTCGACCAGTAGCCCTTGCACTGCCTCCAGGCCTACTGTACACTTGGGAGCTATATCTGTAACCTTACAGTCCCCTGCCCCCCTGCCTACTTGCGCAGAGCTTCGTTGCACTTAGAGCAATACTGCCCTGATTGCACTTCCCCCTTCTGTCCACCTGGCACTTCTCTTCTCTCTTTCCCCCTTGCACTTGCAAGATCTGAATGACACAAGGCCTAGTAAGATTGTTTTGTACTCCCTCTGTCTCCCTTAACTTGTCTTATTGGGCTTATAAACACTTGTGTACAGGCGTGTTGTAAGTGACTCATATTATATGATCATGCAACAGCTGCGAAAAATAAACTTCACTCTATTAGGATGGTGAAGGTGAGTGATGTGGCTTTAATAGACAAATTGGACATAATCAGAAAATTAAAGCAAGGTTTTTAAAACTATATGAAAAATCAGCTGGATTACTCTAGAAGTATGCAGAATTTATTATGGATATTCTTGGGAATAAGAATCAGTGTGCGTTCCGGGAGGTTATTAATGCACTTGAGTAATCAGGCTGTTAAATAAATGAATGCTGTTCATGAGAATGAGTGGGTCTGCCATTTCACAAACTTGTAATTGACAGGATGGTAAGGAAGAAAAAAAGAATTCCCAAGGTTAGATTTGGAAATGGTATTGAACAGTATTAAAAAAAAAATGCAGTGGCTCTAGGGCAGTGGGGCCTATTAAATATACTAACCATATATTTAAGAGTAATCCAGGTGCTTGTGGCTATCTATTAACAATTATGTTCAATGATCTACTTGTGGAGTAATTTCCTGAATCTTGACTTACTGCTTTTGTGGTGCCCCTTTTTTAAAAGGGGTGCAAAGAATGACCCCAGAAATTATCACCCCATCACAATAATGGACACGGACAGTGAAGTTTGTGTCCCTTTTTATTGTTACATTTGGAGGAGTGGGTGAAGATGAATGATAGACTAAATGTGTTCCAAACCGGATTTCTTTAAGGGCATGGTACGTTGTAAATGGGTTTTGTTGTACGTTACATAGAGGAACAGGCTTGAGCGGAGCAACCGGGTCAGACATTTGCTTCCTAGATTGATATTTCTGCTGCTTTTAATTCTGTAATATGACCTCGACTGTGGGCCAAGCTAGTGAATTGGGGAATTCCGGGAAGATATTTTGAAATTAATTATAGGCATTCATAATGGATCCGGACTAAGGATTAGACTAAATACAGAAGGTGAACTTTTGAGGAAGATGGAAACTGTAGCTGGTTTTAGGCAGGGTTGTGTCTTAGCTCGCGGCTTTTTTTAATCTTTGTGTCGAATGTGAATGACTATCTAGCCACTGCAGCTTTCATTTCATCAATAAATTGGAACTAGTTGTACACCTTGGGTAGCGCATGCAGATTACTTTTTTCTTTTTGATAATGCACAAATTGGTTTGCACGGTTTACCGAGGGCTTTTGAAGTCTTTGCAAAAGACAATGGATTAACGATTAACCCTAAAGAAATAAAATAATGAAATTTTCGAAAACCTTCAAACCTGGTGTGTAAATGAATCTTGAATGAGGTTCATTTGAGTAATGAAAAGAGCATGCTATACCCTTTTTATTTTAATGATTTTTAGTCGGCCACAAAAGAAACAGTTCATTTCTGGAGTGAAGCATGGTTGTTAGCTTTTGAAATCAATAATGCATATTTTTTCATTCAGGCCTGTGTTGAAGTACTTTGAAGGGTATGTTTGCCCGCAATTGCTCTATGGGACAGAGCTGAGGGGATCATGGCTGTATGATTATTTGGGCAAAATGTAACCAATCATTTGGAGGAGAGTATTAAGAGTACCCAATTGCATTCCCCTTGCAGTGATATAATTCGAATTAGGCATTTATTCGTTAAAAGCAAAAGCCAAGTAGAGATCTTTGGCTTTGTACCAAAAGAAATTGTTTTCCTGCAGAAAAGACATTACATCTTCATTTCCATGATACCATGCTGATGGTGAAGGGCACGACTAACTTTTTTAAGGAATTTCTAAAACATTGTGACGACATTCTTGAAGAAATTGGAAGTAAAACTGCTGATATTGAATATGCGTTGAAGGTGAAAATGGTATTGTAGGGTTGGGACTGGGCAAAGACAGTGGATACGTTTCATGGGAATCACCCCTGTATTACATCTTTTGTCAGAGCACAAGAAAGGAGACTCTGTTGCTCAATATTTGGAGCGCTTTCCAAAACACATTTCATACAGATCATAATGCGCTTTAGGTGGCACCCCTTACATGCCAAGGAAGTTCTACTTAGGCACAGGTTGATAAAAGCCAAAGATGCACATTGTCGATTTTGTCGACTAGTGAACGGATTAGAAAGACACACCTTTGTTAATGGAGTTTCTATATCGAACAAGTTACATTAAGAAATTGGGTATGGATCGAAGACGTGTGTCCTCCATTGGTCTCACTATTGCAGGCTTTGTGGTAAATTTGGAATTAAATACAGTACGGATGTGAAGCTACCAGCAGGTACCGGCTCTTAACTGGTTGCTATTTCCTCTTGGAATATGACCTGGTGGGATTCTATAAGATTTGCACTGTTGCGCTTTAAATGAGTCTATTGTGGAGGAGCAGACATACACATCTGAAGGGGATTCTACCCCCTGCCCACCTCCCATGTTGAGACATGAGACAGTGCACTGTCTAACACCAGCTATTGTACCAAAACTGCAGCGAGTATTTGGGGACGGTATCCATTAAAACAACCATATCGAATGTACCTCGAGTTGATGAAAGCCTGCAGGAGGAGCTTCCTGAAGGGATATAAGAAATATCTAAGAAAATGGACTGATCTCCTAGTGTGCACAAAGTCCTGAAATACTGAATAAAGACATTATGAATCCCAGAAGAAAAATGACAAAGCAAAGCATCAAGTGAACCTTCAAAAGTGTAAATGAAGATTACTTGTTAGAAAGTGCTGCCGAAATTAGAAGTATGAAGAATGTACATACCCTGAAATGCAAGATTAAGTCATTGTATAGGCTAGCTACAAGTAGTGAATAGAATGAAGGCGGAGGAGCCATTGCCCAGAAACTGGACATTGGTATGATGAAATAAGTAAGCCAAAGAACCATGTAGAGAGAATGAAAGGCTGTTTCGCAGTAGAATAGCGGTTCTTGGAGCTGTGTTGGGAGGCTTTCTAACCTGAAGTCAAGTACTGAGAAGTCGAGGTCAGCTACCTAGGCTGAAGAGGAACATGTGTGCGGAGGATGAATCCTCAAACATTAAGGTGCAAGAAAGAACACAGAGGATACCAAGTCTGAATTCATTTAAGCATTTAAAAGTTTGCAGAGTGAGCAGAATCGTGGTCTCTTGTCGCATGAGTTGAGGCTGGAAATAGGGCTTGAATTTAGAGTTCCAGACACCATAGCGAGTGCCCTCTCCCATTGCATTCCTAGGACAAGAATACTCTGCAAGGCCAAGTACAAACAGAATTTCATGGCAGAAGACATCGGTGATGAGATGCGTTGCTAATTGGCTGGTAGGGTAGCTTCATGTCCTATCCACTTGCACCTGGGTCTTGGCTTACGTGCTGCTAATTGAACCGAATGTTCCAGACATGGCACAAGCGTGCCAAACCAATTACATTAGTCCATATAATGAAGGATCTTGTAGCTTGAGAAACCAATGAAACACTGTGGAACAGATTTTTCATAAATGACACGTATGATGAGGTAGACATACGTTGTCCATCTAATATCGGTCAACCAATAACAAATCTAGCTCCTATGTGATTGTACATCTTGATGTGTCCCTTAACCAATCCCAACCCTTGATAGGTGTTTCACTATTGCCACGTAGCATGATGTCATTCTGACGCACAAAGAAGTATATAATTGTATTTTATGTGGAAATTGCAGAGAGAATGAGCATATGTCCATTGATGTTTGTTGTAACCTCCCTGTTTTAGATAATTGCCAATACAAAAGCAACTTGCCATCTTCTTGAGTTTGTCTATTTATTTAGACTCATATTCTGGTGTATTCCCATCCAATAACAGATGCACATTTCAAAGGGCCATATGCTCACTATTGTATTAATCATTTAAAGTTGTCAGCGTCTATTTGCATGTACCTATTTAAGAATTGTAGAGTTATTTGGTGACCTGCTTTAATGTATTCTTAGAAATTTGGTTTTGCTGGTTTTAAATATGTAGTGTATCAGAATTGTTATCAGTACACTTTTGATGTATATGAACTGTTTTTTTAATGTAACTGTTTTATATTTAAAGGTCTGATTTTAACTGTAATCTAAGAAAGTAATTTAAATGTGTTGTAGTTTGTAAAGGTTTGTATAAACCAAATACAAATAAAATAATAAGTGTACGAAGGAAGGATGTGGCCCAAGGCAGGTGGAAGAGGCAAGAGGAGGTAGGAGACCCAGGTAAGGAATACACAGTAGTGAGGAGTGTAGACGATCACCAGGGCTGTAAGTCTGATGGTGGAGAAGAGGCCTGGAGAGTAGTGTGCTAGCTGAGACTTCTGGTTCAAACTGCTGAATGCTTGAGTTGCACCTTTCAGCCGATAGACCTAATGAAGTGCATCATCTAGGCGCCACCTCCGTTTGGAACTTGTTGGGAACTCTTATTGCCAGATACCACGGGATAAAGGAAAAGCCAACATCTAGCTAGTTGGGGATGAAAGGGTGAGATACTGTTTTTGGTTCTCCCTAAGATGTTTCTATTTACTAAGTGAAATTGTGTTGATCCTTTTAATAAAAGACAGATTTTTGCATAAGGCAGCCACAAAGGCTGCCCCCGTAAGTTAGTCTTTTCCTTCCCCCTGATTTGCCCACCATCATTTTGAGTGGGTACCCACCCTGCTCCTGCTGCGTGGCTCCACCACCAAACTCCCGCCACCACTTATCTTAAACTGCTCTGGTGGCATCTGCTGATGGTCTCAATCATGCATTCCCAGAAGCCCCAAACATGGATCAGACACAAAGTGATGTAACATTTCCCCGAGTGAGCAAAACCCTCTGTAGAAGGGGATCCATGACCTGGATGAGCAGCACCCAGGAGATCCCAAAGTCAAGAGCATGTCCTGTGATTTTTCTTACCAGGCATACACCATGTTCAGAAATTCTGTTCAGAATTACCCATGTTCCAGAAAACATCCCTCCATGATGTAGGGCAAAGCTTCTGTCCGCCCTTCTCCATGAATGAGGAAACCCTCTCCTGGATAAGCATGGATGCATTTGGACTCCTATCTCTAAGTTTGGGACTTGTTTTCTTAATAACATTTATTTAGCACCTTGTCCACCCAAGGGCATCATGGCGCTCGAAGGACATCCAACAGAGAGACCTGCCTATAACAGAACTAGAACAACAGTCTATAAGCGATGTCAAAAAAGTAGGTGGTCATTTATGGCTCTAAGATTGAGAGGAAGCTTATTCCATAGCTTGGCTGCTGCAACAGAAAGTGCACAGCCACCATTTCTGGAGCAAAGGAATCTAGGAACTTGAAAAAGCAGGTTAGATGCAGAGTGTAAGGATCTGTTTGGTATGTAACAGTGAAACATACTATGTAAATGCTCTGCTGCACGACCATAAAGGGCCCAGTGCACAATGACTTGCATTTAACCCGTTGGGCAACTGGGAGCCAGTGAAGATTATAAAGAATGGGCAAAATAGTATCAAATTAAGAAAGCCCAGATACAGCTCTGGCTGCAGAGTTCTTCAATATCTGTAAACGATTAAGAAGGCATACAAGTTGGGCCAAAAAAAGCATTGCAGTCAAACAAGTCCAATGGAGTATGTAGGTGAGGAGGAAGAATCTTCCATAAAAATGATTTTATAGTAACACGATTTTCAAGCAGGCTGAGATGATTTTGTCTGCCACAGATCGTCCAGATCCCTGCAGCTGCCAGACGGGTCTTAACCCCGACGGTAACCTCAGATTAGGCAAGATTAAGAGGAACCACAATGTGATTGTTGTCTGCATAGATGTAACAGTGGAAAGTGTGGGACTGGATGAGCTTGGCTAAGGGTTGGACATAAGCAATTAAAAGAATCTGGGAAAGAGCATAGCCCTAGTGGATCCCACAAGCGATTGGAGAAGAACGAGGGAGATAAAGAAAGGGTCTGGGAATGATCAACTTATATATTTCTTTAAACGGGACAACACACGACAGAGACACCGGCCATGGCTCACCTCTCAACCAGGATGGTATGATCGATGCGTATTGAACCCTGCTGATCAAGAAGAATCCGCACGCCACTGCCACCGACTGAGACCAGAACATCCCAGTGCCGCAGATTGAACTATCTGTGTCATGGCCAGGATGTAAAGCAGATTAAAGGGAGTAACAACAAAAATGCCTTCAAAGTAAGATGACAAAAGAGGGTTTACCAGTCTCCTGACAAATTCATGAAATACTGAAGAAGGGAGATGTGGTGATAGCAGGAAACAGAGGGTCAAGAGATTGCTTTTTTAGTAACGGGACAACAAGGGCATGTTTCCGTTCACTGGGTATCTCACTGGTTAAAACAGATGAATCCTATCTTTTGAGAAGGTAAAAGTAAATTAGAAGTACTAGGATGAGGGGACTGAACTATTTAGAAAAAACTCTCTTGATTTAATTGAGAGCAGTCTCAATCGTATTAGTGAAATAGAGGAGCTTGGCCTCCACATTGGCCAGATAATACACATGAGTGGCTTACCAAAAAAAGCTGATTTGGCTTAGGGTCAGTAGTGTAGACACCATTTCTTTTCTGCTCATCAGTGGCAAAGCCTTAGGTCAGGGAGTTCAGAAGAAAACCAAGGCTCTGAAGAACGCGCACGTGGTTGCATCCTCTAACCGATGAAAGAAGCACTGTATTGCAGGCAAGTGAACTAAGTTGAACGGAGATATATTCAGTGTCGGTGCATAGCCTAAAGGATCAACAGGAAAGTCCTCATACAGTAGTCCGTCCCCTGCCAGCAAGTGGATCATGGGCTTGGGGTGGAATGGAAAGGATCTCCCATGTTATGCTTCCTTGGTCTCCATCAATTGGCTTTTTTCATCCTAAAGCTACAGGACACCCATCCCAATCCATGGACCTCACAACACCTGGCCATTGTAAATAAAATGTATCTAGATGTGATGAGGGTGTCTCTGGAGTCTTGTGGGTCCGCAAACATGCCTTCCATGATATCTGCAGGGCTTGTGGATGCATCCACAAATTTTGCAGAGCTGTCTGGGTCTGGAGACCTGCTTGTGGAGTCTGGAAACCTGCTAACTGCCCAAATAAAACAGTGAATACCATGAAATGCTCAACACCCCCTTCTCTCCAACTAGACTTGTATGCAAAGCAACACCATGTTTTTTTTTTTCCTCCCACAGGCCGCTCTCCGAGGTCCTACAGGCACAAGCATGAAACCAGAAATGGCCACCAGGCTTTAAATAGTTTCAGACCAGCCTACTCTGCTGAACCCAGGTGAGGGTGGAAGAAAGAGCCAATCAAAGAAATTAGTAATAAACGATTCAGACCCTGACCCATAGTGCCACAGGGGGGAATGGCAGTATCCATACATAAGCTAAGCAGATCAGTCTGACAATGTGGGTTGTTGGAGCAGGAAGTGACTGATGGTTGGAGAAGGACTGAGACACAAGGAATTTGAAGGCTGTTGGTGGTGAGAGGTGGAGGAGGAGATGGGAGGAGTGGGTGAGAATATGAATGAGGTGGTAGCATGATGAAGATGTAGTACTAGGAGGAGGTGGCATAGATGTTAATCTCAATCGGAGTTAATGCAAGTAAATGAAGAACACCAGTCATGATTCAAACGTAGAGTTTATTTTGCTTCAAGAGGTCTCAGGTTCAACTATATCTGCGGACAGTCATAGAGAAATTGTGTAATTTGCATGGCGGCCAGTCAGCCGTAAATATATTTTGGGACTCCTTCGGTTGTTGCATTACAGATAGTTTACAACCTGTTTAACACCTACATTCTCAGAAAACACATGGAACTTCTCTCAACAGCATGTCTGTACAATTCACTGATTTCAGGGCAGTGCGGTTCACACTGTTCCCAGTGCAAGGAGACCAGGAGATATTCTTCATAGTTTATCTGGGTTTGTCTTTGACCAAATGATCTTTCTGCACTTTGGCTCGGTAGTTCACTTTATTCTTCATTTTCAGAATGTTCATGGCATATTATTTTTCTAAACATTGGTGCTCAATCAGCTTCTGGAAAGCAGGAGCCAGGAAGACAGTCAGTTATCTGTGTCCGTGCCCGCCTGTTCAAGGCTTGAAGCTGGCAAAAACATTTAGATAAGCATTCCTCGCAGACCCGTTTTCCAGCCCTTCAGGCTGTGAGCATTTTCTACATACAAAATGAAAACCCCTCAGAATGGGCGAGAAAACAAAATGGAATCTGAAAGTCTGTTTCAAATGAGTCCGCCTAGGCTAACTCAGAATGGATGCCTTTTCACAAACCCTACTTTTAGCCTAAGCTAATACATTCCAAGTCACTCATAATCATTTATAGCAATAGCCGTACATTGTCTGATATCTAAATCCTGCATGATCAATGCATTAGTCACATCAACGGGAGGACAAGGTCCAGGTTTCAATTTCTCCAGAGCCCTAGAGCAGCAGTTACCTAGTATAGAACCTAAAACTGGTAAACATTGTATACAGCAACAACAAACCAAGATCACTCCAAGGAAATTGCAAGTACTGAGTATATCTTCCAACCCCAGGATTTTAATAGGGTCCAAGCCCATGTTCCAATGTCTCAGTTACCTTCATCAATGTGGATTTCAGAACCCAGTGTATGTAATCTTTTGCTAGCCTGAACCACAGTAGGGGAGGAGTCAGATGTATATATGCAACTCGCCGATCCGACCATTTTGCAAACTCCTCTTTCAGCTAACATGATGTCTAACACGATTCTGTTCTGAAGAGCAACCAGTCTAATAGCACTTTGTTCTAATGACATATTAAACAGTGTATCAGTAGTCTCATTGATTGTTTTCTTCATTACTCTGGCCAACCTGCTGATATCTCGAATGTATCACTTGTCCCCAGAATGGAATCATGGATGCAACATCCCCTAATATTTGGAGAGCGGTGTCCTCATCGATTCCCCCTCCTAGGGCGATGTTTCAATATTTCTGCAGTTGTAGTTAAGTAAACACCTGGAAACAGTATCCCCAAGTAACATGTTCCCTTCCAATCATTGGGTATCCATGGATATGCTTGTTTCCCATAGACAATGTGAATGATCCCCCAATGTGTAAGGGTCTTGTCACCAAAACCGCAGTGTGCATACATTTGTCATAGGTACCCATATACTGATAATCTTCTTTACTCAAACAAAATGGTACTGACAGGATTATGGTTGATTGTGTAAGATGGGGGAGTTGCTTCCCCATTTCCTACTGGTGACATTCGGAATGATACCCTTGATTGGTAGGGTCTAGATTTTTTATCAGTATGTTTGGTAGAAGCAACATTGGTAGTTCTTTTATTAGCAAAGACCGAGCATCCCAGAGACAGCAATACCTGTTGATCAAATTCATTGATGTTTGTCCCTTCAAAGTTACCAGTGGTACTATCATTCCATTTACCAAAGAAGAAAGCCCTAAAAGAAGCATAGCAAGCAGTTGATAGTGGGAGTGGATATATGTACCAACCTAAACTTTTCTCATGTGATGTGGGAGGTGAGAACATACCCAGCAATTTGTCCTATTTAGGATTGCATGGGTGTCATTCATAATTCGTATGAGGGTGTTGTGATACCCTTCTATGTTCTCGAGATCAAGGGGGCGAAAGATCTGTGAGTACAAATGGAAATGAGACGAGGAAGTTGAGCTGACCGTAGGCAACAGTGAGCCAAGGGGATGAAAGCTTTCTAAAAACCTTAACACAGGTATCAATATGAGAACAATACATGCTACAATGATTATGATTACACATTTGTCTCTAGCGGACCATAGCCCTTTAGATCTGGTCTCTCCAGTGGCAATACTTTCCATGTCCTCACATCTACATGCCCCAAACTGAGGCATAGTCTTCCATTGTCCATTATGAAGCCTCACTTAAACCGGTTCATCCATGGGTGGCACCTGACCACATGGCCAATCTTGCTTGTAGTCTTCCTTCCCCCCCCCCCCCCTCCCAACTACCACCAGGCATCGTTGGGTGGGGGGAAATCAAGGCAATACAGTTGGTTTCTTGTGGGTGCAGTATTTTTACCACACTTTTCTACATACAAAATGTCATTCTCTAACTATTTACATGGTCGAAAATTATATCTGGACACTCCGGGCACAGAGTGGTCAGTGAACAAAGGGTCAGTATCCAGGGGAAGTGGTGAACAATCAGGCTGCTTAGGCTCAGGATCAAAGCATGTGCCATCACTGAAAGCCACACACTTGTGTACAGAATCTTCTACCGCCTCCTTTTCCCACTTGTCATAGGGTAAAGGCAAGGGCACTTGCTTTAGGTAGGCTGCATAGATCCATTGTTTCTTTCCGTCCACTTGAATAGCCATCTAAGTGGCCTGTAGTACCAGATAGGGTCCTTTCCAGTGAGCTGCAAGACTGGATTTCCGTTCAAAGTCCTACACAAGGACATAGTCACGTGGTCGAATGCGGTGACCAGGACCCTCATATTTATCGGGCAGTGCTGCATGAACCTGTTGGTGAATCAAACAAAAAAATTGGATTCAACTGGTTATGGTAACCAATCAATAATGGGTATTCAATGTCAGTGTCTTAGAAATGGGTGCATTCCATACATTAGCAGGTCTCCCCATTACTATTTCATAGGGAGAAAGTCCTGTTTTTACCTGGGCAGTGGTTCTAATAGATAACAGAGCTAATGGTAGGGCATCGTCCATTTCAGTTTGCTGTGCGCACACACCTTAGCTAGCTTGTTCTTAAGGATGCCATTGTGGCATTCAATCAACCTGGCACTCTGGGGATCTCTTGCAGAGTGGAATTGGTTCTTAATCTGTAGCCCCTTGCATACCTGTAGTATGATAGAGGCCATAAAATGAGGTCCATTATCGGACCATATTACTCTAGGTAACACAAATCTAGGGAAGTACTCATTTATTATGACTTTTGCAGTGGACATAGCAGTATTATCTCTCAAAGGGATAGCCTCAACCCATTTGCTGAATGCACATATCACTACTAAGACATTTGTAATTTTGGCAGCATTCCATTTCAATGAAGTCAAAATGAATCACTTTGAATGGCATGGAAGGAGGTCCAAAACTACCCTTGGGTGCTGGTGTTCCCTTCCCAATGTTGTGGTGTAGACGGATCATACAGTTCTGAACTAGTCATGCTGCTGTTTACAAATACCTTTCGCACTTATGGGAGCTGGCCCATGGGCCATAGTAACTACATATGTTACATAAGCATTGGGTAGCATCCATCTTTGTTTATCATGATCAACCCAACATCCTTCATCATCCAACCCTGCAGGTCCAGAACCACATTGTTCAATTTTCTCTGCTGTGGCTTCAGCCTGAATTTCTTTCACGCTACTAATGCCTCTTGCATCATCCCACTCTCAGCAACCCACCTAGCAGAGTCCAATACATACATTCCTGATTGTGGGTCTGTGGCTGTTTGCTTGGCTATTTTGTCTGCAAATGTGTTCCCTTTTCCAATATCGTCAGTTACTCTGGTGTGTTGCACATTTCATTATGGCTAGTTGTTTAGGAAGAGCTAATACTGATAAAAGTTGCACTATCAGGGAACCATGTTGAATCTTAGTGCCAGGGGATGTTAAAAATCCCCTCTCAGCCCATAATTTCCCAAAGTTCGGAGCTATTCCAAAGCTGTACTTTCAGTATAAATATTTACTCTGAGCCCCTGGAATATCTCGCAAGCTCTAGTCAAGGCAATTTCTGCAGCCTGGGCAGGATTGTGAGGAATTCTCCTGCTTTCGATAATGGTGTCT
Source organism: Ambystoma mexicanum (assembly GCF_040938575.1). Lineage (NCBI taxonomy): Eukaryota > Metazoa > Chordata > Amphibia > Caudata > Ambystomatidae > Ambystoma > Ambystoma mexicanum. The sequence continues at coordinate 808,989,026 of NC_090939.1, read as the reverse complement.
AAGATGGTGATTGCATAGGCAGTGGTAGAAGCGTCATCTGGGAGTTTAAAGTGAGAACCATCACAAAATAATTCCCCATCCGGGGATGGCAAGAGTTTGTGACTCAAATCAATCCTCACTTTTGTATCTTGTTCAGTGACATAGAGGCAATCATGGGTTGTGCAATTGGTACTGTCCTCGTTTAGAGGAGGTAAAAGTTCAGCCGGATTTAAAGAAATGCATCTCTTAATTTTGATGTGGGGTGCAAATAGAATGAGCTCGTCTCTCGTGAGCCGGGCCGATGTGAGATGCAGAATTTGCGCTCTATTCAGTAGTACATCTACAGAGTGAGGCATCATCATGGTTAAGAAGTCACGCAAAACCATGCCTTCACTTTGTTTTACTGAGGCGGTGGTAGCAGCCGCAGCCTTGACTCATTTTGGCAAAGCGCATGCAACAGGGTCCAACGTGGAAGAAAAATAGCTTGATGGCCTGTTCCTTCATCCATGATCCTGTGTCAAAATGGCCAAAGCGCACACCTCTCGCTCATGCACGAATAGGACTAATTCTTTGACATAATTTAGTGTGCCCAATACTGGTGTGGAACATAGTGCAGTTTTGGGTAGATCAAAAGCGTCCTGACAAACCGTATCCCAAGGTAGAGGTAAAACTACATCTTTTCTTGTCAGTGTCGTCACAGGTTTAATCATCAGTGAAAAATTTGGAATCCATTGTCTGCAATAGGAAGCCATCCCAATAAAAGCCCTAACCTCTTTCTGTGTATTTGGTACCGCCATGTCAGAGATGCTTTGGATCCTTTCAAGTGCAAGGCACCTGGCCTCCTTCAACAGGAGATAGCCTAAATAGGCAACCTCCTGTTGACAATACTGACAATTTTTCAAAGATGCTTTATGACCATTGTCAGCGAGGTGTTTCAGTAACAAAATGGTACCCACCTTACAAGCGCTTTCTGAATCTGCAGCGATAAGCAAGTCATCAATGTATTGTATGAGTGTGCAAGAGGAAGGTAATTCAAGCGGATCTAGTTGTTCCTTGAGGGCCCTTCTGTAAATGCAAGGACTTTTGGTGTACCCTTGCAGTATTCTGGTGAAAGTAAAGGAATGTCCCCAAAGGGGAAAAAGCAAACAAATACCTGCTATTGGGATGTATCGGGATGCTAAAAAGAAATGCATTCTTCAAGTCAATGACTGAAAAACGTGTAGCTGTTGTGGGAATCGTAGTCTGAATGGTAGTGATGTCAGGAACAATGGGAAGCTGGGGTGCTACAACCTTATTAATCACTCTTAGATCAATAACAAAACGGTAGGGTAAAGCATTGTCACCTTTCTTATAAACAGGCAAAACAAGGCTGTTAAATGTGCTACCAGTGATTTTCTCTATTACACCTTGATGCATTAAGTCTGACACAATACTTTTAAGTGCTTTCTCACCATCAACTGAAACTATATTGCGGAATGCAAGGCAATGTATGTAACACTGTTTTTTTAAAACAACCTGCACTGGTTAATCATCTAGAATTCCAACATCGTCATTCACTGCCCATAGATGTGTAGGTACCTGGTGCAACTCTCTGGGTACAGACACAGCCATGAATTGTGAGGTGGAGCTCTGCTGGGCAGCGCAATGGTCAAGCATACTCCATCTGGAGAGCAGTAAATCACTGCGTGACATTTTTTCAATAAATTCAGTCCCAACAGATTTTCACTGCAGTTGGTCATTAACAAAAATGGACACGAGTCAGTGAAAGGTCCCAAAGAAATCGGCACTGATTTAGAGACCAGGCTTACCACTGCGGTACCAGAAAACCCTACTGATACATTATGTGGGCCTGACAAGGGAATAACTGGAAGCTTTAAGAGGTCAATAGAGCATTTTTGAGCTCCTGTGCGCACCAGAAAAGTGTGTGCCTTATCCACAACCTTCATTTCTACATAGGGTTCTTTCTGGTCTACGGGGATTGGGGTGGGTTCCAGATCCTGCTTCGGGCTGTCCTAGTGAAATAAAATAGCATTGGTTGTAAAATATTCTGTAAAATAAGTAGTGTTGTCAAATGTTTGTGCCCTTAGTATTCTGTTGCACATCTTGATTTTCCGTATTGCTGGTTCTGGGAGAACTGATTTCTATTTGGCCCTTGCATGCCATTGCTGCATGCTCTTGACCTTCTACCAGACATTCTGCTTGCCTTCTGCTGGAGGATCGGACACTGTGCCCTCCAGTGGCCCTCTTGCTTACAATAGGCACATTGGTTCACATTCACAGTCTCCATTTGTGGGGTATACTGTCCCCTCTGCTGGACCTTCCCTCCTTGTGGTCCCCTTGCAAGTTGCTGCAAGAGTACCCTAGTTTTTAAGTTAACCTTTTTCTTTTAAATCTTTTCCTTCTATTTGTTCACCACATTTTCATAATACTGGGCCATATGCAGAATTTTGGATTGTGCCATGCACTTTCAGAGGTAGTGATTTGAGACTGAATGTCTGGCAATAGCCCACGTACACATTTATCAACAATCTCTTCCCTGGTTCAATACTCCAATCCTGGCCACTGAAATCTGAAAAGACTTTCTCAAACCCCTTAATCCCCTTAAAATACTATGTGGCTCCCTCTGTCTTCCCTTGCATGCAAGCGGTAAATTTATCTCAAATGATCCTTTTCTCAGGCACCAAAAACCTAGGTTTGTTCACAATATGGTTAGGTAATGTCTGTATGCTCTGTGGAGGTTTCTCTTGCTTTCCTGTTCTGTCTGCCAGCTCAAGTGCAACCCTGTATCGCCAATTGCAGGTACATAGTCTACGGTTCTAACCTGTTTCCATATATCTGCCAGCAAGATGACAGGTCTATGTCCCCCAAAGTAAAAACTGAGGAGTTCAAAACACTCTATTTCCTTATAGGACCCTGTGGGGTTCTTTCTATGTCAGGGATGGACTGTTTAAGAGTGTTAACTTCCTGCCTTGAAAAAGGGACATGTGCAAATTGGTTACCAGTCAATTGGTCGAAAACATTTGGTCGACAGGACAATTGGTCGACACCATTTGGTCGAATGCCAAATGGTCGATTTTATTTTTTTTACCCCTTTTTTGTTTTTTTTTGGGGGGGTCCCCCCAACCCCCTTTTTTTTCTTTTTTTTTTCCCCACACGAAAACCCACAAAACACATATATAAAAAAAAAAAAAATTCGACCATTAGGCATTCGACCAAATGGTGTCGACCAAATTGCAGTCCACCAGTTTGTTGTCGACCAATTGACCGGACACCGTGCAAATTGTGAGATATAGTGCACTGGGGTAATTGTGGCAGCCCCATCACTAAGTCCTGCTTCCTCTTTCTGGGGCAGAAGAGTAGGGGGGTACTTCTCTCATGGGTAGTTGTGCAGTTAGATTCTCAGACTGTTTATTAAGGAGTAAAGCTAGGTTTAGGGACAGTGAGGTTAGCGAGGTGTCCTCTGAAAACCTGTTTGTATATTGTCATAATATCTGCGGGGCAGCACAGTTTTTTCTCAAGGCACCTGTCTTGTAAATGTTCATCCATAACTTGTACACCTTCCTTTGAATCTATGGAGAATATTGACTAAAAGTGTCAAGAATATCCATAGGGGGAGATGGATGCATCCAAAATCCATCCGAGAGCGTGTCTCGTGCTGACACGCATTTCTTCGCTTTTTGTTTTGGGTGCGGATGGAAACCCTTTCTGGACATAGGATGTGTGTCCACTCTCTATCTAATTTTAATTGATGTAGCTGATCTAGTTCTCATTTAAAGAAATAGTTTAAACATGTGATGGTGTATTTTCAATGGTGTGTCTCTAGTACAGGATAAAAAATTCAAATATTGCAACTCCTGTGGGACTGCACAATCAGTAAGATTGCCCCAAATCTGGGCCGGCCTCCATGATCTTTCAAAGAGCTGGAAGTGACTGCTTAGATGCCCTCCTTTATATATAATTCTGCCCATTGCTGTAAAGCCTTTCTCTGCCGCCCAAGGGGTACTGCACTATGAGACACAGTTCTCTGGTCAAAGGCGCTAAAAGAGAGGTATAGGAAGTGGCAGAGGTTGCTGTTGGCAAGAGCTGTGGTAAATCCCATGCGGGAGGGAGTGAAGGCCAACTGTCAGAGCGTGTCTCTGAAGCTGGTAGAGGTCTGTGCTAGCGCAGGTGGCGGTGAAAGATAGGGAGGAGTTGCCGAAGGCTGTGCACGCCTTTCATTCAGCCGTTTGTCTATTAATTCAGCAGATGCATGCAAATCTTTCGATGGGCATATTTTCTGTATTTCCAATAGAAACCCTCTCTCCATAGCCCTACTACCCTCTTCCTGTTTTTGCTGGTCGTGTGCTAAAGGCTTTTCTGCTTGGGTGATGTGTCTGCGTGCACATTTCTCCCTACTTTGAGGCACTGGGTGGCTTATTTGGGCCAGTCCCTAACTGCATCAAAATCAGCAGGCCTAGCCTTCTTCTTCAATAGTAATGACTTCAAGTGTTGTATCCTCGATATTTCAAAACTTCCCACTACATGTCCGGTCTGGTGGTGCCAAATACTGTTGAAAACTATACATCCTAACTTGTACTTGACATAAATTTCTTATGCAGGTGAACCCTCTGGTGGTGCCAGCTAACTATGTTCCAAACCATTTCACATTCTCTTATTGCAACCAAGCTCTGCCCAGCAAGTAGATAACTTACTAAAACCAGGCATTTATATTTCAGGTCAAAACAAACTTACACCTGGCAAATATTTTGCAAAATATTTTCTTTAGCTATCCAAACAGTTTGAAAAAAAATCACCTGATTCAAAATTAAATCAATCCCCCATCCAAGAACACCTCTGCATGGCTAGTGTAGTGGTCTCCCAAATAGCAAAACACAGTCCCTGTATACAGTCTGGGACTATCGCCACAATGACCTCTGGGCGAAGCAACAGACGCAGATCACGAGTTGCAGTCTGTGAGAAACACTGTCTCCTAGCAGGGGCCCCCGATACTCACTGGTCCAAGTCCATCTACTTCATCCTCGAAAAGCGATCGGTCATCATCGGGAGAAGCTGCATGTTCCGGGTGCCATTTGTTAATCTCAATCTGAGTTACTGTATATAAATAAAGAACACCAGTCACGATTCAAACATAACAAGAGTTTATTTCGCTTCAAGCATTCTCAGGTTCAACTATGTCTGCGGACAGTCCTAGAGAAATTGGGCAATTTACACGGTGGCCAGTCAGCCTTAAATATATTTCGGGACTCCTTCGGTTGTTGCATTGCAGATAGTTTATGATCTGTGTAACACATACATCCCCCGAAAAGACATGGAACTTCACTCTACGTCATGTCTGTACACTTTACTGATTTCAGAGCAGCGTGGTTCACCCTGTTCCCAGTGCAAGGAGACAGTCTTCACATAGTTTGTGTTTCTTTGACCAAAAGGTTGTTCTGCATTTCGAATCAGTAGTGTCCTTTATTCTACATTTTCATAATGTTCATGGCACATTGCGCGCCAATGTTTAGAAAACATAATCGGCTTCTGGAAATCAGAAGCCAGGAAAAGACAAACTATCGGTTCTGTGTCTGTGCCAGTCTGTTCAAGGCTTGAAGATGGCAAAAACCTTTGCTAAGCATTCCTTTCAGAGACACTTTATCCAGCCGTTCAGACTGTGAGCATTTTCTACAGGCAAAATGAAAACCCATCAGAATGGGCAAGAAAGCAAAATGGAATCCGAAAGTCTGTTTCAAATGAGTCAGCTTAGGTTAACACAGAATGCATGCCTTTTCACAGAGTTTGGAGGAGGAGTGTTAGGAAAGATTCCCATTTATGTCTTTTTTCCTTACAGTTGTGAACCCCCCAACATTTTGCTGTTGTCTGACAAGCCTATCCTGACTTTTGCCAGAGGAGCACAGCCTTCTGCTGTACTCCTGGTTTTTTTTCTCACTTTGTTATGGGGAAACTGACATTCCCTTAAAGATGGTCAGTACTGGGAGACTTTGTTTCCCTTAGTCCTTTCCTATGTTGCAACTTTTCTGTAACATGTTACAAGTGTACAAAGTACCTTACAATACAGTGCGCTTGGGTCTTCCTTTATTTGCAACGGCCCTAGACTCTCTCAAAGGATTTTTTTGTGGATGTACAGATGTGCCTTGGACAGGGCTGGTGGCAGCTTATCTTTTTAATTCTTTCTTGCCACGCAAACCACATTTACTGTGGTTGGCACAGGAAGGTGGCCTGGCTCCAAAATGGCCATGCCACAAGGTTCTTTGTCCTGTCCTTTGGCTATCTTGTTCCTTTGCCTTCCCCAGGTCAAGCAGACCCAGCCAGTCCTTATTTGGTCATGCATTCTCCCACGAAACGTCAAGCTTGTGGGCTTCCAGCGCACATTCTGGACTGTCTAGTTCCAATACACATCCTGGGTGCCAGCTAGTCTGGTGTGCTGGGAATGACTGGGACCACTGTGGTCCATGATTGGTCCCCGTCTGGTGTGCCTGTATGTGAGCAGATCTCCCATTGGGTCCTCTTCGTTTTGGCATGAAGGAGATTCTGGATAAGAGAAGGCTGCAAACACCCATACCAGGTCAATCTCTTGAGTTCTCACTGAACCTAGAATAGGATCCAAGCATCCTGAAACTAAGAAGCCGAGTTGAGGAACCGCTTGTGACCCACTGAAAGGTTTGGCACCCTGAGCCTGCTGTTGTCGCGCTGGACCCCTGTGCATCTGATCAAACCGAAAGGTATGCAAAGGCACTTTGACCCATTTGAATAGTGGGAACACTATTTATGGCACCTTCATCTTAACCTGCAAGCAAGCCTCTTCAGAAGGGTTCTTGGGTGAACCAGCAAACTGTTCAGCTTGCACAGGACCTTTGCTCTTAAACCGCTGCCATTTCGACTTGACACTTAGAACTCGCCAGATCGTAAGTACTTGGTTCAAGGTACAGACTGCCAAGTTTTGACACCTGGGCAACTTAGGTCTGGATTCAGGAGAGTATGCCTGAACCCGAGGGCACCGAGTCACTTTGTTGCCCGGCCGTTGAGATGAACTTCACAGGTGCCTTTGCTGGTGTGCCCCTCTGTGCCCTGAATGCTGCTGCAAAGAAACTGGCCTGATCCCTTCACCAGGAGCGGAGAAATCACCACTGTCCTGCCACAGAATCGTCGCTGTAACTCGCCCACTGAAAGCTGCAAAGCCGCACAATTGCTGTATTTGAACCTGTAATGGAAGTGGACTTGACTGCCGAAGTTTGGTCCGGAGTGCACCTGGGGTCAGTGAGTACTTGCATCCCTTAATGGTGGCCCCTATCGCATCCATCCATTTTCACACGCAAGTGTCCCCTGAGGGCCACTCACCTTTCCACATGTATCCTGTGCTTCAACCCTATTCCCAACTCTTGCAACCTGTTCTGCCCTCTTGAGGAGAACCTCCTGGAATAGTGGGAACCTGTTCTTCATCTCCCCACCTTCCCTAGTCGCTACAGCTGCTGCAAGAGACCCTGTTTGCTCTCTACTGCACCATCACATGCACCTGCATCTGAAAGTACTTTTGAGTGTTAGACCCACACTTCGTCAGGACTGGACTGCCTCTTAGTTAGGGATTGATTGATGAAGAACTTTGTAAAGTCTATTTGCTCCCTCTCTCCATAGGTTGTGGACCCATTCTGTGCACTATTCCTTTAGGACACTTGGTAACTGTCTATATATTTCATAGTAGTGTTGTATTGGTCTGACGTATTACTGTTGATATTTGCTTTGTGTGATATCAAAGGCCTTGAATACAAGCATATGTATTTTTGATCTGTACACCTGACTGGGAGTGATTTGTAGTGCCCTTAACTGTGTGCTCATTGTGGTCTTTCAGTCACCCTCATCCCTCCTGAGACCTAGTCTTGAGCCCCGCTAATGCTACCTTGATTGGTCTGGCTTGTCCGGTAGGTTACTCTGTTCCAAGAAACAAGGCTGGCTTTCTGAACCTCTGCTCACCAGGTCAAAGTTCAGAAATCCATCTTAACAAGGAGCAACATCAGGAGGGGAGGGTTAAGAGTTGGGAGGAGGTCTGCTTCTATCAGTAGTCGGTGGTGAGAGTCAGGTGGAGATGATCATAGGATGAAATGGTAGCAACTGAAGGAGGTGGGGGGTAAGACAGGAAGTGTGGGAATGAATAAGGAGGCCTGACCCAGTGCTCCAGATAAAATATGGAAGTGCAAGTATTGTACTCCCTATTTTTTTAAAGTTGAGAGTAAAATTATTTTTTTAGGCGTCAAAATGTAAACCCAATTCCCATTGATAGTTTTTTTACAAACCAGTATAAATAACTGGAAAACAGATTTTGTTTGTAGTAATTATTCCTTTGCACCTAGTTATTCATGCACATTGAAAGGTACAGGTTTACTTCTTCCCATCGGGCAGTAGTAGTTTCTTCCGGTGGTACTATGAGCACTACTGGTCCAAACCTATCTTCATGGGTGAAAGCAGGCGTAAAAGGTTATACGTGTATGTTTCCTACTTTTTGTTGGGAGTAGGTTTAATCCCCATTTTAATTTTTTTTAGTATTTGCCTATTTTTAGGGAGTAATAGTGGCCTATACACCACTTATCTGTAGGGCTGATAGTACCCTGGTAGTCACAAGAAGGCTCTCGCTTGGGTCTGAGTAGTGGGAGGTTCCAAGTCCTGTACAGCCTGTACTTTACTCGGGTATCGATTGATTTCACCCCCTGTTCCCTCATGTCCAAGGTAGACCACTGAACTCTGACCAACGTGGCACCTGCTTGCTTTTATGGTGAGATAACCTGTTGAAGAGCCTGCAACACCTGTCCAAGATGTGAAATATGTTCTTCCCATGTAGGACTGAACACTGCTATGTTATACAAGTATGCCATGCAGGGGTTCTCTAGCCACTCAGGACATGATTCATCAATCTTCGGAAGGTGGCTTGTTTGTTCATCAGTCCAAAAGGCATTACATTAAATTGATAGACCTTCTGGAGTAGAAAATGCAGTATTCTTCTTGACATGGTCTGGCAGAGCTATTTGCCAATAGCCCGAGGTCAGATCAAATGTGGTGAGGAGTTTGGCTGATCCTGGTTTATCCATTAGCTTATCTGTTCTTGGTGGCACAGGATGGGTATCAGTCTTGGTGACTGCATTCAAGGCCCTTATAGTTCACACAGAATCTAAACTCTCTCACTTCTGTATTTGGTACTAGCACCATTGGGCTAGACCATGGACTATTGGAGTGTCCAATCATTCCAAGGCCAAGCATCTTGTTGACCCCTGTCTTTCAGATTTCTCACTGTAGCTGACATCCTGTAACCCCTGCTTTTTACAGGGACACTATCACCAGTGTCATTGGTATGCTGGCTCCAAGGAGTTAGGCCTTGTGTAGTTGAAAACATGGGTGCAAACTGTGTTAATAGAGCGTTGCACTCCCTCTGTTCCAGTGTCAGATTAGAAGAAATGTGTACCCCTTCTACTGAGCCATCTGAAGGGTATCAATGTAGAAGATCGGGAAGAGGTTCGCTCACCTCCTGTTCTTGGCCGGAGGCTAGGAGCAAAACACCTCTCTGCCCTGGGGACATATGCCTTCAAACAGTTGATGTGAAAGACCCTAGAGGCCTCCTTGTGGTTGCCCAAGTCCATGAAATAATTAACTTCTCTAAGGTTGCCTACAACCTTGAAGGGTCCAGTCCACTTATCTTGTAAGGCTTTGGGCCTTAATGGGACCATTACAAGAACCTACTGGTCTGGAATAAACTCCACCATGTTAGACTTCTGGTCATACCATTGTTTCAACAGGGCTTGGCCAGGGTACCGGGTTTCTTTGTACTCTGACATCATTTGTGTCATCCTTCTCAGGACTAGCACATAGTCAATGACGTTCACTGGCTAGAATGGTGGAGAATTCTCCAGTCCTTCCTTTATCAGAGCCAAAGGGCCTCTGACTTGATGTCCATAGAGAAGCTCAAAGGGGCTGAAGCCTACACCTGCTTGAGGTACTTCTCTATATGCAAAAAGAAGGCATTCTTCTAAAACTCCCATCATGCTCTTCAAAGTTCTGTTGAACCCCTCCACGAACCCATTGGTTTGCAGATGGTAGGCTGCTGACGACTTGTATGTTACTCTACAGGATTTCCACATGGACTGCATGTAGTGGGACATAAAGTTGGTCCCCATGTCAGAGACCACCTCCTTGGGAAATCCTACTCTCGTAAAGATACCTAGCAGGGCCTTGGGAATGGCCTGAGCAGTGACAGTTGTGATTGGTATTGCCTCAGGTTATCTACTGGCATGGTCCACTACAACAAGGATAAAGTTGCTGCCTGAGGAATTGGTGTTTTTAATGGAACCAACAATATAAATTCCAACCCTCTCAAACGGTGTTCCCACAACTGGGAGACCATCAAGGGTGCCACATTCATAGAACCCACTTTTGCCAGACAACTGACACGTGTGACAACTTATGCAGTGGTTGTCTTCTGATGGACTCACCTGGAGTTAGTAGAAGTACAAGGAGAGCCTTACCCTGGTCTTCTTGGTACTCAAATGACCAGTGATAGGAACCCCATGGGCCAACTACAAAAGCAATGGTCTCACTGCTTAGGGAACCACCAACCTTCTGCTGTCCCTTGGAGTGGACTCTATAGGTTCACTAAAGAGGTGCTCATACTGCCGGTACAGCCGGGTCTTCCAGGATCTTGGCCTTCAAGTTGGGAAGCAGCTTGCCTATGCAATCCTTCAAGATAGCAACACTGTGTCCATTGCTGAAGTCTGGCCTAGAGAGTCCACCTTCTGCAAGTAAGGTCTGCAGATCAGGGTGGTCTTTTGGATCAAGATCCTCCACACAAGGTTAAACCTCCTTCACCTCTTTGTCACCAGTAGGTTGGTCTTCTAGGGGTTCTTGCACCTTAGACTGAGCTGGAGGTGTAGTCACAGGAGTGACTAAGCTTTTTGGGCTTAGGGGAGTTTCTCCTAATGAAGGTTTTGGGTTTGAGGCCCTGGTGGGACTATAGGTAGACTGAGTTTCCGCTTGATCCCTGAAGAGAGGTCCTTTAAGGAGGTCTCTCTAGACTTCCTTTTTGGAGCCCTTGTCTTTCGACTTGGGGGCTCTACTGTGTCTGAAACAACACCTAAGCTCTTTAGGTTTACCAGGTACTTCTGCTTGCACACTGACAGGAATCCTGACAGTCATGTCATTACATTTAAGGATGACCGGCATTATGGGGGAGCATTTAGATATGCATCCTCCGAGATTGTTTCATGTGGAAATCCTGGTGAAAGACACAAGGGGACATACCTGATAACTGCCTACTATAGCTTAACCATGTGTCCTAATACTATGGGAGACGAAACATCATGTAGTTGCAGATCTCTACATACCTCAGTTGTAATATGTGGTCTTCAAAGCTCCCAGATAGGTATTAATCCTTTATCTTCCAGACTGTTCCAGCCACTCAATTCTTATAGGAGAAACAATATGCCTCTATCCTTGCATATTGGCCACTCCTTAGATATTCATCCTAGTCCCACGATATGTGTGGGAAGATCACCTTCCCAGAAACTTTATTATTCATAGTACTTCCTGCCTTTAGAACAACCCAGTAAAATCTTGTCTGTCTGCTTTGTTCCTGCTCCAGACATATATAGCCAATCAATGCTGACTTAATGTGCTCGTCATCATTAAAGAGCTAATCACTGGCAGGGAAGCCTATGCCTGTCTAATAGATAGTGTTGCAGGTAGACTTTAAAAATTTGCTGAGCTAAATAACACAGCGCTAACCTGCCAGAATCATTTCCATGTATATCTTGTGCACGCCTGCCTCTCTTGTATTGCAGCTCGACTTTGGTATGATCAGTGATGCACAGTTTTAAAGTGATTTTGTTATTGCTTGCGGTCTGCTGTGCAGTTTGGCTGTGCCTCATTCTTCTGGTGCCAAATCTTGTTTCTGGTCTTCTTTTGTGGATTGGTTGGATTTCTCTGTTCTTTGAAATCTCTGAGTTTAAGTTTGGATTACTTTGCATTCTTGACTATCACTAATTCCCCAAATAAATCCAATGGTTGAATTAGCCAATTGTCATTTTTCTTTAAGAGCTGTGAAATCTTTTCTTTCTGTTTTGCATTTTCATTTGTTAGTACAATCCCTGGTGTTATCCCAAAATGATTTTGGTCATTCTCTTTTAGTCAGCCTACCTCGATGGTTCCAGTGAAAGCTTTTTTTCACTTGTGCACCAAGGTGATTCTTGCCATTACTGTGTGGTCCGGCTCCAATAATTGTTCAATTTTGTTTTTAGTGAATCCATTTTGTGTTAATTGTGTGCTCGTCTTGTGGCTACTGCTGTAGACAGTGCTAACCTAATGGAAGTTTACAATATAATTGACCAATGGATGAGACAAAATTGGATGTGCCTAAACGGTTCAAAGACTGAACTGATGTTTTTTTCTCTCCCGTCACGCCAGAGCCAAACTGGACACTGAATATGAAGCCTTTGCTATAAAGGAGACCACTATTTGTCTCATCTCAGGTTAAAACATTTGGGATGATGATGGAAGCTTCGGTGGGATCGGAAGCACAGGTGAAATACCTCCAAAAGAATAATGCAAATTATCTACATCTGTTGAGAACCATCTGCCCTTTCCTCAATGAGCAAAATACAGCCATGGTAGCTAGGGATGTTATGTCCAGACTGGATTACGGTAATGCCCTGCTCCTAGGAGCCTCTAAGAAATAAATAGAAAAGTGTCAAGTCATGGAAAATCATACTGTCCGAATAGTGAAGGGCATCAAGCGTAAAGATCATATTATGGAAGGAAGAAAGTCACTGCACTGGCTGAGAATAGAGGATAGAATTAATTTCAAATCGTTGACTATAGTTCACAGATGTTTTGTTTGTTTTATTATTTGTAATGCGCACCAGACCCAAGGGTATCGGGGCGCAACAGATACAAGAATGTGCGAAGCTTAGTTACAGTGATTCATACTATGAGATACATTAATATACATTATTATACAAAGCAGGATATACAGATATTTTCAAATATTACAGGTATTGTACATAGAGGTGAAGTAATGCTATAGGATGGAATTAGCAGGTACGAGTTGCGAGTGAGTTGCATTTCAGTTACACAGTCGTGCAGTTAGTGGTCAGTGGATTTTAACCACGAGATAGTATTGATTTTGAAATTCTGGTAGGACTGGTCTGCTCTTAGGGAGGGGGGCAGGGAGTTCCAAAATGTGGCTTCTTTAACAGGGAAGCTGTTGCCACAATCGTAGATCATTTGAATCTGGGGATGGACAAGCAGTCTGGGTTTACTGATCTAGTTGGTCTTGGGGATGTCCGTTTGTGGAATCTCTCAGAGAGGTAGATGGGTGCGGCGGCGTTAAGAGATTTATGAGTGAGGAACGCAGTTTTTAGTAGGATTTTGTCATTTGCCCGGAGCCAGTTCTGTTGTCTGCTCTGAGATGTGCTCTCTTCTGGAGATACCGTATGGCACAGCTCTGAAGTACCTTTTTTTCAACGCCAAAAGGATTGAAAAAAAGGGTTGCTTTTTTATGGGGTTTCCCCCCCAACCCCCTGTTTTCTCTTTTAAAAAAAACTTTTTTTACATACAAAACTAAAAAAAATATAAATAAATAAAGCATTCAACCCTTTTTTTCTGATCCTTTTGGATTCGAAAAAAAGGTAATTCGATCCTTTTATTTTGATACTTTGACTGGACACCGAGAAACCGTTCTCGAGATAGATTCCCTCCCGGTCCTTCCGATCAGAAGATCTGGGCTTACTAAATGTACTGCGATTTTGCCAGGCCATCGGAAAGGGTAAAACCTTTGCAGTACATGCCACACAGTACTGGAACAAGCTACCTCGCTCCCTTCGGTTGGAGACAAACCTGGTATCTTTCAGGAAATCTCTGGAAACACATCTGTTTAGAGGAGGAGGCCCGCTATTGTCCCGCTAAACCCCTTTGCCCAAGCCATGCAAATGATTGTCCTTGTTTGATGTTTTTTTCTTGTCCCACGTGCCCTGCTGCCTGCAGGCTTTCGGCGTGATATAAGTACACCAATAAAATAAATAATAAAATATATAACAATAACAAGCCCACCTCCCTGCAGCCTCTAACAACACGGCTAAACTCTTTAAAATCTGCAAGGAGCTGGCCAATCCTACTGCAGTCTCCACCTCTCCTGTACTCTCCTAGGCCCTCTGTACAGGTCTTGCCTCTCTTTTCACAGCTAAAACTCAGGACATCCCATCCTCACATTCCTCCTCTCCCTCACTCAGGCCCATTTTGGCCACCTCTCCCTCTCCTCTTCCTTTAGCCTCCTTCACTCTGTCAACACTTGATGTCTCTAGATAAGTCTGATTTATGAAAGTGTCATCCAAACAGGTGCTACTCTGCTCCTCCGTAACAATCAAAGACCATATTGACACCCTCGTTCCAGCCTTGGCCAATTTCTGCAATCACTCCTTTGCCACTGTATCTTCCCCTCTCTCCTCAAACACTCCCTTTTGATCCATCTCCTGAAAAACCCTTCTGCTGATCCTACATGCCCGGAAAACTACCACCCGATTTCGATCACTCCTTTCCTGGGCAAACTCCTGGAATAGCTGGCCATCTCCCTACTTTTACCCTCCACACTGAATTTGTAGGCTGCGTCCATGACCATCAGTTTGGCTTCAGAGCAGCCAAAGGCTAGGAAACTGCTCTGCTGAACATCCATGAAGATCTGCTCTCTAACACTGAGTCCAACTCTCCATCTGTCCTCGTTGACCTTTGCTCTGCTTTAGACAGTCAATCACGCCACCCTGATCAACACTGTGTCAACCTGGGCAACATGGATCAGGCCCTGGCATGGCTGACCTCCTTCCACCTGAACCATCCCACCCAGATCCTACTTGGGTCCTTTCTCTCCACCACCTCTGTCTTTCCACATGTGGTGTCCCCCATGGCTCGGTCCTCTCTCCCTGGCACTTCAATGTCGATCTGGCCCCTTTGGACCACCTGATATCCACCTTCTCTTCTAACTTTCAGTGTTATGCGGATGTCACTCAACCCTCCTTCAGGCTTTCATCAGTCAGGAATGAGCAACGGCAGAAAGGAGGCTGTATATCGGCAATTCAGGATTAGTGCACTTCCAACAATC
Organism: Ambystoma mexicanum; assembly: GCF_040938575.1. Lineage (NCBI taxonomy): Eukaryota > Metazoa > Chordata > Amphibia > Caudata > Ambystomatidae > Ambystoma > Ambystoma mexicanum. Next base: position 808,973,923 of record NC_090939.1, on the reverse strand, counting down.
TTTGCCCTAAGGCCAGTAAGACGGAAATCCTTCTCATCCTTCTGCTTTCCCTCTCACTCTATCAGACCTCCCTTAAGCCCTCCACCCTTGCCTTCCTGTGAGTAAAGAAAATCTGAGAGTCCTCTTCGACTCCACACTCTTCTCAGATCACAGACCTTGCCAAAAAGAGCCACTTCCAGCTGCACCTCATCAGAGGTATCCTTCCTTTCCTCACTTTCCCCCAGAAGCTCACTGTCTCTAGAGCCCTGGTTCTCTCCAAGCTGTACTACTGCAACAGCCTCTATCTCAAACTTGCTACCTCTACTCTTCACCCCCCTTCAACTAATTCAGAATAGGACTGCAAGACTTCTCCTTAGCTTCAAGCCCAGGGACTGTATCTCTCCAGCCCTGAAATCTCTCCACTGGCTTCCGGTGACTGCAAGGATCAAGTTCAAGACCCTCTACATCATCCACATGTCATTCTGGCACCAGGGCCTGCACAACATCCAACTCTTCTTAAATACATTCCTTCTAGTGTCATTCGCTCATCTACTTCCAACTCTTTGAGGGCCAGATGTTTGTCCAGGCAGAGTGTGGGAAATATCTATCTCCTCTGCACGTGCTTCCCTCTGTAACGACATCCCAGCCCCTCTCAGACTTGAGCCGGGCCAGCTGATGTTCTCCTCTGCCTTCTCTTTCTCGCTTCCTTGCTAACCTGTCTGCTGCGCCGACTGGTTGCTTCGTTCCCTCTGAGTCTCACTGGTACCAGGCTGCTCGACGATTAGTCTTCCTTGAATTGCCTCCTCCCTCCCCCCCCGTGCAGTTGGGGGCTGTAACTGTAACACCTACAGACCCCCTGCCTCCTGCACTTGCCTAGAGCCACTCTGTACTGGGTGCTCTTTCAGAGCCTTGCTGACCTGATTGCAGCTCCCCTTTTCCTCTCCCTTCCACTCCCCCCTCCTATTGTTGCACTTGCATGATCTGAATGACACAAGGCCAAGTAGGATCATTTGTTTTGTCCTAGATGTGTCTTCCTTGTCTTGTGACGCCTTGAAACACTTGTACACCGGAGTGTTATAAATGCCATATCATATATTATTTGCTACACTTGTTTGAAGTCAGCTGTTCAAACATTCTCACAGTGACTGCTACTTACATAATGCAGTCATGTCTGCCGCCTCATAGTCAATTCATTATACAGAGTACATTATCTGAGCATATACTCACTCTTTGTCAGTACATATTCCTGCTCGTTAGTACCTAATCACTTCGGTGTTCCCCAACTCTCATACAGCCAAATGCCTTCAACATGCGTGTTATATCCGCCCTACGTCCTGCAGCGCGGTGATGTAGGGCCGCCTAATAAAAGCCCCGCCCCCGACAGTGGGAGGTAGTTCCGGGCGAACACAGTCCAGCGTGTGTGTGTGTGTCTGTTTGTCCGCGCTTCTGCTGATGCCGCGCCCCAGGCCACGCGGCCTCCTGGACCGGAGCCAGCCCCACGTGCGGGGCCCTCCGGAATACAGATACGCAATAATGGCGACGAGGAAGTGAACGAGCAACCACGCGCTCAAGAGCAATTAACACGCGGATGCCCCACGGACGTCCCGAACGAATTTTTGGACACCCGGTGGGTGCCACAGAGAACACGTGACCCCCACCCCAAAAAAAACAAAACATTTTTCTTAGGCCCTCTCCCAGGCAGGTCGAGAACTTTTTTTTTCTCTTTCTCTCGCATGGCGCACATGCCACAAGGCGCCCATCGGACGCCGCACAAGTGCCAGTGGGCACATTCACCACGGAAGAACATTCCTCACTGCAAAGTGCACATGAACCCATAAGGCAGGACAACATCTGGCCAGTAAGACAGCACAAACAACAAATCAAAGGTACGTGACACCATGGCGGCTGGGACATCAACTCCTGGACCCTCCACGCCGTCCAGGATCGCGGCAAACCTGTCGATGGCGTCGCCACCACCCCGTACACAGGGCAGTTCGTCGACGCTGGTACAACCCTTCGATCCATTCACTGACCCATCGTCCAGTGGACCCAGATGGCAGTTATGGCTACAAAAGTTCGAGATGGCCATGGAGTGCAAGGACATCACGTCATCCAGAAAGATGAAAGCTCATCTACTCCTCAGTGTGGGCGACGAGGTACTACGCATCTTCAACTCCCTGAACATTGATGATGGCCAAGACGCATACCTGAGTGCAAAGGACGCTTTAACGGCACACTTTCTCCCACAACTGAATCCAGACTATGAGACCTTCATCTTTTGCACGACCATCCAGGCCACTGATGAGACTCTAGACGCCTACCACACGAGGCTGAGGAAACTGGCCATGTCGTGTGAGTTCACGAACACTGAGAGGGATATTAGAAGACAAATCATAAATGGCATACATTCGGAGAAGCTGAGGCGGCTCGTACTCAGTGAGAAAGGCATACCTCTACAACGCATCCTGGAATTGGGTCGACAGAGAGAGCTTGCCCACTCCAGGGCCGCCAAGATGGAAGCAACACTACAGAAACTGCAGCCGTCCCTCTCCACAGCAATGGTCGCCCAGATCTCCGACAGACAATCTACGAGAGGTGAACCTGGCGGCAGCCACACCCAGAACAGGTGGCAACCTTGAGTACCAGGACCCACGGAATGTGGGTGGTGTGGTGGCCAAAGACACGGAAGGTGAAACTGTCCGGCACAAGGCACCACGTGCGGAGCGTGCGGCAGGAAGGATCACTACGAAAGTGTGCAGATCAGCGAACATGCCGCTGCAGCCCCCGCAAGGCTCTCAGGAAAAAGGGTCATCGAAAAAAAAGAAGCAAGCCAGCGCAAGGAGGGTTGCAATAGTCAACTCCTCGACAGAAGAGGAAGGGGATGATCTCTCAGCCCTACGGCAAACGGCAGGGACGGAGAGCGAAGGAAAGGGCCGGAAGGTATACCTGGTATCTACACTAAACCAGGGTCCAGTACCACCGTCAAGAACCACCAGGCGACGCAAATGCACGGTCACCATCCAAGGCCAGGACGTACAGATGACCATCGACACGGGAGCCTCGGTAAACGTCATGCCATCCAGTGTCTTCCAAACCCTAACACCACCACCTGAGCTCAAAACCACAGACACCCGTCTGTTTGCCTACGGCAGCCAGAGGCCCCTGCCAGTTATCGGGAGGTTCCGCACCACTCTTGAACATGGCAAACATAAGGTGTGGTCAAAGATATATGTCGTGAAGGCAGGAATCGAAAGCCTACTGAGCGGAGATGCGGCTGAAGACTTGGACGTGGTCAAATTCATCTGCCAGATTGACAATGCAACCGAAGTCGAGAACTTTCTCAAGCAACACCCCAAGCTACAGAAGGGGATAGGCTGTCTCAAGGGCAAGACCATCAAATTACACATTGATCAATCAGTACAACCACGTGCGGTGAGACACCGGAGGACACCGTTCCACATGAGGGAACAGGTAGAGAAAGAGCTAAGGACACTGGAAGCTGCCGGCATCATTGAAGAGGTCACGGGACCAACGCCATGGGTCTCCCCGATGGTGGCCACCAGGAAGCCCAAACAGCCCGGAAAAGTCCGGATCTGCATTGACATGCGCCTGCCTAATGCGGCCATAAAAAGGCAACGACACATAACACCAACAATCGATGAAATCATCACCGACCTCACCGGGTCATGTGTGTTCTCGAAGGTGGACCTAAAGGCGGGGTACCACCAACTCAAGCTCCACAGAGAGTCGCGCTACATTACCACCTTTTCAACCCACCTAGGTCTGAGGTGGTACAAGCGCCTGAGTTTCGGCATCTCATCGGCCGCGGAGGTTTTTCAACAGACTATCCAGGAGGTCATCAGAGGCATACCAGGGGTATTGAACGTGAGTGATGACATCCTAATACATGCACCAGACACCAAGGAACACATCACGAGACTCAAGACCCTCCTGGGCAGGCTGGAAGAAGCCGGACTCACAATCCATCGAGAAAAGTGCAAGTTCCTAAAATCGGAAATCACTTTTTTTGGGTACAAATTTGACCGCACCGGCATCTCACCTGATCCACAAAAAGTGGCGGACATCCAAGCTGCTAGTCCCCCGGCGACCCCCACCGAAGTACGCAGTTTTCTGGGAATGGCCACATACTGTGGCAGATTCATTCGAAACCTAGCAACCCTATCTGAACCGCTACGCGAACTAACAAAGGTCAGCACTAAGTGGGACTGGGGGCAGAAATGCCAGGAAGCCTTTGAGAGCATTAAAGACTCCCTGTCGACTGAAACCAAGATGGCCTACTACGAAACGGACCTCCCGACAGAAATATTCGTGGATGCCAGCCCAGTAGGACTTGGAGCAATCCTGATGCAGGTCACAAAGGAGGGCGACAAAAGACCGATCGCATATGCATCCAGGGCACTCACAGCAACGGAACAAAGGTAATCCCACATAGAGAAGGAGGCCATTGCCGTACTATGGGGGTGTCGACACTTCCACATGTACCTGTATGGGCGCAGGTTCATGGCAATCACTGAGCACAAGCCCCTAATAACAATCTTCATCGGGTCATCGGCGCACCCACCGGCCAGAATCACCAAGTGGCTGCTACACCTCCAGCAATATGATTTCGAACTCGTCTATCAGCCGGGCAGTGGCAACCCGGCGGACTTCCTTTGGAGACACCCACGACCAGCAACTCAGCCGGAAGTTCTGATCGCCGAAGAAACGGAGGAACACATTTGCCAAGTGGTTTGGGCCATGAGGCCCAAAGCTGTAAACATTGAGGACATTGCAACAGAAACCCAGAATGACCCCTGTTGCGACCTGGTAAAAGATGCCATCATGTCAGGAAACTGGAAGGAATTCATGACGCACACCTGCAACAGAACCGAGGGGGCTAGGGAGTTCCTATCTGGCATGTTCACGGTTCGACAGGACCTCTCAATCACCGAAGGAGGGCTGCTGCTAAGGGGAGATCGTATAATCATACCCCCAAAGTTGCAAGACAGGATTGTAGCCTTAGCACGTGAAGGACACCAAGGTCTCGCAAGAACAAAGGCCCGGGTCAGACACAGGGTGTGGTTCCCTCATATCGACGATCGTGTCGAAGGCCTAGTAAACACATGCTTGCCCTGCCAAATAACGGGTGGGCCCCCAGATACAGAACCGATTCTGTCGGCCGAGCGCGCCCGTGCACGATGGGAAGCGATCAGTATTGATTTTTGCAAAATCAGAGAGGGCCTACATCTACTGGTGGCAATCGAGGATCACTCACGCTATCCAGAAGTCGAGATACTGGAGTCCACCGCCGCGGAAGTGGTCATCCCGGTGATAGAAAAGATCTTTGCCACTCCTGGTCTGCCCACAACTATCAAGAGTGACAATGGACCCCCGTTCACAGGGGAAGAATTCAGGCTATATTTACAGGAACGGGGCATAAAATACCACCACATCATGCCAAGGTGGCCACAGGCCAATGGGGACGTCGAGCGTTTTATGAGGGCCATCAATAAGGTGCTAAGAGTATCAAGGGCAAACGCCAGCCCGTGGAAGATCGACCTATACCGGTTCCTGCAGAACTATCGGGTCACCCCACACAGCACCACGGGCATACCACCTGCTGACCTCATGTTCGGAACAATCATCAGATCGTCGATTCCCCATCACCCAAGCAGGACCCCCGATGACGTCGATAATGCCCGCATGGAAATGAGGAGAAGACGTGCCAATGCTCACATGAGTGCCAAAAGAAGAGCAAGGCCGTCTGACCATCAAGTGGGTGACCAAGTCATCATGTTACGAAACCCCACAATGTCCAAGCTAGACACCAGGTACGAGGAACTGCCATGGACTGTCAGAAACCGGCACGGGACCATGATAACTGTGACCCGGGGACGCCGGAAAGTGACAAGGAATGCCTCCTGGTTCAAGCCCGTGCCCTGCTCTCTCTGGACGGATCGCGAGGGCCCTCAAGACGACGACAACTTACAACAGGACAGCGAAGAGCCGGCACAAGACCCAGAGGAAGAAGCCGCATGGGACCGCAGCTGGCAGTCAGAGAGCCTGCCCGGCAGTGGGGACACACGCAGTGAAGGTGAGCAGATTCACGAGCCGAGCGGGGATAGCCCCCAGGTGAAGCGGTATGGTCTGAGAACCAATACGAGGCCACCTGCGAGGCTAAATGACTATATATGTTGAGCAGGACACAGTCGCCAGGCATCCCACACAAGGGGGAGCTGGTATAGTGTGAAAAGAGAACTGTGTCAGGAGGTTGAAGTTGAGTATGTTAATTGTGTTGATGTTAAGTTTTTTTGAAATAAAGGAGGAATTTTCTATCCGCCCTACGTCCCGCAGCGCGGTGACGTAGGGCCGCCTAATAAAAGCCCCGCCCCCGACAGTGGGAGGTAGTTCCGGGCAAACCCAGTCCAGCATTTGTGTGTCTGTTTGTCCGCGCTCCCGCTGATGCCGCGCGGCCTCCTGGACCGGAGCCAGCCCCACGTGCGGGGCCCTCTGGAATACAGATACGCAACAATGCGGTTGGTATTTTTCATGCCGCTTCAGTCTTTTCATTTTCTAAAAGCGCTGCTGCGGGCTCTGCAACCTACTCCTGTTCTGTTCTACCCGGCATTCATGTCTGGGCTCATCCTTCCCACAACCTCTTACATGCATACTGCATACTGCTTTTAAGCTGCTGCCTGCAGTAGGCAAACGCCATGTTACAGGGCAAAAACTTCCATTTTTATACATGACTTCGCCGAGTATAAAGCAGCCGAGTGCCTACAACGTGCCATTTGTATTTTCTATGTGCACTCCTATTTATTTCATTATCTAAATGGATGCTACGTGTTCATTTGCACTTCTCAGTACTTTAGGTGGGGCTGCGCCAGGTGCCCCCAGACACGTTATACCACCACGGCCGCACCCGCGACGGGCGATGTGCCCGCCATGATCAAATCAGGCAGGCAGGTTAGGCAGCTGTGACTGACACGTGCCAGCCACCCACAGAGCTGTGCCTGGCTGTCCCTTCTGTCAACCACAGCCTCAAACCTCGGAGGCACACTAACCTCGTGCAACGGTCACAAGAGGGAGATGCAGTCCCAGGAGAATCGGGTGCTCGCTGTTCTAATCTGCTCTGCATCACACAGAGCAGATTAGATCACTGAGCCCCCAGCTTCGCCGACGGACAAAGACTCCTCGGGTGCACTGATCTGCAGATTAGGTAAACAAACCTAAATCTGCTTTGTCCGTCACATTTTTCTCTTGAACTACAAATACAAACTGGAAGCCAGCGTCCCTTGCAGCCGCATACCGCAGACGGGCTTCCCTGAATGAGGAAGCGAGCCAAGTCCGCCGTGGATCGTGTGGGCAGGCTCACACTGGGCCATACAATTCTCTGGCACCAATGGAAAAGTGGCCCACAGTAGCAAATTACTATTCATTCCTTTTGTGGCACGGTTTGAACATTAACCAAGGGGGAGTTTGTTGATGAAGTGTGATGCAAATTGTGTGTTTCAAAGAATATTTATTCAGCAACACTGGTCAAAACTACTAGCTGCAGAGTGAATTAACTCATCAGACTCGCCCATTTTGACCAGAAAAACTGGCACACACCAGTATTTTGTGTTTTTGGTTTGGGCATAGGCCTATTGCGCTGTCGGCCAATCTGGGCCTGTGTGGGCACCACAGCCCTAGGACGGCAGGCTCCACCAGACCTTTCCGAGGACTTCGAGAGAGTTCAGCACCCTGTCAGTGTGAGGGGGTGCAGAGAGTACAGAGCAGGGGTTGGAGGCTGTGGTGGGGGGGGGCAAGGGTGAATCCAGCTGGAAAGGCACAGGAAGAGCAAACTAGGGGAGCCCTGCCAGCAGCACACAGGGGAGGTGTGCCAAGCACCCACTGATCTGAGCTAAGGCTAGCTCTGCCAGGGGTTCACCCTCAGATCCCTGCCCGGCAGGACATACTCTGGAGGGCAGCCGCTCACCACACCCTGGAGCATGGGTTTCTCCAGAGGGAAGCTCTTCCAGTGGGCAGAATCAAGTCTGGCACAAAGGAGCCAGCTACAATCCACACAATTTACTCGAATCCTTGCCAGAGGCAAGAGTTTGGCACACAGGAGCTGCCAGGATACATCCAGGACACACAGAAGCTGCCAGGACACCGTTGGAGCAGCCCTGCCAGGAGGCAGTGGTCCAATCATAAAAGCAGTCTCCTACCACTGAGTGGATCTCTTTCTGAAATTAGAGCCAGTTGCGCAAAGGAACTGCCAGCATTCAGTGGGGGACATCCTGCCAGGAGGTAATCTAGCACACAGTACCTGCTAGATGAACACATTTACAGCTGCAGGGATAGCACAGGACACTCTTTTAGCTCTTCTCCTTTAGCATACATTACAACAGCTTTATTTCTCACACCCTCGTCTGGTTTTGTTGTCTACCTTACACTGCCAGCGCTGCCCCCTCTGAATTCTGCCTCCTTTAGGTCACACCCATAAAGTATCAGACCACGCCCATCATGCAAGCCATGCCCCCAAATAAACCCCACCCCTAAAGCACTGACTACTCATGTTCTACCCATTCATGTCTGGGCCCATCCTTCCCACCCACTCGCATATGAAGACTGCATGGTGCTTTTAACAGCTGCTTGCAGCAAGTAAACGTTTTGCTGTAATGTAAAATCGTCCATTATCCTACATGAATTACCTGGAGCATGCAGGCAATCTGTGCTGCATCCACAGCGTGTCTATTGCACGTGTCTCTCCACTGGGCATCAGGTATGTGCGCCCATACCATAGACACAGCTATTTTTCTCCTCACGGACACAAAGAAAGGACAAACATGCTTCTTGTGCAAACACTGCAATTGTATAGTGGAGACTTCTTGCACAACAGAGCCATAGTTAAGCACTTTTTATAAGTACATGCATGCCTTTTATCCTGCAGTCCACAACATTTTGGCCACGCTCTGTGGTGATTTAATGCAGCGGCAGAGAGTGCTAGAGGCTGGCGAGCCCCTGCAGAGGGCACTAGAGGGACAACCCACATAGCGGGTTGCCCCTCTGGCCACCCCTCTCAGAGACACCAACACCTCACCTACTCCTCCCACATGGAGGTGGATGTAGGCTCCCCAGGTCCGACACACCCGTCTCAGGCCTGGGGAGCATTCATAAGACAGGGGCTGTAGTGACCCATCCACTTTGTTTCCGCAGCCCCCCGCTTGATGGCGCAGTGCAATTTTGCACTGGCTTGATATCAGCAAGGTGCAGGTTTGAGTCCCCAATGGGGTTCATCCCCATAAAAATAAAAATAAAGTATTTTTCACTGCATGGGCAGCAGGAGGACACGGGAGAGGTTGCCCCATTCAAGGCCGTTTAAGGAATACAGACAGGATTGAAAAGTGGTCACGTTTCAGGGAATGGGCTAAATGTTTAAATGAACTATTCAACATTTCAGATTAACCCTGGGCCCTGGTTGACCCGGATTTCATGGCTCCTGCCCATGTTTGTTAAATGCAACCCATACCACACAAACTTAAGCACGTTGCTAAGGGGTAAAGTTACTGCTGCCGGCCGCAAGAAGCATATACATATTTTTTCGGGGCCCGGTGTAAAGAGTACAATGCCAAATTCCTTAAAGAGAGTTTACCAGTTTCTGTAAAAGGGATCTTATTAGGAATGGTATTCTTGTTATCTACTAATCCACTTGCTTAACCCTTCTCCCTGAAGGCATGCTGTGTCTCTGCAGGTGTGAGGTCATGAATGGAATGCTTGGAGTGTGACTGACTGGAATGCTGAGAGTCTGGGATTCTACCCAGGGCAGTTGGTAATGATGTAGCCTGGGTGGTGGGAGCCAGCGGGCTTCCCTAGTGCTGGACTTCCTAGCTCCTTGTGATGAAACCTGATAAATTAACCTGAACATCACAGCTGGCTACCAGAGTATCCTTTATAAGCACCCTGACTACTGGTCATAACCAGGGGAGTTGCTAGGTCTGGAAAAGGCCTGGGGCTACGCTGATGTTGGGACTGGGGGCTAGCTAGTCTTTTGGCTGTAGCTCCTGAGATTCTATCCAGGGCTACAACCAAAAGATCAGGGGCGATAGCCATCTTAGCCCCCCCCCCTAGCAACGCCCCTGGTCATAACAATTAGTGACAAGCTGGTCTTTATGAGGACCATGGAGAACCCAGGTACCTGTGTGAATGAGAGCCAGGGAGAGGAGAAAGGAGACTTCTGCGGGGGGAAGCCGATCAGGAAGCAGAGAGACCAAAGGAAAGTAGAGGAAGCCCACGGCCCCCAATGATGAGTCCCACCACCCAGGGGGAAATAAGAGACTGTTCGGAAGGCACTCGGGTGAAACAAGAGTGCCAAAGATTGCTGTAGAAGGGCCAGTGACTGTTGTGGTTGGTCCTGGGGAAGCAGACATACTAAAGACTGTTGGTCTTTCAGCACCTCAACAGAACTCCAGTGAGACTGACAACATGAATGTCGGGAAGTGTTGGATTTCTCAGAGACAGAGTTAGGACTCCAGTTCCCAGAGTGACCAGGAATGTAGTGGATCTCAATGGAGGTCCTTAAATATGTTTTCAAGGACACTAGTGAATAAAAGTTGCATCCGTCGTGAGTCAGGCACTGGGGAAGTGTCAAGATGTCCTGTTCAGTTGTGTGATGGTGTGGGGAATGGTGCAAAGTTTCCTGTATTGCTGCAAAGTGAGCCGAGTTTCCTGTATTAGAAAGTGGGCAGTTTGGGTGAAGTCCGTAATAAAAGCCTTTCCTGTGAGGTAGTGAACTGGTGATGACACCACGTTTGTTATCGGGCCAGCTGCTACGGTGGTTGGTGCTGCAGAGCTCTGCGCAGAGCCGCTTTCAGGCAGTGGCGTAACACAAGATCTGGGGGGCCCCCCTGCGAGCCATGCTGAGGGGCCCCCCCCCCAACTCAGCAACAAATCACGGGTCGCGCCACACACTGGCTGGCCTAGATTACCACCCTTGTGCAATACGCACAAACGTGATGTTGAAGGGGTATGCCGCACACTGCACTAGGAGAAAGATAAAGATATGTGTTTAATGCAATATACAGCAAACTTTCTGAGCAAAATTGGCTAAAAAGCCACAGTGTGTGCTATTGTTTTGTAGGGTAACACCAATCCAATACATGCAAGTCACCAACAGCGCACATGAACATTAATGCTTTGCTATTAAAAATGCCAATGCAAAAAAATGGAAACATGTCCAGCTGGCTGCACAATGTATACCAGTGTAGACACGTAAAAGCATTACAATAAAGCATGTCAGGCCACACTTAGAGATAACTAGACTGGTTGCACCAAAATGCCAGTCGAAGCATTGAGACTCAACAAGAAGAGAGCACACATTCAAGCCTGCGTCTCTGCGGCCTCTAACAACACGGCCAAACTCTTTAAAATCTGCAAGGAACTAGACAATCCTGTTGCGGTCTCTACCTCTGCTGTTCCCTCAACAGGCCCTCTGTACGGCTTTGGCCTCTCGCTTCTCTGCTAAAACTCAGGACATCCTGTCCACTATCTCCTCTTCCTCTCCCTCTTCCTCTCTCGGCCCCCCTTTGGCCATCTCTCCCTCTCCTCCTCCTTTCTCCTCTTTCTCTTCAACACCGGACTAGGTTTCTAGACAAGTCCCATCTATGGAAGCGTAGTCAAAACAGGTGCTTGCCTGCTCCTCCAGAACCATCAAGTACTATATTGACACCCTTGCTCCAGTAGTGGCTGACCTCCTTCCCATTCGACCGCCCCTCCCAGGTCCAATTTGGTCCCTTTCACTCTGCCACCTCTCTACCTGTGGCGTTCCACAGGGCTCGATCCTCTCACCCTGGTTTTTCAACCTCTACTTGGCCCCTTTGGCCCACCTGATCTCTACCTTCTTCGCTAACTTTCAGAGTTATGCGGACGACACTCAGCTTTCCTTCAGGCTGCCCTCAGCCTACTCTCCTCTCTCGCTCAGTCCTGGTGTCATCTTCAACTCCACTCTCTCTTTCCCTCTTCACATCTCGGATGTCGCCAAGAAGTCCCACTACCAGCTGCACCTCCTCAAAGGGACTCTTCCCTTTCTCACTTTCCCCCAGAAGCTCACTGTCTGCAGAGCCCTGGTTCTCTCTAGGCTGGACTACTGCAACAGCAACTTTCTCAATATGCCTTCCTCTACTCTCCGCCCTCTGCAACTAATCCAGATCAGGACTGCAAGACTTATTATTGGCCTCAAGCCCACGACGCTACCTCTCCAGCCATGAAATCTCTCCACTGGCTCCTGTTGGCTGCAAGGATCAAGTTCAAGACCCTTTACATTGTGCACAAGGCTTTCTGTGGCTGGGATCTGCACTACATCCAATGATCTCTTCCAAAGTGCCTTCATTCTCAAGCCCTAAGGGTTAGATGCTTCTCCAGGCAGAGAGGGGGGTGGGGGATGGAGATCTCTGTCCTCTGCAGGCGCCTCCCTCTGGAATGGCCACCTTGCCCCTCCCAAACTTGAGCTGGACCACCTGAAGTTCCGGAAGCAGATCAAAACGTTCCTCTTCTCCTCTGCTTTCTCTCTCCCGTCCCCTGCTGACCTACCTGCCGACTTTACCAACTGGTTGCTTGGCTACCCTCAGTCTCACTGAGTCCAGGCTCTTTCTTAATCAGTCACCCTTGCACTGCTCCGGGCCTACCACGCAGTTAGGGGCTGTAACTGTAAACCTACAGTCCCTTGTTCTTCTTGCACTACCCAGAGCCGTGCTGCCCTGGCTGCGCTTACTCAGAGCATTGCTACCCTGTTTTCCCCTCCCCTCGCGCTCCCCCATCCCTCCCTTTTCCCTTGCACTTCTCGTTCTCACACTTGCACGATCTGAATGACACAAGGCTTAGTAAGATAATTTGTCATGTCCTCCCTGTTTTCCTTCCCTTGTCGTGTCGCGCCTAAAAACACTTGTGTGCAGTCGTGTTATATATGACTTATCATATCATGTAATTTTATCACAGATGCCCAGAAAGATATACAGTGCTGCAGTAAGAAACGGCTAGACTGGCAGAACCCAAATACCTGTCTAGCCAGGTAGTTACACTTAGAAGGACTTCTTCATCAGAAATGCCTAGTTAAAAAAAAGTCATACCAAACTGAGGAATGACTAGACTGGCTGCACCAAATTGCCTCTCTAGCCACTATTACCACATATCATGCCAGCTTAGAATGGACGTGGACGACCATTATGATGTATTGCACAATAAGAGCCCCCACCTCCACACATCGCCTCTCCCTCCCATCCCATACCCCAACTCTGCAACACTATACGGGGTGACCCTTGTGCCTGACCCTGCAATACTTCACACATCAACCGCCGCTCAATTGCCAAAATCTTTGGACACACTGTAAAGCCACCAACATCCTCGTTACAGTTCCTCCCACCACCCACACAACTTTATATTGCTGGTTGCGTGTGCCATACTCACATCGGCTTTTGCCTGCTGGTGCTGCTCGGCTGCGGGTACCCCTCCCAATCTGCTCGCCACCTCCCCTCATCTGGACCACGTCTGGACACTCGCCAACTGCGGGCGGGATACTTCTCAAGTCGGCTCCCGACGACCACTCTCCGGATTACGCAGTCTGGTCGTCTCGCAGTTCCGCAATGGTCCTGTAGTCCTCCAAAGGGGGCAACGGCAGAGGGTGCCGCGTTGCCAGGCCACCTTGGCACAGGCTGGCCTCCCTTTTACCTCTCCCCAAGTGTCAGGTCTCAACAGATCTCAGCAGTGCCTCCAACTTGTCTGGGTGATTTCCCGGGGGTTGGCAGACGGTCTGCGGACCTCCAGGGTTAGGGAGGCTCCAACTCCTCCCGCAGTCCCGAGTGAGCATGAGACACATGCAAGAGCAAGATGTTACTGCTGTTTATTAGACGAAACTGCAGGGATAGGTTCTGGGATCACAGGTCATCCGGGAACACTTCTCACAAGAGTGGGCTCGCAGGCCCTTTTTCCGCTTGCATGTCGCCACACTGTGCGTCAACTGGGAAAACTTCCCCCAAAACCTAATGCCACCTCGGGTTGCCTCCCTGAGTGATAGGGTTAGTATAGACACATAGAGGAACGTAAGTAATTGGTAGAGAAGAGGTCAGGTGGTACGCTTGGGTCGTCCCTAGAAATTGTTACAACAGAATGGTTACATAGGGAAGGTTAGTGATTGGCTAGGTTGTGATGCCGTCAGTTGTTAGCCCCCATACCCTGATTGGTTCAACCATAAGCCCCAAGCCTGGGACCATCGTTGTTCCCAGCTCAAAATGTACCTGGTGTTAGAAACAATGTATGACTATGTGTCAGTGGTGGACAATGGACAGGTCTGCCATTTGCTGCAGGAGTGCTTCTTTCTCACCGCCGTCAGTGTCCAATTTCTCACCTCATTGTTGCAGTCTGTGTCCCAAACATGAGACCCCAGAGTTTCCCTGGTCCTTGGTACTTGGCATTGCTTCAGGTCAGCCTAGTCACATGTTGTGAGACCGTGGTTGGAGCAGAATTATGAGCATTTGATTTGTGTTTTGGCTGTGAGGGGCGGTCAGCTGTGGCAGGTGTAACCTTGGCTCAGGGCGTGTGGCGTGTAGTTGCAACTTCATGGCCTTGGCTGCGAGGCCCTTGTCGGGGTTCGTTCTGCACGATCAGTGTGGTGCAGCTCCGTCTGAGCTGCTCTGGGCCTGTGGCCCCGGTTTTGCATCCTACTCTGGTGCTGAGGCCTACTCTGGCCTCGTCTATGGATGGAGGCATATGGCTCACGACATGGGGTCACGCAGGTGACATTGGTCCTTATATATAGGTGTCTTACGTCACCGTGATTTTAGTAGCAAGGAAGCATTTGCAAGCATGTACAAGAGCTCTTCTTGCGTCTTGCGTTTCTGCAGTGCTGCAGCTTAACCTATCTGAAAAATAACAATGATGCATGAATGAATGTGGTGGTCCCCTACGTCATGGTGCCGAGTATGTTCTTCGTGTGGATTGGTGTGGGTATGACCAGTGTGCATGGTGGCACATGTGTTACCGTCCGTTGGCTATGTCGTCATGGCATCTCTAACGATGGTGGTTTTCATTGTTGCTGTTTAATCGATCTGATCCATATGATCGATGTCGGCGTCACCTAAGGTTCTGACACGTGGTTTGATTAACGGGCAGTTCCTCTGGCCGTGTGGGGCGCGGCCACAGTGGATGTTAATGTCCGGGGCATCTGTGAGTGGGTCGAATTCCTCTCGTGGTGGGTGCTTGGGTCGTGACGTTCCAGGCCATGGTCTGGTGAGAATCGGGGGAAAGGAACGTCCCATTTTCCCCTCTTCAGTCCCCCCTGTGGTCGAAAGGTCAATGCATGCATGATATGGCTATCCTCCTTATCTGAGTGTGGGGGGTGTCTGTTCGGTCACAGTCACTGCTGCCGGAAAAACACAGCCCATCTGTTGGTAAAAAGTGCTCAGCGTGTAGTGCCTTTAAAAAAACATTTAAGTACTGAATTGTTGGAATAAAATGCAAGTCTGATTGAGTCTTCAAAGTGAATTGTACTTTGGAACCAAGATATTTGCATACAATTAAAAAAAATGATATATATATATATATATATATATATATATTCAATGAAAAAACTTTGTTAAAGGGACCTTATGGTTCCAAGTAAAACCGAAAAACCCCTGAAATTCGCCAGTTATGGTAAGCTAAGCAACCATAACTCGCGCCACCACCGTGAACTGCTAAGACTAACACCCACGACATCAAAGATGACATCACAAATGTCATTGATGACATCACTGATGACATCACATGTCTGTCTCCCTCTTGTTTCCTTTAGTGACACATCTAGGCCACATGGTTTTCTTCAGTAACAGTCAGGAACTAAAAATTGTAAATGTACTATATTTGTAGACTTATCCTTCAAGTATGTTCTTACAGTAATTCTCTTAGGGTCCAATAATGTCATATGAAACATATACATAGGGGAAGACGCAAGCTTGAAACACAGCAATGCTTTCTGTGCATGAAAATAATCAGTAGAGTTATCAGCACTTTCTGATTGTTCTGTTGTTTTTTTAACAGTTGAAACTGTTCTAAGAACAAACGCCTGTCCGTTCACCTGTGACGCACTTTTAATCACTTCAGGACCCGAACAGTGTCCGTAGAACACCAACGCGCATGCGCAAAACAGTTTCAGTGCATTTTGTGTCCTGCGGACACCCGCTCCCTTCGCGAACATGTTTGTGAACCTATCATGTGACTGTGCCCACAATCAGCGTATGTTCTGATTGCGAACACTGTTTAAATTTAAAACTACATTTTCAAGTAAGCTACAATATTTTTCAATAAAAACTCACCATAGAACAAGTCCCACGTAGTAATCTACATACTTTTTGTGACTTTTTGAACCCTTTTTTCTGTTTGATCTGTCCGCAGACAGCGCGCCTGTCCGCGAACTGCGCACAAGCACCCCTATAAAAGACCACGCCCTAGAGCTCATTCTCATTGTCTTTCTGGCTATCCTACAGAACACAGCGAATTTTGCTGCCAATTTGCAGATTTTCAACTCCAAGCTGATGGCTTCCATGGCTCCACTCATGCCACCTGCTGCTGCATCTGCCTTAGCAACACCACCACCTCCCCAAGGGCCTGAAGAGGGGAACAGGAGGGAGGATGAAGAGTATGACGAGAATGAGGTAGTGGAAGTCCCTACTACCAGCACTCGGCGTGAGTCTTGGGTGTGGCGGTTATTTATCATTCGTGGTAATGGTCCTAAGGCACGTGCGACCCAAGTCACCTGCAACAAGTGCAAAATGGTACTCAGTCGCAGGAGGCATGGTTCATACAGCTTTGGGACAACTACCATGAAGTGACACCTAAAGTCATTCCACACTGGGGCCATTTGCAAGGTTGTACCTTCCGAGGAGCGTAGCAGGTTGACTTCCTCTACTTCATCCTCCGTTTCTGATCCTGTCACCACAAGGAACACTCCTGTGGGACAGTGTATCCTTCAAGCTGCCTCAACAGGCCATACGCAATACTGATGACCCTTACCTTTTGAGGGTCACAGTTGTGTGTATGTACTGCGACTCAGTACTGTGCAGGGGGGAGAGACTTCATAGTGCTTTTGAGGCTATCGTCTCAGAGCACGAGAAAGTCTGCTCACTACCCAAGTAAAACCCACTCTACATCTTCCTCTCTCAGCTCACCCTTTCTTATCCCCATGGTTGGTGTCATCCCCTTACCCTCCTTTCCCTCCTAGTGTCTTGTATAAAAAACCAAAAAAAATATAAAACAACAAAAATAAAAAAAGGCTCTTTTCAGAGCCGCCTTTCACAGTTAAAAAATGGCAGTGAAAATAAATGAAGCAGGTCCCTGTGTATTTCTTAGAAGTCCACGGACATCTAAAATTTTGGGGTGCTACCCTATCATAACCATTGCAGTTTTATCTGGGAGGAAGTGGTGGCTCTGAAAAGAGCCTTTTGGTGGTGTTTGTTTGTGTTTGAAATGTTTTAAATGCTCAAAACCTACTACAAAATGGATGCTGTAATTCCAAAAAATGTCGCAATGCATTTTGTAGATTTTCAGAAAAATCGGATTGCCTGCATAAGTAAGATGGACTCCATCTCTGCGAAAAATGTATGTACTACGAAACATAATATTTTCATTGTGAAAAGAGGACATGCCAAAATCTCTTAGAAAGGCACAAACAGCCTTATTGACATTGCGCCTTGCTTTCTCCATTTGTGGACCAAATGAAGAAGAACGAAGACACATTTGTCTCTGTGTAATCCATGAAAAAATTACTTGAGAATTTGGAAACATGACCATGACCTTCCCAAGTCCTTCTTTCATTGCAAATTGCAAAGAAATTCCAGACACATGTCCTAAACTGTTCCCTCCACAATGAATTACAATTATGTCTGGATGTTGCTCTGTCTCCAAAGTAGCACAGAGAGGTAGCAAGTCCAACCACTTCATTCCATGTAATTCATGCCAGTGCACTTCCACATGTGGGAATCCAAGATCTACAGCTACTCCACAGCTTTCTGCATGCACCTTCAAACAATGTATCCACGAGTCTCCCAAAATCCAAACAATCTGTTTTCTGAAACACACAGCCATAGCTATCTGTTCTTCCCTCAGCAAAAAGAGTATCTGAGAAACTCTCTCCTGGCACAACACACCCACTAAACTTTCCTGACCAATCCCTTTCGCAGCTCATTGTCATTTGCATGTCTCCCCAACCCAAAATCCCGGATGTCACCCGATGTCCGTGGACTACCGCCATGTCTCGGACATATCGTAACATGGACAGTCCTGCATATCACTTTCTGTGCCATTCCCTCATTGGATATAGAGAAGAAGTCACATGAACATCCACCAATCACATCCAAGACCTCTACATCTAACTGCATCATCCTAGATCAGCACTTTAAAGGTACGGTTAATCTCTCTGAGTACAAGTGTCATATCATTGGAAAGCACCTTATACCAGAAATACTGTACAAGTCTCCAAGATTTCTACGTGCAGCTGCATGCATATCCATATGCATGAACACAAACTACAGGTATGCATATTTTCTATATAGTACATGTAGAATTCTTATAGATTCATATAAACAGATGAACTGACTTTTAGCTTGTATAATCTATAAAATGAATTTACTGTCATTTTTTCCATCTCCTAAAATCAACTGTCCCTTCCAAACCTATCTGCTTTTTAATTTCTTTTTACACACACATTTTCAAAGCATGTTGAACTAACTTATTTAAAGTACAATATGAAGAGTTAACATACTCAAACAAAATTGCATGCACACAGTATGTTCAAATATCAAACAACAATACTTGTACAAAAACATAAACATTTATTTACTTATATCTATATAC
The DNA here is from genome assembly GCF_040938575.1 of Ambystoma mexicanum. Lineage (NCBI taxonomy): Eukaryota > Metazoa > Chordata > Amphibia > Caudata > Ambystomatidae > Ambystoma > Ambystoma mexicanum. The sequence goes on along the minus strand of NC_090939.1, from coordinate 808,955,083 downwards.
TGTGCAAGCAGCGCATGGCATTGAGGCGCTGTTACTTACAAGACCTTAGTTACAGAAATAGTGATATTCAGTGGTACATTATGAATTCCACAAGGCATACAAATGATATTTTGGTTGGTACAGTTAGACATTACAAAACAGTTCATGCATTAAGAACACATGATATGTATTCAACTGGTGCGACGCATTTTATGTGAATAAGATAGTTTTCATGATTTTGAGGAAGACGCTGTGGGTCAATGTCAATTAAAAAAAAATCAATGTCTAAATTAAAAACAGTGCTATATACAAATAAAATTACTCATTTGTTTCCTTTACAATTGCAGTGAAGACCATTCTCCTGAAAAGAAACAGCCACATTTCAAGTACAAAGAACAACTAAGAAGGAACCTGCTCATTTCAGAAAAAAAGTAAGTTGAATACCACCATATTATTTGTACTATTATTCAGACACACTGTAAGGTTAATTCATGCTATTTGTGTGCCTAAAAATAGAGAGTGTGCACCATTCTGTCCACAAATCCCTATTTCTTAAACAGAGATTTACAGGCAGAACGATGCACAATTTAATATTTTTCGACACACAAATGACCCAACTCAGCCCCTAGAATTTTGATATTATAGAACAAACAACTGTTTTAATTGTATACCATTAGATTTACTATTTCTACTTCTCCACACCACCAGCTTACTTTCTACTATCATCTGAACCCCCAGACCCTAAAGAATGCCTACCAAAAATCAAGTCTGTAGAAAGCAACGGAGAAGCAGAGCAAAAGAAAATAGAAGTGTCCAAAACAAGCATCCATCTCTAGCAGAATTTGTAAAAAAAGTTAAAACAAAACAGCTAATAGTCATTTAGCGAAACAAAACAAGCTTCAACTACAAAAGCTTTGCCTCCTCTATCAAAATGTAAAATGAACCACAAAACAATGAACAAAAAATCAGCTACCACTACAGATAAAAATTCTCCTATAAATCTTGATATAGTGTAAAGTAAGCATACCAAAAAAAGTATTTTAGCAAAAATGTTCTGTCACAGAGTCCTTCAAAATCTTATAAAAACAGGAGAGAAATCAAGCTCAACCCTTAAAACCTATCGTAGGAAATTTATTTTAGAAGCGTTGATAGACAGTCCAATCCTTCTCAAAAGAAAGTTATTTATTTTAGTGTTAAACAAAATGAATCCACTAACAAAAGTAATGACTAAATTACAAAAAAGACTTCTCAATAAACAAAATGTCAACAGAAATAACTTCTTAAGTATCTGTGGAGGTGAATGGAGTCACACTACGAGCACAGAACCATACTTTAATGAAGAAGCATGCAAACAAAAGCAAACAAATACAATTGCCATACATAGCAGTGGACGAGGCTATGAAAAAGTTAATACCATAATGGAACAAGAAATACTGCTTACAAAAATATCCCCAGAAAACTTAGAATTACCTCTCCATTCAACTGAATCAGAACGTCTAGTATACAAATGGCCAAGCACGTCAATGTGTAAAATTCCTAAAGAATCTTTCAAGTCTTTACACCAATTCCTCAATCAATATGTGAAAGACAAAATCAAAATTAAACTGCTGCAAAATATGGATACCTGTCCAGTGTGCAAGTACACAGGACTACAAGGACATTAATTGGCCTGCATTTCAGGACCTACTTGCAAAACCACCGTCCATTATATCAAAATGATATCAACACATCATTCAACTATAAGAAATCTAGTCTATAAACTGTACTATGCTAAAAATCCTGCTTTAGCACTAGCCAATTTAAATAACATTCTTCTACATGGTACAGCAAAAGACCTACTTGAAGAAATCGACTATATCCAGAAAAAATATTTTGGAAGTGAAAGCCACTTACAGAATGAAATAGCTTTAACGCAAATTAGCAAACATTCTATGCATGGCAACCTTCTACTACACACATACAAAAAAGAAATACTGAAATTTAAAAGTACATCTGCTGAAATACCAAACCATGTGTGTGTATGTTGCCGTAGAACTTTTTTATAAAAGTAACACAAACTGTAGACTTAACATACAAAATAGAAGACAATGAAGATTCTAAATGGTTTGAATTAGCTCTCTACCTTATAGCAGAAAACAAATGTGAAATAACTGACCCCTTAATACTTTGCAGTTACTGCACTACAAAACTTGACAACAACCAAATTCCTTCACGTGCTATCACAAATAATTTGGAATTATTTCCACTACCAAAACCCCTACAAGAACTGAATTTATATGAGAGCATCATAATTCAGACAGTGCACCCATTTCAAGCAATAATACGCCTTCAACCAAAAACAGCAAACTTGCCTCCCTCTGAGTTAGTGAAAGGTATTCGGGGAAAGGCAGTGTATTTACCATTAGATCTAAAAGAAAATGTGCACACTCTATGAGTGCAACGTCCAATGGAGCAATCTTTAATTATCTTAGTAAATGGTGTAACTACAAAAGACAAAAAGATTTGGCAACAACTGGTAGATTTACATAAAGTTAGACAAGCCTTGCAATATCTAAAAGACAATAATGAATACTACAAAGAAATTAATATTGAAGAAAACTTGAAGGATACCACTGAAATATTTCAAGAGACACAAGAAGCTGGTCAATTTTAGCTCCTAGATCCTGCTACAATATCCAATACTTTAGACCATTATGCAATTCACGCATTGCACTCTAATGACACCGTAGAAGATGCACTAGAAACGTACCAAATGCGTCAAACAAAAGGATCACCAATCAACATATGGAAAAAAGTATAGAAGCACATCCTTTTCCTCTACTCTTTCCTACTGGCAAAGGAGGAAGGTACGATGATAGACCTATTCAAATAACAGCATCAGAATACCGCTCATTACGGATGTATTCTGAAGATCCCAGATTTAGACAAAATGTGGAATACATATTCCACCTACTCTTTGAAAGTGAACTAGCAACTTTATGTTATGGAGTTGGACAGACCTTGAAATCAGGATCCCACTTTCAAAATATGTCCGCTACACAATTATTACAAAAAGTGCAACAAAAAGATGAGGTTTTACAATCAAATATTGCAAATCTATTAGCAAATATGTGTGGTACTAAAGAGTACTGGTTTCGACGTCATGGAGATGTACGTTGTATGATAAGAAACCTTGGCCCACCCACTTGGTTTGTTACATTAAGTTGTGCAGAATATGCATGGGAAGATTTATATGATTTCCTACGCATATCAAACAAAAACAAAACCAACATAGATATACTAACACCTGGAGAACTTTGTTCTCTAGATCCTGTTAATGTTTCAAGATATTTTCACCATCGTTTCATTGCTATGCTACACTTTATTTGTAATAAAACTGCTCCTCCCCTCGGAGAAGTGCAACACTTCTTTTGGAGAAAAGAATACCAAGCCAGAGGAGCACCACATATCCACATGCTTTTATGGATTAAAGATGCTCCTAAATTTGGTCAAGACAGTGACACCACTGTTTTACAGTTTTTTGAAAAATATGTCACTTGTGAAATTCCATCAGAAGCAACAAATAGTAATCTTGATGCACAAATTTTACAATTTCAAAGACACAAATGTGGCAAATATTGACGACGCAAATACAAAAACAAAGGAAATACTACACCAAATGCCGCTTTGGTTTCCCTAGACCGGTTACAAAAACAGGTCAAGAGAACAACTTCATGTCTTCAGTTAGACATAGTGTTAAAGGGAAATCACCTAAAATACATATTACATCAAAAGAACAGAAGAAGAAAAATATATCAATGATTACGATGCAATCATTGCCCACTTATGGAATGCAAACATAGATGTGCAGTACATTACAGACAATTCCACTGCAGTTGCACGATATGTTACAGCATACTTAACCAAAGCAGAAAAAACAGAGCTCCAAGACCTCTGGAATGATCTGTCATCAGACAAAACACTGTCTCAGAAATTATACAGCTTGGGCATAAAAATGCTCTCCCATAGAGAATGTGGCTCCTATGAAGCAGCAGATCATTTAACTGGTACTGCTTTGTATGGAAAATCTGAAAATATAGTATGGCTAAGTCTTGTTCATGCTAAATCTAGAAAAAAAGTTCTAAAATCATACGAAGATATAGAAACAATAGCCAAACATGATCGCAACAGCCAAGACATTTAAAAAAACAATTTACTGGACACATACTACCCAAACAGAAGTACCACTTTGGAAACCATGTGTCTATACCACATAGCCCAAAACTTCACCAAAAAGGTAAATACAGAGTGAGAAATTGTGAAGGCAGCTTAATAAAACTCACCAAACCAAATTTAATTACTCATATCAAATTGTCATTAAAGACTCCTCAACTTAAAGAACTATATTACATGTCCCTGCTACAACTCTTTAAACCATGGAGAAAAGAAGAAGAAATACTAGATAACTATGAAGACGCTTTCAAAGCAAATGAAAGCACTATAACTGATGTAAACTTTACACAGTACAAAACAATGTTGCACAATGTACAGCAACACGAAGAAGAACTCCAGGCCCAACTAGATAAGGACACTCCTGACAGTAGTCAACCTTCTGTAACAGGAAGCCAAGAACTACTGGGAGAGCCACTACTAACAAATGAGGCAGAATTAGCTATGACAGAAGTAGAAAACACCAGGGGGTCGATTCATGGAACAAACGTGCGCCGAAAATCCGAGCGCAAGCAGGCGCAAGGTGGGGCAAGCGTGAGAAATCAAGCGCACGCGCGCGATACAAGGAAGGCGCTGCGCTAGTTTCCCGCTGGTCGTGCGCCAAATCCATGCATGTCGCACACGGGCACACACGTCATCAAACGGAGTGCGCTACGCGCACAGTAAAAGCACACATAGCGCGACGCACAAAACAAAAGTGGGCGGAACAGTGGGTGTAACACGCGGAATGGGGAACAACGTGTGAAAAAGAAGGCGTAACTGGGGAAGTACTGCAGGGAACTACACGGAACGCCCACACGCACGCAAACAACCCGTATTCATGGATTAGAATACGGGAAACCCGCGCACGGCTAAAGACGCGCGCAGGCGTCAACGTGTCTGCCACACGAAGGCAGGCGGAAGCGTCCTCGCGCACAGTATAAAAGTGCGCACAAACAACAAACACGTATATACAGCTACAATGAATGCCCCATTCGTCGCAGCACTGATCGTGGGACACCGCAGGAGGAGGAGAATAGCCAGGGCATGCATTTTCTCACCACGGACAAGCTTTTTTGGGATGCCTGACGACCAGGTCTACGGCAGGTATAGGTTTCCACCCCATATCATCCTAGACCTGGTCAGGGAGTGGGAAGATGACCTTACATCCCCCACCCTTTGCTCCCAAGCATTGTGCCCCTTGGAGAAGGTGCTCAATGTCCTGCATTTTTTGGCCACTGGGTCATTTCAGCAGACCACTGCCATAGTGGGGGGGGGGGGGGGTCTCACAGGCCACGCAGTCACGCTGCCTACACCAGGTCTTGGCAATCATGACAGCGCGCCCCTCAGTCCGCTGGCACATATACATGCCCAGAACACCCGCAGAAAGGCAGGCCGTTGTCCTGGATTTTTACAGGGTGGCACACTTCCCCAAAGTGCTCGGTGCCATAGATTGCACCCATGTGGCCCTATGTCCACCTAGGGCCATTGAGCACATCTACCGAAACCACAAGCACTGGCATTCCATCAACGTACAGGTGGTATGCGATGCAAAGGGAATCATCACCTCTGTCTATGCAAACTACCCTGGCTCCACCCATGACAGTTTCATATACAGAATGTCCACCCTGAGCCGGGCCCTGGAAGCTGGGCAGCATGGTGACACATGGCTCCTAGGTGAGTACAAATGCCCTTGCACATGCATGTATGCATGTCACACACACAAATACACAAACCCCAATAATCACAACCATTTTCACCTCCCCAGGGGACAGTGCCTTCCCTCTGAGCAACCACATGATGACGCCAATCCGGAACCCCACATCACCACCCTAGGTAAGATACAACGCGGCCCATATTGCAACCAGGGCCATAGTGGAGCGCACATTCGGAGTGTTCAAGTCACGCTTCCGCTCCCTTGACCGCTCAAGTCACGCTTCCACTCCCTAGACCGCTCTGGCGGGCAGCTACTCTATGCACCCCCAGTAGTGTGCAGGATCATTGTGGCAGCATGTGTCATGCACAATGTTGCAACACGGCAGGGCGTACCAGTGGACATGGTGGTGCCCCCACATCCCCAACCACAGGCACAGCCCATGGGAGGGGATAGGGCACGTGGCGAGGAAGGCCAGACCCAGTTTGTGGCCACACTTTTCACCTAAACTCCCACCCCTGCGGAGTGCACACAGGCGTGGCACATACCAGGTGACAATCGATGTTGACAAAGATAGTCAACTGTCACAACCTTACCACCCTGAGATTGTTGCCATGGAAGTGCCACATTGTGTGCATCCCTAGCCACTTAAACAGAAGCTATCCTGTGTGACCAAAAGCCACACATATGACATATGATATATGATATCATATGGCATTTGTAAAGCGCCTATACACAAGTGTTTCAAGGCGCGACGAGGCAGGGAGGGGGGAACAAGGGAAGACAGACAACGATCCTGCTAGGCCAGGTGTCATTTAGATCGCAAGTGCAGGGGTAGGGGGAAGGGAAAAGTGCAAGGGGAAGGGGAGGGGGGTGCAGTACACGGTAAGTAGAATAAAACATAAATAAATAGGCCAGCTGGTGGTAAGTGCAGACAAGTTCTGGGAAGGGGGGGCTGTAGGGGTACAGAGACAGTCCCGCAGTGCAGGGGTTGCCAAGGAGGCAGTGCAAGTGGAGAGTGGCTGGGCCAGGGACCGAGGTCGGTGAGAGTGGCCCAGTTGCAGATTCAGTGCAGTTTCAGTGAAGAAATTAGAAAGGGAGAGGGAGAGAGAAAGCAGAAGCAAAGAGGAAGGTGTTGAGGTGCTTCCTGAACCGGAGATGGTTCTCCTCAAGTTTCAGGGAGGCAGGAAGGCTGTTCCAGAGGGAGGCCCCTGCCGCAGAGAGAGATCTACCCCCAGCTTGTTGCTTCGAGAAGCGGCTGACCCTGACATGCAAGGTGTGAATCACACACACCTCCAAAACAGGCCATGACCATCACTGTTATGTCACTCAAACCCTCCCAAACCACAACATGACATGACATGGCAAGCAATAGCCATACACCAACACAGTACCAATAAGGTACACATTGCCATGTGAAAAATGTAAATTGGCATCAGACAATGATGCCTGACATGGAATCAAATGAAATGACTGATCAACAACCACCCACCCAAAATAAGTCATTTCCAAATGCATCACAAAAGTAGTAGCCACAACATAACAATTAATGCCTCTCTACGTGCACATTGTGCATTGCAAAATCAACACTGCAGCCTCTGTGTGCTGTGTCCAACTCCTGCAACACACTGCTCAGCGCACAGCACAGTGAACAGCCATTGTGTGTGATGCACACCCTGAGCATCACATCTAAGCGACAAACCACATCAAAAAGCAAATTAGGCAGGTACAGGATCCATAATTGGTCACAGAACATGTGCTGCAGGGACACAGTGGGCAGCAGAAGGCAAACAGAGTGTACACGTGGATATCGAAGGGTGGTTGTACATGTAGCGCATCATAGTGCGAGTGTGCGGGTCAGTAAGGACATGCAATCAACATATGCATGTGCAATCAAGTGCCCATCAGTGTCCTCGACACATCACATGTGAACATTCACCATGTGTAAACCCCAGCATGTCAAACCACAACTATCCCCTCACACCTGAAAGGTAAACACAACACATGAACATGCATTGATCAGCAGAACACATCATGTACATAGGATACCACAATTACAATGTCAGGGTTCCCATCACACTGCAGGGCAAGGCAACTATCAACAACAAAACACCCCCCCCTCCCTCACAAATGACCATGACCCACTGAACAACTGCACCTGGGTCATGGAGCCTTCAACCCTCAATTTCACCTTGCCACAGGATCACCCTTCCCCTTCGTCACCATCTCCCACCTTGTGTGTAAAAAGTTGCCTGCACCCTCAGAGTCCACCTTCATTTGCAAAGACACAAAATCCAAGGCAGAAAAATGAACCAGAACAGCCTCCAGTAGATGACTTGAAGTAGCAGTACCTCACAAAGGCCAAGTACTACTACAATGATGTAACAACCAAGGTAGCACAGTAAAACAATGTCACAACAGGATGTGAACCATGTGTGGTACATAACATAGAATGATGCATCACGAACGGATGTGTACTGTCACAGCTACCGTGTACAGGCGCAGGAGTGGCACGAACCAACCACCCCCACCGTGGCCTGGGTGCATGCAAGGTCAAACTCACACAGGCCTCTGAGACCCTGGTGGGGAAGGAGGGTCATGGATATGCAGTCGGGACAGGCGTTAGCATACTGGATAACTGGAATGAGGGGCAGAAGAGGGGAGTAGGAATGACACGTGAAAGTAGGGAATGCACTAAAATATAGTACTTGCATTAACACATACACAATCATAACAAACTTGTACATCATTGTCAGGGCCTTCCGGAGTCCAGGCGCAGGAGTGGCACGAACCAACCACCCTCTCTAGGGTTTTGGCGCCTGCAAGCTTGGGGCTTACACAGGCATCCGCAACCCCAGCGGGGAAAGAGGGTTAGGGAACGTTGGTTGGATAGGTACGGGAAGCAGGAACACTGGGTAGAGGGTACAGGGTTTAGAATTGGATAGGACTCGGGGTGATTAGGGGAAAAAAAACATACCAAATTGAATTACGCATTCATCCATGCATCAGTGCACCCCCCAGCAAGCCTATGTAGAGCACTTTGAAAGAAAAACAACAAGACACTCAGCTCTGGTTTTGAGTGCTGGCCTGCCTGCGCACTCTCAGGTCCGGTTACAGGAGCACTTCAATGCTGCAAAGAGAGCCACAGTTAATAATCTGTGCGTGCCCATAACACACAAACACACCGCCAAATATGCCCCATAGCAACAAACTACTCTACAAACAGACAATCTGGTGTGGATGCTTCGTGCCCATACGTAACATTCCCCCTGTCATGGTTCATACACAGTCAATGCATTAAGTCAGGCGCCGGTGGGTGCATGGCAAATGGAACACCAATGTGTCACGATTCACACAACATGCAATGTTCCCTGGGTAAGCAGACAGACGCATATAGCAAGGTATGACTTCAGAAAATGTCGTGTCCCACCATGACCGAAAAAAAATAGGCAGTGCATGTTTCAAAATGTACATGGAAATGAAATGCACTGCACCCGAGTCTGTCCCTTGCTGTATGTCCCTGTGAGCTGCTCCTTTCCATGTCTCGGAAGGCTACATGGGTGATACAAGTGCCTCAATGGCCCATGGTGGACCGGAGGGTATGTGCCACTGCCCCTGCAGGTGCCCCAGACAACCTTACAATCAACTAGCCATCAATCCATCAACACATCTGAGCTGTATTGTGCGCTTCAACACCAATATTCGTCCAAGCTCACCGTCAGTGCTGCTACTAAGCCTGCATGTGCAACTGGCCTGGTGGAAGCTTTGCTGTGTTGTGCCCCCCCCCTGTGCTGCTCACCTTGCCTGGAGTCCCATGAAACACGTCAGCAGTTCTAGGATGTATGTCTGCAATCCCTGTGCCTCTGCTTGCGCACACATGTGCATGTGGGCACCAACAAACGTGTCCAGAATCCAGAAGTCCAATGGGCCATGTCTGCTGGCAAAGGTGGTCTGGAGGCTCATCCCCCTGCAGAAAGGGCATGAAACACATGATTAATGCTTTAGAGTCATCTGTGTGTGTCTCTTCAGGCATCCCATTACTGGACCATGTCAGAGACGTACATCAGAAATCACACCATCAGTCCGTCTTTCACATCCAAAGTGTGGAACACACTATCTACGGCATGAATTGCAACAAGCATGTGTACAGTAAAGATAAGAAACATACTACACAATGCATAGCAATGAATGTACACATTAATCATGAAACACCCCATCTAGCAAAAGCAGAACAGTGGTCAATAACACCGCAATCATCCCCACTAGGGGTGTTAACACAAGTTACACAGCACCAGACATGCCTCAGATATGACAGTCCAAAGCCCTTGTGTAATAGGCTGTTACACCGAACCATCCTTGCAAGCCCATGGATAAGGGAAGCAGGAGTGGCATATGTGAGTCAAGGACCCCAAGCAGCAAACACATACACAAGACAAGCCTGAAGGGCCCAGCTGGAACAGACAGTGGATGCTTTCAAAAGCCACAAAGCACCGCACCATCACATGAAAGCACAATAGACAAGCAATTTTAAACTATATTAACTATTTACACTAACTATGAAAAACCTACATTACCTAATTAAACTATCAAACAGAAACTTAACTAACTAAACTAAAAGAAAAATCAAAAATGGCCACATACGACCCGGGAGGGGGGAGGTACAGGGTGCTGCTCAACACCCACATGCGATGATGCTGAGCCAAAAAAAAAACCTCCATGGGCTCAACGCCTACACAGCCCGACCTATGTGGGAGATAGATGGTCGTCCGAGTCTGGCTCATCCTGAAAAGGAGGACGTGGCACAGTAGCCTGGCCACACCTAGCCGCAGCTTACCCCTCGACGGCAGCAAGTCTGCCGGACGGGTGAGCCTGGTTCTGTGTGGTGATGTGACATAGGTCTGCATGCAGAACCTCACGTGATACACGTGCTTCCTCTTGCAAGGTAGCACGTGTAACACGGAGTTCCTCCTGCAAGGCCTGGCTGGACAACCGCTGCACCTCCCGGCAAGCCTGTAGCTCAGCCGAGATGGTACGCTCAAGCTGTGCAAACCTCTCCTCTGCCCACTGCCTCTGGGACATCAGAAGGACACCCAGAGTGGATTTGAGGGAAGCATACTCCTCCCTCAGGGCCTCCATGTGCACCTCTGCGTGAGCAGCAATTGCTTGACGCAGAGAAGACATTTCAGCCTGGCGTGCCTTGTCTGAGGCCGCCATGCCCAGCCTGAGCGAGCGTGCCGTGGACCGTGCCGCCTGCTGCTGGAGAAGCACCTGCCTAGCAGGGGGGAGCACAGATCGGGCCACATGCTCTCAGCGATGTTCTCCATTGCTGCCCCCTGCCGTTCTGAATTGGCAGTCATGTCTTGCTCCCACTCAGTATACTGCGTTTGCGCGCAGCGACTGCGTTGCTGGGCTTGACTGCTGCGGGACTGAAGGACCGGGTGTCCTCGCTGTGTTGGCACCGCCCGTGGCTGCACGACTACATGCCCCCGTTGACGTGATGTCCCAGGCACATCAGTGACTGGTGTGGAGGGTGACCCTGCGTCCCGATCCACCACGGGCGGAGGTACCAAGACTGTCTGACCCCTCAGTGCAGGTGTCGCGGACAGAGGAGTGTCCACATCAGAATCACTCACCCCTGACACATGGACTTGATGCTCATCCAACTCAACATGGACGTCAGAGTGGTCATCAGGGCTGGACTCATAGGCAGCCAGAGACCAGATGGACTGTAGCACTTGGGGGTTTTTGTGGCCTACCACCCCATTACCCCTACTTATGCCGGGTTGATGTCGTGGTAACAACCCTGTGTTTGGCATGACAACACCATCCTCTGGCTCCATTGCGTCATCATCTGAAAAATATAGAGAAAAAAGGTCACTGCACATGTCAGAAGCACACAACACACACACACACCGACAACAAACACATCAGGCAGACATGTGACACACAAAATAGAACCTGGCATGCATGCTGGGGCAACTTTGAATTGCTTCTGTGATCAGACCTGTTGAACGGTGGCAGTTCGCATAGAAGTGGGTCCATGCAGTGCAGCAATTGTGTATGTCACTCACTACCTACATGTACAAGGGCTTCATGGTGTGTGTCAGGAAATGTGAAGGCAGTGCAAGGTCAAATTCAGGCATCACGCGCAATGTGCATTCAATGGGTAGCATATCTACAAGCAAAGCACCCCTGCACCCAAGTGCAAAAGCAGGGATGCCTAGCATGGTATCAAAAGGCTGACAATAGACCTGTATATTGACAGGCAGTGTTGACTGGCATCAGCAGCTTAATGTGATTCAAGTGACAACACTGAAAATGATGATGGGACAGTAAGCAGGACACATGATGAAAACTCTGGAGGCCGCCCATGTGTGAAGAAGACACTACAACAGTCGGACAGAGTCATTGGCCATTAAACATGCTGAGGCCTGTGACCCACACAGATTGTCAGACCCTAAGCATGTGTGCAACGCAGTACTGAGCCACAGTTGACATGGGAAGGCTGATGAGATGCCATGCAATGTATGTCACCCAGGACTTGTATTGCAGTGATCATCCAGTCAAGGACACATAGGGGCATGCGTGCAATGCACATGGAGCATGAATGGGCACTAATGTCCCTGCGGGGCATCTGACCTATGCACAGTACAAGTGAGATACCCTGCATCAAGTACTAAGGCTGTACCACACAGCATATGTCTGGCAGATTGTCCGCTGGAAGTTAGCATGTACGGATGAACAGGAAAGTACCCAATAGCAAGATTGAAGCAGACCAGTGCAAATGTGGAACTGGGGTGCAGAGTGGCAGAGGAGGGGCAAGGGAGCATGCCTACATGGAGTACCCGCAAGCAGGCAGAGGACACATGCACGTCAGTCATGCTATGACATTGTGCCTGGGCTGAGAGGAAGGTCACCCCACGCCACATGCAGAAGGGCCAGTGAGCTGGAACATGGACCGGAGGGTTATACTGGTAACCAGCATGTGCGTTGGGTGCAACAGTGGTGATGCGGACAGTCCCCGTCTGCTCCACATGTCCACCATCCAGCAGAGCAGACATGCATCACAGAAGCATTGCATTACTTGCACATCAGAACCATGTACACGTCACATGTAGTGGCAATCATGCTCAACACATCCCACAAGTAAAACACACACGTCCTCAACAAACACGCATCAACACTCACTGGACTGGGCATCAAAGTCCAGCATCTCTCCCACTCCTTCGACCGATTCAGGTGGTATGAACTCAGCAACGAGTGACTCATGCGGAGTGAGCTCTTCCTCCTCTGGTGCAGGCCCACCGCCAGTCACCAGAGTCAAGTTGTAATTTGAGGCACGCTTAGCCTTAGCGCTGCGTTTGAGGTCATTCCAACGCTTTTTGCACTCTTGCGCCATGCGCACCTCATGGCCGATTGAACTGACATGTTCCGCAACTTGCTTCCAGTGGGTGTCACGGTGGGCAGCCGTAGTCTGACTATTGGCACCCAATAGCATGTCACGGCTTTGGCCCCGCACATAGTCCACGAGGAAGTCCAGTTCCTGCTTGCAGAAAGGCTTCTTCCCTGACGTGCAGGAGGTCGTGGCTGTGTGTGGGCTCCCAGCCTGTGCTGCAGGTGCAACCTTCCCCCTCTTGGACTGTGGCGCAGACCCTGGCTGGCTAATGCCGCCCTGACCAGTATGGCCAGTGGGTTCGGTGGATTGAGCCAAGGGAGTGGCAGGTGGAGGGACGACCAAAGGCCTGACTTGTGTCAGTGGCAGCTGGGTGCCCTCTAATGGACCCTGCGCAGCAACATCCACTGTGACAGGGTCATTGACCGCAACAGTCCTGGTTGGCAGACTCACACCCGGGGTTTTGTTGGGTGCATCTGCCCCTGCACTTGCCAACACCCGGCTGTTCGGAGCATCAGATGACATATCTGCCCCAAGGACACGTGTCTTGGTCAGAGCAGCCCTGCATGCACCTACGGTTTCCCTCCTGACCTGTTGGAAATCTTCCAAGGGCTCCTCAAGTGCCAACGCAGCCTGCGCTGGCAGACCCTGAGCCTGGGTGGCCGTTTCCACAGCTGCACCTGCAGCTACCACTATCCTTGGGCCCATGGCAGTCGATGGAACGGACTGCCGGGTCACACAGGCGCCAGTGCCAGATGCAGAAGCTGCATCTCCCGGAACCACAGGGGGTGGTGGCATGACTGCACCGACACATGGCACAACATTGTGCTCAAGTGGCGCACCCCTGCCTCTTCCCCCTCTGTGGCTGCCCTGGACACCCTGGAGTCCCCCTACTCCCTGGTCACCACGGCCAAGTCCCCGACCACGCCCGCCACGAAGAGTATACCCAGCTGAGGAGCCCCTCACCTTTGCTGGCCTCCCAACCATGGCACAGTTGTAGTAGTGCCGGCACAGATGGAGTAGTGCCAATGGGAGGTGTACACCACAATTGACCTGGGCAATTGGGGTGAAGGGGGTGGGAAGCAAGATGTTAATAGCCCCCCTGCACCTGCAAGGCTGTATGTGACCCCGGTGATGTAGTGACTGGTCACGCAACGCTCAGGCACCCCAAAACTGCAGTAAAACCGTGCACGCAACCCTGCAGCCTACGTGCGTGGAATCAACCTCCCGCAGTACGCGGTGGCACCCAGTAACACGAATAACACGTACGCGTGGGACACGCAGGCTACTATGACCTCGAAAATGGGTGCGATACACAGGGGCACCCGCAGTGGGAAAAATAGTGTGTGCGACTCACCGTCTGACTAGCGCGATGCAGAAAAACACGTATAGCCAATACCCCCGCCAAAAGAAGAGATACGTCCTTGATAGCTGTGAAGTTGTGATGGCGCGCGAAACAACAGGAAGCAGCAACACACGTCGGTCTACACGAAAGGCACGTACAGCGAACTGCTGCCCCCGCTCACCTTTAACCCGTGCTGAGGGAAACACCCACGCGCATCACGTCACTTACGCGCATGGGCCCTTTCCTCGGATTACACACATTCACACGCAGACGTGCAGTTTTTTCACGCGTGCTGAACCACTATGCTAACGTCACGAGGGACATGCCCGAGCACGCCCGCACGAGCCACGTCACAGAGGCGCTTACGCTTGAAAGGCCTTTGGTCCAATGAAAGCACGTACGAGTGCTGACGTGCTTAAGCGCTAGGAGCCTTTCCTCGAATCACACACTGACGTGCAAATCACTCCGTATCAAGCTGGCCACGCGAAAACACACGTAAGACCACGCTCCTGCCCAAAAGGCTGAATCACTGCCTCCCAGAGCCCCGAGCACACTCCCACCTGCTGCTGCCGGACTGCCTGCTGCCCACGTGCCCTGCTATTTGCTGCCTGCCCATCAGCCAGGGGTGCAGTTGCTGTGACCACCCCTGCTTGAACTGAAGAGTCCTGACTGGGATACCATCGCTCCCCAGCCCCAGGACCCAGTTGCCCACCCACACCTGCCTCTGGGGTTGCCATGTCGGCCACTACACCATCTGGCACCACTGGCAACCCCCAGCCAGAGAGGCTGAGGGCCACCAGCTTCACTGCCACCAAAGTTGGTGTCCTGGTGGAGCAAGTCCTGGGGCAGTATGATGCCCTCTTCAGAACAAAATGCGCCAACAAGGAAGGACGGACTCGGATCTGGACAGACATCGTGACTGCCATCAACGTGGAGAGGGTGACAGTCCGCGTCTTCCAACATGTCAAGAAGCGCTGGGAGGACTTCAGGTCCAGGACCCTCAACAAGGCCCGGCGCCTCTTGAAGGCAGCGGATGCTAAGGGGCACCGGGGCAACCTGTCGGAACATCAGATGAGGGTCCTGGAACGCATATGCCCAGCGCTCCAAGTCCAGATCCTTGAGAGGCAGACCGGTCTGGAGTTGAGCGGTAAGTGTACATGCATACTGATTGGAAGTTGTGCGTGTGGTGGTGTGCCAGTAGTGTGCAGGTTGTACATGTGGTTTTCTAGGGCCATGTATGGATGTGTATGTACAGGGCTGTGAGGCTGACACATGCAAGTCCTTTCATGTGTGAAGCACATGGATTGTGTATGTGTGGGTAAGCATGCAAGCCAAATGCAGATGTGTGAGCACACGTTTGGATTACTGTGTATGTCAGTTGGCATGTTTGTGGTGTCACACATGGATGTTGGTTCCAGCTGCATGTATCTGCACCGTGTACATATGCATGTGTGTATTTGACAAGGGTGCAACAGTGATGCAACATGGATGCATGTGACACTGATATGTGGAAGACTGATTGGCAGATGTGACATGGATGCCGATCTCAACACTGCGACAGTTGGCGGAGGTGTACACATGCATGTAAGTGTGGTGGCGTGTGTGCATGTGTAGTGCACTCCCTGTGTTTCATGTGATGTCTGGCTCACCTTTGGCTGCTCATGCTGTTGTATGTGTATGGATGGTGTTGGCTGTTGTGATATGGCTGTGGAATAGCTCATGTGTGTCAGTCGAAATTACATGTGTGTTGGGGATTGTGATGCCATGTTTGAAGTTTGACAATGCCACTCATGTACAACTGTCATGTGTGTATGAGTCCATTGTACAGTGACCTGATGCCTGTGTTTTATTTCTCCCTGTCTGCACCGTCAACTGATGAAGAAGGCGGAGAAGGTGCTGTGGAGCACAGCAGCAGGGATCACACCGCCAGCCGGAGATGCAAGGCCCGGCTCCCCTCCCAGGTTGTCATCTCGTCGAGGAGTGAGGAGTCCGGTGCCGCGTCCCAGGCCGCAGCTGCCGAGGGGAAGTCCAAGAGGCGGAGGTCGGAGTTGGACTCCTCGGCAGCAGAAGGGGCAGCTGAGACCCCACAGGGCCCAATGAAGGAAGATGGTATGGAGTCATCCAGGTTGGTGGGGGGTTTGGTGTAGGAGAAGGCCATGCAAGGGACAGAGGCGGGGTCTGGAGGTGGGGATTCCACTGGTGCTAGTGGTGCAGTGCAGGACCAGGGACAGGAGGCAGCACAGGCCGCCGCGGAGGTGCCTGTGTGCAATCCTGTCCCTGATCCTGTCACTGCATCATCTTGCACCAGCAAGGATGCCTACGTCCAGACCCGTTCTCAGGGAGGGGATTGGCTTACACCAACTGGCCTTCCTCTCACTGCGGATGTGGCTATCTGGCACCGGGTTGAGCCTGTCCTGGGTGGGGTGGCGTTGCGTCAATGTGCCATTCGAGGTGACCTGCAGTCTTTTCATGAGGAGACTGCACGTCTTCTCGCATGGCTCGTTGAACGCTGTGACCCACTGGGACAGCTCACGAGGGCCGGATTCCTCCGTTTCCTGGACCTTGTTCCGACCCCCTCCTCAACTGAACCCCCTATGCCTCAGTCATCCTTCATGCCATCTTCCCACCCATGTATCACTTGGGTGCCCTGTGGAGCCGCGTCTGACCCTGCGGCCAGGCTGGTGGACAACAGATCCCTGCCACAGTCGGGAGTCGGACGTCCAGCAGGGGTGGCCACCTCAACAATTGCACCCCAGCTGGAGGAGGATGTGGAGGCAGCAGGAGCCAGGGCACAGGCAGCGGCACAGCAGCAGCAGCAACAAGGTGGGAGCCATGATGGCTCGGGGCCTTCATCATCGGAGGGGCAGACATCGGCCGGAGGGCAGGAGGACCCTGGACGGGAAGTGTCTTCCGTGTGGCAGCGGTTGGGCCATGCGATAGATGCGGAGCGGCAGCAGGCGGAAGAGGCACGGCTCACGATGGTCAGGTCGGAGAACTCCATGCGTAGGGCCCGGAGGCGGGCCGAGTGCCTCGAGGTCATTCGCAGGGACCTGGGGATCCAGATGTCATCGTCCCTGCGAACCCTCGGGCCATGGAAGAGGACTGCTTCCGGGAGATCGAGCAGGAGTTTGATGATGCCCTGGCCCGGAACATCTACATGTGAGTCGTTGGACTTGCCCGCTGCCCTTGTAAATAGTTATTTGGTTAGTATTAGGTTTCCTTTGGTTTTTTCTTTATTTTGGACCTTTTGGACAATGGACCACATTTTTGTATATAGTTTTTTTATTAGGTAGGAGTTTTTGATAGGTTTAATTTCTTCAGTTGGGATCATGGACCCTGGATTGTTCATCTGTATATAGTTAACTGTTGGATTCTACTTTTTTGTTTGTATTTCCCCATGGAGCAATGGTTTTCACTTTTGTTTTTCCCTTGGATTTCATTTTTCGAACTGTGACTTTGGACACCTTTCCTTTGGATTATGATTTGTTGTTTTTCATTATTTTACAGACATGCAGCTTTTCTTTTTTAATTTCCATTGTCGTTTGTTTGATTTTAATTCCATTCATGTTGCTTTGAATACATTTTTTTCTTCAAACTTCAATGTGTGGTATTATCTCATTGGTTTCATGCATGTCATGATATGGGTTTTGAGATTCACTTGCACCCATTGTGTGTGTGTGAATGACATGTCTTCATTTACATACTTGCCATTGGGGTTGTGTCATGTAATTGGCATTTCTATGTGGGTGGATGCAATACTTGGGTGGGTCTTTGGCATGTGGAGGCTGGCCATAAGGGCCAGGGATCTAGATGGTGATGACGTGTTGGCTGGGGGACATGTGTCAGGGCCTGCTGGCAGATGCCCCGTACTGCTGGGGGGTGGGGGTGCAGTGGACATGTGTTGGGGCCTGTTCGCAGGTGCCCCGCACTGCTGGGGGGTGGGGGTGCAAGGGGACATTAGTGGGACATGAGTAGGTGCCTGCTGGCAGGTGCCCCGCACTGCTGGGGGGTGGGTGTGCAAGGGGGCATGAGTGGGGGCCTTCTGGCAGGTGCCCCTCAGTGCTGGGGGTGGGGGTGCAAGGGGACATGAGTGGGGGCCTGCTGGCAGGTGCCCCTCAGTGCTGGGGGTGCAAGGGGACATGAGTGGGGGCCTGTTGGCAGGTGCCCCACACTGCTGGGGGTGGGTGTGCAAGGGGACATGAGTGGGGGCCTGCTGGCAGGTGCCCCACACTGCTGGAGGGTGGGGGTGCAAGGGGACATGTGTCGGGGCCTGTTGGCAGGTGCCCCGCACTGCTGGGGGGGGTGGGGGTGCAAGGGGACATTAGTGGGACATAAGTGGGTGCCTGCTGGCAGGCGCCCTGCACTGCTGAGGGGTGGGTGTGCAAGGGGACATGAGTGGGGGCCTGCTGGCAGGTGCCCCTCAGTGCTGGGGGTGCAAGGGGACATGAGTGGGGGCCTGTTGGCAGGTGCCCCACATTGCTGGGGGGTGGGTGTGCAAGGGGACATGAGTGGGGGCCTGCTGGCAGGTGCCCTGCACTGCTGGGGGGTGGGGGTGCAGGGGACATGAGTGGGGGCCTGCTGGCAGGTGCCCCACACTGCTGGGGGGTGGGGGTGCAAGGGGACATGAGTGGGGGCCTGCAGGCAGGTGCCCCTGACTGCTGGGGGGTGGGGGTGCTGGGGGACATGAGTGGGGGCCTGCAGGCAGGTGCCCTGCACAGCTGGGGGTAGGGGTGCAAGGGGGTAATGCGTTGGTGATCACTAGTGCAAGGTGACATGTGGCTTGGCTGCCTGCGGGACATGCCCAGGGGTGCAGGGTAGTCCCCTGTGGTGTGGTTTGCCTGCAGGGGCCGTGGAGGGTGTAGCGGGAACCCCTGGGAGGACCCACACTACCAATTCACGTGTAGGAATCCCCTGCACCCCCGAAATACACGTACCCCACTCGCACAGGGCCTATCGCGTGTGGAACTTCCCGCGCACCCCAGTAATACACGTACCCTGCTGAAATCGCGTGTGGAACTTCCCGCGCACCCCAGAAATACACGTACCCTGCTGAAATCGCCTGTTAAACTTGCCCGCACCCCAGTAATACACGTACCCTGCAGAAATTGCGTGTTAAACTTCCCGCACCCCAGGAATACACGTACCCTGCTGAAATCGCGTGTTAAAATTGCCCACACCCCAGAAATACACGTACCCTGCTGAAATCGCCTGTTAAACTTCCCCGCACTCCAGAAATACATGTACCGTGCTGAAATCGCCTGTTAGACTTCCCCACACCCCAGGAATACACGTACCCTGCTGAAATCGCGTGTTAGACTTCCCCGCACCCCAGTAATACACGTACCCTGCTGAAATCGCGTGTGGAACTTCCCCGCACCCCAGAAATACATGTACCCTGCTGAAATTGCAGGTGAAACTTTGCGTGAACCCCAGTAATACACGTTTCCCGCTTGCTGTGTGGCGGCCCTGTATACTTGTCCAGGGTTAACGCAGCCCTTTGCGCTGGATTGGGGATTTTGTTGGCTTTTCCTTGCACGAGGGGCGTTCTTGAGGGCCTTACTGGCGCTGCTGTAGGGTCGCTGCGCCACTCTGCGCCGCGGCTGCTTTTGGTGGCTAAAATCCATGAATACGCTGTGCGCCGAAATGGATTTTGGCGCATGCGGCTGGTGCAGACTATCGCACGCAGCCGCGTGCGCCACTTGTGCGCTTAATTCTATGAATTACCCCCCATGTGTCAGTATGAAGATAAAGAAGACTTAATTATACTACAATCAATCAAAACTAAACAATGTGCAACGTAGCATTTTTGAAGAAGTAACAAAAGAAATTGCACATGGTGTACAACATGAAAACAAAGAATGCACCTGCCAAAATTACAAACCTATACTACTGTACGTCAGTGGTGAAGCTGGTTTAGCTGCCTACAGCATAGGCGGTGTTACTTTACACCGATTACTACTCCTGCCAGTAGAACACCAAAACAAATTAGACTATTACACATTTTCTACCGAAGCTGCAATGGAACTACGCAGAGTATTAAAACAAATGAAAATGCTACTAATAGATGAAGTGAGCATGGTCTCCAACCTAATGTTGGCCTTGATTCACCTCAGATTACAAGAAGTACTCAAAACAAGCTACGAAGTGCTCTTTGGAGGAAAACACATTATTGTTTTCGGTGATCTTCTTCAATTGACACCATTGAAAGGTGAGCCTATTTTTAAAACCTTAGGACATAAACTCTGCCGTAAAACTGTTGGCAGCATTGGAAATGTCAACCTGTGGCAACTTTTCCAATACAGAGAATTAACAGAAAACATGCGGCAATCTGCAGATCTCACTTATGCCAACATTTTAAAAAGTATTAGATTTGGTATACTTTCTAAAGAAGCAGAAGCAACATTGAAAACCCGGCACATTAATGCACTTTATGGCGATAATGCATGTGCTACAGATGTTATGGAACAATTAGCCCACAAAAATGTCAATTGTATGGCCTTAATGCCAACTCATGCAAGCTGTCTCAAATTCAATGAAATAATGTTAAGTAAAGAAATGCAACCAATAATGGAAATTAGCGCCACAGACAAACTAGATGTACATGGTATGACACTACCCATGTGTAACCAAGCCACAACAAGACTAAATAATTTAGAAAAATCAATCTCAAACACAGCAGGCTTAGAAAAGATGTTAAAATTATCCTTAAATTGCAGAGTAATGCTTAAACGTAACCTTGACGTGGACCAAGGACTAGTTAATGGAGCACTGGGTACAGTTGTTGGCTTTCAAACATACCCACGGGACAACAAAATTCAGTTTGTCAATATACTCTTTGACAAACTTTCAGAAGTAAAACGGATAGGACGCTCAACAACTAGATTCCTTCTCTTCAAAGATATGTATGTACGCAGAGAACAATTTTCTCTAACTCTTGCATACGCAGTCACGATTCATAAATCACAAGGTCTTACCCTAGAAAAAGCAATGATAGATATTGGTAACAGTCTTTAAAGAAGGCATGAGCTACGTAGCACTATCACGGTTACGTACACTTGACGGTCTATTTCTAATCAACTTTGATACAAGTAAAGTAAACGCTGATATTCCTTGCATTTTAGAATATAATAGACTTCGCTGACTATACACTCCCCATCTAAACACATATTCTGTTCCACAAAAACTAAAACGTTGTAAAAGAAAACGAAATCAAACAGAAATGCAACAGGACGTCACTGCAAATCCTCCAAAGAGAGTAAAAGAAACGAATACTTCATCAAGTACCACAAACAAAAAAGAATCAATTAGAGAAAGTAAACCAGGTACTTCTTTAAAGAAGGAAGACAAACTCCAAAAAAAGCAGTTAGATACAGAACTACCTGGACCATTTAAATTCTCAAATATAGTTGGTGTAAGTTGCTATGCAAATGTAGCAATGAATATTCTATTTCAATTACCACCAATTGTTGACAACATTTACTTACACAGTACAGACCCATTGTGTTTGCAAATGTTAGTACTTCACAGAAATGCAGCAAACAATCCTGACAACACATATAGTGTTTTTGGAATAAGACAATTGGACTACTGTGCTGGAATGGTGAAATTCACTATAAACTCACAGGAAGATCCACAAGAATTTCTAATGTACTTACTACAAGTACTGGAAAACAAAAACATACCTATAAATGAAATCTTTCAGATTTCATACATGTGGAAACATACATGCACTCTCTGCAACAATGTGACACAAGAAGAAATCCCCAATGAACGCTTCATATATATATCAATACCAAATTGTGAATCCATTCCATTTCAGCAACTTGTACAAAATGCAAACCATGGTAGATTATGCTCTACCTGCAATTCAGATAATCGCTCCACGTTAGTAATACAAACACATAGTAAATACGTAATACTAATGCTTCTACGTTACAATGCAGATGGTACCAAAAACAACTGCAAGCTGACTGGATTCACACATGGTCAAATATCACTTGGTAAGAAAACCTTCACAACAATAGGTATAATCTACCACGCAGGAGCCACAACCAATTCAGGGCACTACACTGCATATATAAAAAAGAAATGTGGATGGTTTGAATGTAATGATAGTACCATTACTCTAAAGCAGAGATTACCAGCAAATCTTACAAACGCTTATTTGATGTTCTTAAAACCAAAATTTGATAAATAAACTGTATTTAAACCTTTAAGTAAATTTGTGTTAAAAAATATAAACTGTTAGAATACTCCAAAAGCTATCTAACAGCTCAAAGATTCTACAACAACTAATCAGATCAATGAATAGCACTAAATTAGGCCAAAAAATACACAGTTAGAATACGCCAATTGGTATCTAACTGTCCCAAAATTTAACAATATCCAAATAGATAAATCAAAACCACTAAAATATATTAAAAAATAGACAGTTAGAATACGCCAATTGGTATCTAACTGCTCCAAAATTTTATAATATCAAAACAAATGAAGAATCTGTTACTGCTCCAAAAAAAAGACAACAAAGCAAAGTATAAAGCATTACCCAGAAACAAAAAGTGAACATTGAAAACAAACAAACAAATAAACTGTAGCATAACAGAAAAAGGTTTTTTTTTTAATCCAACATGGATTTTTTTTTTCTCCCACAGACCCAATGATTTTAGCAACAAATACAGAAACTGAGCAAATTGCACAGTACTCTGATTTGTACTCTACTAAATATGAGGGTCGAAAAAAAATAAAGGTTTATTGCTTATACAATGTAATAAGTCATTACAAAATACTAATACTAACATGCTATTTTCTTTTATCACAGAAATGAAGAAGAAAAACATGGACTCCCATTACTAGACCAAACAGTAAGTATACAATAATAAGGACAACCATAGCAGCATATCACATCCATAGTATCTAATACCTTTGTTCCTTATACATTCGTTTTTCACCCAAAGTTATAAGCAAATATGAATGTGATATGCTGCAGTGGTTGTTGCCAGGGCATAGAGTCTTGGGTGCATGGCCAAATGGCCATGCACCCAAGACTCTATGCCCTGGCAACAACCACCGCAGCATATCACATCCATAGAGTCAAACATTTCAACTATGATCTATGGGAAACTTTTAATGTCCGCGAACAATGTGAGTGTTCTTAGAACACTTTGAACTTGCCAGCGAACAATACAGACACCGTTTTCAGGACACCCCCTACGAACATTTCAGAACAACGCAATAGTTCTTAGAACACTTTCAACTTAACAACGAACAATACGGACAGCGTCCTAAGGACACCCCCTACGAACATTCCAGGACACCGTGAGTGTTCTTAGAAGCTTCTTCGGAACACCACCATCTTGTTTATTTGCGAACATTTGAGGACACTGCGAGTGTTCTTAGAACACATTCAACTTGACAGAGAACAATACGGACAGCGTCCTCAGGACACCCCCTACGAACACTCCCCGGACACCGCCAGTGTTCTTAGAAGCGTCTTCAGAACACCCCCATTTTGTTTATTTGCGAACATTTCAGGACACCGCGGGTGTTCTTAGAACACATTCAACTTGACAGAGAACAATACGGACAGCGTCCTCAGGACACCCCCTACGAACATTTCAGGACACCGGGAGTGTTCTCAAAACGTCTTCAGAACACCCCCATTTTGTTTATTTGCGAACATTTCAGGACACCGCGGGTGTTCTTAGAACACATTCAACTTGACAGAGAACAATACGAACAGCGTCCTCAGGACACCCCCTACGAACACTCCCCGGACACCGCGAGTGTTCTTAGAACAGTTTCACTTTGCTTGCGAACAAAATGGACACATATTGAGTCCTTAGAACACCCCCCAGTCAGTTTATTTAGAACATTTCAGAACACCCGTGATGTCCGCAAACAAATTGAACACAAAAAGAACATCTAACACATAAAAAACACAACTTTCATCCTATCTCATACACTCCCACCCTCCCCAAACACTCCTACACACCAACACACTCTACAAAATACACATTTTGAACAAAGTTTCACCGCGCTGTCCGCGGACGTCTGCGAATCCAAGATGGCGGGCGCTACCGAAAAATCTGACGCGCTCCATGCCGTCCAATCAGCGAACACGTTGCATGTCCGCGAACATCACTCAAGACGATTGGCCAATCAGGACACTGTCCGCGGAGCGAACAGGGAAGAGTGTCCGCGAACCGAACACAGATATCACTAATTTTGTTTACCTACTTTTTGGTCATTTTAAAAAAAACTACTTGACGGATTTTCACCAAATTTGCAAAAGCACGCTTTCGGGACCAAGCTTCTGCTCCTGGTCCAAAATTGGTGGAAATCCGTCCAGCGGTTTGGGCTGTAGGCGCGAGCAAAATTTTTTTCCCTTTCAGTTATGGGAAAAAAAAAAGTTTTGGGACCCCCCCTATAACTTTGCCCCCCCCCGGACGAATCCTCACCAAACTTTGCAAAGAGTGACCCAAATACTTTTTTTGCAAAGTTTGGTGAGGATCCGTCCAGGGAGAGCGAAGTTATAAGCCGCCCAAAAAGTGCTCTTCCTATGTAAACAGCAACTTAACCATAACTACATGGCCACTACTGTGGCCATGTAATATATTTTGAGTGCAAACAACCTTGTTAAAGGGACTTTATGGTTACACTTAAAACCGAAAAACCCCTGAAATTCTCCAGTTATGGTAAGCTAAGCAACCATAACTCGCGTCACCACCGTGAACTGCTAGGAATAACACCCATGACATCAAAGATGGCATCACAAATATGATTGATGACATCACTGATGACATCACATGTGCATTTAATTTTCATAGGAAGTTCCTGCAAGGGGTTGTGAATGTAATGTTGGCAAAAAAGTGTCAGGGGCCATCTAG
The DNA here is from genome assembly GCF_040938575.1 of Ambystoma mexicanum. NCBI lineage: Eukaryota > Metazoa > Chordata > Amphibia > Caudata > Ambystomatidae > Ambystoma > Ambystoma mexicanum. The sequence continues at coordinate 808,929,638 of NC_090939.1, read as the reverse complement.
AGATGTGTGATCAACTACATACTTGATTATGCAATGTATTGCTCCAAAGAACATTCCATTGTAGTGTTGTTTCTAGAACAGGAACCCACTCATACAGAAACGTAGGCATTGGCTGCAGCATACACCATAGAGATGTACTCTTTCTAATTTTCCCATGTTGGATAGTAAAACAGTGAATGCTTCTGTGTCACACTTTTGCATACTGTGAAACATATACTAAGTAGGTAATAATGCATCACTTACTACATGCTTGTACTTCTACACACAAAACATTAAGAAACCACAATGCATACAAATATTGGGCTTATACAGGGAGAATAAAGTAAGTAAACAAGAGGCAGTATCATGAGCCACTGTGTATAACCAACATGATTATCTTTACTCATAGAAATGATTGCTGTGGTTAAGGCCTGCTTCTTCCCCTATGTATGCATCATAAGATGCAATTGAATTCTAAGGAAAGTACTGTAAGAATATGTGAGAATAGCAATGTCTACAAATGTAATACCTTTTGAATTTTACATTTTTGACTGTCCGGTAATAACCTTACCTGGCCTAGATATGTCAGTGAACAAAAAAGAAGGGGGCTAGACATGTGATGTCATCAGTGATGTCATCAATCATATTTGTGATGTCATCTTTGATGTCATGAGTGTTCTTAGCAGTACACAGTGGTGGCGCGAGTTATGGTTGCTTTGCTTACCATAACTGGCAAATTTCAGGGGTTTTTCAGTTTTACGTGTAACCATAACGTCCCTTTAGCAACGTTTTTTCATTGAAATGCATAGGTTTTTATTAGTGCAACTTACCCATAATGTCTACGAACATCTGACTTTATTGCTGACCTCCAGACAGTGCCACTTGACCATATGCTGGCGCGTGGCATGACATGTCCGCGAACCTGTCCGCACTTCATGATAAGATCCATTCTTTGCGTACAGTTCAGAACTGTATTTCTACTGATCTGGGAACTTTCAACTTCAAAATGTCCCTTGCACAGCTCCAACACCTACTCCTACTCATCCATTAACAATCCAGTACACAGTACATACTTTTAGCAAAACTGCTATTTATCTTAAAATTGAATCAGGTAATGCCATCCATCCTCCCCAAGAGACTCCACCACTGCTGTAATCAAGGAGCATGAGAAACACTGCCCCTTACCTTAGAAATAACACACGCGCAACATTTTCCCCTGTCGACCTTCCCCTCCATATTACTGTTTGGTGCCTCTTCCCTCATTTCCCTCCCCACCTTTCTTTCTAAGCTCTCCTGCCAAAGAATAAATGCATCCAAAAACAATAAAAGAAATGTTCCTTTAAGAACCACTTTTCACTGTTAAAAAATAGAACTAAAAAAAACATAGACTCCATCTACTTTATATTTCTCAGTACAGTACATAGACTCAATAAGATTTTCCAACATCTCCATTTGCATTTTGTGTTATGCTAATCGCGATATTGTGGTGTTTATCCCCCGTTCCAGGGATGGAATGGTGGATACCGGCCTGGCAGCCCAAGTTATCAGCCCAAGTGAAGCGAGGGTGGATAATGAAGTCTCCGGACCATTATCCCCCATTCCAGCCCCTGTAATGGGGGATGAAGGCCATTATCACCCTAGGTTCCCAAAGTGGGAACCCGGGTGCTAAAAAAAAGGATTTTCCTTCCTACACCGGGATGCCACAGGCGTCCCGGTGTAGGAAGAAAAATCCTTTGCCAAGATGGCCACCATGGAAAGGGAAGGCGGGGTTCTGTACAGGGTCCCTCTTTGCTTTAATGGCAGCCTGCAGAAGGCGAAAGAGAACCCTATGACCATATTACCACCAGCACATTTTTCTTCCCTTTCAAACCTATCCCATTTTTGAATACCTTTACCACAAAGCCAGTCCCAGGTGGACATGGCCACTTTAACCCCATGTGTTGTCCCTCGTGTTCATGGCAAGTAGCCTGATTGTCCGGATCATGACCGTATTCCATGACCCGGACAATCTGGCCACTGCCCATGGCCACAGGCTACACCTCAGTCACCAAAGGTAAATCACTATTTTTTGTACCTACATTACGACATTTGTCAAAAAACAAAATGCATTCAGACTTTACAAAAACATTTATATCTAGATCTATAATCTGTTGCAAACTTTTGTGTAGATTTGTCAAATGGCACCACATTTATAAGCCTTTACAATATTTTGGGACCCCCTCTAATTTTGCCACCTCTTGACAAAACCCCACCAAACTTCGCAAAAACATTGATACCTCGATCTATTATCAGTTTGCCAAATCAAGTGTACTTTCGTCAAATAGCACCTCATTTATAAGCCTTTACATTATTTTGAAATCCCCTTTTAATTTTGCCCCCTCTTGACACAATCCCACCAAACTTTGCAAACACATTCGAAATCAGGATCGGAATATAATTGCAAACTTTAAAAAGTTATAAGCCATCTAAAAACTGCCCCCAAACATCTGAAGTTTTCCCGAACTTCTCTGGACTGTTCGCGAATATCCAAACTGTTCGCGGACTTTCGCGGCAAAAACCACCCTTTTTTTTTTGCTTCTTGCAGCCATATCCCATCCTCATCGCCCCTCATCTCCCCAGAGATTATTTGATAAGTTTGACAAGTGCAATGTTGTGTTTTTTTAATGTTTTTACCGCGATGCCCACGGACACCTGCCGATGTCCGCGAATCCAAGATGGCGGCTGTTTCCAAAAATGTAACGCACTTCACACTCTTCAACATCCAATCAGCGAACACGTCGCATATCCATGGACATGACATAAGCCAATTAACCGATCAGTGTCCTGTCCGCGGAGCGAACAGGGAAGTATGCTTTCGAGACAGTCACCGCTCCTGCCACAAATTTGGTGAAAATCCGTCCAGCGGTTTGCGCTACAGCCATGAGTAAAGTTTTTTTCCCCATTCAGTCTATGGAAAAAAAACATTTTTTGGGACCTCCCCCTATAACTTTGAAGGACCAACCCACCGGACCAAACCTCACCAAACTTTGCAAATAAATTCAGACTGGGCCATATATTTTGTTTGCAAAGTTTGTTGAGGATTTGTCCAGGGGGAGCGAAGTTATAAGCCGCCCAAAAAGTGCTCTTCCTATGGGTTTATCAACTTAACCATAACTACATTGCCGCTACCGCAGGCCATGTAATCAGTAAACTCCTAAACAACAGTTATTACTCGCAGTCTCTACACGCTTTAAGGAATCAAACAGCATATTATTGAATGACTCGCATAGCATGCTCATCGGTGCCTTTTATGAAGATATAATATTAATCTCATATTTATAAAGCGCTTTCGTCAAAGTGCTTACATAGAATACTTGTATGTACGAATATTAACCCCTTAACTGCTGTGCTGTGATCAACGCTATGCAAAAAGGACGAGCGTGCTCGTCCATTGCACTAACTCAGACAAAATTGGTTCTCATTTAATTACCTCGGATGGATGAAAGCGGTGAGTTCGCCTTTATATTTCTTTCTTTCATCTTGGCCTCATTTTCTGAGGCATTGGGAGATGGTCACAGAATAAGGTCTTTATGCAGAAAGGTTTCAGCCAGTCCCTCCTAGGATGAGTTTAAAATGGGAAAAGTAAGAGCTAAATGGATTGGTGCCTCTACCGAACTATTGTCACATGGGCGTACTGTTTCAGGAGCCTCAACCCAGTCATCTCACCAGTACTGGCTTTAAATGGTAGAGGTCCAGGCAGAACCTTATGAATAATGAGTGCATGCTGGGAGACAACCGGTGCTCTCAACCTTTTCAAGTTATACCGTAGCTTTGACCTGCCCTGAAGAATGGCAAATTTACAGCAATGCCATCTTACATGGTATACGTGTACGTTTGTCCATGTTTCACCCATGTCTTCAATCTGGGGAATGTAAATATACAGTTGGGTAAATAATAGGTATTTACATAGCAATCAAGGCTGGCATCAAACATTTTTAAAGCACTTTCAATGGTGCCTATAATGAACTGATGCACTGGACATAATGCACTAGCCCAAGATCACACAGTCGAGTCGTTATGGATCCCGAGTGGTGCGATTTCACAAAAATCTAGGGGTGACATTACAAACACTGATACTACACATCTTTGACCATAATGACAGATATTTTTACTCGGTTTAAACCATCAATATAGGTTTTTGAGGTTGCAACGTCTTAAAAAGATTTCAATTATATATCCCCGAAATGCTTATTTACTAACCATCTGAAGGCATATTTCCTTTATATTGTTCCATAATAAGATAGGCAGATTGCAAGGCTTAATTGTTTCCCATTTCCCTGAGGGGTATCGAACTTTCTGCAGTAATAATGCACCTGTTCACAACTTTTCTTTTGTTAATTGCTCTTTTATAACGGCCAGACCGGGATTCGAACCTGTGTTGCTATGTGTTGTCTTGCTTCCAAGACAGACACGTTGGCCCTGAGCTATCCTGCCTGCCTTCTACAATAGTTCTCTTGTATGTCACTAGTTGAGATGTCAAGTACATGTTAACTAGATGCTGAATTCCCACATCAAGTATTTTCCAACAATGATCACAGCCATCTAGCAATGTCTCAGTGGAGAGCTTGTGGTTTCCTCTTGTATTTTTCTGTCCGGCTTCCACTTTCTTAACCGGCAGGAAATTGCTCTCCAGTAGTCTCATTACATTTTTTGCCAGCATACCTCTACTTACACTTTATTTTGGTGAATATTTTGAACAACAATACATTCCAAACATTAAATAGCAACTTTTCTGTGTGGTAGAAGTTTGTGGCTACCTAAACAGCTGGTCAGCAGCAAGAGAAAGTTCTCCATTGGTGCCCCTTGAAATGACTCGTGGTCAGAAATGAACTCAGATTACACATCGTGGAATGAAACCGGATGACTCCCAAAATCTCGTTTTTCGTCGGATTGCGTAACATGCCAACGTCAGTGACTGTTCTAACTTCTTGCATAACACACTGGATGTTACCACAGGAAGTCATGTGGTTACTCACCCCGTAGCACGTACCTTAGTTGCAAGGTTAAAATATGCAAATACATTTCACCACTTTTCATGATTCTTCAAATGACTGTCACAGCGTAAGTTCCTTTCACTCCATTCTTAGTCGTCTTGGAATATTCAAAATAGTTGTCATAACTGTACTTCCTAATGCATAACTGCAAGAATGACAATCTAAAAAAAACATAATTCTGGAAGAAGATCACAACACTTTTATTTTTCCTTGACTGGTTTACCAACTTTTCCCACTTCAATTCTTAGCTGCAGCCTCTTTCCAGAATTGACTCTGTTGTAAGACCCCAAGCTGCTCAGTGTTGAGGTGCCCCAAAGACCCCTGACTGCCTCTGTGAGTAGCCTCCCATAGTTAGCTGTGTGGACTCTTCTGGTCGGTGGAAGTTTCTACAAACCTCTATTAAATTAGTGGAGAAAATACTGCTGTAGGCTAGTGATGTCCCTTCCAGGAATCTGCATATGAAATCCTGTTTTGCGTATTCTTCTGACGAAGTCGGGAGCACGACCATGTATGGCAACATTTGTGACCGTGACACAGATTTTTCCTGCTGCATCAATAGCCTGATCTGCAGCACCTGATCTGCAGTGCCTGCTCTCCAGTGGCACAGTGCAGGTTCAGAGGTCACAGGTGCCAATCTGATATATGTAGTGACAACGAAGTCACTGTGGCACAGGGGCTGCATTTAAGACATGCACCCCTGTTCCAAATATTACATAACTGACATTGCTATCTAGGTGGCACACTGAACTGTAAATGTAAGCCATACCTGAGTTTAGGGTAAGGCAGCCAGCGTATCATAGTTATCCAAGTCGCATCAATTTCATTTCACAGATGTTAGTCCTATGAGCCCAGTTCTGCTGTGGTTATGAATATTCTCGCCAGACAGGCTGTTCTTGCTGCTGATGGCAAGTCTGTCGCCTGGGGAATTATTTGTTCCTATCTGAGGATAGGTAATACCCTCCCCAGAGAAATAGCCACTCCACAGGAAGTGTCATGGGAACAGGAATCAAAGGGCACAATCGTCCTCTAAAGGAGTAGCATCACACGACATTGCGGCATATCAAAAGTCCTTTAAATCAATTGAGAAGGAAGGAAACGTGGGTTAGTGTAGACCGAGGGAGCACTTTACAGCTGGAGGAAGATTCCACCATCTTGTTCCTCCCTGCCTCTATCTTTCCATTCCCCTTCATTTAATTTAGCAAAACGCACTTTGGGTGTGATATCGGAAGGCAAAGTCCAGTTCTAAGAAAATTACCCCTAAAGCAGGCTAGCTGTAGTCCAATCATCTGGGACCTTTTGCCTTTCAAAGAAGTGGTGGACAACTCAGTTATTTTAATCATCTCTGGACTTTTAACCTTCAAGAAAATGGTGTTGTACCCTGTGGGGAGAGCAGTCCTTTTCAAAGCCCTCCAGCACAAAGTGAAGGTAGGTGTTCCAATGTACAGGCAAGCTCTGTCCCCTAACCATCCCCAGGTACCATTGGGGTGAACCTCTGCTGGAACATGACCTACATCTGTGCTATCTACACTGTTGCCATGGATCTCACCATGCCGCAGAACCCCTTAAGGCATGCGCCAGCCTCCCCCAAGTTTGGGCGCCAGAGAAAAGGACTAATTTTGTAAATAAGACCCTGTTGTGGGACTCAAAGCTCCTGAGAGCCGAGGCAGCCATGATTCCTGCCACTTTGCCATTTTGGTGCTGCACTCCTTGATTTGAGCATGTTTGACGCAGATTGAACCACCGGGACCCTCCAGTGCGGCTTTTAGCACTTGCTGATCTTCAAACCGCTGTCGCACATGTTTGAAGCTTAACGCCATTCTGCACCTTTTGAAAGTGCCTCATTGCCTCAGCTCAAAGAATTAACACTGCATCTGCACTGCTGAAACTGTTTTTCTCATCTCCAGCTTCTTCATCACCAAACAAGTCTCTGATTGAACTGTCCCTTCTGCTCTTCCTGAACTCCATACTTCGAGCCAACTTGCCTGGCAATCCCATCATCCGCTAGTCTGCGGTCAAACCTCAAGAGCTGAACCAAACCTGATGGCATCCATGATCTGCATCGCTTGAGTAACATTTCGAACCTGTGATGAATTGTGCGATTCCATCTCTTCTCAGGGCAGAGCCATTGCATGTGAGGCTAGGGAGGTGAGCCTGCTTTGGAATACCCTCCCTAGAGGTAGAGAAAATCAGGACTTCACCAGTAGACACTGCCCACATAGGAACATGAGGAACTCCCTAAGCAACATATAATTAACCCATCTTCAAAAACATCCAGTGAAGAAAAATATGAAAAACAAATTGAAATCCGTTGTTGTCATCCAAAGGCTCAAGTTGTGCCTATGAAGGGAAACTTACATTGCACTGAGATGAAGAAAACCTCTGGAAAAATACAGAGTAGGAGTAAAGCCGAGAGGAAGGACTTGGTTGTTGCGCCCGTAAGTCCTATGGCAGCGTAATAAAAGTTAGAGGTGGAGAAATTGAGGAAGAGAGGACCTGCAAGTTTTGAATCAGCTCTGAGATGTACGCTGAAGGAAACCTGGACGTGCAGTGTCCGATGCTAAAGAGAAGCCTCGGTGCAGCTTCCAATGCATAGCATTGGAAAACAGAGGAGATGCGAGAAACTGAGGTGTGTGCAAGGTATCCTTATCTCCAATAAAAGAAGTGGTGGCGTGACTACTAGCAAGTCGTGGTGAATCGGTGGGTCCATGAATAATGCTGATTCCACTTCTGTTAATGGAACCTTAAGTGAACTGACCGAAGAAATTGCCAGAAAACCATGTGTGTATCTGCAGAAGTTACAAGAAGCCAACCTGACAAGAGCATCCTAGACTGTTAAGAAACCGGCTGAAATTATCCCTGAACAATCCAGGTAACGGAAAGCTGGAGACTGAAGATTTTTTTATTCGAATGCTCCTACTCATCTGCATTGAGAAAAAGTGTCAATAATAAATAAATAAAGAGTGATAATCAGTACTGGAGCGCTCAGACTCAGCCCAGTTGAGACAAAGAGTGAATGAAGAGTGAGAATCATTACTGGAATGCTCATTCTCGTCCCACATAAGATAAAGGATCAGAAGTAGCTGAAGAGTAAGAATCATTGCTGGAACACTCATACCCGCCCCTGTAGAGATATAGTATTAAGAGTGATTGAAGGAGCAGAGAATAAATATAAGAACACTCAAATTCTTTCCAGTCAATCTAAAGAGTGGACATTGAATCAGGGAAGAACGTTAAATCTGAGTGAAGGAAAAGAAATACACTTCTCCCAAGAAAGAAGAGAAATATTTTTAGAATAAGACCAGAGGAGAACAAGAAGGGGAGAGAGACTAATTGGGTGTAAGACAGTTGTGACTTTAAAGAACCCAGAATCAGATCTGTGTGATTTGATACAAGCAGTTACCAAGAACTACCTAAGGATATATTATCGAACTGAACTTGGTGAAGGACCAACTCACAGGAGAAGGGACTGCACAGAGCAGTCTTTCCAAATCGAACTGTCAGCCCCTACACCACATAGTGTGCGCAGGGGCTGATGGGCATGGCGAGATGGAGTGGATAAGCTGTGGGACTCTGAGGTAAGTGAGTGAGTGTGTAGTGTGTGTGTCTGTGTGCACTTGAATGTGCTGAAGCGTGTGTGTATGAGAAGGGGTTGGGGGGGTGGCAGGGAACAAAGGGGGAGGTTTGGGGAGGCAAACCCCCCAATTTCTTTTTTTAATTTTTTTTTAAACGCATTGATGTCCCATTCCCATTTTCTGGGGGTCACACAGAACCTTTTTGATATGCGACCTAAAGAAAATGGGAAAATTACACAGAACCCCTGTCCACCCTTTCTCTGCTTAACATTCATAAATATATTTAATATCCTACCCCTACTTAACCTTTAGCCCAACTTAGCTTTCCTACTAAGTTACCCCAAGCTTGACACTTCACCCTATGTAACAGTCCACTTAACAGTAATTACATATATACATACATATATACATTAACATACAACATATATACTACATAAAACACTGTCACAACGGGGTGATTGCTACAGTCAGTCACACCCTTCACATTACCTTCAAAGGTCTGTCCTTGGTGGCACTGACACACGATGGCTGCAAAGCTGGTGTAATAGCTGGCTGCTGAAGTGCTGGAAGGTAGTGCGGTTTGGCTGGCTCGGGCTCTGTCTCGAGGTGGCTGGGGCCTGGCACCACTGTTCATTCTTCTGACTGGCACCATCCACCACATGTGGCCACCCACGATCACTGCACTTCCTGCACTGATTACAATTCTCCTGGCCAGACCATTTCTCAAGTGGGGCTGGGGGGGTCTGCCCTTTGTCACTGCTGCACCCCGCTGCCTTGTGGTTTATTTCAGGGTGAGCCCTGTTGGCTGGGGGTCCCACCCATGCTCACTGCCACACCTTCAGGACTTAAACTCTTCATTGTGGTCCTGTTAGCTTGGAGACTGCCCCCCATCACTGAGCAGCCCGGGCAGCCTTCTAATAATTAGGTGGCGTCCTCTATGAACTGGGGATGCCACCACTTTCACTGCTGCTTCCGTGGCCATGTGAATGGCAGGCAGTGTCCCCCTGGCAATGGGGGACACCACCACTGATCACCCCAACACGCCTGCAGCATTGTTGGACCTTCCTGGTGCACTTCTTCATCAATGCATCACAATGTGTCTGCGTCTTCATTTCTAGGTGTTCCCTTAGGGGCAAGCAGGTAGCCCTTACTAGCCGTGCCCCGTGGTGCGCCAGGCTAATTAACCACTTTTTGCAACTGAAGAACGTATTGTTTTTAACATCATAGTTTTTATTGCCTTTTCTCCCCCGCCCCTCTCTCATTGCACAAAGTGCTGTATTTTGCTATCTTTCATATGCTATGTTCTTTCTACAGGGGCATGTTTTTGGATTGTATTCTGTTTTGTTATTCTTGTACATGGCATGTTTAATTAAAGTATATAGATTGTTTTATAGAATCTTGATTGAATATTGCTTTATTTTGGACTGTTGTACTTCGCTGTTTGGGTTGCTACTGAACCAAATTCACACACCCCTTGAGCATATAGCCTTCCCTCGGCCCACGTTACCACTACAGGTGAATGAGGGGATCTCTTAATGGTGCCTTTTTTACCTTTAGGATTGGGTTGGCTCTCAGTTTGTAGATGTGACAGGGCTGAGTAGGCACTTTGGCCTATGCTCATCCTTTTTACTCCTGAAGGGCAAAAGTCAATTTGTCACAATGATCTCTCACGAAAGTGGCGATTTGCCCACAAATTTAGAGTGGGTCTCACACATCAGGATAGTCTGGAGGAAGGAGCACTACTGCAGGGCAACGTTCACCATTCACACTTATTTTTCAAAGATATGCAGAAACCTAGTTGTCTCCTGTCAGTTTTTAGATGTTTTGCAGGCCTTACTTTTAACTCTTTTTACATTGCCAAATGAAACTATGACCGGGACACGCTTACGCTTTAAAATACTTTATTGCCTTTAACAGGAACAAATGTAATACAATTCATTTTATTTTACTGATCAGCCTTTGTAAAGGTTTGGCAGTGTAAAGTTTCACCGAAAGAAACAATCATGTTTCTAACAGTAATGTATCACTTTGTCTCCATGTACACTGCATACATTAACTATGTCCATAAATCATTTATTTGCTATGGAAAAAACAAGTTGAACACATCCACCATTTCAGATCACCTATTATCTTTCCTGGTTGGCCACTCACTTAATTGAGGTTCTTGACGTGTCCTAACAGGGGGACACAGTCATTACCTTCGGTTAAGTATGTCTTCAGTACTGTCACCCCTCTGGTGGCAGTGTCAGTTGGTGCAGCCACTGCCTGCCTTTATATTCAAATCCCTCAAAAATACCTGGGGAGAGCTGAGCAAAACCCTTACACTGGGAGGTTCACTGCCCCCAGGAGACCAGTCACAACCAATGTTAAGGCCCATTGCTTGCCAGAGTACGTATTGTACTTCCCCTTTTGCCTTCTGAAGAAGGGGCAACTGAGTTCGTGCTCAGTTTTCCCCACTCTGTGGTCTTTTTGCTACTGACATCTTCAATTTTCTGTTTCTGCTTCAGAGCATATTTCCCCAGTTCCCTGTTTGTTTTTCCCTTTCTTCATCTTCCCCTTCTTTTCTCCTCCTTTCTCTGTCCTCATGGAGTTGAATCGCAAGGGTCGAATTCATCATCTCTACTCTCATTGTCACTACTGTCCTCCCAATCTGATGCAGTATTGTCACCCTCTGTTGTCTTTTGCTCGTCCTCTTCCAAGTCCTTTCCCCAACTGTCAATTTTAATTTGTATGCATCCTACTGACCATCCCTCCTTATCGTCCCCTTTTCCTTGCTCCTTTCCTTCATTTCCCTTTCCATTACTTTTTCTGCTTCTCTACACATTGTATCCAGTTGCTGCTGTGTGCTTTCATTGATGTCTTCTAAGTACTCCCTTTCTCTTGTTTGTCTCTTGAACAGGATTCCTGTTCTATCTTGTTTCAAATTTTCTTTTCCCTATCTCAAGATACTCGCCGAGGGTTTGTATATTCTGTCGCTTGCTTCAATGATGGATATAATTTGTATGGAGGGGGCAGAACCCCGCCGTTTTCCTCCTTTTCTGCTTTGTTTTTCTCTCCCTTAATTTTTTTGGAAAGTTTCTAAAGACCTAAAATATTCTGCCTCTTTTTAAGATTTGCACCTTTATATGTAGCTAACAAGTTCGAATACATACTGTTGATCATATCTTTTTCAAATGTTCCCTCTCTGGGCTATTTCTGATTGCACTTTCCCACTGTGTCATTCACCCACTGAAAGTGGTATTTTAATATTTTATTGCTATATTGGGGCAACCTTTTGCACATGTGATCAAGGGGTGCGTCCATCCATTGGGATGGCATTATTGCACCCGCTTCCTGATTGTAAGAGTACTCTCACCCCCCCGTTCTTCTTAACACTTATTATTTAAATCTCAAAACTCTTTTATTCTTATTCATTCGCTTCCACTCACTCGATCTTATACTTGCTGCTTAACTTCACCCTATTTCATTCGTACTGGCCTTCTCCTCAGGCCCGTCTCTCACACCTGTCCTACAACTCTTACATACAACGGCCCTCTCCACAGGCCCACCACCTTAACAATAACGCCCTATATTAGTATGCCAAGAGTGCAGATTCTCCTCCCTTCATTCAAAGGTGCCCACTGCACGCGCTACACAACTCTAACAATATTTACATTTTAGATTGGCTCTGGTCTGTCTTTAATTTCCACAGCCACAATAAACAAAAAACTGCAACAACTTCCTCTTCATCGTGATAAACTGCTACTGATTCAGCAAAATGCTAACAGTATGCTTCTTCCCCTTTTTATTCTCCCTTCAACACTCCTTAACCAAAAAGAAAATAAAAAAGACGCAACTATACCAATTGCTTGCACTATGTGCAACTCTAGTCTAACAAGGTCCGCCACTCACTACGCAATCCTCTGCTCCAATGCAGGTGCGATGCCACCCACTTACTCCCTATCAGGTAAATGGACCTAAAATCTACAACTACTATGGCCAATCACCATACAACTCTTGAGGGTGCCTCCTATACACCATACAATTCATCATCCCAGCATGTTCATGCATAAATACACTCACATATTCTTCTTCTGAAATTCTCGAGTGCTCTCGACCTCAGTGTTTCCCTTTAAAGACCAGCCCCCTTTTCAGAGCGCAGGCAGCATTTAGACCAGCGCAGACCATTGCTAACTCTGCATCTGCGATTCCTCCTGCAGTTGAGCTTTGTGTACTGATCTGTAAACGCTGACCTGTGCCCAACTGGGGGCACGGCTGGAATTCCTACATCTGGTCAGAAAAGCTGGAGTAATTCACTGTATGGGCCACCAAAAATGTAGAGCGCGTTGCCTCTAAAATCTCACCAATAAAATTACAAAAGTAATCCAAAAAGGAGTGTATACTCAGCAAAAAGTAATGCATTTTATTCAGGGCCCAGGAGCAGCTGGGAAAACAAAATTGACAAAGAACGCGGAACAGAACTGCATGAAAAGCACTGTCAAAGAAACACCCCTAAATCAAAATCTTTTATGATCATTAAAACTTGCATCAAAACACATTGAAATATTTGAACCATCCTTTGAACGAAGATCATTGGAACAAACATGCCATTCCCCTATATCGGGACATACATGATGAGCTTGCATGATTGAGTCCCAGAAATCTTACCACAACACACTATACCCCTGTTACAGGCTCGTCCAGCTCCCCCCGATACCAGTGCTCATCCAGCCGCCTCATGCCACCTCCTTGATTCCAGGCACTCTGACGCAGATAATACTCCAGAGACCAGAAGTGGGGTGAAAAGCGCTATAATGCAAACACACACCAGTCTAGAGGAGGGCTGCATTCTGCTCTCCTCTCCACCCCCCAACCCTGGCTCATCCTTATGCACAATGCAGTAGCTAGCTCTTTTCTCCACCCATTAACAGCACGTAACATAACGAACAGGACTTTCACCGAACAGGGGGAAGAAAAGTACATTTCGTAACTGAAGGCTGTTTCTGTGAGGCAACCTCTGGCAGCCTTGGGATTTGAGCCAGCAGCATCATCACCTTGTACTTTTCAGGAGGGACTGTTCATGCCCATCTGAGGCCTTGCAGCATTCCACAGCTTAGCTGTTCTGTGCTCTACAACATCGTTTGGCATGGGTGTTCAGATATTAGGCAAGTCTCTTAGCAAGGTTTTTAGGCTGGTCCGTTTGTATCCGATGAATCTCAAAGAAACCAAAAGAAAGTGCAGAATCAGAAATGTAACAACCCCCACTGTGATGTCATAGTCTAAACCACAATTCCCACATGAAGCCAAGGTATTGGAACATTTGGGATTACCAGCAGATCTTTATTTATCTGCCGCTTCTCATTCCCATCTGCTTCCCATGAGATCACTACTGATCAGGATAATGACAGAGCCTTGAACTAAAGACCAGTTATTGTTTTAATATTGTTTCTTAAGAACACGTTGAACTGCTTCACAGACTGACTTGTGCTAAGGGGCAATTGGAAACCGCCATAGGACACTCTGAAACTTCTAGCAGAGCAGTTGCATGACTAATATGCCAAATTATTAAATTCTGCTTGTTAATTGCCTTTTTCCTGCACCAGTGAGCTCAGCGAACTAGAAAGTAGCATACAGTCTTCATTCATGCCCTCTCGTATGATCCTGGGAACGTGTACTTTTGCAATGTGCTTTCAATCCCTGTGGCTGCTGAGCAAATTAAAATGTGTACATTCATTTCTACTAAAGCTGCATGCTTTGAGCCCTGTTTACAGCACCTTGATTTAATGTAGAACCCTGCATACTTACCTGTAACCTATCTTTATCATTTATATGTGATCTACTTAAAATTCAATTGTTCAGGGCATTCTCTAGTCTAAAGCCTAAAATGATTTAACCGTCAGTGAGTCCTTCTCCCCTTATAGTGTGATATTCCCGTAACTGATATATGTACGACTCTTTTTTGCACTGAGATTGCGTTTCCACCACAAACTATATTTCAAGATGAGTGGACATATGTCAGAGTTAAATGAACTTTGTCCTGATGAAGGCCTGAGATGAATGAGAGGGACAAGAACAGATGTTCTGTACCCATAATAAATTGGCCTAAAAACAGTTGTGTTAACATATTGTTTGCTAAGACTTCACCTCAGTTATGAGGCAGCAGATCAAGATCACTGCAGGTGTCTTGGTTTGAACAATTTGAGGCAACCTCTTTGTATGCCATGACCAATTTGTCAACAATTCATGTATCTGTAATAATTTACATAATAGGCAATTGCGTCTCTCAAGCAATATACGTCTCAGTTCTGAAGGAGTTTAGTTTAGTACTGAGTATTACTTGTCGAATGAGTGTGATTAATTCACAGTGATACTAACCCTTCCACAATTTACATTTTTTGCTTTTTAACTTGATATTTTTAATACATGTTCAAAAATGTTACTTGCATCAACTTGCTTTTAACTATGTGTATTTGATCAAATAAATGTGTATATTTCTACATGAATTTGGTGTGTAGAAAGATAAAAGAATAGTTGTGAGGAGAACCAGCAGTCTCTTGTCAAATCCTGTTAGGGACTTTTTAGAGTCTGATTAGAGGCCCAGTGGGGGAGTAGCAATTAGGGTCCCCTTAGTTTGAATACCCATTACCATTTTGGGCATGGAGCTCATGAAAGGGGAATCCAGTTAGCAGATTGCCCTTTCAGAGATGGAACTGCCTGCATCATTTTATTAATAAATAAAAAAAAGCCTGGTCTACCTTGACACATGGCAATTCCTCACACACTTCTTGTACATTTACTTGTGGACATGTGTAAAGGGTGCATGCCTATATCTCTCTACATACTTGTGGCTGCTCATCTTTGTGCTTGAGTGATTTGTGAGTCTGCATATGTTTGTTCTTGGACTGACTCGTGTAGATACTCTGTGGACGATTGCATTTGTGTCCATGAACAACTCTCTAAGTAGTATAACAAGTCACAGTGTGAATTAGAGTGCAGTTTAATGTATGTCTGTGTGGTTCTCTTATGATAGGGTGCACATGTTGGTGTTTTAATTGGATGATTTCTCTGGTATCACATAGCATTGTTCCTAGGTACAGTAGTGATATAACCATATTTTTCATAATGTGATATACATTTCATACAAGAATGGCTCACCATATGTATCATTAATATCAGTGTGTATGGGCCCATATTACCAAATGAATGTGAATGCAAGTAAACGTCCAAGGCCAAATGATAATGATGTGTTATTATACAGTGCTTAGGCACTTTATATAGAACAAATATTCATACAATATCACCTAGGCTTTGTTGGTACTCATTTATCAAGCTCAGAAGGGTGAAAGGCTAAGTTGGCCTTGTGAAGATTCAAACCTGCAGCGCACGCACGCACGCACGCACGCACGCACGCACGCACGCACACACGCACACACACACACACACACACACACACACCCCCCCTCCCCCAAAATCCCCCAGCCGCAGTGAGAGCTCAACCGACTGAGCCATCTTACTAGCTATACTAAAATGAGCAATTGCATGTCTGAATGTTCTGAAAGTCAGAAAGCAAATAATGCTCTATAGTGGATACCATTAAACTGGTAAATGAGATTTAACAGCAGGCCAGTTCACCTGCAGGTCTGGTGCAAAGTTGGTCACATGCCAAGTCTGCGTGGATCTAATTTTCAGGTTTCAGAGGTTGGCAAAATACATACCATTGGGAGAGTTCATAACATGGTATTAAAGAATTTAGATTAGCCCAGCAAATGCAGCACACTCACACGGCATCCCATACTCTGGGCACTCTTTACCTGATACATGCAAGCAAACATCCTGAACATCAGGCCAGAGAGACGCATTACATCAAAGCATTAATTATGGCACAATGAAATCAAGGGACACTTTATGTGCTATGGTCAAACATTTCGACAATGTACACAAGCTTTAGGGACAAGGATTTTGTCAAGTGACTGAGGACACGGAGATGGAATGTCTTGTTATGATCGTGTTAAGGATTTCAATCAGGCGATAATCAGTTCTCGGCCTAGTGTACAGCGCAATGGAAAAACCTATTTGATATATGGATTCAATTATTTGAAAGATTTGCCATTCGTATCACATCCCTTATTTAAGAATACCCCGGGTCACGCTGGACCAGAAATCAGGCTGGTTTGCAAAGGTAGATGTTTATTTATGTATTTAAAATGTAATCACAATATGTTTTAATAGATATACATAAATCACCAATAAGGGTGACAGAAAACTGAATAATATATTTAATTCAAAAGGAGTAAGTAATGAGCAAAACGAATCCAGCACAGAAAATAATACTTTTGTGTTGGTTCAGATCAGATAGCACTATGGTTAGCAGTTCCCCCTGCAACACCCCTCAACCCCCAATAGGCAATGCAAAGAGATAGGAGGAGAGAGCAGGTATTCAGGAATGGCAGAAATCAAACAGAATATCAATCCCACTTTCCCCCAGCAAACACAAGAGAACAACGGAATTGACTGTCAGCTGTCAGACTGCCTTTCCAGATTGTGTTTAGAATGGACTGGGCAAAAACATCAAATATGGCCATAATTGCTGAAATTGTTATAAATTATTATGGGAGCCACTTTGGATAGTTGCACACAAGCACAAGCAATGGTTTGGTCAGCAGAAAACAAGTGGAATCTTAAGGTCCAAGTCAGAAGCAGTTCAAAGCTATTTTACACATGTAAAAATTTCTCAAAATGGAAATTCGCTGCAAACATTTCAGTGCATGATATTCGCGATAATGAGAGAATCACACTGAGTTCATTTCTATCACAAAAACTGAGGGAGTTATGGAGTTTTTAGTGGAGGTCGTTTTTGGAAAGTAGGCGTGAGAAAGAAAAACAGAAATGCACTTTTAAAAATGACTAATGAGTTTGCTTACACTAGGGGATGATTATGAAGAAGCAAAACGCACACAGTGATTACAGTCACTAGATCAGGGTGACCACCTGATAAGTAAAACCCGACTTCTTCAGATGAGAAAATGGTCAGCGCAAAGATAGTTCTAACACTACTGGTTCTGAAGGAAAGATAGGATGGGTTGGATAGGGATAAGGCAATGCAAAGATACTCCTAACAATACTGGTTCTAAATGAAAGATAGGATGGGTTGGAGATAGGAACAAGCCTATGCAAAGGACATATGCTATGTGACACAATTCTTCCTATTTATACTCACTGGATACGTTTTTAAATGGGACAGTGAGCTCCGATCAGGATTGGGTCTGGTCTAAGAAAAACAGCACATCAGGCACGGGACTGGAACCTCTAAGCCAGTCACTGGATTGGCACAGGATCTGCTCTCCTAGTCTGTGGGTATTTGGATCAGCTGGATGGCGAGTTCCTCAGGCAAGCCTAGTGGTGGCAAGCCAGAGAATTTCTCTCAAAAGGCCTTCTCACCCACACAGCACTTTATTGAGTGGAGAAAAACAATTTGTGGATTGGGGCCTTGCTGGAAATCAATAGTCTCTATTGCTGGCAAGAGATTTGCATCTGGCTCTGGATGAGTATTTAAAGCTGGATGAAGAAAGCTGGATCAGAGTGCTTCACCAGAATCAGGAAAGTTGCTGGATCAGTGAGTCCCTATCTGCTGTCTCTATTCATGCCCCAAAAATTACATCACAATGGAACGGGGGTGTATGGGCCGGCTTAACTGGGCTTACTCCTTTGAAGGTGATTGGGTCAGAGTGTACTCTCTGCCTTGATAGGAGGAGAGAAACATAGTGTCATCTTTATGGTACAATTTTATAATGCTGAGAGTCCACCCGTAGCCACTGGAACACAAAGTCTCATTTTGGCAAAATACATATTTACACATGTGCAAGCTCTATAAAATCACATACACAGATTGCATATTTTCTGGAGCATCTGCTCATGAAAATCTTGCAGCTGTAGGACCTGGTATCAACTTTCCACAGAAATGTGTCCTTTTCGCTATGTACAAAATGTCCACATTTAATGAGTATGAGTGTATTTAATGAGAATGAGTGTATAAAGTTTCACAATTCTAGCGCAAATACAGACCCCATAAACCCACATTTATTGCCATTCCTGTTCAGAACATGACACACAGTTCTGGCGCCTGTTCACCCGTGCAGCCAGAAATTAAATTAACAATTCTGTCATTTTTATATTTTTCACCATTTTGCATAGCAAGTTATATGTTTTTTAAATGTGTTCTTTGTTAATGTTCAGCCACAGATGGTTGCTTGGGTCCGCCTCTTTTTGTCTCCCTGTAGTCCAGGAGCATGCTCCTCCTGGCTTCTTCCTTCTGGAGGCCATTTACAACCCCTTTTCACGCTTCAAATTTCCTGGGTTGCAACTCTGTCATTGTTCCATTGCTAGGTTGGGACAGAATCTGAGGCAATTAGCACCTCCCCGTGAGTTCCTGTTGAGGGGAAGGCCCTCCCTCTGGGAAATAAACCTGCTTTTCAAGTTCTTGCAGCTCAGCCAGGATTAATTTAATTGTTAAATTCCTTTGGCTTTTCCTTAGCACAAAACAAACTTGTATCAAATAACAAATAGAATTCTCATTCAAGATTTTAAACCTGTGGGATCAAACAGAGCTATAATATGGGTTACTAGCAATAACAGGCCTCTTATATTGCAACCATTTGACTTTCAGTTTATAACATGTTAAAGTTTGATCAGGCAGGCCTGGACAGCAGCTGTCATCACAGGTAGCCCTCTGCTGCACAGAGATTTTTTTCACAGATCCACAGACAGGCCACTTTTTCTGTGGAAATCTCTTTATGCTCTTAGCCTTTCAGGACATTGTAAGTTCACAGTGATTCCTTAAACTAAGTGAATTGTAGCACCCAGCAAGAATTTTGAATATTTGGAAGGTGTTCACCGGCATTCTGAAGTTTCAGCAGCAAAGAAAAGGTGATTTAAAGCAATATTGGAGTTTCATTTAGCAAAGCACTGCTTTTTCCTTCTGCCCTCCACTTTCAATTGTTGTGGAGCCCAGTGATACATTTCAGTAGTGAGAGCTCTGTTCCACCGCTGACAACATACGCAGCAGATTGGGCAGCCATCTTTTTGCGCATTGAAAAGCATGATTTTCAGGGGTTTTGGCACACACAGGGGTTTTGCGGCTGTTTTGCTGTTTCTGGCACCACCCTAACAGAGTGATGCAGCATAGCAGAGCAAACTTGGGTCAATACAACCCACAATCGTAACAGAGATGACAGCAGATAAAAACTTGCTATAACTGCAACTTGCGAAAAGCAAAATACATAGTCCCGAAATGAATGTGCATTCTACTCTAAATGCTTTTTGGACGTTTTTGTCTGCATTGTGAATTTGATTTGTTTAAGAACAGACTGAATCAGTGACTCACCCCCTCAAGGGTGCCTGAAATAAACCTTTAGTGAGTCTAGCAATTATTTTGTAGAATTCCAGAAAGAAAATTGTGTTATTCCTATTCTTTCTGATTTACGGTCACTGCTCAAAGTGTTATAGTTGTGGAACCCCCTGTTTTTTAAGAGGCCTGAACAAAAAAGCCAGCCACCCTAGAAGCAAAGAGCCACATGGTGCTCGCCACAGCCAAGGAGCTTTAATTTGTAATATAAATGTAATTTTTTTTTTTTTTTTAGGGGTAGCAAGGGACACCACAAGGGTAGTAGACTATGGGGGTCACACCTGCAACCCCTGGTGAGCCCCAAATGATGTCACCGGCTGTGTGTCATTGTGATCTCTGGCTGGCACTTAGACATATCAACTATGTGGTCCTTTTGCCATCGCTTACACTTCCTCCTCTTACCTATGTATCTCTCAGGTTTGTATTTGCCAGCCTTTGGAGAAGTCCACTCCACCTGTCAGAAATGCAATCATTTTTGCTGTTTTTAATCTGATGCCCAACAGTTTACACGGGAATGGTGAGTGTCTATGTCTGGCCAACTTCTAGTGCCCAGTCCCCTGTTTCTAACATTGGTAATAAAATCAACCATGAACATATTCCACTACACGTATCCTCTAAAGTTAATTCTCGCCTTAAAATGTAAACATCTTTATTTTTCCAATTTCACTGGGCAATATATGTAAGTGGATTCCGGCAGCAAGATCATGATATGTCTGTTCCATCTGGATGGTGGACCTCAGGGGGAATCGGCGAACTCGGGAGGGTGGGAGGGGGGTAATAAAAGAACACAAGGGACTTAGATGGCATTTACTAACACCAGAAGAGATCTCAAACAACATCACTTCTGGTTTAACGGGAGATAGCCAGCCCCGATCAAATAGAAAGTAAAAGGCAAAATTCTTCATAATCATTTTGTTGCAGAAGATTACTACATTGTTCTCACCATGACTGTGTGTTCTGGAGATGTTTGCATTCTGCATGAAACAATCCATTTGCTCGCCTCTGCCCCCCCTCTTGCCTGGTTTCCTGGTCATCCTGGCCCCTTCTCCTGCTGACACTGTCAAGGGGGCTATTCTTTAGACCATTTGTGATACAATACCATGATTTAGAAGATTCTCTGTTTAGCTTAGTTTATGTAGTTCAATTATCTCTGCATTTCATGAGCCTTTGGTTACCAAGTTGACCACCCAGTCTCACGCCTGTCTCTGTTCATGCAACTGTCATCAGTGCTTTTCCATTTAAATTCTCCTCTTGTACTATATGCCATTTTTGGCTGCGTTCATTCATCTCCACTCCATAGTAGAAAAGTGCCAGCGCTGTTCTTAGGATGGTACTTGCTTATCTAACAAGTTGGCTTTGTATATTGCACAGTATGACGTTTAACGTATTGGCAGGACCAGGTAAGCCCGGACAGAATTTGACAAAAATCAAATCCATCAAACCTTATGATGGCCATGTGTTTCCCATGTTGGCGTTTAATTTCAAAATGTCCTCACTTTGTTTATTAGTGTATTGTGTTCATATGTGGATGTCTGGTTTTTCTGTATTCTAGCCAGTAATGCCATTGTGGGATGTAGTGGCAGTTGGAGGGAGTTCATGGACGGCAAGAACGCAATAGTGTTCATTGGGCCGAAACCTATGAAGATAAGTCGTCTCATCATTACAAGTGGTGACGAGGAAGGCTTTTTCTCCCTCACTGCAATGCAAGCCGCACAAGATGATTTGCTTCAGTGACCTGGAGTATTGCTGCAGTCTTGACACTCTGGTTCTCATTGAGTAAAGCGTGAATAAAACAACACAAGCTGGAGTTACCAATTATCTGGTTGGCCGAGTGTTTAAACCACTGCCAAATTTAGAAAAGTGGGAGAGAATTGAACTTTTGTTGTGGCCGCGTTTGATTGAGTGACTGCTAGGGAATGATAGCAACATATGTTGCATTTGCAGAAGGAAAATTGTAATACAAGTGTGGATAGGGTTATTCATTGCAAGAGATCCCAATGCTACGGTGTTTTGGAAGCAAACTCTTCCTGCTATGGATGGAAGAGAGAAATAAAAAACAACAATGTTTTATATAGGGACATGTGTAATGTTTCTGGATTGGAAAAAAGTCCAATCAACAATGGAACGAAAAGGACTGATTTGGCAGAAAATAACATGTTACACCTGTTCCTAATGAAGTAAACACAGTAAAACCTGGTCTATGGACTGTCATGCAATTTACTTTGTTTTTTGTACTGTAAAAAGAAAGATGTGTAGTTCTGTGCATCTTCCTTTCAGTTTCTTTTCAGTGTTGCTATGTGCATTTGAGGGCAGATGGTGTGACAGGATAGCCAACGCGTTAGAAATAAAAAAATACAAATAAATAAATAAATAGCCAACCGGAAGGCACAAAGGGACTGACACATGCTTGACAGTTCTCATACTTTTAATTCAAATTACAACCACAGGTGTTTGTGATTTGTAAAGATGGTGTAACATTACAAATTAAAGGGCCTGATTCTTGGAACGTTTTCCTATGGGATTGCGTCATTATAAAACACTTCCATGCATTGGTCCCAAAGTCTCTTAGAAAAAAATGGGATGTCCTTGCTCTCTTGTAAGTCCTTCAAGCCATTGTCCAGTGCATTCTCTTTCTCTGGAGGATAATCTCCCTTCAGCCCAAAGCAATTAATGCTTTGATGGTAACAACTCTAGCCCCCCCCCTCCTCCATACATTGTGCGGCTCGCTCCCCCCTCAAACATTTCTTCTCGGTACTTCCTTCTCGCTCCTGTCTTCGGTAAACTCCTTCACCCAGTTCCTACTCAATGTCCACATCCTTTCTGATTGAGCAAGCAGGTGTTTATAGTTTGCTCTCTGCTTGTTGGGAGGTGCCCAGGAGCATGGATTACACCTGTGTTGTGTAGGTAAGTCTTTTATTTGACAAAACAATTTGGAATGTGCCCGCACTTGTTTCCTCCTAGATACATTGTTATGATATATCCATATGCCGAAAACACATATAGCCATAAACCGAAACGTGTTATCCAAGAAGGGTTGCAAACCCAAAATAAAGACTCTATGAATACCACTGAATTGGAACTTTATCAGTAAATGGATATATCATAACAATTTATCTTGGCGCAAACAAGTGCAGGCACATTCCAAATTGTTTTGTGTTCTACTGACGGAGTAGAGGGACTCACTGTCTCCGTAGTGACCTACACTCATGCGACAAAAATTTAAATAAACAAAACATACAATTTCAAGGATTTTGAACAACTACTAAATCAGGCCGCACAGGTACAAGCCTTTGATATCACCAAAAAGTTCCTCAAGGTCAGAATAAGTCTGTTATTTGGTTGGGCCATGCATCTCTGGTGATGTGAGCTGAAGGAGGTTGACCAAGCTTATATTAAAGACTTTATCCATCTTCAATCCTAAAACGGTTCCGGAGATGTCTGGGTTCTACTTACCTCCATTTTTGATTCTTGTTGACATTGCCTACTTTGAGCTTAGTCCCTCTGTTTCTACAGCATGTAAATAACAATTCAGGGAACCCGTTGGCAAGCAGGGAAAACTGTTTGATGTTAATATAAAGCATTCATTGTGGAAAAATGACACCATTGTACTCCCCACGATGGGAGCAATGTTTATGTCCATTGTGTGTACAAAACATGCAAGTTATCTTTTCTTCTGTTCATTTCTTAAGGGATCGTTTTTATCCTCGGTGCTCCTGAATGTTGTGCAAATCTGACTCATTTTCTCGAATGCTTAAAACATCAGCAACTTCCTTGTAAAAGAGGCGTCCAATAGCACTTTTTCCCCACACTGCTTGCTTCTAGATCCGCTAACAGGATCCATCTTTTTAGGATTAATGGTAGCTGTACATGTTGGTGATTGCCATGGCAAGAGCACTGTTGGCAGTCGTTAGACATGTCTTGGCTGCTGAATTTGGCCTTGATTCCTGTGGCCATACCAGAAGATGATGGTACTCCGGCAGTATATATGTTGACAGAAACAACTCTTTTGATACTAGCACAACCGTGACACAGGGTCAGGCAAAGGAATATTTAATCACAAATATGATGGATAAAACGGATGAAAAATCATATTTAAATACATTTCCAATGTAGAATTAAAAGGAAATCTTTCACAAACATATACTGCAAGATCTGCAAGAGACACATTTGCTGGTGTGGTTGCCAAGCATGGGAATTGGATATTGGGAGACTGGGGTTTCCTCTACTTTCCCATTAACCTCAAAACAGTGCACCTGGGCAATCGGACTACCTAAAAGTGACCCAGTTTAGTGTAGGTGAATCATCCACCAGCATCCCTCCAAAGCTACCCTATGTCCCTTCCCTTCTGCTACAAAGCAGGGCTTCCCTCCTCCCACACTGCCCCAAGAAAAGGAAACCCCCTTTTTTCTATTTGGAGCACAAAAATGCTGGAAATAGAAAAAAAAAAGTATAGCATGCGCCATTCCCCTGGTGGCATATACCAGGCCCGGGTAGGCCAGTGGTTATGTCATCGGGCCCTGTGGCAGTTGACAGCGGCCATGCTCCTGCGCAAGGTTCTGACATTTCTGGTGACTATCGAACCTTTCCACATGAATGCTGGGAAAGTTTGATGAATTTGCAGGACCTTTAAGCATCATAATTGCAGGTGGTTTGAGTTATCCCAGACTAGTTTGTGCAAGATCTGAGGAGATTTCCTTGTATTTTATCAGCGGCTGATCCTGTCAATTGGAGCATGATTTAGCCTTAAATTGTCTGACACACAATGTCGCTGTGGAAGCATTTTAAATGTATGGTCACACAGGATGAGTTCTTAAATGTCCCCCCACTCTAACATATGCAAAGTTTAACTGTGCACCTACTGCTTTGTTTGACAAATAATTGCTGTGTTTGTTTTCCATCTACGGTCACATTGCAAGGCTCTCCATGGATGGACTAGGTACCAACAGGTAGGCGCCTGCGCGTCAGCATGGTTGCCAATAATTGTTTAATTCTTTGCCCTTACTTCACCAGCATTCCCTTGCAGTATCCCTCTAAGATCTACTACTGCAGGAGGTTGGGACCTCACAACCATTCAACCATCTTTTCTGTACTATCACAAGTCTGTTCATACACTTCACTTGCTTATACTCGGTGCTCCACCTGAAATGCCCAGCCTGCTTATCGACCTAGCGGGCATCTTTTTCAGCTTACTTCCATCTACAATATTGCATTTTACCTACTTGTACCTGCATACTTGATGTAGCCCATGCACCATTAGGGTCAGGCTTTCCAATATTGCATTTTACCTACAAGTACATGTTTACTTGATGTAGCCCCTTGTGTGGGAGCGAGGGGCCAATGGGCCCCTCTCTACCATGACTTCTCAGTACAAAACTTGGACCAAGTGCCTCTAGTGGCGGGTACGCCCCTAGCCCTTATGCGATACTAACGTTTGGTTATATTTGCGTAGATGGGACCACCGAGCAGGACACAGGGCATCCATTTTCTGTACCCCCTTTCGACTCCATCTTGGTAACTAGGCCTCACTGCGATAGTACGAAATGCATCTCTCCCTTTCTGCCTGCCGCTGTAGCTCAGAGCACATGGACCCCACCCTCGTCCTCACTCCAACTGGAAAACTCTGCGTCTCCATTCTCACGCTGAGGCCGGAGCTGCTTGCATCAAATAATAAATGTAACACATCCCTTTTCCTCTGAGATCACTGTCCTGCATGTGAACCAACAAGAGCTAAGCACATAGCTCGTCCATCTCCACAAAAGTGTCCTTGCCCTCTTACCCTCGCCAGTTGAAACTTATTGCCGTCCTAACCCTGTGTCCTTGCAAGGCATCCCTTTCATGTGCCAGACTGCCAACCTCGCTATAAAGCCCACCCATCAGACCCTTGTGCAGTATATCGTGCCCAATATTAACAAGTGCCACATACCTGAGATTCTTGTGAGACTAACCCTATAGTTTAATGACAGTATTATAGTGGTCAAGGCCTTTAAACCTGTGACCTCTGTAACCCAAATGTATAGATGGTGTAAACCCTTGAGTGATTTGTATAACAACATGAGATACTACTAAGAGTCTTTTTGATCAACTGTTATTTAGTGCATGCATTATTCAGAATGTATTTTCTTAGCTTAGATAGTGACCACCGTGTTTCACAGTGACCTGACCTTCACCCATCCGGAGCACAATGTCTGACGTCAATCCTCCCATCAACCCAGCAACCAACCCGGAGGAAGAGATGATGCCCACACCTAAGCCACCACCACGGCTGACCAATCCTGGTCCAACGTAGCATCATATGTCAACTTGTAGCACCATTATATAAATGTGTTATAACTTGTATGTGGTCAAAGCGCTCTCAGAGATTTACATAAACTTTCCTTGGAACTCTCACAGCCGGTGCTTTTGTGCCTTATTCCCTGTCCAGGGAGTGTCTGTCTTATTTATTTTACACGTGTTAGACAGGGAGGGCACTAACATTTGGTGACGCCCTGCGACGTGATCGGAGAGGTGCCTCGAGGCCGGCGCCAAGCGGCAAGATCCGGGACGCCCCCAGCAAAACCATCGCCTCCACGGTCGACCAGCCTGTGCGCACTACGAAGAAGGGTCAAGGGTTCCCGGTTGACGAATACCGGACTGAAAAACTGCTCGCCGAGGTGGGCCACGGCTTGTTTGGGGTGCGAGCCTAACTGGGGTCGGACTGCGAGCGGTGATCCTCGGGTCACCTGACTGAACACGTGAGTGCCAGTTGCGAAGGTTACGAAGGAAAGGTAAGGGGGAAATAGGGGGAAAGGTGGTAACGGGTAGCAGGGAAAGAGCAGGGCCTGTGTGAGTGATGATGAGGCTTTTCTGATCTATCCTTTATATGGCCATTAGGTTCTGGTAAGAAGTGAAGAGAAAAAAGAGAAGTGGTATCCTAGCCTGAACGGGGTAGAAGGCGGCACCGCTTAGCATTGTCTCGTCCAGTGCAGAATAAATAAGTGAAGTTACATAGAAAATAGTAGGAGTCTCGTATATTGAGTAGACTCGGAGTAGTTATTTAAAACATTCTTTTTCTGGGTACGAAAAGATTCTTGGAGAAGAGTAAGAGAGTGGAAGAGGTGGGGAGTGAATGATAATAGTAGAGGAAACGGGAAAAGGAGTGGGAAAAAGGGGAGCAACGGGGAAGAAAACGCGCGCAGGCAGTGCATGTGCATGATAAGTGTTATATGTGCTTTGGTGTTCTGTCCATTCTTTGTCAAGGATATCCAAGTACTGTGGTTGATGTGTTGTTATAGTGCAAAATATGCAACTATGAACTGTTGAATTTGAACATGCAATAATTAAAGAGTTAACGTTGGAAGGGGGGATGATATATATATCTTGATACACATATATACATACAAATTACCAGTAAGTGACAAAGTTCATGATATATTATTCAACTGGTGAAGAAGTGATTGAGTGGAAAGGGAGGTTAAAAGGTAAGTACAGTCAGAGGGCAGGAAGGAAACATTAACATGGGAGGAATAACACCACTAGCACATATTTGCCAGCACCTTCCGTTATACAGTGAGAAAATACAAAAATGTCATGATCAATGGTTGACGGAGATAAAAGGGGACAGTGTGACACCAATCTGGCCAGAGGGTGGGTCGTTCGACAAAAGAGTATTAGATTTGGTATCTACCCACCTGTTAGCAAGGTATAAGGGGAAGCAACTTCAAAATAGATGGGAAGTACTAGACTTATGGCGAATGTTTGAAGAAGTTGCACCGACAGCAGAGGTAAGTAAAGAAAGAGTGAACGAAACGAAGAAACCCAGGAGGAGGAAGGCGGAACGCCAAAGGGCGAGTGCACAACTACTACAGCAGAGGTGATACAACTAAAATATACCCTCTAATGTCCAGACCAGCAGTAGGTTCTAGTGAGACCCTGTACCTGTCAGCCTGTCCAACTCCTACACCCACAACAGGAGCAGTTGCTACAGCACCACCCCCTTATGATAAAGGAGGTTTGTATGGCCCAACAAGCGCATCCCCCTTGAATTTAGCACATTTCACTGGAAAATTAGACCGCCAGCTAGCGCATGCACAGATAGAGATAACGTGGCTACAAGCATTATGAGATAGGAGCCAGATGCTGCCAGGAGGAGGAGAGGTGCCACCATTATCTATAGCGGATTTAACACCAACATTAAGCACAGCAGAAGAAGTGGAGCAATACATTTTGGAGCCAGCACGGTCAGTATCATCACAAGAAACACGTACACCACAAGGGCAAGAGAATGTTATGCTCACCTGGACCCCACAGGGGTGTCGATCGGAACCAGACAGCTGCGGTCTCCTTCAACGTGATGCGTAGTGCAGAGATGACTGTCTGGACTGGCCCGCCTAGTCTTGTCTGCTGGACCCGAAGAAGTATTTTCCTGCAAGTGGAGACAGGGTTTAACCACCTGTGGGTTTTAGTGATGGCCTCCCAACTGTTCTCGCTCTCCCCCACTAATCACCTCCGATATCCCCTTAGTAACCTCACCTTATGTTCGTAAAAGATGAGCTCTCCATCCTGCGTGTCTTGCAGGGGTGCGTAGATACCAGTTACTTCACTGGTTTGAAGGCGTTGGGAGAGTTCCGGTAAGTATTGACTCTGAAGTCCCTGGCGGGATTGGTAAGTATCAAGTTCAGAGTTCAATGTGCCCGATGTTCACTCTTGTCCCCTTCCTTCCTTAAGTTGCAACTGAGTTCGTGAGAAGAAGGTCTCGTAGCTGCTGCTGGCGTTCAGGTAAGAGTCTGTGTTACCCAACGCTGTCCGGTAACTATTGCATGCGTTAACGTTGTTTTTCTGCATATGAAAATGTGGAGAGTTATGGAATAATACCACCGGTGGTAAGTCTATGGTGGTAAGAGGTTGTATTTGTTGATTCCCTTGGCTCACCTTGTTTTTTCTAGTGTCCCCTAGGTGCCGGATTACGGTGAAGAAATGATGGAGACAGTGCCGGGTCGAAAGATGCTGTGAGAACTGGTGAGTATGGCGCCGTGCTGGAGCTGGTGAAGCGACGCGTGCAGGACTGATGTACTTTCCAGGTCCGGAGATGAAATGGTTCCGGAATTAGGTGAGGAATTTGAAATAAGTTTGTTTTCTAACCTTGTCCTTTTCTTCTTCTTTATTCTAGGCGCTCCGGATTCGAGGCGGGCGTGGCAGAAGACTGGATGCTGACTGCAGGCACGCGGGCGTGGCAGAAGACTGGATGCTGGCTGCAGGCACCGTGAGCGTCACGCTGCTGGATGCAGAATAACGCGAAGCATGTGCTGCTGTTCGGGTGTGGTTTAAATAGCCTCCAAAGTAGTTCCAGGTAAGAAGTTCCCCAGAGCCACGCCCGAGTAAAAAATAGTCCCTGTAACAAAATAGTCCCATCCAGGCCTCATGTAGGCTTGGACTCTTTTGCAGCATGGTCTGCATCAGGTAAGTAAAGTCTATGAGCCTGGTGCCAGGACTGAACCCAGACAGCCCCTAGCCGGGGCTGCTGACGTTTAAACCAATGTCTGGATGCCTGCTCCCGGAGCTGAGGGTCTTGGTCCTGATGCTCGGGGGTAGGCATCATGACAGAGAAGGAGTGGTGGTCGGGGGAGTTTCTATTCCATTTGAATGACAAGCCCGTGAGAATTATACGCCCACCTACCCCAGAAAGTGAGAGAGGAGAGGGCTGTGAAGGGAACAATGAACAGGTGTCAGAAATAGAAGAAGTGTGGAGTGACTTAGACGAGTATGAAGAGGCAACTGCAGAGACAGGGTCCCCACTGCCAATCCACAGGTACCCAGACACACCATCGCCACCACTATGGCAGGGTAGGTTAAGGCAGCGAGAGGGAAATATGATGGTAAAACAAAGAAAGGTGTGGTAAGTAAGATAGGGAAGAAACATAAATTGCAAATGCTATTGATACATAAAGGAGCAGGTATGCCACATTACATTCAGTGGGCACAAATGGACAAAAACAATTTGCTAAAGGCCCTCCCCCCACTGTCGGGAGAGGCTGGAAAATTGATACATGCCTTTGAGAAAAACACAGCGGGAGTACCGCTAGCAATAGGGGATGTGAAGAGCTTATTAGTGTCAGCAATCGGTGACCAAGCAGACGCAGTGTGAGAAAGAGCCGGATTCCCTGGAGTAACGATGAGTTGTGATCGCCACGATGGATCAGCATTCAATAACGTTCGAGCACAGGTATGGGATGCATTGAGGCGCACGTTTCCCGATATTCCGATTTACATTTAGTGATGCAGTGTACAATGGAGGAGAACGAGGATCCTACACAATTCATATTACGGGTGCAGGATTTATGGAGAAGTGAAACTGGCACGGCGTGGAACCCGTCCACCGCCTTGTTTTACTTTATCATCAAGAAGGGGCTCCCGAAGGAGGTGCAGAAGGCCTTGGACAAAATAGCTGGGATAGAAGCCAAGGGCTGGCCTGAAATACAGAGTATAAATGTGCACCATTGCAGGAGGATCAAAGAAAGAGAAAAGGAGATAGCACAAAAAAGGTTGGCAGACGAGGCGAAGCTGGTACAGAACAAATTAGTGAAGGTCGCCGCCATCAACGCCAGCGCAACCACAGACAGAGAAAATGAGGGGGACGAAGGAGCAGGGAACAGACCAGCAACAAAAGCAGCACTACGGGCTACAGGAGGGCCAGGACAGTGGAACGGATAAGAGCAATACGGTGGACAACAGTGGCAAGACAGACTGGCAAGAGGAAGAGGTGGGTACCGTGGCCAGAGAGAGGGGTTTGGTGGCCAAGGAATGAGGGCGGACCACAAGGGTCATGCTGGAACTGTGGGAGATAGGGACACTACTCTAGAGATTGTAGAATGCGGCCTTCAGGGTATTTCCAGGGGCAACAGCCCATGGAGCACGAACAAGGTTGGGGATGTCCGCACCCAGGTAGCCCCTACGGGCTACCAATGGGGAACGGGAGACAACAAGACTACTGCTATAATGAACCTCAGGTACAGCAAGGACAGCAACCACCACCACCACAACAAATGGTAAGGCAAAATGTAGTGGGAAGCGCAACCAGTAATTGTTATGCAACGTCTGCAAACGGTGCACCTGCACTGTACCGTGGCGTAACAGTGATCAGAGATAATGTTTTCTTTGTGCCAGGGCAAGAAAGACATTCAGACTAGGACAGCCGTCAGGGAACACTTGCGTGTCCAGTCCTATCTACCACCCTATGTGCAGAAGAGGAACCACTAGTGGGGGCAGAGATAGGAAATAAGCAGTTTATCTTCATGGTAGACTCTGGAGCAGAAAAATCATGCCTTATGGAAGTCCGGTTTCCACTCTCAGGCAGGAATTTAGAGACGCAGGGGTTCTCTGGGGCTATTTTAAAAGTTCCTTACACTAAAGATCTTGATATAACAGTGGGGGGTAAAACCGTGCGTGCACCCTTACTGTACCACGAAGACGCGCCAATAAATCTGTTGGGTAGAGATTTGTTAAGTAAATTGCATATGAAGATCTCTTTTACAGAACGAGGGATAGTGTGCTCAACACCGGGAGTGTGCCCAGTACGAGCAATGTTGATGATCAGCACAGTGATGAACGAAGTTGTGGTGCGAGGGGTACCCATTGATATGAGAATGTTCATGTATGGTATCAAGGTGTTGGCACGGGTGGTGCCTGAAATAACGAGAAAAGAATGGAGAACACCATCAGATTTCATATTCCGCCCAATTGCACACACAGACATTGTACCAGGCACGATAATGTCCATAGACATTGAGACAGTCCAAGTATCCAGTAAACGCATTGTGGTCATAGGACTGGACGCGCAGGGGTGCGAGTGGAGGACTGTGTTATGCATAGACCCAAATGTAATGCTACGAGACATAACAGATGAGGAATTGTTCACTGATGGTGATGGAGAAATAATAATGGAAATAAGCATACCGCGTGATATTATGGTCCAATACAGAGAGGTACACAACCCATTAATGGCTAGTGTTAAAGCGCCACCGACCATATTTGAGGAAGACATGACAAAGGTAGCACCTGAGATTTGGACTACTGGGCCCCACGATGTAGGGCTGCTGCATGAGGTGACGCCAATAAAAATAAAACTCAAACCAGGTGCAATACTGCCGAGAGTAAAACAATATCCCACATCAAAGGAAGCGGAGGAGGGAATTAAAGAAACGATAAATGCACTCCTGAAACAAGGCATTATAGTGCCATCAACCTCCCTGTGTAATACAGCGATTTTTCTGATCAAAAAAGCAAAGGGAGGGGTTGTCACGCTCACCTGATTCCCACGGAGGCGCAGGTCTGGCTTCGAGTGCTGATGCTTCTTCAATGGTGAAGCGCAGGACTCTGAAGATGGACAGGAAGGGCCCCTCTACTCTGGCTTTCCTGGCTCGCAGGAATATTCCCCTGTGCGTGAAAAGGGAGTATTACCTACTGACGGAATAATGCTCAAGCCTCCCACTCCCTTCCAACCCTCCACGATACCCTTCCACGATTCCCCGTGAAGTCTCACCTTAGGGTCTGGAAGGATGAGTTCTCCATCCTGCTTCTGATGCAGGGGCGCATTGAAACCCAGTTACTTCACTGGATTGAGGTTTGATGGGAGTTCAAAATAAGCTTGACTATTCAGGTGAGGCGTTGTAAGAGTTCTGTTGCAAGTTCAAAAGTTCAAGCTTAATAATAATGTTCATTGTCTTTTTGCAGCAAGCGCTAATGCTTGTGTCTTTTTCCCCTTAGGGGCCGGGGTTCGGAATGCCGGAGATATGGCGCCGACCCGAAGTGAAACGTGCAGTTTCAGTAAATGACAGGTAAGTTCTGGATGAGCGTTTAGGTAATGTCTTTGCATTCGCTCATTCAATGTCTTTGTCTTTTTTCCCCATAGGGGCCGGGGTCTGGAATGCCAGGAAGCGGCAGGACCTGAAATGAAATGGGAATGACCCAACAGGTAAGTCTTAGAAGGAAACTGAGCCTTTCCTATTCCCTTCCTTCTCTCACCTTGTTTTCTTGTCTTTTTCTCTCTAGGCTCAGCGAAGTGGGTGCGGATCCGGATGATCGCTGCTGAAGATGGAGGCGCCCAGGAAAGGTGAGTGAAATGCAGCGCTGCAGCGATCGAAGCGAAATGCTTTTAAAATTATGGTGTGATGTCTCCGTGATGCAGCTTTAGCAGGTAAGGTCTTCTTTCTCTCCAATTCTCTCTTATCTCCCCTTGCAGGCGACCCAGGATGCTGACAGGCGTGGCTGAAGTCCAGATGCAGGAGCTGACACGGCGAGCGTCCAGCTGCGAGGAGCAGAACAACGCGAAGCGTGAGTTGCTGATCGGGTGTGGTTTAAATAGCTTTGGAAGAAGTTCCAGATATGTATCCTTCCACCGATCAGGTATGTATCCTTCCCTGGCCACACCCAGGTGGAAAGTAGTCCCACAGGTAAAGTAGTTCCATTCAGGCCTCAAGAGGGCCTGGATGTAGCAGCATGGTCTGCATCAGGTAAGTGCACATTAAAACACTTGAACACATGTCTAGCTTTATGAGCCTGGCGCCTAAGGCGCCAGGACAGGGGTCTAACATGAGCCTGGCACCTAAGGCGCCAGGACTGTGTCCAAAGGGCCCCAGCTTGGGCCCGCT
Organism: Ambystoma mexicanum; assembly: GCF_040938575.1. Classification (NCBI taxonomy): domain Eukaryota; kingdom Metazoa; phylum Chordata; class Amphibia; order Caudata; family Ambystomatidae; genus Ambystoma; species Ambystoma mexicanum. The sequence goes on along the minus strand of NC_090939.1, from coordinate 808,896,052 downwards.
GTCACTTCTCTGGGGGGAATGATGCCTGCCTGTGGGGTTGCTGGGTCGGACCTGGCTCCTTGGAGGTAGGCATCATGACAGTACCCCCCCCCTCAAGGCCCCTCCCAAGGTTGTTCCCTCCGGGGGTTTTGGCTTGTTCGGAAATCTCCGGTGGAACCTTTGTATTAATCGAGGAGCGTGAACATGGTTACTAGGCTCCCACGATCTCTCCTGAGGTCCATATCCCTTCCAGTCAACAAGATAGAAGAGTTTTGACTTCAACACCTTGGAGTCTAAAATGTCTTTAACTTCGAATTCTAATTCCCCTTCAATTTGAACTGGGTCTGGAGGCTTGGACAGTCGGGTCCCTGGTTGTACTGGCTTCAAAAGTGATGCATGAAAAACTGGATGAATACGCATGTTAGACAGTAAATCCAGTTTAAAGGCCACGGGATTGATGATAGCCTTGATGGGATGGGGTCCTATGAATCTGGGATTGAAAGTTTGCGGGCCCTTGAGGGGTAAATGTTTAGTTGCTAGCCATACCTGGTCTCCTACTTGATAAGGAGGAGTTTTACTTCGGTGCAAATCAGCGTTTTCTTTATACTTTTTCTTGGCTTGCTGTAAATGAGTTGCAGCTTCTTTGAAGGGTCGGGTTATTGTGGAATGCAGATGGTTTACTGCGGGCATTTCCAGGGTCAGAGGTGAATCTAGGTCAGAGGTCCGAGGGTGGTGACCATACAAAGTATAAAAAGGAGTTTGTCCGGTTCCAGAATGCACTGAATTGTTGTATGCATATTCTGCGATCCAAAGGATGTCTTTCCAATTTAACTCGGATTGGTGTAACATGCACCGAAGATATTGCTCGAGAGTCTGATTGGTTCTCTCGGTTTGTCCGTCGGTCTGGGGGTGGTGGCTGGTGGATAACCGCACATCTATTTGTGCTAGTTGGCAACACTTCTTCCAAAAATGGGAGATAAATTGACTTCCACGATCCGAGACTAATATGGAAGGAAAACCATGTATGCAAACTATATTCTCCAGAAATTCCTTGGCCAAGGTGGAAGCTGAAGGCAAGCCTTTTAAAGGGATAAAGTGGGCCATTTTGGAGAATAGATCCACAATTACAAGGATAGTGTTGTAACCAGTACAAGGAGGCAGGTCAGTTATAAAGTCCATTGACAAGGTGTGCCAAGGTGCCGGTGGAATATCCAAGGGTTGAAGTAGGCCGGCTGGCCTTTTCTTTTGACCCTTGTTTTGGGCGCAAATTCTGCAAGACAATACAAAAGACTTTGTCTTTTCTCCAAGAAGGCCACCAGAAGTGGCCTTTGATTTTTTCCTCCGTTTTAGCGATACCAGGGTGTCCTTCCATTAATGATTCATGATGATGGGCAATAACAAGTTCTTGCAATTCTTTACTTGGCAGAAACAACCGCTCCTGGAAGTAGGGTAAATCATCCGTAACAGTGTAATGAGGACCCTTTTGACTCCATTCCAGTAAGGCTGAGGAGTCTAGAAGTTGTTTTACTTGCGTTTGGATGTCCTCAATAGTTTGCAATGAAGTTAGGCCTAAGATTCTTTGTTCAGGTATGATTGGCACAGGTTCTAAACTCGAATTGGGTTCTTCCATGCCAATCCGGGATAAGGCGTCCGCTTTACCATTCTTGCAGCCAGGGCGATAGGTAAATACAAAATCAAATTCCGCAAAGAATAGAGCCCATCGGAGTTGTCGTGAAGATTGAGCTTTGGACGTCTTTAAATACTGTAAATTTCTGTGGTCCGTAATTACGGTGATGGTGTGTCTTGCCCCGAGAAGGTAGTGACGCCAAGCCTTGAAAGCAGATTTGATAGCCAGTAACTCTTTGTCGGTAATTGCATAGTTGATTTCAGGAGGAGAAAATTTCCTGGACCAAAAGGCCACAAGGTGTAGTTGGTTAGTTTCTGGGTCTCTTTGCGACAGGACAGCTCCCATGGCCGAACTGGATGCGTCGGTTTCCACAATGTAAGGGAGATCTGGGTGCGGGTGCTTCAATACAGGTGCAGAGGTGAATTTGGTTTTCAGGCCCTGAAAGGCTTGTTCGGCCTCAAGAGTCCATTCAAAGAGTTTGTTTTTCTTTAGGAGAGCTGTGATGGGTTGGACTGTTCGGGAAAATTCCGGGATGAATCTTCGATAGAAATTGGCAAAGCCGAGCATGCTCTGAACTCCCTTCACCGAGCTAGGAGATGGCCATTTGAGGATGGCGTCCACCTTTCGCGAGTCCATTCGGACTCCTTGAGGTGTCAGGATGAATCCGAGAAACTCAACTTCTGTGGTATGAAAAACACATTTTTCGAGCTTTGCAAATAGTCTGTGCTGGCACAATTTCTCAAGAACTGCCCTAACATGTTTTCTGTGATCGGATTCTGAAGAAGAGTACACCAGGATGTCGTCAATATAAACAATGACAGACATCGATAAGTTCCTGAAGAACATCATTCATAAAGTACTGAAAGGCGGCAGGTGCATTGCACAAACCGAAGGGCATCACCTGATATTCAAAGAGCCCAAATTTGGTGCGGAATGCAGTCTTCCATTCGTCGCCTTCTTTTATATGCACCAGACGATAAGCTCCTCGGAGATCTAACTTGGTGTACACACAAGCGTCTTTCACCTGGTCGATAAGCTCAGGGATCAGGGGCAGAGGATAACGATTCTTAATCGTTATTTGATTTAGGGCGCGATAGTCTATACATGTTCTAAGGTCGCCCTCTTTTTTCGGCACGAAGAACAGAGCTAAGGAGACTGGAGACTTGGACGGGCGAATAAAACCATTGGCTAGGTACTGATCTAACTACTGACGCAAATGCAGGTTCTCAGGTTCCGTAAGAGCATAAATCCTACTACAAGGTAGTTGAGCATTGGGTACCAGATCCATTTGGCAATCATAAGACCAATGGGGAGGTAACGTGTTAGCCTGTTCCTTCTGAAAAACGTCTTGGAATTCTTGGTATTCTGACGGTAGCTGTACAGGGGTGGAAGTTGCTGAGGCTAGACCCATAACTAGATTTCTTGGATAACAAGTTGGTTCACAATCAGGAAAACTTATCTTCTTTGCTCGCCAGTCAATTCTGGGATTATGTGTTTCTAACCAAGGAATTCCAAGAATTACTTGAAATTGTGGGGCCTTGATCACATCAAACACGATTGCTTCCCGATGTCCATCCTGACCCACCAGTGTCATTTCAACAGTGGAATGCGTTACAGGCCCTGAGGCTATTTCGGTTCCATCTACTGTAGTAATGACATCTTGGGTTACTTTCGGGCGGAGAGGGAGCTTAATCCTGGAAGCCAATTCACGGTCTATGTAATTTCCAATAGCTCCACTGTCGATGTATGCTTTTATAGCATGCAGCTGCTGAGGCTGTTTTGGGTCCACTAGCACCATTGGCATGACAAAATGCGAGGTCAAAAAGTCTGTTTTCAAGCTCGGCAAGCGGACCCCTACGCATGTCGGGCTAGGTCGTTTCCCGAATCAGGTGTCAATAAATCGTTATCAGTGGCTCCAACCACCTTCTTAGGTGGTTTAACCGGACAATTTCGAAGAAAGTGACCGGAGGTCCCGCAATACAGACAAAGTTGCATTTGCCGCCTTCTCTCTCGTTCCTTCTGCGTTAATGGTCCTTTAACACCGCCGATTTGCATAGGTTCGGATACGTCGGTACTCTTGGAGTTAGCGTGGGTTTTGATCGGTACTCGGGTTTCGTACTTGAACCGATCTGCTTTTCTATTTTGAAGTCTGTGATCAAGTTGAACCACCAAGTCTATGTAGTCTGCACAGACCTGGGGTGGATCTACTATCTGAGCTAGAACATCCTTAAACTCTCCGCGCAGGCCTCGATGAAACAATGTGATCCTTTTGTTTTCCGGCCATCCAGTTTCCACAACCAGTCTATTAAAGGTGGCAACGTAGGACAGGAGATCCTGATTACCTTGTCGTAAGGATAGCAGTTTGTTATCAAGGGCCTGTCCTTGAGAGTGTCGAGCAAACAATCTTTCCATGCTGGCCTGGAAACCCTGAAAATTCTGGAGAATGGGATCATCCTGATTTACCAATGAAATAGACCAATCGGCAGCACTGCCACTGAGGTAAGATAGTATAAAGGCTACCTTGGTCTGGTCGTTAGGGAAGGCCCCGGGTCTGCATAGAAAGTGTAAACGACATTGGTTCATAAAGACGGCATATTTCTTAGGATCCCCCGCAAAACGTTCAGGCGGGGCCAAAGGCATGTGTCCATGTAGATCGATTTGTACCGGGTTATTCAAACCCATAGATGTGGAAGTACCTCCGGAATTAGGTAAAGGAGTGTGCCCTGCCTGGGCCTGCAATAACCTTTTGGCCAGGTCATCTGTTCTTTCCTTTGATAGGATCAGTTCTCTTTTGAGAGCGTTAGTCTCCTGGCGGGCTGAGTGCACTTCTGCCCGTAATTCCCCCAAAAGCTGGGCCAGCTGATCTATCTCGGAAGTCTCCATAGCGCCCGGGTGGGAAATTGTGGGTAGTCTTCGCGTTCTGTCACGCTCACCTGATTCCCACGGAGGCGCAGGTCTGGCTTCGAGTGCTGATGCTTCTTCAATGGTGAAGCGCAGGACTCTGAAGATGGACAGGAAGGGCCCCTCTACTCTGGCTTTCCTGGCTCGCAGGAATATTCCCCTGTGCGTGAAAAGGGAGTATTACCTACTGACGGAATAATGCTCAAGCCTCCCACTCCCTTCCAACCCTCCATGATACCCTTCCACGATTTCCCGTGAAGTCTCACCTTAGGGTCTGGAAGGATGAGTTCTCCATCCTGCTTCTGATGCAGGGGCGCGTTGAAGACCAGTTACTTCACTGGATTGAGGTTTGATGGGAGTTCAAAATAAGCTTGACTATTCAGGTGAGGTGTTGTAAGAGTTCTGTTGCAAGTTCAAAAGTTCAAGCTTAAAAATAATGTTCATTGTCTTTTTGCAGCAAGCGCTAATGCTTATGTCTTTTTCCCCTTAGGGGCCGGGGTTCGGAATGCCGGAGATATGGCGCCGACCCGAAGTGAAACGTGCAGTTTCAGTAAATGACAGGTAAGTTCTGGATGAGCGTTCAGGTAATGTCTTTGCATTCGCTCATTCAATGTCTTTGTCTTTTTTCCCCATAGGGGCCGGGGTCCGGAATGCCAGGAAGCGGCAGGACCCAACAGGTAAGTCTTAGAAGGAAACTGAGCCTTTCCTATTCCCTTCCTTCTCTCACCTTGTTTTCTTGTCTTTTTCTCTCTAGGCTCAGGGAAGTGGGTGCGGATCCGGATGATCGCTGCTGAAGATGGAGGCGCCCAGGAAAGTTGATGGAAATGCAGCGCTGCAGCGATCGAAGCGAAATGCTTTTAAAATGATGTCTTCCCTTTCAGGATCGTCGGTATGTTGTCTCCGTGATGCAGCTTTAGCAGGTAAGGTCTTCTTTCTCACCAATTCTCTCTTATCTCCCCTTGCAGGCGACCCAGGATGCTGACAGGCATGGCTGAAGTCCAGATGCAGGAGCTGACACGGCTAGCGGCCAGCTGCAAGGAGCAGAACAACGCGAAGCGTGAGTTGTTGATCGGGCGTGGTTTAAATAGCTTTGGAAGAAGTTCCAGATATGTATCCTTCCACCGATCAGGTATGTATCCTTCCCTGACCACACCCAGGTGGAAAGTAGTCCCACAGGTAAAGTAGTTCCATTCAGGCCTCAAGAGGGCCTGGATGTAGCAGCATGGTCTGCATCAGGTAAGTGCACATTAAAACACTTGAACACATGTCTAGCTTTATGAGCCTGGCGCCTAAGGCGCCAGGACAGGGGTCTAACATGAGCCTGGCGCCAGGACTGTGTCCAAAGGGCCCCAGCTTGGGCCCGCTGGCACTTCTCTGGGGGGGGAATGATGCCTGCCTCTGGGGTTGCTGGGTCGGACCTGGCTCCTTGGAGGTAGGGATCATGACAGGGGTGTGGAGGATGATCCAGAATCTCCGCCCACTCAATGACGTCATTCAAAAAGAGTTCCCTTTAGTCCCCAACCCGGCATCAATACTGTGTAGTGTGCCAAAAGAATCAACATGTTTCACTGTAATTGATTTGAAAAATGCCTTCTTCTCAATACCCCTTGACCCAGGATCACAATATCTGACAGCATTTACATTAGGGAGCAACAGGTATGAACATTGCAGACTCCCACAGGGATACTGCGAAAGCCCCAACATTTTTAACAGGGTATTGAGGGAAGACATTGGAAACATAGTGTAGAGAGCACCATCATTCAATATGTAGACGATTTGCTCATCTGTAGCCATACAGAAGAAAAGTGTCGAAGACTCCATAACATTACTGAATGTGTTAGCTGCCAAAGGATACAAGGTAGACAAAGGGAAATTGCAATACTGTCTTGCCGAGGCTGTATACCTCGGACAGCTAATATCAAAAGATGGGAAGCGAATACTCCCAGATAGAGCAGCTGCCATACGCAACATAATCATGCCCAAAACTGTGAAAGACATGCACAAATTTCTTGGCATTTGTAATTATTGCCGAGCGTGGATCTTTGATTATGCGGCATACACACACCCCTTACTGCAAGCATTAAAAGAGGCACAGAAAAATAGAGCCGCAATAAAATGGACGCAGGAAATGATAACCCAGTATTTGAGATTAAAAGACCTTATCGCAGATGCCCCAGTCCTCGCGAACCCAGATTACGAGCAGGAGTTTTTCTTATTTTCACACTGCAATGGGACACTGATGACAGCAGTACTAACACAGAAGGCATCACTGGGTCACAAACCATTGGCATACTACAGTGGAACACTAGACCCAGTAATGCAAGGTCATTTCGCGTGCAAACAGGCCCTCGCAGCTGCGGCCTTTGCGATTGAGAAAAGCGCCACCATTGTCATGGGATGTTCGGTAACGCTATATGCGGTGCATTCCCTGTTTGCCATCCTTGAACGAACAAAATCAACACTAACGACCCAATGAGCCACAGCGTATAAAATAATATCAAGCCCCAACATCCACGTAGTGAGGTGCAAGATAGTAAACTCCGCAACATTCATTACAGAGCCATGCACGACAGAGGATATACAAGAACACGATTGTGCCACGTACGAGGGGGAAGGTGACGATATCCCTAAAGCAAGTGAGAATGCCCTACGGGAGGGAGATATATACTTCATAGATGGGTCAGCATCAATAGACCCCGAGACAGGAGAAAAACACATTGGAATGGCGGTAGTGCGCATGGAGGAAGATGAATATGAAACGATTGTACAAAAGCGCCTTCCGTCCCATTATTCGGCTCAGGCGGCAGAATTAACTGCACTGATTGAAGCACTGCGCACTGCTAAAGGATGTGCAGTAACAATATACTCAGACTCAGCCTATGCAACTGCGACAGTGCACTGAGGGCTGTCACGGTGGCGTAGAAGGGGATTTAGGAGGGCAGATGGTTCCCCAGTGCAGCATGCAAAATTGTTAAATGAGCTGAGAGATGCATTAGCATTACCATCAGTAGTGGCAGTGGTGAAGTGCCAAGCCCATACTAGCAACACAGACGCAATCTCCTTGAGAAATGCGGCAGCTGACGCAGCCGCGAAGGAGGCCTCGTATTTCAATATGACACCAACACTTGAGTGTATCACAAAAGCAACTACAGTAGAGCCACCAGAAGAAGCATACACTAATACCCCAATAGCACAGATAATAGAGTTACAAAAACGTGCACCCCAAGAGGAGCAAGAGTTGTGGAACAAACGGGGATGCACACAATCAGCCACGGATCTCATTTGGAGACAAGAGACGACAGGGAAGGTTGTAATGCCCATAGAGTTACTGGAAATAGTATTCCAGCAGTTGCATTTCCCAGGCCATATAGCAAAGCAACACATTGCTGCAGATATCCAAGAACACTGGTTTGTTCCCAACTTACAAGAGCACCTGTCAAAATTCATTGTAGAATGTATAACACACCAAACATATAATTCTGGAATGACATTAAGAACACTGTGTGGAACTTTGCCCCGCCCAACAGGACCATTTAGAGAGCTCCACATAGATTATGCCGATATTGGAGAACAGTGTAACGGAGCGAGGTATCTGATTGTGGTGGTGTGTCCCTTTTCCAGGTGGGTGGAAGCAGACCCCGGCCCCCACCCAGATGCGAAATGTGCTGCCAAATTCCTTGTGCGGGAGGTGTTTTCACGATGGGGGATATGCGATGTGATCAGTTCAGATAATGGCACGCATTTTGTGAATTACCTTTTTAAGGAAGTGACATCACTTTTGGGGGTGAAGCATAAATTATGCTCGATTTATCACCCAATGGCGAATGGAGTGGTAGAAAAGATCAACGGGTTACTAAAGAGTGAGTTGTCTAAATTGTATAACACATTGAAGAAAAACTAGGTTTATTGCTTGCCCCTAGCACTGTTCCAACTCAGGACGCAACCATGCAAGGACCACCACCTAAGCCCCCACGAAACTGTGACTGGGAGGCGAATGCACACACCAGTATCCCCGATCAGAAGAGCCTTGGATGCGCACAGGGCTGCCACAGTGGTGGGGGAAGAGTTCAAGGAATACCTAACTCAGTTAACACGTGTAGTACATAGCATAGCTCGACAAATAGCACCACCCTTTACTGAAAATGTGATGACTGACACTACTACTCCCGCCGCAGATAGTTGCAGCGGGCCACTAATGCCGGGGACACATGTGTATGTCCGCAGCTTTGTGAGAAGGTAGAATTCACCCAGAGTCAGTAAAAAAAAAAAACATGCAGAGATAAAAACAATGATATATATTATGTCCTGCACAACTTGCTTCTTCCTTCCTTCTTTCCTGCCTCTTCCCCACTCTCTTCTTAAATTGGCCAAGCATACTATTTATACCTCACCTATCTCTCCCCCTCTATCTCCCACCTTCATTTTTTAATGGCTGTCTCGACAGTAAAAGAATATGAACAGAAATAATAAAAAAAGCCTGACTGAAAATAATGACTAAATGTGATATTGAATAAAACTGTAAATAATTGCATATATTATGAAGACTTAACAAATTTATATTGCCCCTCCAGGTGAACAATGGCCCAACGACCCATGATCGGAGAGAGCGAATTAATGTTAGATAGCGATAGGATCGCCACTAGGGCTAAGAGGTTCAGTGATGTTGAATGAATTTTGAAATGTGCTGCAATTTTTATGTCAGTGATGCTGTTCTTTGCAGCGTGGTACTACACCCTTTTGTCTTTTGTTAATGACATGCAAAGAGGAGGGAGCGGGGCTAACTTTATAAAAGAAGGATCACAAATGATTTGGACTGGGGTAAGGACAATATGGCAGGGATCACATGGACTTAATGTTAACCAAACAGATGGAATGCATCCTTCAGAATACATAACTGTGGAATCAACAAGTGTGTCAATGTCACGTTTCAATGTAAATACGAGCAATGCTTACGGATATAACGAATATGATGGAGATTATTATTGGACGAATGATTTAATTAACACTAGTAATAATGCGCCAACAACCGTACACTCTACCTCGCACAAAATTGCTGCTACTGATGATGATATATAGGCCATATTAAATAATAATGATACAACTTGGGCTGGGATGTTTCCGATACATTACAAAAGGGTGAAAAGCAATGATCAGGAAGGGAGGTGGAGGAGGAGGAGAAAAAAGGGGGCGGGAGGGAAGAGATACGACATCTATCACAATTTGGGGTTAGATGAAATAGAAGATCCCTGCCACCCTGATCAATCGAACAAATGGTATTCTGACATGAGCACCGCGGCGAAGCAAGCAACAAATGAGAGTTGCTACGTCTGCTCACTCATCCCGCACGCATCAAGAACACCTAAAATGTTAGTACCGCAGGAAGTGCCCTTGTCGGAGGCCCAATGTCTGATTCATCTGGTTCTATGCAGAATAAGGAGTACATTCCAGGCAAATGCTGTCACATTGGAAAAGCTGGAGAACGAGAAAACATGCACAAGCCGACGCCAAGGAGTAGTTTGCCGCGAGGAACCATTTCTTGTCATCAAGGGGACACGATTTGCAGACAATAAATGGTACGAAGAAACAATACAAAGCAGAAGCGCTTCGAGGCCTACCAAATGACACATTCCAATGGATAAAAGGGGCATGTAGCCACATCTGGTCACAACACGTCGCAAAGCTGACATGGGTCACAGCACTAGAAAAACCTATCAAAATACAAAAAGAAGTGCCACATGAACTGTGTTTTCGCGGGGAAGGAAAGGTAAACATGGGAGAAGCAAGAAAATGTAACAAGACGGTAATAATCCCTGACATGAAGAAAGGCACAGCTGCATTAATGGACATGTATTGGGTTTGCGCAAACAAGCTTACCTGCACCTCCCTGCATCGTGGAAAGGAACTTGTGCTTTAGCGACCCTCCACACACCCTGATGGTAATACCGGAGAGCCACATCCAAGGGGAGGCAGAGCAATCGGCTGGCATATCGGCAGCAGAGCAATCGGCTGGCATATCGGCAGCTGGGCAATCGGCTGGCATATCGGCAGCAGGGCAATCGGCTGAACCATTGACAGCGCCCCAACTAACGCTAACAGATGGTCCAGCATATGAACTATTGTCAGAATATGAACTAAAGAAAAAATTGAGATGAAGTAAAAGATCCTCCAATTACATCTCATCCGAATCATCGAAACTACTTGCTGAGATCCCGCAGAAATACAAGCTCTTCATCAGCAGAGACATTTTTTGCCCCTGGACTACAAGCACGAGCAAACGCCAACTGGTTACAGATCTTGCGCCGGGAGCTCATTCAATTGGCTAACGACACTGAAGAGGGGTTCAATGTGATAAAGATAGAACTACGGGCGCTGCACCTAATGACAATGCAAAATAGATATGTCCTTGATCTCCTCACGGCGATGGACGGTGGTGTTTGCCGAAAAATTGGGGGGGTGTGTTGCAATTCATGCCAACTGAAGACGCTGATAACGGGACAATCTCCCATGTATTAAGTGCAGTACACAACCTAGGGGAAAGGATGAGAGTGGAAGGAGGAGCAGAGGAAAGTACATGGTTCGACAATTTGTTCAGCTGGATACCATCATGGGTAAATGTGGCAATGAAAATACTGATCCCCATCATCGTTTTTGTGCTCCTGTTCTTTTGTGTGTGCCAACTGGGACTACGGTGTTGTGAGAAAAGCATGCCAACCTCGGCTATGATGGTGACAATGGGCCGACCGACAACGGTAGCTACCATGATAGATGCACAAATGCAAACAGGGGAGTACACCACACCACAGTACAGAATGACAGCAATTTACAGGCAATATGGGGATATAGTGGATAATTTGTATTACACAACAATAAAGGAACCAAGAGAGTTGCAATGGTTCCAAGAAGTATAGGTAGATCTAGATGGGGATGGAGGTATTTACTTAACGTGCACCCCAGATGAATATGCCAGAAGAGGAAACAGCCTTAGAAGCGTTTGCAGAGCATGGATGCCCATAAAAGGTACCCCCGCGTGGGACGAGGCAGTGGCAGAGGTTGAGTACTACTGAAGGGAGAACGAAAAGAATAAAAAGTAGAAGTATTTGTTACTTTAGATGTAACAAAAGGGGGGAATATGTGGGAGCGAGGGGCCAATGGGCCCCTCTCCACCATCACTTCTCAGTACAAAACCTGGACCAAGTGCCTCTAGTGGCGGGTACGCCCGTAGCCCTTATGCAAAACTAACTTTTGGTTATATTCGCGTAGATGGGACCACCGAGCAGGACACAGGGCATTCATTTTCTGTACCCACTTTCGACTACATCTTGGTAACTAGGCCTCACTGCGATAGTACGAAATGCATCTCTCCCTTTCTGCCTGCCGCTGCAGCTCGGAGCACATGGCCCCACCCTCGTCCTCACTCCAACTGGAAAACTCTGCGGCTCCATTCTCACGCTGAGGCCAGAGCTGCTTGCAACAAATAATAAATGTAACACATCCCTTTTCCTCTGAGATCACTGTCCTGCATGTGAATCAACATGAGCTAAGCACATAGCTCGTCCATCTCCACAAAAGTGTCCTTGCCCTCTTACCCTCGCCAGTTGAAACTTATTGCCATCCTAACCCTGTGTCCTTGCAAGGCATCCCTTTCATGTGCCAGACTGCCAACCTCGCTATAAAGCCCACCCATCAGACCCTTGTGCAGTATATCGTGCCCAATACTAACAAGTCCCACATACCTGAGATTCTTGTGAGACTAACCCTATAGTTTAATGACAGTATTATAGTGGTCAAGGCCTTTAAACCTGTGACCAGTGTAACCCAAATGTATAGATGGTGTAAACCCTCGAGTGATTTGTATAACGACATGAGATACTACTAAGAGTCTTTTTGATGAACTGTTATTTAGTGCATGCATTATTCAGAATGTATTTTCTTAGCTTAGATAGTGACCACCGTGTTTCACAGTGACCTGACCTTCACCCATCCGGAGCACAATGTCTGACGTCAATCCTCCCATCAACCCAGCAACCAACCCGGAGGAAGAGATGATGCCCACACCTAAGCCACCACCACGGCTGACCAATCCTGGTCCAACGTAGCATCATATGTCAACTTGTAGAAACATTATATAAATGTGTTATAACTTGTATGTGGTCAAAGCGCTCTCAGAGATTTACATAAACTTTCCTTTGAACTCTCGCAGTCTGCGCTTTTGTGCCTTATTCCCTGTCCAGGGAGTGTCTGTCTGTCTTATTTATTTTACACGTGTCAGACAGGGAGGGCACTAACACCCTGCACCATATGGTGAGGATTTCCAATGCTTTCCTTTTACCTACTTGAACCTGCATACTTGATGTAGCCCCTGCACCATGAAGGGAATAGGACAAAATGTCAACAAAAAAAATTACCAAGCCCACCAAAAGAACTAAAACACACACCACGAAAAGTTCTAACTACCAAAGGTTCGAACTTTTCGTGGTATGTGTTTAGGTGTTTTGGTGGGGTCGGTGCGAAAAAAAAAATGAAAGTCTGTCGGGGTGTGAGGGGTGTCCCCCGCAACAACCCAGCTCACTACAGTGAGTGGGGGTTGCGGGGTACACCCCTGCAACTATCCCGATGGAACAAAAATAAATAAATTAAAACTGGGGCTGCGGGAGTGTCCACCGCAACATCCCGCTCACGATACTACACAGTATAGTGAGCGGGAGATGCCGGGGACACCCCTGCATGTTCGCATGGGAAATGTACAACCATTTTGTATTCATGCATTTCACATGTGAACATTTCCGTCGCGGCAAAATCAGATGCGGAAAAATCACGTAGATTCCCATGAGGTGAGGCATTCCAATGTTGCATTTTACCTACTTGTACCTGCATACTTGATGTAGCCCTGTACACATGAGGTAAAGCTTTCTCAAATTGTGCTCCCACTCCAATGTTTCTTCATTTCCAGCCTTGTGCTGTTTTTGAAAGGGTTCACTGCACTTAATGTACCATTCTCCTCCCTCCTTAGCATTGCTTCTTCCTCCCCGACCCGCACTTCCTCTCTCCCCTGCATTTCATGATACAGCACTTTCACAATCCGAATGTCTCAAGGACTAGTAGGAACGTTTTTGTTTTCTTGATCCTTGTCCCTCCCCTTTCTTCTCTTGATGCGTCTTGAAACACCACTTGCTGTATAGGAGCATTATAAATACCCGATAAATAAAATAAATACCATTCCTATAATCTCAGTATTTCCACATTTAGAGACCAAATCGGTGTATAATTGTAGGCAGCCCATCTAAAGTGACACACTGCTACAAAGCCCAGGGTTTAGACGAGAAGTGTGACTTCAGGGTGAGAGACTCTGTGCAAGTGAATAAATTAACAGAGGGAATCTTATCATGCTGTTCAAGAACCAAACATAACGTAATGTCGTTTGTACATGATTGCACAATATGCTAACAAGGAACATGTACTCTTCATGCAGTTTATTGACTCAATGAATTCACTAACTACCACAAAAGTTTAAAAAGTTACTATGAAAGCTTGATGTAAACATAAAAGACGGCCAACGAACAGATCAGAGAGCAGAATCATATTACGCAATATGCACAGCCTAAATAAATGGCAAACATGTGCCAAAGCAGCAGTGTTATGAGTTTTGCGCATTCCTGCTTCAGGATTAAGGTCCCTTCCTCCTTGGCTGCTACCTCGATGCTTTCTGGACATTTATCTCGCTCAGGGGTCTCTTGTTTTGAATCTCTTTTCCCACCATCTTGCCCCTTCTTTTTGAAGTTTTCCTTATTTCACCTACAACTCTTTACTTTTCTAGTTTTTGCCAAAACCTCATTCTTTTGGTGGCCATTTTGCTTAATTTGTTATCTTGGCTGCTGTGAGGATCAAGCGCTTGATTCGCAAAAACATGTAGTTTAGCTAATTAGGTGATGCCTGTGAGCATCTCTGAGTAGCACCTGCTCCCTAAAAAGCTTAGTCTAAAACAGAAGCAGTTCTGGAGAGGTCTGCAGTGTCTGTGAGACGCTCAGGGGTGAATGATTCACACAGATTTGTGCAAGATCAAATCTGAGAGGATCCAGGCATCTCTGTAGAAGGTCCAGTTGTCTTTCTCAATCCGGTTCAAGGCCTGTTGTGAAAATCAGAGATGCTCCCATGCATCTCATTTGCTTCGTTTGTGAATGCGGCCCAAATGTCACTGCAGAGTAAATCAAGTTGAAAAGGATGAATGGCTTTGCTTCCATAAAGTTCCACTAGATGGCAGGCTTCACTTAATAAACACGACCAATGAATTGTACTTAGTTACAGAAGAAATAGCTGAGCATTAGGTTGCATGACCATCCTGTCAATAGATTAGTGTAGCAATGTTATGTCAAGCGAATGTTTAACAAAACAGAACGTTAAATGTTTAGGAATTTGGGGTTTCACCCTAAGTTACGCAAAGACGTGGACCCCTTGCTCACTGTGATTAGAGAGGCGCAGCTTCACCTCACTGATGAGGCCCAACAAGGCTGAAACACGTGTATGGGGTTGCTGTTAGTATTCTTGTTCAGAGAGGAATTGCCTAGTATTCCAGTGCTGGACTTCCCTTGAGGGTGGGACCAGACTGATATGCAAATGGAATTTACTCCATTGTGAAGGGTACAGTGAGATAGAATGTGGCTGTAGACCCTCCTGAGTGGGCACCTTACCCATAGACGAGGTTAGTTGGCCGTGTTCATTCTTGGTAGAGGGGCTCCCAGGTGTTTTTGTAGATATCAAATGTTTGCCGTATTTCCCCACTTTGAAAATCCCCTTGCACAAAATCTCCACATTGTACATTTAACCAACCAAGCAGACACACAAATCTCTATAGCTCATTTAAAATGTCATTGTTAAAAGCATATAATCAAATATCTTTGCTAAAACATAAAAGAAAAAGTATCACCTTGAAACATGCTAAAAGGCAGGAAAAAACACAAAATAACGATCATTTTGCCTTTTGGGAGGAAAACATTGTCAAAATAAGAATTACTTGTCAGATAGTTGAAACCTTGTTAGGCAACATCAAATAAAAAATCGAAATGTTTTGACTAAACCAGTCACCTGTTACATATTGAGCAGTGAATAAGGGGCGTAGGCATGAAACCATCAACTAGCAATGAACAATAAATCCAACGCTGATAACTTGCGCTACACATCAATAAAATGTTATACAGCGCATGTACCTTTTTTATTGGCCCATCATGCCACTTCAAAACACGTCACTGCACTATTATTTTGGGCTCCATTTATTTCTGATACAAACAGTTGACATTGCTTTCTGACATGATGTTCGTCATTTTACCACTAGGTGGCTCTCTTCCCTTTAACTGGCGGTGTAAGCGCTCGCACTTTCATGCACTGGCCCCAGTCCAGAGTGCCCTGAGGTTTAGGCATCTTTTCAAGCCCATAGGCATTCAGGCGCTGCTGCTCTCTGTAATAGTGGGGGATTCAGAGCCTGTCTAGTGCACCCGTGAAAGATTGGGGAGCAGAGTTAGAACACAGTGTACACCTGATCATCTGGACAAACGTCTGATAAACTGGGTGACCCACTCAAGTAAACTGGGTCACATTTTCCGATGAGTTCCACCATTGTTATTTTTAATGTACGGTGAACGGGGCATTTAAAACTTGAGGAATTTACTTGTTAAATTATTCTTTTGATTTATTCTCAAATAGTTTGGGCTTTTAAGTATTCTCATTTAGGGTGGTAGAAAATATAAATGAGAAATAAATGTCCGAGTATATGTGTGCACTTATTGTTGCTTTTTGAATATTCTTCTTTTTGTTTTGGTGTTTTATGAGATGCGGATGGTTACAGCAGTATTTGTTTTTACCGTCTGAGGTTTCAATGACCCACAATGCCTAAGTGTATATTAGTATGTACTACACACAACACACACATCCAGACCTTTTGGTTGTATGTGATATCATTTTTAAAACATTGTGTTGTGGAAATGTCATGGAAAAAATAAAGAGTGCTTAAAATATTGTGCTCTAATGAAAATAATGGCACATTTAAAAATATCGCTCCTAAAAATTGTTGGCATCCATCGTTGTGCTGGAGATGGGAAAATCAAATATTGTTGTTTTTTAAGCCCTTAAGCGAATGGAACCGAGAATTGTCCTACAGTGATTAGCCAAGCAGTGCAACTGAAACCTGTGTGAAATGTGGAGCTGCTTACACAAGCGGGAGAAGAATCGCACCACTTCAGCCCAATGCAAGTCTGCTCTAGGAAGTGAGATTTGTGATCACAAAAGCCCGCCCTGAGAGCAGGGGTGCCGAGTGCGCGGGTGCTCCGGGGTCCGGGCAGCAGCCGGCAGAATGAAGTCGGGGCTGAGCCCCTCCCCCGGGCCATAGAGAAGATACGCAGTATGGAAGGCCCTTTGTTCCAACCATACTGTGTCCCTCTCTGGTGGGCCTGGTGAAAGCCCGGTAAAAACAATGTTTAAAAATTGAGGGACGGCTGCACAGCAAGAGGCTCTTGTTTTGCATCTGTCCCTCAATTTCTAAAAATCGTTTTGCGAACCCGTAAACAGATGTAGAAGTAGTCCCAAACCAAAACGATTCTGTCCCTCAATTTCTAAACATCATTTTTGGTTGGGTGTATTTGTACATCTGTGCACCCCTCTTGGAAAAAGGGGTGCACAGGTACACCCAACCCAAAACGATTTTTAGTAATGGAGGCACAGATGCAAAGCAATTCGGTCCCTCAATTTCTAAAAATCTTTTTATGTTGGGTGTATTTGTACATCTGTGCACCCCTCTTGGATAAAGGGGTGCACAGATGTAGAGGTACACCCAACCCAAAACAATTTTTAGAAATGGAGGCACAGATGCAAAGCAAGTCTGTCCCTCAATTTCTAAAAATCGTGTTGGGTTGGATGTATTTGTACATCTGTGCACCACTCTTGGCAAGAGGGGTGTGCAGATGTAGAGGTACACCAAACCCAAAACGATTTTTAGAAATGGAGGCACAGATGCAAAGCAAGTCTGTCCCTCAATTTCTAAAAATCTTTTTGGGTTTGATGTATTTGTAAATCTGTGCACCCCTCTTGCATCTGCGGAGGGAGGAGGCAGGGAGAGGGCAAATTAAACTGTTTGCATGTCTCTGAGTGTGTATGTGGTGAGGGTGAATGCTATGCTATGGGTGGGGAACGGAGGCGTTGAGGGAGGTAACTCCCCTGAATTCTAAGGAAAGTTACAGCGTGGAAGAGGGTGGGAGTGTGGGGTGAGGTGGGATCACCTTCTTGGTGGGGTTTAGTGGGGTGGGGGGCAGTAGAATGTGATAATTCTGCCTTTTGAAGACCACACAAATCAGCCGAAATAAATCAGGATTTTTTGTATTTGTTCTTCAAAATGCAAAATTATCACATAGAACCCAGTATGGACCTTGCCATACTGTTGACCTTGTTCAGTGTAATAGCATTCAATGGGACAGTACTTGAAAGGCTTAATGGTGCAGATCTAATGGGCTTCTATATTTTAAAGAGACAGCAACAGCACTTCTCAGCAGGACTGTGTAATCTATTTTCTACTAGAGCTGCCATATTTGAAATGGGGCAATGCTCATACTCCTCAGCTCGCTAAACAGGGCTTCTATAATTGTAATACTATGCTTTTGTTGAGGCAATGCTAATACTTCTCAGCTGGGCTGCTATACTTATGATGGGACAACATCATGCTACACTCTTATTGACGAGGCACCAGCACTTCTCAGCAGATTTATTTATTTTTATTTTAATTGGTTATTTATAATGCACTTAATTCCCAGAGGTTTCTAAGCGCAGACCAAGAGATCGAACCTGTGTTGTGCGGACCAAAGGATCAAACCTGTGTTGCTCCATGTAGTCTTGCTTCCTAGGTGAGTATGTTGCCCCTGAGCTATCCTCCCGAGACTCTGAAGATCTGAAGTACATTTAATGATACAGAACCAGAACTATTGAGAAAGTCTAACATCATCATCATCATCTTCTTCATCATCATCAGAATAACTCAACACTGTTGTGGTTATACAAGAGCTAATATATTTAAAGGGATGGAATTACTCTGAATGTAGCATCACTATTCAATAACCCAAAGTGCTGAAGCATAATGTGAAAATACTACACTTCTCACCATTGGGACAGTACTGCCACTTCTCACAGAGGCTTCTACACCTTTTATGGGGCAGCTCTGATCCAGTCTACTGGACAGCTTCACTTTTAATGGCACCTCTCAATAGGGCTGCTATACTTCAATAGGAAAGTACCAACACTACCCCGCAGGGAATTGCATACTCTTGATTCCACCGAAGCAGCACTTCCAACCAAGACAGCGGCTTTTTAATGGCAGTGTGTGTACTTCTCAGCCACTCTGCTTTACATTTAAACAGACCAAAATGTCATTTCTCAGCAGGACTGCAACAGTATACCATTTTGTTCCGTATGTTGAGTCCTTCTTCACCACCAATGTGGGTTCATGGCACTCTCCCAGTGTCTAAATAGTAGATCTGGCTACATTCAATTGTCAACAGGCATGTCCCGTAAGCTGCCACTCAGAATGTTGGAAGCCGTGATGGGGTAAGGGATAGAAGGCTCGAGCCTGTAGAATAGCAGAATCAGCATAGTCTTAAAACCTGCTCACTAATACTGGAGTGAGGGGCCATCGGGCAAAATGAGCATGATCCCACATACAGGGGGTTTTTACCCCTTTATCTCTCCTGAATGAAAGAATGAGTTCTCAGACACAAGTTATCACCCCTGCACACACAATGAATGAATATGGTATGGATCTATAGATCAAGAAAACTGGAGTGAGAATTGAGAGTGTTTTAACTGAAATATAATTGTCTTCCCAGATGGGAGACTGACTCCATTATTATACATGGGGTCACTTGAGATGAGCAAGAGTGAAGCTGTACGTTCAGTTGTGAGATTACCAGCAGCGGGTGATACTATGCTCCAAGGAGTGAGGTGTCCACTCAATATATCACACTGGTTATAGGTGTGAGACCCTTCCTGAATGCTTGCCCAAAGAGCCTTGGCCAGAGTTTACACTGAAGAAGTGAGCATGTGATCCGGGGTCTGCAGCCCCCACACACACATGGGATTCCCATGCACCCACTTGTGAGATTTGCACCAAATTAGTGAGATTGTGCTCCAAGGTAGGAGGCACACGCACAGTCTTTGCTCTGAGGTTTGACACACTCACAGGATGGGATGGCATTTCGTTCTCCCATCCTAGTTGTGTTGCTCTGCCTTTTGAAGGCTACTACAACCTGGATGATTGTAGAGGGGTGGAGTAGGGGCAGTGTTAGCCTACTGGAATGAAACTGAAAGGCTTAAAGCCCCTTCTTACTTGACTTTAGTAAATGGAGTACATGCTAGCCAATGTTTCCACTGTTCTACGCCCCCTCGGCCCCCTCACAGCAAGTTGGCGACTACGTGCAAATGCAGTCATGTAACTGCTGGTGATGTCACTTCCTATATTTGGGCACCCCCGGGAAATTCACAAGTCTCCTCCCCTGCCTGAGAGAGATTGACAGCCACACTTCCTGAGGTAAGAAGTGATCAGCTTCCATGAAATACCAAGTTTCAGGGCAACGAGATAAAGCATGGTGCATCGCGCTTTAAACTTTGAAGTATCCGTTAACATTGAAGATTTCATGACGAGAAAAAAAACAGAATGGAATACATACACTCATAGAAAGTAAGCAAACACTTGGTCTAACAACCATTTCAGGTGGACACCCCTGGACTACAGCCCTCCCATCCTAGTCGCCCCCCACTGCCTCTTGGCCACAATATTCTTTTTTAAACAGAATGAAGAACGACATTATGTGCCAATATTATTACATTCCTGCACTATTTCTTTTGGATCTGTTCCTATGAGCAACGTTGTGGGGAACGATTATATCACTGGCTACCGACCTTTCTTGGCCAAGTTTTCAATGGACCTTCTCTCCCACCATCCCAGCTTGTGCAATGGTACGGGCCAGCTGAAGCTGCCTTCCCATGGACATCATTTGTGGGTGGCCAGAGGGTAGCAGCTGCTACCCCTGGCTCCCTCTTTGGTACCTCTGGCTCTGTTCGCGCGCCCCCTGGCTTGGGCAGAGGTTACACGTGCAGTGCAAGGAGAACAAGGAGAATATTGCTCTTATAACCAAGTTTACTCTTTGGAATTTAAGGTGAAGTCTTAGAAGCACAGGAAACCTGACACAGCTAGGGGGATATGTGTCAGTTTTGGACTGTTGAGATATTTATGTGCTAAATTGAACATGCAGCACTGACTCCCTGTACCTCTGCAGCAGGAGAGCAAAGGAGTGGGTGTGAAAAATGCAAATGGGTTTGCGTCTTGTAACTTTTTGTTTTTTGTTTTCAGGTGGTGTTTGGCTACAGCTTTGCTTGCACACAATACCCTTGTACTGAATGAAGTGTTTTTGTTAAATCGGGACTAGTGAATGGCCACTAGCTCACATTTATTAAACATTTCTAAAAGTGTCACTAAAAGCTGATATATTTTTCCTACTGCACTCTGTCGTGTACGCAATTGCATTATATGCTTTTATTTGTAGTAATAAAAGCGCTTTGAAACACATTGTGTATAGGCGCTATATAAATAAACTATCATATCAAAAGAAGGTGCAATTATCTTTTCGTGTCACCTTCGAAAAAACGTGTCATTTAAAAACCTGTATAACTGGCGAATGTTGTCTGAATGAATGAGAAGCTGTGATCTGAGTGAATATGTGTTACTGTACGCATGCATAGATGCCAGCCTGTTCCATGTCACTCGGGTATTGCTTATCTAGTCCTGTTTCTTTCATTGCTTTCTGAAACCTATAGCCGTGGCTTTATAACAGCGACAACAGAACAGAACATCCCAGAATGCATAGAAAAAAAACCAAGACTGAATGAGAATGCCCCAAATGACCTGGGCATTTTGTCATGGATGAGACTTCTAAACAGGGCTCATTTTGCAGTCAGTGTGTAAACCACTATGACAGTTCCACAGTGCCTTGTCACAATGCCTTCAGCTCATTGTAAAAAGGAATGCAGTGAAACTGCAAAAGACATGCCTGCAAAGGAGAACCTGTGAAGCATTTTACTGTAATATTAGAACATGCAGAGGTGTATGTATAAACTTTCTTGTTGAACTTGGGATTTGACAAGTACTTGCTACTGGTGTTTTCTTCAATTCTGTTAGAGGTACAAAAAGGGGGTGGGGCTTTGTGATGTGCTTTGAGTAGTGGCACTCTAACGGGGCCTACGTGGCCCTTTGAGGTAAGAGTGAATTAATGCAGCACCTGCATATTAGCCACATGAAGCAATCACTGCCACCAGGCCCCATTACTTGGGTATTTGAGGTTGCACTTAATATATGATGGTATCACCTACACATATAAGGCTGTAACTTATATTTGATGACTGCACCTGCTATGTGAGCAATGAACCGGCATTTCATTGAATTACTGTTTTTGTGTGTACATTTAGCATAGAATAGCAGCTCCTGAATACGTCGGGTTATACCTTGCACATGGCAAGGATAATATGTGAATGAAGGACTAGCTCTAACTATATAAAAGTAAGAGTATTCGAGGCTGCAATTGGCAAATGCACCATAACCTGAATATATGGGGATGCGTCTCACTTATGAAGACTATATAGAACACAGGAGGACGTATCTGACATTGCATGGCATTGTTTCGACATCTGAGGTATGACTTGACATATGATGGCAGCACCTGGACATGTTAGGCTGTACCATTTACATGCCAGGCATCTGCAGAATTAACTGACATAAAATGCCGGTCCTGTGCTTTCAAGGATGTCTCGCCTGGACATGTGAGACTTTGCCCAGCATATTATGACTGTACCTGGCATCGTGGATATAACTAGAATACGAAAACGATATCCACTTATAAGAGACTGCACTCAGAATATTAAGGCATCACCTAGGATTGTGGTACTCTGCTTAGCATATAATGATGCACCCGGTTTGTGAGGCTATAACTGACATAGGATGCAATGTAAGACTGTACTGTATATGAAAGTGTCACTGCCCTAAACTGCGTCATACTTTGTTTTATACCTATCATTTTACCATAGCTAAATATGATGCGAAAGTAAACAGTCCATTGTCCCCTTTCATAGCAGATTGCAATGTGTGGGTCTGAGATGTCACTGCCTGTGATATCATTGCGGTCAAATGTAGTGCGAAGTCACTTCCTGTGTTGTCATCAGGGGCAACAGTGGTGCAATACTATATATTTGGCATCATTGTGTAAGATATGTCACTCCTGCTACCCCAGGCATTTTGTTGAATTGACTTCCCATTGCCTTCCTCACACTCTCTCCCCAACTTGTTGGCACATGCCTGACTGAGGAATAAAGATACAGGCCATGTAATGACACTGGTCCACGTACAAAAGCAAAGGAAATTGAAAGACCGCGGAGATCAGGCAGCTGCCAATAGAGGTCTGGGCCTTGAATCGGCACAAGGATGCGCTGGCATGCCAAAAAACACTCTGTTCCGAACCACCAATTTCTCACTCCTGCATCTGAAAAGAAGCGTCACTGTGCCAAGAGTTTACAGTGAGCAAGGTCTATTATAAGAGTACAAGTGGACTCCTTTGTGATCTGTACCCTCTCTGCCCACATCACTCCCTGTACAATCTAGTTTACCGGACACTTCCCTAATCCAAACCCCTTCTCTATTCTTGTCCTCCTCCGTCCTCTTGATCATCTGTTCTGGTTTCTATCCCCAAAGCGTCATGCTGATATAAGTCCACGCCCATTTAACAATCTCCTCCTATTGGAGGGTCAGGCTTTGGGCCATTGCGTAACAATACACCCTTCTTTGTGGCCAAGTATGTAGGGCATATGCAAATAAGATAACTGCATTGCTTGACATATGTTCTCTAGCACATTCATATGAGTTGGGTATCAGCTGTCTGGGTCAGTTTTCGTCCCCACCACCATTCTCCTGTGGATGAGCACCGTAATCCTATGTCAGGTCGAATCTAGAAGCATTGCTGGAATTGCATTGCTCAAATCGCTGTTCGGACCACCCGTCTCTTCATCACCAGTTCGATTGGACATTCCCTTTATTTTGGACTGTGATACTCTGCTTGGGTCAGTACTGGTTCACCATCAGACACCTCTTAGAAGTACAGCCTGCCCTTGGCCCACGTTACCATGAAAAGCAAAGGAGCTACATCTCTTAACTGCCCCTGCTTAACTTTATGATTACGTTATGTTTTGGTTTGTGGAAGTGTGAGGGCTGAGTGGGCCATTTTGTCCCTGCTCACCTTAGAGTCCTCCAGCTCTTTTGCTATATTTTGGGTCTTTGAAATGTTCATTTTCAATGTGTTTTACTTTTGTGTTGTTTGGTTATGGTGTTTTAAACAAACTCCATGACATCTGTTTCTGTGTGTCATACAGCACCTTCAGTGCAGTGGCACGGGTGTCTTTCAGACTCCCCAAGGTTTAAACACCTTCTCTAGGACTGACTACTGTCTCACAGAGCATGTAAAGTTAAATTGACTTTACTAGTCTCTTTAAATTTACTGACCCAGCACACACTATCTTCCTATAGAGTGTTGGAGGGGTTGCCCAGCTTCCCCTGAGTCAAAACACTTGTGTAACAGTAACATGTTACCCTTTCCTACTTTAAATGGATGGTGCCAGTGGTTTAGATCAAACTACCATGATTTTTCCCAACCGCTAACACCGGTAGCTAAAAATCCGGTCAGCCATGCTTTTCAATATGGCGCTCAAGACCTATCTGTAAAAACAGACTCTGGTCATCTTTTTTCACCATTTCTTTTAGGAAAGGTCCTTCTTGTGTTTGTCTCTGTCCGCCAAACCAGGTTTGGACCCTTTGTTTGTTGGCCTTTGGCGGGCTTCAGTGCTGAAGCACTCCTCTGGTGCCTGAGTGTCTGGGGTGGACAGGATGTGAGGGAGGTGATTGAAACTCCCTGTGCTTAGTATCCTAGGAGACCCAAATGCAATCTAGCATGATTGGCCAGCTGGCTGTCGGCAAGGACACTCTCCCTGCTGTGTGAGTGCCAGCCAGGTTGTTATGAATGGGGGAAAACTGTTTAAAAGCAGGTCTCTGGGACTTGGAAAGCAGAGTCGACCACTGGAACGAAAGAACCGAAGAGGAGAGGAAGGAAGAGGACTGCTGCAACTCCTGGACGACTGGTGAAGCCCTGCTGCAGGTCCAAACAGCCTGAAACTATGACGACAGAGAAGCCCTTCAAGGATAACTTCTTCCCTTGAGTTTGGTGGGAACAACCAACTCGCAAGCCAACTGGACACCATCCCCATGTGGTCGAATTTTCATCAGAGTGCTGTTGAAAACCGGATAGCCAGAGGGAAGGAAACCAGCTTGTGTACTTTAAGACACTCACACCTTAAACCGACGTCTTGCTACTGCTTTTTTCCTCTTCCCTGGGCAGTGCAGGAACCTCCCGATGTCATCCTTCTTGTCCCCACAACTGAAGCACAGGAACAGTGAGATCTGCTCGAACTGCCATGAACAACTGCCTCAGCTACAGCTTTCTTCATTGACAAGGTACTGTGCAAACGTGGTCCAGAAATCTTATCGTCAACAGGAAAGTGCATGAAACTTTCCTCAACTATGAAGGGTTGTCCTTCCCTTAACATTCGTGAAACTTTTTGCCTAGCCAAATCCTTTAAAAATCCGCGGCAAAGACTTAAACGTTACTTACCAAAACTGTGCTATCCTATACAAAAGACTCTGAACCATTGACTTTGGCCCAGGCCTATTGAGAAGAATTTCTGGGTGTATTTAACTGAAACCCTTTGCCTTGCCTATGAATGTATTTGGGCTCTCTGTTCTTATAACCTTATCCTTTCCCTCCTTTATTAAGTATCTGCAGTGCCATTTTGCTCCCACTTCATTTTGGAGCTAAACTTGTTCATTTACTTATCGATTGGATTTTTGTGATTTATTAGTGTGTGATATTGATCTGCTTGTGCTAGTGTCATGTTTTCTAACTGACTGAGTAAATAAATGTATATTCTTTTACCAAGAAACCTTGAGTAAGTGTCTATTTGAATCACTGTATTAGTTAGTACTTTGTGTAACTTGTTCTACTGCTCACTCAACTCTTGAGATAAGTCTGGCTGCTCAGCCATCACTACCACTGTACTGTGTAGTACAGGCTTGTACCAAAGGTGAAATTGTGCTTACACTTGTAGTCTTAATTGCCTGTAGTGTTCCCAAAGGTACTGCAGGTGATTCTTCCTAACATACTCCTGTGAGGCAGAATCCTATGTGTCATCATAGGGAAGATAAAACATTTCTGCCACCTTGACCTTGACCTGGGTCAAATAAGTAACTCTGAGGGCACCAAGAGATGTGATGTGCCAACAGTAGCTGTAATATTAATTTAGTGGGAATGTCTCTTGTCACATGCCCTAGTCAGGGAGAAACACATCTGTGATTGTTCTGCATCTGTGCTAACGTTGTATACAAAGTATACAGTATATAAATCATGTATTGGTCACCTCTATTAGAAGTCTACAGTATACCCATTGGTAATAAAAGGTGTCCCAGATTTGCTTGCTAAAAGTGTATGGGAAAACATAGGATTGGGTACTGTGCATTAACACTTACTTTTTCTATCCTTCACTTTAGGCATCTGTCCAAGCTCATAGATGAGCTTCTGCATCGAAATGATGAGAGATCTGTTTGGCAACTGAAAGCAATTGGGTTGCATGATGATTAGATTGATGTCAGCATAGTTGTCATCAAAAATGCTTGCTGGGCTTTGGGCTGGAAATGGTGGACTGTAAGGCCAGTTACTGGACAGTGATCTACTACAATTCATTGTACCTCAGCCCACTCACTCTACTTCAACCTCTCTGCCTCACCCCACTCACTTTCATACCCACCTTACCTCACCCACTCATCCCACTCTACTTGACCCCACCACTACCTCACCTCGTACACTCATTCTACCTCACCTGTGCTACCTCACTGCAATCAGCCAAATCCGCATCCACTGTACTATGCCCCACTCTTCTTCTGTCCATGCACCTACTCTACTTCATTCACACTAGCTTGCCCCACTCTAACGCACCCCAATCTAGCTCACCCAACTCTATGCCACCCCACTGTACCTGACTCCACTGACCCACTCATGCTCAATCTGGTCTACCACACTCCACGTATCAACTCCCCCAGACCTCACTCATCCACTCTACCACACTACACTCATCCATTATAACACTCCCCAATCTTCCACACCGCACTCATCCACTCTAAATCAACCCACTCACCCACATTTTACCACACTCTTTTTACCATGTGCAGATACCATATCTACCACACACTCTCACTCTTCTACACCACACTCACCCCACTTACACACTCTGCCACACCCAATTTACTCGGTTTTCCTGGCCTGAATTTACCTCTCCCACTTTACCATGACTCACCCGCCAACCCCCCAATGCCACTCACCCATTGTGAGTGGGTGGATGAAAGTCTAACCCTGCCATCTTGCACACTTTTCCTCACCCCTCACAAATCCTTCCTCACTCCATTCACCCAGTCTAGCACCCCCCCCACCTAGGACAAGACTGGACCTCCATTATATGTTAGGTGGTTTCCTGCCAGTAAATCCGGCTGGATACCACCAAACAGTATTACCGTTATCAACAGTTGGTCTGCCAGAATTACTAGCAGATTACAAGTGCTGGTAAGGGCAGTTTCTTCCATCCATGGAGTGCCATAGGACTGCAGGGGGTGGGTAGCCGATGATACTGGCACAAGTAATGCTGGTGCCAGTAATATCGGTGGTTTTTGATGATGGGGTTCTGGAATTACTTCAAGTTCAGAGCTGGAGGTAATTCTGGCCACCCAACCATCATGAGTATGCTGGTGCGGAAACATGCTGGTAAATGGAATTACTGGCACGTTACTTCCACACCGGCATACTCATAATCTTTTCTATTATAACCATGCCTTGTTTATGCTCCAAAGGTTCTAGGTTCTTCCTTATGATTTGTGATATTAATAAGAAAAATGAGGTGGCGCAGATGAAGCTTATGTGGAGATAATGGAAGACTGCAAGCGTGTCCTGTCGGAGACTACACTTGCCCTAAAAAGATTAAACAGGAGGAAAGGACACTATAATCAAAGTACATGTCTTGGGTGGCATCTGCAAGAAGGGCAAAAGATCCCCGATTTATTTTGAGGGCACATGGCACCCAACATTCTTTAAAGTAGTCTTCATTAAGAAGGGGATGTTGTCGCGTTTGAGGCAGAAGTAACAGGAGGACAGATGCAAATGATGCTTCGTGCAGGGCAATGACAACAAGCACTTTTTGCAAATACATTCATGGTGGAACCAGGTGTCACTTGGGTGAAAACTCTCCTAGAATCTCTTGACCTAAATCCATTTTAGTTGATCTGGGTACAACCACAGAGGCACCTCATGCATGTCCACAAGATCATCAACAAGGCAGAACTCTTGGGCGACATTTCAACCATTTGGTGGCGGTGCCTCACTACAGATACCTGTGCAAGGATGATAAACTACATTACATTAAGAATGTGCTCTCCATGTTCATGGAATGTAACGGTGGAGCAACCAATATTTAAATGCACTATAATATGCCCCACTCGGAATGCTCATACCATTATTTTATGCAACCAGATATTCAATTTTATGCTGCACAAGTGCCCCAGCAAATACAGTACAATAAAGACTCTCATACAGTAGTGCAAACAAGTGTTATTGTGAGCATGTACACACGTGCAGCAGAATATAAGTCTTTTGGTCAAAACAAATAATTGTCTACTTAATGTAATTGTAGAAGGGGGAGGTGAAGGGAATCAGAAGAGGAAGGTTGATGACTGCCACCAGTGTTGGGGACCAGGTTGGTGTATGGGTGAAATGCAGATGGCTGCCCCAATGTCAGGGGTTAAGGGAAAGAGCAGTGTGTAGGGCACAGGGGAAGGTTGATGGCGACTCAGGAGGGAGTGGTGGAGGGAGTGGTAGGTCAGGGGAAGGAGGGCATTAGTTGCACAGAATCTGCTTTTGCATCAGCAGGAATATATTCATTGTATTCTTACAAAGCGGGATGTTGCCACTTTTTGAACTTACATGCACACATGCAAGGATAGTGGTCATCCGAAGGATGGGAAGGACTTCCTTGCCTGATTCTTCAAAGCACACTATGTTGCACCAGTGCTATTACTGCTACAAAAGGACCATATATTTGAAAGGTATGCATGCCATATCGCCCTGGTAATGCCTACACGTATTAATAACCACATACATAATCAGGCAACATGGGACTATCACTTGGTGCCACAGGTTGAACAAGTTGTGTGCAGGGGCGTCATTTCACCAAAATGCCAGGGGTAGCGGAAGTGACATCAAATGACCCTTGACCTCTGATGACAACACAGGAAGTGATGTCATTTGACCACACCCCAAAGTGATATAATGGGAAGCGATGGAACACAACCTTTCACCCTTTGCCAACCAGCACCATCACATAGCATTGTTCTTAAGTAAACTAAGATAAATATGATTACAATATCACTATAATGTGCTGTACATTTCATACAAGAATGGATCACCATATATATCGTTAAGATCAGTGTATATAGGCCCATATTACCAAATAAATGTAAATGCAAGCAGACGTCCATGGCCAAATGATAATGATGTGTTATTATATAGCACTTACGCTTAAGCGCATTAAATAGAAAAAAATACACATCCAATATCACCCGACCTGTGTTGCTAGGCTGAGTTGAGGTGTTTAAGAACAGACTAAATCAGTGACCCACCCCCTGAAGTGTGCCTGAAATAAATATTTAATGAGTCTAGCAATTATTGTATAGAATTCAAGAAAGACACATTATTTGGTATTTTGGTATTGGCACTTGCGACCCCTGGCTAACCCTAAATGACGTCCCTGGTTGTGTGCGGCATGCAAATGGGAACGTGGGTGGAAGTTGGTGGTGCTAAAGGAGGCAGTGGGGCCTGAGAGGGTGTGGATGAAGGGAAAGCAGAGTCTTTAAGAGTCGGTGTGGGTGAAGAGAGGACAGACTGTGAGTGTGTTTGTGGGAGAAGAAGGCAGGGGTACAAAGGTCAGGGTATGATATGATATTTTATTTATATCTCGCTCATACACAAGTGTTTCAGAACGAGACCAAGAAAGGGAGGGGAACAGGGGAGAACAAAGTGACAATAAGAACACGCAAGTGCATGGACAAGGGGGAAAGTACGTGGAGGGGGAGAAGTGGAAAGTGCAGAACAGAGGAGAGAACAGAATAAATAATAGGTGGAATAATAAATAAACAAATAAATAAATAAATAAATACAGTGAGAATGGTAGTGCAGCCAGACAAGTGGCAAGTGCATTATTAGTCAGATAGTGTATTTCTGATAAGTGCAGAAGAAGAGTGGGGGACTATATGGGTACAGATACAGATCCCCAGTGCCGAGGGTGGGCCAGAGGCAGTGCAGGAGGGAGGCAGGGTGAGCAGGTACTTGGGCCCGAAGGACAGAGAGTGGCCAGGTGCACAGTAACGAGAGAGAGAGAGAGAGAGAGAAACAGATCAGCAGAGGAGAAGAGGAGCAAAGGCAGAAGCGAAGAGGAGGGTTTTGAGGTGCTTCCGGAACTGGAGATGGTTCTCCTCAAGTTTCAGGGTGGTCGGAAGGCTGTTTCAAAGGGATGCCCCAGCCGAAGACAGAGCTCTGCCCCCAGTTTATTTGTTTGAAAAACAATCGACCCTGAGGGAATTAGAAGTAGAGGAGCGAAGGGCACGAGAAGGCAGGTATTTACAGAGGGATAGTTGAAGGTATTTCGGCCCCAGGCCCCAGAAAGCCTTGTGGGCAATGCAGAGGGTTTTAAATTTGATCCTTGCATCCACTCAGACCCAAAGAAGGGATTTAACAGCTGGAGAGATACGATCCCAGGGCTTGAGGCTGAGGACCAGTCTCGCAGTCCTGTTCTGGATTAGTTGTAAAGGGTGAATAGTGGAGACAGGTAGATTTAGAAAGAGGTTGTTACAATAGACCAACCTGGAGAGAACCAGAGCTTGGGAGACATTGAGCTTCTGGGGGACGCAGAGGAAAGGCAGAGTACCTCTAAGGAGGTTTAGTTTGACTTTTGAAGTTTGACTTTTTAGAGATGTCAGAAATGTGTGCGGAGAAGAAAAGTGTGGAGTCAAAGATGACCCCGAGGTTCTTAGCCTTGCAGGGTTTGGGTAGGAGGAGGGCCAAGGAAGGCCAGTCAGAGAGTGAGGGGAAAGGATGGTGAAGGTGTACCAATGAGGAGGATCTCAATTTTGTTGGCACTGAGACAAGGATTGTTGGCAACACACCAATTTTGAATGGCGGTTAGGCAATCAGAGATGAGGGAAGGTGAGGAGGTGGCTGAAGGAAGCCTGAAAATGAGTTGGGTGTCATCAGCATAGCACTGGAAGTTTGAGCAGAAAATGGAAATGCAGTAGGCGAGAGTTGCCATGTATTGGTTGAAAAGCCAGGGCGAGAGGTTAAAACCCTGGGGAATACCACAGGTAGAGAGGGAGATAGTGGATAGGAAGGACCCAAGTGTTACTTGGGAGGGTCGATCAGAAAGGAGAGAGTTCAGCCAGGCCAGAGCCTCATCAGTGATACACAGGTAGTCGCAGACATGATTGAGCAGGATGGTATGGTTGACCATGTTGAAAGCAAAGGCGAGATCAAGAAGGATGAGGACGGAGGGAGTGTTAGAGTCAAGGTTAGAGAGCAGGTCTTCACGGATGTTCAGGAGAGCAGTTTCTGTCTTTCTGGCAGCTCTGAATCCAGATTGGTGGTCAAGGAGAGAGCCAACATTCAGAAAGAAGGTTAAGCTGGGAGAGGGATAGCTTTTCCAGGAGCTTCCCCAAAAAGGTAGTAATAGAAATTGGGCGGTAGTTAGCTGGGCAAGAGGGATCAGCTGTGGGTTTCTTGAGGAGAGGCTGCACCAGGGTGGAAGGGAAAGATCCAGAGGAAAAAGAATGGTTGCAGAAATCAGCAAGGGCCGGAGCGAGGGTATCAATGTGGTCCTTAATGGTTTTAGAGGAACAGGGATGGACATGTTTTGATGAGGCTTTCATAGATTAGACTTGTCTAGCAACCTCATCCGGGTAGAAAAGAGGAAAGGGGGAGGGGGCTGGCTGAAGGAGGGTCAGCAAGCAGGGAGGGAGAGGGGGGGTGGAGGAGAGCGTGGACAAGATGTCCTGAGCTACGGAATTGAAGAGAGAGGCAAGGGCATTGCAAAGAGCCTGGGAGGTGAGAGGGGGGGTGGAAACTGCAGCAGGGTTGTCCAACTTCTTGCAGATTTTAAACAGTTCGGCCAAGTTGTTAGATGTCATAGAGACATGGGCTTGAATGTGAGCTCTCTTTTTAGAGCGGGAAGCTAGAGGGTATTGCCTTTGGAGCAGGCGGCAGGCCAGTTTGTCAGAGTATGAGCAGGAAGCCTTCCATTTCCTCTCAGCTGCCCTACACTTGCATTTAAGTGTAGATGGGTCTGAGTCATACCAGGAATTACACTTGGCTTTGGACTTCAAACGGACCCTCGTGACAGGGCAAGAACATCAAGAGTAGAAGAGATAGAGGAGTAGAGCAGGGACAGGGCTGTGTCAGGGTGTGAGTCAGCCTGAGGTGGGGGAGGAAAGGAGAAGGGGAGAAGGTGGCAGCAAAAGCCTCGATTGTCACAAACTTCATGGGCCGGATGTCCGAGAAGGTGGGTGGCAATCTTGGGGAAGGCTTGGCTTGGGGGAAGGAGATGGACAGATGGCAGGAGAAGAGGCAATGTTCACTCCAGGATAGAGGAGTGGTGAGGGGAGTAGAGAGGGGGAGGGCAGAGGAGATCAAGGCATCAAGTGTGTTACCAGCAGAGTGCGTCGGGCCGGAGGAGAGGATAGAGAGGAAGAGTGAGTTGCAGAGGTCGCGAAAAAGCACAGATGAGGAACAGGGAGAATCAGATGGATACAGAGATCCCCAAGAGGGAGGAGTTGAGTGGTTGAGGCCATGAGGGAGTAGGAGAGGTCGGCCCACTTGGAGAGAAAAGAAGTAATTTGACCAGGGGGCCGGATGAGAGTTGCAATGGTGACAGAGTGTCCAGGAGAGAGAGAGAGCCTGCAGACAAGGCATCCAAAAGACAAGTATGTCCGAATGGGGATGATGGAGGCAGGAATCTAGGCCAGTTGGATCTGAGGGCGGCGAGGATCTTTTAGCCATCAGGGAGAAGAGTATCAACATTTGTGACGGAGCTGGCCGTGAAGCAAGTCTCGGTAAGCCCGAGGACATCAATGTCAAGTTCTTCTAGGAGGTGGCAGATGTCAGAGGAGTGTTTGACAGCAGAGCGAGAGTTGAGAGTAGCAAGATGTAGAAGGTTGCTAGCCTTAAAAACCTTCTGTTGAGGGGTACAGATTAGTGGTACGTCCTGCAGAGATGTGGAGGGAGCTTGATATGAGGCAGAGGCAGAAGAGAAGGAGGGCAGGGTAGCCAAAGGAGGAGAGTTGGGGACAGCTGGAGATGAGAGGAAGTTGATGAGGCGAGGGTACTGTCTATCAAAGAGGAAGAGATTAGCCTGAGGGCCTTGCACCATGACAGTGCCATTCAGGTAGACATTAATGATGACTCTGGAGGAGTCAAAGAAAGCCATGAGGACTTCCCAGCGGGTGCCACCAAAATTGGGAGAGGAGGAGACAGGACAAAGCAGAGGGATCATATCAGGGGTTCATAGATCAGGTGAAGGAACGAAAACGAGAATGTCAGTGATGGTTTGTCTGGCAGAGGCACTGGGATAGGTATCAGCGATGGGGAGACCTGGGCAGGAAGCCAGGATCTCCTTTTTGAATTTCTTCTTACCAGACTGGGTTAGAAGGGAAGGATAGTTAATAGAGAAGCAGTTGGAGTAGGTAGAGGAGACACAGATTAAAGTCACCAGGCTAGCAGGTTACAATTGAAGCCACAAAAATAATGTGAACAACACACCAGAATTTCAATTACAAAAACACGCCCAAATTTCAATTACAAAAACACGCCCAAATTTGACTTTCAAAGGCAATGCTAAGGCAACATAGGTGAATGAGAGGAGGTATGAGTTACAGGCCATTGCTAGGATGTGGGCATTAGAGAGCATGCAGGGAGATCAGTTAGAGCAAGTAGACGGAGCAACGAAGATCAATGAGGGAGCAGGAAATGGTAGGCAGAAGGAGGGAAACTATTACATAGAGAGGGAGGAGCAAAAGTCTTGGTAGTCCAGAATCATGGCCGAGTGAACAGGCAGCACCCCGGAGGGTCAGGATGTGGTAGTAGCTTCATGTTCATGTAGCATCCTGGGAGCAGACGGGGACCTTAGAAGTGGGCCTTTGAAAACAGGCCGGGTCCACACCTCCTGCTCCCACCAATTGGAAGTTCTAGAAGGAGGGAGTCAATCAGCAGGGCTCAAAGCCAGCCAGCATAGGTAGCAGTAAAGAATCAGGCAGCCATTTTGGAGTGGCTGCTGGGTGCTGCAAATGGAAGTCACGGGCACTCTGCACAACACATCAGGGGCACACAGCAGCAATGTGCTTCTCTAACAAACAAGAGGCTACAAGTTCAGATGTGCAACAGAAAATGCTACTTTCATTTCATAAAAACCTTCTTTTCTTTTTAAATTCTTATATTGTCTATTTAAATACAATGGTCTTTCTTTTTTCTTTCAAACTCATAATAAACAGGAGGGCCTGTGGCAAAGAAAGGGGGCCACAAGGCATACCACTGCAGAGCTGCTACTGGGAAGGTGATTGGTGCAATCACGGACAGCTGGTTTCACGAAGGAAAGGTGCACGCGGTGAGCATGGGATCCGGAGGTCTTGGGACGAAACAGCTGATCCGGATTTGCAGGATGCGCCCGACAGTACCTGGAAATGGTTGAAAACAGTGGAACTGTTACAAGGTATGCACGCAAGGACCGCAAGGTGGTCCTTGATGAACAGCTGATCAGAAACTGAAAAGGTGTGCAACACGAGCACGAGGACCACAGGGCTTGGGTCAAAGCAGCTCCATTAAAGAAGGTGCGCACGAGGGGCCCTAGGTCAGTTGAGTGCAGGAGTAAAACAGGAATGGGTGAAGAGAAGGTGTGGTGTACAAGAAAGGGGCATGGGAGGAGAAGGCAGTGTTACAAGGGTGGTAGTTGGTTAAAAGAAAGAGTTGGATATGAGGGTGAAATCAGCTGAGAACAAGGCAGAGAGTAGAAGAGTGAGGTAGCTGAAGTGAAGATAATGGTATGGGGTTGGGGGCTCCAAACGGACACTCCTGACTCTAATCTGCCATTTCTATTTCAAAAGTGGGAGCAGACATCCCACCCATGCTCTCCATCAGCATGTTCAAACTGCAGTTGGGATGGGGAACTTGCCAACAACATTTTTCAAAAGACTCCTGTGAACTTGCATCTTCTACCTTATAACCAATGCTGCTGTTTGACAGCACATTTGCAGCTTTGTTTTACTTAGCAGTTTGGGTGGCAGTCCGTCCACTTCTTCTTGTAGGAGCTACTTGGGGTGCTTCTTTTAAAGAAAATGGTATGTATGTTAGAATATTTGTGCACATCTCAACATTCTGTATTAAAACAAATTGCGGGAAATTACAGAAGAAAAAATTGAGCAGAAGATTGAATGAGAGGTAGAGAGCGGGAAAGAGAGAGAGAAGTAGTGAGAGAGGGCGAGAGGTGATAAGAGACCGATATTGGCAGTGAGTTACTGGCATTGTCAGCAGCATGTGGTTATACAGTAACATATAATGACATGACCTAGTGCACCTGTTACATGAAGGAAAACATTGTATTCTTATAAGGTAAATAAGAAAGGGACACAGGGAGAGTGAGAGAGGGTGAGAGGGAGCGAGGAAGGCAGTGAGAAACGGTCATTGCAAGGAATTTCAGTAAATGCCATATTGTATTGCACAGTAATTGTAAAGAGGCGAGGGAGAGCATTTACAGGTTGGACAGCACAGTACTTGTTCTGTTGAATACGATTCTTATTCTTTTGATGCCACCATAGCAAGTTTGACTGGCTGAATTTCGAGGTGCTCGGGAATCAGGGCCTATTCACCCTTTTGGGGCGGGAGTGGTCTGGCTGAACAATGCTGAGTTCGCATGGCGGGGCTTGAACTTTATAATCGTTGTTTCGCTGGTCATGGAGTAGATGAATGGTGATTCATTGGAATATTGCCTATGCTTATGGTGATACGTTGAATATTCCTGAGATTTTAAACACTCTCTAGCCTTTGTTTAGGGCATAGAGATCTTTGTATGATGATTGTGGCACCCCCCACAGTTGGGCACAGCTGAAAGTGAGGCGTGACCGCGTGGAGGATGGGTTGAAGCAAGGAATGCCTGTGTAGTAAGCCATTTTTTTCTTTGGTTTGGGTGGGGTGAGTGAATCTTTTGGCTATCTATTTTTACAGTACCTGCTCTGCGTTCTGCCTAACGTAATGGGGAGGAGGCATTGTACTGTGGTCTTCTTGCCTGATGAAGGCAGGTGGCCCCCAGGATGAGCATGCAGCTGGCATGATTCCATATTTCTCAGCATATTTCCTTATCCACAGGTACATCATCTGGGTTCTTTTAATATTCCAAACACCAGATTTGACTTGGAGAGACCTGTTTTCAGTTTGCTGTCCAAGGTAGACCATAAATCTGCCATTGGGAATGACCTTGCTAAAATTGACCTTTGACGGGCCAGCAGGTGTGTCCGAGAGCTCAGCTCACCATAATCACAGACTCAACATTTTGAATAACAATGCAGGTGGTAATAAAGGCCTTTTCAGAAATAAATGCTGTGGTATTCAATTGTTACATTTTTCATGTTAATTTGAATGTCTGTGGAAATACCTTGTCTACCCCTGAAGCCCACAACTCATCTGTGACCACATGTGCCAGCTGGGAGAGCCACCAGGTGCATTCACAATCACATCAACTTTAATGTCTTTGGGGAAAGAGGGTGCATAAGATTAATTTCGCACCATCCTAGGTAAACGTAAGCCATCCACTTGTAAAGGGGACCAGTTCCCTGATATGGCTGTTAAAACCTGTTCTGAGCTTTTGATAAGCTCTATTACTAGGATTGTGAAAGCCTCTTTTAAAGAGTGCCGGGTTCCCACTAAATTGAAGGTTTCCTGTATCACCCCGTTGTTAGAGAAACATGACCTGTACCCAAAAATTGTCACTACTTATCGTCCCATTTACAATTGTGCCTTACATCCTGAAGATAATGGACAGGGTGGCATATGAACAACTTCTCTACCGCATCGAAGACTACCCTATCCTGAATGAAGGTCAGTCACACTTCCGGCCAGGATTCAGTACAGAATCAGCATTGTTGGAACGTAAATCCAACATGATAACCAATATAAGGGCACACCAATGTTGCTGATGTCCCTGGACTTATCGGCTGTGTTTGATTTAGTGGATCACCCTCTCCTTTTGAACAGACTGCAAAAGGTAGCGAACTTTAGTGAACTAGCAAAGGAATGGATGCATTCCTTTTTAGGGATGAGAACCATGCAGGTTTGTAGTAAGCAAACTGAAGCAGACCCCATTACAGTTATCTATGGTGTCCTACAAGGGGCATCACTCTCCCTTCTCCTATACAACTTATTTACAGCTCCTTTCTTCCACATGCTACAAAAAAAATATATATATGCTGACTATTCACAGTGCATTATCCCCCTGATGGGTGATTACGAGAAAGACATCATAGCAGTGTCAGAGGTATAGTGGATAGACATGAGAGGGATGGCGTTGAACCATGGCAAGACTGAGCTTATGATCATTGGCTCTAGACCTAGACTTGCAAACTCACTTCAGAGTATGAATCCTTCCGTATAGCGGGTCATGTCATTCCTATGAAAGAACTAATAAAATAATTAGGAGTCACATTTGATCAGACCGTGGGTATGTCTGTCCATGTCAATAGCTTGTTAGCAGCTTCTTGCTAGATCAGACTGCTTTCGCATGTTTGCCGTTTCTATCCCAAAAAGGTTGTGAAACGATCGCCCGAGCCATTATCTCCTCAACAATCGATTATGGTGGTTCCCTTCATATAGGAGTAGGAAAAGCAGATATTGCTAAACTTCAAGTGGTGCAGAACAGCACCATTAGAGCGATTATGTGCTTATGAAAGTATGCAAATGTGTCAGAGGTGAGGTGAAAGCTGCATTGGTTACCCATTACAGAGGATTGCGTTCAGGCTGCTTACCATTACTTATAAGGCTCCTAATGGATCCTGCCCAGTTTATATCTCAAAAAGATTGATGAATAAACCGGACAAGCATACTCATCGCTCAAATGATAAAATAAATCTGCAAATCCCAAAAACCAATGAAATGGTCAGAATGAGTGCTCTTTGGATGGCTGCCCCAGAAAAATGGAACACCCTACCTTCAGACATGAAAATTTGCCCGACTTTAGATGCGTTTAAGAATACACTCAAAACGTACCTATTCAAATGAAGGGGGGCTTACTCGACCTTTGTTTTTGTAATCGGACCAATTGCCACAGATTATCTTCGGCGCCCATATGCCTCCGGGACACTTCGGTTGCACCTAATTTAAAAAAAAAAAGAATTTGTAGCAATGTTAAGGCTCACTTTCATAGGAAACCAAAGTGATCACACCAGAAGAGAGGGCCAAAGTCTGTAGTGACTGGCACACACTTATCCACTAACTAGGGCCCCATTAAAGGGGCATTACCATGTGGATAGCAGGAGATTGGCTTAAAGTCAGGTGTTAATATGCTGGTGAACTTTAAGAGGTGTCTGAGGCTTTCTAGAATTCAATTGCGGGTGGGGGTGAATAGCAAGAGAGAAGAGAACAAATGTGTGTGCCACTTCCTTAGCCATAATCGAATTAAGCCATGCCCAAGAACGCTGATGAATGCTGGCTGGGCAGAGGGATAAAGGAGTTGTACACTATTCTGTACCATAACATGGAGTGCTGGAAAACGATTTGCATCTGAGTGCATTGTGCGTTTATAGCTGAGTACATTGTGATGTATGGGGATGGTGGAAACCCATTCACACTTCTCCAAGCTTCATCGTTACGGTGCTAATTGAGAAGCAGTGAGAGCATTCGCCTCCAGTGGAAAGGAGTTAGGTTTGACTCCAAACTATGCCAATTACGTTTGGAATGGACTTTATTTTACACTTATTGGGCCTCATTACACGGATGGCGGTAAGGATTTACCGGTACCGGTATTTTACCGGTACCGGTAAATCCTTACCACCTTACTACGAGGTCCCTTTGCGGGTTGGGGAATTTAACGCCTGCTTTTTGCAGGCGTTAACAACCAACCCGCAAAGGGACCCAGGGAGCTAATTACGGTATTTGCGGTACTGTAATTAGCGCCTTCCCCATTCCCATAGAACCCTATGGGGCAAAAATGGGAATGGGGAAGGGCAATGGTGGAAGGGGGAATTACCACCCCTTCAACCTTGGAATGGGGCGGTAATTCCTCTTTCCGCCAAGGCGGTGCCGGTATTTTACCGGCATGAACCATGGCGCTAATAGCGCCATGGTTCTCCGCCATCCGTGTAATGAGGCCCATTGTGGTGCTTTTGTTTTGATATCAAGAAATTATAACACCAAAAGAATAAGAAAATAAGGATCACTCAATTAAAGTTGCCAGGAATCCATGGCGGGGGGAGGAGAAGTGAGCAAGTGGTAAGCAGCTTAACCTGAACACTACTTTTGTGCAAGGCAGTGAAGTGGAGTGGGGGTTTATCCATATGTCAACTACACAGTGGATCATTTCTATTTGTAAATCAGAAATTAAAATCATCAATACATACCTAATACATGCGACAAGTATAAATGAACACATACATGAATTCCTTTGCATACAATGTATTGTATTGATTTTTTGTTTGGTCTCATCGAACAATTGTATTACAAATATATATATATATATATATATATGTCACTTGAGTTTATTTTTAAAATACGCAACTAAGACAAAAAACAATTAAGAAACAAAAAAAAAAATCCTGTAACAGTGCCTCGATGCCCGCGGGCTGTGTGAGCGCTTTAAAAATGCAAATGAATGAATGAATTCTTTCATTTTTATTCTTCCGATGTATTGTGTGACGTTTCATTTTCCCAAATGTATTTTCCATCTTACACTGTTGGTGACTGCACTGTATTTTAATGTACTGTGTGATTATATATTGTGGGAGTTGTGGAACTCTAGCCATACTCCTTCCCAAACATCCAAGGCCCGGCTAACCCCCCCCTGAGAACTCCCAGCACAGGCAAGCGGGTATTCATTTTTCCCCTCCCAGTAACCACATCTGTTGTCCCAGCCTGTGTTTGCCCACTTGTCCCACACCTTGTTATTTCCTGCTACCTCCGTCCGTGGTCCCTGGGAACAACTGTGTTCATCATGAGGGAAGGTGTGGGCAGTCTCTAGAAGAAGGGGGAAGAGCAACAGCTATGCTGAGAGCACTTGTCGCTGCATGTGTTTACCCTACACACTGTTATTCCCATCCACTTTCTCCTTGGACCCGGGGAACAGCTGTGCTCATCATGGGAGTGGGTGTGGGAAGGCTCTAGAGGGTAAAAGCCACATCTGTGCTGAGAGCACCTGTCCCTGCATGTGTTTTCCATACACCCGGAGATTCCTGCCCACTTCCTTCTTTGAGCCTTGGAACAGCTCAAAAGGCCCTGGAAGGGTGGAAGTAACAGCTCTAGGGAGGGGACCTGTCCCTGCCTGTGTTTATCCACCTGTCCCACACCCTGTGACCTCCTTCTCTGACCTCCTTCCACCTTTCTGTCACAGAGAGCCCTTTGAACAGCACAGAAGGCCCTAGAAAGGGCAGTGAGTGACAGCTACAGATGGGACCTGTCCTTGCCAACTGCTGTGTTTATCATGGGGGTTAAGGTGGGTGTGAGCAGTGGGGAGCGACAGCCTTATCAATTTGTGGAGAGAGGATCCAACTCTTTTGAGTTGCTGATGGTGGTGTGATGACTGTGCAGGCTGGGGGCAAAGAAGCTGAGGAGGGCATTTTAGAAGGTACCTTTTATTCCCTTTCTGCCCTTCTCCCCCTTTTCTCCTCCGTCTCACACAACCTGCTCTATTTTCCACCAGCAGGCCTTCTGGGCTCTCTGCCGTGGCTTCTCTCTCTTTCTCCATCTTTCTCTTTCTTTCTCTCGCTTTCTTCTACTCACTCTCTCTCCTTCTGTCTTCTTCTCTCCCTTTATCTCATTCTCTCTCTCTCACTTTTTCCCTCTGTTTCTCCCTCTTTCTAATGCATGCTCTTTTTTCTTTCTCTTTCACTCTCTTTCTCGCTCTTTATTTCTCTTTCATTCCCCCTTCTCTCAGCCCTCACCCTCTCTACCAGCCACCTTGTCTCCCCCTCTCCCACTATTTCCCCACCAGTGTTTTTGTCCTTGCTCCCCAGTCTCTCTCTCTCTCCGCTCCCCAGCTGCCCACTTTTTCTTCTCTCTCCCCTCTACCCAGTCTCTCTTGCCCCCTCTCTTCCTTCCCAGCAATCTCCCTAGTCGTGGTTTTCCCTCTCCAACCCTTACTTTCCTCCCTTTGTGTACCTTATCCCATCCTGCATCCAAGGGTACTCCCCAGGACCCCAGGTGCCATGAAGTGGATGTACATAGCCTCTATGCCTGCCATTGATGATGCTCCACCTTGTACCCACAGCCCAGTGCAGACAATCATCCGTGTCCAGTGTGCAGAGCATACTCTGCTGGCAATAAGCCTACTTCTCTGCCTGTAATAAATCATTCATTGGTGTTCCCACTTTTAGGTGTAGCCTGCCTGTCATTGCCAGAGGTGGGACCAAGTCCGTCTGAACCCACAACACATCGTTTGCAGCTCTGTTAATCCCTGGCCCAAAACTGTAGCTCTGCCTGTGGTCTCTTACATGGCCTTCTGCCATTTGGCCACAGGTTTCTGGTGCTGTGACTCAGATAAAGAGCCGGGTCTAGGTCCCTGTTCATGCGAGGAGCTCCTTAACGTCTACACCTTCTCTGACTGAACGCAACCCTGTTCTGAGGGCTGAACATATCGCCTCTGTCCATTTCCTGCTTTAAGCAATAGCCATTTCAATCAATGTGAATTCTAACTTTCCCCTCTTTCAGAACCTACAGACCAGTCCCAGAGAAGAAGTCCTGCACTCCAAGCTGACTGCTGGACCCATGGCTAGCTGGCTGTTGGCCAGATCAAGTAGTAAGGTAAGAACTGAAGCACCAGTCACACAAACATTGCCAGATTTTAGATTGTGGGGAGGGCTCTTACTCTCTGAGGGGGATGGTAACACTGAGTGTAGGTCAGTGTAACCATCCAGTCAAACCAGGTCCCACTCCCACAGTGGTGAGGTGCCAGTGCATTGCCAGTATCTGAGGAGGACCTGCACACCCACACAACATCAAAGAATTGTACTGGCAAATTGTAGGTTGTATCTTTCCGGATACTCTACCCAACTAGTTATAGCCTCCAGATCTCAACCCCTAATTTTATCCAGTGTTCAGTTTTGACCTCAAGTGCTCCTCGGGAGAGGGGAGTCACCTACCCTAACAAACTCACCTTCTAGGCCCATACTGGGGTGTGAATAATGGTAGCTGCTAATTTTTGCTCAATGTAGGGATCGGTTCACCTAGAGCAGAGGTCTTCAAACTGTGGGGTGTGCCCCTCAGGTAGAGCACAGCCACATTCCCAGGGGGCAGAACGAGACCACAGCCTGAAAGTAAAAAAGAAAATGTAAATGGAGGAAATGGCCAGGGACAGCTCACAGGGTCGGACTGGAGCATAAAACTGTCTCGGGCACCAATGGAAAAGTGGCCCACAGTTGCAAATGACAATTCGTTCCTTTAGTGACACTGTTTGAATACTACCCAAGGAGCTATTTTTTTGTTAAAATGTAAGCGAATTGTGATATTTAAAGAATATTTTTTCAGCAACAATGGTAAAACTACTAGCTGTATAGTGAAGTAACTCATTAAACTGGCCCACATTGGCCAAAAAAAGGGTCCCACTTTGACCCAAAAACCTGGCCTACGCTAGCATTTTGCATTTTTGGTTCAGACATTGCCCTATTGGCCTATAGGCAAGTCCGAGCCTGGTGGCTCATCGATATTGGGTGAGTGGGCGTCGACCCAGTGGCCCCCTCACCCATTATGGAGGAGCCGAGGAGCCAGCCCAGTGAAACACTGAGCACTCCCTCAGCTGCTTTTTTCAGCTGAGGGAGTGCTCCTGGGCTGGCTGAACTGTCAAAGGGAAACAATGTTTCCCTCTGACAGTTCAGTTCCCCAGCCACACATGTTCACTGAGCCATGCAAGGCTGGGGGCATTTTTCTTTGCCAGTCTTGCATAGTTCATTGGAAATGCTGGCTGCGGAACTGCATGTCTGCATGTGCGAGGGGGAGTTCCTGCACCTCCTCACAAATATAGACAGAGCATTCTGGAGTGGGGCATTTTAGCACCCATGCACAGGCCCCTGCATGTATGTGCAGAAACCAGGAAGCTCTTACTTCCCGATTCCTGTTCATGATGCAGGAGCTGGAGTGCTCGGGAGGAAAATTCAAGACCGGGGCAGAAGGTAAGTTAATGTTAATTTATTTTTTGTTTAAATATGTGTGTGATGAGTGTGTGTGTGTGATGTGTGTGTGTGTGATGTGTGTGTGTGTGTGTGTGTGTGTGTGTGTGGTCGGAGTGTGTGTTCCAAGAGTGACAGTTGGAGAAACAGCTGTGCTGGCAGGGTGTGGATGGCCAGTGGTTTGTCTTTCAGGGTGTTATAACTTACCTGTTGTACTTCACTTATGTACTTAGAGTACTGCTTGGCCAATAAAGCCTTCCTGTACATTGAAACCTGGATCATGTCATCTGTACCTGCAGATTCACTTTACTTCAGACCACTTCTTACACAAGGACTCGGACCTTCACAATCGCATTTCGACAAAACTAGTCTGCATGATAACCTCTGTCATCCCTAGCTGACGATTACCCCTGGACATCCAAGCCTGGTTGCCACAAGCAGGACAGCCGGTTCCCCTGCAGATCCATTACCATGACCCATCTATTCAAAGAAATGCCCTGACCACCTCAGCCATCGGAGTGTCAAGATCTTAACTCCTCTTTCACTCTGGGCATTGTTGCTCCAGAGTTCACATTCTCCTTTCCCAACACCCTCCCAAAAATGCTGACTATAGTTTCCACAGACCCTAATTAATACAGAGTTATTCCCAACAACTTCTTCACCACAATAATTATACACCATTCAACCTATCTAGAGCTCCTTCAACATGATAAAAAGAAAAACATTCTGGGCGCAGCACAGGTGTTTTATTTTAGACACAGCAAAATGGAAGGATCGGCACTCATCCCCATCTAGTATGACATGGGGACATTGTATAATGTCCAAGAAGCTGCCACACTAGTCAGCCTTCTACAGGCCTGAACTTGAAATGATATCCTGTCTAGCTCAGAATAAGAGACAGGGCTTTGGACTGGAGAACTTGCTTTGTGACTGGGTGTTCACAAATAGTGTACCTCCTTGCTACATTTCACAACCAAGTGCAGAGCTCTCGGGAGACCCACATTGCTGTTCCATCTTGACCCTGCTCTTTGACATCTAGCTGAGTCTGTGGTCAGCACTAACCATATCTTTTGGACCAACAAGCTACAATTAAACCAACTGCTTCAAAATCATGCTAAATATTAATAAAACAGACCACTTACTCCCATCATGGTAACCAAATTGCAGGCTATTCACCCTTAATCCAGGAAAGAGAGACATTTTCAGACGAGGAAGCTCCTCCCTGATTCAACATCCGCTACCGTATATATCCTCCTGAAGCTCTAAGCTGCCACAGCAGTAAAAGGCTCTGGATTAATGATGAACATTCTGAGGTCATGCTAGTATCGCAAATCAAGACAGTGGCCCTCATTACGACCCTGGCGGAGTGGGTTTACGCCAGCGGTATTCGCGGCGGACCCGTCCGCCTTACTACGAGTTCCCGTAGCGCCATGGAGCGGTTTCCGCCTGGTTTTTCCGGGCGGAGAAATCCATGGCGCTACGGGACCTTGTTGTTAATTACGCCACCGTATTTTACGGTGGCGTAATTAACGCCTTCCCCACTCCC
The DNA here is from genome assembly GCF_040938575.1 of Ambystoma mexicanum. Classification (NCBI taxonomy): domain Eukaryota; kingdom Metazoa; phylum Chordata; class Amphibia; order Caudata; family Ambystomatidae; genus Ambystoma; species Ambystoma mexicanum. The sequence goes on along the minus strand of NC_090939.1, from coordinate 808,851,388 downwards.
ATTATACCCTATGGGGCAAAAATGGGAATGGGGAAGGGTAAAATGGGGAATGGGGATTTACCGCCCCGCCAAGGTCGGAATGGGGCGGTAAATCCGCCAACCCCCATGGCGGTATCGGCAGCTTTCCGCCGTGCTCCATGGTGCATTTTGCACCACGATCTCCGCCAGGGTCGTAATGAGGGCCAGTAACAAAAACGTCCTCCTACTATCTAAAAATATAATGCCACATTTTCCATGCCTGGGTATTCCCCAAATGGTAGTGGGACTGAGATTCCATTCCCCTTGCTCTTTTAAACCGAGGAACTGTAAGTTGTTGAGCGTCACTTGATGGCAAGGATCGGTGAGGCTTATAGAACAACAACATTTCTTTAAAATAACTGGGGGCATCCCCAAGCATCCATTTGTGGGTCAGTTTAAGAACTTTAAATCAAACCCTCGCCACCACTGTCAGCCAGTGAAGCTCTTACTGAGACCTGGACACTTCTTCCCTCTCAGGGATATTGCATATTATCCAATTAGCATCGTTTAGAATCTTTTGCAATTTTTTTAAATACTCTTTTCTGCTGCCTCATCCCCCCACCCCCAGCCAGGGAGTTGCAATAGTCAAGTCTCAGTAAGATAATTGCACAGACTAATGTTTCACAATTTTTTTCAGTGATCAACAGGCTAATCTGCTGGAATACCTTCAAGTGATAATACACATTTTTCACCACAGTATTGACACAAGCATCAGCGCCCAGAGCTGCTTCCATATCGATGCCTACAGTTTTTACCTTGTCTGCCACCAAGATTTGGCATCCTTCAATATTAAACCTTTTGTATTCTTGTCCCAGATTGACCCTGGCTTGCTTGGATCCATAATTCATAAACTCTGTTTTTCAGCTATTCAGGAATAGCCAATTTGTTGTCATCAAATCTTTAATGACGCCATATACTCGGTTTAGTTTTCCCAAATCTTGTACATAGTCCCACCTAAGCTCCATTGTCAGCTGAATATCATCTGCGTAGTTCATAAACTGCAGACCCATTTGTTCCATGTGTACACATAATTGTTTAATATAAACATTACACAACAAAGGAGATCAGCAGGCGACTTGTGGCACCCCATGATATATCTGAAATGGTTCAGAGTGGCATCCCCCAACAAATCTTGGATTTTCTTCCGCTTAGAAATTAGTCCATCCAGTATATAACATTCTTTGAACTGTTTCCTGTGTCAACAAGAGTATCTAGTAGACGTTCATGATCTAACAAATCAAAGGCCGCCGATAAATCAAGTATAATCAGCAGCCATGCTCTACTCTTTCCAAAGTGGCCAACATCTGGGTTGGCAAATCCAGGAGAGCAATCTCAGTGCCATGATTACTGCGGAAATCTGATTGCTTCATATGCAGTAATTGTGAGACTTCTAGGTGCTTTTGTAGTTGGATTGCGTGCAGTTTTTGTCAATTATTTTAAGTAAAAGAGGGGTATTCGTGATCGGTCTTCAGTTGGATGCCTCCTTTGGGTCCAACCCCGATTTATTGACAAGACGGTTCATCACTAATTCCTTCTTTATAGATGGTACTAATATATGAGCAAAGGAAGCATTAGTGAATCTCATAAGAAATGGGGCAAAAGGTTTGCCATTTTCCAGGATCATTTAAATAGTAGGGAATCCCCGGGAGAAGTGGTAGGATCCATGTTCTTCAATATCTTCTCTATTTCTTTGATAGAGACAGGACTGAGTTTGAACAATTCCTGATTATTCTTGTACCCTTCAATTGTTCCTATATTCACCTGTACCGTTGGTTCTTTTAGATTAATGTCATGACTGATTTTATTGTGTGCTGACATAATTTTGTCAGCAAATATCTGATGAATTCTCATGTAGTCATCCTTATCCGGCACAAATTGTCTCAATAGCCGCCCTGTTTATTTGCTCATTTTAAAAGCTTTTCTTTGTCTCAATGTTATGCTTAAATTCTTTTTCAATCTCCATGCCCTTTTATTTTCCTCGGTTTTACCTTTCACCCAAATGCATTCCATCAGTCTTTTAGATTGTTTAAGGCTCGTCGGTTCTGTAGTAAACCAATCTTGGTGGTTGGAGCAGTCCCTTAAAATTTTAGCTTTAACAGGGGCAGCTCCGTTTTAAAAAGCTTTAACGTGAGTTCCATATATTTCCACCAATTTTCTTGGTGAATCCTGGTCTGTAGTCAGCTTCTTAACCTCTTACATAAAGGCCATCAGCTCTGTACATTTTAGTTTTTTTAATTTCTGCAAAAAATGTGTTTGGGAGATGTATAACTCTCCTGCAAAAGGTCTGGTATTTGAACATTACACACAAGGACTGAATGGTCAGACCAGATACAAGGTGTTGCTTTTATAGTGGCAACATTAATGTTTCTTACAGAGACCTAATCCAAGGTATGCCCCTTAATGTGTGAGGGGTCAGAGTTATGAGTATGTATAACCTTGTTTTTTAACATACATTCCAAGTCCATAGCTTGCTTTCTGTGGGATCCCTTCTCCATCAGTTGAGGTCTCCCAACAGAACCGTAGCACAGTTAGGCCTGAGTAAAGGTAAAAGTGGATGATCTCATTTATCATTAAATGAAGGCATCTCTATAGGGGGTCTGTAGACTAAAATAAAATGAATGCTGTTATTGTCATTGGGTGTGCTACTTTTATGTATAATTTCACACCCTTCACACAACATTTTATTTTCATACATTCCCAATTCATTTTTACTGAGTATAGTAACACCTCCCCTAGTGCCTCCCAGATGATTTCTTCCAAATAACTTGTAACCTGGGGTTGTTGCCTGCTCAATTTTAGGTCCGTTCGATAGCTGAAGCCATGTACCAGTCAGGCACATAATATCTATATTGTTCTCTATGACATAATTGTGTATATCTATTGAGTGCTTGGGGAGTGACCATGTATTTAATAAAGCTATTTTCACCAAATTGGAGTCTATAGCATTAAAACATGTCTGCCCCAAGACATTTCCTCCCTGTCATACATGATATTAATACTGACACTGGTGATGTAGTAAGCTCTGAAATACTTTCTTCCAGCTCGCTAATACTGTGAGGTAATGGTATTTGCTCCTCCCCTCTAGGATTTGAGGTTCTAAGTACCGGCACATTATTAGCTTCGGGAGACTCGAGGCAACAATCATCCTTCCTCTGTTCCAAGGGTGTACCTATCGTAGGCTGTATAATAAATCCAACCTCCTCCCTGTCAACATTACCCAACAGGTGTTTCATGGTACATATAACACCTTCTCAAGGCTATTCTTTCAGTGAGCATGATACAAAGAGAAGTACCAGCATGCTAACTTGGATGATGCACTAGTGAGACTCTCACCATGTAATGGACACTGGGCAAGATGCCCTTTACTGCATCAGCCGAGTCCTGGCCATACAGCAGTCAGTACTGATTCAGAAGTCAACCTACTAATAGGTGAGGACATGAGCCAAGATGGTATCCACTGCCCCTCTGGGGTCACCACGCTTCCTGAGTTACTTAGGTAATTTTCACAATCCTCTGACACTGGGATTATGTTTATGACCTCTATACAGGTTATTTGGTGTATCTATTTGTCGAACTCTAACAGACTATGCACACTGCTACCATTTTAATATTCTACATAATCCCCAGGGATCACATCTCCAGGAAATGTACAGCCTGCACTGGCCTCCGATGAGCCACTGATTCAATTACAAGGTCCTGTTCCTCACCCATCATCCAATACAAAGGGAAGGAGCCTGTTTCACTGTCCAGACATCAGGACTCTGCACCTCACTCCCAATAACCAAACCTAACTTCTTTGTATTCGAGAGGGCACTGATAAATTGCCTTTCACCTCTCATTGAGGCATAAGAACATTCCTGCAAACTACTCCTTATTCAGTTTTGTTCTCATATGTAACTGCATCAAGTAAAGGCAATTCTTGTTCGAACCCACCCTATCGGGCAGGGAGTCAAATAAAACTTTGAAGCAGGGGTATTTTACTTCCCCATTTCTCTTCTCTCAATCTTCCTCTTGCTAAGGCAACCCATACTTTTCTCTCCCCTTCTCCCTTGGGGACAGACTGCTGCGCTTAAGGAGAAATGGTTTAATGATCCATGCCAGAACACTTACAAAAAGATGCATCTTTGCCTTCAGAGTCTCATCCTCAAAACACTTTCTGGGTTATTATGACTGCATTTATTGGTGAAGAAATACATGCCAGACCATATAAGAATGGACACAGAAAGGCTCCTGATTTTTAACAACTACAATCAATGACAAAATACCACTTGCCATACGACATACCGATGGATGGATTCATACCTTCTTCTCGTCTTCTCATCTTCTAAGGCACTTCAGCAGCCCCCCCTGTCCATGTGACATTTGGTGTACCACAAGGCTTGTACGTATCTCCCACATTATACAATGCATTCACCAAGCTCCTGTTTGACAAACTTGACAAAATGGGTATCACATATACAAACTATGCTGATGATACCCAAATACTCATCCCGATCTCTGGATGCTATGATACAGACTCCAAAAATCAAAATAAAATTTACACTGCAATCCAAGCCTGGATGGCCATCAATGAATTGTGCCTCAATGACGATACGACTGAGCTTATCCTCATTGGAAATAAAACCAAACTCAGCAACCTCCCATCACTTTACAAAGCATTTATCATTGATGGCAATACCATCCCGGTGGCCAATGAAATAAAAACCGTGGGGATCTATATAGACTCATCACTTACCCTAAACAGACAGGGCAATGCTGTTGTCTCCTCTGCAGCCTACACAGCCAAATTGATAAGAGCCAGCAGACCCTTCCTCCCCACAGATAATGCTATCACCCTGGCTAGAGCTTTGATACTCTCCAGGATTGATTATTGTAATTCACTCTTCGCAGGAACAAGCTTTAGAAATAGCAAAAAACTGTCAATTGTACAAAACCATGCTAAAGGAGCTGCCCTAAATATTCCAAATAACAAACACATCTCTTCCATTAGAAAGAGCATCCACTGGCTCCCTGTCCATGATAGGATCAAATTTAAAATTTTGAAAATAACTCACAAATGCATTGCAAATAAGGCACCCAAATACCATAGCAACCTCATCTGCAAATCCCAATACAACAGGCTAACCCACTCTGGTTATACAAACCTGCTTACTACCCCTAGGTACAGTAGACAGAAAGCAGGAGGCTCAAGCTTCCCAGTAATAGCTCCAAAATTGTGGTTCGCCCTCCCTACCCACCTGAGAAATGACACATATTTCTGGTCATTTAGAAAAAAACTTTAAAATGCTACTCTTTATGGCAGATCCACTCACTTAGCCCAACTGCCAAAAGTTATTATGCAATGAGGAAACGTTACAATGTGCAAATGTGTAAATTATGTAAAATTTGTGTAATATGCAATGTAATTGGTGTCTTCATAACTGTGTAAAATGTGTAAATTTGTAACGAAATTCATGTCATTACAATTATGTAAATATGAAACAAAGCTGTTACTATTCAAGACCTGTAACCGTATTCGTAAGCAATTCACAGCGCCTAGCTGCCTTTGGGCTTTGTGTGTGATATAAATAAATAAATACCACCTATACTAATCCTCAATAGAGAATCTCTCTTCTCTTTAATGCACTTAACAATTAAGAAGCCCTTGCCAGATGTCAGCTACTCATACCAAGGTTCTTGATCTGTTAATACATGCTTAACAAGACTCAGCACCTGGTCATTAGATTGTTCAGGTTGGTGTACAAGTAAATCAGACAGGGGACTCACTGCAGCTGCCCACAGTTTGCCTATACACTTTAGCCTCAGGACCTCTGGAACCCCTGATGGGTTTTCAATTCTACACCAGCTGTTCACTCATACGTACACACAATCATGCACCCACATGCACATGCTCACATTCACACACCAATTAATTCAGTCACTCGTGTACCCACTTGACCTGATTCACCGCAGTGCCTCCTATGGCATTGCGCCTCTAATGGGAAGCACGCACATACAGAACTAGTAATGGACATAGCCAACTCATATACCATCATGCAACCACACACATGGCTTCTGCAGCACTAGTGGGTTGGCAAACAAAGTGTAAGGAATAGCTCTCAATGGCCTGGTTGTACAAGGAATTGATTATGCAATATCTAGTTGATGCATCTGTAACCCATTGATGCACCTGTTGAAATGCATATCAGTCTGCAATATGCACATGAAATCCCAGACTAACTCTAAGCAATTACAAGGTCATACCAACAACAGATGCTTGCATTGCAAATGACTGGAAACAGTAATGGTATGGTTGATCAAATATGATTATCTAGGACATTTCCCAGCCTACAATGAATGCTCCCATTTTTCTATTTAGAAAACATGGATTGGTTTGCAAGCTAAAGTATCTGCTGCAAAACACTACTCTTGTTTAATATTCTGGAAATAGTTACTATACATCTTTTGCATAGTGACAATTATACATCTTTTGTACAAGTCATCAAATCTCCTCTGACAGAACATAATTGGATGCAACTGCACAATGATCGGCATGGTCACCACAGCAGGCAATGGAAGATTATCAGGAACAGGGCTCTCACTACAATCCGCACAGACACTAGCTCAAACCAATATGGTCAATATCTCTTCTACATCAACAATTCATAGAATGATAACCCTCAATCAATTTGGCCTAGCTGTCCACATACCTGTACACCCCAATAAACACTTCAACAGTCTTTAAAATGCAGCCATAGCCCATGACAAATTGGCCTAGCTGCACACATAATTTTCTGCATAAACCCTACACCAACAGAATGCAGATTCCGAGGCCAATTCGGGCATGTTGTACACATTCTACTAATTGCACACAACCACCGCACCATGCATAGGATTAGAATGCAGGTACACTCCACGTAAACCGCTCTGGCTGCATGCATGCTGACTGTACTAATGCACTTCCGACTATCCTACTATCTACTCTGACTAGGACTGTGGTCCCCGAATGTGTTCAACCCTCAGCACTTTGAGATCATACCTGTGACGTCAGCACACTGCAGTGTCTCCATTGTCATGTACAAAGGGACAGGGAGCGGCAGGAAGGGGAGGAGTGGGAGTAGGAATGGCAGTTGAGTTCAGGAGTTGTGTGAATAAAGACATGTTGTCTTAACCTCCTGCGTCTGTCTCATCAATCTGGTGTTTGATTGAGTGAGACATGTGGGTGTCTCAAGCGAGGCAACAAAGGAGGATATTATAATGGAGATTAAGGTTTCCGACACCCACAGCCCTGGAGAGCCCTCCTTGCGGCGGCGCGAGTGCAAGGAAAGGCTGCCGGAAGGTGGGATCATTGACCTGCTTCCAGATCGAGAAGTGAGGGGCCCGCAGGCAGCAGAAGCCTGTGTGGAGCTCCCATATCATCCACAATGGGCCGTGGAGCACGGCTCCACCCATACAAGTGCCGTCCCAATGGACCGCCAATTTGGAAGAGCGGCGGCACTGCAGCATAAAGCACACATGCCGGTCCGGAAACAAGGTACACTGGAAAACAACAATGGGAAGCAAAATCAAGGAGGGGAACACTGTGGCGCACATCTGACAGAGCTCAAAACCCTGCAGTGAAGATAAGGAAGAGGCCAGGCCGGTCAGGAAACAAGAACACAGTTCTAGCAGCACAGGTGGGGTGGGAAGATAGCGTGCCCATGTGAACGCACGCTACTCCACCATTAGCATAACCAAATCCTCTTGCACACCCTCCATGGCAGAACCTGGCGCAATCTCCAGGGAGCAGCATTTGACCAAGGTCAGTGCCAGCCACAACACTAGGGTGTACTGTGCAGGCAACAGAGCTTCAGGAAGTGGGGGCTAAGTCATCCATGCAGAGGGCAGTAAAGGAAAAGAGGGTGCAAACAGATCAAGAAATGTCGGGACCGACACTCATGGTGCCCCTCACTCCTGCAGCAAACCTGCCCACGAGAATGCATGACAGCCTCATAACGCAGCTACCCACACACTTTCACCTCACTGAATCCAGCAGTCTGGGGCCACGCTGGAAGAGATGGATTAGAGACTTTAAGGTATGCATCAATGCAATTGGACCCGTAGATGAAGAAAAGAAGCAAAGCCTCCTCACACTGTCCATCGGCTCCAATGTCAGGGACATCGTAGATGAACTCCCAGAAGACGCAAAGGACACATTTGCAAATCTAAAGTCAACCCTCATAGACTACTTCACTCCACACACAAACGTGGACTACGAGAGATGCGTGTTTCACATGACCAAGCAAATCAAGGGAGAGTCCATGGACACTTTTGTCATGCGGCTAAGAGTGAAAAGGAAGTATTGTGATTTCAATAACTTTTCAAACAACGAAGCACTGATGTCACAAGTCATAGTGGGTTGTGAATGTGCAGATTTTAGAAAAAGACTACTACAAAAGCAACGCACGCTAGAGGAAACACTATGCCTCGCACACTCGGATGCAGTTTTAGCCTCCCAGGTAGAGGGCCTGGGTGAAATCAAAATAACGCATGGCAGAAGCAAGAGCATTAACAAACTAGGCCTGCCACCTCGAGGCTAAGGTGAACCGTTCTGTTACAGGTGTGGCTACGAGTTCCCGCATGAGGGTCCATGCCCCGACATTGGCCAACAGTGCTCAGCCTGTGGGGGAGACAATCATTTCAAAGCGGCATGCCGCATGTACCGAAGATGCGAGGCAAAGGAAAAAAAATCCTCTGTAAGGGTGCAGATCAGTGCAAAGCCCCCCAAGGGCTTCCCACCATACATTCAAATCCCCTCCACGCAGACTCAAGGAAGACAAACCGGAGAGAAGAGCACAGGATAGTGCATTGAGCAATTGGAGGGAGAACAAACCAACACTGACGAGATCAAGAAGAAGGCCCAGGCGATACATACGTTGCCTTGTAGAGCACTCCCAGTCGGAAAGCAGGTCAAGCGCATCATCCGGAGAATAGACACGGAGGAGTAAAAAACACAGAGAGGAACCTGGAAAGAAAGGATACGTGTACGCTCTGGGCAACACCACATCAAAGGAGCACAGCCCAAACCTCATTCAAGTGAACCAGACACCCGCCAAATTCCTAGTCGACATGGGAGCAACTGTTAACGTAATTAGCGAAGAAGTGTACAACAGCATACCACAAGCCCTGCGGCTTCAACCAGCAAAATTCCACATCTACCCATATGGATCAAAGACACCACTACCATGCAAGGGGTACTTTTTGGCATCATGCACATTTAAAGGACAAGCAAAAAATATTCCCATGCACTTACTTGAGGCCGCCACAGAAAGTGGCTGGATCCTAAGCTACAAGGCAGCCATTGACATGGGCTTGATTCATGTGTTATACAGACTGATGGTCCACAAATATCTGGACCTGACAGCAAAGATTCAACAACACTTCCCAGCTCAGTTCAAAGGCCTAGGGAAACTAAAGGGATGCCAAATAGACCTGCACATCAACTCCAGAGTTCCCCCTGTGGCCCAACGTTATTGAGGTATCCAAATAAACAGTCAGAAACAGGTCAAGGAAGAACTCCTAAAACTCCTCGAAGTGGATATTATTGAACCAGCAGAGGGACCCACCCAGTGGGTATCCCCCATTGTCCCCGTGCCAGAAAATGACTCAACAAACACACGAATATGCGTGGACATGCACAGACCGAATGAAGCCATTCTGCGAGAACGACACCAAGCCCCTAGCATTACCGACATTGTACAAGGCGCCACTACATTCCCTAAACTGGATCTCAACAATGGATATCACCAGCTGGAAATAAGTAAAAATTCCAAATATATCACCATGTTTGCCATCCACCTAGGTTTATACAGGTACAAATGGCTCCGCTTCGGTGTCTCATCGGCAGCAGACATTTGAAATTCACAATGTAATAAAACACATACCAAACTGCTTGAATTATAGCAATGACATACTAGTGTTTGGACAAGACCAGGAGCAGTAAGATAACACACTTCCACGTGTCTGCATGGCGCTGAAGGAAGCCCACCTCACCTTAAACAAATGCAAATGCGAGTTTAGGAAACAAACTCTCCGGTTCTTTGGACATGTATTTTGGGCAGATGCCATGACACCACACCCTGAAAAAGTGTCGGTGCTAAATGAGGCTAAGCCACCCAAAATGTGTTGGATCTTCGCTCGTACTTCGGGCTTGCCAGCTACTGCACGGCTACATACAAGATTTTGCCTCCGTCAGTGAGCCTTTCAGAGCTCTCACAAAACAGAACACTGATTTCACATGGTCAGAGGAGTGTCGGCGCGTATTTCAAGTGATCAAACAGCGCATCTTGGATGCCAAGAACCTGGCCTACTTCAACTCAAAGAGGGACACAGAGTTGGTGGTGGAGGCTTGCCCGGTTGGCCTAGGGGCCATCCCGATGCAGATTGACACCAAAGACAGTACCGCAAGGCACATTGTATCCTATGCCAGCAGGAGCCTCTCAAAGACGGAGCAGGCCTACTCGCAGGTGGAAAAGGAGGGACTTGCAGTGGTGTGGGCCTGTGAGCACTTTCACCTTTTCCTGTATGGGAAACAGTTCACGTAGTGACTGATCACCAGGCACTGCTGTTTCTCTATGGAATTCCACAGGCCAAGATGCCACCCAGAATATCTGGGCACCGAGACTGCAGGACTACAGCTTTGACATAGTGCACAGACCAGGAAAGGAACACAAACCGGCGGATTTCCTGTCACGGCACACCTGCATAGAACCTCACAGCCCTCGCTCCATTGCGCATCTGTACATCCCCTACATCGTACAGAGCACCACACTGAAAGGGTTGGACACTCATCAAATTGCACAAAAAAAGGAGAACACCATGGTCTGCAAGTCGTCCTTCGATGCATTGAGATAGGACACTGGAAACATGCTAAACAGGCGGGGAGAACACCTGCGAGGAAACGAAGCAAGACATCAACTGCCTGATGGCTATCAAAGACCAGCTAAGCAAGACAACGGAAGGACTCCTGTTAAAAGGAACCCAACTATTAATCTCGCAAACTCTACGCTGCAAAGTGCTAGATCTGGCCCATGAAGGCCACAGAGGCCTATTATGGACAAAACAGATGCTCAGACAAAAGGTGTGGTTTCCTCATATAGATACCCAGGTGGAAGACCTCCTCCAGTACTGCCCCATCTGTGCAGTCATGAAACCACACACATGGCCAGAACCCCTGTGCATGACAGAATTACTGGAGAAAGCATGGGATGAAATTGCAGTAGACTTCCCCGGTCTGTTGGAAGGGGCAGGCATATCCTCGTGGCTGTAGACGAGAACTCCCGTCTCCCCGATCTACAAATAGTGCCATCACCCTCTGTGTACCACACCATCCCCGCTCTGGACAGGATGTTCACCGCCTATGGCATTCCACGCATCCTAAAATCAGACAACAGGCCTCCGTTCACTGGACAGGACTTCAAAGCATTCTCAAAATACATGGGCTTTGTCCATCGCCGTATTACACCCCTGTGGCCAAAAGTGAATGGCACTGTAGAGCGCTTCTTGAGTAACGTGAAGAGAAGTGTATACATCGCTAGACTGACTGAGGAACCTGTGGGGAAGATGTTGTACCAGCTACTCTAGGATTATCGAAAAATCCCACACAGCACCACCGGGAAAACACCATCAGACGTACTGTTTGGCCGATGCATAAGAACTAGAGAGCCCCACATGACCTGCCCTGATGAGTGCTATAAAGTAGACACTGACATGCAAGAGCAAGACTCAAAGCACAAGGACCAAATGAAGAAGCAAGCTGATTGAGATAGGAGAGCCCGAACCACTACCATGGAACCTGGACACATTGTTATAGTGCGTCAATCACAAGGAAGTAAGGCAATTGCCGCTTTTGACAAAGAGCCCCTAACGGTGAAGCAGGTAAAGGGCTCCCTTGTCACAGCTGAAGGTACGAGGAAAAGCATAACCCGAAACACATCCCACTTCAGACACATGCCAGGCACAATTCTGGACCCTGCCCCCAGTGAAGACATCACCACCAAAGGGTGGGGGCTCATCCTACAGAGGAGATGGAGAGGACTTGTGCGAGGAACATACCATATCAGATCCTGCAGACAACGACACAGCCCGTGAGGCTCATGAGCAGACTTCAGAGAGCTCATAAGCGACCCCAGCGATTGATTGAGGAGATGGACTAGAGACATCATTGTGTTTAGTACCGGGGGGGTGACGTCGGCATACTGCAGTGTCTCCCTTGTCACGTGCAAAGGGACAGGGAGCTGAGGAAGGGGGAGGGGCCGTAGCAGGAAGGGAGGTTGAGTTCAGGAGTTGTGTGAATAAAAACATGTTGTTTTATCCTGCTGTGTCCGTCTCATCAATCTGGTGTTTGATTGAGTGAGCTCGTGTGGGCGCCTCAAGCGAGGCAACAAAGGAGGATATTATAATACCAATGGTTATATGCACAGCAAATATCATTTAAAAAACAATAACTTGACAATTTTACCAAAATGTATAATGGTTTTCTTTGGCCATTTTTTTGTCAAATTGTTTGTTTTTGGAATCAATTAGATTTTTTCAAAGAATCACCTGCTTTATTACAGATGGATTACGTTTCATAAAGAAAATCTTTTTTATTTTTTTGCTTTATTTTTTCAAGAAATCCATTTGTTTTGGGGCTTTGTGAATAAGAACATTTAAGAAAAAGGCAGAATGGGGGTCATGCATAATTTGCCACTGAAGAGAAATGTATACCACAAAAACACCAGATGCCATGTGGACGAATTACATTCGTCCCATCCCTAATTCTGATCTATTTGAATATCTTAATGCCATTGTGATAAATCAACTTCAGGGCACCAGTGGTCCAGGGATGTATATCTGTTGCTATTGCATCAATCAGCTCCACACCTCTAGTACACAAAAAGGGATCTGAACGGATTGGAACACAAGTAAATAATAAATCTCTTTGTCCAATTTTGGTAACGTGGATAGAATGGCATGCTTATCTCCGCAAGGTCGTGGATCATTGGTTAGTTGCAACACTGCGAAAATACAATTATAAACCAATGATAACAGGGACTGTCCAGTCAAGTTTGTATACAAATCTCTACTTTATTATTATTACAACAGGCAGTTCTAGGACACTACAAAAATACAACCCACACTGTAAAGGAACACAGAGGACAGCCAGTTTCATGAAGGAAAGGGATACACTCTTGATTCTGACGGTTGGGTAGTCTGTAAACATTCAGTCTTAATTGTTCAAGGTTATTTGGTTCAATCACCACAGGAGCAAGGGTCGTAAATGTCACTAGGGGCCTTTTTGAGAAGTACCAGGGGGACCGAACCACACTGTACCTGGTGTTGAGATGTTCTACATGCTTTACAACGTCAAGTCATTTCTAGGATGCTTTGCAGCTACTGCGACAGAGTTCAAGATGAGAGACAGCTTCAGGTATCAAGGGGCAGGCAGTTTGGCAAGCGAGGCTGGATGGACAGCCGCAGCTGGCCTACATGGTAGCTCAGGGTCAAGAATCATTGCCTCTGTGCTGGCAGGTGGATCTGGAAAGCTGGTCAAGGTGTCTCAGACGGCTTGAGTGACTACAGCGTGACAACAGTCAGTGGTGTAGCCGGTCCCGGTTCAATGGCTCGACTGCCTCAAAAATGTCCTTAAAAGATGGACGCTGGTTGATGCTTGTGTGGCACTCCTCCTAGCTTCTTCCCAGTGCTTGTGGTGTCCTTTCAACACAGAGGGGCCAAATCTGAGGAGCGTTTTCAGGCAACAGCCATGTCCTTAATTCAGAGACTCTCTGACACTTCCCACCCAGGAAGTTTGTTGGCAGAAGCTAGAAGGGCATGCTGTGTGCTGGCTGGGTACCGGTTCTGGCGCGGATCGACGGGTCCTCTGAGTCCGTTATCTCCCTCTCTTTGCTGGGAGATGTTTAGGGGAGGGATCTTGCATCCCTCTTGGAACTCAACCCTGGCCTTCCTTTTCTGGCAGAAGATGTAAGGCAAACTGTACCTTCAGCCAGGGTCCAAATGAGTCATCCTTCTTACTCCTTTCAAAGTCGTTGGATGATCTGCTAAGTGAGAGGTTCAGCCATCTTTTAAAGCCATATGGGCCCCAGCGATTTGTGCAGGCTAGGCCTACCTTAATGAACCAATCCTGTGTTCCCACAAACAATCTTCTGTTATGCGTGAGGTCAGGACCACAGGCTTTGCAACAGGAAAGGTGAGGGGTGACAACATATACTCTTCGGTCCCAACCATCTTTCTGTCTGTTGTAGATCAAAATGTCTCTCTGGTTAAATGAGCCCTCTGTGGCTCTTGATAAAAGCGCAGGTCTCCCTTGAAATTTGGGATGAGAGCAGAATTCCCATCTCCCTTAAATCACATAATTCTCCCCACTGAAAGGGGTCCTCTCGGCAGGGGTTGCCTATGTTAAATAATGGAACCAGACAGGCCATTCACTGTCCTTCATACAGAGTGGTAGGAACTAGCTTCAAGTTGAAAAATTGCATACCAAAGAGGTGTTACTTCTGCCTCCCCCTTTTCATCCTGCTACCAACCTCCTTCACAGGTCGGCCTTAATTATTTCTCATTAGTTTGTTTGTTTGTTTGTTTATTATTTATAGCGCGCACCAAACCCGAGGGTAACCGGGCGCGTTGTTCAAGGATACTTTAAACTTTACAGGTTACGCATGCTTACAGATGGTAGTTATACATAGTAGAAATTACAAATGCAGGACAATAGGGAGAATATACATTGTGCATAATATAGACATATAGCATAGTATATACAGGAAATATGCAGTAGGAAGATAGAGAGTATTTAATTATGTACATAGTACGACTGTAGGACAGTAGTTATATTGGTGTAGGGCGGGACTATCGGTCATTTTCTTTGATCCAGTTGATGCAGTTAGATCTGAAGAGGGCGTAGGATTGGGTAGATCTCAGGCCGGGCGGGAGGGAGTTCCAAAGCTGGGCAGCTTTGACCGGGAAGCTGTTTCCTCCGGCCGTACTTAGTTTAAATGGGGGGATCACTAACTGGTTGGAGTATGCTTCTCTGGTGGGTCTGGTGGAGGTTTTTCTGTTGAATCTAGCGGCTAGGTATTTGGGTGCTAGATGGTTGATACTTTTGAAAGTTAGAGAAGCTGTCTTGAGTTTGATTTTGTCCACTGTGGAGAGCCAGTTGGATTGTCTTCTAGCTTCTGAAATATGCTCCCTTCTTGGAATTCCTAAGGCAGCTCTAAGAGCATTGTTCTGAAGTGTTTGAATTTTTTGCAACGTATGTTTATTGGCCCCTAAGTATAGTGCGTTGCAATAGTCCAATTTCGACAGCACTAATGCTCGAGCAAGGGTTAGGCAGTTGGCAGTGGATAGGTATGGTTTTGCGGCTCTAATCAGCTTGCAGGTATATGCGGTACTGGATGCCATTGCGCTCACCTGTTTGGTTAGGGAGAGGTGGGAATCAAGGTAAAACCCTAATGTTTTTACTTCTTTTGCAACCTTGATAATATTGCCGTCTATGACGAAGGAGGAGTATTCTTCTTTTAATCTATTGATGTTTTGTTTGTTCCCCAGTATGATAAGTTCAGTTTTGTCATCATTCAGGCATAGCCCGTGGGTGGCCATCCATGCCTGAATGATGAGATAAGTCTTGTTCACCAAGGCCAAATCTTGTTCATAATCCCCTGAAAGTGGTATGAGAATCTGAGTGTCATCCGCATAGTTAGTGTAGGTAACACCCAGATCATCTAGATCATCGAACAAGGGCTTCGTGAAGACGTTGTACATAGTGGGGGAGACACAAGAACCTTGTGGGACTCCACATGTGATGGATACAGGGTCAGCAGCAGCAGAGGTAGAGAAGACTCTCATAGTTCTACCGGTTAGGAATGATTTAATCCATGCGATGGCATGTGTGGAGAAATGGGCAGCTGTTTCAAGGTGGGTGCAGAGCACATCATGATCCACCAGGTCGAAGGCTGCAGAGAGGTCCAGTAAGAGGAGTAGGGCCATCTTTCCAGAGTCTCTCAGCTCATCAACCTGAGTTTTAAGATCGATGAGCGCGGTTTCAGTTCCGTGCTGGGGTCTGAAGCCTGATTGTCTTGTGCCTAAGAGGTGGTGCAACTCCAAATGTTTTTGGATCTGTAGGTAGGCTACCCTGTCTAGGATTTTTAATAGGAAGGGTACCGTTGTGATAGGCCTGTAGTTAGTCGGGATGAATGGGTCCAGTGTTTGTTTTTTTAGGAGGGGGAGGACCCAGGATTGCTTGAGGTTATCTGGTATGGTGCCTGAAGCAAAGGAGGCATTAATAAGCTTAGAAATGAATGGGGAGAGGTCTCTGGCCGCGTCCTTTATTAGTTGGGCTGGGCATAGGTCGCCTCGGCAATTGGATGGCTTAAGTGAAAGTATTATCTTTTCAGTTTCGAGTATAGTTACTTTCGAGAAGTTAAATTTATAGTCAAGTTTAGTGCTGATTGGTGGTTTGCCTCTTGGGATAGTTGAGGGTGGAATATTCTGTTTTTTTATCTCAATTTTTGTTTGGAGTGTGGCAATTTTGTCATTTAGTGCTTTTTGGATGTTCGAGCACCATATTTTATTTTTGTCACAATTATCTTGGACAGGAATGGGGTTTTCTAGTTCTTTTAGTATAAGGAATAGTTCTTTCGTTCCAGATTTGGCCTGCAGTATTCTGTTGTTGAAGTTATCTCTTTTTGCTTTCTTTATTTCATTTTTGTAGATCTTGGAGGCATTGATGAGTGTAATTTTATTTGTCTCTGTTGGGGTTAGTCGCCAAGCAGATTCACATTTACGTTTTTCAAGTCTTAGAGATTTAAGGTGAGGAGTAAACCAGGTGTTTAGGTGGGCTCTGGGCTTGCTCTTTCTCAGTTTCAGTGGGGCAATAGTATCTAGAGCTGTAGTCATAGAAGAGTTGAATTCATTTACTAGTGATGAGGTGTCCAATGAGTCAGGTAGAGAGTTTAATCTATGGAGGATGAGTGGTAGCAGTTTTTCTGTAGTTATAAGTTTTTTGTTTCTGGTTGGCAAGGGGGGAGCCAGCGCATTTTCAATAGGTAGGGCCAAGTTAACATTTAGGAGGAAAGTTATCAGTGCATGATCAGTCCAGATTTGTGAGGTGATATCGACAATCGTTGTATTGCAGTTATAGTCAGCAACCCAGTCAAGTATACAGCCTTTTTCGTGTGTGGGTTGTAGGATTTTTTGGGAGAAGCCTAGTTCTGAGATGACATTATGTGACAGTATGCACTGCCACAAGTCGAACTAGACAATAGGGAGGCAGATCCATGGGGCATTTGATATATTAATTAGGCTGCCCCTGGCTGGAGCAAGGTGTGCCTTGCCCCTTCTTGAGATCCTTTGATGTCCCCGGGGCTATCACATTCCAGCTCAGGACGGCACCTGTAGGTTGTGTCCTCCCAGAGTACATGTGACTATGCGGTTAGTACAGTAAGCAGGGAAAATGTGTGCTGAATAGCCTCACACATTTTGGGCGGTTGATCTCCCATCATTCATTCAGTGCGGATGGTCAAATTTGTGTGGTGTAGGTGTCAAGGCTGTTGTGTCTCTGTGTTGAGTTATGTTGTGGCCCTTCTCCCTAGGTGTTTAGGTTTTCCCCTGGGTTTAGTGCTGTTCTTTGAGAGGCAATTTGTACATGGGGGTGCGGGTCGGTGTGTTCTGGGTATGGACACTATTACTGAATACTTTTTATTTACAGGTGTTTCTTTTTTTTTTTTGCTTTCCCTTAAATCTGGATCTGGACAAGGGATACAGGGTTGCTGTGTCCTGGAAGTGGACACTGCTTTTTAGAACTATAGGTTGGGTGCAAGAGACATTTTTTGTGCATTTCCGGGAAAGTTTATATGGACATGAGGGAGTTGGGGGCACAAATGTGTTCTTGTACTATGATTGCACGCATGTAATTAGGTTAGCTAAATGAATTGGAGTAAGGATTTACATGGTGTATTGCTCTGCCATTAAAGCGATGTTGTGCAGGGATGCACTGCGCGCTTGTTTGGAAGCGTGAGGGTTTTCGATATTTAAGATGCATGGCATCAGTATGTGCTGTGTTGCAGTTGAGGCATTGAGGTGTTTCAAGGTTCAAGCTTACATGATGCAGGGATGTATGTGTTGTTGGTGGACTTGAAGTATCTCCTTACCCAGGACTGCATGGCGCTAGGATGGGTTGTGTGTGGTTGGAGGCGTGGTGTATTCACACGATTTAAGGTACATAGTGCAAGGGTTAACTATGTGCTGTGTGTGTTTGGGGGAGTTGAGGTGTGTTTTTAAAGGTGTGTATTCCTTGAACTGTTGATTACAGTGTTGTGACGTGACAGATTTGCCGGGCGGGTTCTGTTTTTCGGTCAGTATAGTCACGTTGGGTGGAGGGTAGAGCAGTGGCTGTGGTGCATTTGTTAAACTGTTGGTTACAGTTGTGATGGGTTTCTGTAGTTTGTTGTGGATGTTGGTCACAGTCAAGGCGTTTTTGCATTTGTTAAATTGTTGGCTACTGTTTTGTTCTGCTATGGAATACCGGGTTGGTTCTGTAGTTTGTTGTGGCTGTTGGTTACAATCAATGAGTATTGAGGTGGAGCATTTTTACCATGTTTTTGTTGCCATCTGCTACAGAGTACTGGCCACGTTCTGTAGCATTGGTGTGACTATTGGCTACAGTCGGGACGTGTAAGTCGTATTGAGGAGGTTTCAAAATGTATAAATATGTGGTGCAAGGGAGTGCTGTGTTGCGTTTGGAGGGGTTCATTGGTGCGACTATGCCAGTTGTGCATATGGTATTTGGGCTGTTTCATTTTCGATGCTGTGTTTGACAGTGGGGTCGGTATCGTGTTAATGCTGTGACCGCGGGCATTTCGTTAACGTGTGTTGTTTTATGGGTATTGTTGGATGTCCAAGGCGATTGCGGATAGTTGTGTTGCTTGTTCGTAGATAGGCAAGCTGGTTGGTTCTCAGGTGTGGCAATCCTGTGGCTCTGGGGTGCAGTCCAGAGTTGAAGGAGTTTCGTTTTTTGAGGGCTAGGTAGGTAGGGAGTTTTAGTGTGCTCTCATCAAAGCATGGTTTATGCTCAGGAGTGGCAGGTGTAAGGAAGGAGGGGGTCGGTTTAGAGCCTCCTATACATTCTACGCGAAAGGGTTCACCTGCTCTTGCACTAGTAGAGGGACGCCTTCCTTGCCCTTCTGCGGCCTCAGGGGGCAAGTCCCCGACACATGAAGAGGTGGGGCTATTACAAGACACATTTGGACTCCATTTTTGTGTACCCTCGACTCCATCTTTGGACTAGGCGGCATTCTGATATTGCAAAGTCTCCTCTCCCCTCAGCAGCGCCTGGTACAGCGAGCACTAAGAGCCCCCACCTTTTTCCTCCCGCGCCTTTGCCTCCCAAGTCCCTTTCTCACTTATGCTCTTAGACAAGTTGTTGCGAATAAACATTGTATTCTTTTCACCCTTCCTCTGAGATCACTTTCCTGTGTGTGACAGAGCCAAACCATGACTTGTGGCTATTCTATCTCAACAAACCTGCTCCTGAACCTCTCACCCCACTGTTGGAAAATGACTGCCTGTTTAACCCTGTGCCCCTCCAAAGCTATTCTTTTGATGTAACAGAAGTGTGACCCATCCCTGCTGACCACCCTAGAATGCCCCCAATAAACCCAGACTCCTGTCATGGTATATTCTGCCCTAAATTAACATGTGTCATTCCACCCCCTGCCGCTCTGATATGCCAGACCTGACAGATATCAATCCCGCCCCCCACAGGTTACCCGAGGGGCTAAATCCCCACACCCTTCACCTCGCCAGTTACCTAAAGTAAGATAATGCAAGCACATGTGTATAATTTATAGGCCTCTCGTAAAAACAATAAAGGTGTAGTAATGATCATAATTTACTGTATGTCTAGGATAACAGTGTAGATTAGTTAGCCAGAACCAGCCGCCTTTCCGGAACCGACTGAATCTTCACCTCGCACCGACTGGCCCAGATGAACCACCTGATGTCCAACCTCCTGCCAATTCATTAGCCAATCTCGTGGATCTGGCCCTTACAGCGCTATACTCGCAACCCTACCCTAACCTATCAAAATGTAACTTGTAGCCTGTATAAAAATTGTCACAGATGACTCTCTAACCCTTTAAAATGTATTGTTCTTGTATTGTTCGCCAAAGCGCTCTCAAAGCAGCATATTTCTCTAGATGCTGAATCTTATATAAACCTTTGCTGACTCTCAATACCAATCGCTTGGTCTCATTCCCTACTGGGATGTGTCCTTTATTCTGAATTTTATTGATGATTTGGGGAGTGAGCACCTTCACTTGGTGACCCCTGGGATGTGATTCGAGGGTGCACTGAGAGACGCCCCTGTGTCATGCAGCGATATCTGGTACACCCCCCCCGCAAAAACATTGCCTTCGGCGGCTGACCAGTGCGCGCACAAAGAGAGATTCCAGTGGTCCCAGTCATTGCAAATACCCAACTGTTTGCCAGGGCGGGTCACAGCGGGTCACAGCTTGGTTGGGGTGCAGACCTGATTGTGGATAGACCGTCAACAGAGGCTCTCGGATCACCGCGGACATGTGAATATTGGTTGCGAGAATCGCAAAGGAGGGACATTTTAAAAAGGTGGTAACAAGCATAATGGTAACACTGAGGGAATAGTGGGGAGTCAGATTTAGTGCCTAGGGCTTGTATGAGTTTAACTGGTAGGCTTTTTCTTCTCTTTCCTTTATGTGATCATTAGGTTGTGAATATAGAAGTAACGGAATACAGGAAGACTATGGGAACTTATCTCTGAAAGGGGGTTTAAGGCGGCACCACGTAGCATTGTCTCGACCAGTGCAGGAAATAAGTGGAGATAAAACAGAAATATGTAGGAGTCTTGTGTATTGAATAGACTCGGGAGATATTAGCAAATTCTTTTTCTGGTGCACATAACTCTTTTAGAAGTCATCCCAAAGGGGGCTCAGAGAAGGTGGGCAGGGAGAGTGAGTGGGGGAGAAGACTATGACAGTGTGATATAGGGCAGTGTGTGGTTGTAGCTAGCTGGTTTAAAGTCTGCTTTTATAGATGTGGAGTTGAACACTGTGGCATTGCACAATTGTTTATTAAGGTGTTATAAGAGAAACAGAAGTGTTTTTTGATTATATTTCCGACACACAACACATGCACGAGTGAACGCAAAAGTGAAGCAAGGAATTATGGGGGGAGATGCATCATTAGCCAATATTTGCCAGCTCCTCCCCCTATACAGTGAGAAAATTCAGAAGTACCATGACCACTGGCTCACAGCGATAAAGGGTGAGGGATCATCCCAAGTTTGGCCAGAAGGAGGGTCATTTGACAAAGGAATATTAGATCTTGTGACAACCCACCTATTAGCTAAGTACCGGGCAAAGCAACTTCAAAATAGACGCAAAGCTCTAGATCGCTGGAGGATGTTTGAAAAGACGTCCCCAGTGAGTGGTGCAGACAGGGAAGTGCCGCCTAAAACAACACCAGCACCAGCAGGGGGAGTGAAGGACAAGTGGACCAGCTGAAAATGCTAAAAACAGGGGACAAAGAACTCACTAGGCTTTTACCCACTTTTAACTAGGCCTGCTGCGGGTTACAGTTACCCATCTTATTTGCCTGCACCAAATGCACCTTCTACTCCCACAGCAGCAGCCCTGCCTCCCTACGATCCTAGAGGGTTGTACTTCTCCACAAGTGCCCCTCCAGTAAATCTTGCACACTTAACAAGTGATTTAGAATGACAACTCACCACCACACAAATGGAATTGACACTATTAAGAGCATTAGGTGACAGGGGCCAAATGTTGCCTAGGGGAGGGGAACTGCCATCTCTCTTAGCTGGCGGGCCAATGCCATCGCCACTCCCATCCAGGAACCCATCTAGGCAGCTGGAAGTGAATGGAAATCGGGGGAGTTTTCTTTCACCTCAATAATAACCCATAAGGATAGTACGAGTAGAACAGGAAGGTAGCCAAGCAGGGGAGGAACAAGGAAGTGTAGAATCAGACAGGGAAATAGACGGGGTGTGGAGCGATCTAGATGAACACGAGGAAGGAGCAGCGGAAGCAGGAATGCCACTGCCACTATGAGAAGAGCCAGAAGATGGGGGGGTACGACAAAGGTGGCAGGTAGGCTCCAGAGTAGGTTGGGAAACATTTCATTGAGCAAGTCAAAAGGAGTAAAAGTAAGTAAGAAAGGGAGTAAAATGATAATGCAAATGCCCTCATTCACAAAGGAGCAGGGAGGCCCCATTACATACCATGGGCACAGATGGACAAGAATAATTTGCTAAAATCACTGCCCCCACTTTCAGGAGAAACACAACAACCGCAACAGGGACCACAAGCACCACAACGGGGCATGCAACCACAATTAGCATTTTAAAATACTATGGGACACAACCACAAAAATTTTCGCCACTACCGCAAATGGCGCACCTGCGCCGTTCCATGGAACAGCAATGATCGGAGAGAGCGTCTTTTCTGTCCCCGGAACAAATACATACCCCGATTAGGACAGCCCACAGAAAGCATTTGCGTGTCTAGTCCTGTCGACTACCCTATGTCCAGAAGAGGAACCACTGGTGGGGGCGGAGATAGGAAACAAAGAGTTCTTCTTTATGGTGGACCCAGGAGCAGACAAATCGCGCCTTATGCAAGGCCGTTTTCCGCTCTTAGGCCGAAATGTGAAACGCTGGGATTTTCTGGGGCAATTTTGAAAGTTCCCTACACAAAAGATTTGGATAAAACGGTGAGAGGAAAAATGGTGTGGGCACCCCTGTTATACCACGAAGATTTGCCCATGAATTCGCTGGGGAGGGACCTACTCAGTAAGCTTAGTATGGCCATTTCCTTTACAGAACGATGGGTAGTGTGCTTCACTCCAGGAGTATGCTCACTAAGAGAAATGCTAATGATCAGTACCATGACAAATGAGATAGCAGTAAGGGGAGTGCCCACGGATGTTGACATGTTCATTTATGGGATACAAGTATTACCCAGAGTGCTTTCTGAAATAACGCAAAAGGAATGGAGTACCAACTGATTTTGTTTTCCGCTCATTGGTGAGCCCAGAAATTGTGTCTGGTACAATCCTCTCGATTGACCTACATGGGGTGCAAGTGTAAGCTAGACATATTGTGGCAATAGGACTGGATGCGCATGGATGTGAATGGAGAACAGTGTTGTGTACTGACCCAAACATGGCGCTACATGATCTCACTGATGAAGAACTGTTCACTGACAGTGACACTGATGGGGAGATAATAATGGAAATTTGTGTGCCCTGCGATATAATGACTCAACAGAGGGAAGAAAATAACCCCCTCATGGCCAGTGTCAGTGTTCCACCTTTGATTTTTTATGAGGATTTTTTGTATTTATTTAATATTTGTATCGCGCGCCAAACCCTGTGGTAACTGGGCGCTTCAGAAACTTAAAGGTTACAGACATAGACAGGCAAACAGATTGATATAACAGAAGGGATATGAAACAAGTACTACCGGATTTATGGACAACAGGACCCCATGACGTAGTCCTCTTACAGGAAGTCACACCCATAAAAATAAAATTGGAACCAGGTGCAGTTCTAGCCAGAAAATGGATATGCGCTTTTGAAAAGCATACTGGGGGCGTCCCACTGGCTATAGCGGATGTGAAGAGTTTGGTAGTATCTGTTGTGGGAGATCAAGCAGGCAGAGTGTGGATGAAGGCTGGTTTCCCGAGAGTGACAACAAATTGTGACCGCCATGATGAGTCTGCATTTAATAATGTAAGGGATCAGGTATGGGATGCACTGCGGAGAACCTTTCCTGACACCCCAGATTTATATTCAGTGATGCAGTGGACCATGGGGGACAAGGAAGAGGCTGCGCAGTACATTCTCTGGGTGCAGGACCTGTGGAGATCGGAGGCAGGTACGGCTTGGGGCCAATCAACCTCCCTTTTCTGCTTAATCATTAAAAGAGGCCTCCCAAAGGAGGTACAGAAAGCCCTAGATAAAATTGCTGGGATAGAAGCCAAAGGCCGGCCTGAAATTCAAAGCATTATCGTACACCATTGTAGGAGGATTAAGGAAAGAGAAAAAGAAATTGTACAGAGGAGGCTGGCAGACGAGGCCAAACTCATACAAAAGAAACTGGTGAAGGTTGCTGCTGTAACAGTGGCCCTGCCTACTGAGAGACAGGGAGATGGGGACGAGGGGTCAGGAGGTTCACTGGCAAGGATGCCAGCAACCTGGTCCGCAAATGGGCAGGAACAATGGGCTGGTGAGGAGCAATATGAGGGTCCTCAGTGGCAGGGAAGGCCTGCAAGAGGACGATTTGGGTACAGGGGGCAGAGAGGTGGGTTTAGAGGACAAGGGGCTTGGGGGTTTGGAGGACAAGGGGCTCAGATAGGGGGCCAAGGGTCATGTTGGAATTGTGGGAGATGGGGACATTTTTCAAGGGAATGCCGCGCCCGACCCATGGTATATTATCAAGGGCCCCCACAACCTGAAAATGAACAACAATTTAGTCACCCCCATCCGGGTAGCCCTCATGGATTACCAATGGGTGGCAATGGGCAAAAAGAGCAATATTTTAATAACTATCAGCAAGGAACACGACATCCACAACAGGGACCACAAGCACCACAACGGGGCATGCAACCACAATTAGCATGTTAAAATACTATGGGACACAACCACACAAATATTTTCGCCACCACTGCAAATGGCGCACCTGCACCGTTCCATGGAACAGCAATGATTGGAGAGAGTGTCTTTTCTGTTCCCGGAACAAATACATACCCCGATTAGGACAGCCCACAGAAAGCATTTGTGTGTCTAGTCCTGTCGACTACCCTATGTCCAGAAGAGGAACCACTGGTGGGGGCGCAAATAGGAAACAAAGAGTTCACCTTTATGGTGGACCCAGGAGCAGACAAATCGTGCCTTATGCAAGACCGGTTTCCGCCCTTAGGCCGAAATGTGGAAACGCATGGATTTTCTGGGGAAATTTTGAAAGCTCCCTACACAAAAGATTTGGATATAACGGTGGGAGGAAAAATGGTGTGGGCACCCCTGTTATACCACGAAGATCTGCCCATGAATTTGCTGGGGAGGGACCTAATCAGTAAGCTTAATATGACCATTTCCTTTAAAGAACAAGGGGCAGTGTGCTTCACTCCAGGAGTATGCTCACTAAGAGAAATGCTAATGATCTGTACCATGACAAATGAGATAGCAGTAAGGGGAGTGCCCACGGATGTTGACATGTTCATTTATGGGATACAAGTATTAGCCAGAGTGCTTCCTGAAATAACGCAAAAGGAATGGAGTACCAACTGATTTTGTTTTCCGCTCAGTGGTGAGCCCAGAAATTGTGTGTGGTGCAATCCGCTCGATTGACCTACACGGGGTGCAAGTGTAAGCTAAACATATTGTTGCAATATGACTGGATGCACATTGATGTGAATGGAGAACAGTGTTGTGTACTGACCCAAACATAGCGCTACATGATCTCACTGATGAAGAACTGTTCACTGACAATGACACTGATGGGGAGATAATAATGGAAATTTGTGTGCCCTGCAATATAATGAATCAACAGAGGGAAGAAAATAACCCCTCATGGACAGTTTCAGTGTACCACCTTTGATTTTTTTATGAGGATTTTTTGTATTTATTTAATATTTGTATCGCGCGCCGAACCCTGAGGTAACTGGGCACTTCAGAAACTTAAAGGTTACAGACATAGACAGGCAAACAGATTGATATAACAGAAGGGATATGAAACAAGTACTACCAAATTTATGGACAACAGGGCCCCATGACGTAGGGCTCTTACAGGAAGTAACACCCATAAAATTAAAATTGAAACCAAGTGCAGTTCCACCCAGAGTGAAAGAGTACCCACTATCCAGGGAAGCAGAGGAAGGAATAAAGAAAACAATCAACACATTATTGCAACAGGGCATTATTTTGCCATCAAATTCACCATGTAACACTGCGATTTACCCTATCAAAAAAGCAAAGAGCAGGTCTTGGAGGATGATCCAGGACTTCTGCCCACTTAATGACGTCATACAGAAGAATTTCCCCCTAGTACCAAATCCCGCATCCATTTTGTGCAGTGTCCCAAAGGAAGCCACCTGCTTCACAGTAGTGGATCTGAAGAATGCATTTTTCTCAGTGCCACTCGAGCGCAGTTGTCTGTACCTAACAGTATTTACCCTGGGGGGAAAAAGATATGAGCATTGCAAGTTGCCCCAAGGTTATTGTGAGAACCCCAGCATCTTCAACCAAATTCTGCATGAAGACCGTGGCAATATTAATGTACAAAGCACAATAATTCAATATTTAGACAACCTTTTAATCTGCAGTGAAAGTGAAGTGGAATGTAGAATGGACTAAATAATATTGTTGAACTTACTAGCAACAAAAGGGTACACAGTGGACAAGGGAACAATGCAGTACTGCTTGGCAGAAGTGTTGTATCTGGGGCAGTTAATATCAAAAGATGGTAAGAGAATTATACCAGACAGAGCAGCAGCAATACGTCACACCCTAATGCCCAAAATTGTAAAAGACACGCAAACATTTCTTGGCATATGCAACTACTGCCGTGCATGGATATTGGATTATGCTGCATACACACGCCCCTTTCTCCAGGCACTAAAAGAAGCTCAAAAGAACAGCGATCCCATAAACTGGACACAGGAAATGATCACACAATTTCTTAAATTACAAGATCTCATCAAAACAGCACCTGTCCTAGCCGGATTATGATCAGAAGTTTCATTTATTTTCTCACTGCAATGGCACACTGATGACAGGAGTACTGACTTAAAAAACATCACTGGGCCATAAGCCAGTGGCACACTGGACTCAGTAATGCAAGGGCACTTTGCATGCGGAGTGCCCTCGCTGCAGCAGCCTTCGCGATAGAGAAAAGCTTCACCATAGTAATGGGATGTCCCATGACATTATTTGTTGAACACTCTCTATTTGCTATAATTGAGAGGTCAAAGTCCACACTCACCACCCAGAGAGCAACTTCATATAAATTAATTAGCTCAAGCCCAAACACACACATTTTATGCTGCAAGATTGAAAACCCAGCCACATTCATCACAGAACCCTGCACAGTAGAAGACATGCAAGTGCCCGATTGCGCTACATATGAGGGGGAAGATGATGGTATTCCCAAGGACAGTGAAAATGCCCTAGAGGGAGGTGAGGTATACTTCATGGACGAATCAGCATCCATTGATTGAGAGACAGGAGAAAAATACATAGGGGCAGCAGTGGTGAGAATAGAAGGGGATGAAAATGAAGTGATAGTGCAGAAACGCCTCCCCTCACACTTTTCAGCACAAGCAGCAGAACCTACAGCCTTAATTGAAGCATTGCATACTGCTAAAGAATGTGCAGTGACGATTTACTCTGACTCTGCATACGTGACAGCGACGGTGAACTCCAGCCTGTCACAATGGTGAAGATGAGGGTTCAGGAGAGCGGATGTCTCTCCTGTACAACACGCGCAACTGTTGAATGATCTTATTGAAGCATTGGCTAAGCCATCAGTAGTAGCTTTAGTGAAATGCCAGGCCCACATGAATAACACAGACACAATCTCATTCGGGAATGCAGTGGCAGACACCGCTGCGAAAGAAGCTGCATATTTCAACATTCCCCAAGCAATCGAATGTGTAGTAAGGACGACCACACACAATGGCAAGAAAGAAGGGTACAGCTCCACGCCCATAATCCAAATAATGGAATTACAGAAATGTGCCCCATCCGAAGAACAGGAAAAATGGATAAAGATAGGGTGCAGACAGTCATCCACAGACTTCCTCTGGTGTCAGGAATTGACAGGAAAAGTAGTGATGCCAGTAGAACTATTACACGTGGCCTTTCGACAGCTTCATTTCCCTGCACATGTCACCAAACAGCACATAGTAGCAGATATTCAGGAGGACTGGTTCCTCCCAAACCTCCAAGAACACCTTGCAAAGTTAATAATAGAGTGCACTACATGCCTGACATACAGTTCTGGGAGGATCCTCAGGACTCTGCGGGGAACACTACCATGCCCATTAGGAACATTCCAAAAATTACACATTGACTATGTCGATATGGGAGAAAGGTGCAATGGAGCAAAATACCTCATTGTAATAGTTTGTCCCTTTTCACGCTGGGTGGAAGCAGGACCTTGTGCACACCCAGATGCGAAGTGCACTGCAAAATTCCTAGTGAGGGAGGTGATGCCTAGGTGGGGGATTTGTGATGTGATACGTTCAGATAACGGCACTCATTTCGTAAATGACCTCTTCATGGAAGTGACATCATTGCTAAGGATCAAACGCAAACTTTGTTCGATTCATCACCTACAAGCAAATGGAATGGTAGAAAAGATAAATGGCCTCCTCAAGAGTAGATTATCTAAATTGTGTCATACCCTTAAAAAGAACTGGGTGTATTGCCTGCCCCTAGCACTGTTTCAACTCAGAACACAGCTAAGTAAGGATCATCATTTGCCCCTGCATGAGGTAGTGATGGGGAGGTGCATTCAAATGCCGCTATCCCCAGTAAGAAGGGTATCAGATGCTCAAAGAGCTGCTACAGTGCTAGGGAAGGAATTCAATGAATATCTCACCCAACTGACACGAGCTGTGCGAAGTATAGCAAAACAAATATCACCTCCATTTACACAAGAAAATGAAACTGATACAAACACCCCAGCAGCAGACAGCACAGTGTTACAGTTAATGCCTGGTGAAAGTGTATACATGTGCAGTTTCGTGCGGAGATGGAACTCCCCACGGTTCTATTGCTCCTATGAGGTAGTTTACTGCACACACTTGGCGGTAAAAGTTAAGAGCTTAAAGTATTGGATCCATCTCACAGATGAAAGAAAAGCACACGATAATACAGCACCCCATGGTGACAGCCACAAGAGCAGGAAAGTGCTGTGCTATAACAAAAAAGGGTACTAATAAACTGTTGGGTACGCAAGAGTATGGAAAAGCTGAAAAAATGGTTTGAAAATGTAAATCTCTCTCTCTCTCTCTCTCACTCTCTCTTTCACTGCTAAAATTGCAAAGAAGTTTTATTGTATTTGTTGTTGAGGACAACACATGATAGTATTTGACTTATGTGTGTGTACTTAACCCATTTATATCACCCATTCAGGTGGAAATATGGCAGAAAGGAGGGCCCTCACTAACAACACTGCACATGTTGATAGCGATAGGGAAGAAATGAGTGCTGCTACAGCTTATAGTCATGATTGTGGTTTATATTTTGTAGCTATTGTTTTCTCTGTAATGTTAATTTGCCTGGGGCTGTACTGGAGTATCACTTTTATATTGGGTGATATAAAAGAGGGGGTATGGGTTGCAACTAATACAAGAGGGGTCAAGCCTCATTTGAATGGGTTCAAAGTAACATGGGCCCATAATGCCTCCTTAAATGTTATCCTTACCACTCTGCACAAAAATTGAACTGTCAAAACCCTATTTTTACATATGCTGCTTTGGGTTATGATGTTGATAACGTATCCAATGACTATAATGTTGATTCTCCTATGTTTGATGTTGCGGGATCGCCATATGTACATATGCACACAACTGAAAATCCTACCTCAGATGGCGATAATATGCACTTTAAGCCCTATGTCCAAACTACACAGACGTATCCAGTCTCAGTCTTGGCAGAGTGGTAGTGAGCACAATGATGAAACATGGAAAGATATTTTTCCAGTACGATATCAAAAGGTGAAAAAGATGCATAATAGTTTAGGGGGGAATAAGAGACGGAAAAGGGGGGGGTGGAACGTAAAAGGTATGATGCGTACCATGGCTTGGGATTAGATGCTGTAGAAGACCCCTGCCACCCTGACCAATCCAATAAATGGTATTCGGATATGAGTGCCATGGCCAAACAGGCGACCAATGAATGTTGTTACATTTGCTCCTTGATACCCCATGCCTCTGGAACTCCCAAAGTTCTCATACCCCAAGAAACCCCTTTGTTGGATGCCCAGTGTCTTGTTCATCTAGCCCTCTGTAGGATTCGGAGAACCTTCCAGGCGCACACAGTAATGATACAAATGCAGAACGAGAAAACATGTGAAAGAGCAATGTTTTATCATCAAAGGGGCAATATTCACGGAAAACAAATGGCATGACGAGACAATCACATGTAAAGCGGAAGCGCTGCAGGGACTGTCAGAAGAAAACTTCCAATGGGTTAAACGAACATGCACTCCAACATGGTCACGAACATTGCCAAACTGACTTGGGTGACCACACAAAGAGAAATACAGCACAAACTCATCAAACAATCATCCTCCCAGATATGAAAAAAGGCACAGCACCATTAATGGACACTTACTGGGTATGTGGCAAACAAGCATACCTGCACCTCCCACCATCATGGAGAGGTACTCACACCATGGCCACGTTGCATTCAGCTCTGATGGTGATCCCGGAAATCCATGTCTAGAGAGGAAGAGTGCCAACTGGAATGGCACCAGCACCCCAGCCAGCAACTGAAGATCCCTCCACATATGACATCCTGTCAGAAGATAATTTGCAGGAAAGAGTGTCCCGCAAGAGGAGGTAATCAAACTAGATCTCCAGCAAATCCTCAGACCTGCTGGCGGAGATTCCTGATCAATATAGGCTCTTTAATTCCGCGGAAACCTTCTATGCCTTCCTCCTTCTGCCAGGCATCCAGGCGCAAGCCAACGCCATATGGCTTCAAATTGTGCGCTGGGAACTGATCCAGCTGGCCAACGACACAGAAGAATGATTCAACATGATCAAAGTGGAACTTCGAGCCCTGCGGTTGATGACCATGCAGAACCGGTACGTCCTAGATCTACTCACAGCAATGGATGGCAGTGTTTGCCAAAAAATCGGATGTGCATGCTCTACATTCGTACACTCTGCTGACGCTGACAACAGAACCCTATCACACATGATATCCGCAGTACACAAACTTGGTAAAAGGAAGAAGAAAGAATGGGTGATCCAACCCAGCAACTGGTTCGACAGCATTTTTGACTGGATACCTTCCTAGTTCGGAACTATGAGGAACATTTTGTCCCACTTATCGTTTTCCTATTACTGATCTTTGTGTGTGCCAGGTAGGGGTTTGATGTTGTGCAAAATCAATGCCTAGTTCTGCAATGATGATGGTGACAATGGGCAAACCGACAAAGGTTTCAAACTATGAAGGATGCACACATACACACCGGGGAATGTGGCAACCCTAAATACTGTATGACTGCAGTGTATCTTTATCCAGGGGACAGGGTGGACAACTTGTATCACACCACAATCGGAGAACCCCGGGAATTAGAATGGTATAAGGAAGTGTAGGTAGAGCTGTATGGGGATGGGTGAATATACATGACGTGCACCCATGATGAGTATGCTAGAAGGGTCAAAGTTTTTGAGGTGTGTGCAGAGCATGGATGCCAATAAAGGGGACATCTGCTTCGGACGAGGCAGTGTTGGAGGCGGAGCACTACAGGAATGCTAATAATACTAAACAGTAGTTTGTTACTTTAAATGTAACGAAAGGGGGAATGTAAGGAAGGAGGGGGGTTGTTTAGACCCCTCCATACATTCTACGTGAAAGGGATCACCTACTATTGCACTAGTGGAGGGATGCATTCCTTGCCCTTCTTCGGCCTCAGGGGACAAGTCCCTGGCACATGCAGAGGTGGGGCTATTGCAAGACATATTTGGACTCCATTTTTGTGTACCCTTGTTAGGGAGAATTTCTAATTTCCCTTACCTGTTGAGTCCCTCAGCAGGTTTGTTGGATTTCTAGGGTTTAATTTTTTTCACCTGCTAAGATTGTGAGCCTTTTTTCCCACTCTTACATGTGTTTTGCTGTGTGTTGTACATTATTTGCTTATGGACTATGGAGTCTCACCCACTCCACAGGTATCATCTTTTTACTGTGTGTCACACAGCACCTTTAGTGCAGTGACACAGGGTTGTCTTTTTAGACTTCCCACTGTAAACTCCATTTTCTGGGACTGACTACTGTCTCCCAGGACATGTAAAGTTGCCATTGACTTTACTAGTCTTTTTAAATTTACAGACTCAGTACACCCTATCTTCCCAAAGAGTTCTGGAAGGGTTAATAGTTATCCATTTTTGTCTGATTCTCATGGAACATTATTTTGTTCCCCTTTCTCTAAGATTTGGCTGGTGGCAGTGGTATCTACCATTTTTATTCTACCGCAAGCTATGAAAATAGCCTCAGTACCGCTAGAGGCTATGATGGTAGCCTCAAACTCTAACCCACTGGACACCTTTTAATTTGATTTGGTTCCAGTTGGGTTAATTACCATTTCTTTTTGTAAATGTCTTACTCGTGTTTTACTCTGCATGCCAAACGAGGTTTGGTTTCTTTGTTCGCCGTCCTTTATCGGGCTTCTGCACAGAAGCCCTCGTTCAGCGCCTGAGTGTCTGGGTGGACAGGATGTGAGGTAGGGGTTTGATGCCCCCTGCATAGGGTCTCCTTGGAGACCCAAGTCACACTCTAGTTTGATGGGCTAGGTGGCTGTCCCGTAAGGACAGCCACCTTGTTCTGTGATTGACAGCCAGGCTGTGTGAATGGGGGATTTGGTGCATAAAAAGCCAGTCTCTGGGACTGGAAGGCAGAGTCGCCACTGGATCGAGAGAACCGAAGAGAAGCTGAAGGAAGGCGACTGCTGCAACTACTGGACATCCCAGTGAAGCACTGCTGCAGGTCCGAATTGCCCGAAACTTCGATGACAGAGAAGATCTGCAAGCAATCTTCTTCCCTTGAGCTTGGTGGGACCAACCAGCTCGCCAAACACCAAACACCGGCCTCGCTCTCCTGGTCGAATTTGCTGTGCATCGCTGCAGTGAACTGGATAGCCAGGAGGAACGGAACCTGTTTGGGTTTAAAGGAGCGCACCTTTTATTTGACGTTTTGCTCCACTGCTGGCTTCTTCCCTGGGCAGTGCAGGCCCCTCCAGCCTTCCTCCTTCTTGTCACCGTGACAGTCGCTTCAGGAACCATGAGCCTTCATGAACTGCCAGGAACAACTGCTGCAGCTACAGCATTCTTCTCCATTTAAGGTACTGTGCAAATCAGGTTGTTCTTTCGGTCCTACCACGGTGAAAATGTTTGAAATCTTTCACCTCTCCAAAGGCTTGTCCTTCTCTACGCAAAGACTTAACTGCAAACTACTCTGAACTGTGTGATCCTCTGCAAAGACTCTGAATCATTAACATTGGCCCAGGCCTATTGACTTGAATCCTAGTTGTAGCAACCTTTTCTAGATTGCCCTGCCTATGACTTGTTGGTGCTGTTGATGCTGTTGATTTTGAATAACCCTGTCTTTCCTCCCCTTTTAAATTGCTGGACTGCCATTTTGCTCACACTTCATTTTGAGCTTAACTTGTCCCGAATTGATTGGGTGTTGTTGTAGTGTATTACGATTGTGATTTTCTGCTGCTTTATAATAGTGAACTGTTTTATAACTGATGGTGTAAATAAAGGTATACTCTTTTACCCAGAGACCTTGAATCAGTGTTTGTTTGAACCATAGTAACTGATGTCCTTTGTGTAACTTCCTGTACTGCTCACTTTACTCTTGAGATAAGTCTGGTTGCTCAGCCATCACTACCAATTTACTGTGTAGTATGGGCTTGTACCAAAGGTGAAATTGTACTTACACTTGTGGTCTTAATAATATGTGGTGTTCCCAAAGGGTACTTCATATGATTCTCCCTAACACCCCTCGACTCCATCTTTGGACTAGGCCGCATTCTGATATTGCGAAGTCTCCTCTCCCCTCAGCAGTGCCATGCACAGCGAGCACTGACAGCCCCACCTTTTTCCTCCCACGCCTTTGCCTCCCAAGTCTGTTTCTCACTTATGCTCTTAGAAAAGTTGTTGCGGATAAACAGTGTATTGTTTTCACCCTTCCTCTGAGATCACTGTCCTGTGTGTGACAGAGCCGAATCATGACTTGTGGCTCATCTATCTCAACAAACCTGCTCCTGCACCTTTCACTCCCACAGTTGGAAAATTACTGCCTGTTTAACCCTGTGCCCCTCCAAAGCTATTCCTTTGATGTAACAGAAGTGTGACCCATCCCTGCTGACCACCTTAGAATGCCCCCAATAAACCCAGACTCCTGTCATGGTATATTCTGCCCTAAACTAACATGTGTCATTCCACTCCCTCCCGCTTGGATATGCCAGACTGGATATGCTATCAATCCCGACCCCCACAGGTTACCTGAGGGGCAAGACCCCCACACCCTTGACCTGGTGATAATGCAAACATATGTGTATAATTTATAGGCCTCTGGTAAAAACATTAACGGTCTAGTAATGATCATTATTTACTGTATGTCTAGGATAAGTGTGTAGATTAGTTATCCAGAACCAGCCGCCTTTCCGGACCTGACCCAACCTTCACCCCGCATGGACCAGCCCAGATGAACCACATGATGTCCAACCTCCTGCCAAGTCATCAGCCAATCTTGTGGAGCCAGACCTTACAGCACTATACTTGCACCCCTACCCAACCTATCAAAATGTAACTTGTAGCCTGTATAGAAGTCGTCACAGATGATGCTGTAACCCTTGAGGCCCTGGGGGCACCCCAGGGTGGGAGGAATGCTGTTTTCTTTTGTCTTTGTCTTTTGTGGTGTTGCTGTCGGTCGGTTTGGTGCAGTGGCCGTTAGTGTCATTTTTCTACTTCAGTGGGCATTTTGTTCCAGTTCTTCATTGGTGTAAAGAGGGAGTGGGTGCTGGTGTGTGTTCTGATCTGGGATGTGTTTGGGTTTTACTGACAGCATTAGATTTATTGCGACCCATGGACCTGCACCTTTTTGTCACTGGGCGTTGGCTCCTGGCATTTTCGATGGGTCCGGGTTTTGGTTGTTGTGTTGGATAGTTTTGTTTTCTACTATGGGCTTCAGTGTATTTTCCTGATATGGTGGCCACTTGGTGGAAAACCTCAGGGGTGTGTGGTGTGCACAGAATGAAGTGTTTAGTTGTGCTGGTCATTACTTCCATTTCATTCCAGTTGTGTGTGTATCTGTTAATGGTGGGAGAAGTGTAGTAATGTGCTTTGTGTGTGGATCAGGTGATGTGGTGTCGGTGGTTCTGTGGTGATATCAGGGCTTCTGGGGGCTTTGTGGAATGTGGATCCTTCTGTGTTCTAAGGGTGACCATTGTCAGTTGGCGGACGGAAGCTGGCTGCATGGGTGTGGGGGATACAGTGTCCGTATCTGTACATCATGTCTTCATGTACCTACCTGCCTTCCTTGCCACTATGTGAACTGTGTGAGTTGGCAGCCAATGGACATTAAAGCAGAGTATACTTACTTATGACGGTCCAGCATCTGTTATTTCAGTGTGCCTTCCCCCTTCTTGAGATGCTTTGATGTACCTGGGGCTGTCGCATTCCACCTGATGGTGGTGCCTGTAGGCTGTGTCCTCCCTGGAGTATACGTGACTGTGCAGTTCATACAGTGAGCAGGGAAAATGTGTACAGAATGGCCTCACACGTTTTCGGAGGTTGATCTCCCATCATTCATTTTTATTACCAAAAAATCAAAAAGCCCAGGCGACCGCACACTGCCCGTGCGGATGTTCAAATTCCTCAGTCATAGCATTTTAATGCAAGGTGATCAACGGTTAGAAAATTTAACTTTTGATTTCCATCCACCGGGAACAGGTCAGGGGAATTCAACCTGTGACTCTCCAGATGTTTTGTATTTTAATTCCTGTGATCCCTCACTCATTGACTATGCTGGTTGGGAGTTGTATTGCAAAACGTCTAGAGACCCGTGCATCAGGTGAACCTCTGAAGAATTATTGCTTTTTAAAAATGCTTTGTCCCATGGGCATTACTGCCAGCCTGAAACTGTGCCCACTTTGAGATACCCCAGAAGAATGGAAAAGTTTCTCCAAGAGGTGGCACTGAGCCCCAGCAGGAACTTCATTATCTTTACATGCAACTCTATCAAAGGAAGACATCAATGGCACAGCCTTTCACATGAAACCTGAAAAAAAGGCCATACTTGTTTGTTTCCGTTTGTCTCTGTGCCTTTCCCAAGAGTGAGATAGTGAATAAGCACGCACACCCGATAAAGCTGATTAAAAAAGACGTAATTTGGCAATCTTTTCGAAGGATCTTTCGAGGGCTTCTACTTCCGCCGGCACATGGGCCATTCTGTGTGTTTTGCAATACAGAATAAGTGGATTCAGTTTAATGCAATGTTTATTATTTTTAATCGTACACACGTTAGCAATTGTTAATCGTGTACATTGAATAATCAGCAGCCCTAACACATAATTGCAGATATTTAGGGCCACGAACACAAGCCCTTTAACATACATGAATAGGTGTGTAAACATACGGATAGGTGTTACCATTTTGCTTCCTAGCAGCCCATATTGGCCTGGTATCAATCAGTCCACACATTTCATACACCCCCCAAAACAACCTTCTTGCAGAACGCTGATAACATTTCCATCATGCGCTGCCAGCAGCTCGTGTGCATTATTAATTATACCGGACAATTATACCAATGTTCTGATCTCTGTGTATTCCTTTTGTGACATGTATAAGGCTCTTTGGAGCACAGTGGGCGATTAGAGCTCTGTAGATGTTATGTAAGGTGAAGAATGAGGCTCCTAGGGACTTGGCAGGTGCGGGGAAGGATCCCTTATCCCTCATGCTTCATTAGTTGGACAATAATCATTGCTTAATCCTGCAGCTGCACCTTGTAGACCACCTGCTGTCCCATGCTGGGTTCACCATCTCTCACTTCGAAATTGCGTTCCACCAGGCTCACCACACTGGCCATGTCCCCGTGGGCAAGCAATGGAGCTTCATGAAGGCTATAGAAGTTTCTTCGATCAATCAACATGGGCCAGATTCCAGACACTTTATTGTCTCATTTGTTAGATTTCTTTCCATGTCACGACTGACTTTCTGGCCAACAGCTGTTGCCCATGATATACTTCAAAGTAAGCTGATTTCCCCCCTTTTCTTCTGGGAAAGTGGTAAAAAGAAGAAGTCAGGGAGAGACTAAAGAAATGGAGAAATAAAAAGAGCGTGCATAAGAGATGAGAGAGATGTAGAGCCATTCCATGCTTTACAGCCCCACACTGCTCCATACTGCATAATTACTATGAATGTCCATCCATTTCTTCTTCATCCCCCAGGGAGATGTCTGTTCCTTCTTCATAGGACCACACCACGCGTCCCTTGTCATTTAGTTCTTGCCCCTTTGCAGTGCTTTGAGTGTACAGGCCTGGAAGCCTATTTGATGGACTGGGTGTCAAATATGGCTTATTTTTCCACCACAAGCTTACATCCACCTTCAAAATAGGCCAAGGTGCCAGGCAGGCTGTGATGCACTGCTCCAACAATTCTGAAAGCATAACCAGGTCCTCACCAGGTCCTACTTCCTGACTAGGAATGTGACTGTTCGGGAAGAATGCATAATGGGTGGTGTACTATCTCGCTTCACAGGCTGCATTCATTCAGGCACGCCATGACAGAGATCGCACAGTTGTATGAACTGGCATCAACTGTCATTTATTCCCGATCGCCCCTCCCTCATCCCTTGTGGTCACATGACCGTAGGTTACTCAACGTGCCCTAACATCACGTGTTGTCCATGAAGCGACATCTGAGGTGGAAAGTGGCTGGACGAACACCTGGCAACCACCTCCACCAGTTGACATGTGCTGAGCTATTTAGCGCACCAGTAAAATGTCTTCCTTTCAGTGTCCCATGTTATCAGACTACCCCCGTCCAACCACTGTCTCTGTCCCTCCCTCCTTCTTAGTAACATCTCTGATCAGCAGCATCCCTTATACAGGTTGTGACAGGTACAGTAGGTCACTTGTACTGGAAGGTTACTATGGTTATGTTAATTTGTCTGGTCAAGTCTGGAGTTTCCTCTGCTTGAACAGTTGGAGTCAACATTTCGGGGCTTGTGTTGTAGCATGCAGCAGTCCCGGCGGTCTATGGACCACCACCCCAATCAGGATCAAACTGGTTACTGACCACTGGGAAAGAAACCACGAGTGCACCACGGTCTAGCTTTTGCCATTTTATGGGCAGGTAGTACTATAATGTAATTTCCTGTCAAATGTCTATCCATGCTCAGATAAAAACCAAAGCTGTTGTAATTGCCAATGCTTCTTTGTAAATGCTTTCTGTGCCTGTGATGCACATGTTTTTGTGCAAATGAGCATGTACTAAAGTAAATTAAATGGATGGTATAATGAAAATAAAATAAACCAGATGACTAGTCTACCATATCATTTGCAGACACCTTTATTATTATTATGTTTAATTGATTTGACTGAATAACATTTCAAAATATTAATTTACAAACAAACTTTCATGGTATACATATTGACACAATATGGATATAGCCTAAGTTACAAAGACATTATAAAACTTGAGATTGAGCTGTAAAACCAAACTAAAAAAGAAAAAGAATTTCAGGATAAGAAATTATTGTCAAGATTATTTAAAATATCAACACATAAAATCATCCTTAAGAGTTAAAAGTTTAGATTTCACTGAAGATTTGTATTTGTATTTTGTTTATTTGTAGAGCGCTCCAAGCCCTGGGGCATCTGGACAAATTTCTTACATAACAAAGGTTACAGACTGTCCAATAACACAGATATAATTTACAAGATTACAAAGCAAGGTTACATATTTAGAAGTGTACATTTCCTACATATGCTGAAAATTAAAAGTTACACCCATACATAATTTAGCGAGCTACCGCAGGTTAGCGAGAGAGCAGACATAAGGCAGTGGGATATCTAGGACTCTTGGGTGAGGAGCCACGTTTTAGCATTTGTCCTGAAAGGATGGTAGGAGGGTTCAGTTCTTAATGGTTCCACAGTTAAGTTAAAGCTACTGCCGCCTTCCTTCTGCAGCTTGAAGCTGGGGATGTTGAGACAATGTGGGTGAACCGATATGGCCTGGCGATCTGAGGTATTGCGTGAGAAGTTATTGGTCAAGAATCGCAGTGCTAGATCCGCGAGACACTTATGAGAAGTGTCAGGGATTTGAAAGCAATCCTTTGCTTGACGGACAGCCAATTCAGGTTGTGTCTGGAATCTGAAATATGTTAGGATCTGAGGATATTCAATGCTGACCTAATGGCATTGTTTTGTATCACTTCCATCTTTTTCAGGTTCTGTGGACTGGTTCCAAGGCAGAGTGCATTGCAGTAGTCTAATTCTGAGGGTACTAGAGCTATGGCTATGGACATGGAATTAGGTGTTGTAAGAAATGATCTGCATGCTGTAATTAACTTGCAGGTGTATGCTGTTGAGGAGGCCATTGCATTGATTTGTCTTGATAGAGTTAGAGATGAGTCGATGTAGATTCCAAGTGTTTTTACATCCTTGGAGACCCTGATGGAATTACCGTCTATATTGAAAGAGTCAAATTGTTTGTCTAGTCTGTTGAGTTTTAATTGGGGGCCTAAGAGGAATAGCTCTGCCTTCTCGTCATTGAGACAGAGTCTGTCCTTTGCCATCCAGGCCTGTATGATGCTGTAGATATCATTAAGTACTTTAGAGTATCTGGGTGTCATCTGCATAATTAGTGTGGGTGACACCCAGACAGTCGAGGTCATCGAACAGGGGCTTTGTGAATAGATTGTATAAGGTAGGAGATACGCCTGAACTTTGGGGTACTCCGCACATGACAGATACAGGGTCGGCAGAGGCTGAAGGTCAGAAGACACTCATTGGTCTGTTATCGAGAAAGGACTGGATCCAAGTGGTGGGTTTGACAGAGAAGTGTGCTGCTGAGGTTAGATGCTTGCAGAGGACTTTGTGTTGTGATCTATTAAGTCGAATGCAGCCGACAGATCTAATAATAGGAGGAGGGCAAGTTTGCCTTTGTCTTTTATTTCTTAAATTTGGGTTTTGAGGTCAATCGGGGCTATTGACGTGCCATGCCTGGGCCTAAAGCCTGATTGTCTGAGGCCGAGGAGGTTACTCATTTCTAAGTGGTCTTGAATCTGAATGTAGTCTGCTCTGTCAATGATTTTCAATAGAAATGGAACCATGGTGATGGGTCTATAATCAGTGGGGATGTTAGGGTATAGAGTCGGCTTCTTTAGTGATGGGAGGACACAAGCGTCTTTTAGGTTGTTGGGGACTATGCTTGATTTAAATGAAGAGTTGATTATAGACGTGATGAAGGGAGCCAGAACCTTGGCTGCCTCCTTAATGATAGGATTGGGGCAGATGTCACCCTGGCATCTTGAAGGGTTTAGCTTGGTGATGATGTCCTCTACTTCTTTGGTAGTGAGAGGAGAGAAGTTGAAGAAGTTGCGAGCTTTTAGGAAGGGAGTTGAAGTGGTACGTTGGGATTAGACATCCAGGAGCATGAATATTTTAGATCCAATTTTGTTTTGTAGCATCATTATTTTATTCAGTAATGCTAACTGAATGTTGGTGCACAAGGTGGTGTCTTAGATGCAAGTGATTGGCAGTGGTACAGGAGATTCCAACTCTCTAAGTATGTTGAAGAGTTGTTTGGGGCTTGATTTAGCTTGAGTGATACAGTTGTTGTAGGTTTCTTTTTAGTTTGTAGATCCGCCTCTTTTTGGTTAAGGGAGGCTATTAGGAATGTATATTTATTGGCGGCTATTGGATGACTCTTCCAGAGTGCTTCAGCATTTCTTTTGGATTTGTGCAGTGATCTGAGGTGTGGGGGTGAACCACAAGTTTAAATGCGCGAGAGGTTTAGCCATGCACAGTTTAAGGGGTGCAATTGTATTTATGACATTGAGCAGTGTATGGTTGAATAAGTCCACCAGGACCATGGGTCTTAGTGTTTAGCAGTGGTGGTGTTGATGATTGGTTGTAGTGGAGGAAGCAACTTCTCACTTTTATATTGCGATTATTCCTAGAGCGAGTGGGTGCGCCGAGTTTGAGAGGGTTACTCTGATTGCATTCATCCTTTATCAAGAATGATATAAGGAGATGGTCTGGCCAAGCACACAGTGTGTTGGAGAGGAGGTTGATGTTACAATTGAGGTTGGCGAGCCAGTCTAGTGTCCTGCCTTTGTTATGGGTGGGTTCAGAGATGTGATGCTGAAAGCCTAATTCTGTGATCATATTGACGATGGCTATTGCCTCAGTATTCTTTGCATCTTGAAATCTAAGGTTCAGTCCCCTAGTAGGATAATTTGAGATCCTGGCTTACTATTGTTTGTGAGGAAGAGAGCTATGTCTTCTTCAAAGGTGGTTACAGGCCCAGGTGGTCTGTATACGCAGTGGATAGTTATGGTTTGGGAGGCAGAGATGGGTAACTTGACAGACAAAAGTTCTGCAGACGGGAGTGATTGGTTACAGATAGGCCTTAGGCCTAAGACAGTTTTAGAGATGAAGACAACACCCCCATCTTTGTCTCGACTGGATTCTCTATCAAGTCGGATGATGGAGTACTTGTCTGGGATGGCGATTGAGAGTGAGGGCCCTGCCGCAACATGAAGATATGGTTTATGGTCTTTGCAATGAAGATTTTCCATTGAAGGTATGTGCCATCAAATTGTTTCCATTGAAAACTGTTCCATCGAATTTCTATACATAAAGTACAAAGTGGAACATAACATTACAGGGAGCTGTCCAGTGCAGAATCTATATTTTTAATGCTGGACAGCTCCCTGTAGCATACAGTATTTATTTTTAATAGGGGGTCTCCCACCCAAACTCCTCTCAACCCCCAGGGGTCCCCCCTCTAGCCCCCTACACCAACCCCCATATTTAAAATGTAACCCTTGTCCAGTGCTGAAATCTTTAATGCATTTCAACACTGGACAGCTCCCCTGTACATTGTTGTATTTATTGTTTATTGTCAGGGTAGGGGGGTCTCCACCAACCCCCCCAACCCCAAGGGCACCCCCTAATCCTTGCCATAAGCCTTGCCCTTACCCTAACCCTTGCACTAACCCTAACCCTAATTCTAACCCTTGCCCTACCCCTTACCCTAACCCTTGTCCTAACCCTAACCCTAACCCTTACCCTTGCCTAAAATCCATCGAAATCCATACAAATTAATTAAATGAATATGCTTTTTGATGGAAAAGCAGTTCAATGAAATTAATTCGATGGAAAGACCAGATACCTGTCTTATGTGATTGCTAGAAAGTCAAGGTCGTAGGATGGTATGCAATCAGCAATATCTAGGGCGTGTGCTGGCAGGGATCTGGCGTTGATCAGAACACCCTTGACTGAGGTGGTACACTTATTGGGCGTATTTTTTGTGTGGATGATGCTTCCCCTAGACGCAGTACTGTGGTCACTGTGTTCTTAGTAGTGTTGACTATCTTTATTCTGGTGGGAGAGTCTATAGTGGTCGTCGTAATTTTGTGGTAAGGTAAGGAGTGGGCAGGCGAGAATCTGGAGCCTAGCCTTTCATTTCTCTTTTTCAGTGAGCAGGGATGGTTAGGAGTAGGGTTTTTAGAAAATTGTTTGAACCACTGGGCTGGTGTATTGAGGTAGGGATTGCTCAGGATCTTTTGTGTGGTGGGTATGAGTTTAGTGGCTGCTATAATGCAGGGGGGATACTAATTAACAGGCAATATTTTAAAAGCTTTGGACTGCATATTAGAAATAAAACTCTCATGATTATATACCATTATTACTTTGCTTCATGTCAAAACACATCTGATCATTATCTGAACATTATCTAAGCATTATCTTCCTATTGTAGATCTTTATCACATGATTGTCATTGTTTAGTTCAAAAGATTCCACGTAATGAACGGTAGCTATTTTATCTGCCAATATAGTTGAGCTGAAAATGTTGTAGCAAGCATGTTTCATTGACATGAACAGTAAGGAATTGAACAAACCTTTAAAAAAACATGATGCCTCGAGGCTAGAGCTGGGCATTCCACTACCAGATGCTGTATAGTTTCCCTTTGAGATTTTCTTTACAAAAATGGCAGATATTTCATTCTTTGGTAATAAAGCCACGCCTGGCTAATATAGCATTAGTTTGCCATAAGTTCAGTCTAAATCTTAGATATTGGCTTCTAAAGTATGGCGACGGACATTTACGTAAATAGTCAGCCATGCTGCATACTTTTTGACATCCAAAAAGTATGGGATTGAAGTTTATATAGGTATTGCATTTAGCTTGGGTGCATATCCAATCATACTGATATAGTTTATTTTTTAGCTCGTACCGGATTTTTTATCAAAAGCTCAATTGAAATATCAGCATCAGCTAGAGCACTTAGTGTAAACATTGTTGTTTGTAGTTTTCCCGAACAGACATTTTCTAAGCAAAGAGCACATTTTCCATAAATAGTTAACAATGAAAGAGCTCCCAGTTTGAATCGAATCAGGGCGATCGGAGTGCATTTTGGTAAGTTTAAAACCTTCCACCAAAATTGAGCTTCAAGTTTGTCCCAAAATGTTTGCTCTCTGGGTAACTTTGTTTCAGAACCATAAATTATGATGGCCACAGCTTTTTCTTGATAATATGTCATCACATGGCTACACGTACATTTGCCGAATTTGTATAGCAATGCTTTTGCTTGTGATGTAAGAGTTGTTAATTTGGACTCTATGCTAAGTAAGTATAACTTATCATTTGGTTGGTTATTAGTGATTATACCTAGATATTTATACTGCTGGACCACTGAGAGTTTACTCTCTTACAGTGTCCATGTGAAAGCTCTTGGTTATTGTCTTGTTGCTTTCACACATTCTAGAATTGGTGTCTTTTCCAGGTTGATCAACATGTTATTTTTTGTGCATAGATGACCAATTCATCTAGTAGCTTTTGTAGACCTCTTGGAGTTTGAGATAATA
Source organism: Ambystoma mexicanum (assembly GCF_040938575.1). Taxonomy (NCBI): domain Eukaryota; kingdom Metazoa; phylum Chordata; class Amphibia; order Caudata; family Ambystomatidae; genus Ambystoma; species Ambystoma mexicanum. The sequence continues at coordinate 808,807,470 of NC_090939.1, read as the reverse complement.
GCAGAAGGTCGTTTTCGTACAATAACCAGGGAATTTGTTGCGTTCCTAACTCAGGAGCATCTGAGATGATTTCTAGAAAACGTGCCCCCATGTCTAAGGTCAATGGGCCTCATTACGAGTCCGGCGGTAACCGAGGCGGTAAAACCGCCTGGTTACTGCTGGACTCGTATTACCATTCCGCTTCCGTGATTCCCGGAATTACCGGGGCATTACAACCCCGGTTTCCCGGGAATCACGGAGGCGGAATTGTGTTAATCCCCATTCCCATTGAGTCCTATAGGACTCAATGGGAATGGGTATCATGGAAACACCGGCAGCATCTCGTAATGCTGCCGGTGTTTACTCGTCCGCCTGCAGGCGGGCGGTGTTAAACCCACCAGGTCAGACCTGGCGGGAACATCACCTCCTGCCTGCAGGAGTTGTGATCGCCCGGCATGGAAACAATGGTGGCGGCAGGTTTACCGCCACTGTTGTTTCCGTACCGGGCGATTTGTAATGAGGCTCAATATGTTGAATAGGGTGGAGGCCAATATGTAGCCTTGCTTGAGACCTCACTTTGTCAAAAAGGGAGTTGTAAGTAATCCTTCTATAGTAATCCTAACTTGCATTGATGTGTCTGAATGTAGAAGATCAATTAGTGTTATTAGAGATGTTGGACACTGATGTAATTGTAATTTCCTTCCTAGTAGCAATTGGTCAATGGAGTGGAAAGTAACTCAGAAATCCACGAAAGCCAAGTAAAACGGTTTCTATCGAGTGATACAGAGGGACTTGATTGTATTTATGGTTATTATGTTTATAGATTTGCCCAAGCTAGCGACAAATACTGTTTGGATGGGTCTCTTTTGTTTGCAGTTGGTGACCAGGCATTCAGATCTCTTACTATTATGGGGGTGAAAATCTTACCAGGGTGTCCAGAAGGGCGATCGGTTTATAATTTACTGGATCTTGCCGATCGCCCTTCTTGAAAACTGAAAGAATGATTGAATGCTGCCACGATCAAGGTATCTGTTGCTTGTGATTATGTTGTTTTAACTTGTGATTTGAGAGTCCACCTGGCCCCGGGGTCCTTGATCGACTTGCCTTGTTTATAAAAAACAAAATGTCCTCTGTATTAAATTCCAAATACAAATATCCTTTCTGATGAGAATTGATATCATTTTGTGTGATTTGAGGAGGGCATATGGTTTAGAAAAATTGGCTATCCATTGTTTCTCACTTGCACCATTGATTTGGATGGCTAGTTGAGGATCAGCTGTCACACGATTCATCAAAGCCTAAATTTGGGCTCGGTTTTTGTTGTGCATCATCTCTAACATTGATTCACCATTGTTCTGTAATCTTAAGGACTTCCATGCCCGCATCCAATTTTTATATCTAGTTTTAATTTTTTTGAGTGCAGAACATCTAAGACTTAATGGTAGCTGCAATGCCAGCTTTTTTTCATGTCTGAACAGTGTTTTCCTTTCTTTTGTACTAGGATTGAATACGTGCAACATCTTACATGTTCTCTTACTATTAGTATTATGAGTTTGAAATAGCTGTAACAGATCATAATAGTCCATGACTTGATTCTCTCTGAAATGCTACATTCAAGGATTCATTAAATTTACCTAGTAGTCCTTCCGACCAATGATATCTATTGTGAGTGTTATTGATAATTAATGTTCCTTGAATTATATTACGGATGTTAGAGTTCTTTCGTCGCCCTTAATAGTTAGCATTTTGTGGTCTCTTTGGTTAGATGGAAGTATTTGGAAATGGGAGGCATAAGAGAATAAGCTTGAATCAACATAGACATAGTCGATAATGGCACTAGAACTACCTCTTTTCCATGTTTTATGCAGGGGAATATCATTTGGTAAAGCACCATTTAACATGATTAAGTTTCTTGTTTTGGTAATATAATTTCATTGCAAAAGCCTTTGATTACATTGGCCTGTTGTTTTGCCTAAGCTGTGCAAATTTAGATCACCTGCTAGAATAGTGTCTGAAATACAAGGCGCCAAATTGATCATATCCAATAATTTTATAATGCCTTTCATAAATTGTTTGTCTGTAATAACAAAAGGATTCCAATAAATATTGATTATGACATAGGTAATTTCATAGATGTTCAATTTAATCAACTGCATGAATACATTCGGAGTAGCCCACGGTTTCATTGTGAAGTCAGAGCAAACTTTTGTCACGATCATTAAACCTGACATAGGTCTTCCCTTAGCGGCTTGTTTAGCAGGATGCAACAGGATGTCATAATTATTCCATGAGGGGGTTGTTGTAAGCCAGGTTTCTTGGAAAATGATATTAAACGAGGACCGAGTGACCTCCGACGGGCCCATAGAATCAGAGCTCGCCCTCGAATACCTTAAGACAAAGTAGCTGCATCTCGAGGAGGTTGGGGTGCAGGATTCAAATACTCCAACACAATTCAATAAGGACCACTCAAATGGATCAGCACAGAGACTGTTAAGTTCATTAGGGTTTATCTCATCATAGCTGACACAGCGCAGCCCTATCTGCTGTGGTCAAGTTCCCTGCCGCAAAAAGAACCCCCTCTGAGCATTACACAGAGATCATTTATAACAAAATGAGAGGGAGCAAAATGCCCCCACCTCTCCCTGCACAGTCTTAAGCAACTACCTTGTTAAACATTAGCTCATCGGGCGGGCAATTAAATTTAATTGGTCTAACCCTTCAGAATGAAATATGCTCTAGCATGCATGTCTGACTTGTCCTCCGGTGTTCTATTCAATTTATAGTTGATGCAGATGGACTCTTTCAGATAAGGCTTCAGACACAGCCTCATTAAAAGTCTAGGTTTTTGTCCATTATTCAAGTTTCTGAAAGCATGGTGTCCTCGAACGTTTCAACTTTAAAATGATCTCATCATTACACACTTTGAGCACTCCTCAGTTTCTTCTTGTTCAAGCCACATTTTGGTTACATGTATTTCCATTAAAGGCATTTTAGCCGGAATGATTTTCTGTCTGTGTATAGAATATCTCATTGTCCATTCTGTGCTTTGCCACCATATTACATCACGGTAATGCCATTTTTGACTTCATAAACACAATGCCTTTGAATAATAGTATGTTATAACATAATAAAATTATAAAAAAACATGTTCGCATAATTGCAACACCACATAAGTCCTTTTGAATTTCTCTGGTTAGGTTTAAGTGACCTTCATTACATGATTGTCAAATTGTTCAAGTGCATTTTCTGAGTTATTCAGTAGATGATTAAAGCCTCTCGTATTCCAACTTACTAAAGACACAGTTTTTCTTGGTTGGATTTGACTCTAGGTATGTTCTATTATTACCACAAGTACAGGATCATATAGGTCATACAATTTGCTACTTTGTCAACAGTTTCAGCAAGTTTTGGAATGTTGCAAACATTGGCAGTTCCAGAAAGACAAGCCTATGCTGTGGAGATCTCAGGTGTTCTTTCTAGGGATAATTCAAAATTCAAGTAAAACATGTCAGTCTTTGCTAGCCATATAGCATTTAGCACCACTCTCGAAATTAGACATATTCTTGCGACTCCCAAATCTCTATCATTAATGAATTCTACTTGGTGGATATCAACTGAGCTGATGTCTTCAAGAGAAGGTATTTCAGATAGAATTGAAATTGTACTCGCTCTGTTCATATCATATCTGGAAAAAGGAGCTATGCGACAGCCAATAATGAGGGAATATAATGCGCCTTTTCTACGCTTCACTTGTGAACATACTTGTGGGTTCTTTCTGTCCGTTTTTTGTCTTGATACATTAGGGTGTTGTACCCAGATGTTTGGGGCCAATTGTGCTTTCATCATGTGCGGTATATAGTGCTCCGGTTCAGGAGCGAGTTGGATACGGCTCAAGTTGTCGCAGGTGATATGTTTGCAAATTTTGGCAATATAGTTCGAGAAGCCATATCATTTTGAACAGCAACTCGAATTTCATCAGCACTATCAAAACTTCCATCACATCTAAGAGCTGCAAGCGAGTGGTTAGCATGATGAGGTACTGAAACTATTGTCTTATTTTTGTCATCTGTATTTGTGATCAATTCAGATTCTTTTGGGTTTTTCTCAGGCTGTAGACTGATCATTTTTTAGACCTCTGTGTTGGTGGATAAAAAAATTTTTTCTCGCTCCTTTTTGAGATTTAATGAGATAAGGGGAGGTTGAAACGCCATGTAAGCATCAACAGCCTTTCTTATTTCATGTCGACGCTGATCAATTGTTTGATCTTCTATTGAAGATGCAGCTGTTGCTAATTTAGTCTTTATTATACGCTGTTCTGTTCTCTCAGATAATTTTCTGTCTTTTACATTCTGTGAATCGGCGGCAGCAACAATGAGTTCATCAAGCGCAGCATGTGGTAAGGTATGTTTGGGGTTAGCGTTTAATCTAACCTTCTTCACTTGAGCTATTTGTACATATTTTTCTGTAACTGCATCTGATGTTATAGTGCCATCTTTTTTTTTTTTTTACATTGATCGATTTAAAGAAATGTCTAGTCGCAGAATCTGTAGAAAGCTGCGGCATTTTAGCGTTGTTTTTTTGTCGGGCAGTGCTCAGTCTTAATTTTGTTTTTAGGTTTATTTTTCATTTGACGTGGAGCAATGAAAATTGTATAAGCACGTTTGGCGGATGCAAGCCTTTCCTTCTACTGTGTTCATCAGCACATCATGCTTCACAATCATCAGTCTTTTACAACAGAATTAAGGAAGAGGCAGGTTTCAAGGCTGGGTTCATCTTTGGAATTGTAGTTATTTTGCGTGGAAGTAAATGTCACCGAAAACAAACCATCTTCATAATGATAAATATGCTATTAAAGACTTTGCAAATGCATTTTTTATACAGCGGTGTTACACAGAATGAGGCACCCCCCGCCCCCAAGCTCCTCAGAGAGGCGTGCCACAAAATCTCGGGATGCCATGGGCCCCCACTCATGCCTAATGATTGATGATCTTGCTGTGGCAGCTGCGTGATTCTGCGTTTTCTATCACATCTTACATCTTACACCTAACATAGAAAAAAGGGGGTGGCACCTGGCCCTTGACACCCAAATGTTCCAGCTGCCAATATGTGTGGCCATTAACATTATTATGCACATTTCAGTAGAGGAAAGAGCTTTTGGTGCCGGGGGGGGGGGGGGGATCTGTCTGGTGGGTGGCGACCCCTGAGGGGGCAAATGCATTATAAATAATTCATTGTCAGTGGAGCCAGGTGAATATCTTTATTGCAGGTGCATTAAAATCTTACACAAATTAGTACATGGTAACAGGCATAGCAAGAGAGTCCTAAGCTATGTAGGGGAACTAGGGTGTTTCTCCAGAGAACATTTTTAAAATAATCTGTTCAAGCTGAATTTTACAGAATATTTTTGAGAAAAATAGGTAAAAAAGTCATGCAATTTACAATTGATTCTGTAAGGTACTGTGCCTCAAATCATACTCATCTTCTAAATTCTGGTGATGCTGATGCAAAAAAGAGATGTAATGGTTTGCTTCCAAGACAAACCAATAGCATCCTAGCCGTTAATCCGTTCCCTTACGACTAATCCACCATGTTCTCCAGAACATTTTTTTATAACACTCCAGTCACATGAATGTGAAATCTTCCACAACCCTAACAGGCCTTCCTGCACACCATTCCCACATCATGCCAGAACAAAGGAGCTAATTCATTCAGATTCATAGTTCATCAACATTGTTGATGCAGAACAGTACCACATAATGATGTCCTTCTGGGCAAAGATGGCTGGCCAGGTTCATTTCCGGTTCTGTCCCCTTCAGGTGAGGGGCTAGAGCCTACACCTCTGTGACGAGTTCTGCCTGAGACGTAGGGTTCATTATTTTGACTGGCATGATCCATTGGCCTCGGTTCAATGGCCCTGTCCCCTTGCCACTAGGCGGACAGAAAATGTGCAGTCAGCAGTTTTGCCCTAAATGTGGAATCAAGTTCAGGTCAAGCAAGTTGTGACTAGCGCCAATAGGGGGCAGTGAAGTATCGCCTAACCAAAGTCTGCTGCATAAAAAGAAAACATTTTAAGGGTCGGGGAACAGGGGATCATATTTCACTTGAATCCCCCCCTCATTATTTCTTTGATACTCTGATCATTTTTATTTAATTATTTTCTAACTAATTCAGGTCTGCATTCTAAGGAATAAAACAATCGTGTCCTTTCTCAGTATTGTCATTGAAAGTCATTTTTATGAGGCTGCACATACGATATACCCCAGCGTTTGTCAGAAGAGGCTGCCTCACTTGCAGCGACGGTTTCACAATGTTGTGTGGGGCCTTCCTCTAACGTGTTCATTCATTCGCATCGAGTGGAGCGAATGAAGGTGAGAAGGTTGCTGCCCCTGGGGACTGCTGAGGTGTGACCCAGTGTTTGCAGCGAGCTGTTATCTGCGAGCTGTCCACTGTGAGCCAGCATAGGCAGTAAGAGCCTAGGGACAGTGGTACAGTGCGTAGTAGCATTTTTAGTTCCCGGGTGAAGTGTGGCACCCCTTTTGCACCATTATTATTGGTGTATGTTTATGCTTCTCTCCTGCTGAGGGATAAGGCAAGAGGGGTCAGGGGACTCCAGTGGCCCGCTGAATCAGCGGAAACTAGGTTGGGGGGTGGGGGACATTGAATAACTAATATATGCTCTGTTTGAAAATAGCAGTGACTGTGGGGCAGGGCCTACCCTTTGAGCTGCTTTCATTTGATAAGTGCCCCCAACCTCTGGCCACAGGGTGAATTGCTGCTCGTTTTAAGCTGCTACCAGTGACCCCTGATCTGCATTTTGCACGAGAGCAGCAGTGAGTGCGGGATAGGGCTTTGTGTTTTACTCTTTGAGTTTCTCGTCTTGAGAATAGCAGTGACTGCGGGTGGAGCCCTGTGCCTCACCCTTTGAGCCGCTTCTTTCTGGAACAGCACAACTGGCCTTGAACTTTTTCTTGTGTTCATTGTTGCTTTTGGTGTTTGGTTTATTGGATACCATTTTTTATTCTTTTGGAAAATGCGTAAAAAAGGGTCAAACCAACAGGTTGGCAGGTCTCAGGTGAGGGTTCTTTTCTCAATCCTGAGGGGTTACAGAGGGACTCAATACCTATTTCAGTAAAGAGCTTTACTGGGGCCAAAGAGGAGATAAAAAGGAAAAATGTCGCCTTATGTGATGACCCGAGCCGTTCCCTGAAGTATATATTTGATAGGTGTGGTCCACCCTCACTCAACAGAAAGTTAGTTCTGGACCTCTTTAATGAACTCCCAGCCTTGCGTTTAATCACAACTAAAGATATTAAGCTAGTAGATTTCAGTCATCCTCTTAGATATGACCACGCAACGTTGGTGATTCCGACCCGCATCGTTTATGATGTGCTCCTAAAGGAAGCTTCCTATCTTAATAGATTGGGCTATGACCAGGTTCGCAGTGAAAGGAAACCCTCAGATTATGATGTGGGAAAGGGTACCACAGAGGAAGATGATTCTGTCTGTGTTGGCCGATCTAAAATCACTCACATGCATGAAGAATCAAAAAGTAAAAATTGCCCCAGAGTAGAGGAGGGAGAATGGTGATGACTTGCCATGTCATTGACAGACTCCATGAAACAACTTAAGGAAATGAAAGGTCCTCTTGAGAAAAACAGATGGTTTCTCTTTAATTTCTTGGAATGCTAGAGGTTCCTCCTACCTTCTGTTTGATGCTTCCCTGTGTGCCTTTTTACGAACATGTTCTTTTATTTTCCTGCAGGAATCATGGTTAGTTCATTCTCCAGTCTTTGACAGGTATTCCATTGCAGCCGCCCCCACCACCCAAAGTGTGTGGGGGAGTCCTGAGCGGGGCCTTCTGGTAGCAGTTCATAATTATTTGTGTTATAGCATTAGATGATACTGGGTTCCATCCAAGCGCTATTAGTGGTCTTCATCAATGCACGGATTGGTAGTCCCTTTAGAAACATCTTATTATTTAACATCTACTGGAACCCCTTAACGGACCTTACTTGTTTACTCCAAGTAAACTCTGTATTACAAGAATGGTTCATCTTCTACCCTTGTGAGGTGAGGTGATTGTGGGTGGGTATTTTAACGCTGACTGTAATGCCTCTGCTAATGCTACCCCTGATATGGACCATTACCTAAACACTGCATGCTAACCTTGCTAACCTTGCACTTTGTCTGTCCAGGCCAGAACTACACACGTTCAACAAACCCCCATATGCTGACAGTGAACATGAAATGCTCTAAATTTAGTTGGCACAAGGGAAACATCCAAAAATGTAACATGTTGATGTCTGATGATTTTAGGAACTGCACGTATGAAATTAAGCTCGCTTTTCTCAACTTTTTATTTTAAACGGCAAATTAATTTCACAATGGGGTCCGCATTGAACAGTAGACGGAGGACTACGATCATGAAAAATCACCCTCACAAGTTTGACATTCAAAACAACTTTGGGGATTAATGAAGAATGTTAACTTAGAACCAGAGGTTCACTTTCCCAAGATCAAACGTATAAAACAAAACTTGAAAAATCAGTTAAAGAACCATAGGAGTATGTTTTCAACAGGATGGAGAGAGGATGCTGGTCGCCCTAAATAGAAATAAATCCAGTAACTTCTGGAACCTGATAAATAGTCTGGAGCTAAACCAGTCATTGGCGCAAAGCAATTTCGGAAGAAGCCTGGATTGCTCAATTTGCACAGTTGTATGGGGGGAGAGTTTAAATCCTGTCCTGGTGGCATCTGCAAATGATTGGGTACTGGCCTTTACAATAGAGGGCAATGAAAGGTGCATTAACAAGGCTACATTTGTGGACAAACATGTTGGCTAACAATATTTTTAAGAAGGATGCCTGGCTATGAGCCAGTATCTTAAACATATTGGGCCTCATTACGACCCTGGCGGAGTGGGTTTACGCCAGCGTTATTCGCGGCGGACCCGTCCGCCCTACTACGAGATTCCGTAGCGCCATGGAGCGTTTTCCGCCTGGTTTTTCCGGGCGGAGAAATCCATGGCGCTACGGGACCTTGTCGTTAATTACGCCACCGTATTTTGAGGTGGCGTAATTAACGCCTTCCCCACTCCCATTATACCCTATGGGGCAAAAATGGGAATGGGGAAGGGTAAAATGGGGGATGGGGATTTACCGCCCCGCCAAGGTCGGAATGGGGCGGAAAATCCGCCAACCCCCATGGCGCTATCGGCAGCTTTCCGCCGTGCTCCAAGGTGCATTTTGCACCGCGATTTCCGCCAGGGTCGTAATGAGGGCCATTGTTCCTAGACACTATGGCTACCAGGTCCTATCCTCCTTCATGGAAACAGGGACATATAATCTCCATATATGAAAAGGCAATAAACTGTCTCCCTTAAATTACTGCCCTATAACACTATTAGGCGCAGATTCCAAAATGTTTGCCATCCTAATACTTGAGAAGTTGGAGGATTGCTGTGGATCATCGAATATACTACAGATGTCCCAAATTGGATTCCGAAAACAAATGGGTATGGATTGCAGAGGCTTTTTTGATGTCATATGTACAGAATTTGGCATGGAGGAATGATGCTCCACCAGTATACGCCGTTTCTATGGACCTATCCCAAGCCTTTGCTCTTGTGGATCGGGAGATCCTATGGAATAAGCAAAGAAATCTGGGGTGCCAGAGGGTTTATTACAGATTCTGGTGCATCTACATGAAGGTACTTCTGTGCTAGTTTGCTTAAACAATGAGGGAACCATGCCTACTCCTAGCCCAATCTGTAAAAGTCTTAGACAGGGGGGTGTTTTGGCTCCGTGCCTTTTTAACATTAACTTTTCAGGCATTGGGGGTTGCTTTATTGAGGCGTCCTTCATCCCGCTGAAAATTGGAAATCTTTGCATCTCATGGTTGGCTTTTGCTGACTATTTTGTACTTTTTGACCACACTCCATTAGGTTTGCAGAGACTCACTGATGCCTTTACTCAGTACATCATTGAAAATAATTTAAGGATTAATCCTAAAAAGACTGTAGTCCTAATGTTTTGTAAAAGGAATAAGAAAACGACTTCCTCATGGTATATAAATAAATCCAAGTTTGCTTTCTGTGATATTATGCTTTATTTAGGCTACCCTATTGTTACCCACCCAACTAATGCTTTCCATAGGAACTATCTCCACAGAAAGCACTTCTGCTAGCCGTGCAAATGTGTAGAATCGACACGAAGCATGGGAAATTTTCCCTTCTCACAGTTTTGAAATTCTATCAAGGAAAGGTGGTCTCAAAACTGATCTATGGGGCTGAAACCTTCCCAGACTGGCTGATTGATGAGCTGTACCATTATGAAGTCATGCTATGGCGGAAGATTTTTTCGTTTTTGCCCCGCAGCCCCTCTATTTCAGCGATTAGTTTTGAATTGGGTATTTTATCTTTAGAAAGCATTGTGAGGTGGAAACAATTGGCTCTATATAGGAAAATTCATACTGCTCCTACTCAACAAATGTATGTTATATTTAGGATTGCAGAAGCTCTTGAAAATAATGTTATGAAACCTTTGCCTCCCACTGTACACAATTGCCACTTTCCCTAGATCTTAATTTGGTAATTTTGATGGCTAACCCTGATAAAGTGAAGAAAAAGTTGCAGCTGAATGATTGGATCACAACTAGAGAATCTGTGGCTAAATCCACATTCATTGTATGAGCATCTTTGCTTTCACTATAAAGATCTGGGCTACACAATTTTATTTCAGAGTGTTCGCCTTAAAAAACTTTAGAAATTACTTCATGCGTTTTCGCATGAACGTCCAATTTACTAAAGTGATTGGGGGTCATTACGTAATCAGGCGCTAAGGGGTTAACAGTGCCGTAAAAGGCTGCGGCGCCGTTAACCCCTTAGCGCCTAATTACGAGGTCCTTTGCGGGACCCGACCTGAACGGCTGGTCTTGGCCAGCCGTTAAAGTAGGGACCCGCAAAGGGACCTTCGAGGTCATTACGGTACCGCAATTTGCGGTACCGTAATTACCGCCTTCCCCAGCCTCATTGAGCCCTATCGGGCAAAAAAGGGAATGGGAAGGGCCAATGTTCAATGGGGAATTACCGCCCCACCGACCTTGGAATGGGGTGGTGATTCCCCATTGAACATTGGCGGACTTGTTAAAGCACCGGCAGCAACCATGGTGCTAATAGCGCCATGGGTTACCGCCAGTGTTGTAATGAGGGCCAATATCTTGATTAGAAGTTGTAATCCTTGTGTATTCAAAATCTTAAATCTGTATATTTGCATATTATGATGCATTTTATCTTTATATCTAAACACATATTTATAGCTCTTAATATTTTATTGAAACATTTGTATTCAGAACATTTGGAAAGGTTTATTTTTTAACCATATACAAATAAAGAATAATACTATACCTCAGCATTGCAAGTGTAAATCATTTCATGAAGCTAAGTCCATACTAAAGGCCTAGAGTAAAGCACTCTGATTTTGTGGCCACAATCTCAGCCTCCATGGTCACTGAAAATAACGTTCATGAAACTGCAATCACAGTCTAGGTTTAAATGTCTCTGGCACCACTTTTGTGAAGCTGGGGCAACAGTCTATGCAACTACGATCACTGTAAATCACTTTGATGAAGTTGCAGCCGCAATCTATTTCAAAATACTCAATACAGCAAATTGAGTGAAGTTTCAAAAACACTACGAGCTAGCATTATCACTACTATTAACATCCATGATGTCAGAAACATTGCGCAAATCCACACATAACCCACACACACCTCCCCATACACAAACATCACTCACACAATAGATCAGAAGCAGGAAGTAAGGACATATGCAGACTTGAACTCCGCTGGGGAAGGAAGGAATGAAAGAATCAGAACACTGGCCTTCTCTTTCTACATTGCCAGGCTCTGGAAGCTTCGTCCCATCAACACCAGAGGCATTCCCTCACTTTCATATTTCAGGCACAAGGCCCTCCAGTTCAAGGAATGGCTTCTCCATAACTCCTAGGTTCACCCACCCTCCTCTCTCCGCCTAACCTGGGACTGGGATTTCTGCTTACCCTGTTTCCTCCCCTGCTTGTTGATCCCTTGATGTCAAAATGCCTGCCCTTCCCTCCTCTGCTGTTAGCTCCCCACTTGCTTCCTTGTACTGATCACATCCCTTGCAATCTGCTTCCCTCAAGGAACCCCTATGGCTTATAAAGTGCTCTGTTGCTTCCTGAAGCTAGGTGCAGGCTTATTAAATGTAATAATAATACTAACAATAATACAAATAATGAGACACTGCAAATACATATTTTGCGCCAGTCAGCGTGATCTTGGGTGGCCCGATTTGCATCCAGTATGCATTTTGTAAATACATTTCCCAAGGTCAGTTTGTGAATACACATCTCCGTTTATAAATAACATATTCTGCCTCTCAGTATATAAATGATTTAATGCATGAGGACATTTGCCTCAATCTGGAAATAAATCTCCTGTCGGAAACGGTATGGGAATAAATGGTTACAATAGTTCCTGGCTGCTTTGCATAAAATCAAAGCGCATTTTGGGAACATAAAAATTGAAATAGATTTTTATATTTGTGAAAATTATATAAGTTTCTGCTATGTTGAGAACACAATGCATGGTGAATTTGGTTTGCATTTGTTGCAATACTCACCCTAACAGTAACATTTCTGCAAAATATGAATCATATTTACCAATCTGGACATGTTTTGTTTAGGTGCAAGGCTTGCACTAAGAAGACAATTATTTTGTTTAGTGGAAACACATCTCCAGTGTTTATTAGTTGGGCATTGCAGCTGCTTACTGTCATTTCTTTTAGGGGCTTACTGGGGTTTGCCACTGGTTTTATATGCAATGGTTTTATAGAACTCGCTCAAAGCACAAATGGTTCCGGAGATACGGCCCATTTAGTCAAGGTAGTTTTCGGATTTGCAATTTTAAAGCTCAGAATGACAGATGACAGTTTTCAGTTTTAAAGATGACAGAATGACACGATTCTAGGAGGCAGTTCTAATAGGCTAAAATAGTTTGGATTAGATTATTTTAACTAAGAGATTGGTTTTGGCACAGTGAGTACTCACACTATATTTTTGAAATTAGCCGTCAAGGTCTGGTCAGGTTGGACGGGACTTCCGGCGGGTGGTTCTGAAGTCCCGGCTATCTGGGTCAGCTCTGCTCTCTGCGTCTGTCAAGCACCGGTTCTGCTCACAACGGTCTGGTTTGTGGTTCTCTCTGGTTCCGGATACAGCACTGCTTTCTGGATACTGCTACAGGTTCTTGCAAAAGTTCTTGGCAAAAAATTCAAACAGCTCGCCCGGCTGTTGAATAGTTTGGTTGGTTTTGAGGCCTGCTGAAGAGGATTCAGCTTGTGGATTCAGGCCTCTCTGCTACAAATTCTGGAGTTAATTTCTGCTACAGGTTCTGGAGATTGATGGATTTGAAGTCTGGATCTCTGGATGTGAAGTCTGAAGTCTCCCGGCAAAGCGTCCCGCAAGAAAGTGGAATGGGAATGTCCCTACCTGTCCTGCACTGTCTGCTTTTATGTGTTTAGAAAGTGGGTGTGTGCGTGGCATAACTGAGCCTGCCCCTCTCTACTTGTCATTGGCCCAATTCTCCCCTCTCCCATGTTTGGGGGAAGGAAATGGACTGTCATCATGATGAGGTCTGTTTATGGGTCAGAGGATCCTCCCCTGGTTAATTTGCCCACAAATCTATGTTTGATTCAAATACATATATCCTAGATACACAAGTGGTTGACATTACATGTACATATTACAGATGAATTAAGACAGGTCTCTGTTCAAACCCCATGTTCCTGCGAGCTGGGATTCAGAAATGACAACATTTTGCGCTTTTTGGTCGGTTTACCAATATCGGACATTTACCAAAAATTACACAAATGTGCGCAAGGAGTATGGACATTAATTGATGAAGTGTCAGATTTTTAACATGCAGACATTTGGAGTAAGACCCTATTTTCTGCTAGCAACCCCCCAGAATACACCATAGGGTCCTAACAACTCTTAAAACGTGCACAGAAAAATCACAAAAATAATGATATTACTTATATAATTCTGACAAGTCCGTACTATGAATTATCCATCTTTTTTTTAATTATGCTCTGGCCCAAAGGGGTGTGGTTTCCCCCAAGCACATGGTCGAGTTTCTGGTTTGTCCACTTCCCCCAAGCTCAGTTTGCTCTCACAGGCACTGCCCCTCCCAGTTTCTCCCAAGAGGAAGCCATTTACGACCCCCCCCAATATAACATTTGCCTGAGTCCAGGACAGGGCTTTGTTCAATTTCCTGCAGTCTGCAGGTACCCCTCCCTTAATTCAATCAGAGAGGTGTGATCTCCTTTTGGTGGGGGCAGCAGGATGCAGCCAGGCCTGGGAAGAGTTGTTGTGCCAGTTCAACTCCTGTCGGGGGTAGTTGTCAGGCAGAATTCAATTTCTTTAAGCCAAGCTTCAGCTAAATGTCCTGTTTGTTCCCAGTTTAAATCAAACTTACAATTTTTACACATGCAGCTAGAATGCTGATTCTAAGTTCAATACCATGACATTTAACATTTGCAAACTATGTGACACTCAAAAGTAGGTCACTCATTTAATTTAAACATTTCGATTTTAGTGGTTTTAAATCCAATTTCAATTAAGCTGCTGACATCCACAGCTCAGCCAGTTTTGTTATAAACATTGTTTTGGGCTCTTCATCTTTCCAGATTTAGTATGCACGCAAGAATTCATTCTGCCACATGTCTGCTGGTGTTCAGTGAGATTTTTGGATATTTCGCAATGTTTGAAATGGGCATTTTGAGCTTGCATTCAGAGAAACAAAGGGTGATTTTTAAAGTGATTTTTAGCTAACAGGCACTGCTGTTTTTCTCTTTGGCACCCCATTTCACCCATGGCTCTTCTGACCCAGCACGCTGGCACTGGTGGGTGGCAGGTCAGCCGATTATTTTGGTGTGCGCACAACTGCGCAATTCTCCTGGACTGTGGGATGGAATGATGGGCGGCGACAGCTCATCCCCACATCTACCCACTCTATTGGTTCAACATGGGTCAAAACCCTTGACAAACCCCCCACCCGACTGCGCTTTTATTGAGTCGAGGGGAAGTCGGGTGCAAAGGATGTTTTGAGCCCTGAGCTGGTATGTCTGCATTATCTTCTTCCAATTCTGTAGATGTCACAACCCAGAGGTTGTTTTCTGGTTGTATGCAGTATTTTCTTTTGCTCAAGCAATCCTGGGCTTTTATGGAGATGCGCCCAAGACTTCCCTCCCAAGAGCTCAGCCTTCAGGGATAAATCAACCTGACAGGTTGGGGGCTTGAGCGAAAAGGCCGGAGCAGAATCGTCAGAGCTAGAGGGACAAAGAACAAAACAAAGAAAACAGTTGTTCAGAAAAATGCAGCCAAGTAGTGTTGGATAACAAACAGCCAACACCACCCCCAATCCCCACTCTTACCTGCACCGTAGAACTAATATACCAGTAACCTACTAGTATCGGATTGTAGGGAGGGAGGAGTGGAAGTTTGTCAGTATCTTAGGGTCACCAGGGCGAAGACCGCAGAGCGTCCCAAGTAGGTTCAAGTAGGTTCAAGGCAATCCAAAGTATAAACAGCAGAGCGTCCCAAATAAAGGTTCAAAGCAATCCAAAAGGTAAACAGCAAAGCGTCCCAAATAAAGGTCCAAAGCAATCCAAAGGTAAACAGCAAAGCGTCCCAAACAAAGGTTCAAAGCAATCCAAAAGGTAAACAGCAAAGCGTCCCAAAATATAGTTCGAAGCAACAGAAGTAAAAGGAAAATTGAATTGGGAAGTGAGCGTTCACTTCACGCTAATTTCCTTACGGAGATGTTCGAGGTATCGGGTCACCAAAGTTTAAGGATTTAGAATTAGGAGGTCGAGAATGAGTAAGCCGGGTTCAGAATATCCAAGGGGAACAATCGAGGGAGGTTGGCGTCGGGAAGCAGGTACGGACAAGGCGAAGGCAATAAGTTGATTCAGGCGCTGGTTAGTCAAGGATTCAAGAAACGGGTCCGGGAGCTCGCAACTAGCAACAGTTTAGGAGCACTCGATCTCCGGGTAGATGGGAGTTATATATCGTTCCCAACAAATGAAATCATCGCAACGTCACGCGTACTTCACGCGGCTATGATAGCAGGCGTTGTGGGAGTTGTAGTCTCAGGGACTTTTACTTGCCGAATAGTGCTCGGATAATCGCCAAGGCAATTTCCAACCTGGCCGGGTCGTGACAGTACCCCCCCACAAAGAACGCTTTCTCCTGAGACTACGCAAGCGGTGTGACCAAAAGGCACGTAGTAAACGGGGAGCGTTTAGATTAGAGGCCGGTTCCCAGGACCTGTCCTCTGGACCATACCCTTTCCAGTCGATCAGGTAGGAGCGAATCCCACGACATAGGCGAGTGTCCAAGATTGTACGCACCTCATACTCGTCTTCACCATGGACGTTAACTGGGGTGGGGGCAGTAGGTAATCTCGTGCCAGGTACAAAAGGGCGAAGCAAGGAAACATGGAATACCGGGTGTACCCGCCAATGAGATGGAATCCCTAGGCAAACGGTGACAGGGTTAAGACACCGTAGAATCCTATAAGGACCTAGGTAACAGGGCAATAGTTTCCTCTTTCCTTTAATGGCCAGATGTTTTGTAGAGAGCCATACACGTTCCCCACAAGAATACGAAGGGGCGGGTATGCGCCGTTTGTCAGCTTGCATTTTGGTACGACGTTGCGCCGTTTGCAGATGGGACAACACCGATTTACGGATGGCAAGCAAGGAGTCTTTTACAGCATTAGCGGCGGGAAACTGCTTTAAGGAGGTCAAGACAGGTGGGAGAGTCCTTGGGTGCAGACCATATAACGCATAAAACGGAGAGCAACCAATTGAGGAATGCATAGAATTGTTATAGGCAAATTCTGCAGCCCCTAGTAGCGAGAACCAGTTGGACTGATGCTGCAGACACAGACAGCGAAGAAACTGTTCCATAGTACCATTGGTACGTTCAGTCTGACCATCCGTTTGAGGATGGTAGGCCGAAGACAAGCGGGCATCGATACCCAAAGATGAAGTAAGGGAGCGCCAGAAGCGTGAGGTGAATTGAGACCCCCGATCAGAAATTAGAACCGTAGGAAGCCCAAAAAATCGTACCACATGGTCAAAAAACAGAGTCGCTAACATAGAGGCAGTAGGTATACCCGAGCACGGTATAAATCGTGCCATTTTGGTAAAGACATCGACAACCACAAGAATGGTGGACATACCCCCGATACAAGGGAGCTCCACCACGAAATCAAGGTTAACCGTATGCCATGGATATGGGGGTAACGGCATACTCATTAGAAGACCGACGGGCTTGCCCGGTTGCCTCTTGCACTGTGTACATACTGCACACTTGGAGACATATTGTTCGGTGTCGTTCTTCATACCAGGCCACCAGCACCATCGGTGGAGAAGATCATAAGTTTTAGCCCGACCAGGGTGAGCTGCCAACGGGAGATCATGGGACCATTCAAGAGCTTTTCGTCGAATACGGTTATCAGGTAAGTATAGCAAACCATTAACATATGGAAGACCGGTGATGAGTTCAGCGCCCAGTTCCTTAAGAATAGGAGCATGATCCTTAGCCCACGTCCTTAATCCATCTAAGATGGACGGAGAAACCGAACAAATACACACCACAGTCCCTGAGGATAATACAGGGGTTGACTGTTTCGTAGTTACCATATCTGTACCGATACGCGACAATGCATCCGCCTTTCCATGTAGTGGACCGGGGCGATATGTCACTGCGAAATTAAACATGGTAAAAAATAAATGCCACCGTATTTGCCTAGCATTGGTGCATTTTATATGGGATAATGCCTGGAGATTCCAATGATCCGTATATACAGTAATGGGATGTTTAGCACCTAAGAGATGATGTCTCCACTCATTAAACGCTACCTTAATCGCCAGTAGTTCTCTTTCCATGATCGTATAATTACGTTCGGCTGGCGTAAGTTTCCGAGAATGGAAAGCCACAGGATGTAGTCGGTGGGTGGCTGGACAAATTTGCGACAGGATAGCCCCCACAGCAATTGCAGAGGCATCGGCTTCCACGATAAATGGAAGGGTCGGATCAGGGTGCTGCAGGACTGGAGCTGTGGTAAAGGCTTCCTTCAATTTCTGAAATGCAGAGTGCGCCTGTTCATCCCAAATGAAATGGACGTTCGGGCTGGTCAACCGAGTTAGTGGCGCAACTATTTCAGAAAAGGAGGCGATGAAACGTCTGTAAAAGTTGGAAAAGCCCAAGAATGATTGAAGGGCTTTTACTGAAGTCGGGACAGGCCAATCCAGTACTGCCTGGACCTTGGAGGTGCACATAAGCACTCCCTTTTGTGATATTTGGAAACCCAAAAACTCCACAGACGATGCATGAAACACACACTTCTCCAGTTTTGCAAAGAGGGAGTGTTCTCTCAGACGGAGGAGAACAGAGCGTACATGGTGTATGTGTTGGGACAAGGTATCTGAATATATCAGGATGTCGTCCAAATATATTACGACGTAACAGTCCAACAGGTCCCTGAAAATGTCGTTGACAAAGTGTTGGAACGTCGCTGGGGCGTTGCAAAGCCCAAAGGGCATTACACAGTATTCGTAAAGCCCGAATTTAGTTTTGAATGCCGTTTTCCATTCATCCCCCTCACACATCCTCACCAAATTGTATGCTCCCCGTAAGTCCAACTTGGTGAAGATGGTAGAGGAGGTCATTTTATCAAGAAGCTCCGTAATGAGCGGTAGAGGATATTGGTTCTTGATTGTGACGTTATTAAGGGAACGATAATCGACACATGGACGTAAATCTCCTTCTTTTTTTTGTACGAAGAATATCGGGGAGGCCGCTGGTGAACGGGATGGACGTATGTGTCCCAAGCGTAATGCTTTGTCTATGTAATGTCGCAAGTGTTCTTCTTCCTTTCGAGCAAGGGAGTAGATACGACCATGTGGGATGACCGCCCCAGGTATAAGGTCAATGGGGCAGTCATAGTCTCGGTGTGGAGGCAGTTTTTCTGATAAGCCTTTGTCGAAGACATCCGAGTACTCTCGGTATTCCTCTGGAAGTACAGGGACTGGGATAGAGGATAAAGCACTGATGGAAGGTACACTTGCCACCAGGGCCAGGCAAGGGGAGAAGACTGCTGCCTCTTGAGTCCCTAGACATTTCTGGCTGCAAAAAGAGGAAGAGAACAGCACGGTTTGTTTAACCCAATTGATTATAGGGTTATGGGTTTGCAACCAGGATAGACCCAGAATCATACCAAACTGGGGGGCCGTAATGAGGTCAAAGGTGATGTATTCCGAATGACCCTGTAATGTGGACATTTGAAGTACAGTGGTTTGTTCCGTGACTTGTCCGGATACCAAACGGGAACCGTCAACAGCATGTATGTCTTCGGGTCGTATTTTGGAAATTATAGGTAGCCCATAATGTTTAGCCAGGTTGGAATCCATATAATTCCCGCTAGCCCCTGAGTCTATCATTACCGGGTTGGAAAAAGAATTGACACCAGGGGCCTTGAAGCACATAGTGAGATATACATGTGGAGACGGAAAACATGCATCCGAGCCCGGGTACGTTTGACTCATCCTAAAGGCCCGGTTTATGGACGAGTCCTGGCGTTTCCCGCCGGTTTAGTTGGTCTTTTAGGACATAGCCGTATATAATGTCCTGACTGGCCACAATAGAAACATAGGTTATTCAGTGCCCGTTTCTCTCGTTCAGCCTTAGACAATGGACCCCTGATGGCCCCAATTTGCATGGGTTCAACCTCGCCTTGAGGAATCGTAGTAGTGCTATCTGACCGGGAAGAGGTACGAATATCAGGGTACCGACGTTCGCCCCGTCTTTGTCGAATCCGAGCATCAACTTGGAGAACCAGGTCGAGTAACTCAGGAAAACCAGGTGGAAGGGCGGGCACCACTGACAAGGCGTCCTTTAGGTCCTCCGACAAACCTTTGTAGAAAACAGCCGCTTTCTTTTGTTCTGGCCAAGTGGTTTCAGCCGCCAACTGATTGAAACGGGCCAGGTAGGTCAACAGATCCGTCTTGCCTTGATTTATAGCTAAAAATTCTAAATCCGTGGTTTGTGCTTTGTATCGCATATCAAAAACGCTGTTCATGGATTGAATTAGCCGATCAAAGTCATAAAGAGCCGGATCATTAGCTTCCAACATAGGATTAGCCCATGCTGCGGCAGTGCCGCCTAAATGGGAAAGAACGAAGGCCGCCTTAGTGGTAGCATCTGGAAACGCCAAAGGACGACAAAGAAAGTGAAGGCGACATTGATTCACGAAAGTCCGATACGCCTTGGGATCCCCCAAAAAGCGTTCGGGTGGGGCCAAAGGAAATGGCCCAGGAAGAACCACCGGAGCTGGAGTTGGGGGAAATACAGGAGGAGGTGCCGCTGCAGCGCCATCCCCGAATTCCTCATCATGGGGTAATGGCTGCACAAAGCTCTGTAATACATCCATGCGTTGATGTAAGGTCGCATGGGCAGATGCCATATCGGTACGTAAGGCGGAAAAAGCCTGCATGAGAGCTGCCATCGAGTCAGATGCGGCTTCCATAACCAATAGGCGTTATGTTTAGGCTCCTAAATCTGTCACAACCCAGAGGTTGTTTTCTGGTTGTATGCAGTATTTCCTTTTGCTCAAGCAATCCTGGGCTTTTATGGAGATGCGCCCAAGACTTCCCTCCCAAGAGCTCAGCCTTCAGGGATAAATCAACCTGACAGGTTGGGGGCTTGAGCGAAAAGGCCGGAGCAGAATCGTCAGAGCTAGAGGGACAAAGAACAAAACAAAGAAAACAGTTGTTCAGAAAAATGCAGCCAAGTAGTGTTGGATAACAAACAGCCAACACCACCCCCAATCCCCACTCTTACCTGCACCGTAGAAATAATATACCAGTAACCTACTAGTATCGGATTGTAGGGAGGGAGGAGTGGAAGTTTGTCAGTATCTTAGGGTCACCAGGGCGAAGACCGCAGAGCGTCCCAAGTAGGTTCAAGTAGGTTCAAGGCAATCCAAAGTATAAACAGCAGAGCGTCCCAAATAAAGGTTCAAAGCAATCCAAAAGGTAAACAGCAAAGCGTCCCAAATAAAGGTCCAAAGCAATCCAAAGGTAAACAGCAAAGCGTCCCAAACAAAGGTTCAAAGCAATCCAAAAGGTAAACAGCAAAGCGTCCCAAAATATAGTTCGAAGCAACAGAAGTAAAAGGAAAATTGAATTGGGAAGTGAGCGTTCACTTCACGCTAATTTCCTTACGGAGATGTTCGAGGTATCGGGTCACCAAAGTTTAAGGATTTAGAATTAGGAGGTCGAGAATGAGTAAGCCGGGTTCAGAATATCCAAGGGGAACAATCGAGGGAGGTTGGCGTCGGGAAGCAGGTACGGACAAGGCGAAGGCAATAAGTTGATTCAGGCGCTGGTTAGTCAAGGATTCAAGAAACGGGTCCGGGAGCTCGCAACTAGCAACAGTTTAGGAGCACTCGATCTCCGGGTAGATGGGAGTTATATATCGTTCCCAACAAATGAAATCATCGCAACGTCACGCGTACTTCACGCGGCTATGATAGCAGGCGTTGTGGGAGTTGTAGTCTCAGGGACTTTTACTTGCCGAATAGCGCTCGGATAATCGCCAAGGCAATTTCCAACCTGGCCGGGTCGTGACAGTAGATGGCACAGTTCAGCATCTTTTCCTCCACCCAGTTTGATCGATCAGTTCTCCTCGCCGGTCCTGATGGGAATATTGGGCGGTACCCCGGGCCCCTCGGATCTTTGCTCCCGGTCCCCGGTCGTCCTCCTTGGCCAGTCTCCGGGTTTTCTTTCTCTTAGGACGACAAAGCAAAAGCGGCAATACCTATTCATAGACATTTTTCCACCACTATTGATATAGTGGGCGACATATACATTTTATAAATCACGAGAATAGATCATAGCATTCTTATTTTGAAAAACAAGATATCATCATGAAATATTTTTTTTTCCAATCATAATATTTTAGAGACTATATGTGGGATATTTTAAGAGGGGAACTGAATTAATCTGGAGCGGTCCCCTCTGGTATTGCAGAGGACTCCTCCAGTTGCTGCAGAGTGTGCCTGGGATGGCAACACTTTAGCTGATTTATATGTACCCACTTGTCTTCCCCTTCCGCCAGACTACCTTTGGGGATGCAGATCTTATACGCTACAGGGGAGATCTTGTCTATAATTTCAAACGGTCCCTTCCATGTAGGCAAACATTTTCGCTGTTTGGCCTGGATCCTTTGGAAATTGTATATAGATAGACCCGTTCCCCCACCTTGTATACTTTCCTGGTGGTTTTCAGGTCATAGTGGCTTTTCATGCTATCAGCTGATCTTTCTAGATTCCGCTGAGCATAGGCAAAAGCATGTTGAAGGTGTTTCCTTAAATTCTCCACATACTCATCAGTTGTGGAGGCATTTATCAACGGCTGCTCTTGGGTCCTGTAGAGCAAATGCTGGGGAAGCACCATCTTGCGTCCGGTCATCAACTCAAATGGTGACATTTTAGTTGCAGATGAAGGGGTAGATCTGATGGCCAATAGGACCAGAGGTAGTCTGATATCCCAACTTGGCCCAGAATCTGCCACAAACTTTTTTAAGATGCTCACAATGGTTCGGTTGTAGCGTTCTACTGCCCCAGAGGAAGCTGGCCGGTAAGCAATATGTAACTTCCTTTTGACCCCCAGTATCTCCCACATCTTTGTCATTACCTAGCTGGTGAAATGGCTACCTCTGTCTGACTCAATCCTTTGAGGTAGACCAAAACGGGAAAAGATGTGGTTAATCATCAGGGCAGCTGCTGTTTCTGCCTTGCAGTTTGGGGCCGGGAGACAATCCACCCACTTGGTAAACAAGTATGTAACGGTCAACAGGTACTTCTTTCCTCTAGACAAGTGAATTACAGGGCCTACAAAGTCGATTTGCAAATCTCACCATGGCAGTGTCATCCCCCTCTTTTGGAGAGGCGCACAGTGTGTGAGGGATGCTGGCTGAAATTGTGCACACACAAGACACCCCTCCAAGTATTGGTCGAGGTCCTGCCCCATGTGTGGCCAGTATGCAACCTCTCTTAAGATTTCAAGTGTTGTATGAAACCCCCTATGACCGGCGGTGGCCGCATCATGGGCGTGACTTAACATCAGGCTTCGGAATGAGGTAGGAACCACCCACTGATCATGGCCAGCTTGGGATTTCCTTACCAACAAACCGTCTTGGATTTGTAACATTTTTGGACATTTCATCAACACTCTTAGGTCCTCTTTCCCAATGTAATCGGTATCGATCAGGGGAAAGTTCTCAGGGTCCTCAAGGTTTTGGTAAAACTTACCAATGATTGTATCCCCCTTCTGAGCTGTAATTAAATCAGCATCAGGGGTCTCCTTACTCCATTGGGCAGTTGAAAGATCATTGTGAGCATTTGTCTGGGACCTAGTGATAGCAGTGACCTGGATTTCCCCCAACAGGGACTCTATTTCTATTAGATCCCCTTGGATGGCCCCGGTTTTGGCCAGCTGATCAGCTAAGTCATTTTCAGTTTTGTATGGTCCCTCTACTTTGGATTGACCCTTGATCTTTTTCCAGTAGATGGTCATCCCATTCGATGTGACCAGATCATCAATATTTTGGATTAGCTTCCCATGTTTCAGGGGTTTGTTATTAGCACATAACATGCCTCTGGTTTTCCAATTGACCAGGTGCTCCACGAACCCGTTCCGTACATAATCCGAATCTGTGATTATGACCAGTTCGTGGAGTTGATGTTGGACGAGGTAATGACAAAGCGAGGTAATGACAAAGATGTGGGAGATACTGGGGGTCAAAAGGAAGTTACATATTGCTTACCGGCCAGCTTCCTCTGGGGCAGTAGTTGATGTTGGACAGCAGTGAGGATGGCCTGATGCACAGCCATCAATTCTGCCACCTGACTACTTCGGGGACCAATTTTGTATCCAGCGGAGGGTTCTGGGGACTCATTCACCCATGCGTTCCCTACGCCGGCCACAAGTTCTTTTTCCCCGTTGTTGTCAACATGGTAAGAGCATCCATCCACATAGACAGTGGGCATTCCCTCACACTTGTCTTCTTCAAAGACTTTGTGTGGGGAATTAAGGTATCCCTCCATGTTGTCCTTGATTTTTAGACTTTCGTCCTCGAGACAGTTTTCTCTGGCACAATCATGCAAGTCAGCCAGATCTTGCGCAAGGGGACTCTTCTTGTTTTGGCCATATCTGACCTCCACAGGAAAGCCTTGCATTGACAGAATCCAGGAAGTAATATGGGAATTACTCACATTTCCGGCCCGGATTCTGTCACTTTGGAGATATTGCAGAGGCTGGTGTGGAGTCTCCACTATGATGTGTTCCCCCTGGATAAACAGGCAGGAATTCTTCAATGCCCACACCGTTGCCAGGAGTGCCTTCTCACAATCGTTGAATTTTTCCTCCACAGAGGATAAAGTTTTGCTCGCATATGAGATTACTTTATTGACCTTGTCATGCTTTTGGTATAATACCAAAAACAAAGAGGTGATGGCTGGAAGGTTTAGACTTAATCTTAACCACTGGCAATGCTCTGGGCAACCCTCCAGACCACCGTTCTTCGCCTGCCAAGCCATTACAGAAGGGAAAGACCATATGCAAATCAGGCTTCGCTCCACCCCAAAAGGGGCAGTCCAGCCCGAACTGCTAGGCCACATCCCTTCTGCACGAGACCACAAGCATCCCCAAACATGTTTCGCCCTTGTTGGGGCTCATCAGTGAGGAGTAGCTTGGGTCTCTAGGCCCAGCAGGCACGGGACCCACGTCTGGGCATACCCGTCCCACTCGGGGTGACATAGCAAAAACAAAGAGGTGATGGCTGGAAGGTTTAGACTTAATCTTAACCACTGGCAATGCTCTGGGCAACCCTCCAGACCACCGTTCTTCGCCTGCCAAGCCATTACAGAAGGGAAAGACCATATGCAAATCTGGCTTCGCTCCACCCCAAAAGGGGCAGTCCAGCCCGAACTGCTAGGCCACATCCCTTCTGCATGAGACCACAAGCATCCCCAAACATGTTTCGCCCTTGTTGGGGCTCATCAGTGAGGAGTAGCTTGGGTCTCTAGGCCCAGCAGGCACGGGACCCACGTCTGGGCATACCCGTCCCACTCGGGGTGACATAGCAAAAACAAAGAGGTGATGGCTGGAAGGTTTAGACTTAATCTTAACCACTGGCAATGCTCTGGGCAACCCTCCAGACCACCGTTCTTCGCCTGCCAAGCCATTACAGAAGGGAAAGACCGCCATCAAGCACGTATTAGAGAACCCTGTCTCCAGGAAGAACTCCTTGTTTCTGACAAGGTAAGCTAGGCAAGGCGCTTGTGAGAGGCTTCTCTTGAGTTGTCTTACTGCCTCAGATTGTTCTGGACCCCATTCCCACTTGACCCCCCCTTCAAGAGATGAATCAGGGGTCTAGTGATCTCTGCGTAGCCCTCAATGAACTTTCTGCTGTAATTAGTCAGTCCAAGGAGGCTCCTTAGTTCCCGCAGAGTTGTGGGATCCTTCAGTTTCTGAAGTGCTTCCACTTTCTTTTCTTGGGGACAGAGACCCTGAGGAGTAATCTCATGCCCCAAGAAATTAACACGGGTTCTACAACACTGTGCTTTCTGAAAGGAAAGTTTTGCTCCGACGGCCCTCAACTGTGTCAGAACATAACAGATCTTCGCTATGTGTTCCTCCACAGATGAACTTTTGATGAGGACATCATCTACATAAGCCAGGTTACCCCTCGCATCCAGGTCGGGCATGGCCTTATGTAGGACAATGTTGAATTCATTGCCGGAGTTGAGGTATCTGAAGGGAGTCTGGGTCCATGTGTACTGCTGGCCCCCAAAGGTAAAAGCCAGTTTGTATTGGTCCTCCCTACTGACAGGCACGGTCCAGTATCCATTGGTCAGGTCTATTGCTGTGAATACCTGTGACCCCTGGATCTGGGCCAGCCCTTGGTCAATGTAGGGCAGAGGCCATCGGTAAGTATGGACCCGTTTGTTGAGCTCCCTAAGGTCGGCGCAGAGTCTCCACTGGCCGTTTGGCTTCAATAATCCCAGCACCCGATTATTGAAAGTGCTGTGGACTGGACGGATTATTCCCCGGGACTCAAGGTTCTTAATTATTTCAGTAAGGGACTCCATGGATGCGAGAGGCAAGCGATATTGCTTCACAAACACTGGAGTCATGCCAGGGTCCATGGGAATTGTTGTTGTGTCGGTGCGACCACAGTCATATGAGTCTACCGCAAAGAGATCTTGGAAATCCAAGAAAACTTGTTTCAACTTTTGCTTCTGTTTCAGAGTCACACAGGCATCAGCTAGGTTGACTCTCTCTTCCACCATCTGCCTGAAGCCTGGAAAGACTTCTGGTTTAGCTGCCTCAGCGGCCTCCTGCAGCTGGGTGGAGAAGTCCCTGGTCAAAGTGCTGATTTGGACTGGAGGCTTCAGGTGGGAAAGGCAGCCCTCATGGACCTGGAAAATCACCTCATCCCCTCTGAAGTCACACGTCACATCTTCCTTACCATAAGGGCAAGAAGTGTACACCAGGAAGTTCCCCCCATGCCGGGTGAAAATACTGTCTGGTGTTGTATTGTCCTCTCTGTCACTGTCAAAACAGTCCTTGGGGATCGGTCCTAACAGTTCATTTCCTAAATCAATGGAGAAATGTCGGTCATCAACCGCCATTCCAATAATGGTGCCTGCGGCTAGAGTAATACTCTGTAAGTCACTATTATCCACCTCTATTGGAATGGTGTCATGTTCTATGTTGACTAATGGTGTTGGGTTTACCCCCAACCCTTGCTGTTGGAGAGAAGCATTTAGATGAATATAAGCATCAGGGTTTTTCAATTTTTGTCTTCTTTTAACTTTCACTTCCAGGGAGAATTGTCGGGTCCTTTCTGGGATGGTGACTTCCTCTTTAATCTGAATTTCAACTGCATAAGGTAGCAATTCAGCTGACCTAAATGCTTTTTCTGAATCATCAAAGCCCATGGGATTATCCGCTAATTGGGACCAAGCTTTGAAGTTTATTAGGTCCAAACTAATGGCAAAGCGATTGAGAATGTCACTGCCTAAGTAAAAGGCGGCAGTGATGTCTCGCACGACCCAACAATTATGGACTATGCTCTTGTTGCCAATGGAGATTTTGAGCATACACCTGCTTGGAAGGAGATGTTTGGAATTGGGTGCTTCCAGTTCCATTTCCCATTTATCTATCAGTTTGAATGTGGGAATGGCTGGATCTTTTGGGAGTTGGCGGAACATGGCTTCGCTGATGAAGCTCTTACCGTTGTTCACACACACGCGAGCGAGAACAGAGTCCTTCCCATCATTTAACTGAACAGGGATGAACAACTGATCTCCAATTTGCTGAATATCAGCCAGGCTCTGAGCTGATTTCACATCTTTCTGGACAATAGGAGTGGGAGTGTCTGATTGTGGATTGGTAAAGAATTTCAGAGTGTTTCCTTCCAGTGTGGAATACCACCTTGAACTGGAAGGAAGGTTGATTTTCAGAAATAGAGAGGACCCCCCACCACCAGTCAGTTGTCCTACTGCTATTACTGTCACGTCTGGAATTTGGTTGTTCTGGAAGTGAAATTCTACTTGGTCAGATTTTTGTTCAACCATGTGGCAGGTGCCATTTAAACTAACATGGTTGACACTCTGTTTTCATTTTATTGGTCGGCTAGTCTGGGTCCAGAGGACCTTGTTTACAGAATCTATTAGGGGTGACAACCTTCTCAGGAGGTCGTTCCCTAGTAAACAAGGGGTGCCCTCTGGAGTCACTACTATGACCAGGTGTTTCAACCTGTGACGCCCAATTTTAATGTCCAAATCTGCCGTCCCCTCAACGGGAATTTCCTTCCCGTCAAAGTTCTGGAGTTGTCCAGGAAGAGAGGTGAGAGGAATACGATAATTCTCTCCCCTTCCTAAATTCAGTTCATCAAAGGCCCTTCTGGACAGAAGGGTAGCTTGAGATCCAATGTCCACCAGCGCTGAAATTGTACCCTGACCCTGTACTTGTACCGGGGCATAGTATCTTCCCTCCTTCTCCTCAAGGGGGCACAGATAATGCACATTTTTGGACAACTGGTGGGCCAATTGTCTGGCTTTGGACATTGCAAGAGAAGAGATTTGGACAGAATTCTGTGGAGAGCCTTGGGAATCTAAAAGAAAAAGTTGGAAACTGGAGATCAGAGCCATTGTGGGTTCTCCTGGTTCTGGGCCGCCCCCCCCCCCCTTTTTGGAGGCAGTCACCAGGATGGGTTTCAACCAGGGGATTCCGGTATTGTGGGTTCTGGGATGAGATGATGGGCGGCGGTAGCTCAGTCTCCATATCTCCCCAGTCTGGATTGAAATCCCTTGGGACCCATTTTTCTTTGGGAGGAGTTCCCCCATCTCTAAAGGATCGCTCTCCCTCAAATTGGAAGATCTGTACCTCCTCCACAAACTGGGCCTGTTTGGGTACTTTGTTTCTCCTACCCCCACTCTGCTCCTTTGGAGGCAGACTTTCAGGGGCAGGAGATTTCGTTTCCGATTCCTGGGTTTCCAGGGGCTGTTTACAAGTGAGGAAGGAAGCTTCCTCCAAGGCTTTACACCCCCCTTCCCTTTGTGCCTCCTCCCTGGGAACCGGTGGGTTATCGGGGTGCTGCCCCCGTCATTGCTCTGGAGCACAAGGTCCAGAGTTTGGGGCGTTCTGTGCCGGCATGCCCATCTGAGGGTTCTGTTGCGCCCTCAGCATGTGACCCAGATCCCGTGCCATGTTTTGGACCTGGCGCTCAAGTTGTGAAACCCGCTCAAGCTGATACGGGGTTCTGTTTTCCCCCCTGGGCTGATCCCGGGAAGGGTATCTATCCCTTCTCTGGTAATACCCCGGGTTGGGAAGATTTGGGTACCCCTCCACCCTTGGCCTCCCCTCTCCCGGATTAGGTTGTCTGGGCTCAGGGAATTGGGAAAGAAGGATGGATGATTTTGGGGCTGGATGTTGGGTGGATACCTGGGGAAAAAATTCTGCCCAGGGTTTGGTGAATTTCTGCCCTCCTGGGGGAAGTTAGGAGGGAAATTCCCTGGGTTAGGTGCTTGGCCGGATCACCCCCCCCCCCCCCCCTTGTGCTGGAGGAGTCCACACATAACCCAGGATGGGTCGGTTTCCCTTGTAGCAGGGACTTACATAATCAGGGGAGCGAGGGACCCCATTTGTGGCACTATCTCCTTGACTCCCTGTCTGTGACTGGCCCGAGGGCCTTCTGGTGTTAGAGTTATTTGGTGCAGGCAGGTTTTTAGGCCCCCCCATCTCCAAATCTAAAACGGGGGCAACCTTTACCTCTGCCACCTTGGCAGCAGCAGGGGTGCTGTTGGTTTTTGGGTTTTTCTGTGCATTATTTTTATTTTCTATGGGCTTCTACACCTCATAGATCCGGGTAGCCTGTTCAATGACCCAGTCTAGTGACCTCTTCTCGTGAAAATCTCTCACTAGCTGGGTCATGATGTATTTGGGCAAGGCATGGAAAAAAGTATTGACAAACTCTTTGCTGTCTGTGCACATTCTTTTGGTGGTCTGCGCAAAGGCACGCTTCAATTCTTGCACAAATTCTTGTGGGGCCTGATCCTCCCCATATTGCAAATTGTAGGCTGCCTTGCGAGCCTCTTTGGGATTTCTATGAACAGAAAAATGTTTCAAGATGTCCGCCCTATATGCGGACCATCTTGAATGGTTTTGGTCCTCCAGCCCTGCAAAGAAACTGGAGTATTCTGGGGAGAATGTCCATTTGATGTACTGGATGCAGCTACTGCTGTCCTTCAAATGGAAAGTTTCCATCATTTGCTCATACAGCTCCAAGTGTTCCCAAACAGAATACTTGGCGTTCTTATGATATGGCGTGATGACACTCCTTATTGCCTTTATTTGTTTCAATGGGTCCTTAAGCAAGGCCCTTTTTGCCTTATTGGCCTTTTTGGTTCGGGTAACCCTGGTCCATTCATCCTCCGACTCAGAAGCACTGCTCCCAGAGGTGCCTGTCTGATCTTCCAGGTTTTCCCAGATTCTGCGAGCCTGGGAATGGCTGGCAGAATGTGGGAACCTGGTCTCCTGTATCCTGTGACGCTCAGAGGAGTCTTCAGATCCCTCCTGGCTGCCAGGATTTGATGGGTACCCCCCCCCCACTGACCTAACTGGGCAGAGGTTTTCAGGATGCCCTTAGTGGGCCTACTCTCCTGGGGTTCCCCACTAAATTGCACTGTGCTTGGGTGCCCATACCCGGATGCCCACCCCTCCATTCCTGGGTGGAACTGGCCTATGAGCCCCATACTTTTAGCTGGATAGTAATCTGCCATCCCTGTGGCCCTGTGCTCATGTGCGCCAGGGAACATGGGGGTGGCAGAGTCCAGGGACTGGTAGAGATGAAGGCCTCTGGTACTAGGGCTCCTGAGGTTATGCTCAGGCGTTTCCTTTTCCCAGCGAACTTCATCTCTATCAGCCCCTGCTCCCTTTTGCAATGCAAGAGCCTGGGCTTTCAGCTCCTCAACCAAGGCCTTACTCGACTCTATCAAGCTCTCCTGCATGGCTACCTGTTGCTGGAGCCTATCATTGTGCTGGCAGAGAGCCTCATTCTCTCTCTGTGCCTCCTGATTGGCCCTGGAGTACTGGGCCAGTCTTTGCTGCAGGAGGGTTACCTCCTGCGTCCCATCCCTACTGGCCTGCTCCTTTCTTGCCAGAGCCTCTTCCACCCTCCTGGTGTGCTCTAACAGGTTCTGATGCTCTTTTTGGAGGTCACCCAGCCCCTGGAGGGCCAAGTGATTTTCTTCAGTTTTTCTTTTTAAATGGCAGACTTCCTGGCCTAAGGTGTCCCTTTCCTGACTAAGAGTCTGCATCTGTGCCGCCAGGTCGTCCCTTTGCCTTTGAAGGGCACCAGCTTTCTGGCGCTCCTGATCAAACTCTGCCTGGGTATCCAGGTCTTTCAGGATCAGTTTATTGCTCTCTGCCTTTTCCCTATCTAGGTGGCTTTGCAGGGTGACTACCTGCTCAGCACATGCCCTATTGAAATCTAATTGTTGCTCCAGCTTTTTCTGGCTCTGCAGTCGGGAGTCCAAACCTTCTTGGTACTCCTTCTGCAAGGCCAGAAATCTGGTATCCTGGTCAGACTTTTCCTGTTGCAGGATACACATGTCCTCTTTGATTTTAATGAGATACTGTCTGCTCTCATTTTCTGATTCCTGGCTTCAGTGCATCCTCTGCTCAGAAAAGACCAGGTCAGATTGGGCCTTCTCTAACGCGATCTGTTGCCTATTTGCCAGATCTTGGCCTTCAGCACATTTGTCCTGCATGGCTCCCATATATAGATACAAATATGCCGCTATCCTAACCATCTTGTCGTGTTCATCTTTAGCTTTAGGAGCCATGTATAGTTCACTCAGGGCCACATGTAAGGGACCCTGATCTCTCCAGATATCTAACCCAGTTGCAGTGACCTGTCGTGTGATTGCCTGCAACCACGCATCCTGGCCCTGCTCAGTCCATTCACCTCTCACAAATAGCTTATGTAAGAAGTGCTCTCTGGCTATTTTGATGTCTACCAGTGTCATCATTCTGGAATTTGAGTTCCTTCCTGATTTACAGAAGTTTGTATTTTATTTTGCGAAACAGACCGTTTCCTTAGAGCGTTCCTTTGAAGGGTGCTTTCACAGTGTAAAACAGCGTGGTGATCTAACCGGATATGTGTATCTGGTCAGTTGGCACACTGTATTAAGCTGCACAAGTGGTAACTCTAACCCAGAATATCCCGGCTACGAGCCCCCACTCTGTAAGTGACTCCAATCAAGCAATCCCACTAAGTCAGTGCCTTGTCTGGGATGCCCAAGGGAAGCCCTTATTTATGTATTTTTATGGCAAGTTATAATCTGGATGATGAACCCTTGTATAACACCCCTCTCTTAGAATCCCCCTTGACCCCACTGAGCCAAGAAGTAGGCTTGTTTTGCAAATTTAAAAGGTTTATTTGAAAAATTAAACAATATATATATATATATATCACACTTCTATAAATAAATTGATAATGTATAGTACACTTGTGAATATGAGCAGTAATCAGCAAGAGGTAATCCTACAGTAGCACAGTTCTTGGTTACTTATGAATAGGAACAGAAGAATGAGGTGGGAAAGAATGCTTTATGTGGTTCAAGGAAACGCAATGCTGAATGAAATGCACTACAGCAAATAACTTGATATGGCTTCAACAAAAGACAATGTAATGACTTTTCCTTGACAATTCACTCCCCCCATTTATGCAATATAAGGAGATGGAAAGAAGACACACAGTTCTCAGGAATGCAATCAAATATAATTCAGTTCCCCCATAGCAAGCTTAGAGGAAAACAGGTATGAGTCTTAACACAGGCAAGATACTTTGATGTGGTTGCAATTGAGTGAAAAATATGCTGAAAAGGCTTTTAATTCCCTATAGGGGGTTCAGGGTGGGTGATATCTAGTTTATATTAGTTCAGGCTCACTTTAGCAATGCTCTATGCGTAACTAGCAGGTTAAAACTAATTTTAGCAAAGGAAAATAAGGAGCTGCTGATTTTTATACATGGCTGAAATTGTGCAAAATGTCAAATTACAGCAAATTTAATCGCGTGCGTCGAGCGTAATTACGGAGGCCCTATAAGGAGTAGCTAGGTTCTAGGTTCGTTGGAAAGCCTAGAATATTAGCTTTAAGATGACAGTTAAAACTCGCTCCTAGCTCTAATGGTTCCGGAGATACGGGCGATTTAGTCAAGGTAGTTTTTCGGATTTGAAATTTTAAAGCTCAGAATGACAGATGACAGTTTTCAGTTTTAAAGATGACAGAATGACACGATTCTAGGAGGCAGTTCTAATAGGCTAAAATAGTTTGGATTAGATTATTTTAACTATGAGATTGGTTTTGGCACAGTGAGTACTCACACTATATTTTTGAAATAAGCCGTCAAGGTCTGGTCAGGTTGGACGGGACTTCCGGCGGTTGGTTCTGAAGTCCAGGCTATCTGGGTCAGCTCTGTTCTCTGGGTCTGTCAAGCACCGGTTCTGCTCACAACGGTCTGGTTTGTGGTTCTCTCTGGTTCCGGATACAGCATTGCTTTCTGGATACTGCTACAGGTTCTTGCAAAAGTTCTTGGCAAAAAATTCAAACAGCTCGCCCGGCTGTTGATTAGTTTGGTTGGTTTTGAGGCCTGCTGAAGAGGATTCAGCTCGTGGATTCAGGCCTCTCTGCTACAAATTCTGGAGTTAATTTCTGCTACAGGTTCTGGAGATTGATGGATTTGAAGTCTGGATCTCTGGATGTGAAGTCTGAAGTCTCCCTGCAAAGCGTCACGCAAGAAAGTGGAAAGTGAATGTCCCTACCTGTCCTGCACTGTCTGCTTTTATGTGTTTAGAAAGTGGGTGTGTGCGTGGCATAACTGAGCCTGCCCCTCTCTACATGTCATTGGCCCAATTATCCCCTCTCCCATGATTGGGGTGAAGGAAATGGATTGTCATCATGATGAGGTCTGTTTATGGGTCAGAGGATCCTCCCCTAGTCAATTTGCCCACAAATCTATATTTGATTCAAATACATATTTCCCAGATACACAAGTGGTTGACATTACATGTACATATTACAGATGAATTAAGACAGGTCTCTGTTCAAGCCTCATGTTCCTGCGAGCTGGGATTCAGAAATGACAACATTTTGCTCTTTTTGGTCGGTTTACCAATATCGGACATTTACCAAAAATTACACAAATGTGTGCAAGGAGTATGGACATTAATTGATGAAGTGTCAGATATTTAACATGAAGACATTTGGAGTAAGACCCTATTTTCTGCTAGCAACCCCCCAGAATACACCACAGGGTCCTAACACCTCTTAAAATGTGCACAGAAAAATCACAAAAATAATGATATTACTTATATAATTCTGACAAGTCCGTACTATGAATTATCCATCTTTTTTTTTTAAATTATGCTCTGGCCCAAAGGGGTGTGGTTTCACCCAAGCACATGGTGGAGTTTCTGGTTTGTCCACTTCCCCCAAGCTCAGTTTGCTCTCACAGGCACTGCCCCACCCAGTTTCTCCCAAGAGGAAGCCATTTACGACCCCCCCAATATAACATTTGCCTGAGTCCAGGACAGGGCTTTGTTCAATTTCCTGCAGTCTGCAGGTACCCCTCCCTTAATTCAATCAGAGAGGTGTGATCTCCTTTTGTTGGGGGCAGCAGGATGCAGCCAGGCCTGTGAAGAGTTGTTGAGCCAGTTCAACTCCTGGCGGGGGTAGTTGTCAGGCAGAATCCAATTTCTATAAGCCAAGGTTCAGCTAAATGTCCTGTTTGTTCCCAGTTTAAATCAAACTTACAATTTTTACACATGCAGATTCTAAGTTCAAAACCATGACATTTAACAGTTGCAAACTATGTGACACTCAAATGTAGGTCACTCGTTCAATTTAAACATTTTGATTTTAGTGGTTTTAAATCCAATTTTAATTAAGCTGCTGACATCCACAGCTCAGCCAGTTTTGTTATAAACATTGTTTTGGGCTCTTCATCTTTCCAGATTTAGTATGCATGCAAGAATTCATTCTGCCACATGTCTGCTGGTGTTCAGTGAGATTTTTGGATATCTCGCAATGTTTGAAATGGGTATTTTGAGCTTGCATTCAGAGAAACAAAGGGTGATTTTTAAAGTGATTTTTAGCTAACAGGCACTGCTGTTTTTCTCTTTGGCACCCCATTTCACCCATGGCTCTTCTGACCTAGCACGCTCACACTGGTGGGTGGCAGGTCAGCTGATTATTTTGGTGTGCGCACAACTGCGCAGTTCTTCTGGACTCTGGGATGGAATGATGGGCGGCGACAGCTCATCCCCACATCTACCCAGTCTATTGGTTCAACATGGGTCAAAACCTTTGACAGGAAGCACCTACACCAGCTACAAAGGTGGACATTGCTCTTCTCCTTCAAAACCTTAATACTGAGATGCTGACAAAGCTCAAACAGAAAATCTCAACATGCAAAGCAGACTTCATCCGAGTAGTGTCCGAGATCAACAGGAATGTTGAATTGATGGAAGAAAGGTTAATGGACATCGAAAGCTCAGTTATGGAAATCTCTGACAATTGGTTAGACATGGAGCAATGTCTGATTTTGGTTAAGGAGAAGAATGCGCTAATGCTAATGAAAATTGAAGATGGCGAGAACAGATTGAGGCAAAATAACATAAGGTATTGAGGTGTCCCTCAGACGGTTACAGACACGCAACTGATGTCATATGTGCTCTTCCGCGAGATTCAAGACCTCTCAGACAGCACCAACATGATCCTCGACACGACACGTAGGGCGTTCTCCCCATACCAGAAAAGTAAAGGGTTCCTTCCGGATGTTTTGACAAGGGTCAAGTTTTTCTATGTAAAGTACAACATGATGAAGAAGGCAAAAGGGTTCCAAGAATATGCCTTTCGTGGCGCAAAAGTCTGCATCTTTCAGGATCTAGTGCAACTCACTCGTCAGAAACCCTGAGCCATGCACCCTGTTACTACTTGGCTTTGTGATATTGCAATTGCATACAGATGGGGTTACCCATTTAAGATTCTTTTTGATTATGATAATGCTCCATGTCACTTTTCCTTTTTAGAAGATGCGTCCACCCTCCTTGGAATCACCTTCTCCACTGACGAATGCCCTAGGCGCTCCATGTCCGCGACTGACCAGCCTTGATGGACACATAAACCAACTGGCCCATATAGGAAGAAGCAGAGATTGATTTGCCCTGATTTGAAAAAGGTCCTTGGAGGACCGAAACACGTGTCATCAACTATAAGGGCAATTTTCTGAGAAATAAAACAAATTTGCAAAAATTAGGCGCAGTCTCTTTCCAGGTTACTTATACCTTAAATATCAAGATACACATGGACACTGTATGCAATACACAAGATTTGCTCTTTTTCAGTTTGAGTGGTGTTTGAACTGCCACTTCCTTCCGTTTATTTCAAAATCCATCATTTTCATAGCAAATTTACATGCACTAGATGTACCACAATGAAAGTAGCCCATGATCTGCCTCAGGTTACAAAACATGTTTCTGTTGTTAGG
Source organism: Ambystoma mexicanum (assembly GCF_040938575.1). Lineage (NCBI taxonomy): Eukaryota > Metazoa > Chordata > Amphibia > Caudata > Ambystomatidae > Ambystoma > Ambystoma mexicanum. Next base: position 808,771,264 of record NC_090939.1, on the reverse strand, counting down.
ACTTCTGAAGCAGGAATTAGTCAAGTAATCTCTATGGTTTTTAGAACTTTTTAAAGCCATTAAAGGAGCCGTGGAAGGGCATTTGTACCAGTGGTCAGAGCTTTTTTTATCGTGGCCTTGATTTTGGTTGTTTGGTGATTATATGTATGTATGCATATCACTCTTTCCTGTTATGGTTTCTTTTTTTTGGGATTTTGAAGGACCTCCCCGTGTGTGCACCTTGCGCTTTTCCATGCATGTTTAATTATTTGTTTAGGGTATCCCCTAACCTGAAATCCGACATCAAGTTTCTTGGTTTGCTCCTGATAGTGCTCTATCCTAATACAGTTGCTGTGTACCCGTAGGTATTAGACATATGGTAAGTTGTTCCTTAGGGTGGTTGGATGGTGACTAGAATAATGTAGTAATGTATTCCAGTCAGTTTCTTTCTTGAACACAGTACATTGAAGGGTACCGTTACAGACTTGAATGGTAAGATCGAGGAAATGAATCCGTTCCTGATTTCAAGACAGGGTGAACTGCATGTTAGAATTCCTAGCATTAAGCCATATTAGAAATGCTTCCAGGGTTTCTGGTGTACCACGCCATATACAAATAATATCATTTGTGTAGCGCTTCCACTTGTGGATCTTGTCATGTAATGGATTGGTGATGTTGGAAATTTAGATTTTCTCAAACTGCGCCATATACATGATAGCTAGATGGGGCACGAACACAGCACCAATCGTTGTTCCCCTAGTCTGTAGATAGCAGGTTTAATAAACATAAAACTGTTTTTGGTTGGGGCCATCATCAACAGGTTGATAAAGAACTGAGTTGGAACTCGATTCTGTACATTCCTCCCTAATACATTCAATGGCTTCAGTCTCTGGTATGCTGGTGTAAAGAGCTTGGGTATCCATGGTGACCAGCAGGTCAGTTTGACAATCAATGATGGTACCCTCAAAGAACTAGATAATACCCATGGTGTCCCTAAAGTATGAGTCAGTGAGTTGATTCAAGGGCTTGAAGAAACAGTCCAAATATTTGGCTGTGGGTTCAAGTATGGAACCACACCTGGAAATTATGGGTCTGCTGGGTGGGTGTAGTGAGTTTTTATGTATTTACAGTGTGAGGGTATGGCCATCGCAGGTGTCGAGGAAGGAGGGCTTTTGGTCTGATATTCATTTGTTGGCCAGGCCGGTCCCTGTTATTTCTATTAGATCTCAATATATTTCTGACGTGGGATCTTTCTTCAGTTTCTTCTAAATGGTTTGATCATCCTGCCGTTTATAGCAGGCAAGGACTGGCCAACAGTCATGGGGACCCATCAACTCATGACTAGACTATGGTAATGCTCTGCTGACAGGAATCCCAGCAACCCAACTACGGAGATTGCAAGTAGCTCAAAATGGGGCAGTTAGAATGGTGTTCAGGATGGCAAAGGCATCCCCCATTTCTAATCTAAGGCGGTCCTTACGGTGGCTAGCCGTGAAGGAACACATAGATTTTCAAATTCTCTGCCTTATCTTTAAATGCATGAACCAGCTAAGAACCAAGTTACTTGTCAGATACAATTAAGATTTACACTCCAGGCCATCAATTACGCATAAGATGTTGTTGCAAGTACCATGGTCAAGATACCTGAATAAAGGGGATCAAAGGTTTGTAGTGTGCATTCCAAAACTTTGAAACAGCCTCCCGAGAGCCATTCGAGAACATAAAACTTTCATTGCATTCCGAAAGGTTTTAAAGACCTATTTTGTTAATTTTAGCACTGATGTTTAGTCACCTGTCTGTGAAATTTTTAACTGATAACATTCTCATAGACGGTTGATCTGTTACCGTGTGATACAACTGCGCCCAGATACGATTAATTTCATCAGGAGAGTGTTTACAAATAAATCAAATCAATCAATCCAATAGGTCTGTTACCATCTTGCGGTATTGGCTCACCTCCTCAACCACAATTCCGCCACCTGTGTCCGCTGGTTTAATTACCCTTTCTTTGTTAGAGCAGAATTATTTAAGGGCCATTCTCTCTTCATTGGATAAGTCGTTACATCGGCTGGTTTAAAGTTCTGTATCTTTTTTACTTCATTGAGTACACATCTCTCAAATACAAGAATCTCTTTGGGGATTTGGTTTTCCTATGTGGAGAATGAGCATGTAACTCTCAATCCTGTGTCTTCAACAGGTTCTTGGGGCTCATTATCTTGCAAGAATATTTGGAGTCTGATGTTCCTAAAAACTCTGCATAGTTCTAGCTCTATATTGAACAGTCAGTATGGTTTGTGGGAATGAAAGAGAGACATTTATCTAAAAGTGACATTTCATCTTCACTTAGTTCTTCCTCCTCTGCTGTTGTCTCCTCTGTGGCCATTGCTACCTCGGACCTTGGGGGTATCCAGTGTTTGAGAAGTATTCTGGACCCCAGAAATCTCTGGGGACCACCCAGCTCAAAAAAGACCCCCTTCGTTCTCCAAATCTTTTATATGGCGCTTCATAATAGGCTCTGGGATATTCTTCGACTGAATCTGATCTAGAGGTGTCACTAAATGTTACCCATCTGTGTCTACCACTCAATCGCTGTGATGTGCTTCCGATTACCATCCTGTTTATTCTCAAAGTAAAGGAAGCCAACTTCAACGCATCTACAGGGTCGCTATCACTAACCCTGCAAAATATATATATATATATATATATATAGGTTGTGTTTTGCCCATGGTCCATGTCCCACTTTATTCACACCCTCATAAATTGGCTCACTGCTTGTTCTCAACTTGGTGCTATTGTACAGGCACTCTTCAAGGGGGGGGGGGGGCTTCAGCCATCTGTAAGTGTGTAACTTTAAGTCATTTCTGATTGAAATTGACATTCCTGTTCTTCAAATAAATAAATAAAAATCCAAATCTTCAGGTAGTGTTTACACAGTAAATGAAATGGAGGGCGGCTCTGAAGCTCTTACAACCAAGGATGTGTACAGTCAATTGCCTCACGAATGCCATACCCCCAGGACACCAACTTACAGCGCGGGTGCAAAGGCCCAATTCAGATTTTGGCACTTATGAGGTAGATGAATTCTGTAACATTAAAATGGCAAATAGGAACGCGGGTGCAGGGAAGCGGAGTAGCAGGCACTACAGGGAAACATACTATTCTCAGTTACACTTATTTTACCACTGCACAGTGCCCTTTTCCATTGCCTTATTCAGAGCAAAGTTGTGGGCCTAGAGACCATGAGTTAATTACCTGGTGATGGAGAAATGACAGCAATGGGTGAAGATGTTTGTCTGCCAGTGCATTCACACTGGCCTGCTCATGTGTAGTGATCGACTGGACCTCATTGCATGGAACATTTTGCCACAGAATTTCTATTGAGTTAGGGGCTAGCCCCCATTCTCTCCGTTCTACCGCCTTCCCAAGTCCCACTTATCCTACATTCTCCCAGCACGTTTGTTTACCACCCCCGGCCTCTCTACTTGGCCAACATCAACGTGGCAAAATGTGTAGTCGCACGTTAAAATGGTGTTTAACAGCAGGGGTGGGATAGGGGGTGCATGTGCGGGTGCGCATGTGCAGAGTTTGGCTGGATCTCACAGAAACCTGTGGCGGAAACCCCCGCAGGAACCCCTCGCAATATCTATACCATATCGCCAACTAAACGCTGCATGTGGTCCCTCCCCATATGTCCGTGTCATTGTCCTGGGCCACGGGAAGCTTTCAGATCGCTCTGTGGTATCTGTCGCTTCCCGTCCTTTATTACTGGTAAATGGAAGGGAAAACTGCCGGGCAAGCCCTCTGTTGATACCGAATCTGCTACCGAATCTGCAGATAAAAGCGGGGTTTCACGTTCCAAAAATGCAAATACCCCCCGTTACCGCCCCGCCCCCGCCCCCCTTCCGACGAAGGACTACATCTAAATGCTATGTTGTCATTTTGATTTTTTTCAACAATTGTTCTTATTACATTGCGGCCTGCCCTAAACGTATTAGTTGTTAATGCGCTATGAAGACGTATTCTGTGGCAAGCACCTCTGCAAGGAAAGGTGCTGCTCTGAGAGTTTGCTAGATAGCAGCATTGGTTAAAGCACATATACTCCGAGGCATAAACAACACACTTTCCTTATAGAATGTTGTTTCCTCACAGTGCTTCCCAAAGGAACGACATGTTGGTATGATAGCTCAGTTGATGAGCACTCGCTGCTGCGCTGTGTCAGACCTGTAGGTTCGAATCCCGGAAAGGCCATCTCAGCTTTTTATCATTCTTATGTTGATACATTTGTGGCAGCTTCAGTTGGGTGATCCTGTGTGTAAGGTTCTATTTAAGCGCTTCACAGCGCTATATAAATTACAAATCAAAGCAAAGCGGAAGGAAACCAGAAAGGGTCTGGATTAAAGACAAATTGCCAGCTAATAGAGAGAAATGGAAGATCATTGGGAGAAAGTATAGACCAGAGGTTCTCCTTGCAACAAAAAAAAAACCTTCCTGGACAACCAAAATTGCCCAAGTTGAGAATAATTCCAAGAAATTATTTCAGATTCTGAGGGATCTGAAGAAGCCCCACAGCTATGTTACAGAAAATACCCCCACTAATATCGACTGTGAAAACATCCAAGCTGCTTTTGCAGCTAAAATACATGCAGCTCAATCTAAGATCCGGTCCAACACGGTGGGGATGGAATGTGTGAACCTCACTACACCTTTGGCACCCCTGATCAACCCTCACTTCAAGGGTTTGTATTTAGGAGTGTAACCGAGGACTCCTTGGCTACCATTATGACTAACATGAGGCCTACCACCTGCTCAGGAGGGCTGTTGCTTGTCTATAATCATCTTAAATAATACATCTTTGTTCCTCCCCTTTCTTACCTGGCTCATTGATGCCAGCTTTCGAGATGGTTGTGTGTCTGAGTCACTGAAGAAGGTTTCTGTTGCTCCCCTTCTGAAGAAATCCGCCCTTGATCCCACTAACTATTCAAACTTTAGGCCTATTACTAATGCTCTGTTTTTTTTGAGGATTCTGTATAAAGTGGCTTTGCTGCAACTTCAGGAGTTCGTGTAAGGATCTGGAGCTCTTCATTTCACACAATCGGCTTTCGTAACAATTATGGCATTGACACTGCCCTGCTGGATATGAAGTCGGAGATGCTTCAGGTCATGGATCAAGGCAAGGCGGGGCTGCTGATGTTGTTGGACTTATCAGTAGTCTTCGACCTTGTTGACCATGACACGCTGCTGGATGGGTCGAGGGTTTTGAGCAGTATATCGGGCAATGCTCTGGCATGGATTAAATCATTCTTGTAGGCAGCCAATCTCTGGTTGTCTGGGCTAATGCACAGTCTTCAGAGGAACGTCTGAAATGTGGTGTGCCCCAGGGCGCTTGCATGTCTCTGTGCCTCTTTAATGTTTACTGCCGCTCACTGTGTGATCTGCTGACCGATCTGGGTGTCCATTTTACCAACTGTGCAGATGACACCCAGCTCGTGATCGAACTGAGCATCAAGAATACAGAGGAATAAGAGACTATAAATAAAGTTTATACTGCCATTCAACAATGGATGACTATGAGACATGCGTCTCAGTGCTAAAAAGACTGAAATTATGATTTTTGGCTCACCCCAGGCAAGAACCAAATAGGATTCACAGTATTCCATTTTTTTGTGTGGAAGGGCATGGCATATTGACTGTGGATAGAGTCAAGACACTTGGAGTTGTTCTTCCTTGAACATCATTGCCAACACTAAGAGCATTGTGAACAAGGCACAGTATACATAGCGGTTGCTAAGGCTAGTTAAGCCCTGTAATTAAAAAAATAATAATAAACATATGTTTCTGACAGGCTCTTGTGATGCCTCGGCTGAACTACTGTAACGTTTTGTTTGATGTTGTGGTCTAGTAAAAACCATCTTAGAAGACTCCAGGTTCTTCAAAATGATGTGGTCTGTATCATCAGGAATATACTGAGACATGAACCTATTTCTGACCACAGGAGAGCCCTTCATTGGCTCCCTGTGGAGGACTGTATACAGTTTAAGGCGCTGACACTGGTGCATAAATGCATTAATTGCCAAGCCCCTAGCTACCTTAAAGAAATTGTTAAAATCTACACACCAACTAGGGCTACTATATCTAGTGCTGGAATCTGCATTTCAACCCCAGAGAGCAAGACAGAGGACTAGGTAGGTCCTTTATTGCCCAGGTCCCCCCGTTGTCTCTCTGTGCTGAAACTAATATCATGAAACTTCGGAAGGGAGTCAAAACCATGGTCTTTGGTTGATCCCATTGGGTGTCCTCATCTGGTTGATTGCGCTATCTTCTTTTCTGCTGTCCCTTTTTGCGCCCTGATGCCTGTGGGCTTCCAGCACACTATTAGTGCAAATAATAACATCATGTAAATTCTATAATGTCCACTTCTTGGTAAATACTTTCAATGAAAGATAAAAGCAATCCATGATGTGATACCTTTTCTTAGACTAACGGAAAAAATATAGTAGGATGGTCTTCACGACTTGGAAAGCTCGCCCAGTGTAGCATGTGACTGTTAGTGAGTCCAATAAACGTTATCAAGACTTTATTGGAATTTTTAAGCCTAGTCGCGGACGTAGTCTAGGGCTGCGTCACATCGCTCTTTGTACATTACAATCAAAGCTCAACCCTGGAAAAGGAATCAACAGTTGTCTTGCCGAACATATAATTGATTTAAGACACTTATTTCCTTCTCAGCGAGAAGCAAGTGAAGGAGGGTGTCATGCGCGCCAGAGTCTTTATTTCTTATGTTGATCTGGCTACTTTAGATTCAATTGTAAAGAACTCAAAACGTGGAACTTGCAGGAAAGGCAGGGGACAGGAAATTAGCAAGAGACAGAGCAAATGGTTCAGGGGCAGAAGCGTTTAACAAAGGTAGTGCCTTCAGGTGTTCTACTGAGGAGGTTTTCTGTAAGCACCCACCCACACACATGCACGCACGCACGTAGCTGAGGAGTGGGTGGAGAAGGGCAGGCAGTGTGTCTGCGTGGGGGAGAGGTGTGCAGCATAAAGGTGAGTCACGTTGACCGATCAAACTTATTTACTCCATACTTTATGCCGCGTGCTGCCAGGAATTGCCGCACACACCCAGCGCTGGTCAATGGGCAAGTGTTGCAAAATATATCCTCCCCTTCACTGAATTAATCTTCATGGAACAATAAAGCTTTGCAAAGGCCACGTTTGCTTTGATTTCACAATTTTGCACATGCCACAGACCTGCCTAAATGACCGGTTGTGGTGTCAGTGGCAAATCTCCGCAGGCGTTGTACTGCTATGAAATATCAGTATTCCTGCATTTCCCTGCTTAAGAGTGCCACAAAGGCAATGCTATTGTCGGTGGTGGGTGGTGATTTATTTTCATTGGAGGCATGTAAATACTTCTTACAAACATGCAGGAGTGACTGGGCTTTAGGAGGGACCCTGAACCCCTGAACCAATCAAGGGGAGGGTTCTGGGGTTATTCCCCCGAGAAATCTTTTTCAATAATGGGTGAAAATGGTGAATTTTACAGCGCACTTTAAGTAAAAAAATTGGTGGAAAAAGCAGACAGTTTGCAAATGGTTTTGTAAGGGAATTCACAAAAAAATCAAATAGATGCGAGTCACCAGCAGTGTGAGCTTTGGGGAGGGGTGTGGGGGTTCTTCCCGGGTTGTGCCCAGATATTTACATATGCCAGTATTCACATTCAGATAGAACTGTGAATACCAGCTTGTGTCGCATCTAGACAGGATTGTCAATACTAGCCAATGCCACATTCAGATAGAACTGTGAATATCAGCTTTCCTCGCATCCAGACAGACAAGAGTATGAATATTAGCCAGTGTAGCATTCAGATAGAATTGAGGAGGTTCGCTAGCATTGAATCCAGTGAGGATCGTGAATAGAATTGTGCTTCTGACTGTAATGTTGCAACTACCACTCTAATATGCCCCGTCTGTAGCCCTCCACCCTGTCACAGGGTTTCCTCCACCACTAGTACTCCTCCCCACACCTCTACAACCAGCGTTGAGCATATTGTTGTTGTGCATTTTTATAGTGCCTTATGTACCATTGGTACGATCTCAAAGCGCTTGTGGTTGAACGCCCTTAGGGACAGTATTACAGACCAGTGGAGAGAGTTGGTGTAGTCTATAGTGCTTGGGTGCACTCTTTGTGTGCAGCTTGGGTGGATGGGGCGTTGGTAGCCACATTCTAACAAAAGGTGCAGTGCAGTGGTTGTGAGAGATCAGTCGAATGTGAGCAGCAAGGAAGATGGCCTCTGAGTCTGCATTCTGGCGGGCAATGGCATGTGTAAGAGATTTATGTGTGCAGCTAGGCCGATTTTATCGTGATGTATAGCTGTGTTCTATAAGGCTGTTGAGGTGTTCATGGAGAAGTAGTGCAGGTATGTGTGCAGCTAGGTTGAAATTGATAGAGTGTATAGCTGTGTTCTACTGTTTGTTTGTGTAAAGTGGAGAGTGATCATATTGGTATGAGTGATGAGTGATAGTGCTTAGTGGTAGTGCCCAATGTGCATGCTGTGTCTGTGCTGGAAGTTCGTGGTGGAGGATCTTCAAGTCGGATTCTCTAGTTGGAGCGGGTATGTTATGTTCGCTCAGTTGGTGGGTGCTTGAAATCTGTTACTCTGTTTTACGTGTCAGAGGGCCCATATTCTGGGTCCCTTGTCATGGTTTATGGTCAGTAGCTGAGTTGACTCATTGGCATGATTGAGGATATAGATGCAAAATCATATCGCAGCAATGTGGTCTCATCGAGGCAGGGGTGCCAGAGAGTAGATTGGGCCGAGGCAGTACTGCATATTTGGTATTAGACCTCAGGGGGGTAGATTGTAGCCTTATTGCTTGCCTGACTTGAGCATGTACCACTTTGTATACTAGGTGAGGGTGACATGATAAGGCTATGTTTGAATCGGTACGACGTCCTTTCATCGCAGGATGTTTTTTCACATGGTTTTTTACCGCAATTTTTTTTCCAAAAAACCCATCACATTTTTTAGGGGGGGTGTTAGTAAATTATTTATATGGGGTGTGGGTGTTTGGGAATTAATACAAATTAAAGAAAATGGGGTTTGGGGGGAACCCCCCAAAAATTAAAAAAATAAAATGTGATGGATTTTTTCGTTAAAAAAATCGCGGTAAAAAAACCCACAAATAAATATCCCGCGATGAAATGACATGGAACCATTTGAATCATAGTGTTTAGATTCTGCAGTAGAAGCTCTGTGGGTAGATTCACAGTATGTGATGGTGGTTTGTGGATTAGTGTCAGTGGCGGGAAATTTGGTAAGAGCAGGTACATTCGGATTTGCAGTAAGGGGTGCAGATTGAGCTTGGAAGTGCGGCGGTGAGGAGACTGCGGATTTGGCGGAAAGGCAGAGGTTTGTGTCTCTTTGGAGTTCGGGCGGGGATGCTGTGCTTCCTTATGGGAATATAGTGATTAGGCTTAGTTATGGTGCTGCTGAGCTATGGTCCCCAGGATGATATGTACAGACAGTCATCTTATGGTCTGAGAGCCTGAATAGGTCAGGTCTGGATGAGACGAGCATGTCAGGGCAAAGTATTCGATTAATAGTGGCCAATGTAGTCAGGTAAAGATGTTCAGAGTCAGCAGCTGCATGTCCTAGAGCCTGTCGGTCGCTATGGTTGGCTTTCGATTCATGACTGTTCCTATTTCCGCAATGGTGGCATTATTGACTAGCTTCTGAGGCTGGCAGTTCTTGTTTTGAGGCACTGCTGAATGATTCGAGTTATGGTCATTGGTGGAGTGTTTCGGTGGTTCTGGGCAGAGACAGAGAGTTCCATAGTGTTGGTGCTAAGGTAGAGAATGCTAACCCTTCAATCCTGGCTGAATTGGATGTAGAAATCCCTAGTAGGAGGCCCATGCTAGATCTTAAGGTGCGTGGTGGCAGGTAGGGCATAATCATTTCTTGTAGATATGTTGAACCGGTCTTGTGTACTGCTCGATGCATGATGAATAGGGTTTTGAAAGTGGTCCTTCAACCAATAGGGAGCCAGTGAAGAGTACACAGAGCAGGTGAGATGTGGTCCCTTCGTCCCAGTGCAAGAAGCAGTCTGTGGCAGAGTTTCACGCTCTTTGGGGTTTAAGTTGGTAGGCCAGTGCACCCCGATAAATTGAGTTTTCATAGTCTAGTCTGGACATGTCAATGGACATAATAGCAGCTAATCTGTTGGGGTATGAGAGGTAAGGGAAGGTGCGTCTGAGATGGTAGTGACAGGATTTGTTTACATTATTGATCTGGTGGGATAGGGTTAGGTCAGAGTCCATTGTGCAGCCAAGGTTTTTTACTTTGTTGGAGGTTGGCGGGGGAGTGCTGTGGGAGGGGGGACTAGGTAGTGGTTGCGGGAGTAGAGCTACGCACACCATGATTTCTGTTTTTCCAGGGTTCAGAATGAGGTGGTCTCTTGTCATCCATAGGTATATATCTCTGAGGCAAGCTGCTAGGTTGGGTCATGGGTAGATGCTTGTTTTGGGGATTCTCAGTATAATTTGTATATCATCAGTGCAGTTCTAGCAGGTAAGGTTTTGTACACGTGGATGATCCCGGGGAGGGGGGCCAGGTAGAGGTTGAATAGGAGAGCTGAGAGGCAGGCTCCTTGGGGTATACCAGTGTTCACCAGGTGAGTGGTTGAGAGAAAAAGGGCGAGGAGGGTGATTTGTTTGCTGTTGTTGAGTAAAAAGGTAATCCAGTTGAGCGCCAAGTCTCTGATTCCTAGGGAGTAGAGAAGTTTGAGAAGGATTGAGTGGTTAACGGTGTCAAAGGCTGCTGAGCGATCCAGGCGGAACAGTGCTGAGAATCCCTTAGAATCTGCAGAGACTTTGAGGTCATCCCAGATCGAGATCAGCGTGGTTTCTGTTCCGTGGCACAGTCGGAATTCTGAGCAGGGTCAAGAAGGTTTTGGATTCTGCGAAATAGTGAAGTTGAGAGTATGCAGAGTGGTCGATGAGTTTTGCCAGGAATGGGGTGTTGGAGGTAGGCCTTTTAGTTAATTGGCTGTTTTGGATCGAGAGATGCTTTTTTCAAAAGTGGTTTGACATGCGCTACTTTGAGAGGTTTTGGTTAGATGCCAGAGATGAGTGCTTCATTGAGTATGGACCTTGACTGTTCTCCTGCACAGGTGGAGGAGAGACTTTGTTTGAAAGGGCAGAATATGGGTCCAGGAGGGATCCGCAGGGTCTGTTGCTGGACAGTAGTTTGAGGAATTCCTCGCTCAAGATGGGGTTGATGGAGTTGAAAGAAGGCATTACAGGGTCAGAACAGTAGGGTCTCGAGGGGTGGGAGATGTGGAGGGTATGAGGATGGAATGTTTGGCATTGATGCTGGCCAACCTGCCCAGTGCTGTGTTGTGGAAATGTTGGGAGAGGGAGTTGCAGAGCAATTGTGTGGGTGTGGTCGGGGTAATGGTGCATGTGGGATTCACAAATTCACAGATTAGCCTGTGGAGTTCTTTGCTGCTGCTATGGCAGTTAAGAATTATTTTATTGTAGTAGGCTTTTTTGGCCTTTCTGATCTCCAATTTGTATTTACGGTGGTGGAGGGAGAATGCAGACTTGCTGTGAGGGGTTTTGGATACACCCAATTGGCGATCGAGGGAGTGGTTTTGGCATTTGAAAGCCTTTCAGTTGGGTGTGAAGCATTTGGGCGATGGTCCTAAGTGGGTGGCAGCAGGGCAGGAGGGGATGAGAGGAAGGAGTGATTGTTTAAGCCAGAATTCAAAGGATTTGATCAGTAATGGTCTATCTGAGGCCAGGCGTGCAGTAAGGGTTTGTAGCAAAACTTCGGTCAGGTCAGGTAGGATCTTGACCTTGTTCCTTGTTGCATTGGATGGAGGTTGCGGTGTGCAGAGAGATCAAAAGAATGGCTCAGTGGTCTGTCCAGATGAGTTATGGGATTGGATACAGAGACGTGGTCGGAGGAGTTGAAGATTGCATTGAGGGTGTGAGCGCCAGTGTGGGTGGGGCCTGTGTTATGTCGGGAAAGGTTGGGAGCCTCTAGACTGTCAAATAGGGGAAGGGTCATGGGGTTGTTGGGGACATCAAACCAGATGCTAAAGTCACCAAGTAGAGTGAATGCTGGGTGGTTGATCAGAGTGGTAGCTAGTGAGTCGCAGAGAGAGTTGGCAAAATATCTGTCAAATCCAGGCGGCCTGTATAGGAGTAGAAAACTATGAGAGAAAGTGGGCAGCAGGGAGAGGCTGACTATAAGGGATTCACAGTTAGCTATGCATGGCTGTGTTTCGGTGAGTGAGATAGAGAGGTGGGGTTTGTGGAAGATCGCTACTCTGCCACCTCTCGAGGGTCTGTTGTGGGAGATGAGTGAGTATTTGGGTGGGATGGCCTTGTGCGCGACTGGTACAAAATCATCAAAGAACCATGTTTCAGTGATGAAGATAAAACAGGATTGTCGGTGGATAGGAGGTCAGAGATGCTGTATCTGTTTTTGGTGATGGAGCGGGCATTGAAAAGGAGGCAGGTGATTTGATGGGATGAGGTGATTCTCCTGACACTCGTGGGCAGAAGGTCTTGGCAGGGCTGAGTGATGGGCAGTGATGTGGTTACTGAGAGTGACTGATGGGTGGTGGTGGAGTGGCCGGTCAGGGATATTTTCTGTGGGGGTGGTGAGTGGGTGTAGTGGAAGGGGAGCGGGAAGAGTGAGTGAGCGGGCAGTGGCTGGCTTGCGTGGGATGAGGGGTATGTGATTGGGGATAGGAAGGTGGGTAGTGAGTGCTGTTAGTGTGCTGTGGATGGTCCGGCAAGTTGTTGAGTAAGTTTTATGCCGGAGAGGTTTGTGGGTATGTGTGTGATGGGCGAGAGGTAATGTTTGAAGCGCAAGATTTGGGGGGTGGTTATTGTTGATGCCATGACAGTAGTGCTGGGGATGGTAGGGAGTTTGGACTGTTGTAGGTTTGGTGGGACATGAAGAGTCGAGGGTGAGGTGCGGTCATTGTTTCTGAGTTTTGGGTGTTTGGATGTAAGAGCTGTGTGAGAGAGGGAGGGGAAGGGTGATGAAGCGATGGTTCTAGAAATAGCGAGGCGTGCCATGCTAAGAGATAGGAAAGGGCTTGAAAGGGGGGGACGAAGGGAGAAAGGGTGCCAAGGAGGACTGGTAGGAGTACGAGGGGGGCGAGGGGTGAGGGCTTTGAAGTTGAAGAGGAGGGATGGGCGTGAGCTGTGGAAACCAGGGTGGGTGGAGAGGGGTTGGTGAGAGGCAGTGGGGAGGGTACGTGAGGAGCACAGGGTGAGGGCTTCGCAGGTGAAGAGGGAGGTTGGTTGAAGACTGAGGGGTCTTTGTAGGGGGATGGTGCAGGTGGAGTAGCTCTGACAAGGAGACTATGGGATTTCATAGGGGTGGTGGCAGGGGGAGTTTGGTGGATTTTGTGGGAGGGGGCTCATGGAGGTGAGGGGCAGTTCAGTGGGTTATGCATGTCAGGTGGGTCGAGGTCATTGGTGCGACATGGGGCTTTCCACATACAGGAGGTTGCTAAGATGTGTGGTGAGGGGGTCATGGGGGTTTTGGCAGGGGCAGAGTAGGAAGAGGGGGCACGACAGGGGGGTAGTCCTTGTGATGAGGTCCTGATGCTGAGATAGTGGCGTGGGGGTCATGTTGTCTGGTGTGCCAGAGAGCTCCTCTGGCTTGAGAGTTGGATGTTGCACGGGGTGTGCCAATTGGGGTGCGGGTCATTCTCAGTGGTTGTCCGGGGTAAAAAGAGCAGTTGAGGGGAGGTTGTGCTGAGGTGAAGGGGAGCAGGGTTACGGCGGGGCAGAGTTTCCAGCACCAAACAGCTCCTCTGATATGACAGTTGGACGGGGGAGGTGGGAGGAGGAAAGGTGAGAGTGTAAGAGATTTTGAGTGAGCGGGTTGGAGATGGAGAGGTGATGTGGCAAGAAGAGGGGATTTGTGAAAGGAGGATCAAGTGCGGATGTTGTGGGGCGGGTGCAGTGTTTTTTGATTAGTCAGAGGGTGCCATTCGTTTGTAGGGTGGGGTGCATGTGTTGATAGGCTGTGTGTCGGAGGGTACTCTGGGTGAGTATGGTGTGGAAGGATTAGAGTTGTGGGGGTTGAGAGGTGGTCACCTGGATTTGGGACAACTGAATGGAGGGAGAAAGGCCTAGAATGGGGGCACACCAGAAAATGCAATAACAGTAAGATATTAGACAGACCTGTATTTGGGACACCTCGATAGAGGGAGAGACCACTAACACAGGGGTATAATTGTAGGCAGTGGCACGTTCTCATATGCAGGTACTGGATTCCCTATACTACTATGGCTAATATGAGATATGGCAGACTACCTCCGTTTTGGATATAGTGGTGGTTGTACCACCTGCATGCAATCAACACTTGCCTTGTCGGTTTCTGCAGACTTCACAGGCTAACACGGGCCAACATGATCTGGAGCTGCTTCAACAGGTGCTGCTGCCCTTTGCCTGGGGTTCTTTCACCGCGGGGGCTGCACGGGCTGCCCTGGTTTGTTGTCTTAAGTTGCTTTTTGTCCACGAATCAGGGAGGCGGGGCTAGGCCTCAGAGGGCCTGACTAGCAGCCTATCACGGTGGTAGGTGGCAGATGGGGAAGTGGGACAGAAAGGGAGCCGGGACAAGGAGAGCGTATGCACTGGGGGGAGGGGGGTTTGGAGTTCTTTTTCTTTTTTTTTTTTTTTTTTTAAAACATGTTTTTATTGAGGTCTCAACAATTGCAGCGGCACTTAACAAACACAATATGATGTAGCATACATAGCATAATTGTTGTTAAACAAATATATAACAGTCGTCGTTTAAACAGTTGTTTCAGTATCGGAAAGCATATCACAGAGGTATGACCTGAATGGGCCCCAAATGTCTTTCGGCCTGCTCATACTCGGTTGGGACATTACGTATTGCTCCTCGCATTCATTGACGTAAGTTAGTTCACGTAGAAAAACGTCCATGGTGGGAGCAGCCGTGCTCTTCCATACCTTTAGTATACATCTTTTAGCTATTACGCACGACACGTTAAACAATCTTCTACGTTTTTCGGAGCATTTGCCTATATCCCCAAATAAGTATTTTTGTGGGGTCAGGTGCGGGGGAATCTGTGTGACTTCGTGTAACATTTCCGCAACTTTCTCCCAGAACTGCATCACAGCTGGACACTCCCAGTACATATGATAGGACCCCGCTGCCAGAGACCCACACTTGGGACATTTGCCTGGATCGTCTGGTGTGAATGTAGCTATCCTGGCAGGAGTGTAATGCAGTCTGTTTAGAATTTTAAATTGTATTAATCGAAGCCCGGCATTAAGGGAGACTCGTTTTGTTAATGCACAGTATCTCGCCCATCTTTCTTCTGTTATTGGCATTTTCATATCCATCTCCCATTTCTCCCTCGCCTGGCTTACCACTGCGGAGTGAGTCTGTATTGCCTTGTAAAGTTTGGAAACTCCCAGCCCGTCCCGCGATGTGACCAACTGCACACACGGGTGGGAAGGGGGTTCATCTGGGAATGACGGCCAGCGTCTATGATACGCTGATCTCATTCGATAGTACTGCAGTGTCCTGAGCTGCCCACCTCCTATGCCCCTGGTGAATACCTCCAGGGTCACGAATCTCCCCTCTAGGTACATATCGCCTATTTTCATCTCCTTGCCAGGGTCCCAGGCTTCCTGTATATCCGTATCGAACGTGGGGGGGGAGACCAGGGTAATTCCACAGGGGCACCTCAGGATTATACAGATTCTCTATTTTCAGCCTTTTGTATATCACTCCCCAGGCTTTTACTGTGCAACTCACGGGGTCAAACTCGCAGGAGTCTTTATGTCTGGTGTTGAAGATCACTGACCCAATGTTGGTGGGCTCGGTAGTGTATTCTTCTATTTGCGTGTGAGGGGAGTTGTCCCAGTCACCGCACCAGTACTTTGCAAATTGTGCTTGTGATACGGTATAATAGAGCTCAAAGTCTGGTGCGGCTAGTCCCCCTTTCTCATATGGCTCTGTCATCTTTTCCCAGCTGATTCTGGCTGACTTCCCGTCCCACAGAAAGGACACCACCATCGAGCGGAGCCTAGAAAAGAATTCTCTCCCCGGCCATATGGGGATATTTACAAATAGATATAACAATTTCGGTAGTACAATCATTTTAAGAATGGCAATTCTACCATGTAATGAAATTGGGAGACGCCTCCATGTCTGCAATTTGACTTGTAGTGTGTGTAGCACCTGTTCGTGATTGTCGATGTATAATGTTTGTTTATTACAGGAGACTAGTACACCAAGTTATCTGATGTGATGTGCAGACCATTTAAGGCCGCAGATATGAACCGGGCATCTTGTGGAAGAGGTGAGTGGGAACACTTCTGATTTGGAGTTGTTGACCTTGTATCCAGAATATTCTGCAAATTCGTTAATATCTGTCATAATGGGTATAATGTTTTTGTCAGGTTCGCGAACATAGAGTAGCGTATCATCCGCATATAATGATATTATTTGGGTGGCTCCCTTCAGTGTTATGCCTCTACTATCGTGCCTCACTCTTATCGCCGACGCCATGGGCTCAATTGTTAAAGCAAAAAGTATAGGGGAAAAGGGGCACCCCTGTCTGGTACCCCTGCCTAGTTCAAACAATTGAGACATGGTTCTATTTGTGTGTACTTTCGCACATGGAGCTGTATAAAGCAGTTTGACATATCGGATGAAATATGGGCCAACCCCAAATGCCTCCAACACAGAGAACAGATATTCCCAGGAGACCGAGTCAAACGCTTTCTCGGCGTCCAGGGATATCACCACTGCCTGTTTGTTTGGGTTGATCTGTGACATTATGCCAAATAGTCTACGCAAATTGAGGGCGGTGGACCGTTGGGGAATGAACCCGCTTTGATCAACATGTACTAGTGTTGGCGTGACGGGTAGCATACGGTTTGCCAGTACTTTCGCGAAGATTTTGGCATCTACGTTTATTAGAGACAGGGGTCTATAGGATGACATGTCTTGTGGCGGGCGGCGGGGCTTGGGCAACACAGTTATTATGGCCTCACGCATTGTTTGTGGCAAGGTTTGTTTACCCAAAGCCTCCCCCCATACCTCCAGCAGGACTGGGACCAGTTCTTCCCGGAATTCCTTGTAAAATTCCACTCCCAGGCCATCCGAGCCCGGCGCCTTGCCAGACGTAAGCCCCTTGATCGCCTCAGTGAGCTCCTCTGCCGTGACAGGTTGCTCCAATATGTGTCTGTTTTCTTCTGTGAGTTTAGGGAGATCCAAGGCTGCCAGATAGGCTTTGATCTCATCAGGGGATTTCCTATCTCGGTTCATGTACAGTGTTTTATAGAACTGTACAAATTCATCATTTATTCCCTGTTCACTTGTTATCATCACGCCTTGCGCCGTGAGTATCGACGCAATCGGGGCCACATTGTTTTCCTGCTTGACCAGATTGGCCAGCATTTTCCCAGCCTTGTTCCCCTCCCCGTATCTCCGGGCTCTGGAAGGGGCTGCTATATAGTGAACCTCCCTCGTTGCCAGTTTATCAAATTCCCTAAGGGATTTATGTATTTCGGCAAGGGTATCTCCACCATGCGTCCGGCTATAAGTCTCCTCCAATACGGTTAGTTCCCTTTCCACCCTCTCCAGGTCTCGGCGTACCTCTCTCAGTAGGCCCGTTGTTTTAGATATTAGGACCCCTCTCGCCCACACCTTGAATGCTTCCCAGACTGATGAGATATGGTCCACAGACCCAATGTTGTTTGTGAAGAAGTCGGCAATGTCTGTGTGCAGGCCTTCCACTACGTTTGGGTCTTTTAATATACCAGTAGGCATTCTCCACCTCCTAGCCGGCTTAGGGGCACCCCTGATAATGATTTCCATGGTCACCGGGGAATGATCAGATAGGGTACGGGGGAGAATTTCGCAACTCTGCAAGGCGTGTGAAATGCTTGAGGGAATAAACCAATAGTCGATGCGCGACTCGCTGTCATGTACAGAGGAATAGAATGTGTACCGTTTGCTTGTTGGATGCAGCACTCGCCAGGCGTCCAGCAGGGACAGCTGCTGCACTATCTGTTTCAAAGCTAGCGACGTCCTAGATGGTGGCCTAGGCGTCTTGGCTGACCTGTCCAGGGCCTGGTCCAGCACAACGTTAAAGTCGCCTCCCCATATTATGTTTGTTGCTTCATGTTTAGCAAGAATTTCAAATATATGCAAGTAAAAGTCTGGATCCTCGAGATTAGGGCCATAGGTATTTACCAGGGTCATCTGTTCGCCAGCGATTTCCCCTCAGACCAGCACATATCTGCCCATCGAGTCCAACAGGTGGCCTTTTTCAATGAACCCTAGCGATTTGTGGATCAGAATGCTTACCCCCCTGGATTGTGAGGAGTAGTTCGTGGAAAACCGCTGCTTGCCCCATTTCACCAGTATTTGATCTTTAACCGTGCCCTGTGCATACGTTTCCTGCAGCATTAAAATTTGGGGCCCGTGCCCACTGACATAATTGCCCACTTTTCTGGCTTTCATTGGATTGTTTAGGCCTCGGACTTTCCACGTCATTAGTTTAACCTTTAGACCGTCCCCCATTATCTATGCGTGTGGATTGTGTTAAGTTTCGACAACCATAGATGCACATGTATTCAGGACTGAGGCGGTGCCAGCACTTGTGAGACCGTTTTCCAAACAAACTGCAACCTTCAACTGTGCACAATTCCCTCCCAGACTGAAACTCGTCTGGGCGGTGATACCAACAAGAGAACTTACCCTTTAGCCCTACCCCTCCCACCACCCACATCATCTGCCCCAACTTGACGATGATCCCAAGTAACTGATTGGAACGTTCCTGAGGGTGCATCGTCGCAAAGCAATGCTCAGCCGTTTGGCCGCCCATGCGGGAGACTCTACGGCCCGATTACCTCGGATTTCCGTTCAGTTTAGCTGTGCCGACAGTGTGGTAGAACAGAAACATAGTGCAACTTGTGGGGGGGTGTCTTATCCATCCACCGGATCACCTCTGCCCTCACCCGGGCGGGGTCCAGCATTTGGGTCTCTTGCGCGGTCTCTTGGGGGCAGCGGAATGAAGGCCTCGACATATGCCAGTGCCTCTGCGGGGTGTACAAAGAAGTGGGCTCTGCCACCATATTGAATTCTCATTTTTGCAGGGAATATCAAGGCATATGGTGTATTACGAAGTCGCAGTTGCTTTTTAACCATCTCGTAGGATCTGCGTTGTGCCTGTACATTTGCAGAAAAATCCGGATATATATGTATTCTGTTGTCTTCATGGTGTAGTGTCCCCTTTTCTCTTGCTAATCGCAGGATCACATCTCTGTCCCTGTAGTTGAGGAGACGCGCAATGATGGTTCGGGGTGGAGCGCCCGGCTTGGGGGTTGGCGCCAGGGTGCGGTGGGCCCTTTCAACGAGGAAGTGATTGGATAGGGAGTCTTCCCCCAGTACAGATTTCAATAGCTCTTCCACCCTTCTCTCCATGGAGCCCTTGCCAAACGACTCTGACACTCCAACAATACGGATGTTGTTTCTGCGGGATCTGGATTCGAAATCCTCGCACTTGTTCTGCGTCTTGCGGAGTTCTGTCTGGAGTGAGGCTATGTCACGACCATGTTGTGCGAGCACGTCCTCATTTACACCTATCCTGTTTTCTGCCTCTGAGATGCGTGCACTTTCCTTCTCCACTCGCGCTTTCAAGGAGCCAATCGTCGACACAATGTCGTCTAATTTCACATTGACTGCCAGGAGCCCATTCTGTACAATTGTGGCCAAGCGATCCAGTGGATCTGTGTTTTGAGCATCGGATGTTTGTGCTGCCCCTCCTGGTGTCTCCTGTTGTTGGGAGCTTGTGTAGGAATCCATTGGGCCGGTCTTTCTCGTCCCCGCAGCTTTTTTGTCAGTGCGGCCCATTGGGTGGCGTTGCAACTCCCAGGGTAGATTGTGCTCTCCCACGTCTGTATTCTGCCGGCCTCCTATGACCATCAGCAGCGGTTATGTTACGAGTTATTGGTGCACCGCGATGCAGGCTGGGGGGTGGGCACCGGGGTGTACAATCTCGTCCCTGGGGCGCTGCCGTGGGCCTCCGCGGTCCTCGTATGTAGCAAAGCCTTGTATGTTGGGTAAAAGGTTTTGGCGTTTGGCGTTCGGCCGTCGCCTTGTCTTTACCCCTCTGTCAAGGGGATCCAGGAGTACTTCTGGCCTGCAGCTTCTCCGGCTGTCTACTGCCTTCCTCAACCGGGATGTAATGTAGTGCCCCCACCGCCCACACCATGCGGGGGTGGATGAGTGATGGGATTAAGCGGTCCACCGGACCTCACTGTTCAGGGTCTATCACAGCGTGTATGGGAGCACGGGGTCTGTTTGGCGTCCAGGTGGATTTTGCTGCCGTCCGACAGCGCAGGAAGTATTTGCACCCGGGGGGTCCGTGAATAGGATGTTTATTCCTGGCGCCTCGTAGCGCTCCTCAGTCTTCGGTGGAGCCTCGTCCCAAAACTGAATCGCTCGCCCCCGCTCCCGTGGCACGGATGTTCCTTACGGAGGGTGCTGGCCCCCTGTATATCCACCTCCCTGGTCTGTCCACTTACTTGACCAGCTACGTCCCAGCTGGGCCTAGCCACGGGCGGGACCGGATTCACGGGGCTGGCGTTGTCGTTGCGGCGTTTCCTCGCTTGATCTCTCCTGCGGCCCGAAGTCCGGGACGAGGGGGTCTGCTCTCACCCCGCCGATCGGTCCAGTGTGAGAATGAGTGGTGCGTCACCGTCCTCAGGCAGCGTCTGTGTTCGGGCAAGTTGCCCCTCCCCCACCAGGCCGCGCAGCCGTCGCGAGCCCCGGGCTCGAGTGTGGATCGCTTGGAGCCCACCAGCGGCCAGGCCCCGGCTCTACAGGCGCTGCCGGTACAACTCTCCATCTGGACGCATCGAGGTGAGTGCAGCACACCCAAGACCCTTCTGGGCCCTGATCCTGTCCCCATCCAGCCCCTGTAGAGGCCCCCTGCACCTGCGTGCACCGTAGCTCGTCCCGGCCCTCGCGCTCTCTCTTCCCCTCCCGACCCGCCTCCCAGCCCGCCCCCTCCCCTGATAGGCCACACTAATTCCTTGTAGGAACTAGGCCTCGGGAACTCACCTCGAGCGCCACTCTCCTTATGGACGCATCGAGGTGAGTGCAGCACACCCAAGACCCTTCTGGGCCCTGATCCTGTCCCCATCCAGCCCCTGTAGAGGCCCCCTGCACCTGCGTGCACCGTAGCTCGTCCCGGCCCTCGCGCTCTCTCTTCCCCTCCCGACCCGCCTCCCAGCCCGCCCCCTCCCCTGATAGGCCACACTAATTCCTTGTAGGAACTAGGCCTCGGGAACTCACATCGAGCGCCACTCTCCATCTGGACGCATCGAGGTGAGTGCAGCACACCCAAGACCCTTCTGGGCCCTTATCCTGTCCCCATCCAGCCCCTGTAGAGGCCCCCTGCACCTGCGTGCACCGTAGCTCGTCCCGACCCTCGCGCTCTCTCTTCCCCTCCCGACCCGCCTCCCAGCCCGCCCCCTCCCCTGATAGGCCACACTAATTCCTTGTAGGAATTAGGCCTCGGGAACTCACCTCGAGCGCCACTTTCCATCTGGACGCTTCGAGGTGAGTGCAGCACACCCAAGACCCTTCTGGGCCCTGATCCTGTTCCCATCCAGCCCCTGTAGAGGCCCCCTGCACCTGCGTGCACCGTAGCTCGTCCCGGCCCTCGCGCTCTCTCTTCCCCTCCCGACCCGCCTCCCAGCCCGCCCCCTCCCCTGATAGGCCACACTAATTCCTTGTAGGAACTAGGCCTCGGGAACTCACCTCGAGCGCCACTCTCCATCTGGACGCATCGAGGTGAGTGCAGCACACCCAAGACCCTCTGGGCCCTGATCCTGTCCCCATCCAGCCCCTGTAGAGGCCCCCTGCACCTGCGTGCACCGTAGCTCGTCCCGGCCCTTGCGCTCTCTCTTCCCCTCCCGACCCGCCTCCCAGCCCGCCCCCTCCCCTGATAGGCCACACTAATTCCTTGTAGGAACTAGGCCTCTGGAACTCACCTCGAGCGCCACTCTCCATCTGGACGCATCGAGGTGAGTGCAGCACACCCAAGACCCTTCTGGGCCCTGATCCTGTCCCCATCCAGCCCCTGTTGAGGCCCCCTGCACCTGCGTGCACCGTAGCTCGTCCCGGCCCTCGCGCTCTCTCTTCCCCTCCCGACCCGCCTCCCAGCCCGCCCCCTCCCCTGATAGGCCACACTAATTCCTTGTAGGAACTAGGCCTCGGGAACTCACCTCGAGCGCCACTTTCCATCTGGACGCTTCGAGGTGAGTGCAGCACACCCAAGACCCTTCTGGGCCCTGATCCTGTCCCCATCCAGCCCCTGTAGAGGCCCCCTGCACCTGCGTGCACCGTAGCTCGTCCCGGCCCTCGCGCTCTCTTCCCCTCCCGACCCGCCTCCCAGCCCGCCCCCTCCCCTGATAGGCCACACTAATTCCTTGTAGGAACTAGGCCTCGGGAACTCACCTCGAGCGCCACTCTCCATCTGGACGCATCGAGGTGAGTGCAGCACACCCAAGACCCTTCTGGGCCCTGATCCTGTCCCTATCCAGCCCCTGTAGAGGCCCCCTGCACCTGCGTGCACCGTAGCTCGTCCCGGCCCTCGCGCTCTCTCTTCCCCTCCCGACCCGCCTCCCAGCCCGCCCCCTCACCTGATAGGCCCTGACAAGAAGATCTGCACTCATTACCAGTCCCTCCAGGGCAGCCCTCTGCCCGGCAGCCCATCGGCTGAGGACCTGAGGCAAAGGACGGCTCCTACAGAGACGGCTCCAGGTTGTATCTGCAGGTATCAGCAGGAGAAGCAAGAAGACAACATCAAGTAAGTGTGGAAAGGGCGGGGCCAGAAGCAATTACTTCACACCATACTACCCTACCACTCAACTAACAAAGCATCACCACTGTAAATTCATTATATTTGTATTCAGAAACTCTGCCCTCTGCATGTGAAAATCGCATTCTAGAAGTGTACCTATAACCTTGATGAGAAAGCTGCATTTGGAAGTTGCTCCCAATAGCCTCTCTGAGGAAAAGGCGCATTTAGAAGTGTACCCTTTAGCCTAAGTGTGTATTTAGAAGTTGTGCCCAATGGCCTCCCTGAGAAAGTTCCACTTGAAATGTACCCAATAGCCTCTCTCAGGAAAATTGCATTTAGAAGTGTTCTCAAGTGCATTCAGTAGTGTTCCCAACAGTATTTAATAGTGTTCCCAGTTGCATTTAAGTATTGTGCCCGATAGCCTCTCTGGGGAAAACTGCATTTAGAAGTGTTCCCAATTGCATTTAGGTATTGTGCCCAATAGCCTCTCTGAGGAAAATTGCATTTAGAAGTGTTCCCAGTTGCATTTCGAGGTTATGCCCAATGGTCTCTCTGAGAAAAGTTGCATTTGGGGGTGTGCCCTTAACCTAAGTGTGTATTTAGAAGTTGTGCCCAATGGCCTCCCTGTGAAAGTTGCATTTAGAAGTGTTCCCAATTGCATTTGATATTTGCCCATTAGCCTCTCTAAGGAAAAGTGCATTAGAAGTGTTCCCAATTACATTTAGGTGTTGTGCTCAATAGCCTCTCTGAAGAAAGTTGCATCTAGAAGTGTTCCCAATTGCATTTAGGTATTGCGCCCATTAGCCTCTCTGAGGAAAATTGCATTTAGAAGTTGTGCCCAATAGCCTCTCTGAAGAAAGTTGCATCTAGAAGTGTTCCCAAGTGCATTTAGGTGTTGCGCCCATTAGCCGCTCTGAGGAAAATTGCATTTAGAAGTGCTCGCAATTGCATTTGATATTATGCCCATTAGCGTCTCTAAGGAAAATTGCATTTAGAAGTGTTCCCAATTACAATTAAGTGTTGTGCCCAATAGCCCCTCTAAGGAAAGCTGCATTTAGAAGTGTTCTCATGTGCATTCAGTAGTGTTCCCAACCGTATTTAATAGTGTTCCCAATTGCATTTAGGTATTGTGCCCAATAGCCTCTCTGAGGGAAGTTCGCATTTAGAAGTGTTCCCAATTGCATTTAGGTACTGTGCCCAATAGCCTCTCTGAGGAAAATTCGCATTTAGAAGTGTGCCCAATTGCATTTTGGTGTTGTGCCCAATAGCCTCTCTGAAGAAAGTTGCATCTAGAAGTGTTCCCAATTGCATTTAGGTATTGCGCCCATTAGCCTCTCTGAGGAAAATTGCATTTAGAAGTGTTCCCAAGTGCATTCAATAGTGTGCCCAACTGTATTTAATAGTGCTCCCAATTGCATTTAGGTGTTGTGACCATTAGCCTCCCTGAGGAAAATTGCATTTAGAAGTACTCACAATTGCATCTAGCTGTGTTCCCAACTGTATCCTGAAGCTGCGCCAAATAGCCTCTCGCAGGAAAGTTGCATTTAGAAATGTTCCCAATTGCTCTTAGAATAGCTTCTCACCCAATCCCTATTGCATTTAGTAAATGATCGCAATTGCATTCTGAAGTTACGCCCATTAGCCTCTCTAATGAAATTATTTGCATCTAGAAGTGTCCTCAATTACATTTAATAATGTTCCCAATTGCATCTAGGTGTTGTGCCCAATAGTCTCTCTGAGGAAAATTGCATTTAGAAGTGTTCCCAATTGCATTCAGGAGTCGTGCCCAATAGCCCCTCGCAGGAAAGTTGCATTTAGAAGTGTTCTCAAGTACATTTCAATAGTATTCCCAACTGCATTTAATAGTGTTCCCAATTGCATTTAGGTGTTAGCCCAATAGCCCCTCCGAGGAAAACTGCATTTAGAAGTGTTCCCAATTGCATTCAGGAGTTGCGCCCAATAGCCTCTCGCAGGAAAGTTCAATTAGAAGTGTTCCCATTTGCATTTAGTACTTGCGCCCAATAGCCTCGAGTAGTGCTCCCAATTACATTAAGTATTGTTACCAATTGCACTTAAGTGCTGCGCCCAATAGCCTCTCTCAGGAAAGTTGCATTTAGAAGATCACACAATTCCATTTAGTAGTGTTCCCAACCGCATTTAATAGTGCTCCCAATTGCATTTAGGTGTTGCGCCCAATAGCCTCTCTGAGGAAAACTGCATTCTAGAAGTGCTCCCAATACCATTTAGCAGTGTTCGCAACTGCATTTTATAGTGCTCCCAATTGCATTTAGGTGTTGCGCCCAATAGCCTCTCTGTGGAAAGTTGCATCTTAGAAGCATTCCTAATACCAGTTAACAGTATTCGCAACTGCATTGAAGAGTGCTCCCAATTGCATTTAGGTGTTGCACCCAATAGCCTCTCTGAAGAAAGCTGCATCTAGAAGTGTTCCCAATTGTATTTCTGAAGCTGCCCCCAAATAGCCTCTCTAAGAAACTGGCATTTAGAATTGTTCCCCAAAATTACAATTAGAAGCCGCGCCCAATAACCCCTCTGAAAAATCTCATGCTATTGGAAGGGTCTCCGGTCTGGAATGGGAAGGAGTTGGATATCACATCTCATGTTATAGGAAGGATCTCAGGTTTGAGCAGTTGAACCATAAAGTGTGCCTAAAAGCGTGTCATCACCGACCTTAGAACTACAACCAGAAAACCCTCCTAAACCAATCTTAAAACTCGCACCAATCATGAGTGCACCCACTCCACCAGAATCAGTCAGAAACACCATCTCCGATCTGTCCTCCGTCCCTTCCCGCCTCTCCCAAACCCCCCCACCCTCTCTCGCACCCCCTGCTTTTCCCCTCCCCAAACACCAAGCAAGGAGGGCACTCTCTACCACTGCACCCTCCGATCTGTCCTCCGTCCCTTCCCGCCTCTCCCAAACCCCCCCACCCTCTCTCGCACCCCCTGCTTTTCCCCTCTCCAAACACCAAGCAAGGGGGGCACGTTGGCGAGCCACCCACCCCAAGACCACTCATCCCCTGAACCCCACCCCCGACCCACCAGCATTACCCATACCCGTTCCCCTCTCTATCATACCTGACACACCCCACCCTGCAATCACCCAACTCCCGCCCTGCCCTTATACCCCTGCCACCATCCCCACTCGACCTCACCCCTTCCCCTCCCTAAAAACTGCACGGCTAGCCCTAGCAAGAACCGAAGCTGCCTCCCAATCACCCTCCGACCCCCCCACTCTCTCCCACACACCAGTCGCAGCAAGGAAACTAAAGAGGAAACGATCTTGGTCCCCCTCAATCTCACAGCACTCCTCACCCCCCCTATCACGACCAATCACATCTATCCTGCAATCCCCCCTCTCCCCCGCGGCGTCCCCCCGCCTGAAACCCCTCTCCCTCGATTTCTCATCAGCTGCAACTGAAACTCCTAACCGTCAACATCCCGCTTTCAAATCCCCCCTCCAAGACCCGACCATCCTATCACACGCAGCATCCCAACCCCTCCCGAGGCCTGCCAATCTCTCTGCTCGCCCACTATTCCCATCTATCATCACCCAACCTACCCCCCCAGACTCTCTACCACTGCACCCTCCACCTCCACCAAAAAGAACATCCCCGACTGCCGATCTGAACTGCATCCTATTTAACGCCCGATCAATAGCAAAAAACAGACATTCCATCTTTGACCTCCTCACCTCTGACAAACCAGACCTAGTTTTCATCACTGAAACCTGGTTCTCTGACGACTTCGGCCCAATCGCCAACGAAGCCTTTCCCCCCAACTACTACCTCATCCCACTGAACCGTCCCTCCAGGGGAGGAGGGGTAGCACTCGTCTTCAAATCTCTCTTCCGCGCCTCAATCATCGATAACCAACCCTCCATTCCATCCTGCGAATCTCTCCTTGTTAAACTATCCCTCTCACCATCGCTCTCACATAGCTTCCTATTAATCTACAGGCCCCCAGGCTACGATAGACACTTCGCAAATAACCTTTGCGACTCTATTGCCACCCTCCAACTAAACCATCCCAACCTCACCCTTCTTGGAGACTTCAACATATGGCTCGACATCCCCACCAACCCTATGACATACTCCCTGGTTGACGGATTAGATGCAATTAACCTCCAACCCCACATAAACGGACCGACCCACTATAAAGGACACACTCTCGATGCCATCTTTAGCTCCAACAACCTGATTCAGCTAATGCCCCCCACCCCTATCATCTGGTCTGATCACTTCATTCTCTCTTTCACCATCCACTCACCCGAACCCCTCCCCTTACTCATATCCGATCCTCCGAATATAGGCAAATGCTGGAAGAAACTAATAATCACCCCAGACTTAGCCGAGGCTCTCCTCCAGTCTCCACCATCATCCTGCCCTCTCAACAACCATCTCAACCCTGAGGCCCTTGATTCATGGCTTAGTGCACCTCTGATGCGCCTCACCCCCTCCTGCAAACCATCAACCCGCCGTGGCCCTTTCCCCAGATGGTTCACTCCTGAGCTGAAGACCACTAAACGACTATACAAACACCTAGAACGCAGATGCGAAATCCGGAAAACAAAAAAGGCCCACTACAACTCCCGAATCCTAAACTGCAAAAACCCAAGTAAAGAACTCCACAAAATTATCTCCGAATTCACCAATCCAGCTTGCAACACAACCATCCTGACCGCATCGCAATCACTCTGTGACTCACTCTCCCTCCACTTCTACTCCACGGCTATAGAAAGGACAAATACTCTAACCTCCAAACTAGCACTCTTACAGCCACTAGACAATCCTCAGCCCGTACCACCCAACGCATCAGCGCCAACCTCCACGCAACCAACGTTCGACTCCTTCAGTCCATTAACAACAGAACAGTTTCTCAAACTCCTATCTGCCCGCAAACCTTCCGGATCCCCATTGGATCCATGCCCAGCCACTACCCTTAAAGAAATCTTTGCCTCCACCTGCGCAGGAGAACACGCAAGATCTATCATAAATGCTTCCCTCTCTTCCGGTATTTTTCCAGATGCATTCAAATTGACGCACGTCAAACCCCTGATTAAAAAACCCTCGCTCGATCCGCTTGAGCCCAAAAACTACCGCCCCATATCAAACACCAGATTCCACGCCAAACTCATTGATCGAACCGCCTACTCTCAACTTAACGCCTTTGTTGAAGCCAACAAACTCCTAGACCCCGCCCAATCAGGCTTCAGAACTTGTCACGGAACTGAAACCACCCTAACCTCTATCTGGGACGACCTTAAAATGACTGCTGACTCCGCGGGATGCGCCGCACTAATCCTCCTCGACCTATCAGCCGCCTTTGACACGATCAATCACTCAATACTCCTTGATCGCCTCCACTCCCTAGGAATACGTGGAACCGCCCTCAAATGGATAGCCTCATTCCTCAAAGCCAGGAGCCAAATAACGACACTCCCGAACTTTACCTCCGAAGCCCGACCAGTCGACACAGGAGTCCCACAAGGAGCGTGTCTATCTGCCCTCCTCTTCAATCTCTACCTGACCACCCTCCCACCGATAATTCGTGCACACAACATCCTATGTTACAATTACGCTGACGACACACAACTAATTCTAAAATTCCTGAACACGAGTCCTAACTCACGACCAGACCTGGCATCCTGCCTCCTTGACATTGAACGCTGGATGACCCAAAACCACCTCCTGTTAAACCCCTCCAAAACAGAAATCATGGTGTCCGGCAACCCAGATCTTCTCCCGCACCCTCTACCTTGGCCAACCGCCATGGGCAACTCACCGATACCCTCCAACACAGTGAAAAATCTTGGATGCACCCTAGACTCTGACCTAACACTCTCGCGCCAAGTCAACAATGTCTCAAAGTCCTGCCACTACCACCTCAAAAACCTCAGGCGCGTCTTTCCATATCTATCATTTCCTAACAGAGTCTCTGCGGTACAATCAATCGTCATCTCACGGCTGGACTACGGCAACCCCCTATACCTCGGAATCCATGCCTACCAAATGAACAAACTTCAAAGAGCACAAAACGCAGCGGCCAAAGTGTTACTTGCGCTTGGTCCAAGAGACCACGTATCCCCAGCCCTCAAGACACTGCACTGGCTCCCAGTAGCCCGTAGGGTAGCTTTCAAAACCTTATGCCTCACCCATCGAGCAGTACATAAAACTGGACCGCAATATCTTCAAGAAAAACTAATAGCTTATCACCCCACTCGCACCCTCAGATCAAGCACAGCCGGCCTCCTAGTAATTCCTAAGACTAACTCAGTCAGGTTAGGCGGAGCATCATTCTCAGCCCTAGCCCCAACCCTGTGGAACTCTCTCCCACCCCACATCAGGCTAACCGAGGAGCTAACAGCTTTCCGCAAACTACTGAAAACCTGGCTCTTTCCGTAAACCAACCGGTTCCGTGCTAGCATCATCAAAATAACACCGACCCAGCGAAGCACCTAAAGCGATACCAAAAGCAAAAAAAAAAAAAAAAAAAACGGATTGTATCAAATGTTTACAAAAGAAATTAAAACGAGTAATGTAGATCTAAACAGTGAAGTCGATAACACAAATTGATCACTGGACAAAAGAAAAATAGAGTGTGGACGAGCTTGGAAAGCCGATGAGTGGGGTGAACGGATAAGTGAGAAGGGCGAATGAATAAAGATGATTCTAGACAAGTATAAATGAATGTGGAGGATGAAAGCGGTTGACAAGTGCGTCTGGAAGACGGTTGGGTCTGGAGACCTGATGAATAATACGAGCTAAATCAATGGGGGTGACGGAAGAGTGTGTAAACCAATTGACTGTAGAAAGCGGTCCGAGTATGGAGAGCGGCTATGTGTAGAAAGTGACTGTGGAGGGTGGATGACTGTGGAGGACGAATGACTGTAGAGAGTGGATGGCTGTGGAGAGCGGATGACTGGGCAGGGCGGATGACTGGACAGGGCGGTTGACTGTAGAGGGCGTATGCTTGTGGAGGGTGTATGCCTGTGGAACATGACTGTGGAGCGCGGATGACTGTGGAGGGCGGACGACTGAGCAGGGCGGATGAATGTGGAAGATGGATGCCTGTGGTAGATGACTGTGGAGGGCGGATGTCTGTGGAGAGCGGATGTCTGTGGAGAGCGGATGTCTGTGGAGAGCGGATGTCTGTGGAGGGCGGATGTCTATGGAGGGCGGATGTCGGCGGAGGGCGGATGTCTGTGGAGGGCGGATGTCTGTGAAGGGCGGATGTCTGTGGAGAGCGGATGTCTGTGGAGGGCGGATGTCTGTGGAGGGCGGATGACGGCGGAGGGCGGATGACGGCAGAGGGCGGATGCCTGTGGAGGGTGGATGTCTGTGAAGGGCGGATGACGGCGGAGGGCGGATGACTGCGGAGGGCGGATGACGGCAGAGGGCGGATGACGGCGGAGGGCGGATGACGGCTAGATGGAGGAAGAATTCGCCGACCCGATGAATAGTGCATAAGAGCAGATGAGAAACAAAACACATCGCACGGACCGGTCCGGTCTGCGTAATGTGCAGACTTTGATGTGGAACGCAAGGAACCGTTGTAAGAGCATACTTCATTTCACACCCCACGCTTACTCTCTCCTTACACCACCACTCAAGTAGAACACAGAGATACTATGACACCATTCGGTATATCTGTTCTCATATCAACATCCGCCGCTCACTCCCCATCACTCTAAGTAAACACTGCTGGTTTCTCACCCCCAGCTAAGCGTTCTCGTCAGGCCTAACGCTGCCTCACTCGGACTGGATAATCCTGCCAGACCGAACACATACTCCTGATTCCTCAACCACCACACCTATCGCTAGGAAGCAGCTACCACAGAAATTCCGCACCAGCCCCACACATACCTGGTGCACACACGCACCCTTGACCCTCTCTAATCTCTCCACTGACCCGAACCTCGGTTCCCAAGGGCGTTCAACCTACCAGCGCCTTCAGACCATACCAATGGTATATAAGGCGCTATATAAATGCAAAATACCAATAACAATAACAATAACAAATGATGACAGCTCCGCCGTCCCGTGGTCCACTCGCACACCCTTTGCAGGATGTCTTCCAAGGGTATTCCGCGGCAATATTCTGCAGTTGTGCGTCGGCCAACGCTAACCTGGAAGGATTAATTAGTGAAAAGGATTTCAGTCGAGCCGGAGCTCTTCACCTAGGCGGCCATCTTAGCCGTGCGCAACAGCGCCCCCCTCTTTTTTTTTTTTTTTAAAGTACAACTACAGCGGGTCGAGGGGGCTCAGGGGGAGGAAAAACACTTCCCTGTATCACTGGATAATAAAAAGTGCCATGCAGGCAAGGAGCAAGGGGGCAAAGCCTCAGAAGGCAAGACTAGTAGCCGATCATGGGTGATGGGAGGTGGATAAGGAAGTGGCACAGAAAAGGAGCGTGGTAAACGCTGGGAGGGTTGGAGGTTTTTTCTGTTCTTTTTAAAAGTACAACTACAGCAGGTTCGAGGGGGCTCAGGTGGAGGCAAAACACTCACTTGCAGCGCCTGATGGTAAAAACACTTAGGGGGAACATTAAGCCCCTGCAAGCAAGAAGCCATCCTTTCACCATACTAAGTACCCCACACTCTCTTGTTGACTCCAGTTATGCCTCAGACACATCCCGCTGTATTTCTGATGCCTGTCATTATTCTGCCTGCAATAACTATAACTTCTAACAAATGTATATCATGCATTATGGCTGTTAGTATTGTGCCATGTATTCCATCTGTTCAGAATGATGTCTATGTAGACCATGCTTTTATAGACACAATACACTCTCATGATAACTCACATGACTGTATGCTCACCATATCCCAGCCACAAGAAAGGCTTTTGTCAACCCACAGGGTAGCAGTCTCTACCCCTCTCACCAAATGTCCAGCTACCTACCCTCACAACTTGCCATCCTCCCCCTAAAGAGTGCACACCCACAGTCCCATCCACCACAACCACATCCACTCCTGCCCTCATGACCTGCACCCTCATCAATGCTTGCTCACTACCTGCCCATTCACTGGATATAAATGAATTTATCACCAACCACAACCTTTACCCACTAGCCATATCTGAAACTTGGCTCCATAAGGCATCTGGCCCTGCATTATCCCTAACCACCCCCACCGGCTACACGTCTTACGGAATGATAGGCCTATATGCAGAGAAGGAGAAATCTCCCTGATAGCTATAGACTCCCTCCCTTTCAGACAGATGAACACCTTCATTGACAACAATATAAACCTACTTTCTCTCAAGCTCTCACCCACGTGACAATCACCATCCACCTTATCTACCGCCCACCCGACCCCACACAAAACTTTGAGGAAACCGTCCTCCACATCCTGCAGGATAACATTAAGTCCTCCTCTAAACGTATCCTAGTAGGAGACCTGAATTTGCGCCTTCATGACCCCAAAACCCTCAGGCAACCTTGCTGGCCAACACCCTTGAAACCCGAGGCTTCAGTCAACGTATCGCCAACCCCACCCATGCAAAGAGATGCATATTAGACTGGATTGCCGACCACAACGGTGAGATCTCAACTAGCGCCAACACACTTGCCCCTGGTCAGACTACCACATTATCAACTTCTCCATCCCACAGCCCAAAAATCTCAAACCCGCACCCATTCCTTTACCACCAGCACTCACACAAAGTTCTCAGAACCTCACCAAAGAAAACATCATGCTCCTGCTAGACACCACATGCCTCAAGCCCCCATTTACCACCGACCCCAAGTCATTAGTTGACATATACACCTCAACCCTATCAAAAGCAGTGAATACAATTGCCGCTTAGTTCCTCGTGAAGCCAAAGCTGTTATACACTCCAGCTCATATTTCACCCCCAACCTTTTAGAACTACACAATAAGAAATGCGAAGCTCAACTATCCTGGCAAAAGAATCCCACTGACACCCTGAAAGACACTTCACCAAAATCTCCAAACTTTATAAACCTGCGATAATTACTGCAAAATCCAATTTCTTCAATGCCAGAATCGGCAATGCCAAATCAGACTCTAGAGAGATTTTTACCATCTTTAGGGAACTGGAATCTCCAGCCTCACCCTCCTGGTGCTCTAACATCCAAATTGCATTGCTAAATAAAATTGACACCCTGAACAAGAACATTCTTCTTCACCAAGCTAAATGCCACAAGTATCCTAAAGCCCTAGGCACCAGCATCACACCCACCTCCCCCACCCCCTCCTCCCACCAGTTTCGCTTCAGGCACCTATCAGAAACAGAAGTCCTTACATTAATTAAAAGTCTTATACCCTCAAAATGCAAAGGAGACATATGCCCAGCATCCCGCCTTCATGAATGCCTCCTTCTCGAGAACATAGTACCAGCCAGCCATACAGAAGCCTGGGTCCTCCCACTCCTAAAAAAACATCATTAGACCCTGCTATTCCCTCCAACTAAAGGATAATCACAACTGCCCCCTTCCTGTTAAAAATCCTCAATCGGGCAGCCTACCTGTAAGTTCAGTAGTTCCTTGAGGCAAACCAAGTCCTAGGAATGCGGCAATCTGGTTTCTGCCCCGGCACAGCACTGAATCAGCCTTGCTTGACCTAAAAAATCAGCTAGATGAGATCAGGGACGAGGGAAAGGCAGCACTTCTCCTCCTCCTAGATATATCTGCTGCATTTGACCTGGCCAACCACCAAATCTTTTGCCACCACCTCTGCCAACCTCTCCCCAATGGCCACTGCCTGGATTGCATCCTTCCTGGAAGGAAGAGTCTTGAGGGTATTCTCAGAGAGCACCATTGCCTCACCATCCTCCATTCCATGGGGGTACCGCAAGGGTTGTATATTTCCCCAACTTTATACAACATCTTTATCAGACCCCTCTTTGATATTTTGGACTCTCGGCATAGCCTACACCAACTTTGCCGATGATAGCCAAATCCTGATCTCACTAACAGGTAATTATGTAGATGACTAAAACACCCTCATCAACATCTATTCCACAATACAGGCCAGGATGGCATCTTTCACCTGTTCTTAAACAGTGATAAAACTTAAATCTTACTTGTCGGACCACCAAGAGCCCTAAATAATGTCAACAAACAAAATACTGCTTTCCAGATCAACAACTGCTCTACCCCGGTCTCAGCTACTGTAAAAACCCTAGGGGTATACCTTGATGCCTCACTCACCATGTTCCGACAAGTGAACGCCATTGCCTCATTATCAGCCTATGCCAACAAAGTCCTAAATAGTTGCCTAACTGTTGCCCGAGCAATCATTGCATCAAGGATTGATTACTGCAATGTCCTCTTTGCAGGCACTTCATTTGGGAACATTCCACAAACGCCAGGTCATCCAAAATAATGCCCTCCGAGCAGCCCTTAACATCCCAAAAGGAGAACCTATCTCAAAAGCAAAACAGAAGCACATTGTCTACGCATCCAGGAGCACATCCAGGAGCACATCACATTCAAAACCTTCTCCATCACCCATAAGTGCCTTTCCAACACAGCACCCCCATACCTCTCTCAATGAGTTGCCAATGCTTATTCTTCAAGACCCACTAGGACAACTTACACTTAGCTCGTAATCTTACCCAAAGTAAAAAGAACAAAGCCGTTGGCTCAAGTTTCCCCTTCCTAGCTGCCAAACAATGGAACGTCCTCCCACCTGGGTGTTCCATAAAGCGCTCAAAACACAGTTTTTCTCCTAATTCTGCAACACCACCAGTGCCTGCACTCTTTGATCCAATTATAATATATTGCAAGACTTGATCTTGTTACCCAACTGTATTGTAGGACAAAGCCACTGTAATAACTTGTACCTGTAACAGGGCCTTGATGCCTCTGGGTTGTATGCACGCTCTACAAAAGAAATAAATAAATTGTGGAGTTATTCACGCACCTCATCTAGTAAGAATTTGGAAATTAGCATGCATCACATCTATATAGCGATGTCACTAACCAACCCACTAAAAATCTCACCTTTCTGCATACACCTCCCAAACTCTAACCAAACAAAGCCACACCTCTAAACCACAGCAAACCGCACAAACTTTGCTAGACCGCAACAACAAAACAAATCACACATAGCCTCGCACAACAGAACGTGACGGCTACCAACCAAAAAACACACACAAGCTCAGTGAACAATGCTTACCGAACTGAAGCTGCCAAGGGCACATCACTGCTCTCTTGCACTTTTGCCGTTCAATCCTACTAACTCACGCCCACCCCATCCCCTTTTCTTTTCAGGTGAGCCAGAGCACTGGGAAACCACTCCGGTGGTTATAGTGAACGGTACAAATATCCTTTAACAATAACATTAACATATGCATTGTCCTAGGGCCCCTAATGGTGAACTTAGCTCTGATGAACCTACTTAGTTGAACATTCTCACAGATTATTACACTGCTCTATTTCAGGTGGAACACGTAGATATGAGCAAACAGTGACACTATTTTCAGCACTTACCTCTTCCAGTTCTCTCAAGAGAGGGCAGGTTGCAGCTGGAGCGCCCTATTGATGAAGAGGACAATTTGCAGCCCATCAAATTGCTTCCCTCTGGCAAATTCCCAGGCCCATGTGCGTGCTCTATAGCTTTTTATAAAAAATACACGTCCCAACTTGTACAACCACTCACAAAGCTATTTAACAATTTTCTGGTGACTGGCAGTGTAACTTCTCCTGTGGCAGACTCCACCCTTATGCTTCTACTTAAGCCTGGGAAAGGCCCAAAGGAATACTCGATGTACAGGCCTATAGCCATCTTGAATTATGATCCATGCATTTAGGTCTTGGCCACTTGCCTTGGTCCCCTGCTACCTAAGCTGATTAATCAGGCTTCATCCTCAATCACTAAATGCCTGATAATATCTGCAGGCTGATCAATGCAGTAGACTGGTGCAAAAAAAAAAATCCACTGATGGCTCTGCTGTCACTTGATGCAATACAAGCTTTTGATTGCATAAACTAGTCATACTTAGCAGAGGTTTTAACTGCCTTTGAATTTGAGCCTGTTTTTGTCAAATTGATGTTCACTCATTTTAATTTTCCTCATCTATCAAAATGAATCGTGGACTGTCTGACCCGCTTCCCATCCACTGAGGCATGTGCCAAGGTGGTACCCTGTCCCCTCTAGTATTTGCTTTAGCCGTTGAACTCCTAGCCATAAACATACAACGTAACCCTTTGATCACAGGGATTGACAAAGGCATGACTACACACACATTGGCCCTTTAGACGCCTCTCTGGATACGCTATTAACTACATGAAATCGGTGGCCCTTAACATTTCAATGCCCTAGGCGGATTTGCAGTCTTTACAGCAAACTCATCCCATTAGGTTGGAGGGGTATAGGATCAAATATTTAAGGATTTACCTTACACACGCCAATGATGCACTCTTTCGCCATAACTACCCGAGCCTTTCCTGAAAACTTTTTCAAGACCTTTATTGATGAAAACACTCAGAGATATCCTGGTTTGGCAAGTGTACTGTGGTCAAGATGAACTTACTTCTATGATTGCTGTATGCCTTTCAGGCCCTCCCAGTGAAAATCCCATCTCACACCTTTAAATGTTTGCAATTCAAAATCTGGGACTTCATTTGGCATGGGAAATCCCCCCCTGACCACTATCCAGGAAAAAGTTTGTCCACCCAAAACAACAGAGAGGGGTAGCGGTGCCCAATGTGCATCAATATTTGCTGGTAGCACAGGCATCAATGATACCTGATTTCCCAGACACAATTTAATAAGTGCTGGAAAGAGTTTGAACAGGAATCTGAGCGTTCCTTTGACTTCTCTACCTCCATCTCACTGACCCCGAGGCAAACCCTACTGCCTTCCACTTTGATTAGCCTAATTTATAGGGATACAACGATTCACAGATACCAGCTTACCACACACCCCTCACTGATGACACCAGTTTTCCATAACTCAATTTTTACCCCGGGATTGGTAGTTGGTGGTTTTGCTAGATGGAAGGAGGGGAGGTTATGTGATTTGGGTCAACTATATGATGAAGGGGCCCCTCTCACCTTTGAGCAATGTTAAATGACATGTGTGTGACCTGAATATGAGAGATTTCACTACATGCCACTCAGACACTGGGCATCTCACCTTGAGGCCAAAAAAGTAGGGGGAAGTGACATGATGCCTTTTGAGAAGTTAAGGTCGTCGTGGTATCACAAGTATGACATGGACACAAGAGAACAGTTCCAAAACCTTTTATTATTAAATGTTCGGATGGGTGGGAGAACTCCTATGTAGCCCTATAATTAAGATGGGAGTTATCTCAACTATCAACATAAAAGAAAACAGTCCTAGTCAAATAAAAATGGTCTATACTAAAAGCAAACTAAAGCCTGCCCTTACTCTAATAAAAAAGATATGTGAAAAGGGGATGTGTAGTTCAAAAAGGAAAATCAGCATTCAAAATGAAATGTCAGGATGTCTGTGTTAGCCAAGGCTCCCTTCCCACGTTCAGATCACAGGGGTTTTTAAAGAGTTCTTGCCGTATTGCTGGCTCATACAGTTTACAGGATTGGCACACTTACAAACATTTGGTACTATTCACAATAATAGTTTTTCAGTGACATAAATATTTCCACAACAGAACCTAGTCAGGCTTTTCTTGCCTTGATTTTAAAGACACAGTTTATTTATAGGCTTCCCTCATACTAGTTCCAAGCAACAAAAAAGACTCATCACAATTCTGGCACATCAATCTTTCAAATCAGACAGCTCAGGCTTCTCTTGTTGTAGGTCTGGGTTTCTCTCTCTGGTCATTCAAGTTCGTGGCAACCCAATTTTCCACAGGTCCTTCAGGTTTCCCTCACCTGAGTCGGGACCTCTCTGTACTGTAATGTTCTAAATTTCACTTCCTGATTCTTGTTTTGCTTTTCCATTGAAGACTTTCGAATGGCAAGAATTTGATATGAACCTCAGCATGACAACGTCGACTCTCACACTTAACACAGTTTATACCGGCTCTCCTGGTACCATTGCTTTCTGGTAAATGTAGTTGTCTCATATACATGCTCTCTCTAGGACTCTTGTTTCATCTTCAGCCTTCTAGGCACTTTGATAACCCAATATCCTCTTTCTGATAAGTGCACAGTTCAACATAGGCTTTCCTCCATCAGGCTCGAGCCTGTCTTTCTCAATTGTAACTTTTGTGCACTTAAAAAGAATGTTCGCTCTCAGTTCACCACAACTCCCAGAAGGCACTTCTTCCTTTGCCTTTTAACTTCAAACTTAGAATGTCCACTTCTAGATGTCTGCCACTCTTCATTCACATGCATACCACTGGTTTCCTTCTCGATGACTCACCCAGGTAGCATGGTGCAGGCAGGTAGCCCCTCTGGATCTGTGGACAGAGGTCAGGGTCCCATCGCCTGCCCCTCAGACAATCTGGGGTCACCACTTGCCCCAAGGGAACAAGCAATTGTCTGGGCCGCGCCAGCAGGGTCCTGTCTGGTGGATTCCAATATTTAGGAGGGACAGCTCCAGTGACACGTTGCAGCCCTTTCTTTTCACTGGGCCAGGTTTGTAGCACACTGTCCTTCTTAGGATCTCTTTGGCAGCCTCTAGCCTTTTTGCTTCTCCACTCCAGATAACCTTCCCAGCTCGCTTCTGGTGTTTGGGACATGAAGAAAGAACCTCTGCCGGTCTTAGCATTCTAGCCTCCTTCCTGCTCTCCCAACTGCATCTGACTTCTCTCCCTCAGCAGCTTCCCTTTGTACACCTTTGTAATGTTGATTGCCTGCAGGTGTGTGGTCAGGGTTGGGTCTGCTTGACCTTGCCTGATCTTGCCGGTCCTCATTAAGGGGACAGTCTGCTGTCCGTGTGTTGTAGTCTGTCCTCTGTTTGTTAGTGGGTTTTTCACTGATAATCTTCAACCCTCCTGGTCGCCTCTTAGTATTGTTCAAAAATGGGAAGGGGAGAAGTTCTGTGTTTGAAAAAACCCAAGAAGGTAGAGCGGGGTTGTGATTGTGGGTAGCTGGTAGAAGGGGGCCATGTCTCACCTAGGATATTACCATAAGAATGACCCCGGATTGCCCTACCCAGGTGATCCTCCCTCGCTCCTCCACCACAGGGTTGGGATCCGACAGTGATAGCCCTCCACTGGCCACCTGAATAGAGGATTCTCAGGTTCCAAATGGGAGACTGCCCCTAGGTTTCTCACAGAAATTATTGTTTAACCTCTCTTGTCGCAAAGGTTTCTAACCTTTAGCAGAAGGAGATGGAGGCATATATGAGGATTCGATCACATCAGGGGAATCTATGGAGGAGGGCCCCTAGAACATCCATATGTACCACAATATTTGAGAACTCTTACAAAGTCCTTTATCAATGGCATCTTATGCCTGACTGCTTGAACAAAATGCATCCCCTTGTTTCTCCCCAGTGTTGGAGGGGATGCTCCAAGGTTGGACCCATGGCTCACATATGGTGCCAATGTCCCAGATTGGGCAGCTATTATTGCTTTAATCCAAAAGATTGTGCCCATTCGGCTTCCCCTAGACCCTCTGGTTAGTCCTATTGGGAGACATAGATGAATAGATGAAAAGGATATTTTTACCATTGGAACCCCTCAATCCATTCTATCGAACCAGATGCTTATTGCAGCCAAACTCACCATTGCTCAAAATTGGAAGAAGGTAGATGCCCCATCGCTCCATAAGTGGTGGGCCAAAATTTGATGTATTACACCATGAAGAAAATCACTGCTGCCCTCTCCATTACCAAATATAAGCGCACATGGGACCCTTTTATTACCTTTATCAAATCTGATGATTACAGCCCTCTGATTCCTCAGCAATGGTAAATATATGAATTATTGTAATTAGGAGTTGCGACAAGCGCAGTAGACGGATACCATGCTGCTGATTTGCCTTGTAGTCTCTATTGATAAATTCCAGGTCCTTGAATTCCTCTCGACAGCTGAATTTAACCTCAATGCTCTTTCTAAATGTCTATTTGTTTTATTCCCTTTAACTGTTCGTGTATTGAAAAACGTATTTGTATGAAATGTTTCTCACCTGATATACCTCTTCCTCGTTGATGGATTTGTTTTTCCCAATTTACTTGAAAATCAAATAGACATATTCCCAGAAATACCTGATTGTTATTGAATTGGCACAGAACAAAGGAGCCTCTGTGTTGCAAAATGCACAGGCAACAGCCTAATCTCAGGGGATGGGGGATCAGGGAGACCTAGCCTTAAGAACCAAAAGGGAAATGAATTGTGCAGACATGGCAATCTGTTCATATGTGCTGTTACAAGGTGTTACATATGACAGACACTTAAGTCTTGATTAATGTGGTTTATTTATTTTGTCAATGTGATTGAGATTTTTAGTGTCCCCCACATTGTGACTTAGCCTCGATAAACTTATTGTCCTCTCCCTAGGTCAGTGACCAGGTCACTTTTTAGTGATCAGGTCACAAACTGTTTTCTCCTTCTCCATCGTTGTGGTTTCATCCTTTCCATTCTTTTATTTTTTTTGGCCAGAAATTCAGCTTTTCCCTAATGTGTATTTTCCTTGGACAGAGATTCAATCCCCAGTGCTGGACTGGCCCATCAGGACACCAGGACTTTCCTCAGCAGGTCTCGGGGGCATAGGGCCTCTTTGGGGTCTTGGCGGAAGGATACAAAAATCATGAATGAAAATGCAGGCCAACATGGGTGGTTCGCATCGAATTAGCTGCTCCCTTTCTTTTCTGCCCGGGGCCAATGGGGTGGGCCCAGGCTCGCGAGTGTGCCTGCGCATTTGGTGGCGCACCAGCTAGGTGCCAAGGGATGGCTGAGCTTTTGTGCTAACTAGCAGCTAAAATGGGATTGATTTTAGAGTGATCTATCCACTGAATCATGTTTTTAACCTCCCACATGTGCATATAAAGTTAACTGTTTGCACGTCTGTTTGAACTAGTCTCGCGTGTCCTTGACCTCTGTTATGAACCCGGAAGCCAATCTCGCCATCTGTTTTGCAGGCCGGATGGGGGAGGTCTGACCATGCATGACATTATTTTCAGCACGACCTGCTGAGGAGACAAAGTGACTTTTAGGCAAAGATATTGGGGCCGCGGATCCTCAATTCCAGAGTCAAAAAGAGAAACTTAAAAAACGAAACAATTAAAATATGTACTCCATAAACTCCAAACGAAGGTTGTCCCAATTCCATCCACCGCCACATCTGCCAACCACAATCTCTTTGGGCCATTTATTTTGCTGACAAGGCACTTAATTGGCGCATCTCAATATTTCCTTAAATGTCAGTGAGATTCCAAGGTTTTGCGATCGGGGATATGCATGCTGCTTTATCCCTTTCACTGAAAAGTGGGTTCAAAAACGTGTCTGTTCCTTGAATAACGCTTTACGTCGTTTTCAGGCCGCTTCAAAGCGCTTACAACCGTATAAGTCCATACATGACAACATGCATGCATAGCATGATGCAGGCTCACACAGTGAAATTTCGTAGAGGCCTTGGTTTTGAAGAAAGGCAATACATGCTTTGATCCTTAGGCAGCCTAAAAATGATACTTTCTAGGAGGGTAAACTATGTGCCAAACAACGAAGGTTAAGAGAAACGGGAAAGGGCACCTAATTAACAAGTGGCTAGTTCAGTTACTAACGAGGCGAGGCGCCACCATCAGTGAATCCAGCACTGAGGATTAAAACACGACTTGCGCGACTCAGAGGGACACTTAAAATGAGCATGCAGTGAACAATTTCCTCAAAGAGCTTAAGTTCAAACCATTGTCAGCAGTCAAACAGGAGAGCTTGACAGCACAAGGTGGGGAGGAGGTAGCAGAGAGAGAGAGAGGGAAGGTGCCCACATCATTTTAGCTCGGTTGCAAGCATAGCGCTTTACACTGCTGCTAGCCCAGAGTGCATAGCGCTTACTGCTGCCAGTCGGTTTCAAAGCGCTGCAATGAGGAAAGATGTATTCCTTTCATAACCTGGGCATTTGTCCATTAGCTATGCCATATGCATCACCCATTACTCATTCTTGCCAGCCCTTTTCCTTTCCCCTCCAGTAAGGTGCTGAATGAGACATTTTCCTTTGGTTTGGCATAACAAGGCCGCAGATTTATTTTCACACATATATATAACCACAGCAAACAGATATTGAAAATAGTTCCAAAGATGCAGCGACTGCTCCTCGTCCTGCTTCCCCCTTTTTATCCATGTCCATTGCAGGCCCAACTCCCCCAAGACCTTCGAGTCTGAGAACCGCCTGCCCCTGCAGGTATTTGCGGACTGGGGGAGCGCCGTTTGTTGGGGGGAAGCTGAGCCCCAATTGCTACCGCCA
This sequence comes from Ambystoma mexicanum, assembly GCF_040938575.1. Classification (NCBI taxonomy): domain Eukaryota; kingdom Metazoa; phylum Chordata; class Amphibia; order Caudata; family Ambystomatidae; genus Ambystoma; species Ambystoma mexicanum. The sequence goes on along the minus strand of NC_090939.1, from coordinate 808,729,080 downwards.
GACACCCCCGCCGTTTAGGCTCCCAGGAGGCGCTGTCCAGAATGGGCGAAGCCCCTTCCGGTTTAGCAATGGCTCATTCGGAGTCTTTCTGTTCTCATTGGTCGCCACAACACCGCCACGCCAACGGTGGGTTACCGCCCACCGTGGCTCCCCCTTTTCCTAGTTTGTAGCTCTAGAAGTTCTGTGTACACCTTGCTGCCCGGTGCCAGTCCTTCTATCCTTCTTTGACCAGGGATGTCACCTTTGCCAGTTGTGCCTGATCCTGGGGAACCTCAGCCACCCCCCACATTTCCATCCTCCTTGACCTGCTCTCGCACCACCGGCTCCTGGTACTACCACTGCTTTGAAGCCAACTGCCTCCTTCTCTTTCTTCCAACCATCTCCTTACTAGGCACAACTCTCCCAACACTCCGTGCCTGGTAACACTCTGCCCCTGCAGGTGTTTTAGGGGTGAGAGAGCGCCATTTGTTCGAGGAGGCTGAGCCCTCGTTGCCAACACCAGACGCCCCTGCCGTTTTTAGGCTCCCAAGAGGCGCTGGTCCGATTCCGTTCCTTGCATTATCCAACCATCTCCTTCGTGGACACAACTCTCTCAACCCTCCGTGCCTGATACCTCCCTGCCCTTACAGGTGTTTTTGGGCTGAGAGAAAGCCATTTGTTCGAGGAAGCAGAGCCCTCGTTGCCACCACCAGACGCCCCTGCCGTGTTAGGCTCCCAAGAGGCGCTGGTCCGACTCCCGAGTAGTGGAGTCTATACGCGAAGCTACTGTACATACTGACTTGTCTTTTGGCTCAAAACTTATCCCACCTTTGCTACATACTACTGGTGTTATATTGATTCCACTGAACTGACCCATGTGCGCCAGCCCAATAAATTGCGTTGTGTATTAGTAACTTTCATGGCCACTTTCTGCAGCCCAATGGATAGCCTGAGCCCTCTCCCCGGCATCAATGCCCTTGCAACTACCAGGCCCTGCAGTGATAAGGTACCCCACCATGACCCAACCTGGACAACCTGTTTTGTAGGGTATGCCCTCCTGTGCATTGACCTCGGTGGATCAGCCACTGACCTGAGTGCCCCAGCAACCTTCACCCCCTGGCCAATTCAGATATGTCCCATCCCATGCCCACTAGAATCTGCCCAGATATGGTTGCCTACAAGGGTATCCATCTACCTCCGTGCCCTTATTGCATCGCCGGCCTATTCTCCCATCCTCTCCTAACCTGCTTTATATCATTTGGAACGTTGGTAGGAGGATAGGTTTTTTCTAATGCGCTTAATACCCCGAGGTTTCCAAGGGCTAGCATGGGATCAAACTTTTTGTTGCTCTGTGTCATCTTGCTTCCTAGCCCTATTCACTTAGGTACATTCACTCTTATGTCTTCCAAATTTGCAATGCCTTGCCACTCCTGTCAAATCGTGTGACCCTGCGTGATCCCGACCAACCATCTTTGCGTGGTGGAAATTCCCTTAAAAGCCTGCTGCACTGAAAAGTTGTCTACCGCAACGTCTCTTCACGGGCCACCAAGTGAGTTCCGTAATAGAGTCCCTCACTGCAAACCCCTACCAGTTACTTGCGAATTCAGCTGACCCATTTGAACACACTGTAGCCCCTGTGTCATCTCTGTGGCTGCTACCACAGAACACAAACAAATGCCAACTGATAACTGATAACTGATAACTAATCCACTGTTGCTGTGCCACACCTACAATTAGCTAAACTACTCCTAATCGTTTTTCACCTCCAGCCCCCCGAGCAGCAACTGCGGTACCAAATAACAGCGCGACGTGATATCATGTCCCCCCCAAGGACTTAAACCATGTTCGTCCCCTTTTCCTACATTGTGTGTCCGAGCGCTTTTACACCCGACATAATTCCAGATACTTTTGCTAACTTTACATTGACAGCCATTGGGGCGTCTTGTCCTTCCAACCGCCCCAAACTCGTACCGCTAGCTGCTTTACTGGAGCTCTACTGGTGCCTAGCCCTAGCTTTCCCAAGAGTACAGCTGTCACCTACAATGAAAGCCTTAGACCCCACTCCTCTACAGAAACATCAGCTGTACCACCAACCCCTGTACCATGTGGCAGTTACAATAGCACCACACAAGAGATATGATCCTTCCAGCACGCTCCGCCCAGGTAAACTGTGGCCCAATCGAAAGCTTTAACCCTCCCATGTGCAGTTGCACGGGAAGTGGTGCGGTTTAAAAACAGTCACTATCTAGTGGTATTGCCGCCGCCGAAATTACACATGTTAATCCCCCGGCTGTAGCCTTCCATACTTTCCCTGGCTGCACACCATCACCTCGCTGCTAGTGGGTCGCTCAGCCTGGCCAAAATAAAAGCGACACCTAAGACAAGTTGAAACCTGGCTGTAAACATGGAATATTCCCTTAATGACACATGCAAGCCTACTGCACTGCTCACCCATCCCAACTGACGGTAGTTCGCCCTCATTTCCGATGTTCATGGGCGCCAATGCCCTGCCTAAGCCCCACAAGGAGACACTCAATGTCACCCATACTGAACACGCGGACGCCTCACAACCTTCCCTGCAATGCGCAACAGAACTCATGTGTGGCGCCTAGTCATAGTAAACACATCCCTACCTCTGACGGTGTTACCCAGTCATCAACAGGGACCTCCACTAGTCCCAGACTGCCAAAAGAAAACCGGGCCTTGACCGGTTTCCCCCCCAAAATGCAATGGGTAACGAACACGGTATCTCCCGCTTGTTGCTTTGCCTCTGACTTGCTACCATGCCCTCTGCCGCTCTCGTGTGCAACGTAATGCACTTTCCCCTCCCCACGGTAATTTCCCTAATGCTGGAGGACATATTGGCCGGAAATTTGCGTACCAGCTGTACGTTCAGCTCGTCGCATCTAGGAAATAAAAAGAGTTGCTTCTAAAACCCCATACCCTATATAGACCACTTTTGAAATGGTGTTGCCATGGGGGCCATGTAAGGCATATGAAACTGCCTTCCTTTGTTCTGCTTGGGAAAGCACGACTGTCATCTCTGTAATGTGTAGATCTACTGCTATTTTGCACTGTAAATCCCTGATCCTTCTCCATTGAAAAGCAAGGCAACGTGGAAGACCCCTGTCCTGCACGTCGTACCACCCACTGCCATGGTAAACCCATGTACCATTAGCCCCGAGTGCACAGCTGTAAATATCGCCTGATGACTGGGCAGCCGGCAATGCGGTACATAATGACACCCTACACGCCCCTGTACAAATTAAAACAACTCGCGGCACTCTTCAATAATTCCAACACCGCACAGAACGCCAACAATGATGCCCACCCCCATGTCCTCTAATAATGCAAGCCCCCCAAGTTGATTGTAGTCTGAAAAAACCTTAGCTCACGGGCTACTACACAAGCCGTTAATCATAATAATCTCCGGCGCCACAGCACACGGTTTCACACCCATGAACAGGTACCACCTCCCTTTTATCAAAGAGCTTGCTACCGACATTTCTATCATGTTGTACCACTGTACGCAATGAAATGCAATTCCTTATTTTCCTGCGAGCAACGCAGTAAGTTTAGGTCAAAGGCTTAGAGCACTGCATACTATTGTAACTGTACTGTTACTTATAACATGCTTAATGCCCAGCTGTTTTCAAGCACGAATCTAGCGCCTGAACCTGTGTTGCTCCGTGTCTTCCACAGTGAGCACGTTGCCCCTGCGCTATCAGTTTCGCTGTCCCATGCCGCCCCGACGCAGAAAAGCAAGAAACACATCTTTGGGTAAGCGAGTAAAAACCTGGGGAAGGGGGTGCCAATAAACTCATCTTAAAGAAATGGCAGCCCAGAAGTGCCAACCTGGAACGCTGCGGTTTCTCAATTCGAGCCGTGCATAGTTAATGGGCCAATCAATTGTAGCGCATTGAAGGCCCAAGGAGGCAGTGAATGGGTGCTGTTGCTAGCGAAGCCACAGCAACGAACGATTAGTGGACACAATGAAGCAACACTGTGATGTGTGTCGGCCCTGGATTTGTGATGCGTGAGAACCCCCACGGGAATGTGTACCACTCAGCAACCTGCAGGTAAATAGGAGAGGTGGGCGGGCACGCACGCACGCACGCACGCACACTCCTTCCCGTGCACATGCGCATACCGCTACCACACAGGAGGAGTGTACACAGTCACCCACCTGAGCCCCCTGCATGTGGCTTTGCACCTCCAGAGAGGTGCGTTCTGCATTAGTCCCCCTCCTTATCAGCCCCACCACCCTGCTACCTACAGGTGGCGGGGGAAACTGCGGGGCACAGCTTGCCCAGACAGAGGATGGGCCCAGTCACGGGCCCTGTATTCTCAGTTGTTTCATCTGAGGAGGAGTTTGACCCACCAACCTTCCAGGTTCGATCCATGCACTTTTACTGCCCGTACCACCGAGACTGGCTAAAAATTCGCTGTCTGAACCCGACTCGCATTTAGACAAATAGGGGGACTCGGGACCGTATTTATACCTTACACATTTGCCTTTACACACCCATAAACCCCGCTCTTTCTACGTTACGCTTGCTGCATCATGTACAATTTCTACATGGCCCATAACACTCCCGCCTCAAATGAGCCTGCTTACTTGCTCCGGCGACCAGACCCACCAGTTACTGAAAACCCCTTCTATGTAATTACGGAGCCAGCCGCACTATGATTATCCACCCGTCCTCTAACCAACGGAGCATTCGGCTCTCCCCACCTGTATGTACCTTCTCTCCCTCTCTATCCGCGACACCCGAGCTCCTCTCGTGACTGCAGCCGGCGCACAAAATCATCCATTGGACCACCGTGACATCTAGGATCTCCCACACGAACGCTGGAAAGGCCTTCAGCTGCAGTGACCGCCACACAGCAATGCGAGCAGGGGTGAGCAAGGAGAGCAGGAACCCAAAACGACATCCTTCTTGAAACGAAAATCCACGAACGAAAAACCTCTCCTGCTTGGCGGGCGCCCGGCTGCTGGAAGAGCTGCAAGTGCTCCTGTTCCGGGTGCCCGCCGCTTATGAATCCCAAGCTCCTCCCCTTTCTTTTGTTGCCCTTCGCGGGCTTTTGCAGCGCTTGGCGCTCTTTTTCTGCCTCTTGCCGCCCTCTCCCCTTCCCCCGCGATGGGGGGAGGGATGAGAGAGCGGAAGGAGGAAGGCCCCTGCCCCGGTTATCGGGGTGCCTCCTCCATTTCCCTTCGGGTCTCCGTTCGTCACCTTCAGTCTCGCCGCGGGAGTCGGGGATAGCTGTTTATCGGTAGCGTTTAGGGCAGTCTAGATTTGGGCATGTGTTTTCATTCATTGGAGATAGTGCCCTTAAACACGCTACACTTATCTAGGGTGTAACCCTGACATTCTTTTAAACACGCACCCTCCTTAGGTTGTATTCACAACGCTACCTTGGCTCTTTCTCCTACAGCTCTGGAGGCTTGTAGCTAGGGTGACCAGATTTAAAAAATAAAAAAAAAAACGGACAGGCCATAGACATAAAAGTACGACTACCATAAATTAACAAAAATATATAGTCCTACTTCTATGTCACTGGCCTGTTGCGGGGCTGAGGGGGGCGCGGAGGGGTGTGCTCACATGCACACCCCTCTTATTAAAGGAAAGTGGCCGGGGAGGCCAAGGGAGAGGAAATGGGGGCGTAAAATGCTTTTCACGCCCCTATTTCGGGATTTCGAAATCGGGTCCCGGCACAAACAGGGACCTTGGGCACCCACCCTTGCAAACCCCGGACGGGGTTTGCAAAATGAAAAAACTCCTGGGACCCCGGGACAGGGGGTGATTTCCCCAGACTGTCCCGGGAAAACCCGGACGTCTGGTCACCCTACTTGTGGCGCTGCCAATAACATCCATGCTCTTACACCAGAAGACACGATTTACCGTCTTTGTACAGCGCTCCATTGATTCCCAGGTTATAACATCAGCTAAACAATGTATAAACAATGTTTTTTAGGGATGATCATAGCAAGCTGTCTGCTGTCTTCTCATCACCAGGAAGGTTTAAGGTCTCGGAGTGAGTTTTAAAACGATGTCTCATCACAAGAAAGCAAGAGGCTGCTATGACAGCTCAGTAAGTGAAGTGCTCAATTCAGAGCTCTGTATGCAGCAGTCACTCACAGGTTCACATCCCTTTGCAGCGTTGAAACAGAAACCAACATGTAACAGCTCTCCCAATATGGTGAACATATGACAAACCAGGCACTGTTGGATAACTGTTGGATATGTAGTAACCCTTGGTGTTTGGATGGCACATGCCAACAGGGAAGACTGCTTCTTGGAACCCCTTTCTACTTGTAGGAAGGTTTTAGCGAAATGCGGTTGTTTCCGTCACCAAAAAGCGCCAGCACCAAAAAACGTATGAAGTGCTGTGGTCATCTAAATCACTGGGTGAAGCAAGGCTTCTGGTTGCCCTACCGGTGGATGGTGAAGGGCTGGCGTGAATCTTGCGAAATGAACACGTGCTGCTCAGTCCAAAGTGGGAAGGCAGCCTCATCAATGGAGCTCCTGAGACTTGATTGGAGGGGTTGGGACAGGAAGGCGTGGGAGTTGGAGGGGGAAGTCGGGGGGGGGGGGGGGTGGGGGACCAGGGAGGGGGGTGGTCTTTTTACTGACACCAATTGCCGAAAAAATCAAAAACGACAGCAGCTGCATGCCATGAGAGCTCGCTCTAATGCTGTAGCTGTGTTCTGAGAAAAAATCAATATGCCCTGTTGAAAAAACCCTGGCTGCAGGGGGCTGGGAATAGCTCAACCATGGTTTCAAGGCAATTCTTGTGATAGGGAGTGGGTGCAACGAATTTCTCCCCTCCTGTAATATTGAACATACATCGTTGGTTTGGCCATTTTCAATAATGGTCTGAATGTTTATCCACGGCACGCATCCCTGATAGTTTTTTCGATTTGGCATTTATTGTTGGTTGGTATTTTGCCAGAAAGTGGGCAATACAGAAAAAATACAGATGTTTTAACATGGTGGTTCTGCTGCTATGCACCAGGTCTGCTACAAATAAGAGGGTCTGCTTAACAGCACCCTTTCTTTCTCCCGATTTAATCGGGTCAATCCGGACATTTGCACACTGCCAGTTTCCCTAGGCACACACGCTCACGCTCTGCAGGTCATTAAGGTGCTCAGGTTGCAAACACATTTCTTTTATCAGTGGCAGTGCCTTTCATGTGCATGATAGGACATTTCCAACTCAAAGAGCTCGCAAAGCACCAGTTACCTTGCAAATCTCTGCTAGTTAAAGTGGGCACCACAAAGCACCCATCTAAATATGTGTTTATATCCATGATGTTTACTGTCTTGACATGCAAATAATAAAGTTGCTTTAAGTCATTAATCAAATCTTTTCAACATCACGAACAACAACGAACTGGAAGTTTGTGACAAAGAAGCTGCATATCTACCATTGTTTATTACACAACTTCTTGCATGTCTTGAACCCCACTGTATTTTCAGCAATTTAAGAGATTTTTCAGGTTGACATCTTGCATTCTGGGACTTATAGTTTACCATTCAGGATGTGAAAATTAAAGCCACAATGATAGTCTTTTGGCTTAACATGTTGCTCTAAGCATGTACATGGTGTCATGTGGCTTTACTCTACAATTTAAGTAAACTCTGTGAGGTATTATTTCTGTAAACCTTGAAATCTAACAACTTGAGCCAGTTTGTGACCCTGCATGGTCACCCCCCCACTAGACACCCATATCCACCACCATCTGTCCGACCATCCAACTCCCTCCTTTTTGGATGCAGCTAGTTCCTTTTTTCCACTTCCTCCACTAGGTGCAGGAAAATAAAATGGAGTCCGGAAACTAAACTTGAGTTATCAGGTGCACATATATTTTGAGGTGCAACCATCACCCCTACACCTGTTTTGAATGGTCCAATCTATTGAAACTTCTGCTCTGTTCAGTCTTGCATTTCTTTTATGACGTTTGGGCATAGTTTTATTGTAAAGATCCCACCTGCTTTTAAGACAAGATTTGTTTGTTTTTTGGTCAATTATGGTATTTCACATTGTAAAAAATAAGATTTGAACACATAGAGTGTCAACTGAATGCAACTTTTGAGGGCTTTCTGAGCGTGTCGGGCTGAGTGGGCATGACTGAGTGACTAAACATGACCGACTGTGTGCCTGAATGAGCATGTGCGTGTTTTTAATCAGTGACTTGGTCTAACCAATTGTGACGATTACAGAGTAAGCATGTCTGAGTCCAGCCAAGCACTTGTCACTGACTTACTGGGATTGTGTGGGAGTGACTGACTGTGTGACTAATATTAAGTTACTGAGTGAAGGTGACTCAGTGATGGTGTGACTGCATGAGTGGCAGGGTGATTGAGTGACTCTCAGACTGGCAGACTGAGTGAGAAGTGAGTGGCTGACTGACAGGCTGAGTGACAGGGTGAATGGTCGGTTGACGGATTGAGTGGGTTAGTGAGTGACTGGTTGGCTGATTGGTTGGCTGGAAATGTTACAAAAGCCTGCAACTGGCCCAAGCAAGGGCTATTTCTGACATGTTGTCTCCCCCCCCCCAAGCAGATGCAAATGATGCTCTTGGTGAAAGCTGCCAGCGTGGATTTATCTTCTTGGTGTTTACAAACTCTTGAGGCCGGGATGGATAAAGAAAATGAGAGTGAACTCTTGGGAGGAAGTAGTCTGCTACTGCAATGTAAACATGCTACCTTTTTCAGAATGGCATCTCAAGTTAGTATTACTTTTAAAATGTGTTTTTATTTATGTGCGCAATGTTGGGAGATATTGTATGTATGGGGGTGTAAGAAGGGTTGGGGCAGTTGGGGGAGAAGAGGGGTGGGGCAGTTGTGGTAGAAGGGAATTTGGTCACTGGTCGCAGCACTCGCTATTTACCTCAAATCCTGTCTCAATGCAAACTAGCTGAAGCTTGCTGCACCAGTTCTAAATCGAGTGGCTGAAGGCAGACCTGGTTAACACATTTCTATTACATCAATAGTGGTTTTAAAACTCCTATTAAGTGATTAACTCTCAGAAGACTGCTTTGAAAAAACACTGGCAGGCCCGTGCATGGGGTGGTGTGTGCATGGAGGGCTCATTGTCCCTGGGGGGGTTGGCCCCATGTCGGAGGTGAATGCTAGCTTTTTGTAAGCATGGTGTTCAACAAATATGAATATCCAGATACAATGAAACCACTTGTGTCAAACTAGCGCCATCATAGGTAGTGAGTTTTATTTTATGCTGACTTTCATTGCCCAGAAAGAAATATTATTTATTGCTATTAGAATGTGCAATATTAATGTTTGTGCTACTATTTCAGTGTACTGGCATGGAATGGATTTGCATCAGAGCTGGCCATCGGACACTGACGGGAACTGGCTCGTCAGTGGAAAAAGAGGGGGACTGGAACCACCAAGTGCTGTAATTTGATCCCAGTCCTGGTCCGGCAACAGCATCGGAAGTAAGCACCCTTGAGTAAAAAGGAAAGTTGCTTGAGCCCCCTATTAACATAAATGCTGTATTTTTTCAGTCAATATGCAAGTGAAATATTAGTCTTCCTCCTGACTCATCTTTCCCCTCTTCACCTCGCATTCCTGTGAAGACATCTTGTGGTCGATACCCTTGTAAAATGTGCAATAACTATATGCCTAAGCCTACAGCGCTATCGTTTTATGTATTGTGCTTACAAAGCAGTTTCACCAAAGCATGATACACTGTGAATAAATTACCAGTTTGGCAGAAAACTATAAAAGCACTAAGGTATTGAAATCTGAACAATCTTGATATAGATTTTCAGTTTTGGGAAATGTAATCATTTTCATTTCTTATATGCACAGAAGAAGATTCTTCGTGTTACAGACTTCATGGTGAGCCCTGTGAAACCAAGGGAGATTGTGATGACCGCAAAAAAAGAGGGACAAGTAACTTGGCACGCTACCTGCTGAACAAACTGCAGGACTTTGAATGTAGCAAAATGGCAGAAAAGGGAAGATTAACATTGGATTGTCATCGACAGGAAGTTATAAAAGGTACATAATGCCATTCAGAACACGCATGTTTAATATATTTATATGGAGATTGTACAGTGCAAATTGTCTACTGTGCTCCAAGCATCCCTGTGCCAGGCACATCTTCAGCAAAGTTATAATGCTTGTTGAACACCTCCTTTCAAGATCTACCTGTTGGTTAGATGTTTTTTGCTAGCCTTTTCAAGCTATTTCTACCGAATTCTTCCTTTTTGCATTTCAGAATTGATCCATTAAAGCAGCGGAAATGGTCTTCGCAGAACTCTCTGCTGTTGAGTACTCAAAAGCACCACCAAACTAAATTGGGATCTACTGACTGAAGCAGAAAGCACCCAACTTGTCTTTTCGTATGCAAGTCTAGTCTCAATTTAAGGAATGCAAAAATGTGTCTCGTTTAGGTTATTGCATTATAAAATGCTACCTAAGCTGGTTCAGTGGCTCTCCCTTGCTGCCTGGGTTTATACTGTCTCCTCCCGTCGGCCCTCTTGTTCCCTGCATTGTGGCTGTGTCCCCTCCACCCCTTTGCTACCTCACATGATTTTGTGCCCTCCCCTCTCAGACTCTCTTTCTCCATGGGCCGGTATCCCTTCCCTTTGCGTCCTGGGCTGGGTCTATGTCTTCCCTCTCCTCTGCTCCCAAGGCTAATCAAGGGCCGCCCCAACACTTGCTTGATCCCTGGGATGGGTCTGCATCACCCTCTCCTTTAAGCTCTGGGCTGTGTCCCCACCTCTGTCTTCCTCCCTGGGATGGGATGTGCTCCCCAGCTCCCTGGTCTGGGTCTGTGCCCCCCTCCCTTGCTCCATGAGGTCCTTCTGGGCCACCATCTGACTCCCCTGATCCCTGGACTCACCCTAGGACCCCACCGGAATCCCTTGCTCCCTGAGCTTGCTCTGGTTCCCCATTTGACTCACTGGCTTGTTCTGGGCCCCTAACACACTTCCTTACTTACTGGGCTGTGTCTGGGTACCCATCTGTCTCCCTGCGCTGGTTTCGGTCCATCCTTCACCCTTGCTCCCTGGGCTTGCCCTCGGTCTCAATTTGACTCATTGGCTAATTCTGGCCCCCCACCTGACTTCCTTGCAAGCTGTGCTGAGTCTGGGTACCTGCTTCACAATTTCTCTGTGCGCTTGGTCCGTACCTGACTTCTTGCTTACTGGGCTTATCCGGGTTTGATTCCCTGCCTGGTATTGCTTTTTTTAAATCCATGCATTTGCACAAATTGTAAAGTACCCAGTTCTGGGATTGCTACAGTCATGCTTCTGTATATGTACACAGTTTCAGGATGAACCTCACTGTGCCTCTTTTAATAAATTCAATTGAATAAAAAGCAGGTTAGTTCTTTTTAAAAAAAATAGAAAATATCCCATTAGCCTTGTTCGACTGTCGTATCATTTTACCCAAATGACGACTAAGACCCAATGAGTGTAATGCCTATAGGAGGGTTTCTTTTCAGGGTTATAGTTAACATCGTTTTGGGATTTTTATAGGATTGTCTTGGGTTTGCATTGCTTTTGGATTTGTATAGGATTGTATTGGGATTGCATTGCTTCTACCAGTAAGGACTTGTAATTAACGTATTTAGGGTGCATTAACCCAAAAGGAAGCCATTGCTTGGGTTTATTTGAAGATTGTGTATTTTAGTGCAGTGCTTTGTAATTGTGTGAGTTTATTGGGGGCGAGGCCATGTTAGCTAGAGGTGAGAATTGAAATGACAGAGTTCACAGGTTGGTTCGTGACATGGGGGGAGGATTTGTAGTTTTCTGCACTAAATCGGCAAAACTTAGTTAACGACATTTGGGTGGTCTAGCATAGAAGGCAAAGATGGAAAGTGACGGCTGCAAAATTCCCTAGAGTTTTTCCAGTACACTATACATAAGTCTAACTAGAGTCATTCTAAAGTAATGCCACCAATCTTACTCAAAGGGGATACATCCTGGGGTAACCCTTTTCCTAAATCAACCCCTTTTCCTAAATCTTTTGGAAGCATCTTGAAATCATTTAAATTCATCCTGGAGTGGTCTGCAATAATCATTCACAATTCAAAACCCATCCTAAAGTTATCACGGAACCATCATGGAGTATCCCCACCCATCCTGAAGTTGTCATGAAGTCATCCTAGAGTAATACAAAGTCATCCTGGAGTAATCCCAACTCATCCTGAAGTTGTCATAGGGTCATCCTAGAGTAATCAGAAGTCATCCGGGAGTAATCCCCACTCATCCTGAAGATGTCATGGAGTCATCCTGGAGTAATCCAAGATCATCACTGGAAGTAATCCGAACTCATCCTGGAGCAGTTTCTGTGATGACTCTAGAGTCATCATCTCATTAAATATTTTGGCCCTTACGCAGACTTCAGGATGATCTTCCTGAACTATCCATGGATGACTCTAGAATGGAGTCATCAGATGACTCCAGAATGATTCCAGGATGATCTTCCGTTTTGACTACGGCAGGGAACCGCATGTGCACTGCAGCCCTAGACTGTCTGCTGCAGTCCTGCTTGACTGGTGTGCTTGCATCATATGATGCACACGTTGTGCATTGTGACCTGCTGACTCTGAGCCTGAGTGCTAGCCTCCGACTGTCCAATGACGATTGGGCCAGTTGGTGACTGGTGGCAACTGGTGACTACTGGCGAGGCGAGCAGGGAGCTCACTGCTGCTCACTCAGTCATGATTTCAGGTGCAAATAGATTGCTGCTCTGTGAGCCGTGGGTCGGGGGGCGCCTGCAGAGGGGCTCAGAAAGGCTGCAGTGGAGGTCAGAGTAGGATATATTATGGGCAAGGGGAGGGCTGTGATATGGGCGGGGGTGTTACTACAGCCTGCATGAGGCTCAGAGAAATCCTGCCTCGTGGGAGTCTTGAGGCGAAATGTGGCTGTTTGCTGACTGTTGTCAACTTGTCACACACACTCACGTAGTCTTGCGGTTGGGAAAAGGGCAGACCCACACAAGGATTGCCATTTTGCATGATTGGTTGATATGTATGGTAGATACGCGAGGATCAAGAGGCACTGGGGAACCAATCTTTTCACTTTTGCTAACATGTATGCACCCTGCTTCTTATGCACTTCCCTCAGCAATCTAATGGGCTTTGCCGCTGGGGAGATTAGTTTTTAGTGATTTATAAGGTAGTTTTGAACCCTGTCCGGGATAGATCCCATCATTCCGAAACAGGTTTTTACACTGCTTCCATTACCCTTAAAAGCACCCAAAACTGGTGGATGTTTGTAGAGAAACCCACACACACAAATGACTGCTACTTTTTTCAAACGTACACTGCTCACACTCTTTAAAAGGTGACTTCCTCATCAGGGCTTGGCATGGTGGAAATAGCTTATGCAAACACAGAATATATTACTATTTCAGATCATGCTGCACCAATTTATTTAGTTATTGAGTTAACCACTACTCCAAGAAGAGGTGCGAGTAGTCCTCTCCTTTGGATATCTTGAAAGACCTTGCCCTGAAAGCAGGGCACATATCAAAATTCACTGAATTGTTTCACAATTTATAACCCTTAAACACCAAGGAGGCTACCAATTGAGACATTTTTTAAGTGGCCAGCCAGAGTGAACCGATTCTATGTCGAGACAGGAGGATTCCTATTATGAATTCAACTTCTTTACTAACAACCAGCAGCAAAGATTGAAAAATGGAACACACACCGGAAACATTTTTAAAACAGTATTGAATCAAAAGAAAAAAAACATTCAATGACCTCGACCCAAGATGGCAGTCCTGGCATAACAACCAAGCAGGGATTTTCCCCCTCTATGAAGGTGCATGTCACTAGCCCATCATACTCTTCTTGGCTGCTCGACTAGCAGATGAGTATTCTTTCTACTGTTCGAGCTATTTGGTTAATTGAGATATGTGCTTGAGTATATTTGCTAGACCTATGATAAACCTGTTTGTGCTGGAGAGATAAGATCCCTTGGCTTGAGGCCACGGACAAGTCTCACAGTCCTGTTCTGGATGAGTTGCAGAGGGTGGAAAGTCGAAGTGGGCAGATTTAGAAAGAGGCTGTTGCAATAGTCAAGTCTAGAGAGAACCGGAGCTCTAGAGACAGTGAGCTTCTGGGGGAAGGAGAAGAAAGGAAGAATATCTCTGAAGAGGTGCAGTTGGTAGTTTGACTTCTTAGAAATGTCAGAGATGTGAGGAGAAAAGGAGAGTGTGGAGTCAAAGATGACTGTGAGGTTCTTAGCCTCACAGGTGGGAGCAGGAAGAGGGCCAAGGGAGGCCGGCCAGAGAGTGACAGGAAAGTAGGATGCAGGTGTGCTGATGAGGAGAATCTCTGTCTTACTGGCATTAAGGAAGAGATTGTTGGTGGCACACCACTCCTGGATAGCAGACAGACAGACAGAGATGAGAGAAGGAGAAGAGGTGGCAGAGGGGAGCCTGAAAACAAGCTGAGTGTCATACGCATAGCACTGAAAATTGGAGCAGAGAGCGGCAATGCAGTCGGCGAGAGGTGTCTGGTATTGGTTGAACAGCCAGGGAGAGAGGTTAGACCCCTGGGAAACACCACATGTAGAGAGTGACATAGAGCAAAGGAAGGACCTACGTTGGATCTGGGAGGGTCGAACAGTGAGGAACGAGGTCAGCCAGGCCAGGGCCTGATCGGTGATACTCAGGTCATCATGGAGACGATTGAGCAAGATGACAGGGTTGACCATGTCAAAGGCAGAAGAGAAATCGAGTAAGGTGAAGACAGAGGGGAGATTAGAATCAAGGTTAGAGAGCAGGTCTTCACAGATGTTTAGGAGTGCAGTTTCCATGCTTCTGGTTGCTCTGAAGCCAGACTGATGATCATGGTGTAAGAGGATTCAATTCAACACTACAGCTAAGTCAATGCCTAGTCTGGGATACTGAATGGAAACCCTTATTGATATATCTTTATGTCCAGTTCATGCGTTCTGGATGACTACCCCTATATAACACCCCTCTCTTGGAATCCCCCTGACCCCACTGAGCCAAGAAGTAATTCTGTTTTGCAAGTTAAAAGGTTTATTTGAGAATTTAAACAATATATATATATATATATATATCACACTTTATGATAAATTAATAATTGGATATCACACTTAATCTGAGCAGTAATCAATAATGGATAGTCTGGCACTAGCACACTTGTGAATAGGAACAGAAGAATAAGGTGGTAGAGAATACTTTATATAAGTTCAGATGGATGTAATGTTGAATGAAAATGCAATACAGAAAATACTCAATATGATTTCAACAAAACAATATAATCACTTTTCTCTGGCAATCCCCTCCCCCCTTTATGCAATGCAAGGAAATGGAAGGGAAGCACACAGTTCTCAGAAATGCAATCAAATGTAATTCACTTCACCCCAGCAAGCTTAGACTACAGAAGTTTGAAACACAGGCCCAACATGCTTTTATATGTGCTGGCAATGAAGTGAAAGATATGCTAAAATGCTTTTAATTCCCTCTAGAGGTTCAGGGTGAGTGGTATCTAGTTAATATTAGTCCAGGCTCACTCTAGCAATGATTCAGGGATGGTTCTTAAGAGGCAAGCAAATTTTTAGCAAGGAAAGTAAGGAAGCTGCTGTTTTCACACGTGGAGAAATTTGCAAATCGCGGCAAATTCGCGAGTGCGTTTTTCGTGATTGCGGCAAAAGTATCGGGAGTAGGAATGCGGTTCTAGGTTCGTTGAAAATCCAAGATTCCCAGCTTTCAGAGGAAAGTTACTGCAAGTCTCTAAGACAAACGGTCACGGAGATATGAGCGATATGGTAAAGGTCGTTTTTCAGATTTGAAATTTTAAAGTTCAAAAAGACAAGTCACAGCTAGCAACTAGAAAATGACAGGTGACAGTTAGGAGACAGTTCTGGTTAGATTAAAATAGATTGAATTATATTATTTTAACTAAGAGATTGGTTCTGCACAGTTCTGCTAGGTACTCACAATATATTTAGAAATAGAATGGGCCTCGCCACGGATCTGGTCAGGTTTTCTTCACTCGCCACGGACGGTCTCTGCACACAGCGTCTGGGTCAGCTCTACTCTGCTGGTCTGGTCTGGGTCTCTGGTTCTGATCAGGTCTGTGGGTCCGGATACAGCGGTCTCCAGTTCAGCTGGTCTCTCTCTGGATACAACACTGCTCTCTGGCAAATGGCAAGAGTTCTTGCAAAGAATTCAAACAGCTCGCCTGGCTGTGATAATGGCAATGATTTGAGGCCTGCTAAAGAGGGATTTAGCTTGTAGTTGACCTCTCTGCTACAAATTCTGAAGTAAAGTCTTGGTCTCTGAAGGTGGATAGATTGAAGTCTCGATGTTGGCTCTCTGGAGGTTGATGGAGGTAAAGTATGGATTTTCCCGGCAGAGCGTCCCGCAGCAGATGGAATAGCATGTCCCTATCTGTCTTGACTGTCTGCTTTTATGTGTTTTGAAAGTGGGTGTGTGTGCAGCATCACTAGCCAGCCCCTCTCTCAACTGCCCATTGGCCCAATTCTCCCCTCTCCCATGATTGGGGAAGGAACTGTGAGTCAGAGTGATGCTGTAGGTTTTATGGGTCAGAGGATCCTCCCCTGGTCAGTTTGCCCACAAAATCTATATTTGATCAAAATGCACACTTCATAGATACACAGTGGTTTGAAATGACATGCACCCATCATGCATTTACTGATGGTAGCCCCTGTTCAAACTCTGCTCTTCCTGGGGGCTTGCATTCAGAAATGGCAATATTTTCTGCTTTTTAGTGGTTTTGCAACATCGGAATTTTTCTCCAGATTTGTACACATGTACACGGCCTGTCCATACATACTCCAGTAAATTAACATGTCTCTAGCTTAAACACAGAGTCTGTAGTATACATAAATAGCAGGGTTTTGCCCCAGAACATCACACAAATTGGAGTTTGGGCTTGAATTGAAGGTACATTTTTTAAATTAAGGCTCTCAAAGTTATACATTTCTGTCATTTGATTACAAAGAGTTATCAGTGTTTCTGTAAATATATATTTTGCTTTCAATTCAGTTCTCAGAGTGTTGGAGTCCGCCTCCAAGACTTGGGTGGGTCAGTCACATGTGTCTTCTGGCAGGCAGGCCTTTGTTGACAGGAAACAGTCAAAATCAACATATCCTATTCAATTGCAAGAGCCTATTGTGTGGTCTCCAGGAGGCTCCCAGCCAGTCTGCCTTCTATCAATCAAGAGGTCATGTGAGATTCTAACTCCTGGTGTGAATCTCTGGAGGTGAGAGGGTTTCCCAGGCTTCAGGCCTCTGGGAACAGCAGGTGGCTAATTTTTAATTAAAATGCAGCCTTTGAAGTCAGCTGAGTCAAATCCCTTTGTCAGCAACTGCACTCAGTTCTCCTGTCAGAGTTTAGACCGCTAGCACCGCCTTGAGGATTTTGTTGGTACTGCATGCAATTTTGGGATCTTTCTTGAATTAATGCATTCTAAACAGGAATGGTTCTTACATGGTAGTAAATCCTTACTTAACATTGTTTTGATGGGGCTCCTTACAGTAAGATGGTTATGTGGAACCCCACAAAAGGGTTGAATCTTTAAAGTGGTCCAATGAGCCACGATTTCAGCAACTTTTTGACATCAGTAACAGTGGATTTTGTTAACAAAGATCTTTCTTTACACTGGTGGGTGGCAAGTTAGGTAACCATTTTGGTGTGCGCACAAACTGCGTGGTTCTCCTGAATTCTGGCGCACTTGTGGGCTTTTTTGCCATCTTGGATTTTCTAAGCCCACAGCACCAAATGTTGCAGCATGATAGCTCAAACGTGGGTCAGGACACCCAACAGATCCCCCCACGTGACTGCCCTTTGAATTTGAGTCGATGGGGAGTCGGGTGCACAAGGGTTTTGACCCACGCACTGGTCTGTCCGCATAATCCTCTTCCAATTCTGCAAAGGGCACAGTTCAGCATCTTTTCCTCCATCCTGTACTGATCGATCGGTTCTCCTCGCCGGTCCTGATGGGAATATTGGGCGGTACACTGGGCCCCTTGCGTCTCTGCTCCCGGTCTCTGGATCGTCCTCCTTGGCCCGTCTCCAGGTTTTCTTTCTCCTAGGACGACAAAGTAAGAGCGGCAATACCTATTCATGGACATTTCTCCCCCACCATTGATATAGTGGGGTGGCATATACTTTTATAGTCAAAACATATGAACATGCACATTTCTTTTTGCATTCAAAAACAAAAACACCCACATTGAGAAACTCAGAATTTGATAGGCGATATGTAGGATATTTT
The DNA here is from genome assembly GCF_040938575.1 of Ambystoma mexicanum. Classification (NCBI taxonomy): domain Eukaryota; kingdom Metazoa; phylum Chordata; class Amphibia; order Caudata; family Ambystomatidae; genus Ambystoma; species Ambystoma mexicanum. Next base: position 808,710,840 of record NC_090939.1, on the reverse strand, counting down.
AAGTTAGAACTGAATTAATCTGAGACAGTACCCTCTAGGATTCCAGAGGATTCCTCCAGTTGTTGCAGAGTGTGCCTGGGATGGCAACACTTCAACTGTTTAATGTGGACCCACTTGTCTTCCCCCTCTGCCAAACCGCCTTTGGGGATGCGGATCTTGTAGGCCACAGGGGAGATTTTGTCTATAATCTCAAAGGGTCCCTTCCACGTAGGCAAAACTTTTCGCTGTTTGGCCTGGTTCCTTTGGAAATTGTATAGATAGACCCAGTCCCCCACCTGATATTCCTTCCTGGAAGTCTTCAGGTCATAGTGGGTCTTCATGCTATCAGCTGATCTTTCTAGATTCCGCTGAGCATAAGCAAAAGCATGTTGAAGGTGTTTCCTTAAATTCTCCACATACTCGTGAGTTGTGGAGGCATTTATTAGGGTCTGCTCTTGGGTCCTGTAGAGCAAATGCTGAGGAAGCACCATCTTGCGCCCAGTCATCAACTCAAATGGTGACATTTTGGTTGCAGATGAAGGGGTAGATCTGATGGCCATTAGGACCAGAGGTAATCGGATATCCCAACTTGGCCCAGAATCTGCCACAAACTTCTTTAATATGCTCACAATGGTTCGGTTGTATCTCTCCACTGCTCCAGAAGAAGCTGGCCGGTAAGCAATATGCAACTTCCTTTTGACCCCCAGTATCTCCCACATCTTTGTCATTACTTCACTGGTGAAGTGGCTACCCCTGTCTGACTCAATCCTTTGAGGTAGACCAAAACGGGAAAAGATGTGGTTAATCATCAGGGCAGCTGCAGTTTCTGCCTTGCAATTTGGGGCTGGGAGACATTCCACCCACTTGGTAAACAAGCATGTCAAAGTCAACATGTACTTATTCCCCCTAGCAGAGCGAATCACGGGGCCTACAAAGTCGATTTGTAAATCTGACCATGGCAGTGTCATCCCCCTCTTTTTGAGAGGCGCACGGTGCATGAGGGATGATGGCTGAAATTGTGCACACACAAGACACCCCTTCAAGTATTGGTCGAGGTCCTGCCCCATGTGTGGCCAGTATGCAACCTCTCTTAAGATTTCCAATGTTGTGTGAAACACCCTATGACCGGCGGTGGCCGCATCATGGGCGTGACTTAACATCAGGCTTCGGAATGAGGTAGGAACCACCCACTGATCGTGGCCAGCTTTGGATTTCCTTACCAGCAAACCGTCTTGGATTCGGAACATTTTTGGACATTTCATCAACACTCTTAGGTCCTCTTTCCCAATGTAATCGGTATCCGTCAGGGGAAAGTTCTCAGGGTCCTCAATGTGCTGGTAAAATTTACCAATTATTGGATCCCCTTTCTGAGCTGTAATTAAATCAGCATCAGGGGTCTCCTTACTCCATTGTGCAATTGAAAGATCATTGTGAGCATTTGTCTGGGACCTAGTGATAGCAGTGACCTGGATTTCCCCCAACAGGGACTCAATCTCAATTAGATCCCCTTGGATGGCCCCGGTTTTGGCCAGCTGATCAGCTAAGTCATTTCCAGTTTTGTCTGGTCCCTCTACTTTGGAATGACCCTTGATCTTTTTCCAATAGATGGTCATCTCATTCGAGGTGACCAGATTGTCAATGTTTTGGATCAACTTCCCATGTTTCAAGGGTTTGTTATTAGCACATAACATGCCTCTGGTTTTCCAATTAACCAGGTGCTCCACGAACCCGTTCCGTACATAATCCGAATCTGTGATTATGACCAGTTCGTGGAGTTGATGCTGGACAGCAGTGAGGATGGCCTGATGCACAGCCATCAATTCTGCCACCTGACTACTTCGGGGACCAATTTTGTATCCAGCGGAGGGTTCTGGGGACTTATTCACCCATGCATTCCCTACACCGGCCACCAGTTCTTTTTCCCCGTTGTTGTCAACATGGTAAGAGCATCCATCCACATAGACAGTGGCCATTCCCTCACACTTGTCCTCTTCAAAGACTTTGTGTGGGGAATTAAGGTATGCCTCCATGTTGTCCTTGATTTTTAGACTTTCGTCCTCGAGACAGTTTTCTCTGGCACAATCATGCAAGTCAGCCAGACCTTGCGCGAGGGGACTCTTCTTGTTTTGGCCATATCTGACCTCCACAGGAAAGCCTTGCATTGACAGAATCCAGGAAGTAATTTGGGAATTACTCACATTTCCGGCCCGGATTCTATCACTTTGGAGATATTGCAGAGGCTGGTGTGGAGTCTCCACTATGATGTGTTCCCCCTGGATAAACTGGCGGTAATTCTTCAATGCCCACACCGTTGCCAGGAGTGCCTTCTCACAATCGTTGAATTTTTCCTCCACAGAGGATAAAGTTTTGCTCGCATAGGAGATTACTTTATTGACCTTGTCATGCTTTTGGTATAATACTGCCGTCAAGCACGTATTAGAGAACCCCGTCTCCAGGAAGAACTCCTTGTTTCTGAGAGGGTAAGCTAGGCAGGGCGCTTGTGAGAGGCTTCTTTTGAGTTGTTTTACCGCCTCGGCTTGTTCTGGACCCCATTCCCACTTGACCCCCCCCTTCAGGAGATGAATCAGGGGTCTGGTGATCTCTGCGTAGCCCTCAATGAACTTTCTGCTGTAATTAGTCAGTCCAAGGAGGCTCCTTAGTTCCCGCGGAGTTGTGGGGTCTTTCAATTTTTGGAGGGCTTCCACTTTCTTTTCCTGGGGACAGAGACCCTGAGGAGTAATCTCATGCCCCAAGAAATTAACACGGGTTCGACACCACTGTGCTTTCTGAAAGGAAAGTTTTGCTCTGGCGGCCCTCAACTGCGTCAGAACATAACGGATCTCCGCTATGTGTTCCTCCACAGATGAACTTTTGATGAGGACATCATCTACATAAGCCAGGTTACCCCTCGCACCCAGGTCGGGCATGGCCTTATGTAGGAAAATGTTGAATTCATTGCCGGAGTTAAGGTATCCAAAGGGAGTCCAGGTCCATGTATACTGCTGGCCCCCAAAGGTAAAAGCCAGCTTGTATTGGTCCTCCCTACTGACCGGCACGGTCCAGTATCCATTGGTCAGGTCTATTGCAGTGAATACCTGTGACCCCTGAATCTGGGCCAGCCCTTGGTCAATGTAGGGAAGAGGCCATCGGGAAGTATGGACCCGTTTGTTGAGCTCCATAAGGTCAGCGCAGAGTCTCCACTGGCCGTTTGGCTTCAATATTCCCAGCACCGGATTATTGAAGGTGCTGTGGACTGGACGGATTATTTCCCGGGACTCAAGGTTCTTAATTATTTCAGTAAGGGACTCCATTGATGCGAGAGGCAAGCGATATTGCTTCACAAACACAGGAGTCATGCCAGGGTCCGTGGGGATTGTTGTTGTGTGGATGTCGGTGCGACCACAGTCATATGAGTCTACCGCAAAGAGATCTTGGAAATCCAAGAAAACTTGTTTCAACTTTTGCTTTTGTTCCAGAGTCACACAGGCATCAGCTAGGTTGACTCTCTCTTCCACCATCTGCCTGAAGCCTGGAAAGACTTCTGGTTTGGCTATTTCAGCGGCCTCCTCCAGCTGGGTGGAGAAGTCCCTGGTCAGAGTGCTGATTTGGACTGGAGGCTTCAGGTGGGAAAGGCAGCCCTCATGGACCTGGAAAATCACCTCATCCCTCCTGAAGTCACAAGTCACATCTTCCTTACCATAAGGGCAAGAAGTGTACACCAGGAAGTTCCCCCCATGCCGGGTAAAAATCCTGTCTGGTGTTGTATTGTCATCACTGTCACTTTCAAAGCAGTCCTTGGGGATTGGCCCTAACAGTTCATTACCTAAATCAATGGAAAAATGTCGGTCATCAACCGCCATTCCAATAATGGTGCCTGCGGCTAGAGTAATACTCTTTAAGTCGCTGTTATCCACCTCTATTAGAATGGTGTCATGTTCTATGTTGACTAATGGAGTTGGGTTTACCCCCAACCCTTGCTGTTGGAGAGAAGTGTTTAGATGTATGTAAGCATCAGGGTTTTGCAGATATTGTCCTCTTTTAACTTTCACTTCCAGGGAGAATTGTCGGGTCCTTTCTGGGATGGTGACTTCCTCTTTGATCTGAATTTCAACTGCATAAGGTAGCAATTGAGCTGACCTAAATGCTTTTTCTGGATCACCAAAGCCCATCGGATTATCCGCTAATCGGGACCAAGCTTTGAAGTTTATTAGGTCCAAACTAATGGCAAAGCGTTTGAGAATGTCACTGCCTAAGTAAAAGGCGGCAGTGACGTCTCGCACGACCCAACAATTATGGACTATGCTCTTGTTGCCAATGGAGATTTTGAGCATACACCTGCTTGGCAGGAGCTGTTTGGAATTAGGTGCTTCCAGGTCCATTTCCCATTTGTCTATCAGTTTGAATGTGGGAATGGCTGGATCTTTTGGGAGTTGGCGGAACATGGCTTCGCTGATGAAGCTCTTACCGTTGTTCACACACACTCGAGCGAGAACAGAGTCCTTCCCATCATTTAATTGGACAGGGATGAACAACTGCTCTCCAATTTGCTGAATATCAGCCAGGCTCTGAGCTGATTTCACATCTTTCTGGACTATAGGAGTGGGAGTTTCTGATGGTGGATTAGTATAGAATCTCAGAGTGTTTCCTTCCAGCGTGGAGTACCACTTTAGACTGGAAGGAAGGTTGATTTTCAGAAATAGAGAGGACCCTCCATCACCAGTCTGTTGTCCTACTGCTATTAATGTCACGTCTGGAATTTGGCTATTCTGGAAGTGAAATTCTACTTGGTCAGATTTTTGTTCAACCATGTGGCAGGTGCCGTTTAAACTAACATGGTTGACACTCTGTTTTAATTTTATTGGTCGGCTAGTCTGGGTCCAGAGGACCTTGTTTACGCAATCTATTAAGGGTGACAACCTCCTCAGGGGGTCATTCCCCAGTAAACAAGGGGTGCCCTCTGGAGTCACTACTATGACCGGGTGTTTCACCTTGTGTCGCCCGATCTTAATGTCCAAGTCTGCAGTCCCCTCAACGGTAATTTCCTTCCCGTCAAAGTTCTGCAGTTGTCCAGGAAGAGAGGTGAGAGGAATTTGGTAATTCTCTCCCCTTCCTGCATTCAGTTCGTCAAAGGCCCTTCTGGACAGAAGGGTAGCTTGAGATCCGGTGTCCACCAGTGCCAAAATTGCACCCTGCCCCTGTTCTTGTACCGGGGCATAGTATCTTCCCTCCTTCTCCTCAAGGGGGCACAGATAATGCACATTTTTGGACAACTGGTGGGCTAACTTTCTGGTTTTGGACATCGCTAGCGAAGAGATTTGGGCAGAATTCTGTGGAGAGCCTTGGGAATCTGAAAGAAAAAGTTGGCAACTGGAGATCAGAGCCATTGTGGGTTCCCCTGGCTCCGGTTCTGGGCCGCCCCCCCCCTTTTTTGGAGGCAGTCATCAGGATGGGTTTGAACCAGGGGATTTTGGTATTGTGGGTTCTGGGATGAGATGATGGGTGGCGGTAGCTCAGTCTCCATATCTCCCCAGTCTGGATTGGAATCCCTTGGGGCCCATTTTTCCTTGGGAGGAGTTCCCCCATCTCTGAAGGAGAAGATCCTTTTCCCAGGATCTTCTGAGGATCCCTCTCCCTCAAATTGGAAGATCTGTACCTCCTCCTCAAACTGAGTCTGTTTGGGTCTTTAGTTTCTCCTACTCCCCCTCTGCTCCTTAGGAGGCAGACTTTCAGGGGCAAGAGATTTTGTTTCCGGTTCCTGGGTTTCCAGGGGCTGTTTACAAGTGAGGAAGGAAGCTTCCTCCAAGGCTTTACACCCCCCTTCCCCTTGTGCCTCCTCCCTGGGAACCAGTGTGTTATCGGGGTGCTGCCCCCGTCATTGTTCTGGAGCACCAGGTCCAGAGTTTGGGGCATTCTGCGGTGGCATGCTCATCTGAGGGTTCTGCTGAGCCCTCAGTATGTGACCCAGATCCCGCGCCATGTTTTGAACCTGGCGCTCTAACTGGGAAAACCGCTCAGGCTGATACGGGGCCCTGTTTTCTCCCCTGGGCTGATCCCGGGAAGGGTAGCTATCCCTTCTTTGGTAGTACCCCTGGTTGGGAAGATTTGGATACCCCTCCACCCTTGGCCTCCCCTCTCCCGGATTAGGTTGTCTGGGCTCAGGGAATTGGGGAAAGAAGGATGGATGATTTTGGGGCTGGAAATTGGGTGGATACCTGGGGAAAAAGTTCTGCCCAGGATTTGGAGAATTTCTGCCCTCCTGTGGGAAGTTGGGAGGGAAGTTCCCTGGGTTAGGTGCTTGGCCGGATCCCCCCCCTTGGGCTGGAGGAGTCCCCACACAACCCAGGATTGGTCTGTTTCCCTTGTAGCGAGGACTTACATAGTCAGGAGAGCGAGGGACCCCATTTGTGGGACTACCTCCTCGACTCGCTGTCTGTGACTGGCCCAAGGGATTTCTGGGCTTAGGATTATTAGGTGCAGGTAGGTTTTTAGGCCCACCCATCTCCAAATCCAAAACGGGGGTGACCTTTACCTCTGCCACCTTGGCAGCAGCAGGGGTGCTGTTAGTTTTGGGATTTTTCTGGGTATTGTTTTTATTTTCTATGGGCTTCTGCACCTCATAGATCCGGGAAGCCTGTTCAATGACCCAGTCTAAAGATCTTTTCTCATGAAAATCTCTCACGAGCTGGGTCATTATATATTTGGGCAAGGCATGGAAAAATGTATTGACAAATTCTCTGCTGTCTGTGCGCACCCTTCTTGTGGTCTGTGCAAAAGCACGCTTTAACTCCTGCACAAATTCTTGTGGGGCCTGATCCTCCCCACATTGTAAATTGTAGGCTGCCTTGCGAGCCTCTTGAGGATTTCTATGAGTAGAAAAATGTTTCAAGATGGCCGCCTTATAGGTGGACCATCTTAAATGATTTTGGTCCTCCAGCCCCGCAAAGAAACTGGAGTATTCCGGGGAGAAGGTCCACTTTACATATTGAATACAGCTTTGGCTGTCCTTCAAATGGAAAGTCTCCATCATTTGCTCAAACAACTCTAAGTGCTCCCAAACAGAATACTTGGCGTTCTTATGATAAGGCGTGATGACGCTCCTGATTGCCTTAATCTGCTTTAAGGGGTCCTTAAGCAAGGCCCTTTTTGTCTTATTGGCCCTTTTGGTCCGGGTAACCCTGGTCCATTCATCTTCTGACTCAGAGGCACTGCTCCCAGAGGTTCCCGTCTGTTCTTCCAGGTTTTCCCGGATTCTGCGAGCCTGGGAATGGCTGGCAGAATGTGGGGACCTGGTCTCCTGTGTCCTGTACCGCTCAGAGGAGTCTTCAGATCCCTCCTTGCTGCCAGGATTTGATGGGTACCCCCCCCACTGACCTAACTGGGCAGAGGTTTTCAGGATGCCCTTAATGGGCCTACTCTCCTGGGGTTCCCCATCAAATTGCACTGTGCTTGGGTGCCCATACCCGGATTCCCGCCCCTCCATTCCTGGGTGGTACTAGCCTATGAGCCCCATGCTTCTGGCTGGATAGTAATCTGCCATCCCTGTGGCCCTGTGCTCATGTGCGCCAGGGGACATGGGGGTGGCAGAGTCCAGGGACTGAGAGAGATAAAGGCCTCTGGTACTAGGGCTCCTGGGGTTATGCTCAGGGGTTTCTCTTTCCCAGCGAACCTCATCTCTATCCGCCCCTGCTCCCTGTTGCAATGCAAGAGCCTGCGCTTTCAGTTCCTCAGTTAAGGCCTTACTCGACTCTATCAGTCTCTCCTGCATCGCTACCTGTTGCTGGAGCCTATCATTGTGCTGACAGAGAGCCTCATTTTCTCTCTGTGCCTCCTGATTGGTCCTGGAGTACTGGGCCAGTCTTTGCTGCAGGAGGGTTACCTCCTGAGCTGTGTCCCTATTGGCCTGTTCCTTTCTTGCCAGAGCATCCTCCACCCTCCTGGTGTGTTCTAACAAGTTCTGGTGTTCTTTTTGGAGGTCACCCAGCCCCTGGAGGGCCAAGTGATTTTCTTCTGTTTTTCTTTTTAAATGGCAGACTTCCTGGCCTAAGGCGTCTCTTTCCTGGCTAAGAGCCTGCATTTGTGCCACCAGGTCATCCCTCTGCCTTTGAAAGGCACCAGCTTTCTGGCGTTCTTCATCAAACTCTGCCTGGGTATCCAGGTCTTTCAAAATCAGCTTGTTGCTCTCTGCCTTCACTCTATCTAGATGACTTTGCAGGGTGGCTACCTGCTCCGTGCATGCCCTTTTAAAGTCTAATTGTTGCTCCAGCTTTTTCTGGCTCTGCAGTCCAAACTGTCTTGGTGCTCCTTCTGCAGGGCCAGAAATCTAGTATCCTGGTCAGCCTTTTCCTGTTGCAGTATATCCATGTCCTCTTTTATTTTAATGATATACTGCCTACTATCATTTTCTGACTCCTGGCTCCTCTGCAGCCTCTGCTCAGAAGAGTCCAGATCAGATTGGGCCTTCTGTAATGCCAGCAGTTGCCTACTCGCCAGATCTTGGCCTTCAGCACATTTGTCCTGCATGGCTCCCATATGTAAATATAAATATGCCGCTACCCTGGCAATCTTGTTGTGCTCATCCTTGGCCTTAGAGGACATATATAGTTCACTCAGGGCCACATGTAAGGGACCCTGGTCTCTCCATATATCTGACCCTGTTTCCGTGATCTGGGGTGTGATTGCTTGCAACCAGACCGTCTGGTCCTGATGAGTCCACTCACCTCTCACAAATAGCTTATGTAAGAAGTGCTCTCTGGCTATTTTCATATCTACCAAGGTTGTCATTCTGGAATTTGAGTTCTTTCCTGATTTACAGAAGTTTGTATTTTATTTTTGCAAAACAGACCTTTTCCTTAGAGCGTTCCTTTGAGGAGTGCTTTACAGCGTAACACAGCGTGGTGATCCGACCGGATATGTGTACCTGGTCAGCTGGCACGCTGTATTAATCTGCACAAATGGTAGATCTAACCCAAACGTCCCGCTCGAGCCCCCAACTTGTAAGAGGATTCAATTCAACACTACAGCTAAGTCAATGCCTAGTCTGGGATACTGAATGGAAACCCTTATTGATATATCTTTATGTCCAGTTCATGCGTTCTGGATGACTACCCCTATATAACACCCCTCTCTTGGAATCCCCCTGACCCCACTGAGCCAAGAAGTAATTCTGTTTTGCAAGTTAAAAGGTTTATTTGAGAATTTAAACAATATATATATATATATATATATATATATATATATATCACACTTTATGATAAATTAATAATTGGATATCACACTTAATCTGAGCAGTAATCAATAATGGATAGTCTGGCACTAGCACACTTGTGAATAGGAACAGAAGAATAAGGTGGTAGAGAATACTTTATATAAGTTCAGATGGATGTAATGTTGAATGAAAATGCAATACAGAAAATACTCAATATGATTTCAACAAAACAATATAATCACTTTTCTCTGGCAATCCCCTCCCCCCTTTATGCAATGCAAGGAAATGGAAGGGAAGCACACAGTTCTCAGAAATGCAATCAAATGTAATTCAGTTCACCCCAGCAAGCTTAGACTACAGAAGTTTGAAACACAGGCCCAAAATGCTTTTATATGTGCTGGCAATGAAGTAAAAGATATGCTAAAATGCTTTTAATTCCCTCTAGAGGTTCAGGGTGAGTGGTATCTAGTTAATATTAGTCCAGGCTCACTCTAGCAATGATTCAGGGATGGTTCTTAAGAGGCAAGCGAATTTTTAGCAAGGAAAGCAAGGAAGCTGCTGTTTTCACACGTGGAGAAATTTGCAAATCGCGGCAAATTCGCGAGTGCATTTTTCGCGATTGCGGCAAAAGTATCGGGAGTAGGAATGCGGTTCTAGGTTCGTTGAAAATCCAAGATTCCCAGCTTTCAGAGGAAAGTTACTGCAAGTCTCTAAGACAAACGGTCACGGAGATATGAGCGATATGGTAAAGGTCGTTTTTCAGATTTGAAATTTTAAAGTTCAAAAAGACAAGTGACAGCTAGCAACTAGAAAATGACAGGTGACAGTTAGGAGACAGTTCTGGTTAGATTAAAATAGATTGAATTATATTATTTTAACTAAGAGATTGGTTCTGCACAGTTCTGCTAGGTACTCACAATATATTTAGAAATAGAATGGGCCTCGCCACGGATCTGGTCAGGTTTTCTTCACTCGCCACGGACGGTCTCTGCACACAGCGTCTGGGTCAGCTCTACTCTGCTGGTCTGGTCTGGGTCTCGGTTCTGATCAGGTCTGTGGGTCCGGATACAGCGGTCTCCGGTTCAGCTGGTCTCTCTCTGGATACAACACTGCTCTCTGGCAAATGGCAAGAGTTCTTGCAAAGAATTCAAACAGCTCGCCTGGCTGTGATAATGGCAATGATTTGAGGCCTGCTAAAGAGGGATTTAGCTTGTAGTTGACCTCTCTGCTACAAATTCTGAAGTAAAGTCTTGGTCTCTGAAGGTGGATAGATTGAAGTCTCTATGTTGGCTCTCTGGAGGTTGATGGAGGTAAAGTATGGATTTTCCCGGCAGAGCGTCCCGCAGCAGATGGAATAGCATGTCCCTATCTGTCTTGACTGTCTGCTTTTATGTGTTTTGAAAGTGGGTGTGTGTGCAGCATCACTAGCCAGCCCCTCTCTCAACTGCCCATTGGCCCAATTCTCCCCTCTCCCATGATTGGGGAAGGAACTGTGAGTCAGAGTGATGCTGTAGGTTTTATGGGTCAGAGGATCCTCCCCTGGTCAGTTTGCCCACAAAATCTATATTTGATCAAAATGCACACTTCATAGATACACAGTGGTTTGAAATGACATGCACCCATCATGCATTTACTGATGGTAGCCCCTGTTCAAACTCTGCTCTTCCTGGGGGCTTGCATTCAGAAATGGCAATATTTTCTGCTTTTTAGTGGTTTTGCAACATCGGATTTTTCTCCAGATTTGTACACATGTACACGGCCTGTCCATACATACTCCAGTAAATTAACATGTCTCTAGCTTAAACACAGAGTCTGTAGTATACATAAATAGCAGGGTTTTGCCCCAGAACATCACACAAATTGGAGTTTGGGCTTGAATTGAAGGTACATTTTTTAAATTAAGGCTCTCAAAGTTATACATTTCTGTCATTTGATTACAAAGAGTTATCAGTGTTTCTGTAAATATATATTTTGCTTTCAATTCAGTTCTCAGAGTGTTGGAGTCTGCCTCCAAGACTTGGGTGGGTCAGTCACATGTGTCTTCTGGCAGGCAGGCCTTTGTTGACAGGAAACAGTCAAAATCAACATATCCTATTCAATTGCAAGAGCCTATTGTGTGGTCTCCAGGAGGCTCCCAGCCAGTCTGCCTTCTATCAATCAAGAGGTCATGTGAGATTCTAACTCCTGGTGTGAATCTCTGGAGGTGAGAGGGTTTCCCAGGCTTCAGGCCTCTGGGAACAGCAGGTGGCTAATTTTTAATTAAAATGCAGCCTTTGAAGTCAGCTGAGTCAAATCCCTTTGTCAGCAACTGCACTCAGTTCTCCTGTCAGAGTTTAGACCGCTAGCGCCGCCTTGAGGATTTTGTTGGTACTGCATGCAATTTTGGGATCTTTCTTGAATTAATGCATTCTAAACAGGAATGGTTCTTACATGGTAGTAAATCCTTGCTTAACATTGTTTTGATGGGGCTCCTTACAGTAAGATGGTTATGTGGAACCCCAAAAAAGGGTTGAATCTTTAAAGTGGTCCAATGAACCCCGATTTCAGCAACTTTTTGACATCAGTAACAGTGGATTTTGTTAACAAAGATCTTTCTTTACACTGGTGGGTGACAAGTTAGGTAACCATTTTGGTGTGCGCACAAACTGCGTGGTTCTCCTGGATTCTGGCGCACTTGTGGGCTTTTTGGCCATCTTGGATTTTCTAAGCCCACAGCACCAAATGTTGCAGCATGATAGCTCAAACGTGGGTCAGGACACCCAACAATGGAGACAACCAACATATTCAGTGGGAAGATTAAGCTGAGAGATGGCCAGCTTTTCCAAGAGTGTGCTCAGGAAAGGAGCAATGGAGATTGGGTGAAATTTAGGCAGGCAGGAGGGATCAGCTGAGGGTTTCTTAAAAAAGGGTGCACAAGAGAATGCTTCAGGGGGGAATGGAAGGCTCCAGTGACGAAGGAGTGGTTGCAGAAGTCAGCCAGGATCTTTCTTTTCATGCCTCCAAACCTCTTCTCTTTTCTCTTGTCTTTTCTCGTATGCACTACTGTTTATCGTTATTACTTGGCCTCCCTGCTTGTAATCTTTTCCCTCTTTGTTCTATTTATGACTCTTCTGTCCGCCTCCTTTTTTTCTTTACCCCCTCATTCCTCTATTACTTCTTCTTTACTCTCAATCTCACTACTTCCCTTTGAATCTCGTCTCTTGTATCATTTTTTTCCGATTGTTTTTAAGTCTACCCATGGCTTGCTCACCCCCCCCATATCTCCTCTTTAATTTTGTTGTATGGTCCCTCGCGTTTCTTTGCAATCTCAGTCTGTTTCTTTTGATTGTTCCTAAGCCACCTTGCGCTTCATCTCGTTTCCGCTCCTTTTCTCTTTTCACATCCAAGCACTGGAATGCCATCCCTCTCTCACTTTGTTCCTCCCTATCACTCCACATTTTCCAAACTCATCTTATACTCCACCTTCTTGCACCATTCGTTCTTCAAAAGTAATAACAACATTTCTCCTTTCTTTGTTGATGTACATTTGTATTCATCTGTTTCATTTTTTATTGTACTGTATTTCGTGTTCTTTTATTGTACAGCACCGTTGGGGAAAGAAGCTTTATACCTTTAATAAATAGAAATACAAATAAATTAAGTGCTGAATTTGACCCAGAAAGATAACATGCCTTGCTGATTTCGATGTGAGATTATTGTTGTCTCTTTTTTAATTTTGATATTATATGTTGAAATGAATTGTAAATTGTGATATGTATTTTTTATATTTGTGATTTTTTATGGATTTTGTATACAAATAATTATGTTATGGATTGATTGAATGCATTGCTAATGGTCTATTTCAGCATTTCTAATCATGTATTTCTACATTCCTCATAAAATATTCATCCAGAGCTGATGCTTATTGGGGTATTCATTGTTTCTGAGGCAGTAATAAACACCTCATGTTGTACTTTTAAATAGCTTCTTAGTGTTTTCCAGGACTGATCAGAGACATTCCTAAACTGTGAGTAGCATCACCAGAGTCATAACTGCAATGCGTCATTACTTCCTTAATGTATCCCTACGGCAATATATCCCCCTACTTACTATTGATCCCACCACGCAGGCCCTATGTCCAGGGCTAGTGCACTTAGGCTCCATTAGCCTTTGGTCACTGCCGGTGTCTACTCCAATGTAGCAGATACCATCTCTCTAAAAGTTTAAAGACTATGGTTAAGGCCCAGTGGTCTCTTGCTATGGGTTATTTTCCTTTTTTTTATTCCCCATATAATTTAATAACATTTTCTAATTACCATGGTAACAGGAAATCAAAAAGTCTCCCTGCCTTCTTCACTGGAAATCAGGATGTGTTCCCCATCTCTTTTCTAAGTTCCCCTGCTCCCATGACCCTCTGCCTTTAACCTCTTTCACTCTTCAGTTCTTGTGAAGCATTTTCTTTCTGATTGCGTCTTACGGCTTTACCACAGAAATCTTGCAAGATTCCCATGGGATTCTCCCGATAATCTGAAAATGTTCTACCTCAAACGGCCCCCATCCCACCCCACACTCCCCCACTGCACATGTGCGTCTGTTTCCACCTCCCCACCTGCAGCCTGATATTAACACACCTTTTCTTCTTCCTGAAAATGGCATTTTAAGCCCTTTTTTATTTTCAGGCTTCCCTCGGTAATACCACGTGAATTGCTTGCTCCGAGCAAGAAACAAGAACAAAAAAGTGGCATTTCATTCCTGAAAGCACCATGTGAGATGTATAAAGGTTTTTCGGAAGGAGGGGGGCACCCCTTCTCCATTAAATGGATATTTTAAAAGCTACTCGACAGATTTACCCCAAACCAGCAAAAGGCACATCTACAGTGGTTGTACTGTTTAGCAAACTTCCCCCCCAAATTTCCATTTTGCAGAGGCCCTATACAAACCCTTTTTGGGAAAAATCAATTCATTCAAATCTGTGCAGTGGGTCAAAACATTTGGCTTTATTTAATGGCATTGCATCTATTGTAAAGTTTCTAATTGTCTTGTATGCATTTCCCATTACTATAATTGATGATTTTGTGTCATTTATTTTTAGAAGTCTTGAGTAAGAATGCACAATCTACAGTGTAGGCATATCCTACTTGCTGGCCATGTCTAAGCCCCAGCATGCATTTCATTCTTCACAAGTCGTATAGTTACCAGTGTAGAACTATCCTACCTGCAGAGTGGGCACCACTCACAAGCAGTGTGGTAATACCGCACCTGCAATGTAGAGATCGCCAGCAGTGAAAGAACACCCCATTATCAGGAGTTGAGTCCCCATCAGAAGTACTACAATACCTCCCGTGTCAAATGTGAATACTCTACTACAGGTAGTGAAGAAATCCCCTACTGAATACAAAGACAGCTGTATAAACCATAACTAGATATATTGGGGGCTGGAGCTGGACCCTGTTAGCTGTAGTAATCCTGATCGGTGCTAGAGGCCAAAAGTGAGTCCTATAGAAAAACTGTCTGAGGGTGATGCTTCCCAAACTACACATGTGTTAGGGTGGCCATTGGTACCTCACTTTATTGTTCTTCTGGCATTGGGACATTGCAATTGCCAGAACACGTCCCAGCAATGGATATGACTGGAAGGGAGCCATCTGAGTTCCTCGCTAGACCAGACTAACCAGGATGGACGGTTTCCCATTTAAATGTGAGGAGCTGATCGCCCTAAGCCAGATCTCTTTCGGTTGGAACTTGCTTGTCATCTTCCTCCCATTGTTTGTTTTGAGCCTTTGTTAGCTGTATATCTGCTTCTGAAAGCCAAACCCCACAACGGACACAATTGACTGTTCAATATTTACCTGTATTTCAGGAAACAGAAACCCAATTAAAAAAAAAAAAGCTGCTCAAGGCTGCCAGTTCGAGTTCAATGATGAATGCTTGTTGGATATGTGTTGAGCACAAATTTACATTGAAATTCAGATTAATCTATTAAACAACAACAAGATGCATGTCTGTGTCAAAGAGTGACTATGACAGTTGACTGTATCACATTCTGTTTTTGATTGTGTCTTTACGTTATTACTGTTGTAGAAGATATCAGCGATCCTCATTCACAAAAACGTATTACGTCTGCACTACTCAGTGCTTTTTTTAGCTAGGCCCATTTAGCAGGGTGCAAAGAGTACCTATGCAGTGCAAAGCAATTTTGTTCCGCGAAAATACACTTTGCACCACTCTGTGAATGAGTCCCGGTTTAACGTGTTTGTTGGCAGTGCAAAGTCGCTTTTCAGCACGCTAAACTTTGCATGAATTAGGCCCTTAGTATGTGAGTGAAGCTGCATCATTGTTCAAGCAGTATAATTTTTCTAATTAGTACAGAGTGCCTGCAATCCAACCGTAGGACCTAATTCACAGAAGCGCTTTTTAATGGCAAAACCCTATTGTGAAACTTTCTTTGACATAGGCCCACATTCTGTGACAGCCTACCCTTTCTTTTAATCTTCATTTCTATTTATTACTTTGTATCATTCATTCTTTTCTTCTCTATTTCTTTCGGGGTTCCTTGGTTTACATCTCACTTCCTCTACCTTCCTTTCCCTTCTCTCCATTTTCTTTCTTTCGATTTAATGTAGGGAAGATAAAGATAGATTGAAAGTAAGGGAGAGGCTGTAAGGTCAGGGGCTAAATCTGCAGTGCGACCTCCATAGCTCCTCTTCCACCAGCAGTGGGGTGTGTGAGAAACCCAAGGGTGTCTCACCACTTAGTCCCTTGAGATCTGTCATCCAGGTGGCCAGGACTTGGCCATAGACCTGGGTGAGAGCTCCCTGAGGAGTAGGAGTGGGGCACCTGGAATTCAGATGCGGTATCCCTGCTCTTGTTTTCATTATTCCCCATCATATTACGTAGGAACTTTACCCTGCCCCCTTTCACACACACACCCACAAACACACACACTCTACTACACAGACAGAGCGCTCTGGGGAAGACATAATCAGACCCAGCCAGTCTGTTTAACATGTCCAACATCAGAGTCGGGCAGAGTCAGGCACTTGGCCTCAACAATGCACACCTGAATCCCATTACCCTTCCCCACTGGGATAAAAGGCAGAGCATGGGAGTACACAGAGAGCGAGGCAAAATGCATGCAAGAGCAGAACGTCCGTGCTGGAATCAGTATCGCAAAGGAGTGGTGACAGACCCAAATGGGGCAGTGAGAGGGGAGAGGCCCATTACCCCATTGTATGGTGATCAACTAGGTCCGAATGGTTGGTGAACAGCACAAGCAAAACCTAGCAGGAATACTAAGTGACGCTTTGAAATCTGTGCATGATATCGGGGGCTCTCCTGCACGTCTGCTGGAGTCAGAGAGGAGTTACAGCCGCCGTAGTATTGTCTTTGGCTCAAGCAATGAAGCCGCTGATAAAGCAGCTTTGTTTAAACAGTGAGTTGGCAGGAACTGAGAGTCACTGGTGTGCTCTGAAACGAAGGCTGTGAGTGGCAAGATTGTTGCAATGTGAACGGCTTGTTGAAAGGCCTTATTGAGAGATGCGAGTGAAGGCTAAGCAGCAATAGATAGTTGCTGGGGTACAGAAAAAGACTCGAGGATAAGCTACTGCAGAGTGGTCTGGCACCTGGGATGCCCAGTGGAAGGTCTCTGATGGGGCGTCTTTGAGTGAAAGTGAAAGTGCAGAACTGAATGAACTGAATTTGAAGTGGTAATGCAAAGGTCACAGCAAAATACCTTTGCACAATCAAAAGGCTTCGAACTTGTGGTTGATCATTAAGGCAAAGAGGCTTGCGCTCGATCAAGGAGAGCCTTTACTTGTGAGACATTTGTGAGAACGTACATGGACTTGAGCCCGGCTGAGGGAAGTCCACGTCAAAAGGAAAAGAGAAAGGACTGAGCCTGATGGAGGGGGACCTGAGGTATTTGTTGTTTGTAAAGTTAAAGCATGTGAACTGTACACAAGAATATTTTGCAGTGGAGAGATTCTTGTTCGACACTGAAAGAGAGGCTTTGTTCAGGAAGACCCTGCCTTGCGAAAATGACTGTATCCATGTGCCACAATCTTCGAGTGGACCCCCAGCTCGACTCGTGTTCGGCCTTGTCCTGTGCTGAAACGTCGGGAAGGGGGAGCTACAGTTCAGCAGTCCTGAACTACCGAACCCCTTTGACCTTTTCATTTTGCTATACACTGTTATACACAACATCATCCCTACACCCTTTTGTTAAAGAGAAAAAGGTTTGGTAATACTAATAATTTCTTTAATGTGATTAAGTTTACATAATAAACTTTACACATAACAAATATAAAAATACATATAAAAGATGTAAAGATAACACTATACCAATATAACAATAAAAATACAATGATTGCAAAACAAAACTTAACAACTTAATTTTCCATCTCACATTTTAAATAGCATATTTCATAATTTTCCATCAAACTTCTTTTTAAACCTACAATCCAACCGCCCCTCAGGATCCTTATACCAACTTTGGCTATATAAATCACTCCTTCTCATTTTAGCTGATATCTTCACAGGTTAACAGGGGCTACAGCTAGCCAATCAAATGATATTTCAAGTGCCTCTTACTAGCCTAAACCTATATTGGGTATGCCCAATGCCCTTATAGTGATTTACCCAGTTTGGTTTCTACCTTCAAACAGATGTTATACAGGGCAGTTAACAAGCGCATGCTCTCAGTGTTTGTACAATGAATCCAAAAGGACATCTCCCCAATCATATCCCAGTTGTGCACATCATTTACAACATAATATTTAATCACATCAGCCATAGCGTGGCATTCAGTCAGCACATGCTTGGCCGTCTCAGGGATTTCCTGGATATTACAAAGATGACAAAAACGCTATTCCATCGGGATCTTCTCCTTCACCCCGTGGTCTTCTTAGTGGGGAGCTGTTCCAGTCTTAATAAGAGAATGAACCTTCTAAGCCTCTTGGAAGGATATAGGTTCAGGTATTTCTGCGGGTTCTTAAATGTATAGAGCCTAAACTGTACAAATTGATACTTTTCTAACCTACGGAGATGGTCCAAATTCTCAAACCAATCCCGTAGGTCTACCCGTCTTCCCAATGCATTCTGCATCGCCTTTGAGAAACACCCACCTTAGCGAGACCAACATATATCCTTCAAAAATGTTTCCATATATTTTGTCAACAGGCAGGTACTTTCTTTACTCATTTCCTTATAGACTGCAGCAAGTAATGCATTTTCTGGTCTGCAGGTCATTTTTAGATATAGCCGAGCCCTCTTGTTCAGAACTAGTGCCTTAAGGGGAATCAGTCCTAGCTCAAGCCTAACAAGAGCCATAGGAATACAAGCCGGGAAACCTAACATCCTCCGCCAAAATTTCCCCTTGATAACCTGGAGCCAGTTCAGATCAATTTGAACTAGCGCTTCAAGGCCATATGTTGTCATGGGGGACAACATTTGGATATACAATTAACGGGTTCCCCACAGTGTGTAGCCTCCCTGATTGATGGTAAAACTATTGAACTATGCAATAAATTGTGCTGCTTCTCTTAGCACGTCTTCGTTTGCATGTGGCGAAGTTTCCACTGGGTTTAAAACCAATTCAGAGATATCTATACAGCGGAACATACACAATTTCAATGTTAAAAACAAACAGCTTAACTCGTGCAGTTTTTTTGCTTGCATATCTTATGACTTGTGTTTACTCTAAATTAATGGTAAGGCCGTTTCTTTTAGAATACTCCCAAAGTGCAAGGGCAGATCTATGTAACCCGCTGATGGTATGGTCAAATATGACCAGGTCATCTGCATATGCTAAGACCGGGCAGGCAGCTTTGCCAATACTCGGAGGGCAATTGTTAGCTGAAGTCTTTGCCACAGGTATGTTGAGGACATATGAATTATACACAAGGGGGGCGGTGATGCATCCCTGTTTGTCCACTCCATTCTGCAGGACCTCTTCGGTCATATGGCCTTCCTGATCTAATATCAGTCTCACAGTAGTATTGTGATGTAACAACCTGAGATAATAAAGGAGGTCATCAGGACAGCCCATCTTCTTTAGCTTCAACCACAATGTACCTCTTGGGATGGAATCAAATGCAGCCTTAACATTGATGTAAAGCACATACACGGGGGAGGGGGGGGGGTTGCCCACTCTTCTGCGCTCTAGTACACATAATGTCCATAACCAAGAGATTGTTGGTGGTAGAATATCCTTTTCTGAATCGGCTTTGAAACTTACAGAGGATATTTGACTGAGCCACCCATATCTGGAGCTTTTTAAGTATCAAAGAGGCAAACAGCTTTCCTGTTTTGTCTAACATTGAGAGTAGACTGCAGTTATTAGGGTCAAGGCGATTTCCCTTTTTAAAAAACTGGTATAAGGATCTCCGTCTGCCAAGAACACGTCACTTTGCCTTCAGTTAAAATCTTCTTGAACAAGATGGTACGCAGTGTAACCCAAAATTCGGGCTGACTCTTGATGACTATATTAGCCAGCCCATTGGGTCCAGGAGCTCTAGAAGATTTCAACAATATAATCTCGGCCAAGAGCGTAACATACGATATATCAATAGAGGTTTCAGATGGGGCATTCCCCACCTGTATTATTTCCTCCTGCTTAGTGGTTGCATTGCGATACTCAAGAAACCTTACCCATTCAGCACTACCAATGGGGTTCACTAACTGTCTTATCAAAGTCCCCCTAGCTTCGCTAAATAGCGACCAGATGTTACAAGACTTTCTGGAGCAGATAGTCTGCACTAGTCTTTGCCAGGATTTAGTTAGCTCATTACTTCTCTTGGCCTTGATCATTGCTCGATATCTGTTCTGAATTCCCCTGATAGTTGTTAGATATGACCCCAACGGCATGCTTGATTTCTTGGCATGCCGAAGCTCTGCCCTCATGCTTTTCTTCACTTCTTGAATCTGTCTATCATATAAAGGTTGTTTTCCCTGTTCACTAATCAATGTTCTAATTGGGGTACCGCATGTTTACCAGAAAATGCACAAATCAAATTTTCTATTGCATTTATTGACATCTTATGGAATTCAGAGAAACCAGGGTAATTATTCCCAGTCAAGGCTTCCACCGCCAGCTGCACATTCTTATCCGACCAGCAAATTCTTGTACCTGCATGGTTCACCTTTGTTTCCCATGTTGCCAGGTTCCTTACCACCATCAGGAATAGCTAATGTACACGCTAGGGTAGCATGGTCGCTCCACTTATTAGGTGCGACCACCATGTCTCAATGAGCAGCAACATTTTCGGACAGACAAACATGTAGTCCAGCGTGCTAACCATTGCTCCGTTTTTCCATGTGTGTAAGCCCGGATGGTCCCTGCCCTTTCTACCATTAATCATTTCAAACTCCCAATTCTCAAAGAATTGTGACCATCCTAGTCCCTCAGTATCGTTCTTTCTGTGAGCTATAACACATTTAGATTTTAATTTCAGGTTATTTGTTCTCTCCTCCCCCCTGACATATGGCAGTTAAAATCGCCAACCACACACACTGCTACATCCTCTTGATTCAACAACCAGGTTACCAGTACCAGGTTACCAGTAGGTCATGCAAGGTTTCCTGTATTAGTTCTCTCAACACCGCCCCGGGGGGATTGTAGAGACTCATTAATAAGAGTCTTTCCAGGCTCTCCTTGCATGCATACTCTATTTCAACAGCTATCATATTATGTTCCTGTATCACACCAATTCGCCTAGAACTTAAAGCAAAGGCCTGATAAACCTTAAACCCATCTAGAATCAAAGGGTCCATAGCTAATGCCTCTTGTAAGCAAATACAACTATGTGAGGCTATCTGGCACATAGCCCCCTCAGGTGATAATAAATGGGCAAAGCCACAGCAGTTCCATTATAGGATGGAGAGATCTCATTGCTTTGATATAACCATAGGCAGTGAGTCCACCAACCACTTTAGGACCTGTTGTACATCCGTTAGCTCCACCTTCTTTCCGGTAGGTAAACAGGGACAAGGTATATTAATAGCTGGGGATATATTAATAGCTGAGGATACAATTTCCACCTCCAAGATGTTAGGGTCTTCTTGATTTAGGTCAGCGTCAATCTCGACATCCACTGCCATCATTTCTTTTTTGTAAGACCTTAGCATTTGAGCTGTAGACAGGAATTTGCAATACAATGCTGAGACCTTCGAGTTAGGTCCCCTCAATGGCTCCACAAATTCAAAATCTTCAGATTGCAGTAATCGTAATTGAGGCACTGAGTGCATTCTTGTTAAAAATTCTGATCGCGAGAGACATTTGGGTTCACCACTTTGATACAGGTTTTTAATCAGGCAAATGCGGTTTCCCCAGACTTCTTCCTTGTCTTCACTTGAGATATTTGAGCAATTACTGGGTCTTTTGGCCCAACATGGGCTCTCAGGCCTTGGGCACACTTGGGGGAGTAGAATCTTCATCTGTTAGAGACTCAAAGACCGAGGCTTCAAAGTCTACGGCTAGCTCCAAAATCTTCTCCTGCTAAGGTATCAGCCAACTAGTCAATCGACCCTCTTCCAAGGCATTCCTTTTCTTTGGTCTGGTCACTCTTTTTTGGGCTTTTTTAGAGTGAGAGGGAGCTACCCCAGACTCTGCTAATGGAGAGGCCATAGTACTCAGTCTATTACTCATGGCCACTCTCCTAGCCATTCTTCGCTGCTTGCGTGAAAATAATAGCACCTCAGAGTTCTCTGTAGGCTCAGGGTCCTGGCCTGGGTCTTGTTGATTCTGTATCTAATCCGCAAACTGGATAGCTTCTGAGAAATTACATTCTGTATCGTCGTCAGCATTACTTCTTTGCACCTTATCTGGAGCCAGTGAATTTGTATTCGCCAGAATATACCCAGACATTTGAAGCAATATTTTAAGAGCAAATTTTAAAGATGCGACTGACGATTGAATCTCTGCAATTTCCAATGCCCCAGGATAGACATCTCCAGATCTCTCAGCTTCAGTGTCAAGAGTTGTATCTATGACTAAATTAGGGGAGGCAGATAATCTGCCCATGCCCCTCACAGGGCTAGATGGTCCAATTGGTTCTTTCAACTGACTCTCAGCCTGCGGTATACTCGTGGTCCCCATAGTCACTGGTATTTGTGGTGTCATACCCCTCTGGATGCTCAGACATAGTTCCAATTGTGAATTATTATCAATATCTTCAAAATTCATCGAATTCACCAGGCTAGGAGCATTATCCTCAGGGGCAATAATTTCCTCCATAACCATGGAGTTAATTTCCACTTGGGGATTCAAGGGGAAAAAACCTGTGATCACACCTTGATCCGGAGGGACACTCCTCTTAGTTTTCTTTTTTGTATTTATTTCAAGGCTTTGGGTTGCTCTTCTGAGAGCACTTTAACTTGTTCTTTCTTTCTTCTTAGATTATATTTAGGCTGAGTGGTCCTTTTCACTGATGATATTTTGTATATCCCAACTCAAAGTTTCAAGGGATTGTTTTTCAGTGATTTCAATCCAGAGGTGATTCAGTCTGCTAGTTTATACAGGGCACCACCAACATTCCATTAACCACCACAAATAAAGTGCCTTTATAGAGTATTTATCGTAGCACAGTCGGGCTCAAAGGCACCCTAGTCCACTGGGTCCTGGCCAGGGGAAGTCCACGACAATGCTTCACTCACTACTCTTGGCCCACCAAAATGGAGTAGTGGGCACAGCCAAAGTTGACAAATAGCACAATTAAGCAGTTAACACGTGCTTATCATGCCCACACCTATAGTGCTTAATCACCCAACCTCAACCCTTGCACTAGCAACCACCAGGCTACAGGTCGTTGGGAGGCACGGTCAGGTCTTAAATAGGTACTGAGTCTTCAGCCCACAGCTCCAAGAATCAACAATCTCAAATAGAGAATGTGCTGCAAACCCTTCTTTACCAAGCGCTGAGTCCACAGCTCACAAATCAGGGCCACACTACCACACTGCAGCCCTCATCTTATACTCCACCACAGGGCATCCAATGAATATACTCAGCTCGTAGTCTGTCGCAGGGCCTCTGTCCCTTAGCACTCACCCAAGCTTACAAGCTTAAACTGCGGTATATCCTTGAGATTGATGTAATGCTCCGGCGAGCAGGATCAAAGGGCATTTCTCCCTGCATTC
Source organism: Ambystoma mexicanum (assembly GCF_040938575.1). Classification (NCBI taxonomy): domain Eukaryota; kingdom Metazoa; phylum Chordata; class Amphibia; order Caudata; family Ambystomatidae; genus Ambystoma; species Ambystoma mexicanum. The sequence continues at coordinate 808,687,547 of NC_090939.1, read as the reverse complement.
TCCTGATCACGTTCGCTATGTGTGGTCTCAAGAACACTCAGACCTCGTCCGAGCACTGCAGCACCACAGCTCCTCTATGAAGGGCCGCAGAGGGCCAGCAGAAAGGCTAAGCACTGTCCCGCCAGGAAGAGTCCCAACCCAGCGTTTGTAGAGCGGGACAAAGTCAATCAGGACAATCCGTCTCCTATGTGGCTCACCTGTGCCAGTATATACAACAAGTCCGCTGCTCGCATAGCAGCAGGGCTGGGTCACAGCAACACACCGCACTGTCCCCCAGGTCAACAGATCAGAGGCTTCACACCAGCCGCTCCGCTCCGCTCCTTAGCTCACTCGCATCCGAGGAAAGGACCCTCACCAGCTTAACCAAAACAATGAGCGTGTCAACCCGCACCTCGGTCAGCCAGAACAGACAGAGAAAGAGGCAGCTTCTGACACAATGAAAGGTTTGGCAGTAGGATTTTTTTAGTATAGGACATCTTTGTTTTGACTCAACATGACTAGGACAGTGTTTTCTTTATTTTGATGGTTGGAGTTTGCTCCCATCGTTAGCAATCAGGTATAGAATAGGCATTGTCCAACCCGTGCAAAGTTCAAAAAAACCCTTTAACTACATTCCTTGTGTCTGTCGTGCTTCTCATACCATGCCTTCCTCACGGGTGATTGCAAGCTTTAGTGCATCTAATATGGCACATGCTCCTAAAAAAGAAATCAGTGCAAAATAGGAGCATTGAAACATACATGTTACGTGATACAGTGAAAAATCTGCACTCCCCTTTAACTTTAATTTAGCAGCAACCAAAAAATGAATAGCACCAGCAAAAATAATGTATGTAATGCAGCCCATAGTGCCCGCATTAAGGATTGGTAAACCCAGTTCGAAATTGATTTGAACATTTTTAAACTATGATTTGCCATATACGTTTGCATGATTTAAAACATTTATAGTAGACACTCGAAATTAGCTTACCATTTTCAACCCTGATTGAAGCAGCTCCACTGCTTAGGAGTACTTGTTGAGTCGAACCTGCTTAATATTTGGAAATATTTTCCTTTTTATTCTTTTGATTATCTTTGGATTTTATTTCCATTTGACAAGATTCTATTTAATTTGTATTTGGTATTAGGCCCCGCTTAACTTATTCAACCTGATTTAGACCAATAAGAGATTAGGGTTTAAAGTGGTTCAAATAGATTTGAACTACAAACAAGGTCACCCAGTTGTTTGCTGCTTCCTTGGATGCATGGAATTAATGATGTCCCTGAGAGAATGCTCTATTAATGCCTGGAATGTTTGTATGCGAATTGGGTCCCGCCCAGGTGGTTGAAAATATAAGTCTGGGGGTGGGTGCCAGTGGGTCCCCTTCGGAGCTCATCTCTGTTCCTGAGCTACCTACCTTGTGTGACATGAACAAAGGAACTTGATTTCAACATACATGATGTCTCCATGATCCATCATTACAACGCAATCATCATATTGACTCTTATTTTGAAGCGCTCCTAATTCTGCTCCTTTGAGTTTAAACTGACTGGAAATGATTCAAGCAATTGTATTTCCTGAGTTCTGCACATGTGGGCGGTAATATTGTTAGTTGTAAACAGCTCCTCTAACTCTAAAATGTGATGCTATGAAAAACACCAAATGCTATTTATTGATTTACCTTACAATTGTTAGTGTACCAACCCCTAGGGGACAGGTACTTCAGTAATTTAAATTTTTAATTGCACAACCCTCATACCATGCCTTGAAAACATGTTTTACAAACGTGTACCCCCAAGGTCGAACTGGGACAAAACAGGGGCCCTCCTTCGTGAATCATGGCAATTCATGATCTTAAATAATCATGAATAATCTTAAATAAAATAATAATAATAATAATATGGAGGTTGTGAAGGGTAGATGATGTTTGTTGCTTTGAATGTTTTCTGCAAACACTTTGGAAAAATCAGGTGACCTTCCTTTTGTTCTTTGAAAAAAGGCAGCCCATTTTTTCCGCAGCCACTTCCATCGTGTTTCTTAGCAGAATTAGCGCTGCCAGTTTACTCCCATTAGTTGCTAACAACTTTCGCTAGCAAGCTGCTAACATGCCAAGACATGAGGAACACACATACATGGCACTACTGCACAGGATCTGAAATTAACCACATTTGGCACACTTCAGACACACATTGACACTCACATATCCCCTCCAGTCCCAAGCACAGAGGTAAACACTGCAATCCACCCAGGCATCTATGCAAGCCTACATTATTAGGATTCTACCAGAGTGCCAGAGGGGAAATGATAAAAACACCAATGGCCAAACATCCATCAATCATATTTAATACCCATGTATAATTAATTACCTTGTAAAGATTTGTCCAAATAAAAGAAAATACACCATCTCCCGTGTTTCTGTGTGCTTTTGTTATGCTATGATTAGTGAATGTATAGGGGATTAAGAACATCAATGTAGAGATGAGTTGAAATCACTTACAGTGTTTGCTTCCAACACTAGCAGGGTGGTATTGCAATGCATGGCACATCATTTACCCATTGAGAAGGTCCCTTAAGTTAACTGACATTTAAATGTTTGTTCATGCTTTTCTTTTTTTGTTGGTTGGGATGTCAACTGGTGAGTGCATCCATTAATGTGGTATGATCTCTGATAATTGAGCCACCTTCCATCCTCTCTTCCCTTCATCTCTTCGGTTTCTTCTTCTTTCCTCTCCTACTTCCTTCCAATTTCTCTCATTTCTGATCTTCTGCATTCCCTTGTTTCCATTCCCGTTCCATGTTTTCCTTCCTATCCTCTCTGCCTTCCTTCCTCTCATCTTTCCTGCCATCATCCTTGTCCTCTTTTTCCTCTATCTCCCATATAATACATGATGAAAAACTAAAGCAGCATTAGCAAGTACATCTCAGGGGTGCTGTGTGTGTGTGTGTGTGTGCTTCTGCAGTGCAGTCTGTCATAGTTTCTGCTGCAGGCCTGCAGCCATCATCAAGGATTGCTGGATTCTTTCGGTGACACACGGACAGGCAGGATACCACACGCACTCCCTCGCAAAGCCAAATGCTGGAATTTGTAAGAGGGCAATAGGAAAAAATTTAACTGCATCACTTCACATTTTAAGGAAAACTGGCACAGATGTCTGGCTTGCTGAGCGCGTTCTCAATTTGGGGTTTGTAGAGAAACTACAGAAGAAGACTCTGAGAAAGAAGCACCAACTAGTAGCAACCAAAACCAAAGGAAAAACAGGCATTTGGCAATGCCAAAAGTTTGGGCTGTTGTGGGCGGGCATGGGAAAGACACTTGCCGGGCACAGCCTTAGTGGTTTTAGCTACCCGTTGTTGGTAGCGGGTGCAAACTGGTGCAAGTACCTGGACAGCTAATAGCAGTGCCTGGCAAAAGCTTAAAACGTATGCACAAGCCAAAAATGGTGGCTTTGCCAATGCTTGTTTTAAACAGGACTTCAGTGGCTTTGCAATGCTTGTTTTTAACAGGACTTCAGTGAAGGACATGCAGAGTGCTTTTTAATGGAGGGGATGAAGGCAGGCTTTTTAAGACAGCTACAAAGCCTGATGGTAAGGCTTGATTAAACTGAGCTTAAAGAGTTTCCATAAGTGGGTGTCTTGGGTGGGCAGAAGCAGGAATGGGTGGGAATGCCTGCCACCATGCCCTGGTGTCCATGCCCAGCAATAGCATGCGCACATGACATGAGCAGCAGAAACGTTTCTCACTTGACTTGAGTTAGCAAATTCAGGCTGCTGCTTCTGGGCTGCCTGGTGATGAAAAGGGCGCCAAGGTGGCAGGAGCAGACAGAGCAAATCACAGCGTTGGGCAGGTGGGTCCAACCTTGCTCCGTCCAGTTGTTGGTATTACAAGTATGTGCTAGGAAAAAAAACATACAGAGAGCGAGAGAGAGAGAGCCCTGCACACGGCTGCCCACATATATATATAAGTATATAAGTAGTTTTAAACATACGCCCAATGAATGCAATGGTGTGCTGTGCATTTTCTCGGCCCCCATTGTTCTGCTTGTAAAAACGGCCCATGTCTTCTCATATCAATTGGCCCAGGCCCGAATGGCCGAGTGGCCAGTCCAACGCTGTGTACCTCCACCCTGAGGTGGAAATGTGTCAATCTCACTGATGCCACACATCGCTTTATGAATGCAGCACATGGAAAATCCAAATGCCACTGCACACTCCTACGCCACCAGGCCGCTCTAATATTTAGCACTGTTAGCAGATTGCTCAGATACATCCATTGACTCTTAATGCGATCTTAGCTGTGAAACAACTTATTTTCATTGTACTGTGATGAAACTGCTTATATGGGCCAGAATGCTACTCCATTATCCCTCTACAAATGACCTCTAATAATTATCTTATTGCTTATCACTTATCTTGGTTATTCAACAGTGTTTACCTGTAAAACATCGTTGATAGAAGGCAGAGACAAAGGTGGACTAAAGGCAAGGTTCTCAACTTTACTGGGTGTGGATCTCAATATAGATCCTGTTTCAGTGCCTAATTTACAAGTTGTAGGAGCCTGTAATATTCATCGCAAACTGGAGCTACAGATGCACACACATAACATCCACAATAACTGCAGTGAAGTTGACGTGTTCTTTCTAATCTCAGTCTGATGTCGCAGAGTGTTTCACAAGAAGAATGGTTTATGTATGTTGAAGCTGGATCTTCTTTTATTGGGATGATTTGAATCCTAGGACATCTAATGAATGGGCAAACAATGGGGAACCATTTTATCTTAATGAGGTGTTTCTGACATGGGGCCTCATTACAAGTGTGCTGTTCCAGAAACAACAGTGCCAGTAAGCCTACTGGCACCGTTGTTTCCGGACCGGCACACTCCAGGTTTGCCTGCCAGAGCCTCTGTGCCCGACAGGGCTAACACATCGGCCACGGTAGGCAAGCTGTCACAGAAGCACCCGCACCATTAAAAACAGTGCCGGAGCTTCCGTAGTCCCAATTCCCATCGAACACTCTATGGGAATGGGGACTTACAAATTACCCGTGCCTGACTTCTCGGACCGCCGTGGTTGTAATCCCCCGGTGTCACCGGGAAGTAAGGTGCCAGTAATTTTTTTCGGGTTCAGCAGCAACCTGCCGGTATCACCGGCACGGTTACCGCCAGACCCGTAATGAGGACCATGGTCTTGTTAATGTATTTTACTAATCAGCAAGGCACCATACTACAGAAGTTTTTAGAGAACTTGTGTATAATCAATGGTCCCACTATCTCTAATATCCCTGTTCTGTGTAATTTCATAGAGGAGAAATCATCAAATTCTAATCCATCAATTTATTTTTTCTTTTATTCTATTTGGCCTCAAATATATGTTGGGGAGACCCCCTGCAGATCCCCACCTTTATTATTACCCTTACCAACTCCCCCACAAATATTTGCGGCCAAAATCATTAAAAAAAGTGATGCATTCGAATTCAATGAATTCTTCTGCGACAGAACCTACCTATTCTGTTATCCCTGCAAGTGGCTTCTGTCTACCCCTAAATTTGACAGAATCTTTTTCAGGTATGGGTTCATATGTTAATAATCTAGTAATAATAATCTACCTAATAGCGCCGGTCCGAGTAGTGCCAGCGCTATTTGCATTGGTGGTATCCTGGTGCAATTACTGCCGGGATACGGCCAAGACCCCGATGATGCCCAATGTTAGAAGCTAGTAGCTTTAGGCCGTATAACAAATCTATCCCAAATGAAGAGGAATGGATAGGGGATATTACTGGTTCCCAATGCTTTAGGTATCATGCTAGTGTGTGTGAAAGTTCTCAGAAGGAGTTGCCATTTTATGAGGAGGCTCCTTTTCTGACTTTTAAATCCCTTGCAAACAGTATTTCCCTATCATTGATCCAGAAGGCGATTGAAGGCTTACATGCTGATTAAGGCTTAGGTCTGGATAGTTGCCACGTGATTAGTATAAACCTTCTCTGGACAGCGGGATCCGCCTTAGAACTCAAGCTACATCAAGCGATTTTGACTACCAGAACCCTCTGGGCTACTTAGTTGATTTCTAGTATTAGCCCTTTGATTAAACATGTGAATTGCTCTGATCCTAGTTAGAAAGGCCAATAGTATTGAATGATATTATCGAGCTGCGCACAACGCCAGCCCTAAATACCTTCAAGAAAATATTACGACCTACCTCCCAACCTGTACCCTAAGGTCAAGCACTGCCCTCATCCGAGTGGTTTCCACCTCCAACTGAGCCAGGATCGGTGAGTGCGCCTACTCAACCCTGCCACCAACATTGTGGAATTCACTGCCTCCCCACATTCGACATAGCCAAGACTACATTGCCTTCCAGAAAACACTCAAAACCTGGCTCTTTCCATGTAAGGGACCGTTTTGGGCCACACGACCCATCACCAATGGCAAAAATGACTAGAACCCCATCAACACGGGGAGGTAAGAAAAATAAGGAAATGGAAAAAGGCTCTAATTGTCAATTTATTTCAACACTAGGAAACCGCCGGCTCAGCAAAAATGGCCTAGCTGCTCCCATGCACCAATAACCTGACCATGCCATGTAAGGGACTGCTTTGGGCCACTCTACCTATCACCACTGACCTGAAATGAATAGAACCGCATCGACACAGGGAGGTAGGAACAATCAGGACACAGAAGCAGGCTATAATGGTCAATTTATTTCAAAACTAGGAAACCGCTGGCTCAGCAACAATGGCCTAGCTGCTCCCATGCACCAATAAGCTAACCGCATTGCCCCAACCACAATACATCTCAATGCCCACGACTCCAATCCCGAGACACAAAAACACTTATGCTATAATGCTATGACTGGGCTCGCTTATTGTCATAGACCAAGCATGTGCCACACTTTAAGACCAGGAGATGTTTATCTATATCTATTTACCTGGAAATTAATACTCTTGACTCCAAACGCGAGTCCGAATAGCACTTACGCTCTTCGCCATGACTGGGCTTCATCACTATCTTCCTCCAAGTATGCACTGCGCTATCAGTCCAGGAGATGTCAACCTCTGTTAATCTTACTTATCAGTGAATTAATGCACAGAACCACTTACACATAGCCTAATAGCACTAAGGTGCAAACACCTATGATTGGGCATGCTCTTGCCAACCTGTGGCAATCTTACCTATCTGGGAATTAATGCACAGAACTACAATCCCAGACTGGGCCTGACCTTGTCATCGTTTGGGCATACAAGGTGGTCTTAGATCATGTCAGGTTGCCCTAACCTGCCTGGAAATTGATGCCATGAACTCCTTCACCGAGGGTGCAGTATCAACTATGCTTTGGTTGGACTTTCTCTTTTTGACTCTTGCAGATATGTACTACTCTCTCCAATCTGTTGAGTTCTCTAGCACTCTCAGCAGGGACAATGATGTAGTATGATGCCATAATACTAGCCACACAGTATTACAGGAATACACATCCACTCTCTATGAAAAATTACCCAGGACACAGAAAATGGGCCCACTAGCTCTTACAATCCATCCCCAGAAATGGACTGACTCTGTTCCACCTCAAGGGAATAAGCTCTGAAACAGCGAAGAATCTGGCATGGCAAACTCCTGCAATTTGACATTGAAGTGCTGATGCCTGTCATCAATACTGTAACCGCACACCAGATCAGGAATGCTCCAACCAACTTCTTAATTTTACAATGCCAGTCAGACACACCACTTACATCACAGCATTATCTGTTGCTGGACCTTCAGGTCCAGTCTTCATACCTAGGAGATATTTGCATTTCCGACAGAACTGAAGTAAATGCACCCTGCAAAGGTGTCATCCTATAAGCTTTTTCAGTCACTGATGCTGGACCTTAGTTCCACTCAACACTAGTTGTTGAATCTAGTTAGTACTCTTACATCCAATAGAACAGAACTGGTTTTAACTGCATAATGAGAAGGTATCACCCAAAAAAAATGGCAGACTCAAGGAGACACAGTGGAGACCGCAGATGTACAATTTAGCTAACCTAATAAGGATTAGAAATAGGGCAACTCAACACCGATGACATTGCCAAGCAGGGAAAGACAACCTAAAGCTTGGTAATCAGAACAAACTCCACACTAAAAAGTGGATCTCTCTCGGAGAACCAATGCTCTGGATGCCTAAAATAGATACCTTCAATTTAGCATGCACTGAAAGGTAACCAGGGGTCTCCCACGAATCCACACAGACACTCACACATACTGATATGCTCACTCTCTCCTATACACCAACAATAGAATGCAGCTATACCGCTAGATCATTTCGGCATAGCTGCACACATACTTACAGACCTCCATGAACACCTCAACAGTCTTTAGAATGCAGCTATACCACACAAAACAAATCGGCCTAGCTGAACACATAATCTCATTCACAAGCTCCACCACCGCCAGAATGCAGACTCTGAGGTCAATGGCCTGGCTGCACACATTCTACTGATGCCACACAACCATGTCTATCATTAGAATGCAGCTACACACCACATAAACCGCACCATATACTGAGTGCCCCCAAGCACTATTTATTACCCTACTCTCTCCACTGACCTGGACTACGGTCACCACAGGCGTGCAGCCCAGAGCTCTTTGAGATCATACCAATGGTATATAAGGTGCTATACAAATGCACAATAACATAACATAGTATATCTCCCTGATAATACTTGGAAGTGTTCTGGTAGACAGACTACAGCTATGATTAGAGGTGAATAAGTTATTATCTGACTCACGATTGCGGTTTTGAGAGTATGTAGGAACCCAAGAATAGGGCATTGACTTGTTGTGCCCATCGATATGTACTATGAGGCCAGTGGGTGAGTGTTATACCTGAAGGAATATAAGAGCCCTAAATTGGGACCCTCGCGTCCCCTACACAACCAGTGGACTGTGAACAGTCAACATTATTCAAAATATAGTACATGTTGATGTACAATCAAATTTCTCAATAGAACAAAAACACTTTTTTAAATATGCATACGGAAAGTTAATTTAATAGTTAACCAAAGAAATAGAGAATTATTTACAGAATTCTATGCATTTTGGGACATCCCCTTTATCAGGAGCTGTCATCAATTCAATAAATTCAGTCTTTCATTACTATAAGGAAAACACAATATATAAGCCAATTATATACCACTAAAACTAGACCACTAAAGACCCCAGATTCATTCTCTCCAGGTATGAAGAGTACATTCACTTTCTTGCTGCCTTGGAACTTTTCTAGTCATGACATGAGGCTATTTAATTGGAACAATTCTAAATTTAAGTTTCTGTGATTATTTATCAGCCACATCGACCGCCAAACCCTAAGCCACGTAAAAAGGATGACTTAGCTCTCAACCTACTAGGTTTAGGTAAGACTCTTTTTAAGTGTTCACCTTCTCTGGTGTTAAACTCATAATGACCAGTTTACATTTTGCTTCACATTCCTCCTAGCCAAAGTGTTTTTTTTTGTTTTACCTTCCCACAGTTAAACGTGATTATGTTTTGAAGCACTTTGGAGGGGTGTGGACCTCCTGACGCATTTAGCAGTCTAACTCACTTTAACTACCCACTATGGGATCCAGGTGAATAGGGATGCTTACTTATGGGAGTTTGATTTCTCTAACAGTGTAGCAATTTTGGTTTCTGAGTATATAATTGGCTAATATATTATGTTTTCCTTATAGTAATGGAAGACTGAATTAATTGAATTAATGACTTAACCCAGCCCCTGACAAAGGGGTTTTCCGAAATGCGTAGAGCTCTATATATAATTATCTATTTGCTTGGCTAACAATTAAATTAACTTTACTTATGCATTTTAAATTCGTGCTTTTTTTTAAATTGAGAAATGTAATTGTACATCATACGGGAGCAAATTGAGGGGCGCATATTCTGGTGTTTCACCCTGGGTGAAATATTGTGTAGAAACTACCCTGCTTTATGGGGCATGGGCACACCACATGACGCCAGATGGGAGGGCAAGATATCGGGTGCGATGCACCTGCGTGCCCCAGAAGTAGTTGATTACCCGAGGCTCGTCAGCACCACCTTGTTGAGCAATGCAACATGGTTGCTAAGCAACCTCTGGAAACCACTGCATTCACGGCGCAGATGTCAGTTCACATCAGTGGGTTTTTTCCTAAGTTAGAATAATCAGGGCTGGCTCTCAAAGCAGTGCACAGCCCTGGTGGAGCCAAAGAGATGAACCGGGCACCGGGGAGGACCTAGAGGAGGCAACCAACCTTCCTGCCCACTCCACTGGCTCCACCATTGAGGCAGAAGAGGATATGTCTGGCCGAAGTTAACGCAAATGGGCATATATGTTTGCTGTGGTCGAGTTTACCAGTGTTGTGATAGTTTCAGTTGAATGGGCAGGTTTTATGTGATTTTCTGTAGGCCAGGTGACTTTCCTTTCTATGCCGATGTCTGGGCATAGAATCTCAGGGCTTGGCTGAACGAATACTGGGCATAGACTGTTAGAACTTGGTTTAAAGAACGGAGAAGAATCATTTTCTGTGGCATTACTGATTTAAGCACATCCTTGTTACTAAGAAAACGTTACTGGATGAAAGCATTCAGTAGTGGATGAATTTCCTCAGGGTATATTCTGGCCTCTGCTCTGAAATGTGCAAGGAGCTATGAAATTAACCGTCAGTTTGATCAGCATCCAGTGGGATATTTGTAGGGATTGGGTGATAGGTGTATGCCTTTAAACTCTCAGATGAAGTCTAGCTGTTGTGTTTTGGACTGGACTGAGTATGAACTGGAAATGAATAGCATGGCTCTGAGTAGGTGAACCTGGTACGGGCAAATGAAGATTACTGGCAATTAAAAACAATCATTACCATGCTGTCTGTCTTCCTCAGCTCAGCACTACAGGTATATCCTCATAATGTTAAGACTAATATGGACCTCATTACAAGTTTGGTGGTATCTCAGTGGTAAAATCCACTGAGATACCACCAAATGGATTTATTGTTACTGCCACTTGGCCCAGCAGAATTACCTCTGGATTACAACTGACGGTATGACAGTGTTAGTCCCCCTTCATGGCGTGCATAGCACGCCATGAGAATTTTGGCAGAATTACCATCAGAAGTACTTCCGCTGAAATTGCCATTTTTTGACGTTAATTTGACAGAATTACCCCCAGCATTTTCTGGAGATTTTTCCTCCACCCCCATATTTGGCGGTGCAGTTATGCAGCAGTAATACAGTGGTAACTCTGTTAACGCTGCATTACATCCGTTTTTAGCTACACTACCAAATTCATAATGGGGCCCTAAGATATTCTCTGACACCCATTGGCAGCATGTCATATTTCAAGCCCCAGATGAATGACCCATGTGGGAGCTCAGATTGCAACGGATCATACAGCAGGTAAGAGAAACTTCCACCACAATCCTTCTGGGATTTAAGAGCAAAGTAACAATAGGGGGCACTAAGACAACTAGCAGAAGACCAAAGCAAAGCATCTAGAGGGTTAACAGTACACTAGCAGGCGGATAGTGAACCCCCCCTCCAGACACACCCCCAGCCCTCCCCCGATGCACTGTTGAAGCCAGGGAAAGGGACAGAGGGTTTGTGCCTTTCCTTCATTTTCCAGTGTGCCTTTATCTGCTCCTTTAATACTATAATTGTGAGGCGTGAGCTGAGTGAATAGTGCATTACCAGTAATTTCCACCAATCACTGTAGTGCAGAGGTTGCTTGGCAGCCATGATGATCACAGTCAGGGTGTCCAACATGTTCCGTCTGCTGCCTGTAGTGTTAAACATAAGCAGGATGTCTCATTGTATGCATCATGTTAGGTACGTTTAAGAGCAAGACCATATTTATATGCAAGCCAAGGATTTCGTACACTTTGAAACAAGATGTCAACTATATGCCAATCATACACACTCCACCACAAGAACAACCCATGTAAAGGACAACTCTAGAACCCCATTCCACACTGGGAAGGAATCAAAGTGACCATAGCAACCAAAAAAAGAAAACTACCCAGAACGAACAAGGGCACATTGCTACAACCACCACAATTCATTTATAAAAAAAGAGGAAATGAAGTCCTGAATGTGTTCACTACTGACATTTCATGTATGGCAGAGGGGACATTGGAGACTACCAAGACAATTTTTTCAGCAAGTATCATGCTCTTGCATTGACAGTTAGTGAGTAGGACAATGTACGTAGCACACACTGCATACTAGACTGCATCTGGATGCTAACCTGCACAAATCGGATGCTTGCACTTCAGCTAATAAAAAAGGTGTTTTACTCATGCTGGAGCTTGATCTATGAAAGAGTGGCACAGCTGATAAAGCAGGCCACCCATGAAGGAGCGGGGGAATCAGGCAGTGAACAAGAGACATTTGTCACTGAATTAACAATGAAAGTAAGGGACTTATAGTTGAAATTTGTCAGCCGAATAGACAGGGCTGTTCCAAGTAGAGTGTTGTGGATCAGTCAAAGGGCCTCATCACGAGTTGGAAGGTATATCTGCAGTATTCCCGCCAGGATACCACCTGCGCTAATAGTGCTACCGCCAATGGGTCCTGCGCTATTAGTGCAGGATCATAGGCTTGGCAGAACAGGAGTTCCCCATTCCCATTGGGGAATTTTCGGTGCGACTACCGTCACCGGTATTACCATGTGGTAATTGTGCTGAAAATTCACAAATTTGCGGCAGATTTCCCCCAGCACAAAGCCAGGGGTAAATCCTGCCAAAACCGTGATTTGGCGGACCCTTAAATGCGGCACTAATAGCGTTACTGCAGCATTTAAGGGTTACTGCCAATCTGGTGATGACCCCGAAAGAGTCTTAAATTGTGCACAGTCTTTAACTAAGCACTTGTGGGGAGAGCCTTACGGTCTTACAAGACATGTGGTTTTAGGGATGGCAAAGGCAAACTACTATAGTCTGAATGTTTTGAAGCTTTTGATTGTAGCAGGCTGAAGATCACCATAAAGTGTCTTTCCACAATCAGTGCATGCATTGATAAAAAAAAACATCTATTATTAAACCTGTGAGTGTGAAGGGGAGGAAAACGAGAATGTATGTTAGCTTCCTTATATTATTGCATTCATATGAAGTTGGATAGATATACCAAAATCCACCCAAAAGCCTAAGTCCCTAACAAGGGATGAAGAAGGAGAGAGAGAGAGAGAGAGTGAAGAATAGAAGTAAAGTTTGGGGGAAGGGAGATTGTGAAGGATATTGGGGGCTGAAGCAGATCATTTCAGTTTTAGCTTCGTTTAGTTGTGGCCAGTTCCACATCATCTAAAATTGAATGGAATCTTGACATGAACAAGGATAGCGTATTAGGAAGGAAAGTCTTTTGGGATGCCGCACATAAGTGGGGAGGTGGCAAAGAATAAAAGGACGACCAAAGCGTGTTAGACCTGCTGTAAGTTCTAGGCATGGTGCTCTACAATTTCAAAAGCAGTAGAGAGATAATATAGGCAGCACAAAATAGTGCTACCCTAGCCTGCTGATTTCAGCATGTCATCACAAAATGACAGCAGTGCCTTCTCAGTTATATGGCCGAATATAAGTCCAATTGGAGTCTATTGGAGCCTGTCTGGAAACTTGTTTTCCAAGATAAATGTCTGAAATAGATGGGTGACAAAGAACAGTCCTGCAATGATTTGCCTCCTACCTCTGTAGCAGAGACTAACACGTCTAGATGTGCCTCGACAGATCCCACTGTCAACTGGTAACCCGATGAGTTCTTCAGGAATACATCCTGTTTCCTGCCATCTTCAACCTCTAGGTGAATGTCTCACTAACACCAACATCAATGTAGACCACTGTGAAGATGACATGCAGTCAGACCTGGATGTGAAATGCCTACCATAAACTTAACCCAACAAAGACCAAAACAATTCTCTTGAGAAACCTCGCGACGTGTGCCCAAGCCCAGAGTTGAAGACTTGACATCTTTGTGATTGGAGTATTGGGCTATATTTAGCAAACACCATCAGTGTTATGGTGGGTTTAAAAATGCATGAAAACCCCATTCTAGCTGAATTGTGAGAGCCATTTTGTTATGGTATGTGCTTGTTATTCATGTTTAATTTCACCCACTGTTGTGGTCTTCATTGCAATGCATCATATATATAGTTGGAAGTGTTCCAAGATTCTATGTTGGAATGAGCTCAAGGATAATGTTTTGAAGGGAGTGTGTGGCTGTTTAAGTATTGCTGCCTGTTTACCCACTTCCTATGAGAGTTTATGAATAAGGCATTCCTTGTGACTCACCTCAACCGTGTGTCTTGGACTCGTTATCACATTTCATCTAACAAATGCCACATGCTGCAGCAACACTGAGTAGGCATCCCTGGAAGGTCACCACCAGTTGAGAGACACTGAGCAACACATTCTGGGTATGCCAATACGCTCAAAAGCATGCATTTTGCACCAGACAAATGTCATTGTCTTATTGGGCAGTCATATTTTATACATAGTTATCAACCCAAGACAGGATGCAGACCACATATTAATTCCACCCACATTAGGTATCATCAGTGGAGTAAAGTCTGACATCCTTGTAATTGGAACAATAAGGTACATTCAGCAAACATCATCAATATTATAGTGGGTTTACAAAATGCACCCCTTCAACCTGAAATGCAAGAGTAGAATGGACCCCTTCAGCTAACAAGCCACTCATGCCACGGGACCACGTAGATGAAATTACCTGGACATTCCCCTCCAGTTCACAGCCACTGAGCAATGCATTGTGAGTTCACAAATTAGACCACATGTATGTTTTATGCTCCAGAAAATTGACTTTGTTTTATAGGCTGTTCTATTTTATTCCTAGCTTCATCAAACTGAAACAGACAGCTTTAAAGGATCCAGGAAACCACAAACCTGTTTCACTCATTAGGGATACTGTAATATCTTGATCCCAGCCAGCACAGTGCCCATGATTTAATGTAGGGAATGTTTAAATAGTGAGGGATCTAGATTGGAAGAATGACTGATAAAGAGCCTACTGAAAGGAGGGACGCTGTGCTACTGGTGGGACATCAGATGATACTTGAAGAATAAACACATTTTGTGAAACCTGCCTGGCTGCTTTATAATTACATTTTGATGACGAGGGGCCCACCAGACACCCAGGTGTGAGATTCATCCAAAAATGAAGAAACATAAGAGTGCAGTGTTCCCTTTATATACATAATGTATATTACAGCTGCTGGATCCAAGCACTTTAAAATGCTACCAAACTACAGCCAAATTACAGAAGAGAAATCCTTATAGCACTTATCCCTGCCTGTGTGCGCTAGTGAAGCCGTTAGCACTAAAAGTGTCTCCAGAGCTCATAAAACAACAAACTGTGCCCCACATTCCAGGCCTATTCTGCCCAGCAACAGATTATGCTCAGGCCTCTCTATATTCCACCCAGCATCTGTGATATACAATAAAGGAAACAGAGCACTCGGTATCCTCTACATGGAGAAAGGCAATCCATTGTTTGCAGTGTGTTTAATGAGAAAACATAAGGAATTAGTAAGGGAGCTGCAAAAACCTTCATACAGTAGGCACGGATATTCAAATATGTATGAATATCAGTTAAAGCAGTGAAAAGTAAAACTGTAGTGAACGCTATGGAGAAACATAGTAACATTTACACTTTAATATTCTACTACCCAAGTGAGAAGGAAATTGCTTAAGGTTACGGGCACTCCCCAGTTCTAGACATTAAAACATTGCACCCCCAATTCCTTTTCTGCCTAAACCGGGTGACCAGCCAGTGCCGTGGAAACTGTGGCAAAAATCCTTTGAACATCATGCCTCGGCTGTATGTGGGAACAGTTGTAAAAGTATATTTTGCATGAATACTGCCTGATAGTAAACATTGATCTAAGCACATTTGCATCACACTAAAAATTGCATTGAATGAACCTGAAACAGGCTGACTATGCCACCATTTTAAGTTATCTGCCATTTCGATCGCCTCTTGCTTTCTGTTCCATGTTTAGAATTGTCTTTTCAGCTCCAGCAGAGCAAAATGAACTTTGTACTGTTTGATGATGTCCACATAGATACACATGTTGAAGCTGCTAAGGTGGATTGTTTGACCTGCACTGAGGAACCTTGGAGTTAAACAAAAGATGTACTAATCAGTAATTTAGAATACATCTGTACCAACAATGTCTTCCCTGTTCAAACAGCACAATAGAATGATGAATAGCTGAACATGTGCTCTTGCAGAAATCTTTGTTTTCTCTCATTGAAACTAAACTGACTTTAAGCTCAAGAACAAATGGTATACAAATATAAGCGAGTAAAATAAGGAATGTTGCCTTTGTGTCTTCTGTTTGGAAAACATGTGAAATGTTTAAAGGAAAACAATGAACTATGTAAAGATGTTTGAGCATGTATTAGTCATGTGGAAAGGCTATGAACCCTAGTTAAATGTTTTACATGAAGAGGGGCTGGACGATGTGACCGGGATTGTGGAAAACTTGTATAAATACTTGTGTTTTTGAAAGGTCCAGCACTCTGTCATCTCACTGTGTCTGTTTGCACACGTTGCGGGATGTTGAGAGCCAGACAGCTGCCTGTTAATTAATGTACATTATACCTTGACCTTGTGACTGGCTTATTTCTATTATGTGGTATTAAGCCTGGATATTCTTTAATCTTTCACAGTTATGTTGCTGAACAAAAGAAATCCTTACCTATGCATTTCTTAGGCACCCTGGGAGAAGTAGAGTGCCTGACCTGCAACCTGATGAAGCATATAATCTCAATGAATATGAAATGTGCATAGCGAAACTTTACAGGCATTATGAGTGATACAAATTCGGTAAGAGATCTTAAATTGAAGGGGAAACAGTGGAAGCATTCATCACAGCACTGAGAGAATTGGCGAGAACATGTGGTTTCTGTAGAAGATGGAAGAACGTTTGCGAGAGCAGTTCATGTTACAGTGTAATGACAGCAAAATAAGAGAACAGCTATGGTCCAAGAGTGACGCACCACTTGATGAGGTTTTACATACAGCGAAAAAAGTAGAGCACACAAATAAATGCATAAACACGCTTGAAGCCAAGGTTCACCAGATCAAATTACTTGAAGAAAAGAAGCATGTAATAGTGCTGAGGCAATGGCTGCCATCTCTTGAAGTAAGGTAACACCTTTAACTTGACAGGTAAAGGGGATTTGTTGGAAGAGTGCTACCATTGGCGTCAAAAGCGATGAAAAACCTTTTCCCGGGTAAAGAGGATTTGCTGAAAGGGGGTGCTTCAGTCCCATTGAAGGATGATGAAGGTTTACACTGATAGTGCCCCAACTGAAGTTAATGGGAGGTGGAATTTAGCACGTCGGCATGGGGGAACCGAGTCCAAGGAGGGGGAACCTCCAAATGTTTCCTTTGTATTTCTGTCTTGGAGGTTCTCTGTGCCTTCACAGCGCAGGCACACTCGAGTCCACATTGGAAAAGGGAGTGAGCTATGGGAGTGCACCCCTCAGCTGGCAGCCATGGTGTGTATCTGTGCTACTGTTGTTGTAGTCAGATAGTCATCGCTCTAGGAATCTGTTCAGCCCCACTCTGCTCAGCTGCGCGCTGTGTCTGCTTCAGTGGCACACTTAAATCATGCACAAATAACAGCTTTAAAGGCTCATACAAAGTATATAGTGCTACATTAATTACTAAAACCTTCTGTTATATTGATTAAAACATTTGTTAAAAGTATTACTCTTATCCAAATTAATGTTACTTGTTATGTTGACGTTTCGCTAGCTTGCATCTAAACCTGCATGATGCATGCAAAATGCTGCTGCCTCTGGTGCATTTACGAATTGAATTGACTAAGGTGTGGCATAGATTTTAGCCCTGCCCGTCCCTTCCACTCACTCCAATTAAAGATGCTTCATGCCTCGCAGAAATTAGTGTGTGATGACTATATTGCAAACACAATATTCTGAAGTCACTGCGACACCGAGCATAGCTCGCTGTTAATCCTCATGCTCGCAATTCAAAATTACACTTTTGTTTAGGTTCAGCAGTCATCGTTAAGTGTGTGTTATCATCCTGTGTATGCAGGGATGGCAGATGCAGTGCCAGTAAAAAAATAAAAAAATGCCTTTTTACTAGAATTTCTTGAAGACCAGAACAACAACAAAAAATAGCCTTACCTCTCTCTTCCAATGTGAAAAGAAAATGGCTACCTTGTGCAAATAAGCACAGACTGCAGACCCAATCACATCATACTGACAACACTAACCAATGGGACATCCAATGAGGCACTGCTTACATCACAAAACACTTAACCAACACCGACAAGTAAGTACATGGACATTTTTAGAGATATTTTGCAACAAAACATATCTATAACACTAAGTTGTTTATTTTTAGTACAACATTTAAAAAAAAAATACATAACTTAAAAGCACTTGTACATATTTTTAAATAAGAAAACATGTAAAATAACTTTTTAGAAACATTGGGCCTCATTACGAGTTCGGCAGTAGCCGTGCCCGTTTCACGGGCATGTCTACCGCCGAATTCACCATTGGCACCCGCAAATGGGCCATAACCGGCCCATTATGAGTTGAATGGACCAGTAATTGCCCATTCGCGGGCGCCGTTGTGGGCGGGCTCCCAATCCCCATTCTGCCTCATAGGGCAGAATCGGGTGGAGAGCATGGTTGCACCGGCACCGTTGATAACAGTGCCGGTGCAATCACAAGTTCTGCTTGGGGGTGCCTCTCTGCACACCTGGTCAGATCAGGCGTGCAGAGCGGCACCCACAAGCAGAACTCCTAATGTTGCCGTACGTTAACAACGGTGCTGGTAGCACTACCGGCGCCGTTGTCACTGTACCGCAACATTCGTAATGAGGCCCATTAGGCCCCATTACCGGTCTGGCTGTAACCCTGCCGGTGATACCGGCAGGTTACCGCCAGACCTGAAAATAATTACTGGTGCCTGACTTCCCGGTAACACCGGGGGATTACAACCCTGGAGGTCCGGGAAGTCAGGTGGCAGTAATTAGTAAGTCCTTTAGAGTCGGGAATGGGAATCACGGAAGCACTTTCACCTTTGTTAACCGTGCCGATGCTTCCGTGATGGATTGTCGACTGTGGCCGCTGTGCCCGGCAGGGTCAGCCCTGTCAGGGACAGCGGCTCCGACAGGCAAACCTGTAGTGTGCCTGTCCAGAAACAACAGTGCCGGTAGGCTTACTGGCAACGTTGTTTCTGGACTGGCACAGTTGTTTCCAGACCGACACACTTGTAATGAGGCCCATTATATATAGCAACTGCCATTTTGGAAGTAAACATGGCTGCCAAATTCCTCACACTATGAGGCTAAGAGTGCAAAAGAGTTGTGGTTTTGGGTGGGGATGGGTGGTAATGGGTAGAAAATCATACAGATTTGGGCATTAAATGGTGGACACATAACCAAACAATACCAAAAGCCTATGCATCTATCCTCAGATGCTATCTCCATTGAAAAGCATTACAGACCCTCATTCAGAGCTCCTTTTTGAATCTCTTATTTTAAATCTCTTATTTTTAATGACAATAATTTTGGCTTAAAGGTAGGCTTCCACCGCCACCTAATAGACAAAATTAAAAACCAAGGAGTCAGTACATTCTTTGTGCTACCCTTATGGTCGAAAATGCATATTGTCACCACTTTGCTACAAGATCCTTATTCTTTCTTATGAAGAGTTTGGTCTTAGCAATAGACATACTTGTTTCCTTTCTGTGATTCCTTTTATTGACAATTGCAAAACTACACTGTAACTGTGGGACCACATGTAACATAGTACAATGCGATGTGAGGCTTAAAGCGGGGAATACCTGGTTATTTCATAGCTTATAACAGACAATCCAGAAATCTCTCTACACCACCCTATCGACCTCACACCACAGAAATAATTGTTTCCCAGAATTATTCATACCGTCAATAAAATGTGCAAGCACACATATATTTTGAACATAATATTTTCATGTCACCAAATTGGGCACATCACAGACTGACTAGCCAACATTCTTACATTAAAAAAAATAGGTTTATGTGGTGGTGAGATTTACTTTGCCGTCAGGCAGTTTGAGGGGCTTTAGGCTATTGCCAGTCTCCCTTTGAACACTAGTCTCTGCCCCAGGCTCCCAAATAAAGAAAAGACAAATGTGCTTCTTTCTCCTGGGGTGGCCTAACTGTGAATCTGTGCTGGTACATGACCTGCAGTTTTTCGCACTCCTTGATAATCGCTAACCTCGAATCCAAAAAAAGCCTTCATTGAGAAAGCAAAATTGCAGACCTCTGTGAGTTTCTCTTCAAAACAACACCCTTTTCCTCATTTTCCCAAATGAGGAAGCACACCGCATAATATAGTTAAATGGCATCACTGTGACCAGTCTACTGGCTGCTTCCTGACATGTCAGACCTGTACCTGTAATTTCTCCCTGGCTGGCCTCCCTTGGCCTTGCGCCCCCACCTGCTAATGAAGCAAAAAATCTGGGGGTCATTTTCAACTAGACTCTCTCTTTCTCTTTTCACATCTCGAACATCTCCAAAAAGTCCCACTACCAGCTGCACCTCCTCAGAGGTATTCTGCCTTTTCTCACCATCCCCCAAAGGCTTACCATCTCCAGAGACCTTTTTTTTCTCTAGGCTGGACTACTGCAACTGCCTCTTTCCAAATCTTCCTCCTTCTACTCTACATCCGCTAAAACTCATACAGAACAGAAATGCAAGACTTGTCCTTGGCCTCATGGCCAGGGACTGCATCTCTCCAGCGCTAAAATCCCTCCACTGACTCCCCGTGGCTGCTAGGATCAAGTTCAAGACCCTCTGCATAGTCCACATGGCGTTGTGGTGCTGGGCCTGCACTATCTACAACGCTCTCTTCCTAAATACTCTTCTTCTAGTGCCCTACGCTCGTCATCCTCGAACTCTTTGCAGGTGACTGTTTTTTCAAGCAGAGATTTGGGGGTAGACCTTAATCCTCTGCTGGTACCTCCCTCTGGAATAGACTCCCTGCCTCTCTCTGCCTTGAGCTGGAGCTCCTTATGTTCCAGAAACTCCTCAAGACCTTCCTCTTCTCTTCCTCTTTCTCTCTCCCTCTCCCCTGCTAACCCTCTCCTCTCGTTCTCTTCGCCTCACTCCTCCATCTCACCCATAACTCTGTTTAGCTTTTGATGAATAGTCATCTGGCTCTCCTCCAGAGCCTCTCAGGTCCCAGGTTCCCCCGCTAGTCTTTGCACTTGCCTCCGGGCTCTTGCACTATGCTCAGCACTACTGCACTTTCAGCACCCGTTCCATGAGAGAGGTAACCTCTCTGCTGGACTGGGCACACTTGTTCCCCTCCCCCTCCTTTGCACTTCCATCTGTACACGTGCATGACCTGAATTTACTAGCCTAGTAAGTTCTGTCTTGTTCCCCCTTTGTCTCCCCTCCCTAATCTGTTTGCGCCTGAAACACTTCATGCACTTGCACTAGGAGAAATGCTGTCAGACCGAGTAAGCTAGTAACTTTTTTGTTAGATCATTCGGAAACCTCAAGGCCTAAGAATGACTACTGTATTCCCTTGCACGCTGACTGCCTTGAAGCGCTTTGAAGCACTTCACTTGTGCATAAGCGCTGTACAAATAAACAATTACAATTTTATAATTACCCCTGCACTACTGTAATGAACCCTTAGTTCAAACTTTGGGACCCCGTTTTATTCATAACACTGCTGGTGATGAAGATCCGGATCAAGCACACCGTTTGTCTGTCCTTCAGGTTAGGATGTGCTGACAGCCTCTCCTGCTCTATCAGCTCCTCATACCTTCTGCTTATACAGTGTCCAACTAAAAAGGGGTGAGCAAGTTGCAACGCATCGTCCTGCCAGTGTGGGTGGGAGCCCCAGAGTTGCTGATGTGCACATCAGCTGCTGAGGTGAGGAGACATGGGGTGGATAAATAGGTCAGTCGCATGTATGATGATTGTTGAAAGCTAGCGCTTGGTGGTTCTGTGATTTTGTCTTCAGCATCACTGTGGTATCCGCCGTTCCTTCTTCCATGGTTGGAGCCCTTCTATGTGTTTTCTCGGAGACCCTTTGCAGCATTAGGTCAGTGAGCACTCTTTCAGGGACTACTTTAAGTGTGGTGAGCATGCTCCTTCCAGTGGCAGTTACATGTCTGATGGTCTCCATTTGCTTTAAACCTCCTTTATAGTCACACTTTCTATGACCTTGTTAAGGCTTTGATTCTCCCTCTTCTCCAATTATTTCCTTGAGTGCAGGTGCAGTTATTTCCAAAGGCACATAATGTTTTGTATCATCCATGTAATAAAGCATAGTACCAGAGGTGAAACCCACAGCAGTAGTCTTGGAGGGAATAGTTCCACCTCCATCATTTTGGCAACCTCGAGTTATTAAATTAGTGTTTCAGAAATAGCTGTTTGAAGCCTTGTTGGCGTCACAGGGCCTGGACACTTTCCGTCCCAACAAGACAGTATATATACTAAATCACTGTCTTGGGGATGAAGCAAATAGACTTATGAAACAATTGCCAGCGGGTGAGGATGGAGGAGGAAAGCATGTTTATGAAGCTTTATTGATGTGGTTGGAGGAGAGAGTGCAAATAGGTTATTTGCATTCATATGAAGAACAGATATCAATTTCGATCAGCAATGACTTACATTAACCCTTTTCCATATGGCGGGAGACATTCCCCACAAGAGATGAGAACAAACGGCGTAAAAAAAAGGAAGACAGATTAAGGGGAACAAAAAAACAAACAAACAGAAACAAAATATATGTATGAATCTGGTCTCTTACAAATGCCACAAGTTAAAGATGATACCTGTACAAATATATATCATTAAGAGTCACTGGAGGGGATGGAGGAGTCAGGTAGGTGTTTCAACATTTCTTTGTCGAGAAAAAAGTTTTATTTGAGGAAACAACATCCTGATGCAGCAACTGATGACTATCTGTATGTCCTGAGAAGTCTGGCTTCCTTCTGTGGCTTTGATAACAACAAGAACGTGTGTTGCGTGATCAGATGTACTATTGAGATAGCCCGCAAGCTGCAAATGTTGCAAACTGGCATGACGTTCTGCTGGATGAGAAAGTGAATGTGTGTGCATTTTTAAGTTCGCTTGAGGAAACTATTAATCCCTGAGCCAACAAAAATGTAATTCTATCAGTGCAGTAACCTGATTAAATAACGAATTTCAGGCAGTGTTCTGCTGTTGACAAAGTATCTGCGCTATGCAGGAAAAGAGGACATCACGCTAGGATGCCACTAAGAGATAAGAATGCCATTTGTGATGTCATCTTTGATGCCCTGGGTGTCTGAGCAGTGCATGGGAGTGGCACAGGTTATGGTTGGGTTGACTGATTGCTTTTTCATAATTTCTTACTTGCTCTTTTGGGCCCTCCAACCAGAACTAACTCGGCCCTGAAGATGGGGTTTCACCCTAGGTGCCGGTGATGTGCAGCCTATCTACGGTGAGGGCACAGAGACAGGCTGATGCTATTTCCCAACTAGTAAAAGAAACATTAAGATACATGAGTTGTGTGTCTATGTAACAAGTTCTAGCAGTAAACACAATTCCTTTAATATTCCAGTTCTGTTCGGAATTAGTGTTTACAATTATTGTAAAAATGTGTACCATGACAGTACACATGTTTATGACATAGATTTTCTTTTACCGTTAGGAAATCCCTTATTATTGCTGGCCGACCGGTTTCAGTGGCTATTGTCAGTGTTGCTACTTTCTTCAAGACATACTCAATTTCATATAGAGCATTGGTTCATCTACTCCTGGGTTCTGATGTGGGTATCTTCTATTTTATTTATTGTACTCCGAACTTATTCTGCCCTTAGAATCTCTGTGACCTAATGTAAATGCATTGTTCATACCCATTTCTGCAAGGAGCAGGGTGGCCTCTGTATTCAAAGGTGCTGTTGATGCCTCATAAACTTGCAGGTTCTGTATTACTACTATAGCGGGTCTTTGACGGATGTGCGCACAGACCCGCTTTAGCAGAAATACACAATATCACCGGCGGCACATCACTGGCACCTAGGGCAAGAAACCATCTTGAGGGCTAAGTTAGTTCTGGTTGAAGGGCCTAACAGAGCAAGTAAGAAATACATTATGAAAAAGTAATCAGTGAACCTAACCTTTACATGCTATGTGTAGCAATATGTTTGGGATCACGTGCAGGGTATCAGAACCCACTTTAAGTCCCCCTTAATGTGTTTTTTGGTGAGTTATGGTTGCAAAGCTTACTAAAGACACATTTCTTTGGTTTTTTGATTGTACCTTGCAAATATAACGTCCATTTAACAAAGTTTTTTTCTATGAATTTCATACGGTTTTGTTATGTTAGTGCAACTTAACCATAATGTCCCTTTAACAATGTTTTTCACTGAATTTCCATGGTTTTTAAATTGAAATTGTTTTATGATTTTACAGCACCGTATTAGAGTTATTAATAATTCCTCTTTTAACATATATGAAAGGACTACAAACCTCCTTTAACAAACATATTTTTTGCAGTGCAAACTGATGTGTGTCATTTTTAGCAGCGCATGCTGGTGAGCAATTCATGGTTGACTTGCCTAGGACATGAGGCTCGACCATGACCCCGGCCCCATCCAAACCATCCTCATTATCCAAAACAAGGGGGGGTATGGGAATCTCTCTACCAGCACAAACACAGCCCAATGACCTGTTCTTGGGTGACTAACCCCTGGGAGAGACTCTACCAAGTCTTTAGCTCACTGTCCCTTTCACAGCGAAGAAATTTCCCTGCATAACAGTCTTTGTCCTGACCTGGGCAGTCCATCACCAAAATACTAGGCAATTCTCCTCTGAACAAGAGTACCAACAGCAACCCCATATACGTGTTTCAGCCTTGTTGGGCATCATCAGTGAGGTGAAGCTGTGCCTCTCTAAGAACAGTGAGCAAGGGGTCCACGTCTTGATCGCCCTGGTAACTTAGGGTAAGACCCAAAGTTAATTTATGCAAAACAAGGGAGGGTCTGGGAATCCTCATTATCCACTCCACCAAACCTGCATCCTGGCCCAGTGTCCACTATACCCCCTAATGTGACCAATGGCCAGTGTTCAGGCTTGCAGCCAAGGCCAGTGTCCACAATTCATGGGGCAAGGGCTTCAGTCATTCATACTGCCGGAACAATTAAGCAAATCAGAGTAGATATTTGTCCTTGCCGGGGTCCGCTCTATTGACTAGGCACAAATGTTATATCACTATTTTTTGTACCTATATTTTGAAACTTTGGAAAAAATAGAACATGGAAAAGATTTGCAAAAGCATTATTTCAGGTCCTTCCTGATGCTCTTCGCAAATGTTTGCTGCAAACCAGTCCAATACTTCAGGCTGTAACTGCAAGCAGAAATTATTTTCCCATTCAAGCCTATCCCAATTTTGCAAATTTGACCACATAGCCAGTCCCTGGTGGACATGCCCACTTTAACCTCATTGCCGGTCCCTGGTGGCCATGCCCACTTTAACCTCATTGTTGGTCCCTGGTGGCCAAGGCTATTGGCTATATTGTCTGGGGCATGCCCCGGACAAGTTGCCCACTTTCTATGGCCACAGGCACCAAAGTTATATCACTTGTTTTGTACCTGTCTTTGCCAGGGGCCAGGCCCACTGGCCAGTTTAACCACATAGCCAGTCCCCAGTGGCCATCACCAGTTTAACCCCATCGTCAGGCCCTGGTGGACATGGCCAGTGGCAACAGGCTAGGCCTGAGGCACATAAATTATATCAGGATTGTTTGTACCTATCTTTTGACACTTTTCAAAAAATAAAACACAGGACAGATTTGTAAAAGCATGCTTTTGGGTCCTTGCCAATGCTCCTCACACAAGTTTGCTGGAAATCTGTCCAGAACTTCAGGCTGTATCCATGAGCAGAATATTTTTCCCATTCAATCCTATCCTGATTTCATAAAGATTGCGACCACCCCTCAGTTTTGTCCACTCTTGACAAAATCCCTTCAGACTTTGCACAAACATCCAATGTTGAGTCTTTGAATCTTTTTAAAAGTTTGTGCTGATTTGTCAAATGATGTCAAAGTTAAAAGCCATGCAAATATTTTGAACCCCCCCTATAATTTTGTCCCCAATACACGAAACAGCACCACATTTTGCAACCCCATTTATTGTTAGGCATACATTTTTATTGCAAAAAGTTGTGATGTTTGGTGGAACAGCACCACAGTAATAAGCTGTCTAATAACTGCTCATCATGGACCCTGTAATGCACAGATATGCATAGATGTCCTCAAACATTTGTCAAGTTTGCGAAAATCAAAGAAATGTCCTTGAACATTTCAGTTGAACAAAACAACTGATTTGGGGCTTTTTCTGGAGATATCCTCTTTCATCCTCTTTCATCCTCATCACTCCTCACCTCCTCAGACATAGTTTCATTTGTTTTACAAGTGTAATGTTGTGTTTTTTAATATGTTTTTACCTTGATGTTCGCAGACTACGGGCATAGATCCTAAATCCCTTGCCGTGTTTGATGTCCACGAACATTATGTGACTCTTTGATTGGCTCAGAGGCGTCCATAGACACCACATCAGGAAGTAAATCAGTGGGCCTGAAGGAGATATCACAAATTTCTTTTAGCTACATTTTGCACATTTTAAAAAAGCTGCTCAATGAATTAACACCAAATTTGCAAAAGTACGCTTATGGGACGAGGCTGTCGCTCCTCGTGCAAGTTTGCTCAAAATCCATCCAGTGGTGTGAAATGAAGCCACAAGCAAACATTTTCATTCATGGCTACCTGGATTTCAAATGTTTTGGGATTGCCCCATAACTTTGCCCCCTAGATGAAATGTCATATATGTTTAATTTGTTTGCAAAGTTTTGTGAGGATTGGTTGAACGTCGCCAAATAAATAAGCCACACAAAGATTGCTCTTCCTATGGGATGAGCAACTTATCCATAACTACAGGCTTGCTACCGCAGACCCTGTAACAAATCAGAGCCACACATAAGAGTATCCCAGACAGTATCTTCACAATTAAACCTGTAACCCTATAGTTGCCTATACATTTTTGTCTTAGCTTACCAAACCCTGAACCGTACCATAACAGATGTTTCACACTTTCGATTTGAATGTTATGACAAACTCAGCATGTTCTTTATTTTCAGACAACACCAATTCATGCTCCAGTCACTTCAAATGTAGGTAATGTGTCAAATTTCAGACGCATTTAATCACATTGTATGCATATGTTTGTAAACAAATGTATATGTTGGTAGTTTTTCTCATTTCGATACAATTGGGATACAGTTACCTGCATACCCTTTTTTACCAAATCAACAATATGCTGTTCAAAGGATACCTCTGTCATATATTGCTTAATTTAATTTTGTATGTATTTGGTGGTTCTATCTATTTTGTCTATCTCCATAATATCTCACCATTTCCTACACTCAGACCTGAGATCAGAGTTGTTGTGTTAGTATGTGCTTTAATGTCTGTCCAATATTATTCTCCTATTTTTTAGAGTAAGGTGTTTTCCCTGGCCTTCCTAATTTTGATAGCATAATTTAATATATTTTTATCAGTACATGCTTCATCATCATAAGCCCATATTCTGCATGGATGTATTCAATGGGTAATCCTTTAGGGCAGCCAAATATCTTTTTTAGCCATGTGCCATCAAATGAATTGATATTGATATTTTATTTCTATCGCGCTCGTACACAAGTGTTTCAATAAGTGTGGTAGGGTGAAGCCAGTGCGAGTAAAGGGCGCACATACAACACTGTTTGGCTGTGCTGTGCGACCTGCTACTTGATACCTGTGCCTCCTGCTGCTGCCGTTACGTGCCGCTTACGTGTGTCTTCCTTTGAGGTTTTCTTTGTGGACACGAGTGGGTCGGAGCGTGCTTTGCTGCTGTGTAATCACAGTTACCTAAGGACTTTCAAAACTTCAGAACTTCAAAGGAAACAAAGGCTCTGTTGCCTTAAGAGTCGCAGACCCTCGGTGTGGGAAGCTCCGCCCATTCAGGAAGTGCGGGCTATTTACTCCCAGCAAAGCCGCCCTTGCGGCTTGAAGCCCGCGCTAGTAAAGGGTTGCATACAACACTGTTTGGCTGTTTGCTGTGCGCTGGACGTTGGCGGCGGACTATTATCGTCCATCTGGGTGACATAGCTGTGGACCACTCATTAAGTGCCAATGTGTTTTGGGGGCACCAGTGGTTCAGACTGTTTGTGCCGATCCTCTCTGAAGGGGTAAGTGTGCTCTTCCATTTGGTGAGCCTCCTGTACTGACCCTAATTTTGTGTGGGAATCTCTCCTAGAAATGGGAAGCACTCTATAAATCAGTGGGATCCGAAGCAGTATCTCTCTGTACTGTGCCTGACTGTAGTGAATGAAGTGAGGCATCTGAACTGGTTGGGAACTGATTATTGGTATACTTGCAGGAATCTGAACAGAGTCTCCTGGTGTTGCCTCTTGTAGGGTGGCCCTGAAGCTGTGGTAACTGCGGGACTTAGTCCTTTGAACCACATTTTTGGTAATATAATTGACGCTGCTCTCTTTTATCGTTGCTGTTTATTGAATCTCACTGCGAGACTCATTTGGGACCTAGTGGCCTAGTACTCGGTTATCAGTGTAGGTCCCGAATTTTGAGCTTCCCAGCAAATCCTGTCTGGGTTTCTTGGAGAAATCGGTTGCAATGTATGATTTACGCCGCTCGGTGCAAGGTGCCAAAAACAGCCGGAACACTCAGATTAAGACTACGGAAGTGGGCAAGACATCTCAGTGCCCCGAGAAGGGGGGGACAAGTTCAAGTTTTTTTCAAGCCCTACAAAACAGGTGGAGGTATTTTTGTCGCTCCCCCTAGTATCTATCCATCTGACAATCAGTCGCCTGCGGGGTCAGGTTTCCAGAAAGACTCAGTTAAATCGACAAAATAAAGGAAGTGAATCAACCCCTTTAAATCATCCCATTCTGGCTCTTTTTCAAGGAAATTTGGACTACACTTTAAGGGCAACCACGATGAAAAAGGTGATTTCAAATTATCTTACCACAACAACAGAGTTACCGATGAAGTGCAATATGAACTTTCCATCTATCCAAGGAGAGTGCCCAGCCGAGTCTGGGGACCCTCACTTTCAGTTGGTTATCAACATTTCCAACAACCTATGTATGTTGTTGGAAATTCAACAACATACAGGCATATTATTGGAGGTCACAAAAGAACTGGAGATAAATGAATCAACTATGGTTGATCTGAAATCTGCCATCAATGAGTCAATGGGGGAAGCTATGAGGGATGTCCAAAAAGAAGTCAAAGGTCAATCAGTAAAAGTAGATCTTCTGACAGTCCTATGTGGAGACCTAATGAAGATGTCAGCGACTATTTTAGAGAAACTCAAACATAACGACAGAAGGTCAGAGAACCAAGAGAAAGGCTGCCCCCAAAAAACTAGCACAGCATCTTTATACAGGATACTCCACTCTCAGCTTCAGTAATGGAAGAATTCCTGAGGAAGCCACTAGTGGTGGACAATGATCTCTTGCAAGCGGACCAGGAGCGGCCGATTAATATATCATCAGGAGACTCCGATTGGGCTGTTCCACGGAGAAAGAAAGCAAATGAAAAAACGAAAAAGAAAAGAAAAAGAAGGGCAGGAGCAACGGTTGAAGCTCCAGCTCAGCCGAGTATCCAAGGCAAGCAAAAAAAGAAGCGCCAGTCATCAGAATCCAATCAGTTCTTGAAAAAGTTAAAAGAGGGTATGAAAAAGGATGAAAAAAACAGAAAGAGTTCCCGTCAAAAAGGGGCCAAGGAAAAAAGTCTAAGAAGACAATCAAATTAAACAGCCAGGACAATCAGGACTTAATGGAAAAAGGAAAATCTGTGGAAAAACTAACTGTGGAAAGCCAAACAGACAAAATTGAACCTCCAAAGAAAATTGCTCCTATATTCCTTCTGGCGAAACGAAAAAGTAAACCTGCTAATTCTTTGGTAAAAATTGCACTGATTTCTTTGAAAAATACCCAAAGTGATGCCGCCGCTAGGCTGGGGGTGCCCCAGACCATGAACAATAATGTCGGTGTAGCAATCATGGGAGCGGCAGCAAACTTAGAGGGCAGAGGGCTCCAGATCAAAAGCGCTGAAATGAACTCTCTGCAGATTCAGGTTTTGGAGAAGTCAGCGAGGGGTAACGGAAGCAATCTCTCTGAAGGCACGTCTGAGAATATTAAGGTGACAAGTGGATCTCAGAGTCTTTCCAATAATGACAATCAAATAAAGGATTGTAGAGTCTTTCTATCAAGAAAACTTCCGTCTATCCAAAATAATATGCCCTTAAATTGATCTACAATCTTGCGGGAAAGGCAGACAATCCCTGCTTTAAAATATTTTACAACAGCTGACATTGACGTAGTGAGCTTTCCTTTTGGGCCCAACACAAACACTGCGGAAGTTATTTTGAAATCGAGACTGGGTGTAGACTTAATCTTGGGTGAGACATTGGCGTGGGACCAGAGAGGTTTTAGGATCTCCCAGGTATGTCCAGCACCAATAACTGCCAACCCAGTATATCCAGAGCACCAAAATCAGCAGACAGAAATCAAGAACAAAGAGGGAAATCCTTTAAACACAGTAAATGTGTGGGAAATGGTTCTGGAGATAATTTCACAGGTTATCCTTAAAATGGGCATGTCCCAGCAGAGACTCTAGGGAAGAAACAAATACATGTATTATCATGGAACACTAGAGGATATACATCCTTTTCCCAAGAATCAAGGAAAACACAAATATTGAAGTTCTCTGATCTAATATTATTCCAAAAGACTTGGTTAAAATGTACAGATGGGTTTGAAGGTTTATCCATTTTCCAGCAACTGGCTCGGTGGTCCGAGGGGGGTAGACCAATGGGGGGGTTTGTTTGTGGCATGCAGTAATGAGATCTTTGAGACTTTGAAAAGTGTACTGAATGTTAGTGAAGGCATTCTTATGGTGAGAGCAACGAAGAGAGGGGTCACCAAGGGTAAAAGCTGGATCATTGTAAATGTTTATTGGAACCCCAATGTCATCTCTCTAGCCAATTTTCTGCTTAATCTTTCGGATGGCCTGTGGAATGTTCTCAGTAGTTTCCGTTGGATGATCTTATTATTGCGGGTGATTTCAACTCTCAATGTATCCCCACTGTGGATCCAATCTCGGGAAAATCCCGTCACAAGACCTCCAACGGAAACATTTGGGTAGCGTTTATGTGAGAATGAGGTCTACAAATGTTTAACGGTAACATCAGGGGGATATATTCCTAACGCACCATCATGTCGTAGAGGAGCAGCATTTTCAACGATTGACTATCTTTTTGCCTTGAAATGTTTTTTTGAAACTTGTTTGGGTTTTCAACTGGAGGAGGGCAACAGTGATGATCATGTAATCCTCAGGGCAACTCTGTGGTCAGAGCGGGTAATGTTGTAAGGAGATTTCACAAGGGGGTTAAAGTGCTAAATCGTGAATTGAGGCGTTTGGTGCATCAACTCTCTGACCAACAACTTTCAAACCTCTGTAACCCAGGTGATTTCTCTTTTTTCTATCTAATTCGGCCCTGGCTGACTCCAACCCGCAGAAACCACAGGATTCACCAACATACTTTTAATGCTGAAATAGCTGTACAAAAGAAGCAACTTTGAACACAAAAGGGAGGTTAAAGAGATCTTGTACAGATTTGGAGTGTCTCAAGGAAGGTCTGAGAGTCCTTAATAACAACTATGGAAATTGGCTCAGAGCGCATAGGCATCTTATGTTGCAGCAAGATGGGGAGAGAATGCTACTTGCTTTCTTGCGGGGAAACTCAAGACATTTCTGGGAAATGGTAGGGATGAACAAATTAAGTCGGAACCAAAAATTTGATTCTGTTATCCAAGAACAGGTATGGTGTGAGCATTTTGCTAGGGTCTATGATTTTCCAAATGCTGTAGTCTGGGATAGAAATACTCGGATTGAGTGGTCTTTAGATTTTTCTGCCTCGGATCTGGAAATGCTGAGGAGGAAATCTTCAGCTTCCAGAGCTGTGGGTCAAATGGTTTGAGTAATTCCATCTTAAAAATGGACCCACCCCTGTGGGCAAGGGTGCTAAAAAAATATTTGACAACATAATCCTGCAGAAGAGTTTCCCAGACTCATGGAAAAATTCCATAGTTATACCTATTTGTAAAAAAGGGATAGACTATTAGCGGCAAATTATTGTCCAATTTCCCTTTTAGATGCAGACAGCAAAATCTTCACAGGTCTCATTTTAGGGGAACTGTAAACATGGGCCAAAGAGAAGGGCGTCATACCAAGGCAGCAATCAGGCTTTAGAAAGGGTCTATCCACCTCTCTTAATGGGCTGGTTTTGAGTTGTCTGCTCGTGCCGTCCTTCCAAGGAGGGGGTTCTCTCCTATTTGGGGCATGGTTGGACCTCTCCCAAGCCTTCAATACTATTGATAGGAATCTCCTATGGAAAAAATTCGATGGTTGGGGCATTTCTCCTAGTCTATTGTCAATCCTGAGAGAGTTACATTATAACAACTCGATGCGGATGAGGCTTTGTAGATCAGGCCTATTGTCAAACCTGATCAGGATAGAGCGAGGGGTCCATCAGGGATGCCTGCTAGCTCCTTTTCTGTTCATGGCAGACCTAGCGGGGTGGCTGAAGGATAGAGGTTTAATATCTCTGGTACTTGGTAAAACAAAAATTAATTGGTTGGCCTACGCTGATGACGTTGTAGTCCTGGATCATTGTCAAGTAGGGCTGAAGCATCTTCTGTCCGCATTAGAAAGGTATGCCCAAAATGATAATCTTACCATTAATCCAGCAAAGTCCAAGATAATAAGATTTAAACAACCTAGAAGGATAGTAAAGTACTGTACCTGGAATCTGGACCAACTCCCGTTTGAGATTGTCTCAGAATTGACCTGGGAGCTCCAATCAGTTCTTTTCCAATGAAATGCAGCTTGCTGCGATCAATTGACCCAAAAGTGGTAAAGTTGGGAGCACAAATGAAAAAAATCAGATCCCAATTTTGCAAATTCTCCATACTCCCTCTTCTGAGATTTTATGTAGGTAAAGTAGTCCCGATAGTCCTTTTTGGTTTGGATTACAACTCTTTAGTCATGGATATGTTGGACACATTTGAAGATGAATTGTGGAAACGCACACTTGGATTACCGGATTGCGTGCCAATAGTCTCTCTTTGTTATGAGTTAGGTCGCACGTCCCTTAGATCATGGCTGCAATGGAAGTGGTTGACATTGTACATATCAGTCTTAGACTCTCCCAAGAACTCACTATTCAAGGAAATTGCTCGAGAGATGCACCTTGGTAAAAATGGGTTTCTGTCAAAATTCCAGCAGAGATGCTCGGAAATATTAGTGAGAGCGGACTGTGATGTTGACCTCTTCCTCGAGAATCCAGATAAGGGGATGAGGAGGGCGAAGAAATATGCCTCCTTTACAGTGGTTGACAAGCAACTATCTATGGTACCTATCTAAAAAAATCTCCTTATCTGCTTATCTTCGTCTTGGATTATCCTTCCTCAGATTCCACTTAAACCTACTCCCGTCTCGAGAGATTTTGGCTACTAGAGATAGCGAAGGGAAAATAGTACCGAATTGTAAAAAGTGTCATAACAATGATATTCAAACATCTAAACACCTATTACCAAATTGTCCAGGTACTTGGAGTATGAAGGTTAGAAGTTTTGGTAGGTTTGTCCATCAAGTTTCTTGGCTAAACACCAACTAATTCTGGGAGAGATTATCCTCAGGTCAGGAGTCTGGTCTCTCAATGGAACTCGTCAGAGTCCCAAGGGAACTTAATTTGATTAGTGATTAAGATTGGAAGTGGAGAGAAGGAAGTGATTGGTAAACGGAGGTTGGTAGATCTGAGCCAGTGTGTTACCTTTTTCTCTTTGTTTGTCCAATGGATTTGTTTTTGCAAAATGCAGACTTTTGGAGAATGAATAGCTCGCATATCTTGAAATGTGCTGTTTTCAGCTGCTTATGGGTATACCTTCCATGTTTTTTTTGCCCTATTTTAGTGTTTGTGATATCATTTTTCTTTCAATTGAATAATTTAGTTAATGGAGTTTGCAAATTGTCTGAAGTCTTTCAGTTTTATCTTTTGTATGTACTACTTTGTTAGTGATAAAAGTCAAATGTTGGCTATTGCACGATAACATTTTAAAAAAAATTGCACTTGGCATCATTGTTTTTTCCGAGTCAGATTGTTGTCCATTGTTACAGCAAGATATGGATAGCTATCATCTCAATTACTATATCATTCATTTTCCATTTACATTTATTTTGCTCGTTTTTTATTAAAAACCATGATGTTTGCCTTATTGGTTGTATGTAGATCTTGTTTCTCGGCATAGTTGTATAACAGATTTAATTGTCATTGAAGTCCGACTGGAGGTATGATCTAATGATCAAAGATCTTATGCTTTTACCAGCCACTCTATCTGCTTCTCACCAATTTTCGGATGATGCAACTTATCATAGAAATAAAATAAATATCAATCAATCATCGATATGTATTGTGGTTAAGTCTACCATATATAAAATGAACAATGTGGAAGCCAAAACACATCCTTGCTTTAGTCCAATATATGTGAGGATGACATTACTGACATACCCAATTTTGTTCAATCATACATCCACCGTGGTGTTCACATGTCATGCAATAATCTTATTTAGTAGACATGGTGATATAACCCAGGTAACTAGCTTATGCCCGAGAATAGTGTGATTGACAGTGTCAAAACCAAGCTGAAATCCACATATGCCACATAAACAGGACATTTGTAGTTATCTCTAGCTCTTTCTACAATTGTCATCAGGGCCAGTATGTTGTCCAAAGTAGATGACCCTACATGAAGACCTGTTTGATTTAAAGGTAGTACATTATATATTTCTATCCATGTGTGTAGTTCTTTTAACAGTGCCTGAGCAAATATCTTTGCAAATATTTTTGCTTGTGCGTTCAGCATGGCCAATATTCAGTAATTTCTGAGAGTCCACCCATTTCCCTCTTTTACAGACTGTAAAAGTGTTACTTTGGAGCCAACTTTTAGATACTGTACCTGTGTTAGTTATTGCTATGAATCACAGACACATTACTTCTCCCTACATCTCCATCCCTTTATATAACAGGCCATTAGACCCATTACATAATCCATCCGTTCCCAGTGCCGTTGATTTATTTAACATTATAATTGTTCTTTTATAATGTGCTTACTACCTGAGCCAGTTTCTAAACTCGAGGCCGGTATTTGAACCTGTGTTGCTATGCATTGCCTTGCTTCCAAGACAAACGCATTGCCCCTGAGCTATCATTCCGGAAAATGATGTTGATATGATCTGTCAATTCCCATGTATATTGCCACCATGCTTTTATTTTATTTATAGATTTATAACGAGCTGGAGCCTGCAGGCATCGGGGCGCACAAATACATCAATAGACAACAAAAAGACAGGGCAGTTAGCACAGAGAGGAGGGTGCTGCCAGAGAGTTACTCAAAGAGAAGAGTCTTCAATGACTTCCTAAAGAGACTGATGTTAGCTTCTTGCCTTAGGGGTAGGGGCAGCATGTTCCAGGTTTTGGCTGAGCATACGGGAAAGGATTTGCCTTAAACCTTTTGTTCTTTTGAATGTTGGGCATTTTACCTGCACCAGGTTCAATGATTGCAGTGATCTGGATGGGTTGTAGAGGAATATTAAGTTGTTCATTTAGATAGGTGCTTTGCCAGAGAGGCATTTATGCACCATCATGGCTTCTTTAAATTGAACTCGAGCTTTAATAGGAAGCCAATGTAATGCCTGTCTGTGATGTGATAAATGATTTTTTCTTGGAAATGTTTTGATGATACGGACAAGGTTACTCTGAGTGACCTGTAGTTTCTGCAGGCTCTTCCTCTCAGCACCAACGAGAAGGGCGTTGCAGTTGTCTACCCTTAACAAAATGATGGATCGTGCTATGAAAATGCAGTTGTTTTCAGTTAGATAGGGACGAATATTTTTTAGGAGCATTAGGTAGTAGGTGCAGTTTTTTTTTAATCTGATTGTCATGGGTTTCTGCACCCAAACATGAGTCAAGATGTATGCCGAGGGCTTTGATCTTGCTCAGGACTGGAATATTACAGTCATGAATGGAAAAAGCTTTGTAATTCTATGTTAATTTAGCATTAGCTTGCAGAGACCCAAAAATTATGAGTTCGGTTTTCCGTCCATTGGGACAAATCCAGTTTTCTGTCACCCAGGATTCAATCAAACCATAGATGTGTTTTAGGTTTGCAGTCAATGTCGTAGTCAACAGCAATCTCCAAGACAAGCTGGGTGTCGTCTGCATAGTTGGTAAAGAAGACCCTGGTCTGTTCCAGAAGGTTGCAAAGTGGTCGGATGTATAGGTTGAAAAGCACAGGTGACAAACACTCCACCTGGGGCACACCACAGGTTGTGGGTGCGGGAGCTGCAGAGGCATTTCCCCAACAAACAATAGACATTCAACCAGACAGGAAGGATTGGATCCAATTGGATGTTCCACTGGAGCAGTAAGCAGTGTCTTCCAAGATGTAAAGTAGATACTCATGGTGCATGAGATCAAATGCCACCAATAGGTTGAGTAGGACCAGCAGTACCACCATTCCCAAAATATGTGATTGAAGGTCGACAAGGGTGGTCTCAGTACTGTGGGAAGGTTGGAAACCTGATTGTCTGGGATGTAGGACGTCAGAGGTTTCTATAAAGTCTGGAGTTGTAACATAGCTGTTTTATCCATGATCTTTAATAGAAATGTGCAGTTTCTTATTGGCCTTAGATTGCTTATGTTGCTAGGGTCTAACCCTGATATTTTTAGAAGTGGGTTCACAGTAATATTTTTGATGCTTTCAGGGACAGTACCGGTGCAGAAAGATGCATTAATAAGTCTTACCAGCAAGGCTTCAAGAATGTCATTGTTGTCTAAGATGATTTCTGCTGGTAAGATATTTCCTGGACAGGCAGACGGATGCATAGAATGCAGGATCTTTGTCAGGTCTGGGATTGACACTAGGTGGAAATTGAAAGCACAGGGGTTTGTCTCTGGGCAAGAATTGGGGTGGTATGCTGTGTCTTAGTCTGGCACATGGAACTTTCTTCATTTTGTCTCTCGCCTTAGATATCTTCGCTTCAAAGGCTGATTTAGTTCTGGTACAGTCAAGGTTTGTAGGTTTGAACATCACCGATTGGGCATGTGGTTTTTCCAGAAGTGTTAGAATTTCGAATAGCTTCTTGGATTTATTGTCAGCATCATCTATCAGTTTGTTAAAAACTCCTTTTTGGATTCGATGATTGCTGTTTTGTAGAGTATCTCTAGGGTTTTCCATGTAGCTATATTCACAGGAGAAGGGCATTCCAGCCATCGTCTCTCCGCTTTCCTTGTACCTGCTTTCATGGTTTTAAGCTCTGGTGAAAACCACTTTTGGCGTCCTGTTATATCAAACAGTTTTAGTTTTAGTGGGGCTGGATTATCTAATATATTTCCAAACTCAGGATTCTAAGTATTTACTATTAGATCAGGGTGGTCAGTACTTGTCATAATTTTGGTGACACATCTTTAGAGGTCCGTTCCGAGTACTTTTTTAAAATTCTGATTAGTGACTTTCTTTATCAGGTTTTTGGCTTTGGCTAGGGGTGCTTGGCAGTGGATGTACAAATGTATCATATAATGGCGAGACCATATACACGGCGTGGTACTTTCAATATTGACATCTAAATTCATGGCCACAATCCAGTCTGGGATATTGCCTTTGGCTGTTGTCGGGTCATTCTTAACTACAAGGTGGTCAATGATGTTGAGGGCTGATTCACGTGTGATGGTTTCTTTATCTGTTGCATTACCTGGCCATCTATTAAGATACATGGTGTGGTGGTGATTTTTAGATGTAGCGTCTCGCAATTATTGCAATGGTTAAGTTTTTTGAATAGCTTGATAACGTTTTTGGCCATAATTGCCACGCCACATCCAATCCCATGGTCTCTGTTCTGGCAAAAGAATTGTTTAACCCTCTAGAGTGGCTGGAGTGTTCATTGAGCCACTAGCGTCCATAATCCAGATTTCCATCAGGAATAACATGTCAAGATCATGGTTAGTGATATAGTCCTGGATTTCCAGTGCATGTCTGTTAAGCGATGTAGTATTTAGTAGGGCTAATTTAACATTTTTTATAGGTCCTGGGTTTGTTATTTCCTCTATGTCAGTATCTTTATGCCGTTCAGGTTTTATAAATTGGGGTGTAGGATAACTGATTGAGGATTTGTTGTTTGCATGTATGTCCTGGCGCATGGTGGGCGAGGTGTGGGTCTTAGCGGCTGCCAGGCATTCACTTAGTGTGCTATCTAATATATTTCTCACAGCGGGTGGTACAAGTCTGTTATCCAGAGGGTGATAATTCTGGGCAGTTGGCATGCACCTATTTGTGGTCACATTACCCTGAGAGGGTAAAGTGCAAAGGTGGGGACAAAGAAGAACTTCAGTGGGCTCAGTCAGCCTGTTGGGATTCGAAATCCTGACATGGTCGCGCTGAATGCTGGGCACAGAGTGCCTGCATGCGCTCTCCAATGGTATCTGTGGATTATCAAGTTCAGCTTTTAATTTTTTCCAAAAGGCGGGCTACTATAGCCAAGCGCTTTGCTTTTTGGCTGGCTAGTAGCAGGTTTAGCTCTGTGGGGTAACCCATGGCGCTTTATGACCCTGGGCTTGGTAGGGGCTGTATCGAGTGTTGGTTTTAGTTTGCATTGCTGGTGAGGAGGAAGCTAAAGGTTAGTTGCGCGAGGTCCTGTTGGGTGGTAAACAGCTAATGGACACAGGGGTCTAAGGGTAGTAACTTACTTTTGATCCGGGTGATATTCTCCTACGCTGGTCTGCAGAATTCCAGCGAGGACTGAGGAAGACTGGGCTTGCCTCAGGTGCGCCGGTGCACCTGGTCACCCAATTTGTAAAACTCTGGGGCTGCTGGCAAATGTAGTTTCCCGGCCCAGTCTCATTTGACTTCTGAAATTAATAGCTACTTTAAAAGCTATTTTCCAGCAACTTGCATGCAGCTTAGGGGGACAGAAGTCATAATCCACAACTATGTTTCAAAATTTAGAACAAACAGTTCTGCTCAAAATCAGTAACTTAAGTTACTAATACGCTTCAGGAAAACATGTGCACTGACCATTACTCAGATTTTTGGTAAAATTCTACTATTCTGTGGATTACATCCGATAGCACTAAAGATACATGTTTCCAATTTCTCTTCCGAGGCCCCAATTCTGAGTTTGGTGTTACTGTCATTGCCATTTTCGATTTTCCTAAAGCCTCTACAGTCATGCTTTATTATAGTTACAGCAGGTTGCTGCCACTTCCTAATTTTCATTGACCATTTGTGTAATTTCAGCCACAATTTATATAGCCTTTTCCATTTTCTTGCAATTATCTTCCCAGTTATAGTCATCTTAGTCCTCATTCGTCTTCTTAGGGTTTGTCTGAGAAGCTTTTTTCAATTGCTATTTCCGCATCATATTTGTGTCTGTGTGTATTATGTCCAATGTTTTTGAAAATATTGTGTGTCTGTTCTCGCCCCGTTGATACAGTCTAGTTTTCAACAAACTCATCATATTCCTGCATATATATGTTCCATTTATGGGGATTATATTTGCTGGTATTATCAGTGGATGTTATCTGCAGTTGGTTATTTATGGCATCAGGTTTTTTTTATTTTCCACTAGTTTCTTACTCCTTTCGAGAACCCTTAGATTAATGTTCTCCAGGTTTTTATGGCATTTAGCATGATTTGCAATCCATTTTATATTCACTTCATCCATTAAGTCCTTAATGGGCCTAACTGTATTATCAGACCAGAAATGATTTGGATGATCACTGTCCTCTTGTGTGTATCTGCATTTCCTGGACATGCGGTATATCCCCTCCACTAATAAAGACATATTTGATGGTGGAGGAAGATGTAGGGGTCACTCCAGCATAGTGACAAGAAGTATCACACCGACATCCTCCTTGTAAAATCCACATACCATATAATTCCATATCTCATTTATGGTCTTGGGGTGATCATTTTGTGATGTAATAGAGATCCTAGTATACCATGTATCTTGGGCATTATCCATTTCATTGTCATCATCATTACTGTCTCCCCAAACAGTGGATGAGGTGGCAGAGAAAGAGATCTGGAATTTCCAAACTTCTCCCACTGTTCAACTACACCATGTGTTATTCTTCCCTGATCTTCACCCTCCTTTACCCGATCTGTTTTGGAGGTAATTGGTGGGACTAAAAAGTCAACCTCCTCTGTCAGTCCCTGTTCAGGTAATTCTACTCCTGCATATACCCCAAAGAGACTGGTGAGAGGGAAAAGAACGTACATTTGATGATAATTTTAATTGACTACTGGCACCCACATTATACACAGCAAGGCTTTCTACAGATTTAACAGACCACAAGCAACACATACCATCTGTCTGGATAACTTGGGCGTTCCAGACATGTTGTCCAAATGTGTTGTTCACTCACATAATGGGATCTCCAACTACTCTGTATCTCTGCTACATTGTTCCAGAAAACTTCCTCGTCCCAAGACTCACCCAATGGCATATGTCTCATTCAATCATTTCCAGATAAGGTCACTGACGGTACATCCCAACCTTCCTCCATCAATGCTAATTTCTCGCTCAAAAATCAGGCATGTGTGAGTCTCACCAAAGTGGTCCTCAGGGATTCTCTGCTCCACCTCCTGCATGTCACCTGGTGGCATGCGTCTCTTCCACTCATTTCAAGTGACAGACACTGACTGGTGTATCTCACAGCTCTCTAATTCTCTGCTTCTTTCTCCCTCAAAAATCACACGAGCATATGTCTCGCACAAGCTGCCCTCTGGGATTCTCTCCACATTCTGTGGGTAACCCAGTTGCATGTGTCCTGTTTGCTCACTTAAGGAAATGGATATGGAATTAACTCTCATGCATCCCATAATCACTGCTACTTTCTCCCATAAAAATAATTCAAGCATGAGTCTCATACAGGCTGCGCTCAGGGATTGTATGTTCCCCGTGCTCCGCCACCAAATTATCAGCAGGTGGCACATGTCTCATTCATTAACTTCAAGAGATGGCCACTCACTACCTGAATCTCTGCTACATTGTCCCTCAAAAACCTTGTGATATGTGAGTCATGCACAAACTGCCATCATAGAGTCTCTTCTCATTTTGCAAGTGTCACCTAATGGCATATGTCTTGCTCACTCACTTCAAGAGGCAGACACTGCCTGGTGTATATACCACCTCCATAAATCTCTGCTACTTTCTCACTCAAAAACTTTCAAACATGTGTCTCTCACAAGCTAACCTAAGGGACTGTCTGTTCTTCCTCCCAAAGGTCGCCCAATAGAATGTGTCTCAATCATTCACTTCAAGAGACAGACACAACATGGTATCTCCCACCTCCTTGAGTCTCTCTCAAGCTGCACTCATGGGTTTTCTGCTCCTCCTCCCAAGTGTCATCTGATTGCACGTGTTTTGTTCACTTATTTCAAGAGTCTGACATTGACTGGTGTACCTCCTACCTGCCTGAATCTCTGCTACATTCTCCCTCAAAAACCTTGTGACATGTGAGTCATGCACAAACTGCCATCATAGAGTCTCTTCTCATTTTGCAAGTGTCACCTAATGGCATATGTCTTGCTCACTCACTCACTTCAAGTAGCAGACACTGCCTGGCGTGTCTACCACCTCCATAGATCTCTGCAACTTTCTCGCTCAATAACATGCAAGCATGAGTCTATCACAAGCTACCCTCAGGGGCTCTCTGCTCTTCATCCCAAAGTTCACCCAATAGAATTTGTCTCAATCATTAACTTCAAGAGACAGACACAAAATGGTATCTCAAACCTCCCTGAGTCTCTCTCAAGCTGCCCTCATGGGTTTTCTGCTCCTCCTCCCAAGTGTCATCTGATGGCATGTGTTTTGTTCACTTATTTCAAGAGTCTGACATTGACTGGTGTACCTCCTGCCTGCCTGAATCTCTGCTACTATCTCCCTCAAGGATCATGTGAGTTTGAGTCTCACACAAGTTCCCCTTAGGGACTATCTGCCTCTCATCCCAAAGGCCACCTAAAGAGATGTGTCTCAATCATTCACTTCAAGGGAAGGACACAAAATGGTATCTCCCACCTCTCTTAGTCTCTCTCAAGCTGCCCTCAGGGATTCTCTGCTCCTCCTAACTCTCACAAGCTTAACAGAGTTAGGAGCAGCACGCGCGGTACACATGTTTATTTGTCTTGTAACACGTGTGTCTAGTATGGTGATTTAAAGCGCCAGAATGCTTATCACCTACTGCCTCAAACATTCATTGGTATTTTCTCCAGACTTCTTTAGATCTTGCACCAAAGCAGATGTCACAGGTGTGTGTCTCTTCTGGTCACCCACGCTGCTCTCACCCTCAGTGAGTCTCTCTCCCAAGACTCACCAGATGGCACTTGCATTCTTCATCCCCTTCATATCACTGAATGCGTCACACTGTTTAAACAAAACATATCCTAAATCTAAGTCTGTGAGTCCCCAGCCCTTCATGACCTTACCCCACCCCTTTTGATACTGAACTACTCTAGCTTCACTGCAGTGTATTCCCTGTTTCCTATATTTCCTTTATTACGTAAACCTGACTCCAGCAACGACTCTCTCCCTCTCTAAAAGCTGCCTATTACTGTAAACTAATGCCATCTCTTGTACCCCTTTATATCCCATGAGGAGATCGGGGAAGGGCTTGTTGCCTGGAGGGGGAGGTTGCTTAACCTGGAGATTTCAGGTGGGGGCAGAAAAGGTGTGGGAGACTAGGAGAGGAAGACATGGTTCGGGACTTAAGCAGGGGTTGGACCAGAAGCACGTGGCATGAGGTGTTCGGAGGATGACACCCCCTTATCAGTGGAAAAAAAGCCCACCCTTGAGAGTCCACACTGAGGTGGCCTCAAAAGATCAGATTGAGATATTATGGCCATATAAGAGTTAAGGGCAGAAAGAGGCGCATATCAAAGTATTGTCATGGCCACAGAACGATGATGATGTTGAGGAGACCATGTTATGCAGTGTGCGGTTTGCCAAGCAAGTTAGAAACGTGATGTGCATTTGTGTCCATTTACTTCCATTGAATACTCTGAAGGAAAATGGAGAAAAAAAAGTGGCTATCGAAATTATAGGCCCTTTGAGGACTGGAGAAAATGGCCATTTGTCAAGTCGGTTGGAGAAGTTAAAATAGTAGTGTTTACCTTTATAATTGTTCATTTATAACACACTTAGTAACACACTTCATACCAGGAGTGGTTTCTAAATGTGGGATCGGAATTTGAACCTGTGTTGCAAATGCGTAGCCATGACCTATCATTCCCCCCTTTGTGGCTTAGTGTCTGACAGTAGTGTGCACATTAATTCTGAAGCGGTATCATACTGCACAAAACACAAGAGTGCACCTCTTTTTACTACCCCCAATGTGTAAGTGCTTAGTAGAGTTTGCCCAAATGTCTGCTCAAAAAAGATGGAACACCAGAGAGGAGTTGCAGCCATTTCTACTATGTTTTTTGCACAACTCTCCATTGCCCAACCTACAAGATGTCTTTTGAGTTGATATGGTGCAAATTTGCCATGCACTGATCTCAGTCCAGTATGGTTGTGTGTCAAGAATCCCACATTTGTGTATTACAAAAGGAAAGTCATAGAGTTATATGAGAGGGTCATGAATGAGTAACAAAGGCTCCATCCAGTAAGGGGTACATTCACAGATGCCAGGGAGAAGGACGAGTGCCTTTAGTGTAGGCAGCGAGATAAAGAACACATTACCTGGAAGCTATGTGAAGGGGAGGTCACAATTCTCTGAGCTCCAAAGAGTTAGGGTAAGTAAGTATCTGGAACAGTGTGCAAGTGTTCGATGGGAGGAAATATAACTTGTGTAGGGTCACTCTATGTATTAGTCCTCCTTTGTAGAGGAGGACTAATAGTTTTTGACCTGGGGGACAACATTTTGGTGACCCAAGCCCAAAATACAGTGGACTCAACTTCCAGAGCAGGTAAACAGAATACCAACCTCTTCTCCACACACACATTCACCCAAAAATAAATATAGATCTGTTCATCGCTTGACTGGAAACAAAGAACTTCAAGAGAGAAAAAAACAAGGATGCAGGGCTTCTTTTGCTATGCACCCTGTCTCTAGAACAAGGTGTCAACACATACAAGACTTACCTCAGTCCTTCTACACTCCAGATAGGACAATTCAAAA
Source organism: Ambystoma mexicanum (assembly GCF_040938575.1). Classification (NCBI taxonomy): domain Eukaryota; kingdom Metazoa; phylum Chordata; class Amphibia; order Caudata; family Ambystomatidae; genus Ambystoma; species Ambystoma mexicanum. The sequence continues at coordinate 808,643,237 of NC_090939.1, read as the reverse complement.
AAGCATCTTGCCAATTGCTAATAACACCACTCAACCCTTCTTATTTCCCTTTGGACCTCCCCTACTCTCACTAGTCATCCCAGAACCCCTATTACCCCTGGATACTTACTTCATCTATGTTGACGTATTCCCAGTATACAGTGCTCTGTTGCTTCCATAATATTCAGCTGTTTTCCCATATATATCGACATCCATGTGAGAGGAAGACAGAGACAGGGGGACATTTATTAAGTGCCGTTAAAAGCAATTTTTGAGGATGCAAGGAAATAGTAATGGGTTGGTGTGTTTGACAAGGTCAGTGGCCTCTTTGTATATTTTTCATTGGTGTTGATGAAGATATTTATCAGGGCGTGAATAAGAACAATGCTACGAACGAGCTTGGCCTGTGCCTGCAGGTACAAAATGTGTCAAGCAGATACAAGAAAAATCAAGGCCGTTAGAGAGACAAATATTATAAGCACAGAGTCCCAGTTCATGGTCAGGCGTGTAAAGTTGTGGGAGTCGCTGTACGTACAAGAGTCACTTTCTTCCAAGGCCGCATTGAAAAAGGGACAGAAGGCGGGGGACCTAGAAAATATGGGGAGGAACAAATAGGGGTAAAGAAAAGGATCATATTATGTTCACACCACGAGGCAAAGAACAGAAGAAGAAACGGGCCCAGAATTATGGGTTCTAAAGAGAAGATCCAAGATATGTCTGGCCTGTTGGTTAGGGTGAGAGTCCAGTTAGCTAAAGGTTTACACTGCTAAGCTGTCAAGAAGCTAGTGCATAGCTGGGAGAGAGGGGCAGTCTGCCCAAAGGTTTAAATCATCAAAGACAAGGAGATTGCGGGAGTAGGTCAAGAACGGATAATGCACCAGAGAAGATACCAGAGAAGGAGGTTTATGGACTTCAATGCTGGTAAACTAAAACCAAGAAAGTGTAAAAGGCCAAAGAAATCAGGATTCTGACAGCATTTTAGAGTGGAAATTGGGCATGACTGAAAATGGCAACACCGCCACCGATAGATCTTTGTATGTGGAATTGAAGATAGTCAATTGCAATGGCAGACGTAGGCCATGTTTCTGTGATATAAACAAGGTCTGGCAAGTGATCAGAAATCAAGTCAAAATGTTTAGTGGTCTAGTTGGGTTTTGGTGTACACATTGTTTAGGGGGCAGGTGCGCTTGGCAGTTTTGGGGTCAATAGGAGTGCAAGAGAAGTCATGATCAGAGCCAAAAAGTAATCCCAGTGTGTTGGAGTCAGCAATACATTTTATAAGGATATTATGAATACAAGAGAGAGCACAGATCACTAGGGTGGTGGTATGAGCCATGAGATCAGCTGCACAATAAAGGTAGTAAGGCCAGGCAGGACTCATCTAAGGCTCAGCGGGAGGCAGAATAGCACATCTGTTGGCCGGACTTCACATGGACATGCGCCAGGGTCCTTTGCTTTGATGTGCATCCGGGACACCAGAGGTACATCCGATTGGCATGTCTGTTGTGCATACGTAGTAGCCGATGGCACATGAAGAAGCCAGCAGGATCATGTGCAATTGTCAGGAAATCAGAAGAACACAGACATGATGTAGCAGACGTTGCTATTAGGAAATTCTCTGGGATGCTCCAAGTAAAATGAAAGAGAACCGAACAATGCAGGAGCCAAGGCACACTCCACATAAAGGCACCTACAAGCAACAAAGGGGAATAACAATATTCACACCTGAGGAAGGACGCAAAGTCAATCAGGTGACTGGGAACATGGGCAGAATTTGCCAGTGACTGCCTGTATTTTCCCAGTCACCTCACACATTCCATGGGTCTTGCCTTTTTCCCCCTGCCCCTTCAGCGCTCCTGACCCCATGACATCCTGCTCCACTCCCCTGCGACATCCAAACTTTCTCCCCCCAATAACTAACCAGCTGGAATGCTGCTTCCTCCTTCGGCTTCCGTGCTCTCCCACCATCCATGCCACCCCGCTATCGAAACATAGATGGGACATAGTCCCTTTTCTATTAACTATGGCAGAATCCATCTTTGTTTTGTTTTTTTACACGCGATTGGGCATGTGCAATACATGCAGAGCCCATCTCCTGCCCAAAAACACCCCAAATTGTATCCTATTTGCTCCCTGGAGGGAGCCCCGGAATGCAAATTGCCATCAACCCCTTGTTTGGTGTAATGGCCCTGAGCACTTAACCGAGCCCTCACTCCACTCAGGCCTAACTAGGCTCGGGCTGGTGGACCTTTACCGACCCCGTATACACCCAAACGCGGGTGATAGCTATAGTAATGTGATGATTCTGAGAATAAAAGCAGGAACTACCATAAAAGCACAGCTCGACTATCAGGGCTGGCAGACGCTCGAGCTGCTGGCAAATAAATGCACATAAAAATAAAAGCACATAAACATTCCGAACACAGAACAAAACCAGGCACATTTTTTACCAGGTAAAAGGAAAGAAAAACACTTCTCTTTGTTAGTGACAAGAACTATCCTGTAATAACAAGACAGCATTAAAACTCCTGAGAAATGCGAAAGCGACAGAATTTCAAAGGAAAGGTAACCACTTTGAAGTCCAGGGGAGGGACTACAACATCCTCTATCGAGAAGCACTGTGGACATTTTCTCTAACTGACCTAACCAAGAGTTAAGCTCTACTGATATGTTGTGTTGAGTTAAACACATGAACAGGGTAATTGTTCAAATCAGTAAATCAGTTATGTAAAAAAGAGAGAGGTCAAGTACGAAAGATGAAGAAATCAGATGGCGAACACAGAGAAGTCAACTGTAAAAGATGAGGAATTCAGGCAGGAAGATAGGGACTGTTCAGGCATGTTAGATGTGCAAATGTTAGGGTATGTTATATGCGATTTGTGCAGCAGACCTTCACCATTGGCATGAGCTTGTGATGTTGACGATCTTCTCATGTGATCACTAATCTCTTGTGCTGTGGAGGCCAGTCACAGTGTATGTACAAGGGTTGGCGAGTGGGAAGTTGTGACCGGAAATTAGAAACCTAGCAACCTTCCCCACCAACATCCAACCTGGGTTTGTGAAGGCATGGATCTAGCAGGGATTCACAGACCTAATGGCATTCGCGTGACCCTTCAGTCCGTATTCCTGTCTGGTGGTTACATTTATGGGGCTTGGATACCTGTGCGAATACCCAGTTCATCAAGAGTGACAGTGGAATGAGATGAAGTTGTTGCTCGCGATGGACATCAAGGTCGCAGAAAGTGGGGGAATGGTTGGGTAAACTGTGATGCTAATTCATAGCACAATAAATGGCACAAGTAATGTGTATTTGACAAACCTATTATGTGTACATTTACATTAACAAACATTTCAAGAAGAATAGCTTACCAAATTGGCAGAATGTAGGTGGCTATTTCTTACCAGTAACTGCCAGCATGGTGGGCTGTGGTAGCAGTGTGTTCTGTAGCTGGCTATGTCAGCTTCTAGTACTATGATTATCATTATTATTTTTGTATTTATTGTGCACAGACCTGACTTTGGGAAGCAGCTGAGCATTTTAAAATCATAGGGGGAAGAACAAAGTGAGAGAAACAGAGAAAAAAGGACTGGGGAGCTAACAGGACAATTGGCAGCATGGGGGATGACAGTGGGGAGCAGATCACTGAGTCTCTGGTATGGTGGGCAGTGCAGGGTGTGAGGACCTAGATGTTAAGGAGGAGCCATTCCTTGAAGAGGAAGGCCTTGAGCTTTTTTCTGAACTACAGAAGTTATGGGACAAGTCTGATGTTGATGGAGAGGAGGTTCCAGAGTCTTGGAGCGTAGAGATAGAAGGCCTGTCTTCTGGTTCTTTCCTTCCTGCACTTTAGTAATTTTCCTACTTCTGGTAGATTGCAGACTTCTGCAGATGTTGAGTTTCTCAGTGAGGTAGCTTGGGAACTTCAGGATGACAGCCTTGAAGATGATGCAACAGCATTTGAAGATGATACGGGCTTGCAGTGGGAGCCAGTACAGTTTGATGAGGGTCGGGGTGATGTCATCAAATTTGCAGGGTCCTTTAATGAGTCTTGCTGCAGCATGCAGGACACATTTCAGGGGTGCCATGGTAGTCGCCGGAAGGTCTTCCAAAAGGGCATTGCCACCATCCAGGTAGGAGAGGACCAAGGCTTGGACAGCGGATCTGAAGTTGTTCTCTGGGATGAAGGGCTTGATTTACTGCAGGAGAGAAAGTTGTTACTATGCCTTTAGTGTCTTCCTTGCTATGTGCTGCTTGAATGTGAGATGTCTGCCAATGTTGAACCCAGGGGACTTGACACAGGAGGCCAGCTGGGCCATTCATCCCTTGAGGTTCATAGCCGAGATCCAGGTATGGATGGCAGGGTGTATGGTGTTGTTGGTCAGCATTAGGAATTCAGTCTTGGAGGGGTTGAGCTTCAGGTAGCCACTGAACATCCAGGACTGGATCAATGTGTGACAGGCCTTGAGCCTGTGGATGTCTTCAATGGAGGATATCTTGAGGTAGATTTGCATAACATCTGCATATTTTGTTGAATGTGGATGTTGTGTGGAAAGTGGAGGGTCCCGAGTGATTCCATATAAAGACTGAATATCACGGGGGACAGGATGGATGATGGGTAGAGTTGGGGATCTGCAAGAATCCATTTGTACGAACTGTTGGCAGTTCGGAAGGTAGGATTTTAACCAGCTGATGACAATCTCACTGATCCCCTTCCGACGATGTAGATTGTCAGTGAGTGTCTGGTGGTCTACTGTGTCAAATGCTGCTGAGAGGTCAAGGAGATCTAGCAGGCAAGGATAGCCATCATCAAGTATTTTAAGGGCATCATCGGTTACCTTGATGGTAGCCATTTCTGTGCTGCATCTCGGTCTAACGCCAGATCGGAAGGACTGAAGGAGATTATTGGTTTCAATGTGTTCGAGGAGTTGTGTGGCTACTGCTTTCTCAAGTATCTTTCCTAGAAAGGGAGGATGGATAATGGGGCAGTAGTTGTTGAGATCGTCAGGATCCAGTGTTGGTTACTTGTCAAATGTATGTGCCATGTAGCAATGTATTGTTAACCCCTTTAAGACTAGGTGAAGCTGCAGTTGGAATATTTTAGAGGTGTCAGTGGTCAGTTTGAAAGGAGGGCCAGGCTAGCTGACTACAATTTGCGGGCTCTGACTTTGTGAACTGACATAGCTTAATAGAGGCTAACATCCCTACAGTCTAATAATGCATAGCAAGTTAACACAAAACAAAACATGGCATTGGGCCCAACGAAAAGGTATGATGAGGCATAAATGGGAAACATAAATTGTTAATAGGCATGTGTAAGTGATAGTATCCGGCACACACCCACGTCAATGCTTAGCGTGTAATGTACAACTGAAATCCTTATTTATGTTTGTCTAAAAGTTCTTTATTCTGAACGATGTACCACTCATATCACGCCCCTCTCCTGGAACCCCCCGGTCACACTGAACCAGGAATCAGGCTGGTTTGCAAAGTTAAAATATTTATTTATGTATTCACAATTTAATCACACTATGTTTTGATGGGTATACAATAATCACCAAGGGGTGACGTAACACTGAATAATCTCTTTAATACACAATGAGTAATAGTGAGCAAAACAATTCTGCACAGAAAGAATACTTTTGTGTATGTGTGCAGATGGAATAGCACTGTGGTTAAAGGTTCCCCCTGAATACCCCACAGCCCCCCAATAGGCAATGTAAAGAGATAGGAGGAGAGAGAAAGTATTCAGGAAAGGCAGAATCACACAAAATATCAATCCCACTTTCCCCCCAGCAAACACAAGAGAAAAACAGAATTGATTGGCAAGCTGTCAGAATGGCTTTTAAATGTATCTTTAGAATGGATTGGGTAAACACACTAAATAAGGTCAAAATTGCTGAAATTGGATACATTCTGATGGGAGCTGCTTTAGATAGTTGCACTGTTTTACACGTGCCAGAATTTCCCTAAACGAAATTCACAGCAAACTTTTCACTGCACGATAATCACGATAATGGGAGAACTGTATGGAATTGTGATGCGGTTCTAGCTGCAGTTTAAAGTTGTGGATGTTAGCTACAAGCAGAAGTTGAAATTTTGTTTCTAGCACAACAACTGAGGAAGTTATGGACATTTTAGCAGAGGTTGTTTTTTCGAGCTAGGTGCAAGAATGGAAAAAAGGAATGCGCTTTTAAAAGGACAAATGGATTTCTTACACTAGAGGATGACTATGAACAAAACCAATATCCCACCGGAACACAGCCACTTGATCAGAATGACTGCCTGCAGAGGGCTCACCTTCTTCAGATGAGAAGATCAGCGCAAAGATAGTTTTAGCAATACTAGTACAGAAGGAAGATAGGAGGGATAGGATAGAAAGTTCCGACAATTCAAAAGTACTCCTAACAATGCGGTTCTGAATGCGAGATAGGATGGGTTTAAGATAGGGATTAACTAAGCAAGGTACATATGCTAGTGACACAGTTATATCTATAGATACTCACTAGATATGTTTTTAAATGGGACCGTCAGATTTCTGGTGTGTCAAGATTCTGGTCAGGGAATTGGATCTGGTTCTAGGACAGACAGCTCGGCACATCGGATTGGATCTACAATCAGCAAGGCGCTCTGATCATAGCACGGCACAGGACTGGACTGGATCTGCAATGCACTCTGGTCACAGCATGGCACAGGACTGGATTGGGTCTGTCCTTCGTGGTTCTGATGAAAACTATTTCAGCAGGGAAGCAGTACAGCACAGCCCGGCTGTATTTTGATGCTTCCCCTTAGGTTTGTGGGGTTCTGGTTCTGGAATTTGAGGCCTAGCTGAAAATGGTTCAGCTATGCAATGGGTTTCTGCTTTGCCAAGTTTCTGGAGTCTGGAGCAAGGAAGATGGAGAGTTCAGCAGCAGGGTGCTCCGCCAATATCAGGATAGTGGGTGAATCTCTCTGTCTTTTTTGAGTGGTGAGCTGTCTCTATTCTATGATAAAGGGGTGTGAGGGCTGGTTTATCCTAAGCTCATCCCTTTGGCAGTTGATTGGGTCAGAGTGTCCTCTCTGCCTTGATAGGAGGAGAGAAACAGTGTGTCACCTTTATGGTGTGATTTTATGAGGCTGAGAATACACCCCTAGCCCCTTAAACACAAAATCTACATTTGGCACCATACATATTTACACATGTGCAACCTCTATAACAATCACATATACAGATTACATATTTTATATAGCAGCTATCCCTCCAAACCGCGTAGCCGTGGGATCTTGGCTCTGCTTTTCACAGAATGTTGCCCTTTTCATCAGGAACACAATGTCCCATTCATAAGCAAATTTCTACAAGTGTTAAATGTTAAATGTTAAAGGTATTTGTACCGCACACCGTCACCAACAGAATTGGTCCCCAGGCGCTCAGGCGGATCTGTAAATGATAAAGGTGGGATGGGTTAGTAAGGTGAAGAAGGGAGTAGGATAGTGAGAGGAGTGGTGTTCTGTTGGCAGCTTCAACTCAGTATACACCGGGTGCTGAGCTTTGGTGCGGGTATGGGATCGGAGTCAGTCTGCATGTGCTGTTGTTCCGGTTTATGTGTTGTTGCAATGTTGTGAAGTGCGTGTGGCTTGTTGTGCGAGAGATGGTTGTGTGAGTTTTTTTGAGTGAGATAAGTATGCAGAGTTTGAGCTTATATTGGTTAGTGGGTTACCTGACCTTTACCATGCTAACATTCACAGTTCTGTCTGAGTGTGGCACTTGTTGGCCCTCACGTTCCCATCTAGACGCGGCGCAGGCCAACGCCTAGGACTCCATCCAGGAATTTTTTGAGTGAGATAAGTATGCAGAGTTTGAGCTTATATTGGTTAGTGGGTTACCTGACCTTTACCATGCTAACATTCACAGTTCTGTCTGAGTGTGGCACTTGTTGGCCCTCACATTCCCATCAAGACGCAGCACAGACCAACGCCTAGGACTCCATCCAGGAATTTTTTGAGTGAGATAAGTATGCAGAGTTTGAGCTTATATTGGTTAGTGGGTTACCTGACCTTTACCATGCTAACATTCACAGTTCTGTCTGAGTGTGGCACTTGTTGGCCCTCACATTCCCATCAAGACGCAGCACAGACCAACGCCTAGGACTCCATCTAGGTGTGGTCATGCCAACATTCACACTCCCACCCAGATGCGGCACAGGCTAGTGTCCAGAAACCCGTCCAGGTGTGGGCATGCTAACATTCACAACTCCATCTGAGCACCACGCAGGCTGGTGTTCACAACTCCATACCTAAACAAAAGTTCTAAACTTGACAGTCGATATAAAAAGAAGTACCAATACAATGTAGGTGCATGGAGGCTTAACATATGGCGTTATCGTACTTTCAAAATAAGAAATTGTGCGCGTTTACCATGGGCATAAGTGTCTAAAGTTTCATACTTCTAGCAGAAATACATTTGGTGTAAAATCACATTTTCTGCCGTTTCTTTCCAGAACAGGTCAAATGATGTTGCCGCCTCTTGAAATGTGCAGCCAAAAATTCAGATTCACAAATTTGTTACTTTTATATTTTTCACACTTTTCACTGGCAAATTAGAAGTCTTTTAAAAAAGTGTCCTTTGTGAGGGTTCAGCCACAGATGGCTGTTCGGTTCCGCCTCCTTTTTTTATTTTTTATTTATTTATTTTACATTTTTAAAGCACTCACACAGCCCGCGGGCATCGAGGCTCTGTTACAGGAATTGTTTTGTGTTTTTTTAGTTGTGTAATTGTTTTTGTCTTAGTTGCGTATTTATAACGCGCTTAAACACCCAGAGGTTTCTAAGCGCGGACCCGGGGATCGAACCTGTGTTGCTTCGTGTCGTCTTGCTTCCAAGGAGTGCACATTGCCACTAAGCTATCCTCCTTCTGTCTCCCTGCAGTCCAGGAGCAGTCTCCTCCCTGTTTGCTCTTGGCAGGGCCATTTACGACTGTCCTCACACCTCATATTTCCTGAGCAGTAGAGCAGTAGCTGTTCATTGTTCCTTTTTGCCTCTGTAGACCAAGTTCTTTGAAAACCCTATAATTATCGCTTTGGTGTGATTTCCTGCTCGAGGAAAAAGGCTTCTGTGAGTAAACCTGTTATTCCAGTTTGGTTAGCTTTAGCCAGGCTTAAATTTAAATATTAATTCTGTTGTATTTTTCCTTAGCTTAAAACAAACTTGTGATTTCAAAATAGCAGCTAAATACTATTCAAGATTTTAAACCATGGGCTCAAACAATTACAACATAGGTTACTCTCAGTAACAGGCCACCTAGATTGCAAACATTTGATTTCAGTTTATACATGTTTAATGTTTAATCAGGCAGGCTTCCTGACAGCTGTCATCCCTGCTGTCCTGCTGCACAGAGATTCTGACATCCACAGCCAGGCCACTTTTGCTGAGGAAATCCCTTTATGCTTTCAGCTTTTCAGGACCTTGCACATAGCACAGTGATGCCGCATGGCAGAGCAAAAAGTGGGTTAAAACATTCCACACATGACAACACATGGAATGGCATGAAAGGCATGCAAAGGTGTGACATGGTACACCATGACTTACTGCTTACATTAAAACTTCTGGCCTTGGCAAAAAACTTCCAAAACAAATATATGTGCAATGATTCAGCTATTCAAAACGTTTTTTCTATGATGTGTAATATACGCCAGTGAGGGATAAAACAGAAATTAACTGTAACTTCTAAAAGTTAAAACGTTTGTTTTACTTAGCTGTATCCGGCATGTTTTCAATTATTTGAAAATGTCAGATCTGGTTAGATTCTGGTTTTCAGGATATATGGACATACAAAAGGTGACTGTGGCTTCCTGTCTAAAATTCAAAGCCATTCTGTTATGACTTGGTATGAGGTTAATTTTCAGCAAGCATTATTTATTCTGAAAATCATTTTGCAAATTGTGTCCCCGAGTTGCAAGAACATGAGTTATGTGTGTGATCTCATTGGCAAGACATATATATGCTTGTGATCCCGTTGTCAGTGTCTTAACAAATACTTTTACTCACCAACAACCAAAGTTAATTAGAAATTGTTAAGTGACATGGCCATAGAAATGGTGACTCAGTCACTTGTTATAAGAGCATGGGCATTTTAGTATAGTGAGAAGGGTATACATAGGAGTGTTGCTTATGAAAAGGAAAACGTCATAATATACAATTAAGAATGCTAATCTTGAGTGTTATGTTCAATATCTGGTATTGCTTTAGTGAAAACTAAAATAGTTTAAGCAATGACATCTAGTTGCTGTTGCTGTTCACTGACAGTGTAATATATCAAATTCAGAAGATTTAACTGAATGCTTCCATATTCCAGCATTGGACCATGACTTTTAATGGTTTGAGGTACATGGTGAGTACACAAGATATTGGGTTGTTGATATATAGGGCATCTCAATCACAATATAATTATATCGGTGCCACCTTATATAAAGTTTTACCAGCAAATTCAGTGTTTTAAATATACTTTCATGATCACATGAATAATAATGATGAGTCATTAAAATATGGAGTTTGTGCTATTGTGATATAATTGTGGAAGACTGTGACATATTTGACATTGAATATAGAAGTCTTAAGAGAGGAGTCATTTTATTTCTTGATTCTATGTGAAATACAGAAGCGTGTTAAGATAAACAACCCTGCAGTATTGTACTGTAAATGCTTTCCTTATTTGCCACATCATGAAATAAGTAAGTTCATGCTGAGTATTGACTCCTTCTGAGACGCTTTGCAGGTGATATATCCGTCTTGCCTCCCACTGTCTAAGCAATCGCTCATTGCTAGCTTTTTTGCTGGTGTGAGCAAATGCTCAATTCCAATGAATCTCACACTTTGCCCTTTCCAGTTCTGTTCTCAATAATCCAATGTGTGGCCAATGGTTGCCATAAATCCAGGTCCCGCATACCTCTCATGTATGTATTGATTCTGCCTCGCAACGCTCTGCACTGCTGATGCATCATTTGTTGCAATTACAATAGATCATACAGATATGACGTGGAGCATGGCAATTAATGAAGCTCTGAGTTGCATACACTTTTCTGGATCTTTGGTTTTATTAACACAAACAATCCTAACATTTATGAAACATCATAGGTTTTGGTGATAGCCCTGCTGACTGTACTTCTTTTCTCACTGATGGATAGCCAGGGCTCAACGTGCTTTTCAAAGTGTTTGCTTTGGTGTATATAATGATTGGTGAAACATCAAAGTACTGTTTTAAATCAGTGTCTAGTTGATGTAAGTAGCAGGTTTGAGAAGCATGTTAAGGATGTATTTAGAGCTAAATTGCTGTTCACAAATCTAACCATATCTCACAGATGTATCTTTCTTATGTGTTGGTTGTAAACGACTTGTTTGTGATCTTTGCCTCATTGATTGGTTTTGTATAACTAGAGTGGCATAAACACATGATTATACGTCTGTAAGAACATGGCTACTTTCTCCCTGATACTCACAAGGGTCACCCCAGTTCCCTTTTGCACATGAAAGTTCCAGAGAAGTGAGGTCATCTCTTCTGTGCTCATACACCCTTACAATGAAAATCTGACCAGAACCTGGTGATAGCATTTTGAATGCATGGTAACCACGCCAGCACTTTAAATTATGGGGAGTGCAGTTAATTCCTGCTCCAGTAGAGCCTCGGTGAGGGATATAACAAGTAGTGATCCAGATAAGGTTTTGGAATGGGTTTATTTTAAAAGTAATGTATGGGGTATAACAAAGAAATTCCCATTCCCAGTGGTGGTATCTTTCCAGAGAGTAAACATCTATGTTTATCACTAAACAGGTATCCTTTGTTGCTAACTATACGTCTTTGCAGCTTGCAATTCAAACACATTAAAAGATACCCTTCCTCTGGGACTGGTCTGCTGGTGGCCTGGAATAAAAATTTTAAAAAAATCTGTGGACCTTTGTGCGTGAAAGTAAGGTGGCAGGTTCCTTTGTTTCAATTGCTCCCTGCTGTTGGTCGGGAGTGTTTTTTCTCCCTTTTATTTTTGGTGTGAATATGTGTCTGTTTTAGGGAGTAAAAGTGGCCTGTATGCAGTTTATTTGTAGTGTTGATTGCAATTCCTATAAATAACCTTTCAATAATCTGAACCATTGCACATATGTGTGTCCGTAGTTGAGAAGCCGCTTAGATATCAAAGTACTGCCTGAAAATGATAACCATAACAGACTTCTGAAGATGTTTATGTAAAGTGCATGTTCATTGAATACAGTACACATATCATCAACTATAATCCAAAAAAGCGTTTGGCTTTTTTGTTCACAAATGTTTATAAGAAAACAATAATGTTAAATTACCCGATTATAGGTTTATGATGAACTTTATTTGAATATTTCCTTTAAATGCATTTTTAGCCTTGACAACGCGCCTAGAAGTGCAAACATGTTTTTCCTTTACAATCATCGGAAATACATTGAGGGGAAAAAAGAACAATGCATTGTTTTTATGCGAAAGGTTCTTAGCTTTAGATTTCGTAACAGGAAGCCATGGCACGTGATTAATAGGAAGAGGAGGCACTATATTTCCTTTGTATCCCTATTAAAGGCCTGATTTACAGAAACGTTTTATAATGGCGCCATCCCATAGGAAAACGCTCTGTGAACCAGACCCTAAATGTTTTCTGTTCCCAGTTAAATTCATACAAGACAGACCGTCTTACTAACAATAAAAAGGGCTGTCACTATCTGTTTACTTTTACCCTTCTCTGGGTCACCTGAAAAGTAGCAGTGCCACCCCCTCTCTGCAAGAGCTGCTGAAGTTGCTAAAAGCTTTTTCTAACTGGGGCCTCTCATATCCCCTTGATTTTCTGACCAACATTAAAGTGTTGGTTTCTCCTGTATCGATTCACCCCCCATCTAGTTTCAGTGCAGGACTTGTGCATTGCCTGTGTGTTAAGTTTCTACTTTGTACACAAGGATAACTCATGTATACCTATATTGAAAGAACATTCACTGCAAATCTGAGTGCAAAAAAAGGACCAATGGATGCACCGGTGGTTAGGTTTGCCCCTGCTGCAGGGCACTTTTCAGAGACACTTGCAGCAACACACACACACGCACGGTGCTGCCAATATCCACAGTACTGTCACATGCACCCCAGGTCGAGGCTGATAGGTGCTTCTGCATTTGCAGCTGACAACATGCCTTTCCAGGGAAGGAGCCCGGCAGTGAGGTCATGTCATTGGCACGTCTGCACATCCGACCCTGACAACGTGTTCCTGGAAGATCGCTGATCAAGCTCACAGGGAGAGCGAAGACCCGAGTAAGCACGCCACCCTTTCCCCCAGGTCTGTGAACATTTTATATCTTCAATAACTTCCTGCACTTTCTTCGTTTTGCTCTTCTGAAATGTTAGCCACATTTTTCTAGATTTCCACATGCATTCTATTCCTCAAGCATTATTTTCGAACATCATTTTCTGGCAACACTGTCTATGTACGTCAGCGCTTTCAGAACATATCTTTGCACTCATAGCTCCCAGAAGGCTGAAAGGCACGCTATCCCCTCACACCCACAACTGCTATAACATGCAGTGCTGTAAACGATTGTTTTCTCTTGTGACCATCTAGTGTATGTAAGCACCACCAATGCAAAGTGCTCCATTGCTTCTTGGAGCTATGCTTGTGCTGAAATAGGCGCGTCTACAGCCCTAGCTATTGATAGTTCGTTTCTTAAGCGCTGTTTGATATTTTAACCACTTGTTTGCCTGGTAGAAATGACTTTGGATTGGCTTCGCTGCACGCAGGATCAGTGGGTGTCAGTTCCTAGTATCACCTGCACTGATCACGGCTGAGTCTGTCCGTACACTCTTGTCACCTTGCTGGGATCTGGTTGAAGAAAGATGTAAGCGCAGTGCACACAGAACAGCAGGGTCCTTATCCCAAGAATGAGGGCCATAGGCTGCGCTATATATATATCTCCTGACTGGACTCACCTGGAATACGCAGACCTGCCTATTGTGGTTGCATTTGGGCTAGTGATTCTGCAAGAAACACTGTACAACGACACCAACACGGCCCAGAGCATCCCCGCGAATGCTCGTTTCCATTGGTTGGGGTAAAGGCACATGGGGTAAAATGACCAGGTGAAGGAGGAGACTCATTGGTGCATGACATTGGGATGATGCAGACAAACGGGTATGTTCTTGAGCATTAGTTCACAGTGATGTACACTATTTGCAGAGACAATGTGAAAATCCTACTGGAAAACGCGTTGTGAATCAGGCTTAGAGTTGAAGGGGTGGGCTGCGGGGGTGTGGGGGGAGTAATGTGGGATTAAGTAGAGGGTGCTCCTTCAAGACTGAAGAGGTGGAACTTTGATGGCGTGAACAGAAGATGCATTTTACACGTGGAATTTAAAGTGTGCTAGCAATGAGAGGGCAGAAGAGAGCTTTAGTGACAAACTTAATGTAAATAAAATGGCGATCTCCACCTTCATGTATTGGGATTCCCTATATTGAGATTTATTGAGGGATCAAGCTGAACTTTAAGTAAACACTCTAAGAATCTGTTCTGTGCCTGACAACCTATACTGGGCACACCTGCCCACGTCGAAGTGCTTTGCCAGGTGCAACAGGCAACAGCCCAGCCAATTTCCGTAAGAATATATTCTGTATAATCTCAAGACGTGTACAGGAGGAGAACCCCCATACCTCACTTCCGTGTAAGACTGACATCTGAGCTTTGACCTTCAGTGGGCATGTATCCACTCTCCTTTTCCCACAGAGATGATGAACACATAGATGTCCCTTAACGCTTACTGCAGCCTCCTTCATACCCCACCCTTTCCAAGGACAACAATCTTCATTTTTGACAGATTTAATTTCCGACCATGGTCCCTAAAAGATGGATCTGCACATAAGAGGCTCTGCTGCAGACCCCCAGCCATGAGATCAGCTAGGACTGTATCATCAGCCTAAGCTTAATCCTAATTAATTAGGGTGGGGGGAAAAGCATGGCTGATGAATCATGTGGGTTACAATCTGACAGAAGCATGGCGATTATACAGAGAGCAGCACCCACTTTCATTGTCTGCATTTGGAAGGAAACTAGGGGGCTCCTTTTGCTTCTCTTCCTTTATGCCTCCATGGGACCACTGGAGAAGTCATCCATTTGCTATCAATGAAACTCAAAAGCTGGTCAAAGGAAGAACATGTCCTACAAGACTCAACACTATTTGAAAAATAGGTATATAACCTTTGTGTTTCTGTGTCCCTAAGGATGCTTCACCAACCCATTCTGTTCCTGTGAGGCAACAACCTTGATTTATTTTAGAGCAAAAAATGCAAGCATTTCATTAAATGTGCATACCGATAATGCTTTGCTGCATGGCTCTAACTAAAGGTAAACTTTCAGTAATGTCTACTCTGTGATTCTGTGTCATGTATGGCTTATTAACTGAAACTGCCTATGCTAGCCTCAAATAACAAGGTAGAAGCCTTTTTTCTTGCATGTTTTAAACCAACCATAATATTGCCGGCGATTGGTAAAAATGCGACAACACTCAAATCCTAAGGATTTGAACTAGCCCACACTGATGATATCCACTAGTGTGAGAGTGGTGCATGTTTGAGCTGTCCACGATTAGTAGTTAAAACTATATATAAAGCAGTATCTTATAAAAAAATGCCATTGCTCTCCTATATACCAAACATATAAGTATTCCTTTTAATTTGCATACCCATAGTGCTTGTGTATGGGGCTCTGAACTAGAAGTGAACTTCTAGGTGGCACTGTGGTATATATGGTATAGTCTCTCTTTATTTATACAATTGTAGCTTTCAGCAATGGAGCGTCTTACTATAGCGTGCCATTTGAGTGAGCCTCTTGGTGCTTTGGGCCCAGCAAATAAAAAGGTGAATATTCCGGTCAGTTTGTAGGAACAAAGAGAGCAAAGGAAATGCTGCTATTAGACCAGCGGTGCGTCTTTTACCACACACAGGCTGGCCTTTACCATTGCCTGTGTGTGGTTCTATCTAAACCCTGATCCCATTCAAGATATTTTATGATTACAATGCTAATAACTTGTTTATTTCGTTCTTGTATTCTTCATCCTATCTTTCAGCATACATTTTCAATAGGCCCTCAAGAAGGTCGCACCCATATTCATCATGTTAGACAAAGGTACAGTGAAACACGTCAAGACCAAATACTGCATTTGTTCAGTTGTCAGTAATTGCAATTCTTTGTATTTTTTTTATTGATTTGAGTTTTAACTAAAGTAAGATATTTGTAACTGGAGGATCATTGCTTCCTCTAGGAGGTAGAAACAATCTGTTTCTTATTCAACTTCGACAATTTACCTCAACTCTAGTCATAATAGGACTCAGCGCAAACAATGCATTGGGATCAGGATTTAGATTCATTCATGACAAACCACTAGAGGTTGGTTGTTTTTCATAGGCCTTTATGCAGCAGAGAATAATCGTCAGCCAGGAGCCCTAAGTGAATCTAATTGCCCCAGTAAAGAATGTGCAGACTTTATCTCTCTATTTGACGATCTGTTGTTCCTGTCCTAGTCTGTGGGTGGGTCTGCCTGTGCTTTGCAAGGCATGTGTGTTTTTGTTTTTGGGCATTGCTGTTTATCAAGCTGGAATCTGTCCAATGTGTTCAGGTTAGTGGTGGGGTATTGTGAGGTGGCAAGTGTGGGTCCGAGAGATGGCTTGATTTGGGCGCGGGAAGTGCTATTGCAGATTTCAGTAGGAGTTGGTTGGAGAAGTTGTACTTTACAAATGGGCATTCATTTAGGACTACATGCAGAATAGCATAAGAACAAATTATTATAGCATATAGTAGACAACGCATTAGAATGCTTGCCAGCTCAAGGTTTTAGATGTTTCTCATGACAGAATCTCTTTGTACGCTGACTTTTGTAGTATTATGAGGAAAGTGGGTCATGTGGGTTATGAAAAGGGTTTTATTATACTGAGTAAAGTACATTAAATATGAAAGGGGAATTAAGATGATGGGAAGAATGAGCCCCACCGGACTCCAGCTTTCCGCTCACCTGTCATCAGCAGTCTCTCATCTACGCACTTCCCGCACATCACCGCACTCCAGACACGGGCCTATCCGTGCATCAGACGTCTCATTGCGCATGGCACAATGAGACCAATGCTACACATCCTCCCTTCTTCACAGATGCACGGAACGCCACAAGATTGTTCTCCTGTCTACACAAATTCAGCCAAACGTCGAGGTCTTCGAAAAGTTCTTCCACATCTTGACACATCCATACCCAGTTTGTCCCATGGTCTCACACAGATATTCGTCATGACCATAGGGTATCTCGAACCCGCTTAAACTTTATTACTCCAATTACAAAGGATACAGTACCAAACTGTTCTTTTAATCTGGAGATCACATCCAGGCCACCAATAATCACTCCTTATTCTTTGCTTCATCTTGATAATCCCCTGACGGTCTTCATGACCCAAGTCTATGATTCTCTGACGTACATTCAACGGTGGAATGATCCTGTCACCGCGCATCAACAAATCACCTTGGATGCTTAAGTCATCAATGACGTTCCAGTATGACAACAAATCTAGCTCCTCAAAGTGTCTCTTTCTTTGAAGACTGTGTTCTTCCAATATACGTCAAAACTCGTTAAGAGAAATGTCTTGTACCATTGCTTCCTCCCACTCCTCTTGTGGAACAGGTACAGGAGGTATACTGAAAACTACTTCTTCCCTGTCCGTCTCCATCAAATTCGGAAGTCTGGATAGGCAGTCTGCAGCTACGTTTCTTGCACCTGTCACATACTTTACTGCGCAGTTACATTCATGTAACTGAGTCACCCATCTCTTGAAGCAACCAGGAACCTTGCCCAATCCTTTGGACATAATTATCTCAACCAAAGGTTTGTGGTCAGTGCGAAATTCAATGTGTATGCCCCAAATGAAGTTTCTGAATGTATACGCTGCCCATTTAATAGCCAGTGCCTCCCTTTCAATGGTGGCGTATGATTTCTCTGCTCCTTTTAACAACCTGGTGGCAAACACTATAAGAAACTCTCTTCAATCACCCTCCTGAGTGACTACAGCACCTAAACCTAGGTTGCTGGCATCCGTAATTATGATGGTTTTGCGATTGTTTCTAAAGTTTTTTAAGGTGGGAGCGCTTGCCAATGCCGATTCTTCTTCACACTCTTAGTTCCATTCAAAAACACTTTTCCATTTGGTGAGTTCATGCAGGAACACTGCATGTCTGGCCAAATCCCAGATGAATTTTGAGTAATACTCTGTCATGCCTATGAAAGTACAAACTTCCTCCTTAGAAATAGGTCTGGGCATGTTCTCTATTGCATCAGCCAGTTGCCTTTTGGGACATTTTCCCTCTGCCGAAATGGCATGACCCAAATACTCTATTTCTGGTCTGTTGATCTTACACTTCTCTTTACTCAAGGTAATTCCTGCCACACTCAATTTTTTAAACACATACTCCATTCGTTCATTGTGAAGTTTCAGGTTGTCAGCATGTATCAGTATATCAACCCAAAAACATATGATGTCATCATAGCCATCAAATAGTCTATGCATGATCTTTTGAAACACAGAAGCTGCAGAGACAAGTCCAAATGGCATTCTCTTGTACTGGAATAACCCCTCTGGCGTGATGAACACAGTCAAAGCTTTCGATTCATGATGTAGTTTAACTTGGTAATACACTGATGCTAGATCTAACGTGGAGAAAAATTTAGCTGGGCCAATCATGGATATAATTTGCTGTATTTTGGGCAGTATGTGTCTCTCTGGAATTAAACACTTATTGAGCTCCCTCATATCAACACATATCCTGAGTTTCCCCCTTTTCTTCCTCATGACAACAAGAGGTGACACCCACTTGCTGGCATCAATGCTTTCTATGCTGCCTTGAGCTTCCAATTTCTTCAACTCAATCTTTACTTTTTCCCCCATTGACAAAGGAATGCTGCGTAACTTTTGTGCCTCCGGCTGATGATCTTTCTTCATCTGAATCTTATGCACAAATCCACGTAGACACCCAATCTTCCTTCATTACTTCTTCCTGCATGCTGCTGTTCTCCACTGCAAGTACGGAAACTACTGCGTTAGGGTCTAACCTCACTTTAAGTTTCTGCTGGTGCGTCCAGCTCAGAAGTGGAGTTTTCCCTTTTCCATTGCATATATTTTTCCTCTGGCCGTCCTCTCTTTAGTTTTTAGTATTTCCCAGAAACATCCTATTAGTTTGATTTCCACTCCTCCATAAACCTTGGGTTTGTTGTCAATTTAGTTAAGAAACTCGTGTTTCGACCGATCCCAATTGTTCTGTGGCAGCAGTGTATATTTATCACCAGAATCAATCATCATGTCCATTTTTGAATTGTCTATAAACACTGGGGCTTTGGGACTATCTATTTCTTCTTCATCATCATCGAAAACCATGGATAAACATTCCTCTCCTTCCCCTTCACTGTGATCACCTCCAATCCAATTCGTGGACATCTTTTTAGTTTTACAACACCTTGAAAAATGACCTTTACCTTTACATGTACGGCAAATGATCTTCAAAGCAAGGCATTCAGGATCATCTGCCCAGTGGTTGATGCTATCACACCTGAAACACCTGCTGGTATGCTCACTTGGTATCCACGGGGGCGCCACATGATACTGGATGGAGAACTAAGCACTATCCCGGACCCCTCTCTGCTTGGTTATGTGCCAGATGTTGGGTAGCGCCTATAACAGGAGAATGGAGGGTTAAGATACTGGTTCTGTGATGGGTGGACTCCCACCTCCCTCTGGTCCAAATCCCTTCCCTTGGGGTTATTGCTCACCTTAGGTTTTTGTGCGTTGAACCCTACGTTCTGCGTCTCTGTGCAGGGGTGCGTGGTTGGTGTGGGCGTTCCGTGGACCTAGTTGCTTCACTGATCCGTGTGCCGTATGTCGAGTCCAGACCGACTGTGACTCCAACTCTGCTTACTGTCTTCCAGGTGAGTTATGATGTCTTTTCTGCCTTTATTCTGTCTCTTTCTTTCCCTCCATTTTCTCTGTCTTCTCTGCGTCTTGCTTCAATACGCTGTTCTCTAACAATGTCGCTTTTTGTTTTCACAGGGATGGTTGCGATCTCAGAGTTGCTGCGCCGATGGCGAAGACCACGGTGAGTTATTGATGCGTGGAGCGCTGCGCTGTTTATTGGTGTTAATTGCTAACCTGTGTTCTCTTCTCTTCTTTGTACAGGTTGCGGTGATGTTCCGGAGTGATGAGCGATTGAAGCCCTGCTTGCCCAGGTAAATGCTTTGTTAATGCTGACCTTGTTCCTTTTCCCTTGCAGGTCGCGGTGAAACCCGGAGATGGGCGAGGTAAGAGAAGCGCAGGGTGCTACCAGGACTCACTGCTTGCCCAGGTAAGAATTGTTATTAATGCTGTCCTTGTTTCTTTACCTTTGCAGGTTGCGGCGAACTCCGGAGATGGGCGAGGTAAGTGAAGCGCAGGATGGATTCAAGACCGGTTACTTTACAGGTAAGTGTTCTTGCTTGCCAATGATGTTCTTGTTGTTCCAGGTTCTTAATGGAATCCGGATCTAGGGCTTCAGGATCGGTCCGCCGGACACAGTGAGCGTTACGCTGCAGGAGTGCAGAATAGCGCAAAGCGTGTTCTGCTGTTTGGGTGTGGTTTAAATAGTACAAAAAACACCTTAGGGGAGATAAGAGGATTATTAGCCCTATTCCTGGCACATCCTCAACAGTTCAGGCGAAGCCTTGAACAACAAACAAAACAGTGCTAAGGGGCTTATTTGTTCCCTTATCGTTATGTGTCCCGATGCCTAGAGCATCAATGAACAATTCCAAATCAGATGCCAAACGGATTTACAAAAATATATGTCATTTATTAGTTTTTGCTTAACAAATCTAAACATTTGTTCACAATGTCAACAAATGTTAAAAGATTCAATATCCAGATCTCTGGAAAAAGTGCAAGTACAAATAACATGTACCCCTCAAGATTTAAGAGGCAAAACTGCAGAGTGAACATCAAACAAAAATGAAAAAATAATAACAAGTTGTGTGTAAACCAAAAGTGTTCCGAGATTAGGGTCACTCCAAGGTAGTGTTGTGCAAGTGCCACCAAAATAAACTTATTTCCACACTACATTAATTCCAATTTCAATTCAGGCATACTCATTCTCTCATCACATTCCCAACATGTTTCTTTCTGATCGTGTATGTAAACAGTGTAAACTGAAATTCATCAGGGGTAGTCTGCCGTCTACCAAAACAATTTTAACCTAAGAAAATTAATTAATAGGGTACATTTCCTCTAATTTCATCCACAATTAATTATTGCGAGCTCAACAAGTGTAGGAAAAAAGCCTGCTTTCATATATATAGGCTTCACGCAAAATTCATGCTATTAGATCGTTCAAACTTTACAAGTCTTGTGAATAGTCCATGATTCGTTTGGTGCCCGACAGCAAAAGGGACTCCCTATCTGAAAAGGGAACAGATCAGGGTATAAATAAAGGATGCCCTGATTATTCATTCTCTACTTGTAGAATTGAATAAACATTAAAATGACCTAGTCATAAAATGCTGATCAGAAAAGTAATGCACAAACCCTATCTGGCAAGTGCACCACTGCAGTAGTCAAGTGACAACAGTGGTTTAAATAGCCCAGGTAAAGTAGTTCCAGGCCAAGTAGTTCCAGGCCCAGCCACACCCAAAACACTAGACCGCATGGCTTGGTTCTAAAGAACTGAACTGTGTAATAGGCCTCCATGTTGGATTAAGGTCCAAAACTGTGGTAAAGTTATTCGAAAGTAGGATAGGTTTGAAAGGGAAAACAAATGTGCTTGTGGTAATATGGTCATAAGGCTATGCAGGCTGCCATGGAAAAGGGAGGAGGGGCTCTGTACGGTGGTGGCCATCTTGGAAAAGAATTTTCCTTCCTACAGCGGGACTGTAGGAAGAAAAATCTATGTTTTAGAACCCCGGGTTCCCGCTTTGGGAACCAGGGGTGCTAATGGCCTTTATCCCCCATTGCAGGGGCTACAATGGAGGATAATGGTCTAGAGCACTCATTATTTATTTATAATGTGCCGAAGCATCCAGACATCAGTGTGCACACAGACACACTTCGCTT
This sequence comes from Ambystoma mexicanum, assembly GCF_040938575.1. Classification (NCBI taxonomy): domain Eukaryota; kingdom Metazoa; phylum Chordata; class Amphibia; order Caudata; family Ambystomatidae; genus Ambystoma; species Ambystoma mexicanum. The sequence continues at coordinate 808,621,140 of NC_090939.1, read as the reverse complement.
GGGCCGATAACTTGAGCTGCTGGGCTGTTATCCCCCGTTCTGGTCCTTGGAACGGGAGATGAACGTCACATTATTCCCATTAGCATAACACAAAATGCTAATGGAAATGTTGGAAAAACGTATTAAGTCTATGTACTTTACTGAGAAATGCAAAGTAGATGGAGTCTATAAGATTTCTTTTTTAGTTCAATTTTTTAACTGTGAAAGGTGGTTCCTAAAGGAACCTTTCTTTTGTTTTTAAAGAAATGTTGCAGGAGAGGTTAGAATGTAAGGTGAGGACAGAAATGAGGGAAGAGGCACAAGCACTAATATGGAGAACAGGTGGACGAGGGAAGATGTTGCACATGTTTTGCTTCTAAGGTAGTGGACAGTGTTTCTCATGCTCCTTGATTACAGCTTCAAACGCATGTCAAAATTGCTTCCCCCTGCAGAGTGGTGTGTTGAAGTATATACAGAGGATTGTTGTCTTCCAAAGATATGGATCAAAAGCTGTTTTATTGCTTGCAAGGAAGCTGGTGGGATTTTGTGTCCCACAGAAGTAGACTGTGTGGTTGAAGTATTGGTTGAGGAAGATGATGTGGAGGAAGACAGCCTACTACTTGCTAAGAAAGGAAAAATCTTTCTGAGAGCATTGCAGTAGTTGGATTTGGTGTGACGGTGCATGGAGGTGGACCCACCGGAGTAATGTCCAGGTAGTCCGCGACTCAGTACAAAGTTGCACTCTGTGCATTTCACTTTTATAGCTTTAGCCTTTGATACATTCCCAATAGTGGTAAAGAACTGCCACACCCTTGATTCTCTCTGGGTGCTAGAGGTAGGCACTTCCTCGACCTCATCTTCTTGGTACTCTTCGTTGTTGTTGGAAATACTGTGCTTTTTATGTTGTGTGGGTCCTCCAGCTGGTGGTTGTGGTGGCTCTTGGGGAGGAGGGATGGCAATAGCTGATGGCATTTTTAAGGTAAATAGCAGTTTTGCTAATATTCTTCCAAGTATGTGCTTTGTACTAGATTGTTAAGGGATAATGGGTACGAATAGCTGCAGGAGTTGTGCAAGGGTACATTTTGAGATTGAAAGTTCCTAGATCAGTAGAAAATGCAGTTCCGAACTGTCCTTGAAGCAAGGAACTTAACGCGAAGTGCAAACGCGTTCATGGACATGTCATTATGCCGCGCGCAAGCAAATGGTCACGTGGCACTGCCCAGAAGTTCCACAGTGACGTCAGACGTTCGCAGACGTTGAAGGAAGCAAAAACCGTGGAAAAAGTATAGAAGTGTTAAAAATGAAGTTAGAAGGTGGGAAATGGCAGAGTTTTAAGGTGAAACATTTTAAATTGGACAAAAACGTTGCTATATTGGAGTAAGTATGATAATAGTAAGTTGTAGGAAAATAGCATGCACTGGTAAAAACCCATGGAGTTAGTTGTAGGAAAATAGCATGCACTGGTAAAAACCCATGGAGTTCTCTGAAAAAAAACTTTGTTAAAAGGGACATTTTGGTTAAGTTGCACCAATAAAAACCTATACAATTCACTGAAAAAACGTTGTGAAAGGGACATTATGGTTAAGTTGCACTAATAAAAACCTATAAAATTAACTGAAAAAACATTGTTAAAGGGACGTTGTGGTTACAAGTAAAACCGAAAATCCTCCGAAATTCGCCAGTTATGATAAGCTGAGCAACCATAACTTGCGCCACCACCGTGCACTACTAAGACTAACACCCAGGACATCAAAGATGACATCACAAATGTTTAGCAAAATAAGTTTAGTAATAGGCATATCAATTATGGCTTTTCCACAAAATTGGAAACTTGTTTCAAGGTTATCGTGGTATCAATGCAGTCAATGCTGGCACACAGCCAGCAAAGCCATCATAGTGGCATGGATCATGGTACACACTGACAAGGCCTGAAACCAGCCTTGGCATAATTATTGGATGTACCATTTGAACCAATGGAGTATATGTTTTTAGGGAGTCTGTTTACCAGCAACACTTTCTTGCATAGAATCCACATCAAGTAGACTCTGAGGTGCTGTCTTTATAGCTCGGGACCACTGTTGAAGGAGGTGGGCCATACCACTGCAGTTGTTGGCGTCTGATAACGCAATCTGTACAGAATAGATTCATAGATTGTAGCAAGGATAATTTGGAAATGGAATCACTGCAGTTGTAATTAGATTCCCTCTCCTTCCACTGAAGCCAGAAACCTCTGGGTAATCTTTGGCTCATCTTTCTCCTTTACCCCTCACATTTTGGTCCTTGCCAAGAAGGCCCACTTTCAACTTCACCTCCTTAGAGGCATTCTCCCTTTCCTCACCTTGCCTCAGAAGCTCAATGTCTCTAGAGATCTAGTCCTCTCCAGGCTGGATTTCTGCAACAGCCTCTTCCTCAACCTGCCTCTTTCCTCACTCCGTTCTCTTCAAATAATCCAGAATAGGGTTGTGAGATTTATCCTTGGCCTCAAGCCCAGGAACCGTACATCTCTGATTCTATGTCATTATTTTGATTTGCGTAGGTCGCCTAACCAAAAGACTGATTTATTCCTGGGTTTACTCCAAATAGAGGGGTTTCACCTCATAAACTTCCCTCCCTCAACCCTGCTGCCTCCCTCCCCTCCCAAGACACCCCTCTAAAATGCACACAAACACACATACACCCAACTAACACACACACACGCATATATAAACGTACCCATTCTCTGTCATGGCTGCTTCCGGATTCTGGCATGCCTGTCAGCCCCTGCGCACACTTGTGTGCATCGCAGCGGCTGACAGTTCAATTTAGAAAGATCGCTCTCTGTGGACACATAGTGGTCTTTCTAAATCGGTTTGCTTTTTTTGTTTTTTTTTAAAAAAAGATCTATTGACCTCCAGCTCTAAAATCTCTTCACTGGCTCCTGGTTGCTGGAAGGATCAAATTCAAGAGGCTTTGCATCATCCACAAGGCTGTCTGGGGCCTGGGACCACACTACCTGCAGCTCTCTCTTAATAAATAATCTCCTTCCAGATCCCTTCGTTCCTCTGGCTCCAACTAGCTGCTGATCAAAGGTTTCTCCAAGCAGCTTGGGGCAGATCTCTCTCCTCAGCTAGCTCTCTCCTATGGAACAGTCTCCCTCTCTCTCCGTCCTGAACTGGACCACCTCAAGTTCCACAAATAACTCAAGACCTTTCTCTACTCCTCTGCTTTTCCTCTACACCTCATGTGCCAACCATCCCCTCTGTTGCAGAGATTGATGGTGTGGCCCCTCAAGAGTCTAATATGGTCCTGGCCACCAGCCCAATTGTCCCAGCACCCGCACTCCCCCACTCTGCACTGCCCTCTGGGCCCATAACCGCCTGTCAGGTGGTTTGTATCCACCCTGCAATTACCTGTTGGGCGGTAGACCTCCCTCTCCACCTTGGACATCTCCGCCCATGCACTTACCTGTTGCCTCCCAACGGGAACCTCTGGCCCTTCCTCCACTAGGGGACCCTAATAGCACTTACCCCCACCCACCTTTTTTTCTTTTTTCCCTTTGTTCTTTTCACTGGATTTGCACATTCTGGATGTCACAAGGCCTAGTTGGACCACTGTTCCTTTCTGTTTATTCATTGTCATTTCCATAGTTTATTTTCTCTCTTGTTCCCTTCCCTTGTGCCTTGTGGTGCTTTGAAACACTGTCTTGTTGTATAAGGGTCTTATACATATCCAATAAATAAACACATCTCCATAGTTTTACCTGATTGCCTTTCATGTGTGTGTCCACTAGCATCACTGCAAGTATTTATTAATTGTCCTGCAGTCCAGGATGTTATGATGGATTGCTACCCTTTCCTGTTTAGGGGCTTTTCTATTTGTCACAGAATTCAAATGCAACCAGATTGTGTTCCACTACTCTTTCTTGGCTTTCTGAATAGTGTGTGAACGTTTCACAATATTTGTGTCCACAAGCTGAAATCATTATTTTGTTTGTTTTGATGCATGTGGATAGATGAAGGAGGTTGAGGAATGCAGCTTTACATTATTTATTAAATTTGAAAAAAGGTGGCCCAGCAGCTCCTCCACACTGCAGACAATGTCAGCATTAAAATGAAACAGAATAACCAAAAAGCAAATGGGCGATGCGTTAAACATAAACACTAGAAACACAACAAGTCGTAATTTGTAAATTTAGAGGGTATGAGTTTTTGGTAAAGTACTCACAGGACAAAACAAACATTGGTGAAGCCAATAGTTTTGGCCTTTGTGTTATTCACTACATCTTGTACTATTATGTTAGGGAAAAATACACAGGGTAAATGACAGCGGTTGTATGAATGACAGAAGAGTGAGGAGGAATAACATTGCAGTAGGAGGAATGATGGCACCAGTTGGAGGAGAGAGAGTGCAGAGGCATGACAATATAGTGGATGACAGCATGGGGAATTAACACAAGGGGAATAGGAGTGTAGAGTATTGAGAGCAGGGAGGAAAAGAGCATGGAGCAATGAGAGTTTGCGAGAATGAGAGTGTGGTGATGATGAGAGCAGGGGGGAGTGAGCGCACAGTGGAATGAGACCGTAGGGTAAGTTGGATTTGAAAAATCCACTAGATGGATATAGGTCAGCAACAGAACACAAGAGCATTGTACAGAATGTTCACAATGTCTGTGTACAACATATATGCCAACACTGCTGCTGTAAGCAACTTGTTTATGATGCCTCTTCCCACATTATATACCAGCATGGCCCTATAAACACATTTTCATGCTTTTTGTGCTCAAATATATGCCCGTTTTACCACTCCTCTAAAGACTTTCTTGATAATGCACAAAACATATGCCAACACTGCAACTAAAAAAACATGTGTTCATGATGCCTTGCTCCTCAATATCGGACAGCGTGGTCCTGCAAAACTCATTTTCTTAATGTCTTTGGCCAAATATATGATAGCATTGCCACTGTTAAACACTTTTGTAGTGAGGCAATTATTGACTAGACAGCATGCTCAAACTCCCCCCTGCCTCCCACAAAATAAACAAAATTATAAGATAAGAAAGGACACATTTGAAATTGCACTTTAAACTCTCCTGGAAATGCAGCTGGCATAAAGAATAGTTACTTTGTGCCACAATAGTAGGGATCAGATAAGGCATTAGCTTGCAAAATCAGTGTCTTTAAAATAGAATAGACTAGGTGACAGGAAGGTGTGTACACAAGATAGGGACTCACTTCAGAAGTAGGGTTGAACATTGTAGGTAGATAAGGTTGCTGCTACCCATACGAAGGGAAATAATGTGACCGGCATGCACCAGGAAATTGGTAGATAGCAAAGCAAATGTCTCCTGCAAAGAAAAAAAATTGACAGCAGTTGCCGTTTTAAAACTGCACAAGCACAGCAGAGAATACAGTTATGTAGCTTTAAGAGGGCCTTACAGCTAAGCACACTATTTGAAACAAATACATTTTACTTCCGGACAAATCTGCAGTAGCTGCCTCATAGGAGTTTCCCAAGGCCAGAGTGAAGGTTTACAAAACCGAACAAGCTATTAGTGTCTAGGCAGCAAGCGTTCAACCATTAAGGTAAATCAGTTACAACAACACAGTAGACTATTTGAAGTCCATGGAACGAACGGAGCATCTCAGGAAATGCCCTAGTAGTTGACAGATTAATGTCTCAGCAATTGGCTAGGTGTGACAGAGAAGCAAGTGTGGCTAAAAGACACAATAATTGCTGCAACAAAATATTGAGATGGCGGAAGCAGCATGACTCATATCAATAGTTAATCAAATTGGGCCTCATTATGATTCCGGCGGTAGCCATGCAGGTAAAACCGGCACGTCTGCCGCCAGAACATTTTTTTCCGGTGCCGGGAAATGGGCAATTACCGAGGAATTACAGCCAGGGGGACCCGGCAATTGGCCATTTGCCGGCGCCGAGAAAAAATTCTCCCCATTCCCATTCGAGCCTTATATGGCTCAATGGGAATGGGGAGGCCGGATGCACCGGCACCATTCGTGAATGGTGCCGGTGCATCCGATATGGTCTGCTCGCAGGTAGCAGAATTCGTAGTTTGCCGGTCCGGTAACTACGGTACCGGCAAGCTTACCGGTACCATAGGTACTGGACCGGCAAACTTATAATGAGGCCCATTGTGTCAATAACAGAATGGCGAGCTTACTGTTGCAAGACAGGGAGGGCCGGAAAACTGAAATTTGGGCAAGGTCAGACTCTTAGAAACTCTGGGATGACATGGCTGGGATAACATGGGCTGTTCTTATTTAATAAGAACAAGGCTATACGCTTGTCCTTTCCTTCCATCTACATACACATGTCATCATGCCACCAGTTCAAGGATAGTGTGACTGCATGTTAACTGATAAACGTGTACCTTTTTCACTGCAGCAACAGTTTTTGGGCTAACCAATAATGTTCAAGAATGGTCATGTAGCACATGAAACAGGACTTTTTATGGGTAGGACCTTAGATAGAGAGTTACCCAATCAGTAGGGGGGGACAAATAGATACTATGGCCCTCATTACGACCCAGGCGGAAAACCATGGTGCTAATAGCACCATGGTCCATGCCGGTAACTTACCGACTCCGCCATGGAGAAAGGGGGAATTACCACCCCATTATAAGGTTGGTGGGGCGGTAATTCCCCCTTCCTCCATGGCCCTTCCCCATTCCCATTTTTGCCCCATAGGGCTCAATGGGAATGGGGAAGGCGCTAAGTACGGTACTGCAAATTGCGGTACCGTACTTAGCACCAAGGTCCCTTTGCGGGTCCCTACTTTAACGGCTGGTGTAGACCAGCTGTTAAGGTCGGGTCCCGCAAAGGGACCTCGTAATCAGCAACTAATGGGTTAACGGCGCCGCAGCCTTTTATGGCGCCGCTAACCCATTACGTCAGGGTCGTAATGAGGCCCTATATGTAGTTTAGCAATTAGGACCAATGAGCAGTAGAGATAGGTTTTCATAACTTAGTGATCATGATGACATCAGAATGACTCATATGTATTACATAAACTGTGTTTTCTGTTCAAACGCTGGAGAATTTGAGAGAGAGAGTTTGGCTGTTAAATTCGTGTTTTCCCCCAGCTTTTCATACTTTCAATAAAGCTGGGTTAGCTTGCATTTGGCATACCAAAATCCACTCTGGGTTGTCTTTTTATGGGCAAATACCAGGTAGAGGGCTGTGCTGTTTTTGGGCCTGTGTTTTCATCTGGTAGTAGAGGATGGTTGGACTTTGGGTGAACCCTTCGCCACTCCTTTTTGGACAGTGGATCGGTTTTGTAAAGCGGAACATGCTGTGCACAACTTAACAGAAGGAAAGCAGGAGCCGGCTTTGGAGTGGAATCCTGCCCGGTCTTCCACTGCATGCTGGAAGCAGAGGAGGAGCTGGCAGTTTGAGGGAACCCCAATGTCCCCAATCCTCAAAGGTCCACAGGTGTGATTGTGCTATGTGCAGGGTAACATTTGGGGGCTATGGACATGTATTGTATGGTATTTATGAAACAGAGAAGTTGATAAAGGATATCCCTTGACAAGGTCTTGGAAGGATGCATAATAGGGCCCCTGAGGGACCAACCCTCTTTTAATGGTAGTGTAAAAGAGAAAGAGAGATAAGGGTACCTAAAAAAAAAAGAAGACAGCTGTATTTTATTGTTTTGTATTGTGTTTTAATTGATTAAATTGTTGATTGCTGGCATTGTGTTGTGTTGTGACTTAGGTCCTGTAGAGATGTTTTTCCTTGTGTGTTGTGAGCATAGCAGATAGTATTGTTTGATAAAGGTTGATGGGTTAAGTATGAACATTTAGATTGTGAGCATATTTTGTTGTTGTGACGCAGAGGTAGGATTTGGACATTGGGGCGTGGCCCCAGACAATGAAACTGATTTAATGGTGGTGTATATTTGAAGTGGGGAGGAGGTGTGAGTAAGGAAAAAGTGAGAGAGAACTGTGAAGAATATGTTTGTTCTGATTATTTGTAAGCTCAACAGTGTTTGTATTGTTTATTCTGTGTAAGTGCCAAGCTGTGCGCTGCTTAAAAGTTATTACCATGTCAGATACCCCAATAATCCACCTATGCAAAGCGTTCCCTAAATATAGCACTAACATCATTAAGTATCATGCTGAGTGGGTGAAAGGGGCTGCTGGAAAGATGTACATGTAATGGCCACAAGAAGGCACTCACTCGAAAGATGTACTCTAACATATGTGCACATACTTACACGCCATACACAAAGGCAAGAAGCATAAGAACATGCTAGGTATATTAGAGCTCTGGAAGGCCTTTGAGAAAGAGACAGAGGGGCCTAAGAAGGAATAGATGCTTAATATGTATGAGGGGGAGAGCGAGCAGCCCACAGCGTGGCGGCCTCTTCCCTCTGAGGAGAGCGCTCGCATTCAGCCAACAGCCCCGCCATCACCAGCTGAGGCAGGCATCTACACACAATTCACAGTACCACCTCTGTCTCACGGAGGGTCATGGAGATTTATTAATTTATTTATCTATTTTATTAACATGTATAAAGCACACAAAACTCTTGGGCATCATGGGTTAGCAAAATTACTAAGATTGTGTGACATGCAGTGTAAGGACTGGCTGTATTGCTGCCTGCTGGCTCTTTTAGCCCTGCACAATCAGCAAGGCTCAGACGATGACCTGACTCCTCATCAGGTGGTAACAGGTTGCAGGATCCATGTGCCCATTACCCCGCCAAAGTGTGCGCAGACAGATGCCCAAAGCACTGTGACTGTGTTAGGAAATAAATTACATGACTATTAGATGTCCATGGCTAAAAATCTACCCTTTCATTTGTTGACAGGAAAGGGAAAGGCAGGGAGGTATCGCTAATGCACAGAAAAAGACGAAATAGAATTAAATACTACTGCAGTTGTCAACTTTATTTCTGTGGGTCAACATAGCCAACATAAAATGATACAAGAGTGCCGCCTCCCTGCTCAACTATCAGGATCACGAGGGAGAAGGGATCAAAAACAGACCCAGGAACACTGACGCTGAATTACTACTGGAAGAGTAGGAAAGAAGTTGACGCTGAGACTTTTTGAAAATATCACCAGCACAGTATTAGGGACTATTTTTCACAAGATCGTACATCTATAACAGACTATTTTTTATACTTTTCTATCTTTACATTTTTATTGGGACTATTTTCCACATTTTTATATTTTCATGTTTTTATCAGCACTTTTTTATATTTTTATATTTTTTTATTTTTACCTTCTTTATCATTGAACCACATAATACGGGAAGTGAATTAAAACAACAAAAGAAAAAAACGAAACATAAATCAATCAAATCTTTTATTTTTGTCATTATCATGGGTTGCAAGTGCTTTGAAAAAGATAAATACAGCTCGCCTCACTCACCATTGCAAAATAATAACGTACTATTGCCTGGTACTAAGTAAACTGTATGAATGTACTCATATCCTTATGTTACTGATCCCTTCATAATACCCCGATCAATACGCTGCAGGACACATATGCAAATGACTGACATTATGGCTATTGTGGTCCTTCTGTTTATCTTTCTCTTCTGTTGTTTTTATTTCTTATTTTATCTCACACTGCATTTGACTGATTATGATTAGATAAATGTGTCCCTATGGCATAATGTTAGTGAAGAAGTTAAAAAACAAATAGATATCCAGTTAGAGCAGGAAATGGTATTCCGCCCACTTGTGGAGACAGTAAGGGCTAGGAGAAGTATTGCAGATGATGAATATTACATGAAAAAGGTATTGTGACAATTCCATAAATATTGAATGAAACTCATGATATAGGTCAATGGAGAAGGTGGGGAGAGAGAGATCAAGGGAAAGCTGCTTTGTTTGCTCACTTATCCCCTATGCCACGACAGCCTCTTGAGTATGTATACCTCAAGAAGTACCTGAGTCCAGAGCAAACTGCTTGGTACATCTCACAGTATGCCAGACCAGGGGACAATATCAGGGACAATCGGCCATGATGAAGTATCTCACAGGAGTAGAATTCCCATACGTAGACAACTATGTAAAAGAACACACATGATGGAGAATATAAGAATGAAAAGTAAGGTGATCAAGTTCATACCATCAGGTCCAAATAGAGGAGATGTCGAAGTAGTGGATCACCAAATATTAAGGTGTACAGATGCCCAGTTTAATTTGATACCTTATTGTGCCATCAGACCACAATTGCAAATGAAAGGGAAAGGATATTCCTCGGGAGGACGGCTTGATGGAATAATGGGATACAAAGAGGAGGCACTATGGACTGTGCAAATAGAAGTGATAATAAACACATAGTGTGCCGTGAGGAATGTAAACAAACTTCCAATTGTTCAACATGGGTGGAAGATGAAGCAGGACAACTACCCGTAATCAAACTACAAGCACTGACATTATGCTTTAGAAATAATGATTGCGTAAAGCTTGGTAACAATGAAGGGTGCAAACGCATTATGGATTTATCAGGTTTGAAAGTTGGCACAGCTGTACTAATGGGCCATTACTGGGCTTGCGGCACAAGAGCTTATATGCAGCTTCCACCCAAGAGGGGAGGCATATGTACAATAGTGCTACTAAATGCACCAGTATTAGTAATACCACAAAGTGAGGTTGACATTGGGACTTTTCCTTCAATGGCACACAACAGGAAGAAAAGATCCCTAGGCCTAAAAGGCATGGAAATAACTATTTTTCTTAGGAGGCCAATACTGCATTTGGTCAAATCCCAGAGAGTCATAAGTTATTTGATAAAACAACAATGTTCTTCACATCCTTTCTAATGCATGGCCTGCAAGCAACAGCAAATGCACACTGGATGCAGATAACTAGGTGGGAACTGTTACACACTATTAATGCCACAATAAAAGGCTTCAATGCCATTAAGGAGGAGTAAAGAGGGGTCAGATTGATGACCCTACAGAACAGGTATGTTCTGGACCGCCTCACAGCCATTGAGGAAGGAGTGTGCACACAGATAGGGCCAAGTTGCTGTACATATGACCCACACATGATGAGGAGAATGGGACCTTGTCAAAGGCCATATACCCCTTGAAAGAGCTGCATGATAAAATGGAGGAGGAAGTGGATGACATTGAGGATGATAGCTGGCTCAGTTATCTATTCTCCTGGATGCCCACCTGGCTGACAGATGCATTCAAATTTCTGTTGGCACTTTTGGTACTGGTCCTAAGGGCTTTTTGCATCTTGAGAATAGCAATAAGACAATGTAAAAAGAAGGCACTCAAAATGACAGAAATGGTTAATGTGGGTGACACCGTACATAAGTACACTCAAACTGATGATGAAGTTTACTGTCCCATGTACCCATTGGGTCAGCCAGCTAGACAACCTGGGGCCTTGTTTACATGCTCAGAAGATACCCATAACTACAATGAGCACTGGATGAAATGTGACGAGAATGGCGAGTGCTGGCTTATGACATGCGGTCCAGCAGAATACGTAGCAAAAGGAGGTAACTCGTGGGGGGTCACCAAAGTCTGGCTGCCCAAGGATGGCTACAATATGATGAGAAAAATGAAGGAATGGGCAATGACTCGGCCACAGTGGGGAATGTAGTGAGGCAATTATTGACTAGAGAGCATGTTCAAGCAACCCCCTGCTTGCCACAAAAGAAACAAACCTATACGAAAGGACACATTTGAAACTGCACTTTGAACTATCCTGGAAATGCAGCTGGCATATAGAATAGTTTTTTGGCACCACACTAGCAGGGATAAGATAAGGCATTAGCTTGCACAATTAGTGTGTTTAAAATAGAATAGATTAGGTGACAGGAAGGCGTGTACACAAGAAAGGAACTCACTACACAAGTAGGGCAGAACATTGTAGGTAGATAAGGTTGCTGCTACCCATAGGAAGGGAAACACTGTGACAGGCATGCACGAGGAAATCGATAGATAGCAAAGCAAATTTGTCCTGTAGAGAATAAAATGTGACAGCAGTTGTAATTTTAAAACAGCACAAGCACAGCAGGGAATCAAATTCTGTAGCTTTAAGAGTGCCTCACAGCTAAGCACGCTATTTGAAACAAATACATTTTCATTCAGGAAAAATCTGCAGTTGCTGGATGGTAGCTGCCTCAAAGGAATTTTAAAGGGTCGGATTTAAAGTTTACATAACAGAACAAGATATCATTGTCTAGGCAGCGAGCATTCAATGATTAAGGTAAATCAGTTATGACAACCCAGCAGACTATTTGAAGTCCATGGGACGAACGGAGCATCTCAGGAAATGTCCTAGTAGTTGACAGATTAATGTCTCAGCAATCACCTAGGTGGGACAGAGAGGCAAGTGTGGCTTAAAAGACAAAATAATTGCTGCTTTGAAATATTAAAATAGTGGAAGCAGCTGACTCATAATAGTTATTCATAATGTGTCAAGAACAGAATGGCACATTTTCTGTTGAAAGACAGTGAGGGCCGGAAAACTAAAATTTGGGCAAGGACAAAACTCTTAGAAACTCTGAGATGACATGGCTGGGATAACATGGGCTGTTTTATTTAATTAAGAACAAGGCGATATGCTCGTCCTTTCCTTCCATCTACATACACATGTCATCATGCCACCAGTTTAAGGATAGTGTGAACGCATGCTAATCGATAAACGTGTAACTTTTTCACTGCAGCACCAGTTTTTCAGCTAACCAATAATGTTCAAGAATGGTGATGTAGCACATGAAATTGGATGTTTTATTGGTGAGACCTTAGTGAGAACCCAATCAGTTGGGGGGGGAACATACAGATACTATATGTAGCTTAGCAATTAGGACCAATGAGCAGTAGAGATAGGTTTTCATAACTTAGTGATCATGATGACATCAGAATGACTCATTTGTATTACATAAACCATGTTTTCTGTTCAAACGCTGGAGAATTTGAGAGAGAGAGTTTGGCTGTTAAATTCGTGTTTTCCCCCAGCTTTTCATACTTTCAATAAAGCTGGGTTACCTTGCATTTGGCATACCACAATCCTCTCTGTGTTGTCTCTTTACTGACAAATACCAGGTAGAGGGTTGTGCTATTTTCTGGCCTGTATTTTTCACTTTCTTGATGGAACCCACAACATATGCCAGCATTGCCACTGTAAAACATAGGTTTAGGAGGCCTGTAACACACCAGTGCCCTACACAAAACATTGTCATGTTGCCTACGCCAATATATATATGGCAGCATTGTGACTTCAACATATTTTCCTGATTACAGACTCAACATGTTTTATTCTGGCAGTGAATAAGCACTGCATACTGAAACCACAATGCTAATTGCCATGTTAAAGCGCCGTCCGGCATGCACAAACCAGAGTGAGAGTAAAGGAAAGCACCAGATGACAGAAATATGCTTTAATTCAATCCACATACCTGATGGCAGAAATCTGTGGCCCTGAGTGTAGGTCCTCTGTTTTTAGGGAGTTAGGGAAACCTCTGCCACATTTTCCCCATTTTTAATTTAAAAGAACCAAAAGAATGAAGCAGTTTCCTAATATCTGTATTGTAAAATTGGATAAGTGCAGCTCCCTAGGTCACAGGGGCCATACACATATATTAGTGCCTTTAACAATTAAAAGAATTATGCATGCCCCAAACTTTTGGGTCATAAATACCATACCTTTGCACACAATGCAATATGAAAATACAGCACTGTTGTTTTCATAATGTTCACCATTCCGCACAGTCGCTAGATATGCCACAGTCCATTTTCTTGATCTTTGAGGCGCACTGTGGCTGCAGGGCAAGTGGCACACGTCATTCAGTGCGTCACCTTTACACATATTAAACTGAATGCAAACCATGAAAGTGATGCAGAGAATGGCTGTGCTATTTGTTAGATAAGTATCATCAAAATCTGGGCCGCAGTGTAGTGCCTCGCCACGTGCAGTACAGAACACAGATCAACATTGCAGCCTAACAGATGATATTTCTGTGTTATGCCAGACCCACCCAAGATCCCAACCATGGGTAGGCCGCATGTGGCTAGCCTTCTTTCCTGGCCCATTTAAGTTTCAGAATTTCAATAATTTTGTCTATAATTTGGCCTTAGAAAAATCTAATGTCACGTCTTAATTTCATAAGGGTCGAAATGTCCATTCTCAATCTAATTTGCTGAATTGAACTCTTTAGTTTGGACTATTAGGTGGCACTTGTGCCGCCTATATCCTGCAACTATTACGTTAGAGTACAGATAGGGTGAAATGGCATTTGATGAGGGACACAAAGTTGAGGATGCTGTTTGGTTATTTGCCCACCTATCAACTGCCCATTGGCATACTAAACCCTGTGGTCATTCCCACCCCGGTCCTGCCCCTCCCCGCCAAAAAACACCTCCTCCTGCGATTACTTTGAGCCCCCATTCATTCAAGCCTTACCATCAAACTGCCATTTTTTTTTCAAAGCAGTCTTCTGAGAGTTCATGACTTAATTGGAGCTGTATATGCGCAATTGGTGACATATAAAATGTCAACCTTGTCTGCTTTCAGCCACTCGATTTATAAGCAGCATGGGTGTCCTTCACTGAAATCTTGCAAAACAAGCATTGGCAAATCCAACAGTTGTGGCCTGTTTATAAGTATTAGTCAAGTGGCTTTCCTATGCCTACACACAAGCCCAAACTGTTGGCATTGCCAATGCTTGTATTACCTGGCTATAACGCTAGACTTTGTTTCAGATCTCGATTTTCTGGAAACTAATTATTTTTGCACTGCCAATCTAAAATATAGGGCAGTTGGTTAATAATGATCCATTGCAGAAGTTTGAGTAGCTTGCAGGCCACTGGTTTAAATCCCACCATAGCCCCGTTGGTCCGCAACTGAGTTTGCTAATAAGACACTACACCTATTTTCCTGCAGACCACCCGAAAAGCCAAGAGGCCATCAACATGTCAGCAATCAGATACACTAAATCAAACAGCGTGGCATAACCTTCAAGTCTAATGCCTTTGAGTTTAATATATTATTGGTTAAATCTGTCATTCAGAACACTGGAAACCGACATCAGTGTACATTTAATGAACACCTTTGCAATATGTTCCCAGGAAGTGTGACTGTGATAATCGATTCACAGTTTATCCAAAGGAATGTGGCTGAGGAACTGGAGCAGCGTTCAGCCAGAGAGGCTGCGCACCACAACCCATTCACTTTCACACGTGATACACAGCCTGAAGATACCTCGGGGGGGCTTCGCACCTGCCCCACTGCATACCACCTCTGCAGCAATTGCAGGAAGGCAGCAGCTGCGGGTATCTTGCGCCTTGGACTTAGTGTGCATAGATGTTTAAGTAGAACTGTAGCACAGTACCTTTGCTCCTGGCTTGTCCAGGGATGTCATTTGCGTGTCGCCAGAGGTCGCAAGTGCGACCTCTGAGGTCTCCCTTAAGACCTCTGTGGTCTCCCTTGCGACCTCTTTTTTTTTTTTTGCAATGCAGGCTCCTGGGTTGTGGCCAGCACCATGTGGCTCTTTAATTCTGGAGTGGCTGGCGTTCTTGTTCAGGCCCCTTAAAAAAGAAGAAAAATAAGAACATGAGGGCCACAAGACTAACACTTTCAGCACTGAACCTAAATAAGAAAGAATAGGAATGCCAAAAAATGTGATTTTCTGGAATTCTATACAATAATTTCTAGACTCAATAAAGGTTTATTTCAGGCACACTTCAGGGGGTGAGTCCCTGATTTAGTCTGTTTTCAAACGCCTCAACTCAGCCTTTCATCCTTCTGAGGTCGATAAATGGGTACCAACACAGGTTGGATGATATTGGGTGTATATTTCTTCTATGTAAAGCGCTTAAGCGTAAGTGCTATATAATAACACATCATTATCATTTGGTCATGGACATCTGCTTGCAATCACAGTAATTTGGTAATATGGGCCTATACACACTGATCTTAATGATACATATGGCGATCCATTCAGGTATGAAATGTACATCACAGTGATATAGTAACCATATTTTTCGTAGTTTACAATGTTATGTGATGCCACTTCCTGTTTTGTCAACAGGTGAAAGGTCGTGTTCCATCGCTTCCCGCGATATCACTTCAGGGTGGGGTCAAATGACATCACTTCCTGTGATGTCATCAGGGGGTCAAGGGTCGTGTGATGTCACTTCCGCTACCCCTGGCATTTTGGTGAAATGACGTCCCTGGGCTTGTCTGACTCAGAATGCGTTTTTCTATGTACATTGATCATTGTGTGCCCTTGAAACCAAAACCTATTGTATTAGCACCAACATATGTTCCTCTCATTTAGAATGGCATTTCATATACTCAGTATCTCTTTTATGTCAAAGACAAACATTTCTCTGTTTACATCACTTTCTAAGTAACATGTTTTAAAGGAATAGTGATGCTCTTTGTGCATGGGCACAGCTGGTAAACTGGTGCAGGGATTTAGTACATCACAACATGTTCATCTGCCTGCAACTGATACCCACCATTCAGTATATGGCCTGCAGTGCATTCATCACAAATGTCTGCATTCCATTTTGGACGGGTACAGTCCTACTTTCTAAACAAAGTAGTACACTGATTGTTAGGGGTTAGATTGTTATGTTGGCCATTGTGTGTGTTTAAGGCCCGAATAATTGAAGCTTCAAGGTGTACTTTATCATCATTGATGGTGCAATGTTGGATGCTATCGAGATACAAAGCTTTTCATGGGGCTGCATAGCAGGCTGTGTAAGCTGCAGGCTTTGGTCCTCATCTGCTGATGTAAAATGTTAGCAGTATTTAATCACTCGTCGCTCCTCTCCACCTCCCCATCCTCCCCGGTCTTTCCCTGACTATCTGTACCCTGTACTATGACAGGTTACTCCAGCCAATTTACCAGCAACAGACCGTTCCTGCTCCAACAACCGGGAATTGTGATAGGCATTTTGCCGAGCTCGCCAACCCACCTCTGCCACTGTGGCGGTGACCAGCTTTGAAACATTGGGTTCCGTTACCCCCCCTGGTAAGACTTGCCCGCCGTGACTGGGGGTCCTTTTGATTGACCCACCTAGTTTCCTTTTAACCCCCTTATTTGACTCAACCCTCTCCTCTGCTCCCACACACACAGCGTTCTAATTTATTTTTATTCTTCCATATACTTCCCACAGGGTCCTTTAACTACGCCCTGATGAAGGTGGCTTTACCTCCTTTTCTTGCCGCCGAAACGCGACAACACAAGGGGACAGTGGTGGCTTGCATAGTCACTCCCACCTTCACCAACTGTGGCCTCTCATTCTGTACTTTTTACAACATTCTGTTTCCCCCTATTCGGGTTGGCAGACACAACGGGGGTCCACTTCCATGAATTGACATTTGAATACACAATATGAAAAGTGCATTGGCCTCCAGTTTGTCTAGCAGGCAACGTTTATGCCGTCTAGCTGTCTCTAAACAATGTGACTTGCAGTTGGACGAGGAAATGGAACTATAACCACATAAGAGAATATTCCAGTCCCATAACTGCTGAACTATTTTGTTTGTTGATGCTTCAATCTCATCTCTGTGTACCACATAAGAGAATAGTCCAGTCTCATAACTGCTGAACTATTTTGTTTGTTTCTTGACAATTGATGCTTGATTCTCATGCTTTATATACTTCTTTGCTCTTTGAATCCTTCTGAGACTAACTTTTAGGCCATTGACTATGCTCCTGCACTGGGTTTTGTTCTTTGATCTAGACACACTGTCTTTTTACTCTTCCTCTGAGACTTAAATGTGGTTTTCCACACCCCGATTTATACCAACATTTCTCGGTATTCAAAATGTACTTTTGAACTGCTATGACCCCGAACTGAATATATTTACAGCACGTAATGAATTTTTTCCAATTTTTTTTTCTTTTTTTCTTTATTTGTTTTGGTTTAGAAAAACCTTTACAAAACATATTCATTTTCATTACAGATAAATACAAAGTAAAACAACGAAATAGCAAAGCAGAAACATATTCACATTTTCAAATAAGAGAACACAGTTAATCTCCTGTATCTAACATATTGGGCCTCATTAGAACTCAGGCGTTAAGGGTTAACGCCACCGTTAACCCTTAACGCCTGATTCTGATTTTAACGCCTGCTTTTAGCAGGCGTTAAAATCCATGGCGCTAACCTGCCATGGTGCTAATTACGCCGCCGTAATTTACGGCAGCGTAATTAGCGCCTTCCCCACTCCCATTATGCCCTATGGGGCAAAAATGGGAATGGGGAAGGGAAAATGGGAAATGGGGATTTACCGCCCCATTCACCTTGGAATGGGGCGGTAAATCCGCCATCCACCATGGTGTAAACGGAGTTTACACCATGGTGGTAAAGTTGGTGCACTTAGCACCAAGGTTGTAATGAGGCCCATTGACCCTATTACCAAGCCCATATCATACATTTTCATACCATTACCTAACCAAGTCACCGAGTAGCAATCCAATTTTTTCCAATTATATGTTGAATTTAATATCTTTGGAAAAATAATAATTCCAGTTTTCTGTTATTTAAAGCTGTGTATCGATCTATACACAATTTCTCTGCGCTGGTATCAACGTGTGGCAGAAGCCCTTTCTCTTTTGACCAGCAGTATTGAATCAACCAGCAGAGGCTCACACCTCATGTTATAATAGTCATGTGATGACTGTGCCTTACCCCCTAGCCTGTTTTTTGAGATGGGCCCCTTCTTTATAGGTCTGACACAAAAGCATGCCTGCAAATGAAAAAAAAAACAATCAACTGCAAGTGCCAAAACTGTTGGCTTGGTTAATGCTTGTTTGTGTGCTTTCTATTCCAGTCCTACCTTTCTTTTTCTCGTTGCCTGCATTTTGCTTTCTGTAAATTGGGCAATAAGGTGCCATCGAAATGCTGGTCTTGCTGTGCAGAGTAATCTCTCCTCGTAACAGTCACATACTAATGTGTTTTTCCAGTAGCAACATGTTGCAGTTCACGGAAATTGGACTTTCCTTATGACAAGAAGTCGCCATTTCACAGTCATAGGAAACAAAAAATGTGCAATCGCTGCATATGGCATTAAAGTAGGATACTGTAATTGGGCTTTCATTTCAGAAGTGCATGGAGAAATACGAGGGTGATACACTTGACTTTTTCTTTTGTGTTTCAGAACAAATTCATTGATTGCTTTAAGTTTCCTCGCCAACAGGTCTTCATTGTTGTTACTTGCTTGAAGAAACCATGCCTGCACGATATAATCTGGATAATGTGCATAGTGAGTTGTATTGCATTGGAACACACTAGAATCAGAGTGAATCCCTTATAGAGGAATGCCATTTTCCTCCCTTGCCAGCAACCTTAGTGCCTCTGCCGACGTATCCGGAGCCAGCTGTCGTTTCCGAGTTCTCTGTCATAACTGTTGCTCCTTCCCCTCTCTTAATTCTGCCTCCTCTTTCGTGAACGTTTTTCACTACCAGTAAGGTTGTGATGCCAGACACTAACAGTGTCAAGGTTTGCTTTGTTGCCACACTACCTATTTGTCGCTACAGTAATCTAAAACATTTATTCTCTATGCTTTACTGTACTCCAATATTATTTCACTGCAGCTGTCTGCATGCATTCTCTAGTGTCAGACTGGTCCTTCTATCTTATCTGGCGCCTTCTGTCACATGCCTTTGACCTCCTCTAACCTCATACCTCGCCTCGCCTGCATGTAAACTCCCCTTACGTTCTGGTGCCTAACTACCTGTAATAAGTGTTGAGCCTGTTTAAGTATGTAGCACATAATCTGCATCTACCGTTCAATCACTTGTACTGTACCACGTGTCCTTATCATGTCCCTCCTATGCACTATGATGTAGTTCCCCGTAACAAGAGGTGAGCTTTCCCATGTATCTATTCTTGCACCTATTTTGTCCCATTTATGTACTCTGATGTAGTTCCCCATAACAAGAGGTGAGCTTTCCAAGTATGTATTTTATGCACCCATTATGTCCTTCCTATGTACTATGATGTAGTTCCCCATAACCAGAGGTGAGCTTTGCCATGTATGTATTCTTGCACCTACCATGTTCCATTTATGTACTATGATGTAGTTTCCCGTAACAAGAGGTGAGCTTTCCAGGTATGAATTTTATGCACCTATTATGTCCTTCCTATGTACTATGATGTAGTTCCCCGTAACTAGAGGAGAACTCTCTCAATTTTGTATTGTATGCACCTACTATGCCCTCATATATACCGTGAAGTAGTTCCCTGCCACAAGAGGTGAGCTTTCCCAAGAATGTATTATTTCTGTACCATCCTATGTACCCTAAACTGTAATTATTGTAACTTGTGTGTGTGCTATATAAATAAATAAACAAACAAAGAGGTGTCTGCAGCTTTTGGCTCTCCAGATGTGTTGTACTACAGCTTTCATTATTCCTCAGCTTTGACTATGCCGTCTAGGACTGATGGAAGCTGTAGTGCAAAACACCTGGAAGCCAAAGGTTCTCATGCCTTATACCTTTAGTCATCAACCTAACAACTGACCCCCAAGCCAAACAGGTCAGGACATATTAAGGTCAAGACAATGTGAGCATGGTTCTCCCAAAGCAGTCTCTCACTGATGTCCATGGCGATTAATTACCAACATAGGTGCACTTGTCATACCCAAAGCCTGATTTGCAACATTCTAGGAAGTCCACACTGAGGCCAGCAATTGCCAGTCACCCCCTTATACTTGTACTGGTGCTTTTTCATTAGCTTCCAAAAACACTCAATGTTTCAGGCAAGATCTTTGCCCGGTTGATATTAAGGCAATTGTTGTCATAGGTAAAAGAAATGGGCACATTTGATAACCACCAATCTTGGTTTGTCACAGGCCTGGGTACCTCAATGAAGTTGGCCTTGCTGGCATTAAGGAGCAAGTAAAACTTACAGGTCACCCAGTATATTTTGCATTTATAGATTTTAGACTAGCTTTTGTCTCAGTTGACCGCCTTGAACTGTGGCCAAAAATGGAAAAATGCAGATGCCCAACCCATTTCCTAACAATAATAAAGGTTTTATATTCTAAGACCTCTATGCTGGTCAGACTAAAATCTTCAAGGGCAATTGTCTGAGTTGATTCCAACAGCTGGGGGATAAAAGCAGGGGTGTATTTTAGCCCATGCCCTGTTTAACCTCTACATAGCGGATATCAGGCTCTACTTGAGAAGTGCTTTTCCTCCGAATATACGGGGCCGATGGGCCCAATGGTTTCTATACACGGATGACCTGGTCCTGGTGGACCAGATGCCTGTGGGCCTGCAAAGGCAGTTAAACATATGAGTTTAAAATCAATACGAAAACATCAAATGTTATGTCTTTAACACCAAAACCATAAAAGAAAATAAAAATAATGACTATGAAGATTGATAATCCACCTTGGTGAGAGTTTGTGAGTACTGATACTTAGGTATTTTAGTAAACTATATCTGGGCAGATTCCCCCTACATGTGTGATCTAAGATTGAAAATCACCACAACGGTTTCCCAGGGACTCATATCACACAAAATATTTGGAAGGTACTCTTACATTCCGCTGTTGACTTTTTATAAAGAGTGGGTGGTCCCAACTGTGACTTATGGAGTGGAAGGGATTTTGTGTTTGTTGAATTTGGATTGGAACAAACTGGGGGGTCAATTTTGGAAGGATGTTTTAGATCTGCTGGGGGAAATTCCAGTTCAGATCATATGCCACAGGTTGTGTCTGCTTTCTTTGTCAGTAGCAGCAAAATGGAAGTACCTGAATCTTCTTAGGACAATTATTATGGTGCAATCTGACTCAATTCTGCCCTGCTTGAGAGCATAATAACGGATCATCGTGAAGGGTTGATATTCGATTGGAAGGCGCAATGCCTCTCCTGGCTGAATACTGCAAGCATATCGTTGGAAATGCTAACTAGGAGACCAGATAGCGCCAATCACAAACTTTTAAAAATGGGCTGGTGCGTGACAATTGAGGAATGTCGGAGATACAAGATTTTTCAGAACAATGGGCCTCATTATGACATTGGCGGTAGCTGCCGCCGGTGTAATTTGTATTCCGGTGCCATCAAATGGGCAATTACCGGGTCATTACAGCCCATAGGGCTGAAAGGGAATGGAGAGGTCCGATGCACCAGCACCGTTTATAACGGTGCCGGTGCATCCGACATGCTGTGCTCGCAGGTCCAACCTGGCGGGCTGAAAGGCACTGCAAGCGCAACTCGTAGTTTGCTGGTCCGGGAACTTCGGTACCAGCATGCTTACCAGTACCGTAGTTCCCGGACCGACAAACTTATAATGAGGCCCAATGTCTCTGAATGCAGACCTCTTAATGACTTACCAAATTATTTAAGGCATTTCCCATGTCTAAGAATTCTAAGGGTTTTTTTAAAATGTTGCTTGAACTTGTGGTTGACAAGCGATTTAAGTGGGACTAGAGGCCAGCGAACAATTGAACCAAAGCTATGCCGTTTCTGTAAACAAGAGAGAGAAACATTAAGGCACCTGAATACAATTTGTCAAAACATGAGCGTAGGCAATTATAATTAAAAAAAGCATTTTGAGAATGTTAAATATTTATTGAGGGAAAGACCTGGGCAATGATTTTGAGTGGAGAAAATACATTGCTTGTTTTGGCAACAACCATATTTCTGAAAGTAATAGAAATATGGATTTAAACTGAATGTATTTTAAAACATGAATTATGTCGTTAAGTTTGAAGGACTGGATGTATTAATTAAGACGTTTGCATCTATGCTAGGGTTTAGTAGTGCATATTGACCTTGTTGACTTTTACCAGGGAAGACACCAATTTGCTTCTGCAATGTTCCAATTTTTAGAAGCGTTGGAAATATGAATCTAAATTGAATTAATTTTAAATCTTGAATGTTGCTTGCGAATTCTAAGTTCAGAATGTGTTTAATCAAGTTGGTAAAATGTGTTATTAGATAATTGTGCATATCACATTGTTGAAAGGTTGAGAATTCAGCCAAAAAAAATAAAAAATTCAAAACAAAACACTAAGAGATGCTCAGCGAATACTGCAAAAAGGTCATACAAACAAAAATGACCTATTCGATTAACCCTGTAGAGGTGAGTAACAGTAGCTACATTCACAATAAAAAGATTACAAAAAATATATGATACTTAATTTTGTTCAACAATATCTAAAAAATATATATTTATCAGAACAATAAAACGATCAACATCACCCAAAGTGACAAAAAGAATTGTTACACCATCACTGCAGAACACAATCTAGCATCATTTACAATAATTCAAAATATGCTGTTTATAACCCAGTTTAACCAGTCTGAGTTTGACAGAATAAAATCCAGTAGTTTTATAACTTTAGTATAATTTCAAAAATAATGCACGACATGTTTCATCCCATAGTTTTTGGCGACACACAGTCATGGGACTTCTTCAGGGGAAGAACGGTAGGTGCAAATGATTATGCTGACACCATTTTGTTGGAAAGGTACAACTCATAAAAACGAATTCCACGGATACACCACAGTCTACAAGAAAGAAGCATAAACATCTATCACTTTATTGTCAGGTTATTACTACTGACATTTTTTCTAAGTAAATATTCAGTTGAAAAATCAGTTTATATAAAGACACAGTGAAGGTATATTGGGCCGGATTCATGGAACGTTTCCCTATGGGATTGCACCATTATAAAACACTTCCATGAATCAGGCCCATAATCTCTTCACAAAGAGTTGTGCACGACATTGGCAAGCCATAGAACAGAATACTGATGGATCTAGCTGGCCTAGGCACCTTTATCCAGGGCTGAAAAAAGGTACCTTTACTCTGTGTGTCCGGTTTACACAATGGCGATCAGATTATAACTTCTCATAGGATCTCTTCAGACATCTATTTGTAAAAAAATCCAGAAACATACATATAAAGACGTTCAAAATTCCACAGAGGTTGGTGTTTATCTTGAGCAAGTGTTTATCTCATGTTTACAAAGGACTTCATTATGCTGCTGTCCCTGATTTGGACTACAGAGAATACATTGAATTAAGTGGTCTTTAATCACACAATATGCATTTCTCACCTGAGCTATATAGAGCTTGCAAATTGCCTGCAGATATTCAAACGTGAACTTAACTCAGCGCTGTGTAGTTGTCAATTATTTGGTAAAATGTTCCCAAAGTACGACTTGTTGCACCACTGAATAAGATTCCTATAATGCAAAACACTGTGGAGAGATCCCGTGATGCGGCCTGATGTGGAAGCGTCGGGACACAAAGAGAAACATTGGGGCGTCATGCTGCGTGCTAGTCAGAGCATGAGCGGAGCTTGAACAGTAAGCACTGTGTCCGCGTGTGTTTCATTGCAGCGCTTCACTGTGGTGCACTAGAGGGAGGCTATGTAGGCCTTATCATACTGGTGATGAAGGTGGTAAAGGCATTTCCTCCTACCCACACACCTTCCGCCTGCACTTGTCCTTGCAGGTTGAGCACGAGCGTGCCGCGCTTCAGCGCATCAGCGGGAGAGCTCCTCCTTCCTGACTCGCAGGGTGAGTGGGTGCTGGATTGTTCCCAATGAATCCTGAGGTTGCGGCTCTTCCAAAAGAGTGCTTGTGCACCTCTGTTTTAATTATGAGGGGCCAAGTGACACTTTCAACTTCAGGGAAGACTGTTTGATCATGATGCATGCACACACCCCAGGTATCTACGTGCTCCAAGCTGGAAGATACTAATCAGTGGTGTGTGTAATAATAACTTAGCATTATATAGCGCTACGAACCTTCAGGTATCTGAGCGCTGCTTATTATTACCCACGGTGTGTGGTGCTCATTTATCGACCTCGGAAGGATGAAAGGCTGAGTTTGGCCCTGCCGGGATTCGAAGCTGCGTTAGCAGGCTCTGCACGGATGTAAAAAGCTCTACTCGCTGCGCCACTTGACCGGCCAGTTTAATTCATGCACAGCAAAGTGCTTGGCATTCCTATGTGGCGGCTCCCAGGGGAGGAGTGCTCGTGCCATCATCAGAGCACACCTACATTTTGTAATTGAGCCCTAAGGGCCATCTATTCACCAGTCCTGTACCATGGCAGATGATGAGTGTGCACCCCGGGATGCAGCAGCAGCGTCAAATGACAAGGCTCCCTGGCACCTTTAGTGGCGTTTGATGTTACGGGTGCCCCATCTAGCTCAGGCCATCAGTGGACAATATGGCTGCAAATGCTCAACATGTATTTCGCTCTGGGAGAAGTTAACGACCACGGCAAAAAGTCAACACTCCTGTATGCAGCAGGGCCTGCGGTATGCAAAATATTTAAGACTTTGTACTGCAGGGACAACTCGTACATGGCTGCGAAGACTGCTCTGAGGAAGTATTTTACGTCCATGGTAAACCTGGACTTTGAGCGTTTCAACATGTGCTCAGCCAAGAAGAAGGAGGATTAATCCCTCAATGCTTTTCATGGCCAACACCGACACCTGGCGGCGTCATGTGCATGGAACAGTGTGAAGAAGTTGTCCATCAACAGATTATTCAGGGATGTGCGTCCACTTAGAGGAGGCGCAAGATTCTGAGGGAACCTGCCATCATGCTGATCTGCATTCTGGAGATGGGCTAGTCCCATGAATGGACAGACGTAAGCGCCTCGAAGATGGAGGCAGCACTGAAGTTGTTAAGGCTGGAGTAATCCTGTAGAGTGCATAGACAGCAGTTGAGGAAGCCTGACAAGAAACCTACATGGACAAAGAAGGAGAAGGAACCTGTGACTCTGTTGCTATGTCTGCATAGTGAATATGATCTGCAACATGCCGTGAGCTGTCCTGCAATGGGGCATACGTGTGGAAGGTATGTAACTGTGAATCACTTCACAAGAGCAAGCTGTGCCTCTTGTCCGGCCACTGTTTCCCGGGTTCTAGCGAGAATACTCCTGCCAGCCATGAGACCATGACAGCTCAACCCAATGGCCGACCAGGACCAATACCTTGTGAGGACAAGGAGGATGAAGAGGACATCTTCTTAGTCATTTTGAGTGTGAAACTACTAAACAAGAAACATAAATGCCAGCCAAGGTGCATCGTGAACGTGCATGGCACGGAAGTCCCAGTGCCAATTGATATCGAGGCATGCATCAATGTGATGGCTCACTTTCAAGTGAGCCCCCATGTCTGAGTGCATCCAATGTGAAAATATTCACATTTGGGGGCAAGATACCCATCCCGTTTGAAGGAACATTTGTGCCAGTGTTGACGCACGATCCGGGTGAAATTCATTGTCACTAAAGTCAGAAGCGACACGCTTTGGGGTGCCCCATTGTGATGTCCAGATGTTGGTGGAGCTGTTTGCAGAAGTATTCGAGGGGATTTGCAGGTTGAAGGGTGATCCCATCTGATTGTCTGACAGTTGTCATTTGAAGACATCCCTGACTGTAGACACCACGATGGCCTTCTTTGATCCAGAAAAAGAATCGTAGTTCATTTGGTTTTGGCATGGTGCTTGCTCAACTGGACGTGTGCGGATAAATCAAGCCTGGGGAGTTTGCAAGTATAGCCCTGCCCATAACAGAACCAAGGTACTCGCGGATTGAGCGGGAGACACTAGCAATATTTTGGGGTTGTGGGCATTTCCACCTCTTCATCTACGGCACAGACCACAAACCGCCAGTCCCCATAATGGCAGGGCCATCATCCAAGCCCCTGACCACGATAGAAACATGAATGATGTCATTGCTGGAGTACAATATCAACCTAGTATATTGACCTGGTGACCACAATGCAGCGGACTGCCTGTCCAGACACCCTCCTTCCACAGAGGCCGTGGTAGAACAAGAGGCAGAGGAGACCAAAGATGAGGTGCATCTAGTCACAGAGGTGGCCGTGCCCAACTCAGTGTTAATGGATGAACTAAAAGAAGGATCAGAAAAGGATGATTGCTTTCGCATTTTGAAGGAGGCTGAAGTTGCCCGCAAAACTTTGGAGCTGCTGTAGAAAATTAAGGGTGAGCTCAGCTTTGCAGACGATGGGTTGGTGCTAATAGGCTCGAAAATTGTCACCCCCCTCGAAGCTGATACCCAGGGTGATTGAGCCTGCCAACCATGCACACTAGGCATTGTCAAAGACCAAATCGAGACTGCGTATGAAAGTCATTTCCCGGCCCTGGATTCTCCAACCCGTGGGAGGTGGTGCACCTAGACTTTGGTTCCATGGGATGCAACATTCACTTCCTGGTGGCCATAGATCACTGGTCCCGATACCACAAGGTTCAATTTGTCTCATCAACAGCATTGACTGATGTGAGGCAAGTGCTGGAGAAACTGTTTGCCTCACATGGATTGCGGGAGGATTGCCGTAGGAGGTATGCTCAGACAAATGGTCTGGGTGAGGGTTTGGCATCATTTATGAGGGAGTTTGGTATCCATCACAGGAAGGTAACACCAGTGTGGCCAAGGGCCATTGGAGAGGTGGAGAGATTTATGAGAACAGTGAACAAGGTGTTTAAGATTGCTCATGGGCAGGGGTCATATCCCCGGAGGGGTCTTTACCAATTTCTATGTGAGCACCACACTACTGTGCACTGCTCAATGGGGGTACCCCTGGTGGAGGTGCTGTTCAACAGGTGCCCTCGTGGCTGTTACCAGACAGAGAGAATTGTGCTCCAGGGACCATTGATGACATGGCTACCACCACAAATCGGAGGACAATGAATGAATGAATGAATGAGATAAAATGTGGAGAGATTTGAAGGACTATGACCTGATACTGTGTTGCTTAAGTGCAGATACCCGCAAGTGGAGTTATCGCTGACATATGAGCCAAGGCCAATGGACATTGTGGATGTAAAAGTGTCCATGATCACGGCCTCAAATGGCCAGGGTACTGTTACAAGGAATTCTAGTTTCTTTAATAAGATTGGATCCGAGAGATTGATCCTAGGAGACCCCTTACTCGGCTCCTGTAAAGAGAAAAGTAGGGTGGAAGACAACATGAGAGAATGGGGAAACAATGAGGCAGGCCACCCAAAAAGTCCGTGTAGCCCTGAGCCAGCCATGGAACCTGTGGTGGAGAGCCAGAAAGAGGAAAGAAGATTCCAGATGAGAGAGTCAAGGAGGCTGCCAACCCACTTACAGGACTATGTGATGAACACAGGGTAACACCATTTAGCCGTGTAAGTGTCCCTTACTAGGTAACCTGTGCTAATGTTTCTAACTAGCGAGTTCATGTTGGTTTGAGTATTAATATTGTTATTTTTTGGTTTTTTGACATGCATGGAGAAGGAGGAATGTGGTAAGGTCCCTTGATGCGTCCTGACATGGCAGCGTCAGGACACCGAGAATAAATGGGGCGTCATGCTGCATGCTAGTCAGGGCACGAGCGGACCCTAAAAAGTAAGCACTGTGTCTGCACGTGCTTCATTGCAGTGCTTCACTGCGGAGCGCTAGAAGCTCCATAGGCCTCATCATGAACACTACATTACATGTCTTTAGTGACAGGTATAAACAAGTGTACCTGTGTTTGATTTTGTATAGTGACACGCAATCACAGTGTAATTACAGTTTATACCACTCAACTGCATCATTTGAACCAGTCAGGCGACATTTGGTTAGAAAAATAAGGCACTTTTCTGCCTCTATCAACCTTTTCTCCTCCTTTTCTCAGTCATTAGTAAGCCTGATTTTGCACGATATGGTCCATGTTAATGTGTCGCCCTTACGTCCAGTGGTCAAATAATGTGAAACTAGAGGTTGTGTCAGAATCTTATTACGGATGCAACATTTATGCCTGCATATTCGAGTCTTTATCTTTCTTTTAGTTTTACCAATGTACAGTTTGCCAAAGGCACCAAATGGCATAGACACCATCGATGAGTTACAATTGCCGAGAAGCTTCTCTTGCGAAGGTTTGGAGAGACCAATATTCACTTGAAGACTCCTTTTTGTTTATGGGCAACATCTGCAGTTCCCACTGCTGCATGACCTCCTGGGCTATGTGCATCCAGGTTTCTGCAATGGTTTGCTGTTTTGTTCTTGTTATCCAGATGTTGTTTCTCGTGAGCACATCTTTGAGGTTTTCCCCTCTAAAAAGCTGCAGCTCTTTTTAATATTTGTATTCACCTGATTTGAAAGATTCCCAAATGCACTTACACAAACTACATGAACTCCATTATACTCATTAGCTCACACAAACCCATAACCCTTAACCGTTCAATTGTGCCAATCACTTGACACCTCGAGGTGCCTATATTTCGAGGTGCAATGTCAGCGGTTCTAATGCCAATCTGCTAATGCTGTGTTCACCGATCAAATAATACACTGCCAATTCCAAAACCAAGGTCTCAAAGGCTATACTATTATTTGAACAAAGTGGTTTTCTTAACATATTAGTAATGCGTGTACAGTCTCTATAATATATAAATCCGAGATTCGATGAGAAAACATAGAAAAAAGCTATTCTATAAGATAACACATAGATAGATACCACTGAACATAATAGATCCGAGAAAACATGTTGCCACACTTGTATTTTAATTTATCTGTAAGCAGCTTAAATAGAAACGCTGCTCAAGTCAAAAGGGATGCATTTGACAAGTGTTGTGTTTGTTGCAGTATGCTAAGAGGAAGGAAGAGATTGAGATAATAATATTGACAAAGGAAATCACTTAGCACAACTTTTTTTGAGTGCTCTTTTATGGTAAATGTATTAGTCATCGAAATACTTTCTTGTTTCTGTGACCGAAGTGAAAGCGGTGCCATT
Source organism: Ambystoma mexicanum (assembly GCF_040938575.1). Classification (NCBI taxonomy): domain Eukaryota; kingdom Metazoa; phylum Chordata; class Amphibia; order Caudata; family Ambystomatidae; genus Ambystoma; species Ambystoma mexicanum. Next base: position 808,591,498 of record NC_090939.1, on the reverse strand, counting down.
GGCATGGCAAAGAAGTAGCTAAATCCTATTTATTAGACTTATTTAACAAACAGCAACTTTTCTAAATCAGTCAGATATCTCATTGGGTCTAGAGTTTGCTGCAGAGACAGGCGTGTAACCTAATGCATTAGGCTCAAATCCCTTTAATAAGAAACTCAACTTTCATCCTTCCAAAGTCGATATCACTGAGTATGGCATTTAATATGTTACATAATTCAAGTAAAAGGTGAAATTTCAGTCTTTGCTGTGCTCTCAATCTATATGGAACTCATGTTATATGAGCCTATAATTTGGAAGTGGTAGGGAGCTGATAACACATAGACTTACATGTAAGCGGGTCCCCACCACTGAATTTTCATCATTTGTATGGCGTTGTGCAAAAGATGAGGGCAAAAGGCAGTGTACAAGTGTCTAGGCCACCTGTTGTTCTCCCCTTTTTCAGTCTGCCATCAAATTCAGTAAATGCTGCCTACCATAGTAGGCATGGCAGGCAGCGTTTACAATGATTCCCTATGAAGTCTGTTTGCATTTTGCTGGTGCAGTTACCTCCTCCACTAAACTTTCATCAACACCTCCTGATACCACCTCCCACCGTCCACCGTCCTCTATTCCTCCTTCAAATGGAACAGCACCAGCCTACTCCTCAACATTGCTTTCTGCTCTCACCTTCTCCAATGTTTTTCCTCCTGCTTTAGATGCAATCCTCTGCACAAACTTCTCATCAACCCCTCACGCTACAACCACATCCATTCCTCTATCCTGTCCTTCAGAAGAAACGGCCTCAGCCAACGTCTCACCACCTTTCCTACTGTCACCTCCTCCATCGTTACATGTGATTGTATCGAATCCAAAAGAATTAATCCCATTACAACTGATAACATAATAACTAATTCCAAAATACATTATTTTTAGATTATTATTAGTTGTTTTTGGGGGTCAGGGGAGATCCTCCCCCAAACACCACCTTTTTTTTCTAATAGTACTTTTCCCCGCACCCCCAAAAACAGTATTCCCACTCCCAACCCTTGTTTTTGTTTTCTTTCCAAATTCGTTATTTTGTTATTGGTTCTTTTCGGTTTGTTATAATGGGATTAGCTATTTTGTGATTCATTATAATCACTGCATATCCTCCTCCACCACTTCTGGAATCTTATCCACCTTCCTCCTCCAGAAACCTCCTCACCCTCACAGTCTTTGCAACACCTTTCAAGCTCATATGCTCCAACAATACATACCTCTAGTCTGTATAGCTTTTATAGCAAGGCTCACACTACCGCAGTCGTCCTATTGGAACTAGAGTTGAGGGTCTGCAGTGGTGGACCTGGATGATTTGAATAGTGGGATAGGGTGAGTTTCGTCTCTCCTTGCAGGTCAGAATGAGGCTGAGGAGTTTACCCTGAAGTTATATCGAATACAAGAATCACGTTTGATTTGTATTCAGTTGCATGACTGTATACAGAGGGATATGCTCTAGGACTTGGCATAGGTAAATGGATTGTATAGGTGTTTAGTTTGCACCCCTGGCTTTTCTTGAATTCTCTGGTGGTTTCATGGACCATTCCCAGACTTGCAAGCCTTTAGACTTGTGGAGGAGTCTGTGGTGGCCATGGTTGGGTATGCACACCTGTGTGAGCTTGGGCATGCTGTAGGTCAGTTGGCAGGCATGAGTAGCTTTGAAAGTGTTGTGAGCAGAAGCGCAGACCTGTGCAAGCTTGTGTGCTTCCTGGATGCTTGCTATCAGAGCTGGGGTTGCTTGGCTGACCTATCCTGCACTCTGGTATGGATTTCTTCTGTGGAGCTTGCCATGGGGAGAGACTTCCTAATTTCTGACATGACTAGGGGAGGGGATTTGGTGACTCCAATGGGCAGGTCCCCTGTCAGGTGGCTGAACAGTGGGAGAGTGTCCTGGATATCCCCCGCATTCCTCGATCATCCAATACTCCTCTGGCTGGGAAGGTACACCACCCCAAAGGCCACTGCCCCACCTCTACCCATATGACATTGTCACATAACCTTACTGAGTACTAACATGGAGTCTGCTTTAAAGTTCTTTTTTAAGACACGTTACAAAATGCATAATGCATTATATCATATTCACTAGGTGGTAATATTCATAGTTGTGTCCTACACTTGCGATTGCATGTTTTAAGCCATGTATACTCACAGGATTATCATATCCTGCGCTTTTCCTTTTCCCTGACAAAAACATTTAATAAATAATAGAAAATAACATGTTGCACTGGCGATAGAAAGCAATCTGTTAGTTTTGCAGGCTTCATCTTGATTATTGTAGATGATCTAGTAAAACACTACTAGTTGAGAGAAGAACCCATGATATTAAGGAACATAAATACTTAAGAGAATTCTCTGTATGCACTGTCAGCTGCACACATCGTTGTGTTACTTCTAGATGACAGGCTAACGTCTTGGGTACTTGTATCTCTTCGCCACTTTGTTCTTTGCCCCTGTGCTTGCTCTCTCGCCTGTGTTGTCTCTTTCCTAGTCTCTTTCTCTCAGTTATTCTGTCACTTCATATGCCCTATTCATCAGCTGTGCACTCTCCCTCACCTCCCCCACCTCCGCATCTCCTTCCCACCTCCATGTGAACTCCTTCATTATCATTGTGGGCTTTCTCCCACCACACTACTGTGCACTTAATATACTCTTCCAGGCCCACCTGGCAAATCTACTTGGTTTTCCACCAGCTTGTATTTTCAAGCTGGCAGAGAACCAACAGATTCCTATGGAATATGCCTGACTTTTACAACTGGTAAAAACAGGCAGAAAGTTTACGAATGCATTGTAAATGCCTCTCACAATTGGGAATTGTGAAAGGCGCATACACTTTTCCAATCATGTCATGGAAATGTGAGTAGGAAAGGAAATGAAGCCTGTCTTTTAGCATTTACTTGCTCACTAGCTGATGATAAGGATTACAATTGCTCAGGGGTCCATTTTCGCTCTCTCTCTATCTCTCTTTCTCTCTCTCTCTCTCTCTCTCTCTCTCTCTCTCCCCCTCTCCCTCACCCCCCTTCCATACCCTATTGGGCACTCTCTTTCAGTGTTCCCTCTCTTTCCCACTTTGAGCTCTCCCTCTCAGGCGCCTTTAAGTCCCTCCTGTGTGTAATCTCTCACCCTTGGTGTGTCTCTGCCCTTGCTTCCTGTATTCTCTCAGGCCCAATGAGTTTTCCCGTGTTACTCAGGGTACCCTCTCTCTCTCTCATGGCTGTCTGCTGCGTTCAGAGCAGCAGTGTTTGTGATTCACAACTCACCATGCACAGTCATGGAACTGTAGGAGTCAGCTCATTTCCCGCTCAGGTTGACTCAAAGTCTTGCTCACTCTGTGTGCTCCCTCACTCTCTTGCTCTCTCACTCTCTCTTCCCTTTGACCTTCCATCTTTGAACGCCCTCTTCCCCTTATGGGTTCTGACTCATTCATACATTCAGCACTTTCCTGCACATTCTTACTCTCTGATTTCTGTACCCTCTCTCTCTGCCTTGCTGCATCATGCTCTGTCTCTTAGCATGCCCCTTCTATCCTGTGCACTCTTTACCACCTGTGCTGTCTCTTCTCTGAACGAGATTTGCTCGAACTGCCAGGAACAACTGCCTCAGCTACAGCTCTTCTTCAATACAAAGGTACTGTGCAAACGCGGTCCGGAAATCTTTTCGGCCATCGCAAAAGTTTGTGGAAACCTTCTCAACTTCAAAGACTTGTCCTTCCCTAACATTGTCAAACTTTTCGCCTAGCCAAATTCTTCTAAACTCTGTGGCAAAGACTTAACCATTTACTTCCAGAATTGTGCTATCCTATGCAAAGACTCTGAACCATTGACTTTGACCCAGGCCTGTGAATTGAATTGATGGTTGTAGTTTACTGAAACCCTTTGTCCTACCTATGCAAGTATTTGTGCTGTCTATTCTTATAACCTTGTCTTTTTACCCCTGTTTAAAATATCTGACGTGCCATTTTGCTCCCACTTCAGGGGAGCTAAACTTGTTCATTTACTTACCGGTTAGGTATTTGTGTTTTATTAGTGTGTGATATTGAGCTGCTCTTCCTAGTGTAAGGTTTTCAAACTGAATGTGTAAATATATGTATATTCTTTTACCAAGAAACCTTGAGTAAGTGTGTATTTGAATCACTGTGATTGTTGGTCCTTTGTGTAACTTGTTCTACTGCTCACTTTACTCTTCAGATAAGTCTTGCTGCTCAACCATTGCTACCACTTTACTGTGTAGTACGGGCGTGTACCAAAGGTGAAATTGTACTTACACTTGTAGTCTTAATTGTGTGTAGTGTTCCCAAAGGGTACTGCACATGATTCTGCCTAACACCTGTCCAGCCAATGGAGGAGAGCAGACCATGAGAGGCTGAAGGGTCTTTGCTGTAGTGGCAATGCCATGCAGGAAGAAGGGCAGAGGCATCAATGGAGGTCCAAGTGTCCAGTGTCCAGGAGAAAACCCATCGAGGTAGTGGTCCTGGAGCATGGAGAAGAGTGGCTGGACAGAGGTACATCTACAATGACAGCTGGAGTAATAGGGACACTGGCTGTGATCAGTAACATGCTGCAGATGCCCCACTGCATCGAGCGCTGGTGTTCTCAGAGGAGAAAAAGGATTGTGGGGTGTGTAGTCCAATCCACAGTAGCCTATGCCGCATTAAGGGACCTTATTAAAGGTGGAGGCCCAGAGCAGTTCTCGGCCCTTTGGCAAGGGGCCGTGGAGGCTGTTGGTGGCATGCGCCAAGCCATGCCCCTGCGTTCCAGCTTAGCCGGTGCTGGAACCCAAGTGGGGACCCGAAGCCATTGTTCCACTTTTCGAGTTTCGTTGATGCAGTACGTTAGAGGAAAGGCCCTGCCAACGTTCCTCAGGCGTGATGAAATGTACAGAAGAAATCTGCTTCGTTCTGGGAGCTGGAGCATGGATTTTGTTTCAAACTGCACTGGTCGCAGTACAATGGAAATTCATTTGGAAGCCAAAAAATAAAGACAATGGAATGAGGTGATCAAGGGATTGATGGACGGAGGTAGCTGTTGGCAGAAACATTAAGGAGGTTGGAGGTACTGCATTTAATGTATAATGGAGCGATTACAGCGGCGTGTCCATGAAGGAGGATTTAGGTACTGCTGTTACACTTATGCGGCGCTGCTGGGAGAAAAAGAATTAAAACTACCTTGCAGGAATTGCATTTATGCTAATGTAGCGGCGTTAAGGGGTTATCTTGCCAGTACTACAAGTGAGCTAATGTGGCTGCACTGGGGATAAAGAACTTGATGTTATGGTGCCGTTTTTGAATAGAATTATATTTACGGCGTGCCAAGTATTTAGTGACACTGGAGAAGGTTAATGTGCGCCGTTCGCATCACAACAACACCGTAGAGGGCAGTACAATTTCATTTTATTAAGGGCAAGATGCCATCCTGCATTCTAACGGATCCATGTCAAAGATGTAATATTGCATGTAGTGATATGTTGCGGCTCACATGCTGGCCAGGTGTGTTGCCCAGAGTTGAATTCAGAGTTATATTATGAGTAGTGGAGATCTGAGATGTTGAGAAATACAGACGCAAATGTGTGAGCGCATCCACTAGTGGAGTATTATCCTGTGGTGGAGTATTATCCTGTGGTGGAGTATTATCCTGTGGTGGAGTTTGTTGTGAAATGAAACGCAAATGTGTGAGAGCATCCATTCGTGTAGTATTATCCTGTTGGTGGATATGTAGGGCAAATTACACATGGAGAGTCGATATTAAGGAGTGTAGGTTTACATGAGGCACTGTGGTAGAGTGTGTCTTTGGCGGTAGACCTGGAGACAGTGATAAAATATGATAGGCACATTCTTGTGTGGGGGTGGTCCATGCAAGGTTAGAATATGTGACGCGTTAGTTGGAAAGCGTCCATATCTGTCTCTAGAGTAGTATCAAACATACATTGCTGGAGTGTCCCATAAAGAAGGGCTTTTGTTGAAGTCCATTGTTAGAGGTCTGTGGTGCCGGATGATACTATTTAGAGAATTAGGATTGGAGTTCCTATTTGGGCACAGAGTATGGACCAGTGTCTATTGGAGTACCCTCTTAAAACAGGAATGGCGACAAGTGAAGATTTAAGAATTTGGTAGTTGTGAAGACACTGGTAAGAGATATTGGAGAGTCAATCATTTGGAAAACATTTTTTTTCTATTATGTGATTTTTATCGCAAGCATAAGTAGTTTCCATCCTACTGTGTTTGCATGGACTTTTGCACAGTACGCTTTTGGGTCCTCCCACAGTGTCTGGGTATCATTACTCACCATACTTCTGTAGATGCGTATTTGTTTAGTGTGTTCTTTGTGGTAGAAGTCACTTTTCAATCTATTTTTCATTTCTTTCCTGTGTTTCCTTTTGAAAGATGGGATGAGGTGTAGGTTGCTATGTGGATGTTAATTTGTTATGCTTGAGGGATGCCTTAGGTTATCGTTGTTGGCATTGAGATTTGCCCCAGTTGGTGGGGTGATGTGTGGCAGGTGTGGCAGACCTGAGGCCAGGGAGTGGCAGTCCCTGGCATAAGGCGGTACAGTTCCTTTGATGGTTGCGAGTGTGGGTATATCATTTACTCCATGTGTGGCAAGGTTGTGCTCGGGAGTGGCATTCCCGATACCCTGCGTGGCAGGCCAGGGTAGGAGGAGTTTTGGTTTATTTTAGATTGTTTGTCCAGGCATGTTGAAGGCTGGCACCATGACAAGTGCAGTTTGGCACGGTATAGGCACCAGGGCAAAAATGGTCCTCGAGCAAACAAGATACATTTTCTCTGCCTTTTTACAACAGGGCAAAGTTTGCCCTAGTGCTAATACAGAATGGTATTAGCACTAGGGCAAACCTTGCCCTGATGAACAAACACATTGAAAATGTATCTTTTTTTGCCATGCCAAACTGCACTTTTCATGGTGAAATGGGTTTCTTACATGTCCCAGTGTTTTTAGAAATAGGGCAAACTTTTCTGTAATCTGGCCCCTTGTGTTCTTTTTGAAGAGCAATCTTGGTTGTTTTTCCAATTTTCACCATCTGTGCCTGGTTTCATTATTAATCTTGCTTCACCTGCTATGTTTACTTTCATTATGCCGGCAGCTCCCTTCGCTGCTCATCCCAATAAGTACCCTCCTTTTCAGTCAAGTATAAGGGCTTCCCTGCCCCTTAGTGGGCCTTCCCGACAACCCATAATAGCTGGTGAATGCTGGTGTATTGACTCCTGGCAACCACAGACACAATGAGCCTCATTACGAGGCTGGTGGTAGCTGTGCCTGTAGTACAGGCATGGCTGCCGCCGGTATTAATTTTTTTCCGGCGCTCAGAAAAGGGCAATTACCGGGTCATTACGACCTTGCCAGACCCGGTAATTGCCCTTTCCTAGGCACCGGAAAAAATGTTTCCCCATTCCCATTTGAGCCACATAGGGCCCAATGGAAACAGGGAATATGGTTGCATCATTACCGTTCCGGTGCTACCATCATGTTCTGCTCCCGGGTGCCGGTACGGCCACCAGGTAAGACCTGGTGTCTGCAAAGGCAACCACGAGCAGAACTCGTAGTTTGCTGGTACGATATAACAACGGTACCAGCAAGCTTACTGGTTACTATACCGGCAAACTCGTAAGGAGGCCCAATGCCATCATTCACTCATTACTTATTCAACTGCTAATCCGAGAACAGAGTGGCAAAGACAGAGAACCACACAGAAAGGAACAAGCTTAAACAAATGCAAATGCTTTACTTTCACAGCTCTGCTCTGTTGGAGGGCTTCCTTTTAAGATTTCAAGATTTTCTCAGAAACACTGCAAATTGAAAAACGAACATTCTCAAAAATAGGTCTTGCTGATAAGGTGCTTATGCTCTTTCAGCACTTTCTCATAATGTAACGGCGTGATTGCGATGGATTGTGGGTGTGTAGATATCCTGTTCTATGATATCTGCATTCCAAGAACCCTTTGCCAACTCAACCTCATTTGCCAGGGTAGAAATGCTTGATGGTAAGTGACTTTGACACGCTCAATCGTTTACACACTCTGCTTTGAAGTCAAGAGACTGGAAGATGCGGCACTTATGTTTGACATTTTTTTATTAAATGAACCATTGTCAGCACAGCAAAGAAATCTCCCTTTTAAGAGCATGTGTATTATTGCAGTTAACATTAAGAGGAAGCAAAAAATACTTGCACCCATAAAACGCAATCTAATTTATAAGGTGGCATATTTTCTCTTATGTATGCCCTGTCTTTGAAATGAGTCTCACCCTCATTTCCTGATTCCCCTATGCTTCATATCACATCCCTTTTATTTCTTCACCAACAAAGTTGTTTGTTTCTGGGGCAAGCTTCAGATTGGAACATTTCTGGGACACTTGGAGGCATTTCTCCTGCTTGGTGATGGATATCGGTACTACACCTTCAGTTTGTTTCTGGACATGCACTGCATTTTATGTTAGGTTTCTTTACAGCTCCCAGAAGACTGATGACTGACTCATAGACTATATCATAATATTCTCATGCAAATTACACTTTGTCTATCTTCTGTCATAGTTTACATCACAGTCTCCATCTGCCAAGAGCACACATACTGGAACCCATGTGCTCCACAGTAGTCTGGCTCATGATTTGTAAAATATGCTGCTTGAAAATGCCCAAAGTTAGTGTCCTCTGGTAACAGAAAAGGGTACTGTTCCTCTTTTAATAGCCTCAAGAGTACCAACAACAACCCCATGCACATGTTTCAGCCTTGTTGGGCCTCATCAGTGAGGTTGAGCTGTGCCTCTCTGAGCACAGTGAGCAAGGGGTCCACATCTGGGTTCTCCCAGGTAACTTAGGATGACCAACCCCAAGTTCCTTACAAAAATACAAAGAAGGTAGCAGACACCCCTCTCTAGAAAGAACACGACATGATAACCTGTTCTGTGGTTTTTACCCACTTTGAGAGTCCGCAGCCATCCCTTTTAGCTCACTGTACTTTTCACAAAGGAGGAATATCCATTTGAATATCAGTCTTTGTCCCGCCGACAAGGGCAGTCCAGCACCGAAATGCAAGTCAAACCTCCTCTGAATAAGAGTACCAACAGCAACCCCATACATGTATTTCAGCCTTGTTGCGCCTCATCAGTGAGTTGGAGCTGTGCCTCTCTGAGCACAGTTAGCAAGTGGTCCACATCTGCGTTCCCCCAGATAACTTAGGATGACCAACCCCAAGTTCCACAGAGCAGGTTATCATGCCATGTTCTTTCTAGAGAGGGGCACCTGCTACCGTTTATGTATTTTTTAAAGGAACTTGGGGTTGGTCACCCTAGATTACCTGGAGGAACCTAGACGTGTACCCCTTGCTCACTGTGCTCAGAGAGGCACAGCTCCACCTCACTGATGAGGCCCAACAAGGCTGACACACGTGCATGGGGTTGCTGTTGGTACACTTGTTTAAAGGAGGTTTGCCTGGCATTTCGGTGCTGGACTGCCCTTGTGGGCGGGACAAAGACTCATATGCAAATAGATATTCCTCCTTTGTGAAAAGTATGGTGAGCTAAAAGCAATGGCTGTGGACTCTCAGCCAACGTGGGAAAAAAACACAGAACAGGTTATCATGCACTGTTCTTTCTAGAGAGGGGTGCCTGCTACCTTTTTTGTAGATTCATTTTAGGGCCTCATTACAAGCATGGATGTGTGGGAAACAATAGCAGTAATGTAAATATGTTACCACTGCATGACCATTCCACTGCACCAAAACATTGGTTTTGAGGTAGAGGATAACCTCCAGAAGAGTGCTGGAGGTAATTTTACTGATTTACTTCCAAAAAAGAATGAAATCGGCAGAATTACAGCCAACGAAAATTCGCTGCATTCCCCATGGAGTCAGACTCCATAAATGGACACTAATACCACCATACTACTACTTGTAATCCAGCTGTAATTCTGTGACAATAAGTGGCAGTAATGGTAATTCTGTTTGATGGTATTTCAGTGGATTTACCACCAGAATACTGCCAAACTTGCAATGAGGCCCATTTTATATAGAGATTATTACAAGATGTTGTTTTCAGGCTCAGATTTACAGAGTGGGGAATCTCTCAGGAAGAATTTACTATCAAGTTAAATCTTTTTAAATGTTTACTTAAAGTGTTTACTTAAAAAAGTATTTCATTTTCAGCATGTTTATGTATCCAATGTATAGAGTGAGCTAAAGTGTCAAGAAAAGGCTCCATTTATATTTCAATGGGTTCACGCTAAGTGATGTGCCGATATGCATGAACTGTGAACTCTTTCAGATTTAGGCATTTCAATTCAAAATACATGTCCCCCTTGTGTAGCTGTATATCTGTTATAGGAATCATAATTCCGACTTTTTAAAAACATGTGTTGACTGTTTAACAGAACATTCTAGATGGAATATACATGCCTCAAAGTCATCTCTAAGAAATAGTAGCTCACACTCTATGACCGTGTCTATGATAGCTCAATCCATACGCAGCTGAATGAACACAGAAGCATTCCACTGCCGTACATAAAGAAAACCAATTGTCACACACTTACCTCAGCCCAGCACACACATGAGCACACACATGCCCACAATGACCATCCCTTGATAATGTCCGTATGTCCACACACTGTCCATAATAGGACATATAAAACCAATATCTTCCAAAAGGTACGAGTACTTAAGCATTCAATGCTACTGCTTGAGAAATGCCTATGTAGTACTGAAATGAAAGCCCAAACTATTGACATTCCCTATGCTTGCTGAGTTTTGACTCAGAGATGGGACTTTAGCGCTGAGGCACAATTATGAGTGTAGAGAGAAGGGATTGGCATCTATATAGGCATACCAAGTCCGCAAGTATGCTTACGCCACCTCCCCTTTCACAGCACTGTTATCACCACTCTAAACATACACCCAAGTCATCTTTCCCGCCAGTGCCTGCAGCGTCCAGGCTGATCCACCCACCTGCTTTTGCCTGGTTCATTTTTGATTACTTTCATCTATTTTCACTATTGCTTGCACCAAACACACATAGAAAGTGGACATTTGCGATTGCGATACTTTGCTGCTCAGTAATTCTGTCTGTGCTTACTTGCGCCCGTAACACCACACTTGACAAAACGGTGAAGGAATCAGTCCGGGATGCCTCCACTCTATCTCTAAAACAATGCATTTGTAATTTTCTATAGGAGTCACTTTAAGGAATTCTATATGTATGCCTACAATAGAAGATTTATGAAATAAGACTGCATCCTGAGGTCCTGCGATCACACTGTGGCAGTCCACAAAACACTTTGGCGGTGGCAGTCAGTTTGAAGTGGAACCACTGCCACTTCACTGATTCTTAGATAAAAGAAAATAATTCAAGCTTTTAGGATTATTTTATCAAATAAATGTTTTAAATACATTATAGGGCAGCGTTTGTCGCTCTATAGTTAACATTGATTTGGACTACCATAGGACACTCGAAAAAATGAATTGCTAATAGCTTTTGACTAGTGCAACAGATTTGGCTGACATTCTGAAGAAAATTATGGAAGCAGCCCCCCCAAACTGCAGACTGGAAATGTTCCGTTAAAAACAAGAAATTACCCAGAGAGAGAAAAAATGAAAAATGGACAAATGTCATTTTCCTATAGACAAAAAAAGTCAGTTTCTGCTCCACTGCAAAGCCCAAACCGCTAAACGGATTTTGACCAGGTCTGAAACAACTTGGGCACGAAGTGTTGACTCACGATCCATGTGTGTTTTGTGGTTAAGTCCAGTCATTTTATAATATCTGATGGAAAAGGAGGAGGTGCCCCTTTCTCCAAAAGAGATAGCTATATTCCGGGTAAATTGCCAAAAAAAACGGTCGTCTATAATGAACCGGCTGCCATCTTTTTTTTTCTCAATGCGAGAGATAGCTGCAGATATAGCCGAGGAAAATGAAACACAGGAAAAAAGCCATTTGAAGGTAAAAAATCCTGCAAAATCAATCAGACCAGAGGTGGGATTGGGTGCAGGGGATGGGGTTAGTCTAAGTGGACACCAAGTGAAATGTGGGAGTCAGAGGGGGTCTATGGACTGAATTTGGAATACAAAGCTTTTCTGTAACCTAGGCTATAGCTGCAAATAGCCAACATCTCAAAGCAAACTGCATCACAGAAACCCTGTATGCTATGGTGGGGGAATGGGAGAGGGGAGGTGAGGAGGCCATCTAGGGAGTGGGGGGAGTTGGAACAGATGAGGGGCACTTGGTGAGGGCCTGGGGGACCAAACAAATGTTCTTTCTTTGTCCATTTTATAAACCTACACATAGCCACAGCTATCTCTAGTCCATACACTGGGAGTAGACATCCGGGACTCTCATCCATACAATGACTGGTACCAATGCTGTTTAGCTTCGAAGTGAGGAAGGTGCCAGCCCCTCAGGCCATTTGTTCTAGTAAATGAGCACACGTTACAAGACCACTTGACCACTTACAGCAACATGGCCTGCGTGGACCGGCCTCTTCCTCTCTTTGAAGATAAGCAGGGTGGATGCCGGTTACTGCACGGATGGGAGACCTGGATACCTAGTTTAGTATGCACTACAGATAGCCACAGGTATTTGTAGTTCATAGCCGGGTTATGGAAAAAAGTGAACAAATATATTATTTGTTACAGCTAGTGACGGTGGGGGTGAAAAATCACTGGCCATGGCTATTGACACGCTAGGCATACAGGACTCCCATCCATGCAGAAGTGAGGAAGGGGCTGGTCCCCTCAGGCCATGCTGCCTGATAAATTAGCACAAGTTACAAAACCACTTAGATGGCCTGATGGGGCGACCACTTCCTCACTTTGAAGCTTTGCAGGGCCAGTCCTGTTTACTGCACCGCAGGTATAAGAAAATGCTAAATATAATCCAAATCTCTTTCCATACTCACAGGAACTCAATAAGTGCTCACTTCCTCTTTCCAAGGTCCATTCATTCCCGTCAGTAGCTCTCTCCCGTTAATTCCTATCACTCTTCGTTTCATGTGACACACTTTCATTACTGTTCATGTCTTCTGTTGTAGCCATGGTTATAACCCATGTTAAAGTGATAACATTTGACTGTAACTCTGTCCCCTGGCCACCTCCAAATTCCGAATTTCGCAGGAAGCCCTCTTTCCGCCTTCCTACATCTAGCCGGATGCAATTTCATCCTTTCCCTCGACCAAATGGCATTTTTTGCTCTTTTCATTTCCGTCAAAAACAGGTTTTAACCGTGGTTATGTTATGTAATGTTATCTTATATCGCATACTGCTACCACCCTGGGACAGTCTCCAAGCGCTCACCTCGCTCTGCAAGAAAGAGTATGTGGTTGGTTAGTGAGTGTAGGGGGATAGGATAGTTCCAGAACCAGGAGAAACTGCCATCTGCATGAGCTGGGTTGCTGATGGGTTGTTTGTGTGCACTGGCTCATCTTGAGGATCACTAATTGTAGGGTACGTTCGGAAAATGTATTTCTGTTTATACTTTTTTGTAATCATACTACAACATTTGCCTTTGAAAGGTTGATACTTTTTTCTGTAGTTTTGCATATAATCCAATGTGTTGGGTGGTAGAATCACCAGGTTTGATTGAACAATGGAAATACCAACACGTTTTAACATGGGTCCTTGAGAATTAAGTTAACGCCGCATTGCTGCCATGCGGTTGTGGGCCTTAGCAGACTTTTCTGATTACTATTCTACTTTCCATGATCCTTGTATATTAGAACTGATAAAGGCAAATGTGGCAATGGACTCTTAAAGGAAGCTAAAATGAAGAAGCTGCTACAAAGCTTCTCGTGTGCATGCTTGAAGATCTCTGTAATTCTGTAACTGACACGTTGTCATGTTGACTATTCAGCTGCTGGTGTGTATTTGGAATGTGCACAGCGGTATATCTGCACCCTCTATATGAAAGTCGGTGATTAAGTTGCTGACTCTGTGAGCCTGAAGTCAGCCAGAGTGTAACCTCTGACATATCTTTTGAACATACAGTAGATGGAGAATGTCTGTTTAGTCAGCAGAGCATACCTTTATGAAGAAAACCAACTTCAGTTTGTTTTGTACAAAATCGAAAAAAACAGAAGAGTACATCGTGGAATTTTTGTTACATGGCCCCCAGCTAAAAATAAGTCAACAACACCTTTCTAAGGATCTGACAGTGCCCACTGAAGTCATTAAAGTTGCAATGTTCTTTTGCAGGCTTTCATTGGATGAATCCTTTAGCGATGTGGCCTAGTGCACAAGTTTAGAATTCTCACTGTACACAGCAGTTAATCAGCTAAAAGACGTGTAGTCGGTATGAACCAAGAACTGGGACCCAAAGAACACATTTACTTGTGTACAGCCCACACTACATCAAAAGGGTGAATTTCAATGGTGTCCAGTTTCTCTCTCATTTTGCCAACTTTCAACTGATGAAGGGGATGCGTTGTTCTTCCTATGTAGAGTTCAGCTGTGCTAAAAAGTGCTCCAATTCTGATATCACTATCTTCTGTCTGGATAATGAACTCCTTAACTGAATGGGGGCCCTGCTTAAACGCCCTTTTAGTTTCTGAAAAGATTTTTGCAGGCAACGTCTGAGCAGGAGCTCGCACCCCTGGCGCTGCAGAGGAGCAGTGTCCTTCCACAATGGGTCCGAATCAGGACCGCCCCGAGGTAAGCCATGGGCTTTTATCCTTTTTGTCAGCTGCTACTATCTGATTTCAGTAGCGTTCATCTATGGAGCAGCTGCTCAGATTTATCTAACTAAGCATTGAGCATTCGCTCTGACCACCTTATTACTGATTTTGGAGCTTTTTCTTCAGCTTTTTCGCTCCGCTGCCTAAGATTAACCACAAGGGTTAACTATGCTTAAGATGGCTGCCGCTGTTGAATACCATAGTTCCTGGCCTTGCTTTGCCTGCTACTAGTCCATTGGCCAACACTTTACCTTATTGTCCAATCGGGACGCGCTATCAGGCAAAGCCGGCCCTCACCCAAGGCACTCACTAAGGCACCTGACTGAGCCTGACTGAGTGCCCAAGCGCCCAGCCCTTTCACGTCCCTAATCCCTCCACTTTACCTGTTCTCAGCAGCAGCCCAACTAAATTGTCCACCCCTCTGTGTTGAACTCTTGTCTGCGTGGCTGCCGGATTCGCACCTTCCCTCAAGCCATTAGCAACCATGGATCTCCACCTAGATCCCTTCTTATGCTACAGATGACCATGTGCTCCCTGCATCCCACCAACTTCACTACACACCACAAGATGAGTCTGTGGTTCTGAGTATTAGGGTTTCTCGCCATGCTCTTCAATTTCACAGAGCATCCAGGAATGCACCTCCTCAGAACTGTTCCCACAGCGAATACCTGTAGCTACACTGTACCTACACTGTACCTATGTAGCTGGCCGGTAACTTGACTATGTCACTATGTGCACTGAGCGCCCAATCTTGTATTTTCTTGAATAATTAACGCGTAAATGCTAGTGGCTCTCCGTAATGTACTTTTGCTGTAATGTTCCCAAAGAGAATACCTTGTTATTGCACTGTACCTATATTGCAGGCCGGTAACTGGGCTACACCACTAGGTGCACTGCGTGCCAAATCTTGCATTTTGTTTAAATCACAAAAGGCTATTGGCTCTCCGTAACATATCTATGTTGAACTGCTCCCAAAGTGTACTCGCTCTGAAACCAACTATAACTCATTTGTTAGTGCTCTGGCCACTCAGCATTGCACCACTACTGTCTCGCCCCATTTAGGGATTTCTAGCTGACTGTTCTGCCCTTCGCCCAGACAGCCTGCATCCTAATCATACCCACCCCACTGCAACCTCTGTTAAGTCACCTAAACCCATTTACCTCGCAAGGCCCACCCACCCCACGATAAGCCACCACACTGACTCATCATTGGTCACTCCATGATGCACAACAACCTGCACTGGCACCCCCTTGAACAGCCCTCCACCAACCGACCCATCAGTTTTAATAAATAACCCCTCCACTCAGGCAACCCACCCATTCCACACCTGCGCAGCCTACACAAAAACCAGCCACACTCCAGTCACTCAAGTTGACTCATCCCTTCTTACTCGCCGTTTCTGAACCTGCACTCCTCCACACACAAACCCACACTTCTGGGGCAGACCCTACCATGTATCCACCTACCACCATGAGTGCCACATTGATCAATCTTCTGAGCTATGCCTGCCACTGCCTGACTCTATCCTACTTTAGGCCACTCCTACCACTTCCACTCCCCTAGCCCTTCCTAGCCCTATCACCCATCCTGCCATAACTAAACACTTCCACTCAACACCACAGTTGACACATAACATACCCCCACCCCTAGTCAACCTCATCCTGGAATCCACGACTGACCCTCTGGGGCTCACAGCTGCTCACAGCCTCCCCCTCCCCCTGGCACTCAGAAACTCCCTCCTGGCTGTTAGAACTTACCTCTCGAGGGATACCTCGGGCACCTATGGCCCTAGCACCCTACGCAGAAATTCATTCCACACAATGCACAGAGTGCACCAACTCACGATAGAATATGCAAAGCTAGCACCAACACCAAAAAACTATTCCTAATCCTCAAAGAACCTGAAACCCACATCCCACCCCCAGAAAGCTGTAACAAAGATGCAGACTGGTGTGAGAAAATTCAAAATGCCCTCCAAACAAAATCAGTCACCTCCAATCCTTAATTGAAGACAAAAAGAACAGTCTAGACAATACCCATAAACCCCACCTCCCTCTGCTACCTGCCTCAATGAGCTTCCCCAATTCGAATTCTCAGAGGTCTCCATCCCAGAAGTTCTGAAGATCATCCTTCGCCTAAAACAGTCAAGGTGTCAAGGGAACCCTTGCCCACCTACAGTCATCAAAGACTGCGCACCCCAACTCGCCCCTTTCATTACTAGCCTTATCAATCCCTCCTTCAAAAACATCTGCGTCCCATCCGACCTAAAAAAAGCCTTGGTACTACCCCTATTAAAAAAAAAACACACTGGACCCCAACAAACTACCACCCAATAACAAAGGTACCATTTCTCCTTAAAATTCTCGATATAGTTACAAATCTGCACATTTAGAAATACCTGGAAACTAATAACATCCTGGGGTTATGCCAGTCTGGTTTCTGTCCGAGATATGGAACGGAAACAGCACTATTGGACCTAATAAACCAAATGGACAACCTGAGGGACAATGGGTAAATAGCCGTATTTCTACTACTAGACCTGTCGGCTGCTTTCGATTTGGTGGACCACAATATTCTGTGTAAACACCTCACATCAGCAGCAAACTTCTCCTCGAACGCCACTCTGTGGTTAAAATCCTTACTCAGTGACAGGATCATGAAAGTCTTCTCCCCCAAAGCCGAAGTACCCCCAACACCAATCATCTGCGGAGTGCCACAAGGCTCCTGTGTGGCCCCCTCTCTGTACAATATCTTCACAAAGCCACTCTTTGACCATCTTGATGACCTGGGTGTCACCTACACCAATTACGCAGATGACACCCAGGTCCTTATACCCATCTCAGGTGACTACGACACAGACCCAGCCACCATCAATGCCTTTTACCGATCTATCCAAGATTGGATGGCATAGCATGGGCTATGCTTAATTGATAAGACGGATCTGCTTATCATTGACTATCAACACAGAATCGCCAAACTTAACCACCTCTTTAAGTCTTTCATCGTAAATGGATACACCATCAAAGTCACTAATGAGGTTAAAAGGCTTGGCTTCCACCTAGACTCCGCACTCACTCTTAACAAACAAATACATGCCACCACATCAGCCTCTGCATAAACATGCAAACTCATCAGTGCTTGAAGAAAATTCTTATCCCCAGTCAGCTGTCTTATTCTAGCCGGAGCCTTAATCCTCATGCGGCTTGACTACGGCAACGCCCTGTATACAGGGACAAAGACTCAAAATATCAGGAGGTTACAGGTCCTACAAGAAAATGCCCTCAGAGCTGTGCTCAACGTCCCCAGATCAGCACACATTTCTGCCTTCAGACAACAACAACACTGGCTCCCAGTACAGGAACACATCATATTCAAATCACTCACCCTAACCTACAAATGTCTTAACCAGATGGCCCTTGTCTACCTGTCCAAAAGCATCAGTCCGACACAATGCTCCAGACCTACCCGCACTGCCTATAAGCACTGACTAGCCACCACAAGGTTCAATCTCCAAAGGTCAGGTGGTAGCAGCTTCCCCACCTTTGCCAGCAAAATCTGGAACTCACTGCCACTCCATCTCAGAGCCCAGGAATCGTTCTGGATCTTCAGGAAACAACTAAAAACGTACCTCTTCACTCAAAGTGTAAGCAACCAAGTATCCCCGCTTAACTAGCCCATCACCACCCCCACCTCGTCCCCTAATCTACAATCTCTATCTGTTAATATGTTATCGGCCTCTACCTGTAATGTCATTATCTTCACTTTGTTGTTCTTGCTTGTGTAACAAGTGTAACTTCTATACTATGTAAGAAAGCACACAGATGCATATGAGCTGGGTGCGCTATATAAGACAAAAAAAACCAAACAAAAAACTACGTCCAACTTCTTGGATGTCATATCATTCAAGAGTAGGTCAATAGTCCCATACCTCATGATGAAGGAACAATGGTGCACAGTCAAACCAAGGGATGCTCTCACTCTCAGTCTGGGTTGTAGGCATGCTAAATTCTTAGAGACCTTTAACCTTAGACTGTAGAGGATATAGAATATTTCTCAACAGCGCTGATTTATTGACCCAAGTAACTCCCAATGTACTGCAATATGTGGCACTTGGGAGCCATACAAATCAGACCAGCATTCTGCATGGACTGAAGCAGTTATATCGGGTGGGATAGGAGAACCTTGCTAGTGTGACTAAAAACAGCAATGCCATCTAGATAGGTGACACCGAAGTCTCCAAGCACCATAAGGGCATGATTTGCCATCATTTGAAAAGTGTTATGTGCATGTTGTAGCCCAAATGGGCTTCACACTGAATTGGAAGTGGCCTATTGTTATGGAAAGTTCTAACCTCTCCATGGTGCCATCCATTAGGCCAATCTACCAGTACATGGCCATGAGGTTACATGTACAGATGTTATTGGCAGTGCTAAACTCATCAACAATCTTGTTGGCTCTGGGTATTCAGTGTGCATCTGCAATGGTGACAGTATTGACCCCTCTATCCTCTACTCAAAAATAAACATTGATAGTTTCCTTCTGGGCCCCTTACTTGGGAATGAGCACTACAGGACTAGCCCTTGGACCATAAAATTCCCAAATCACAAGTGCTAACCTCTTGGAAACATTGATGTTTTCACTCATTTTATCTGACTTACAGTAAATACTGCCTGTGGCTGGCCTGCTGTCTTCTGTGTCCACACTATCAACACACCAGTCTCTTAGACCTTGAATTAGTGAAACAACCCCTATAAATTACCCAAGGGTATGTCAGAAGACGATTGGTTATTCTTCTTTCAATCCAGAAGCAACGTGCACAACCTCTACTAAAACATCCTTGAATATTGTATGTAACAAATCTCAGAGGGATCCATTTTCTCTTTAGGACCTCATTGGTTATGGGAAACATAACCATGTAATCCCTTATGTAATGTGGTTTCAGCCAGTTGACATGAAATACTCTATGGGCTTACTTAGGTGCTTTTGTATCAGAAATATTTCACCTCTCTGAGCCTTTGAAGCATTCTGTGGGGTCTAGCCAGTCTATCCCGAAGGGCAGTGCATGTGACAGGTTAAATAATCCAAACCAGCTGGCTGGAGGGTACTGAGTTATGGCATCTTTCTTGTCATGCAAGTATTTTACCAATTCCTGACTCGCTCTAAGATTGTTTTAGGACATGCACAGCCAATTTTGTATCTGAGTCCCATTACATAGACCACTACATCATGAGTAAGGCTTCTGGAGTTGCTTTTCCACCCTTCTCTTACCAGATGTAGGCGACATCTAAAAGGATGATGAAACAGAGTCTCAAAGGATGGATTGAACCTTAATCTGCCACCTCTTTGCAGATATACAAGAGACATGACAGGAGACCATCCCATGTTCTACTTAGGGGTTCTTCCAATCCACCTATCGCATCTTTTATACATCGATTAGTCCATTTGTTTTGGGGGTGAAATAGTGTATAGAATGTATATGTTGCTCCACATGTATCCCACATTACCTTTATATATGCAGATCTGAAATATATACCTCTATCAGAGATAACCTCTATGTAAAAATCCACACCCACATGAGAACATCTGAAACACAGCTTTCCACACTAGAGGGGTGCATATGTTTCATAAGGAAACATCTTGTGGGTATAGTGTAGCACTAACCACAACAACAATGATGTACTTGTTTCCTGACACTGTTTCGAGATTTAATGGACCAACAATATTCATCTGTGTTCACTCAGACGTCCACCCACACAAAGGTAGCAGAGTTAGGGGGAACTTTGTTGCATATCGTGATTTACCATTTGCCTGGCAAATCTGGCACATTCCAACAAAATCTTTTACTTAGAGAAACATAATGTACTTGGTTGCAGGAAATCCGGATCAAGAGCTGCTCATGGTACAGAATCTGCCCTTTTAGCTCTAAAATCTAGTATTCTTCAGATCATAGATAAGGGTGGCATGCCTCTCCTTATACTTCCGGACCTTTCAGCGTCCTTCGACCTGATGGATTATGACATATTGACCGATAGACTGAGGTCTATAACAAATGTATCCATAAATGCTGTATTCTGAGTCCATTCTTTCATATCCGACCGCTCTGCTAGAGTCTTCAGTTAGCCTAGTGCAGCCTTCCATGTGGATTTAGTGTGCGTATCACTCAGGGCTCTTGCCTTTCGTCTTCTTCATATAATCTTTTTACAAAGCCTCTCTTTCGTATCTTGGGTGGTCCCGGGGTACTTTATACCAACTGCACTGACGACACGCAGTTTCTGCTGCATTTTACTGGGGATTAGAAGCAGGGCTCCGCCAATATTAATACAATCTACAATACCATCTACCGCTGGATGGAATTCAACAGGCCGTTTTGGAAACACTCAAAGACAGATCTGATTGTTCGTACTTAGAACAGATTGGGTAAGCTCTCACAAGAATTCAAAAAGAGTTTACGATTGCAGGCTGTACTATTCCAGCGGTAGGAAATGTCAAAACCTTGGGAGTATACCTGGATGCCACTCTTTCTATGAAGGCCCTACCAACTGTATAGTTTCTTCCACCTCCTACCATTTAAAGTTGCTATGTCGCATACATCTTTACCTCGCCAAGGAGAACTATGCTGCATTGGCTCGCGCCACTGTGGGCTCCAAGATTGACTACTGTGGTAGCCTCTTGCATGGTTCCACCCAGAGTAGTAGCTTCAAGCACTGCAAAATGGTGCAGTTTAGGGTCATTAATTAGCTGAAACGTAGGGCTCATGTTACTGCAACTTGTTGTGCGCTGCACTGGCTTGCTGTAAAGGAACTTCTTACGTTTTCGAGTTGCCGATATTTTTCACAAATGTCTGTATGCAATATGTCCGTCACATCTGAAGTGTAGACTATCCTTACCAAATTTTGTTTGCGCATGCTGCGCTCAAACAATGATTGCCTGCTGTTAACACCTCAAGTTAATCTTGAAAGAGGGGGCAGATTGGCCTTAGATTCCATAGCTCCTAGCTTGTTTAATGATCTCCCTCCCGACTGGTGGGCGATGTGCTCACTGTCGGTATTTAAAAGAGCACCCAAGACCCTTTTTTCATATTATCTTTTTTTTAACCATTTTGTTCTTGTATTGGATTGCTTCTGTTTTTGCTCCTTGGCTTGGCTTTGTTGTCATTATTTTGGTTCTACTGGCATTTTAGTTGCTTTTATGTTGCCCTGATTCCAGGGCTTTTGTTGTTCGTTTTGTATTTTTTTTGCTACATGTGCACCTTTATATCCATGGGCTGTAGGTGCGGTACATATAAATAAATAAACAAACCATGTGGTCACCCATAAAAATTAGAAAACAACCGGCTAATTCTCTTTGCCATTTTGAAGAAACCAGCAAAAGGTATGTGTAGACCAAGTCCAGTAGAAACCTTCTAAGGCATCGTAAGGCAATCAACTTCCATGCCTGGGATATCCTGGGTTCACTCTACAGGATATCGTGCTCCCAGTTAACTCTAAGAAACCGAATGCTTCACCTTAAACTTGCTCTGCCACCTCCATATTGAACACTTTAATGTGGCACAGTTATGCTACACCTGGCAAAAGTCTGCCTAAATTGGGCCTCCAGGTGACAACAAATGAATCTGCTTTGGCAGTCCACTTATGTCTGAAGCTACCAGAGCCTAATACATCTCAGATCCCTCTGCTCCAGGAACAGACCATCGGCCCACTGACCTTGCTCTTTCTCTCTATGGGATTAGGCAGCCCAGTGGGATCTGGCACTTGATGTGGAGCTACTCTTTGCATCTGCATCTCAAATTCTCTTACAGGAAGAGCTTCTAAACCTTCTGCCTTTGAAAGCATTTTCATGGGATTTTTGAAGAGCGCTCGATTTAGTTACCACTGCTAAATTCTCTTCATCAAAAAGTCCATAATCCAGCAGAAATCCTACTATAAGTCAGTCTGTAACAGTTATGCAGATCTTTGCACTTTCTATCCTCCACCTAAACTCTACCACAGGCATTGGGAATGTGCTAGATCCATACAACACTCTAACTGTACATTCTGAGACTTTCATGTACAACAACCCAGGTTGTACCCACTGTGTCTTGAAGGTTGTACCCACTATGTCTTGACAGTGTTTACATTGGGAGAGTTCCCTTGTCATGGATGAATATGTGCTCCATAAATACCTATGTAGTCTGTGGGACTTGGGACGCCTCATGATACCCCATGCTGGTACCACTAAAATAAAGCTCCACACATGTGTCCACTCCAGGGGTCAGGGGCAATGCTTCCTCTAGCAAGCCCACTGTAACTGCAGCAGGGTTGAGTTTGCCATTGAAAACTGGATCTCCCTGTATATGGAAAACATCGCCACAAATCCAGCACAGTCAGGGTGCATTTAACATTGGTCCCACAGTGTTAGGTGATGCATCTCCATTCTTTTAAATAGATGGCTCGGTCACATGCTTGTGAGATTTCCCACCAGGGTTTTAGGTGCCTGTTTAGAAGTTTGAGTGTGGACCTTTCTCCTGACTCATTGTAGTCATGTCATATGTATGCCCTTCTGGTCTAGTCATACTCATTTCAGTTCAAATTTGGCGTGTATACTCAAATGCCTGCCATCAGCTTTGGTAAGCTCACTAAAGTCTGTGACCTTCTTGTCTGCTCAGTGTTGATGTAATTTGCCTCACAATTATTAAGTGCATGCTCTCCACAAACCAGATGATACATTCCATGACCTATGTCAAGAATATTATACCTATTCTTCCACAACTGAACTTCAATTACGCTAATAAGTGCTTCAAAAGCTAAGTTACCCCTAATTGTGAACTCTCTAACACTCCTCAATTATTGCTCAGGTTTTTTTTTTTTTACAAAGCTTCATGTGGATAGCTGGTTTCATTATACACATGTATGAGCCTATCCTCAGCGGAAAGACTAATGATGGCATCAATGCCCTGGGTCAGTAAGGAACTTATCAGGGATGCCCCCCCACAATATTTAACTCTGCACTTGGAGCTGGAAGGCCGGGTCTAGTCCTTCCAACCAATCAAGCATATCCCTCCCACTTCATTGGGCTCCTAAATCTAAGGGCATATAGAGCATCGGTTTGCCCTCTGTGTATTCATCTGATCATCAAATAATAACTCATGCATGTCAAACCTCTCTATTTCTAAGGTTACAAGATCTCTCTTCTTCTGTACTATTCATCTATCTTCCTCTCTACCTGTGGTGTTGCCCAGGGGTCTAACCTCTCGCCCTGGCTTTTCAACCAATACCTGGCAACTCTCGCCCACTGCATTGCCACTTTCTGCTCAAATTTCCAATGCTACGCTGAGGATACTCAACTCATTTTCAGGCTGCCCTCTGCCACCTCCTCTCCCTCTCTCATCTCTGATTGCCTAACTGCCATTCAAGATTGGTGTTCCGCCAATGATCTTTGTCTGAATGCCAGCAAGACGGAGATCCTCCTCATCGGCACACTTTCACCATCCTTTCCCCTCACTCTCTGGCCGGCCTCGCTTGGCCCTCCTCGTACCCCCACCTGTGAGGCTAAGTCATCTTTGACTCCACCCTTTCCTTCTACGCCCACATCTCTGAGGTCTCTAAAAAGTCAAATTTCTGATGACACCTCCTCAGAGTTACTCTGCCTTTACTCTCCTTCCCCGAGAAGCTCATGGTCTCCCAAGCTCTTGTTCTCTCTAGCTTGGACTATTGTAACAGCCTCTTTCTAAATCTACCTGCCTCTACTCTCCGCCCTCTGCAACTAATCCAGAACAGGACTGCAAGACTTGTCCTTGGCCTCAAGCCCTGGGATCGTATCTCTCCAGCTCTGAAGTCTCTCCACTGGCTCCCAGTGGATGCAAGGATTACATTCAAAACCCTCTGCATTGTCCACAAGGCTTTCTGGGGCCTGGGTCCAAAATACCTTCGGCTATCCCTCCACAAATACCTCCCCTCTCGATATCTTCGCTCCTCTACCTCCAACTCCCTGAGGGTCAGTTGTGTTTCAAAGAAACAAGCTGTGGGTAGATCTCTGTCTTCGGCTGGGGCCTCCCTCTGGAATAGCCTCCCTGCCACTCTAATACTTGAGGAGAACCATCTCCGGTTCCAGAAGCACCTCAAGACCTCCCTCTTTTCTTCTGCCTTCGCTCCCCCTCTCCCCTGCTGATCTGTTCTCTCTTGGCACTGTGCACCTGGCCACCCTCTGTCCTTCGGGCCCAGGTACCTGCTCACCCTGCCACCCTCCCGCACTGCCTCTGAGCCACCCCTTGCACTTGGGTCTGTATCTGTACCCATACAGCCCCCCCCTTTTCTTCTTGTACTTATCAGACCTACCCTGTCTGCTGCATTAAACCTAGCACTTGCAAATTGCTGGCTGCATTACCACTGTTTGTTGCCTTTATTATTTATTTATTGTTATTTATCTGTTTCTCCTCTGCTTCGTACTTTCCACTTCTCCCTCCTTCCATGCACTTTTCCCCTCTCCCATGCACTTGCGTGTTCTCAATGTCACTGGGCCTAGTAAGATCGCTGTTTTTGTTCTCCCCTGTTCCTCTCCTTTGCCTGGTCGCGCTCTGAAACACTTGTGTACGAGCGCAATAGAAATAAAATATCAATCAATCAATCAATCAATACTACTCTTCTAGGACTGGATTAGTTTGCCTCAAAAGGAATGTTATGGTTGATAACTCAGCGGCAGTTTCTGGTTTTCTTGGGATATATCTCAAGCTTGTGATCTATAGGAAGCAAAATCGTCCACTCTACGGCAAGAATGCCCATCAGTCTATTATCCCTACTCTCCTGATGCAAAGCATGCAGGTCTTCAACAGTTCAGGCATGGTCATTTTTCTTAACATTGCCTGCACACATCATTTATTTTAGAAGATTGAGCTACAGAAGCAGTCCTCTACTGAATCGCTCTCGCTGCCATCATAGTGACAAAATCCTACTCTTGTCAGAAGAAATACAATGGTATAGCCATCTGTGCTATACCTAAACTTGTTGCACAACCTAGTTCACTGGAGACCCAGCCATAAAAGATAAACAGGCACCTGTAGATATAGCTCCCTTACCTTTCTATGGAATGTGGGGCGAGGGCAGGCCCGACTCTGTAAAGATTTGGATCAGAAGCAGATCCTTCCAAGCAATGACTATATGGGTCAAACTAAAAAAACGTAATATCCAAGGAAGTCTCTATACAAAAGAGCATTATTTACTAACAACACACAGTAATGAACAATACTCTGTAACTCACCCCTGCAAGGATAACACACATGAAATATAGGCTAAAAGATAGGTGAAAAATAACAAATTGCCAAGTTCTCAATCCTGCAGAGCAATTCACATAAGTATAAACAATAGACATTGCAATGGTGTTGGCTAAGGCTGAGAAATGGAAACCCAACTAGTCTTTAGGGGCCAATGTTAAGATTATTAGGATCAAGGGTGCATCAGATGCTTGGGAATGAAACAGCCAATACGTGTCCATGCATTAGTCTCTTGTAGATGAATCAACAGCATCTGGCTGGGCTTCTGGGCACCTTCCACTGATCTGAGCTGCCGGGGTGGAATGGTGTCACTCAGCCACCACTTTGCATGTGAATAAATGGAAGGCTCAATGGCGTTTGGGCTATGCAGTAGCATTTTGGTTGTCAGTGGGTAGCTTCAGTATTGTGCAGCAGCAGTCTGGGTGTATCAAAGTTTGCAAGAGGCTTGAAAGTACTTGATGCTAGTGTGGAAGCATTTGAACCATGTCATTTTAAACGTTCACGCCTTGAAGGGAACAAGGAAAGACTAAAAGCGAGGCAATCTCTCCTTTACTCCTCCATTTACCTCTCTGTTGCAAGACAAATAAACACTGCCTGCAAATTACACTCTGCAGAAGGCCAATTACTAATGGATTACTTTAGAATCCGCCTCCTTTTCAGTAGGTGCAAAAACGATGTGGATACCATAGAAATCCATTTGTTTTACACTTGCACGAAAATCGAATCCATACAGAGATGCCTCCACCTTTCATTCTTCCAAAGGTGTATGTAGGGTACTATTTTATGTGTTAAACAAAATCCATACTGTTCCAAGATTCTCTGGACAGAGGTGTCTGATTATAGACATATGGGGTGAGCATCTGGCATTGGATAGGAATTCCTTGTAAAGGATGTTAGCACCTGGGCATTTTACGGCAATATGTGAAGGCTGATGGTGAAAGCTGGCATCTGAAGTGAATATCTGACATTTGATGAAGTTATGTGTCATATGATGTGAGTACCAGTACCTGGCAAATGTCATCTCCTGCAGCTCTGTATGCTATAAATACTTGGGGAAACGAAAATAATGCCTGACAGCACCAAACACGACTAAATATATTTAGCTCACAATTGTTGGCTTTCTCAACACTTGCTATTAACTACACCAGTGGAAAATCCAGGCATTACATTACAGATATATTAATTCGATATTGCCAATTTCATGTTTCATCATGGCTGTTTTTTTTTAATTTCAGCATTCTTCATCCTGTCATGTTTATGTGGTGTCATAAATACCACACAATCCGTTTGCATCAAATATTATGACATCACATTAATTTTGTATCTCACATTTTTTGCTTCAAACTATTCATTATTAACAAAACAGCACTAGAAGGACAAGCATGTCCCAAATAATTCACAGGAAAACACATGTCTAAGTTTCAATGGACTGGCAAAAGAAAATAATATGTTGGGATTAGGTTTAAGTGTCTGTGAAACCTTTCTCTTTAACCTTTGGAACCCTACCTTCACTCTCCACTCAAAATGTATACATTTGTTCAACCTTGTAGGAGTGTACTCTGTCTCCTAGACTGTGCTGTTTCACCTGGCTTCTTGCTCAGGGTTTTCTTACACTTTGTGGTTGTGATGTATTTCCCAGTATGCAACTTTTGAATGTTTTTTTTTTCGTTTTGCAATGGGGTTGCATTCTGTTTCCCAGAACGCAGTATTTCAATTGCTTTCCTTTCTCTATCTTTATTAATGCTGTGGGATTATGTACCCAAATCCTAATGCTCAGCATTTGGATTAACTCCATCAACCTCCTCTAGCTGGTTCTTGGTTTCGTTCTCGTTTTTTAAGTTATTACTCCTCTCAGTTGTGGGTGTCTCTCGTTGGTGCAGTTCAGAGGCATTCTGTCTCGCGCAGGCGTCTCTTGTTTTCAAGTCTCGCCTTCAGCCCTGCTTTTCTCACTCACACATCTCTGGTTCATGATCACCCTCTCTCGTTCTGTTGACACAGTCCCATCTGATTTAAGTATTGTATTTTTGGTGTTTATTCGGTGCAGACCTAGCTGTGAGGAGCAACAGAGCTCTACACATCAGAGGTATATAGGACTGCACGCAGGGGACAAAACTACAACGGGTTTTGTTACATTACATCTAAGCAACATGAACAGCAATTAGAGGTGGAGTGGGCTCAGCAAGGGGTGGGATCAGGGGTGTTTCTTTGCATGAAGAAGGTGCTACTCAAAGTGGACGCTCTTTAGCGCCTTTCAGAATAGCACAAAGGTGGATGTGAGACTAATGTGGACTGGTATGATGTTCCACATCCTGGAGGACATTGATCATGAAACCCTGTTTCCCACCATTTTTGTTTTTATAGTTCATTATTCTGCCGACCTCATAAAAAATAGCTAGATTGACTCTTTGTTTTACTTGAAATTCCAGATAAACATCTTGATTAACTCATTGTATTAGAGTGCATGACAAGCAATTACCCACACTGACCCTTCGTGTTTAGCCTCCACTTCATCTGTATAGCTCACTATGTAACTCATAGCTACATTATCCCACTGGGTTAGCCTACATCCAGTTTAAAGCTCTGTCTTCAGTCTCCTCTACAGCTAACTATATTTCTGCATGAATTCCTAACAGATAACCTGTTAATCATTGAGTCTGTCCTCACAGAAATTGCACTTCTCACCATGCTGCTCACTGGATACCTAACACCTTGCTGAATTTCACCTTTTGTATGTGACTGTATACCAAGCACATAGCTGCATAGACTCTGTTGGTGTGCACATACACAAGACACTCATTGTGTTGGCCCCATACTTTATGACGAGATCTATAATGGCTTGCCAGGTGAAGAACAATGGTCTGAAGACTTGCCCAGAGCAATTGCCTGAGATCTAAGATTACATCTTGAACCTTCCAGCCATCATCTCTTTGTTTTTCCTTTGCCACCCTGAGTGGGACAGGTATGTCCAGAAGTGGGTGCCTTGTCTGCTGGGCCTAGAAACCCAAGCTACTCCTCATTGATGATGCCCAATGAGGCTGAAACATGTTTGGGGATGCTTGTGGTCTTGTACAGAAGGGATGTGACCTAGCAGTTTGGGTTAGACTACTACTTTGTAGGTGGGAACAAGTCTGATTTGCATATGGTCCTTCCCTTTCTCTAGCGGCTTGGCAGGAGAAGAAAGATGATCTGGAGGGTTGCCTAGAGCAATTTCCAGAGTTTAAAGAAATAAACATTGCAGCCATCACCTCTTTGTTTTTGCTCTATGTAGAATATAACAAAATTATCACAAAGTTAACTAACTCTGTTACCTGCATACCAATCTCATTGATAAATGGACCTGTCCACCTGTGTATATTCAACCATAACTGCAACGTTGACTCACTGTGTTGTGTGCATTTTCGCACACAGCTAGATTAACTTGACTGCATGTGTACATGCTCCCATAACAACTGTTTAACCTAATATTGATACCTGAACACCTGGTACACAGCTGGATATGAATCTTTGTTTTTCCCTGCACACCAAAAGCATTACAAGCCACTCTTATAGTGCTTTGCTCACAGCATCTGCATGATAGATTGACTCACTTTGCTCCTGCTTAATACTGTATAGCTCTGTCATGTGCCTGCTTCCCTAGCATTTAGGGACATTCAATCGGTGTGTGCATCCCCACAATAACTGCAGACATTTTACTGCTGCATATATACCTGGAACACAACTAGTTGTTTTTGTTACATTGTCCCTTCATATCAAACACATACAATCTTTATAATTCAATCTTCTACTGACCTTAACTTTTTGTGATGTCCCCGTTAATAAATGCATAGCTCATGATATTAATCTAAGACCCCCAACACAGAACAAGTTGAAGTCCTCATATTTTCCAGAACAGCCAACACCAATCTAAATAAGCATGCCAATTAACCCTCTTACCCAATCTGTCATAACTAGTCCTAGCTCACCAACACACAGCTCCTCTTAAGTAAAGTATCCAATGCAAACCATTTTTTTAAAATTTGTTTTTTAATCTCTACAGATTTTTTACAAAGAAATGTAGTAGTTGAACAACTAGACAGAAAAACGGAAGAACTGTAGAGCGGGCTAAAGAAAGAACAGACCGTGGTCAAAAAGAGGAAGAGAGGTGAGGAAAATGAGTTTGTTGGTGTAGTTGGAACAATGTTCAAAGTCTGTGCAGGGAGCATCACTTTAAAAATTTGTTGAATGATGTTCACTGTCGCTAGGAGCCATTTCTGTTTGTCGCCTCCAATCAGTTTGTTCCAACTATTTTCCTCATCTTCAAGTGTGAAGTTAGATAAACTGTCTTTCAAGTATATACAACGAAGTTCTCACGTCACTGGACAGATCAGAAGGAGGTGGCGGATTGTTTCCTTAACAGTAGGAGATTTGCAAATTCAGCAGCAATTGGTTAAAGATAGTTGTCTTATAGCCAAAACTTCATTTGTTTCTAGTAAGTTCAGTCGGATTTTTAAAAGGTAGTTGCGCGCCGACCTGCTTGGAAAGAGCTTTAGGTAAGGTTGTAATGAGTCCAACTTCTTGGCAAACGGAGGGAGATGGCTGGAAAGTTTGTATTTGTTAGCGGATTCAATGGTCTTAATCCAGTCAAGCTCTTTAATCTTTTTGATTACTTTTACTGGATTGGTTATAAGCTCGTCCGCATTACTTTCAACTGAGTTTAAAATGGCCAAGTTCTTGGTTTCCCATCTTGTTAACATTTGGCAAGTGCCAAGCCAGATTTCTTCATTTATCAGGCCATAGGCGTATGGAGATTCTTTCTGAATACATTTCCTGTATAGTAGGACGCTGTTGCAGTCTATTGTTGTTGCCATAGATGAAAGACTGAGTTCACGTCTGATCAGTGTGATAGGTGTCGATTTAGGGAGACCGAGAATTGATCTCCAAAAGATAGCTTCTAGTTTTGGCCACAATTCTGTAGGAAGGTTCGGCATGGCGTCTGCGCCATAAGCCAAGGATGGTATGACCTTCTTTTTGTAGAAATCTCTGGCTGGGATGATTGAAAATCGGCCAAATTTGATGTCAATGGCCTTCCCTTGAGTTGCCAATTTAATAATTTTCACGTGGAGAGCCTCTTGCATCACTTTTTCTTTAGGTGAACTGTCCAAGATGACACAGAGGTACTTGAAGCTGATGACTCGCTCTATTGTGGTCGTACCCAAGTGAAGAATGGTCTTTTCCTTCTTTTTCACTGTTTTTCAATGACCATCATTTTTGTTTTTGTTTCATTAATTTCCAGGTTATTTTCTGCCATGTACTTCTGCAAGTTGGGAAGCTGGCGTTGTAAGCCTATCGGAGTGTGGTCTAATAGAATTAGATTGTCGGCATAAAGCAGGCGGCTGATCTGGTCGCCTCTGAGTTTTGGTGGAAAAGCTCGTACTGATTTTTCAGATTCCTGGAAATCGCCCAAATAAATCCAAAACAAGGCCGGGGCCAATGGGCAGCCCTGTTTAACTCCTCTGGCCGTAGTTATTTTCCCAGAGAGGGTCCCTTGTTGGTTCAAAGGGACCCGCATGGACGTGTTAGAATATAGGGCTTTAATCGGTGCAAGTAGGTCATGTGGGCATTTCCAGTGGTTGAGTTTCTGCCACAATCTTGAATGATCAACTTAATCAAACGCCTGGGTTAGGTCGACAAAAGTGATGAATAAGTGTGGGCGACCTTCCAGGATTTTGCTTTTAAGTAAGCTCAGGATAAGGATGTTTGCATTTGTGCCCAGATTCTTTTTGAATCCAGTTTGCAGTTTGTCCTGGCAGGGAGCTTTGTTCACCCAAGAAGTAAATCGTTGTAAGAGAAGAGACCGAAAAAGTTTACCTATGGGGTCTAAGAGGGTGATAGGGCGATAGTTAGCTGTATCTGCCCTGTTTCCTTTTTTATAGATGGGCACTACGTTCGCGCATGTCCATGATGGAGGGATGGACTTGGTGGAGGAGCAGCGACTAAAGATTAGGCTCAAGAGCCAAATAATTACTCACGGATCCTGGAATCCTTATAACCACAGCCACATACACTGCTGCACCAAAGGAGTCCTTTACATAATCTGACTCTTGATAAATCATCTCATCCATATAGTATCATGTGTACAGTCTACAAGCTAATTAGCTTGTAGTACTCTCAGAACAGTTTCATAATGTACAAGCTAACCAACGTGATAGAGGGATTAGGAAATCCTTAAACAAACCATCCACAAATGCAGACCTGAAGAAAATTAAAAGGTCAATATCTACCCTCCCATCTTTCCCCAACATATCACCCTCTCTCTCCAACCTTGAACTACTAAAGGGTGAAAACGCTTTATCAAGATGCCTAGAAACTGCAAAGATAGCAGAATCTGATAGGAAGAAAGAACAAGGAGAGAATTGAAAGTAGCCCTCAAGACCCCTTCTGATCAGTTATCCCAATACTCTACTGGCTTCCCAGTACCTCACACCAAGAAACCATCAATAGCTTTTATCCAGACACCTACTGAGGCACCCAATTGCCCCACATTGGTATGACCAAACACTTGTCCAAGAAGCAGGACTCACAAAATGACATAATACCCTTGCCTACATCTACCCCAACAGCCATCTAACCAACCATGATATCAGACCTGCAAGACACAATGATTGTTATTCTATTTATCACTAGACACCCTCACTATCCACCAGAACCATGCAGCAGGAATTGATAGATGTCCCAGAATCCAGGAACAGCCCACTAAGGCTCTTTTAATAGGCAAGCTTTCACATGAAGCCCTTGGAAACTAACAAAAGCAACCTTGAACAACCCAAAGGTACTCGACCAAGAAGAAGATCCCACCCAGAAAGGACAGGCATAAGATGCTTCCTTATCAATGCACATTCTGTCTCCAAGAACTCCTCTGCATTATTGAGCTTCTATCAGAAGACCAAATAGGCATACTGTTCATTATGGAAGCCTGGCTCTCCAATGTTCAGTTGCCGGCTATCCATGAGAGTATAGCATGAGGCTTCAAGATGATCTGTTCTAAAAACAACAATAGGAGAAGTGGTGGAACAGCTTTGGTGCATAGGAACTCCTTCAAAGTCTCAATACCCTCCATTGACATCATCCCAGACAGTGAATTGTTCACCTTGACTTGCTCCATCCCACCCACTGTTGCACTAATATTCCTCTTAATTTACAGACCTCCCTCCTACAGCCCACACTTTGTTGACAAACTTGCTGATGCCGGCCACCATCCTGGCTGTAGATCGTCAACTACTAACTATATTATTTCAACATCTGTCTCAAGAAAGAAGACAACACTATTACAAAGTCATATGGCATGAACCATGCCACATTACACCTAGACCAGATGGTTAAAGGTCCCACCCACATAGCCTGACACACTCTGGATGGCATTTTCTGGAATGAAATCTTAACCACGGTCTGCTCCGCAGTTCACCCCCCCTGGGGAGATCTCTTATCTTTCCTGTTCCCAATATTCACTGAGACACCATGGGCCGCATTATGAGTTCAGTCGGTAACTCGCTAATGCTACCGGCAGGTTGCCATTCAACGTGTAACACCGTTTCTGCCGCCTGATATCCCGGTGCCACTGGGACATTACAAGTCCAGGCGACCCAGGATATCAGGCAGCGGAAAAGTCTAAGGGCCTCATTACACGGTAGGCGGTAAGGGTTTACCGGTACCGGTATTTTACTGGTACCGGTAAACCCTTACCGCCTTACTACGAGGTCCCTTTGCGGGTTGGGGAATTTAACGCCTGCTTTTTGCAGGTGTTAAAAACCAACCCGCAAAGGGACCAGGGAGCTAATTACGGTACCGCAATTTGCGGTGCCGTAATTAGCACCTTCCCCATTCCCATTATGCCCTATGGGGCAAAAATGGGAATGGGGAAGGGCAATGGGGGAAGGGGGAATTACCGCCCCACCAACCTTGGAATAGGGCGGTAATTCCCCTTTCCACCAAGGCGGTGCCGGTATTTTACAGCATTTTACGGCCATCCATGTAATGAGGCCCTCAGTCTCAATGGAGTCCTATAGGACTCCATAGGAATGGTGACATAGAAGCACCGGTGCTGGTGCTTCCGTGACAACTCTGCCTACCTGGACTGTTCCACCCGGCAAGTCAAACATGGCAGGCGCAACTGCCCAGGAAGGCAGAGTTGGAGTGTTGCTGTCCGGAAAGATGTGCTCCATCTGGGATACACTTAAAAGCAATGTAGATGAAAACTCTGAGTATATGTTCATCCTGCTAGACATCTCAGCCACTTTTGACAACATCAGTCATGAGAGCCTCCTAAAAAGACAGAAATTAATTGGTATTAAAGAAACAGCCCTACACTGGATCACCTCCTTCCTTACAGTTAGACCAGAAACTAATATCTTGGGCTACTACAATTCCTGGCCTCACCCACTTCCCTACAGAGTACCCCAAGGATTCACACTCTCATCTCTATTTTTCAACATCTACATAACCCCACTAGTAGACCACATCAGTAGATCTGGTATTCCTGCTACAACTATGCAAATTATGCTCTGCAATCAAACAGGTCTTAACTCCACCATAATTCCTTGGCCTTTCGAGATGGGCCCTTGCCAAGTCCCCTCAACCATAGTAAGGGATATTGAAGCCACAATAGACAACACCCTCACTCTTGATCCACAAATCAGAGCCAATGTCAGAAATTGTTTGTCTCAACTGCGCACGCAATGCCACATCTCAGCTTACTTCAAATTCAGCCATAGGGCCATGGTCATAAATCCTCTAATACTATCCAAACTAGACCATTGCAAACAGCCTCTTTCTCGGACTCCAAATAATTCAAAATCCAGTTGCAAGGCCCCTTCTTGGAATGAAGCAATTTGAACAAATCAAACCGGCATTACGTATTCTCCAGATAGCTACCAATCAAAAAAAGGGTTAATTTCAAAACCTTGTGCATCACCTATCATTTATACCATGGGGAAGGGACTTTCTTTCAACAGAAGTAAGGTTCAACCATACACTCCATCCAGAACAGCTGGATACAGCAATGCTGTACTAATCCCCAACTTCAATAAGAAATGGCAAGGAGGATCCTCTTTTTCAATACTGGCCATAAAACTGTGGAACACCGTAACCCAACCCTCTCAGACTGGAAGTGAACCACCTGACTTTCAGGAAGCAGCTCAAGAAATGACTTGTCAACCAACCACTTTGAAGGAATGAAAGATAATAGCAACTGACTAAAAATGTTTACCATAAACTTGGGCTACTTTATAATGTTTAATGAGCAATTGTGAAACTATTGGCACAACCATCTGTGGGAAACAGTTGCTGGATCCTCTGCTGCATGATGCTGGTTTGCACCTGAATCACACCAACATTTACAACCAAGAACCAGAAGACACACCCTACCTCACCTCCCCTTCTACACCTCAGTTATCCCTCAACTGTCTCCTCACTACTAAAATCTTGCATCCTTACGTTTCCCACACTCCTTCAGACCACCAACCAGGTCCAGTGCATTTAATAGAGACAGTTACATCCATCTTCTATCAACAACCATTCTGTTAATATTTGCACTCCACAATCAGGGAGCTTTCCAAGTGGCTAACCAGTCCAGTCCATACAAACCACAAATAATATAGAGATGCTCATATCAACACACAGGTAATGGGTACTTCTGACCTGCATCCAGCATCACAGCAGGTTTCTGCATCTGCCTTATCAGTATCTGACTAACACATCCTGCCTTCCTTTCTTACAGAGCCATGTGTAGCGAGACCAACATTATTGGCAGAAGGGTGCTATATAAGACCACATTACATCACATTTCCAAATTCCTTCTACTAGTGCCGCTGGTACCTGGGATTTGTCACTCTTGGTCGGCCTCCTCTTGCTCTCCTCTTTTCACTTGGCGGCATCTGCCCTCAACATATTGCACCTATCCTTGTCCTTTCTAAATTAATGTCTATCTCTGACTCAGTGTCAGAGATCTTCCGGCTATCAGCTTCTCTGTTCCTCTTGTGAAAGTCTCAGCGTTCAACATTTTAGCCTCTCTCTAGTCATCATTTATGGAGCAGCCATGTCTGAAACCATGGCCAGACTCCACCATCTATTTCCTTTTTATTCCTTCATATTATTTACCCTGCTATGAAAAGGTTCACCTGATCATGCAGAGTGAAGTGCTATCACTCTGTTTGAATCTAAGTGCAAAATACTTTAAAAACAACAATATTTTGCAAATGTGGGAAAGGACATGGGGGGGGCGTTAAATGGTGGGTCGAATGAATCCAGATTCTCAAACCTTTTACACTGTAAGCAAAATGGCAAGTAATGCATTTAAAAATGTGGATATTTGGCTAATTATGGTCAACATAAACAGCTTTAAATTTAATATAGCAATTCAAATGTATTTTATAATGATGTAGCCTCTATTTTTTGTAGGTAATCAATCTTATGTACTTGTCTTCCCAGTCCAGAATGAGGCTTTTAACATGGATCCAACTAGCTACTTTTGCAACCACTTCAAGAGCAAATATGAAATCATGTGAGTTTCCTTGTCTTTTGATTTGTTCTTTGTTCAAATAATGTCCTTTACTTTTAGTATTTATGGATGTTTTTACAATGCTAGGCAATGCTGTGCTAGAACACACATCCATGCCCTTAGCGCTGGTATATGTACATTGATTTAGCTTAAACATCCTAAAGGCAGTGTTACTGTAGCTGTCTGTAACCAACCCATAGACAGAAAAATGATTAGAATGATTAGGATCCACAATATTCCTTTGAACACTTCACACTGTATTGTGGACCAAATACGCAAATGTGAACATACCACTAAAATGTCCCACAACGTTGACCACTTGTCCTGTACTAGCTTCTTTTTTCTATTTGCATTGTGGGTCCTGGAGTAAGGCCTCCTAGCTAAAAGATATCTTTAAGCACCACAGCTCATTTCAAGTCAGAGATGGGATCCAGGTCTTGACCACAATCACACTTGTTTAAATTTAGAAGATCCAACTTATCCTGCAACTTCTGAAAAAACCTTGCTTTGCCTTATCAACAAATGAATGACACATTGGGCCTCATTCCAAGTCTGGCGGTAACACGCCGGTGAAACCGGTGGGTTGCCGCTGGTCTGTAAAACTGTTTCCGCCGCATGAGATCCGGTGCCACTGGGACATTACAAGTCCCAGCGGCTCGGGATATTAGGCAGTGGAAAATGTTTGTCCCTATTCCCATGGAGTCCCAGTGGACTCCATGGAAATGGGGACTCGGAAGCACCGGCACCATTAGTAACGGTGCTTCCATCACAACTGTGCCTGGTGGGGCCGTTGCACCTGGCAGGTCAGACCAGCTGCATGCCACGGCAGGCACAGTTGTGGTCTGCCGGTCCAGAAAGTGTGCTCGTATGTTACTACCGGCACCATTATTTCTGGACTGGCAGACCTGTACTGAGGCCCATTAACTCCCTAAGTCTGAAAATTAATAGTATAGCATCAACATATCACAGATTTAAGAAGCTTAGTTGCAGTTATAATTGAATATCATGTTTGGGTGGATCTGTGTTTTTTTACATCTGCTTAAATATGTTATAGAATGTGGAATGTTAAGATCGGTTATTAGGCATGGCTACTAATATGACCAAACACTTAATCAACACTTTTTCATGATTTTCCATGTTCGACAAACCACAAAATGTTTTCAGTGGTTGGTTGTCAAGTTTGGGTTAGTTACATGGCAGTTGCCGGCTCATGAATGTCTCTGTAAACAGTGGGATGAAGTTGTCAGCAACTTTTCTGTTATGTTATTGAATAATTTATAGCTCACAGACCCTAAAAGTATTATAGCACCAAAAAGCATACATTCCAAAGAGGGAAAACCAGTACCTAGCAGAATTTATTTTAAAACACGTATGATTTAATGTGTTTCCTAAATGAGGTAAGCATATTAAGAGATATCAATTCCACAGGAAGATTGTTTCAAGTGTGACAAATTGAGGGAATTCGTCTCTTCTCCCTGAAGGGGAGCCTCTCTGTGAGGCTAAGGAGGAGAGCCCGCTCCGCAATACCCTCTTTAGGGGTCGAGGCAGGTAGGACCTCACCAGGAGAGACTACCCCTTTGGGGAAAAGGAATCCTGTTCCCATGAGGAACTCCCTACCGCCCTCCACATGATGGCTTAAATGTACTTGTCTGAACTACCAGGACATTATAAGTTCCATGATTTAAATAAGGACAAAGTGAACCAATATAATTGTCCAGTTGAAATTGAAGCTATCCCTTTAAATGAGAAAGTGCAAGGGACTTTGCAGAGGAGGTTTAAAAGGAAAAGCTCACCACTGAGAAGGAGAGCAGAGAGCTGAGAGAGACAGGGTAAGCCCCCTGTGTGTAATACAACTGAAGGAGCCCAGAGCCTGTGTAATTTGAAACAGCTGTGAGACAACAGGACGAGAGACACTGAGAGAAACGCTGGGAGGCCGGCATGCGAGAAGAGGAGCAATCTAAGGGGCCTTGAGTAGAGAGCTTGGTGGTGGCATGACCACATGAGAACCAGGATGGGAAACCGGCTCCTGCAACGACGCTGACACCACCATTTGGAGAAAGCAACCCCCGATCAGATCCGACACAGCACCGGAGAGGACCATGTATGAAACAGATGCATTGGAGGGTGAACCGGGGATCCGTCAGGAGCTGAAATAAAAAAGAAAACCCCTGGTACCAGAGACGTTACCCCACAGCGCAGAAAGTAATAAGGGAATCAGGTCTACCGGAATCCTGCTAGGGAGTTATTATAAGCAGAGAGAAACTCATCCTAGAACCCATGGGAGAAGAGTAGCAAACAAGTTGATATGTCAAAACTGTGTCAACGAGATACAGAGAAATATAAAAATCATGGAGAGTGAGAGTAATAGATCTGGAACTCCATTATAGTGGGAAAAGGGAAAGGTTACCCAATACCCAAGAAATAAGTAAAATGAGATAACAGCGAAAAACATTCGGGAAGCAAGACCCAGTGGGGTCACAAGGATAAATCGTACATATAAAAGAACACTTTGGGAAGAGGTGAATTTTAAGTATTTGAGAATCAATCACCAATCAAGAGAGGATGATACTATACAGGAGAACTTTGAGTACTATAGGACAGACGGAAGAAATCTTACTAGGACCAAGAAACCACCCAAGAGAGGGAAAGGATAACAGGACGATCTCCTGAGGGAGTTATGTTATGTTATTAAAATGTACATAGCATGTTTTAAGAGGTCAGAAATGCGAGATTGACAACTTGATAAAGGTTTTTCACAAGTAGCCAATTTATTAACTTATAAGGGTGTGATAAATGCCTCACTATCCCTAACTAAAGAGGATTTCCCTGCTTATCAAACTAAGACTAAAAGAAAACACTCTAATAAAAAGAAATCTGTCCCTCACACTTATACATACAACAAACTCATACAGGTATTATATGACAATTCAAGTTTAGAAAAAGAAAAAATAGGTTGAAACATAAACTTTGTAACCATGTATCCTTGTAACCAGGGTCGGATCCCCTTCCCCAGATTTAAAGCAGGATTTTCCAAATTAAAGTTCCAAATAAGAAAGTTCCTTTTAGAAGGCAAGCTCTGCCCTGAATAAGACACACAGTTCTTCTCACTCCAAAAGTCTTTCACTTGGCATTTGTTAAAGTTTCCACAAAACAAAAAAGACTTTGTTGTCACACTTGTCATTATGTCAACATAACTTCTTCTCCTTGGACAAAAACACTTTCATAATTCTTCTTCATCAACAACAATGCTTTTTTCAGGATGGTTTCACCAGAGTTCATCAAACACATCAGTGGCCTTGCCACTTTCTTTTCAATACAATCTTCATAACTTCTTCTCATTGAAAAATACTTTTACAATGCTTCTTCATCAATAACAATTCTTTTGTGAGGATGGTTTCACCACAGT
The DNA here is from genome assembly GCF_040938575.1 of Ambystoma mexicanum. Lineage (NCBI taxonomy): Eukaryota > Metazoa > Chordata > Amphibia > Caudata > Ambystomatidae > Ambystoma > Ambystoma mexicanum. The sequence goes on along the minus strand of NC_090939.1, from coordinate 808,551,642 downwards.
TTATCAAACACATCAGCGGCCTCACTACTTTCTTTCCACTACAACCTTCAGCCACAATGCAGTACTTCAATGTCTTCTTCTTGGTCTACTTAGCTGCTAGAGCTACCACTAATAATCCTTTATCTGGTGTATTCTCCTGCCAAGACAAAACTCCTAACACTACTACAAGTACTCTGTGGTAAAGCTTGCTTCAAACCTCTATGGAAATCGGCTTTCAACAACATTGAAATTCACACCTCTTTCTGTGAAGCTTCAATACACGATGATGCTTTTTGTTCAATCAACTCATTTGCTCCATACAATGCAGGATATGTTTCTCTCCTTGATATTCTCCCCAAGAAGATTCTTTCTCCTGCCACTTCTGTTTCCCTATTGTCACGCCAAGTAACTGCTGGCAGTGTCTCTTTGTTTTACTTGCCCTTCTTTGGATTAGGCAATGCATGTGGTTGTCTTTCTTAAATATTGCTGCTTCGTTATTCTGAGAATAATGCTTACAATCTTTCTGCAATATTGTTTGCTCTTTATTTTGGCAATTATGGTTATAGTCTTTCTGAAGTATTGCTCTTTCTTTACTTTGACAACAATGGTTACTTTTTTGATTCAATATTGCCCCCTCTGTGCTATGGTCATGATAGCTATAACATTTTTCTCTTTCCTCCTTTCAAATTGAGTATAATGCCAACGTGACTTGCTTTTGTTAGTTCGCTATTCAAAATGTTTGTTAACAGTCAGCGAGCGACTACAGAGCGTGCCATGGTTACCTAATAGAGGTCAACTCACCAGTCTCTTTCTCTATGCATCTGCTCACTCTGCTAATGCTGTCTCTTCTGCTGCTTCTGTTGATTCCTGAATGTCTGACTGCTTTGGTCGTATTGCTGCAGTCTGTGCCATTCGGGAAAGCAACCTCTCTTGCTCCTCGTGCACTCCGGTGCTTGCCAGCCACCGGATCACAGCACATAATAAGGAAAGCTTCTCTCTCCCCTGGGAAGGCCTCTCAAATCACTGCTTCCCACTGTGCAACTTCTGCACTGCAGGTTTTCAACTTCAAAGACCCTCTTAGGACCGACATCCGCTTCAAACACAGTGGTGGCTCAGTTTCTCTACTTCTGCTGATGCAACTGTGACTGCAACTGCTTCTCCGTATACTACTTCTCCGGATGGCCTGCTCCTTAAGGGGCTTTAAATAATCAAATGTCCTGTGCAGGTTTGAGCCATTAGGAACACTAGAGTGCATACTGCAGTTCTGTGCCTCTGACCCTTTGAGCCTCTCTTCCTCGTCCCAGTACTTAGAGCATTATGGGACTTGAAGTCCACAATGTTCTGATTCCTTTTTGTATAAAGGGAATCAAGTTCAATCTTATTTAATTCACTCAAATCATTGAATAAACTCTCTGGGGCACTGATGACAATCTGGCCAGTATGAGCTGGTGGTCCATTGTGTCGAAGATGGCTGGACGATCTAACTGATCAGAAGTTATTTCAAATGTTCATGTTTAGTGCAAAGGAGATTTGCATAAACATCTATCAAAGCCAGTTCTGTTCCACATTGCAGTTGTAAACCTGAAGTGGAGTAGCAACACCATTCTCTAGACTTAAGACAAAAATAGGACATTGCCTTAAGGACTGGTTAGGTCATCATTATCTAAGGATGTTTGTTTGAAAAGTGAGGTGTCCCTGTATGTTTTGAGTGGCTCATAAATAGAACACTGAGAGAGTGAGCTGTTAAAAAGCAGTAGGAAAAGGTATCTTCTAACTAAATCCTTTTGCTATATCTTTGGGACAAGGACTGGCAGGGCAAGATGTCACTTTCACAGAACTGATCCATCATATCTAAGTCTAAGTGGTAAACTAGTTGCATTATCAATCTCTTCTATTCATGCCTTACATTGTTGAGCATGTTTATATGATGGATAGATTTGTATTTAGACCAAGCTCTAAAGGGTTTCAACAGTCTGACAAATATTCTTAGTCCAGCTGCGTACCAATGATGTTTTTAGGTGTTTCAGATCAAGAAATCATCCTTGTTAACTGAGCTCCAGCATCTGTAACAGCGGCCAACATTGTTCTCCTACAATAAAAAACTAGAATGATCATTAATCACAAAAGTATTTTTTTATCAGAGGTTTGAAAATCGCTGGGTGCAGGTTTTTTAAAGAATGAGTCATTTTTAAAAGTTGGTAAACTTGTTGGTGCATTGGTAAAAAAAAGCAGAGAAATGATAAAACTAATCTTAAAATGGCTAGACCAAACAAGTGCAGTGGTTCCCATACTATGCATATGTAATGTATGTAACGTAATGCGTCATTTGGATAGCGCCTTTCAACATTGGTATGGTCACAGCATGTTTTAGGTTGAATGCCCTCAGGGGGACTGATGTTCAGGTATGGGAAATACAAGGAAGTACTAGTATGTGTGTGTGCATTTTAGCCAATACGAGGATATGAGCGGGTGGCCAAGTCCCTGCTAGCCACCCATGTCGAGCTGGCATGTGGATGGGTGGTGAGATGTACTTTAGAAGAGGTATACGAGAGCAGGATATTCATTATGTGTGTAGCTACCTATCACATTTGTGTTGTGATGGGTAGCAGCATTCTGATGGCAGAGGTTTGTTTGTTTGTTTGTTTATTTATTTGTATAGCGCTCCTGACCCAGGGGTATATGGGCGCTTAAACATCAAGTTACAGGCAAAGGTAGGGAACAATTGTACAGTAGTGAAGCATATGTATAGTTGACAAGAAAGCAGTTAGTGCATAGATAATAATAGGCAGACATAGTAAAGGATACATTCGTACATTAGGTATGCGTACATACATGGTTGGTTATTTGTTGAGTAACCAAGTGAGGACCTTAGTTCTGAAAGGTTGGAAGGTGGATGTGGATTTGATATCCAGTGGAATGGTGTTCCATAGTTGTGAGGCTAGACCTGGGAAGCTGGAACCACCAGCTCTTTTGAGGGAGTATTTGGGCACCGTCAGTTGTAGTGTATTAGAGGATCTAGTGGTTCTGGTATTCTGTCTTAATGTACATTTGTTAGTGAGATAGGGCAGGGCTAGGTGGTTAAGAGCTTTGTAGGTGAGGCAGATGGTTTTTAGGTCTATTTTTTGTTGGATGGAGAGCCATTTGCATGAGATTCTTATGTGTTGTGCAAAGTGTCTTAGCGTAGTGTATGATAGCAGATGCGTGAGCGTCGGCGGCCGTGCCTTTTGGCTAAATGCCTTAATGACATGCGCCTCCCCTCCTGGTGCATCTGGAACCGCTGGCGTGCTGTCCGCCAGTGAGATCTCCTCCATGTTGTTTCCAAGTACTGCATCTGAGGTCTAGTCTTTTTTAACATGGCCGCCGCTGGGAGTTTCGTAGGTTCTGTCCTCCCGGCGGTTGGCGCATTGCAACTGTGAGTTTTTTCTCTCTTTTCTGGTGCATCGATGTGTTGTCCCTCCGGCTCTGCTGATCCCTCTGTCCTTTGCCTCTTGCCTACCTCGATGGTTGTTTTCTTCTGCTCCCGCTCACCTGTTTTCTGTTTCTCCCTCTCTCTCCCGTTCTGCTCAGAACTTCCTCTCTGTTTTCTCACTGTCCCCAGCTCTTCTCCCCATGCCCTTTGTGGTTTCCTTTCCTTCTGCTGCTGTTTCCTTCCTTTTCCCTGGATCCCCCGGTCCTGCTGTTTACCGCTTACCTGCCCGCTCTGCATTCTTCGGTGGTGCCTTGCCTCAGCTTCGTCCCGCCTACGCTCCATCCTGCCAGTATACTTACCAGTTCTCCTCTGTTGTTCTTCTGCAGAAATGTGCTTCCATTGGACTCGGACATAAATAGAATCTTACTCCAGAGACGCTCCTACATATCACTTGAACTCTCCTTCTTTCCGTGGGTTTGTTGTGACGTATTCATATTTTTCCTCTTCCTGGTTGCTGCAGTCCACTGGTCTTCCAGTCAACCATTGTGGTGTTGTCTCGCGGTAGACTATCTTCATAAAAAAAAGACCTACCAGGGTCGTGGAAAAAATAAGACTCCTGCGGTTCACTCCAGCAGCTCAGGTGAGGAGCAGGGGTTGAGCTCAGAATACGGCAGCGAAGTTGACAGTTTGCAATACCCGATCACCCCTGAGATGGCCATTGCAGAACAAATGCATGAACTGGTGGCAGCCGTTCAAGGCCTGACACTTGAGGTACAATGCTTAAAGGCAGAAAACACTGTTTTACGACAACTGGTCTCAACTCGGGATCCTCACCCCACGGATCTTCCTCCAATGGTTCTGATATCAGGGAAATACGATGGATCCCTGAAAAGACTCAAGGAATTAATTGAGGCCTGCATGGTGTACTTTGCTTTCAGAGCCATTACTTATTCCTCTGAACATGCCCGTGTGGGCTTCATGATTTCTAATCTGGTCAGCAATGCTCTAGCTTGGGCTACGCCCCTGGTCACCAGCAACAACCCGGTGTTGCATGATTACAGGGCCTTCCTTGCCCTTCTTAAACAAATCTTTGAGTGCTCTGAGATTACTTTTGTTGCCTGCGAAAAGCTATTGAATATTCAGCAAGGGTTGACAGATCTGCTCACGTATATCACTCACTTCAAACACCTCGCATCAGAAGCAGGTTGACCTGAACAGGTGCAGTTCGCTATATTTTGGCTTGGACTCAAGGAGGAGCTCAAGGATGAGCTTGCCAGGATCCCTCATCCCTCTTCCTTCTCTGAGTTATTGTGCACAGTCCTCCAGATTGAGTTTCGCCTGGGGGAACGCAAGAGCAAGAAGAGGAGGAATCAGAGTGCCCTTGGGGCTCAGCCCTCACCTCCGGTGGCCAGTAAACCCACAACATGCAAATAGGAACAACCAGAGCACGACTCACACCTGAAGTGTGAAAATGTCAGAGAGACACCAGGCTTTGCATGTATTGCAGTTCCTCAAGTCACTTGCTCTGTAATTGCCAGAGGTGCCTCCAAGATGCTTGGGAAACAGGTGACCTAGGAGGGACGAGGTACCGAGGCCTTTCCGACAGTCCCTACCTCTCCCTGGCTATTGCTCCTTCACAAGTCTCTGAGGATTCATGGCTTATTTTGGTACCCCTACACCTGGTTCTGAGTACTAAGAAGATCGACACGCTAGCCCTCATTGACGGCAGGGCAGCTGGAAATTTCATGGACACTCTGTGCGCTAACAAAGTGGGCATCCACCACGTATCAAAAGAAGAAGACCAGACGGTCAAAGGGGTGGACGGTACCTTGCTCAGCTCTGGGCCTATCACCTATACTACTGAGACATTCCAAGTGACAGTGCTACAACATACTGAAGAGCTGTCATTCGACATAATCCGAGAGGCTCACTTCCCCTTCATTCTGGGTATATCCTGGTTGCGAAAGCACAACCCGTTCATCGACTGGACCAACAAATCATGGACATCCTTGCCCAGAAACACTTCATCGAATACCTTGAGATCCGAAGGTATGCAGTGGACAGTTCAGATGATCAGTAGGTAAAGCAACTGTTTCATAGCTTGAGTTTAGAAGGCAGTTTTGTTTGCAATATGAAGAATGGAAGCCAAGGATGTTGTTGGACCAGTCGATGAACGGGTTGTGCTTCTGCAACCAGGATATACCCAGAATGAAAGGGAAGTGAGCCTCTTGGATTATGTCGAATGACAGCTCTTCAGTATGTTGTAGCAAGGTATTCGATGAAGTGTTTCTGGGCAAGGATGTCCATGATTTACCACCGCACCAACCAGAGGACTGCGCCATAGACCTTGCGCTCGATGCACTGATCCCTTTTGGTCATATGTTTTCCCTGTCCCTTCTCGAGAAGAAGGCATTATGGAAATACCTTGACACTAACTTGGAGAATGGACTAATCCAGCCCTCCCGAAACCCCTCAGGGGGGCTTCTTTATTCTTCATCTCCAAAAGGGATTCGGATGAACTTAGGCCGTGTATTGATTTCAGGGGCCTAAACAAAGTCAATATCAGAAACAGATACCCTATGCCTTTGATTTCTGACATATTGAAGCTGTACAGGGTGCTTCAATTTTCGCCAAGTTGGATCTCAGGAATGCCTATCATCTCCTAAGAATTTGAGAAGGGGACAAATGGACAACAGCCTTCAGGACACCGTACGGGCATTAAGAGTACAAGGTTATGCCCTTTGGGTTAGTCAATGCCCTGGCTATATTCCAGCGTTTTATGGACCACCTGTTTTCCGATCTCCTTTTTCATACAGTCATAGTCTACCTTGATGACATTTTGGTATTTTCACCCACTATACAAGAACACTCTGGACATCTGAGTACGGGCCTTCAACATTTGCAGACCAACCATCTTCTTGTTAAACCTGAAAAATGCCTGTTTTGGGTTCCTTCCGTACCATACGTAGGCTTCATCCTGTCCAGTGACGGAGTAATGATAGAGCCCAAGAAGGTCTCACCCATTTCAGATTGGCCTTCTCGATTCTCGATCAAAGACATCCAGAGGTTCCTGGGGTTTGCACATTTCTATCACAAATTCATAGCCAACTTCTCTGACACTGTCCTTCCCATCACCAGCTTGCTCAAGAAATCTGCCAAACCGTTGAGGTGGACGGAAGATGCTGAGAAAGCCCTTAAGCAGGTCAAAGAAAGGTTCTGCTCTGCCCTCATACTTCGTCAGCCTGATTAATCGGGACCGGGGTCACTGGTCTACTGCTCTTCCAGTCAACCATTGTGGAGTTGTCCACGGTAGATTGTATCTTCATTAAAAAAAAGACCTACCAGGGTCGCGGAAAAAAGAAGACTCCAGTGGTTCACTCCAGCAGCTCAGGTGAGGAGCAGGGGTTCAGCTCAGAATACGACAGCGAAGATGACACATGATCACAGAGTGTGATAGGTTGATAGTTGGTAATTGGTTATTTATACCACGCTTAATACCCAGAGGTTTCTAAAGTGGACCCGGGGATCAAACTTGTGTTGCTCCATGTTGTCTTGCTTCCAAGGCGAGCGCGTTGCCCCTGAGCTAACCTCCCAAGATGGTTCAATACATTGGCTATACGCCAACAGTTGCCTAGATTCAATACATTCACCACACCCTAAAATCACTTAGATTTAAGTCAGTGGATACATTCTACATGAACTTTGATTGAATACTTCTGCACTCACCTTGATTCAGGACAATGGCTACATTCTACACTCACCTAGATTCAATACAATAGCTCCATTCTACATTCACTTAGATTCCATACAATGCCTAAGTTCTAAATTTGCTTAGATTCAATACACTAGCTATAGTCTACCATCCAGCTACATAAAATGTATTGGCTGCACTTTAACATTCACCTACCTAAAACATTGTCTACCCTCTTAGAGTCACCTAGAGTCGATAAGGAGGCTACCTATTACCATTCACCTAGAATTACTGCAAGGGCTGGCTACATACTAAGAGGTCACCTAGAAGAAAGGCAATGACACATTTCTGGAACTCATCTAGGAATAATTTAATGGCTATACTTAGGAGATCATCTGAGTTAAATACAAGGGCTATGCTAGCAATGCAGTTAAGATCAAACACAGGGGGAATTCATGAAACAACTGCTGGAGATCACAATAAAGAGTCATGGGTGCGCACACTACAGGCTGTGAGAATTAAGGATGTTGTCTCTTACTTGGCAGTTGTTGATGGCTAGTTTTGTGGCCTGCTTAGGGGCTCCCATGGACAAACAGGGCAAACTGGGGATGGGAGCTGCCCTGAGCAAGCCACTGAAGTGCGCGTCTTCTGTTCTGATAACTTTTTGCAACATTTCTGCTTGTAACTAGTCACACGGAGCAAAGTGACGTTTGGAGGTCAGGTTGCTTGCAGCTGGTGTGGTAGGTGTAATCGTGCTGTTTACCTTGTCAGGCTTGTCAACCTTTCCTGTTTTATATGGTCTTCCGCTGGTCAATTTCTATTAGAAATTACCTAAATGTGGTACCATACACTTAATTCCCCCACTTCCCTCATTTACATGTGCCCGCCGGCCTCAAAATTATTGTAGGTTTGAGGTTTGCTTCACTGAACTCCACAGTAGTATTGCATTATCACTTTTTTAAAAGTTAAAATTGCTACACTCTTAAACAATTTTAAAGGAACACTTTCTGTATAAAAGTATCACATTAAAATGTGCCTTTTTTACTATGCCTCAGTTAGGTTGTCAGGCTTGTTAGCCTTTCCTTTTTTCTCTGACCCATCTCAAGTAATTTTCAATTTATCATAGTAATTTGGTAATTTGGTACCGCTCACTACCTGTCATGTAATTCCATATTAGGGCCCAGAAGCCCTAAATTAATTCTATAGTTTCAAAATGCCTATTCACCCTGTTTTAGGCTGTTCACGCCAGCCAGTACACATGGGCACTATATTCTGCTACTCAGCAATGTAGCTCTAATGTGTGGTGAGCATTTGTGGGGACTGTTTGCAATATGTTTTCCTTCCCCTGGTGCTGTCTGGCAAGAGAATATTCTGGAGCTATCTTTATTCCCCTTTGCCACACCTTGTTCATTTTTGAGGAATCTTAAAAGAAAACCTGATCAACTACTGCAAAGCTCGATGAACTACAGCAGCAATGTGTCCTGCAGGGATGTCTCCAGAAATTGTCCTATCACAAATTCCTGTATGCCTATTTTGACTCTTTAAGCAGTGACTGTGAATTTTGTTAACTGTGCTGCTGCTGACCTAATCACAAATACTCACACCGTATTTGTTCCCCATTTTATGCCTATGTGAGTAAAAACAATGTTTTATGCTGTTAAAACTTAATTTCCTTTTCCAATGGAGGGCAAGAGAGTGGGTGTTATTAACGTAAATAAACATATTATTTAACGCTATACCAGATATCGTTTTTTGTATTCCATACTTCTGTGCACATAGTAATTCATGACAATTAAAATATGCTTTTACCTTGAAGTTCCACTTCAGATTAAGCAGTAATAAATGTAGAGCTCCTTCATGTGTCACTGCTCCACTTGTACCTCTGAGATGAACATATCATTAGATCTGTGAGAGGGACAGGTTCAGGGTGCCCATTGTTCCCTATTTCACACTGGCATTATTTTCACTCTTTGTATTTTTGTTCTGAGAATCTGCCTGTTTTAGGGAGTGAAGGTGTCTGGTATGCCACATACCTGTAGGGCTGCTTGGATCTCTTTGTATCAGACTAAGTGGGCCCATGGGGTCATTACTCCCATATTTTACTAGTCCACATGTCAGAGGCCAAATCACACTTCATGGGCCATCTATATCTTATGCACAGTGGGTTCTGAGTAGCAACAGAAGACCATTTCATACAGTGTTGCTTGATTAGTGCATGTTTCATACCTTGTCACACTTTAGAAATCCATTACTTTTTTAAATCACAAGATATTGCCTTCACGCTTGTTTTTCTCTATCCCTGCCAGGTGGTCACTTTAGCTTGAGAGGGAATCGCTGCCATGGTCAAGGTGGTGTAGCGGAATCAATATATATATATACTTTTGAACATACCCATGTGTCCATGGTCTACAATACCAGGGTGTGATATGTTTCAGCAATAATTCCCAAAGCCGAGTGCTTCACCGCTTGGTAATGCCCCGTGGATAAATTAGTATTGTTGGATGAAGCTAGTCGTTATGTGGATGTTTGAGTACTTATTTTAGGGTTCTGGGTGATATGCGTGCCAATGCTGCTTGGATGCTGAAGATATAGAGAGCGGACAAAAGAGTCATATTTTTGCAGGACAGCAGATGCTTGGTGGAGCTAATAATGAGGAGAAGCAGTAAAGGGAGCATCCAGCTAGAGGAAGGGACGGACCATGGAAGGAGGAAGAGTGGAGCCAGGATGAGTGGAGTGCACCATCGGCACAAGTTAGGTGTGATAAGCCTGACGGTATTCTCCCACCCACTCCCTCAGTATCTTCCATTCAAGTGGCCAGGGAAGGGCCATTACTTTAGGATCCCGACCCTGGGGTTGCACAAACGAGGGAGAATCCCCTGAGTGGAGGTTCATGAGGGATTGGGAGGAGGATACCTAAGGGCGAGACATGGTATTTCCCCAATCACAAAACCACCCTAACCTACTCTCCCTGTGCCTTTAGGGGGTATTTCCAGTCTCACCCAATCTTCCCCTCCCCATTTCCACTAAATACTGAGACAGGGAAGAGGCAACTAAGATCAGTAAAGATTACCCAGAGGAATAACATGGGGAAAGTAAGGGAAACATACCATAGAAAGGATTCAAGTTTTCCCAATAATAGAGTCAGGCAGGATCAGGCATAGTAACCACTCTCACCTGACTCCACTTGGCCAGTCTTTACACTATAAAAGGTCTGGTCTGTCACAGAGGTATGAGCGAGTAGGGGAGACAGCAGGAGAACTAGTTGGGAGAAGAGCAGAGCTGCCAGAGATTCCCAGGACCAGAGGCCAGAGATCAGGACCCCAAGATGCTGGCAAACTGCCGTACAAAAGGGCAGAAGCGTGGCAAGGGAGCCACGTCCCCAGGGAGCTGAGAAGAGTCCTTATGTTGGAGCCAAGAAGTGTGCTGGTGCCCCACAGAACCCGGTATTGGGAATGCTTGTTCCCTGGGCTCTTGAGACAGGCCAGAAGGGTCCAAGCGGCAGGTGGTGAGATGCTGACCTCGGAACGAAGAGCCAGAGTCAAAGTGGCAGCACAGAAGTCAGCCCGGTGAGTCATAAAGCTGTACCCAGCTGGGTTGTAAAGGGTGTGATACAAGGTAACGCTGCATATGTGTAGAAAGAGGACTGCATTTGAATGGGTGTTCATTGTAGCTAACGAGAAGTCTTCAAACAAAGATGCAAGTAAGAGTGTAAGCGCAAGACGCGCGTTTGCGTGTTGGACTATGAAATTAAGTGAATGAAAGAGGGCTAGAAGCCCGAAAGAAGTGCAAGAGGCATGAAGGAAAGGACAGTACAAAAGAGGGTGTGAGTGACCCAAAGGGGGCCAGAAAGCCATATAAAAAAGGTACAAGAGGCATAAAAAGGAGCAATATAACAATGGCGCGAGGGACCCGAAAAGAAAGAAGCAAGAGCAAGACTGCACAAAAGCATAAAAGAAGCGTGCAAGAGGCATACACGGGATAAGGACTAAAGGTCAGTGGAAGTGTGCACGAAAAAGTTGAACGAGCATTGGAAAATGGTGCAAAAAGCACTTGAGTGGAAAAGGAAGAGAAAGTAACGAATCAAGAGAGGGGCGAAGGGTCAGAGTGAAATTTGGGAGTTATAGGAGGTCCAGGGACTGACTTTGCAACACAAAGCTGTCTGTAGCCGCGGCCATAGCCTTGAATTGCCGACATCTCAAAGCAAACTGCATCACAGAAACAGCGTGTATCGTGGGGGAAACGGAGAGGGTAGGGGAGGTGATTAAGCCATCTGTGGAGTGGAGAGAGCTGGCACAGATGAAGGGGCAACTTTGTGAGGTCTTGGGGGGCAGGAAACCATTTTTTTCTGGCTGTTTTCCCGATAATCAGGTCTATATATAGAAGGCTGAGGGGCAAGAGTACTTCTTTGCCCGCAGCTATACATTTTGGAGTGTCGGTGTTTTATTTCTTTTTAACAGATATTTTTAAAGGTATAGTGACACTGGGGGTGAAACATCCCTTGCCATGGCAGAATGCCATGCTCAGCGACACGGTAGGTATTTGGCCGTTTTATCTACCTTGGCTGTGTGTTTTCAGACTTTCTTACATGTGAGACTGTGGTGAGAATAAAGATCATTGTTAAAAAAAATCAATATAAAAAAGAGCCACCCTACCTTAGTTTTAGATGCCAAGTACACTACATCTTAGCCTGTGTATTCTCACCCATGCTATTATATCTTGTGTATTGTACCTATAAAATGTATCCCCACCTAGTTTACTGTCATGTGTTATATTCTACTGACTTTATTTTCATCTACCTTACATAACTACATGAGCAGACTTTTACTTTATTGATTTTTTAGCTTCTATTGTATTATAAAACCTAAAGTGAGCCCCCCCTTAACTAAAAATGTGTAACCACAGTTATAAAAAATAATATATTAAAACAATGTTTTGGGGTATTATTTTATTGTGTTTGTATAGTTACATCTGATGAGTAGTCCTTAAAAGGACTGTTTTGCTGTAGACTGAGTGTAGTATTTAGCACATTTGGAGTACTGTTTTGATGTTATGAAGGAGCACCGCATTTCCTTCATTGGTTAGGTGTACTCCATCACGGCTATAGAAATTGAGTATGTAGAACTGTATGTTGTTGTTTGAAATCCATAATCGTTTGTGGTCCCCCATGAATGCTGAAACTACTTTATCATCATCCACTTTAAATAACTCAATGAGCAGTCATTAATGTATTCACACCTTTTGAGTACCATTGTATCACTATTGTCTCTTTTGTAATTTATATCCTTTAAAAAGGATTTCTTTTTAAAAAAAGAATCCTCATAGCCGTGACTATAATAAAGGGAAGTAATTGGTGAATTGAGGATCACACCTACTAATAGCAACAACTGGGGTGTGTACCGATGGCTATTTAGCATGCACCTCTCATGCAGCATTGCTACCCACGGCTTGAACTGTCGCCTTGTGCAGCCGCAGCTATATTCATTTTATTATGTATTTTTAACATTCACTAACATTGTCCTACACAATTAGATTTGTCAATCAATGGCATTTATATGCAGGCATTTAGTTTTTGAATTCATGTTAGTGTGGTTGAACGTTTATTTGGTTATATTTATTGTATATTAATGCAGTTTCAGCTATTCAGTATTCTTAGTTGTTTTGACTTTTCTGTGAGTTAGTAAAATTGATGGTGATTTTCAAGTTCATCTTAGTCTTTTATTTTTGAAATTTCTTGTGGGTGCTTATTGAATTGACAATGTTGCAGAAGTGGAGGGTTCATTCACTGCACTGAAACTGGATGTTTCCAAGCTTTGAAATGGAACATTTGAGGTTCCACGTCTTAGTGTCTTTTTTGCAAAAGTTGCACAGGATTTTGTCTTTTTTTTAAAACAGTGTTCTTTTTTCTTGAAATATTTCAAACTATCTGCAGTCATCTTCTTTGAGATTGTTTTTTATGGGATGAAAAAGACAGCAAAAAAAATGATAGTACTAGTTTTTCTACCTCTGATTTTTTTGATATCCCTTGTTCTCCAAGCTTACTTATGCCACCCCATTCTCGCCTGTTCTCTAAGTTTACTTAACCTTCCCCATCCTTTGTCCTGCAGCCACCCAGTATAATACCCTTTGTTTATCCTCACCCAGTTTATACATGCCTGCTTGTTTATTGTAGTGCTCATCTTTTTATACTTTTTAAAATTTGTGTATGTTTTTTTTCTCCAAGTTGGATTTTTTTTTTCTCCCAATGACCCAATGATTAGTATGTGCAAAGTTAACAACAGTGTTGGATGCACACATGTTGTATCTTATAGTGCCTCTGATGCACTGCATGCAAGATGTGAGGGTCCTGAAAATGTGTGTATTACACTGTGTTTCTTAAAGTGTGTGTGTTCTTTAACTAATTATATTTTTATTATTTACAGGTAGAAGGATTTTTTTTTAAACATAGAGGAATAACCGCGTCTACAGTATCGCCCAATGGGGTGTTGAAATTTGGAGGCGCGGTTAATATAGCAATGACTGGGAAGGGTCGTAGCCGCGGATTCATTGGACTATACCCATGGCTATAGGCCTCAATGTGCAAAAAAGTATGGTGCTTTTATCCGAAAGAGTCCTTTCTAAGAATTATCTATTATGTATTTTTGTATATTTATATATGTATGAAAATCTATGTGAGCAACCTCTCCAAAGTTTCATTTTGTAATTGCGGCTAGGAAAAAGTCAATGAACTCTAACCCTGGCTATATGTGATGAGTCATTTTAGAAAATGTTTTTCGATGTAAATGTATTGTATTTGTGTATCTATAGGTGATGGATGTTATTTTATTGTATTTGTATATTCATATATGATAGGTAGTCTTTAAAAGGACTGTTTTGGAGTACACTGAGTGTCGTATTTTAGCACATTTGACGTGCTCTTTTTATTATTATGCATCTTACATAACTCATTTTAACTACCATTGTATCACTACTGTCTCTTTTGCCATTCATATTCTATACTCAGATATATGTATTTGTTTTAAAAATCTAATAACCGCGGCTGCACATTACCCACCCATTGAGCAGCATTGCTACCAACGGTAAAAGTGGTACCTTGTGCAGCCGCAGCTACATACCAGCAAATGGCACATTGTTTGTTCGTAAACGTGTGATTTCCACTATTGAGTGAACTGCAGCTATACAAAAAAATGGAGTGACTGGGCTTTTGAGGATCACGTCTAGCCACAGGAAGGGGTGGCGTGTTTAACCATGACTATCCTGCACCCATCTGGTGTGTGGCGTTGCTACTCATGGTTAAAAGTGCTACCCTATGCAGCCGCGGCTATATACCAGCAAATGACAAGTCGAGTGTTTGTGAACATGTCTTAGCCACGGGTAATACCAGCCAAACCAGCAAGGCGTCTCTATAATTGCAGCTAAAACTAGCACGTGCATGGGCACGTCTACACTTTTTTGCCTTTTCGTTGGTTGGACCATACATTTTCTGTGCAATAATCATATTTTTATGTGGATGATAGAGGTCAGTTTTTATTCTGTTTGTTTTATGTTATTTTGTGTGCTTAGGTGTTCACTTGTCTTATTTGAAGTTTTGAAGGTTGGCTTAGGTTGGTTTTCATTTTGTAGAGAATGTATGAGTAGCTGCAGTTACAAGAAAGATTTGTAGCTGTGTTGAATAGCTGAGGCTACTAGAGATGCTAGGCAGATTTTTGTATGTGTTTCAGTGTTTCTAATTGTCTAATTTTAATGTTGTAAATGTGTACTTCTTTGTGATAGGTTGCAGTGAATATGTGTTGGACATTTTATTAGTTTTATTACAATATGGTCCTCTTTTTCATCTTTTGATTTTGGAAAGAATAACAACCACCATTTTGTCTACTTTTTTAATTTTGACTGCAGAACTCACACTGTACTCATAGTCTTAATAAAATGAACCACCGCTAGGCTCTCGGATATAGAATTTACATTAATACTTTTCATCCAATAATAATCACAATTAGACAACTTCATTACATTATTCCATTTACATCATTTTAAAATACATTTCTTTCTAGACTTAGTCGGTGCTTCGAATTACAGTAATAAATGCCTCGATGTATCCATTGGTCCCTTATTACAGAATCTACAGCTTGTCTCCTACTGAGTAATAATATGTCTCCTAAATAAAATCTCTTTCGTTAACAAGTTCCAGCGTAACCTAAGTAGGATCATTCTATAATGGTGATTTGGAAATTGGAAAAGAATGAACGATGGTGTTGCACACCTTTTATGTTCATATGCCAAATCATTCAAAGAGGGCTATGAATGGAAAAGGTAAGTGGTACTCACCCAGACTTTCTCTGGATTAGTCAACAGAGTTTCCCTGTCAATTTCCACACTCTTTAGAATACGGGAACACCTCACTCCCAATAATTGGAGAAAGACCCTGGTATACCGCTGATCCTCCTTGACTTATAATTGTGCACCAAAATCCTCAAATAAGGAGTTCAGGTTCATGGCATTCAGTTTCGAGAATGGTGAGAGCAGCCTCCATTGCAGCCGTGCTACCAGAGAAATATACCTCAATTCCAACCTGATCGCAGCCAGAGGTATGGCATTTGGAACTTTCAAAATGTTACACCATAATTTAGCCTCAGTAACGTCTAGTACCTTAAAAATAGATTTGTCCACCAGTTCCAAACCATATGTGAGTTGGGGACTATCTTGCCTTCGAAAAACTGTAACAGGGGTCTGATCGAGAAACGCCAATATTTCCTATCAACTTTTAAGGCTTGATTAGTTAATAATTTTCTCTATTTACGAGCGTCTCTCTTATGCTCTTCAACCCTGGCTGTGCACTTATCCGAAAGCCCAAATAGATTAGTGAGTCAATCATACCAATAGGCTTATTTCCAAGAGCCAGGACTTTAGATTTATACTTCTCTCCCGGTGATATTGCTAAGGTCCTGATCTTTCCAGGATTAATAACAAGACCAGTATCTGGGAAAATTTTTAGAACAAGCATTGGATACCCACTCAGGAAAGATCAAACAAAAGGAAATCATTTGTCTACACCAACCATTCTACTTTTCTAGTCCCAATCTTGGGGTCAATCAAACCAACCCTGGCCAGATACTTCGCTGCATCAGACACATATAGGCTGAAAAGGCATGGCTCCAGAGTACACCGTTGCCTTAATCCCATAAAAGTCCTAATACGTTTCAATAGGGTAACTTCATTATTCAGCCTGACACAAATGCCTGAGTTCTCGTAGAGACCATTCAAAAGTTTCAACAGCCCACAGGCAGCCCAGAGTTTGCTAGTTTACCCCACAGTCTCTTTCTTGAGAATTTATCAAAGGCCATTGAAAGATCGCTAGGGGCCAAATATGTATACCCATTCAGATTTCCCCAGGCCAATCCTGCATTTCCCTAACCACTAGGCTGTTCAGGTTTGTATAGTGTCTTTTACGGAAACCCATCTGAAAATGGCTTAGTTTCAGAGTTGACCTAGCCCACTGCTCGAGATGGCCCAATAGAGCAGAAGCAAACATTTTACAGTCTGCCTCTTTTAAGGAAATGGGTCGATAGATTTTTGGGTCTAGTCTGGATCCTTTCTTTAAAATGGGCACAATATTAGCAGTACTCCATGAGAAAGGAAAACTTCCTGAGTCAAAAATACTCCCAAATAACAGTAGTAGGACCTTAGACCGGCTAACTGGGTCCAATTTCAGTGTGCTATTAGTAAGGCCAATGTCTTCATATTTTAATTCCGGAGTCCATGGAGAAGAAAGAATATAGTTAGCAAGGTATCACTACATATTATCCTCACCAAAATATCCCTGTATATATGGTCTGGAACGGCCATAGGCAATATTTCTGGGGGTGATAATTTTGGGTTTTTTTAGAGTGGGGAATGCGGGGGTGTCCCCCGCTCCTTTAAAAATAATGCAGGGGTTACGGGGGTGTCCCTCTCAGGTTCCATGCCTTAATATTGGTGCAAAAATATGGCAATATTTTTGCGGGGATATTAACACATGGAACCGTTACCAACTATCGGATTGTCGTACAACTCAGTTGAGGAATCGCCATATATATCTGAAGAAATCAATGCAATGTGTTTCAGTAATCTAATTCAATTCACTAATTTGGTACAAAGGGTCTGAATTGTCAGGTAGTCTTTCTAGGCGGCTAAGAGGCTCAGAGAGCGCTATTTGTCAACAGGCAACAACGTTGCTCCTCTGCAAACAGCACTAAAGTAATCCTTATAGCAATCCTTGTAAAACATATATATATATATATGAGAAGAGAAGCTTCGTTGGGATTGTGGCTCAAAGGGTCAAGCCCCACAGTCACCATATAAAAATGATATGATATGATAGGTTATTTATAACCTGCTTAATACCCAGAGGTTTCTAAGCGCGGACTGGGGATCGAACCTTTGGTGCTCTGTGTCGTCTTGCTCCCAAGGTGAGCATGTTGCCCCTGAGCTATCCTCCCAAGACTGTGGACTATGACAAATGACAAGTGGACTATTATAGGATGCTTGAAGAGCGCAACTAGACAAACGGCAGCACCATTGCTCCTTCTCTAAAAATAACAGAGCTCGAATAGTCCTTGTTAAATATGCATCAATAAAGAGGAGAGGAGCTGAGTCATAGAGTACTTACTTATAGATCTGTGAGCCAAAAAAAGGACACGTGGGTGTGCTGGTAAATTGCCCCCAATACCATGGGGAGATAATTCTGGAGTCTTCAAGCCTACAGAGCATTCAAATCACAGCATGGCATCAAGTAGACAGCGACTCACACTAACCGCTCTGGAGCCATGGAACACTGAACACTGAGACACACTCTGCCACGGTCCTCTGTGGCTGGAGTGTAAGGGTGTTCTTTTCTGTTTCACTCCACCTCCAAATCAATGAACATAGGAAATAAACTCTTCAAAGGGTGCCTGCTGCTCCGGTCTGCACCGAGCTTCACTGAACACTCACACACACACCTATTATGTAAAAAAGAAATAGCGTGTTTTTTTCAGTGCAAATTATGCGTTTGTTGTGCATACACTTTTCATGAGTTTCCTTTTGTAAAATAAGGGGATAACAAAAAAGGCCAATGATTTTTTAAAATATATTTGTAGTGCCAGCAATTGCTTTGATGTTGTAAAATAGGTCTTCTGTAGCTATGTAGGGGTGCGATTTCACACCATGATGCAGTTGTCATATTTGTAACACATTACTTTGCAGTTGTGCAGAATGAGTATTGGTACGATGAGAGGAGGTTGGGTGGAGGTGGCTGGAACAGCGGAAGCAATAGAAGTGGAAGAGAGTGATGCAGATGTACTTTTCTACAGCACGTACCTGTGTGCAGATTACAGGCCACGGGTTTGTACATTTTGATGGAAATTAGCATTCCTTTAGGGTTACTCCACATAGGTGTAATAGATCTGGATGAGGGGCTGAATCAAATTAGAGGTTCGAAATTTTGGGATGCTTTACTGGAAGTTACCATCTGAAACAGCTTACTATATAAACACACTGAACTTCTTTAATGTCCTCTTCTCCTCATACATTTTGGACATCTCTAAAAGGTTTGTCAGCTACACCTCCTCCGAGGTACTCTACCTTTTCTCACTTTCCCCAGCGGCTCACTGTCCCCAGAACCTTGGTTCTCTCTAGGCTGGACTACTGCAACAGCCTCCACCTCAACCGCCTTGTGTCTGCCCTGTGCCCTATGCAACTCATCCAGAACTGAATCGCAAGACTTATCCTTGGCCTGAAGTCCAGGGACCGCATCTCTCCGGTGCTGAAATCCCTCCAGTGGCTCCCGTGGCTGTAAGGATCTAGTTAAAGACTCTCTGCATTGTCCACAAGGCCTTCTGGGGCCTGCAACCTACCTACCTGCAACGTTGCCTCCCTAAATACTGTCCCTCATGAGCCCTATGCTCATCTACCTCCAACCTTCTGCGAGTGAGTCGGTTCTCCAAGCAGAGATTTGGAGGGAGATCCTCATACTCAACAGGTGCCTCCCTTTGGAACAGCCTCCCTGCTGCCCTGCATCTTGAGCCTGATCCCCTTAAGTTCTGGAAACTCCTGAAGACCTTCCTTTTCTCCTCTTCCTTCTCTCTCCCTCTTCCCTGCTAACCTTGCTCTCTGCTCTTTCTCACTCTTCCTCCTCTTCACTGCAGCTTTGCTAATTGACCGCCTGGTGTACCTCAGAGTTACACTGCCCCAGACCTCTCTCGAACTTGCCTCAGGGCCCTACACCCTAACCACCCTTACAACACTGGGAAATTATCCTAGAGAGTGGCTCTCTCTGCTCTTACCCCAGTATCCACCGACCGGGTGCATTTGGACCTTCCCCTCCCTGTGACCTCTGCGCACTTGCACGTTCCGAATGCACTGCACCTGAAGATCGTCTGTCTGTTCTCCACTGTCTTCACCCTAAATGCACTTGGTAAAACTGCAGAATCACTGTTCAGGCCTATTTGCTGTGTCTTAACTGTTACATGTATTATATGCACTTACTCTGCCTGTGCAGACCATTATTGTGTCCGAATTTCAAGGACCCTGAGTGACTGTTGTTTTTCCCCATGTTTCCACCATCCTTGAGCACTTTGAAACACTTGCCTGTGTATATGTGCTTTATAAATAAATATTACCATTACCATTAACATTACCAGTTAGCTGGGAACACTGATTTTTCCATGGAGTTAAAGCGAATATTTAGCATACCAATGCACTTATTCATAACTTTCTTTCATTACCTTTTCCTCTCTGTGTTGAACAGGTTTCCTGTAAGGTGTAAGCAAGTGATTTGCAAATTCCCCAAGAAAGTGACAATGTCCAATGCAACTTACACATATCACTGGTACTATGTTGGCAGGATATGTAGTTGAAGATTTTTAAGATAGTGATTTATATAAAAATCAAACAAAAGAACAAGTAACACATGTTTATTTTTCACCAAACTGGTGTTTCTTAAATAGAGGACAGACAAACTCTGAAAGAATGAATAAAAATGGTTTTCTTTGGAGGGGTTTTCCTTGATGAGCTCAGATTAGGATCAATTTATATTATGATGGACCTTTTCCTTTCCATTGTGATTGTACTGCTGGCATTATGCAGTAGGCATATGGCTTTCAGGGTCCATTTCGTCAGAACCGTAGGGTCTTTGCTCCCCCTAGTCTCTTTTAGTTTATCAGCCAGGTGGAGTATCTTTGAAATTGGTCCCAACACAGCCAGTAATTTATATTGGTATGATTTCAAAGAGGCATGAAGCCATTTCTTGATGTGTTTAGTATACTTGCCCATGCAGGTGAACATTCTTTTGATTTTTCGGTGTTTCAGCAATTCACTTTTGGCAGATGTGGTCTGGGATGTGGTCTGGGACACTCATTCCATAGTTTGTTTCTGGCTTTATTGGTCATTGGTTCTCAACCACCTTCTCCTCATTCTGGTACATCACTATCTTTGTTGATGGCTTCCATTCTGATGACCAGGAATTAATGAGAGGGTATGGTATAAGTTGTCTCTATTCTCCTTCTGATTTTACTTAGTCTTTCTTTTCTTGAGAGCTCTTTTGTCTTTATCTTCACTGGAAATGACAATGTGTCTGCCTCCTCGTCACTGGACTGCTCCTGCCAGCTGTTGTTTTTCTCAACCAAGCTGGGTTAGGATATTTTCTACCATGTGTTTACTTTTATCCTCGATCTCAGTGCTTTTCTTTTGCCTCTCTTATCCTTCTGTGGTGTACTCGGAGGTGTGTGGCCATCATGTGACCTCTGGGCTTTCTTTCTTCCCCATTTTCCTTTTACATCCTCGCCCTTACGTATGATCTGTCCAAGCCTTTGGAGAACTTGAACTAATTCTGCATGACAGATGGATGTTGTGAAATATGTCTCAAACTAGCACCTTATGCTTTCTGTACGGTCTGCCCCATACTGGGCTGCAGCTTTTTTGGCTTACATGTGGTCTTACCAATTCACTGCAGCTGTGAGCAGTGGTTGTGCAGAATCAACTTCCACCCATTAAAGGTGGTGCCAGCAACAGCCAGAGTTTCGAAACACCTGTCGCACTGCAGCACTCTATTCAGAGAGTCATCAGAAATCCTAGAGATGTTCAGAGAGAAGGATTCATTTTTTTATGGCATCTTCTAACCATGAGAACAGTAGCAGCATCAATGACGATGCCATCTGGGACCCCAATCCATCACCACTCAGGAAGAAAGGCACATGAATAAAAACCCCTATAGACAGTTGGAGATATTTCAAGGTTAAAGAACAGTGCTCTAAAAGAGAGGTAGAGGAGGTTCAGTGTACATTGTGCATGAAGGATCTAAGATGTGGACGATCATATGTGCTGCTGCAAAGCCCTTGGAATATCTGTGATGATCAATCATCTGGTGAGAGTGCATTGGGATGATGTGGGCGACACATAGCGTAAATCGTAACAAACACCACAAAACTAAAATGCATGGGGTCATGCCTTACGTGCATGGAAATGTGCACCACGTCCAGCACCCAATTCCACCAGTGCAACGCCACTGACACTGAAGGAATCCTCGACTTTTGCAGCAGTGTCCACTCCATATGTTCTAATTTTACCAGCTATCATTGTCTAAGTTATGAGAGTCATGTGTGATCTATGCCACCAATGGGTAGCTTTGGGAGGTACCACAACTAAGGATTGGGACAAATTAATAGCTGAATACCAAATTAATTTCATTATTAGTTTTGTTTTTAAGTAGAAATTCTTTCTGACTTTCTTTAGAAAAACAAAAAGATGTGTACGTAGATGAAACACTTAATGGATTAGACATAATATTATTTATGTTTGCTTATAAAAACTTTGTATTTCCTAATAACAATGTAGGCTATGATTGTAGAAGTCACACTGTACACATGCTGATTCTGTTCCTGATGTAAACATCTGTGGATCTTTTGTATAAGCAGATAGTAAGTGTCAGTAAACATGTACAGCTTTATTTGCAGTGGAAACTCTGGGAGTGCATTTGCTATGTTATTTAGAGCTTGCTCTATGATAAACTATTGTTTACCCTCTTACAGATTTCTATTTGCAGAATCAAGAAGATCTACATTTCTAACTCCTTTTTTTCTACGCATATTACTTTTCAATAAAAAAAAAGAATATGTAAAGACATCAATTTACACATGGGTTTGGGGAATCAGTTACTTCTCAGTCTAACTGTGTACTATATTGTACACCTGTGTTGCAGAAAATTATTATTTGACAATAAGCCCTGAGCGGGGGGGGCATTGCCATGTAAGGTCCATAGTTAAAGGCCCAACTGAAGCAAGGGCCTTAACAAAGACCCATGGGCATTACCTAATGCAGTAATAACCCCCTGGATGTGGGCGTATTGCTTTTAGGAATCTGGCCCAGTACACTGTGCTATGAATAGTGTCTTTATTTGGTTGCAAGGCACACCAGCATTTCACAACTGAAAACGATGTCTGCCATGGAATGGGAAATGTAGTCCATTAACCCTTTCAATAGTAGCCATTTAAAACAGCAGGAGGTCCTCAACGTTAATTTAACATCATGTTTGTGTACAATGTGATGAAGTGGATGAATTGTATACGAAGGTTCATGGGAAACATAAGGTGAAAGTGCATGGAGTAAGATCATCACAGCAGTATTTATCATCTGTACCATAGAGTTCTGATGCAATTACTAGTTATTTTTAACCAGCTAACACCCAACATCAGTCCATCCTGCCTGCACCAGATCTATCAAACTTTATGGTGATGTGCAAAACCTGTCACAGCTTGAAGTTAAGAGGTGGCATCCTAGATGGGCAAGACTTTTTCAGATCATACGTCCAATGGTGAATGCCAGGAATGTTTATAAGTGTCATTTTTTTTATCCCATTCTTTAAAAAAAAAAATACAAAATAATGTACAAAATATGAATGAAAAAACAAATAAATGTTATTTTTTTTAACCTTTTGTTATATTTATAAATTCTAGTGTTTTTCCCTTCACAGTCACTACCTTTTTTTTCCTTATCTGTGCGTATATTCATGGGTGCCAACTTTGATTTTTGATATGGGGTCAAATGTACCTGGGCATATGTTATTCTTGCCGTTGGTCATTTTCTTTACTTTTTCAGTGCTGCTTAAATATGTTTAATCAAAGTGAGGGATCCTTGGGAAGTAATTTAATCTCACTGCGCCTTTCCTAAAAACATGGTGAATTCTCAAAGTCTGCAATATTTCATCTATAACAATACAAGTGTCAAAACAGAGCAAAATGAGTTTGTGATTGATGAACATCTTTGAGTGATGGGTTGCAAGTGTTTTAAAATATTGAGCGACGATGCCCACCGGACATGGACGAAGGTCATGGCTATTGATCCAGCAGAGTTCTAAAATGGATAGGGCCATGCCCAATGGACATGGTTGAAAGCCATGGTTAGTGTTCTAAAATATATAGTGGGCACAGCCGTAGGCCATGGCCACTGGCCATGTCCAGAAAAAAAGTATGTAATAACAAACCCCTTGAAATTCAAGGAAAAAAAAAACATTAGTTGCAGGGATGTTAAGGTGAGCAATGCATTTTGACAACATCTTTGAAATTCAAGAAAAAAATTGGTTGCAGTGATGTTAAGGTGAACATTTAATGCAACAAAACCCCTGAAATTCAGCTTAAGCCACGTTAACTTCACACCCCCTGTTGCACAGACTATGACCCCAATGATGACATCACAGATCACATCAATTGTTACATCACAAAAAACATGTTGAATGAGAACACTGTTGACATTACAAATCACATCCCTGATGCCATCACTGGGGAAAGCACTACTTACGTTGTATATTACTGATTACAATAATAATGGAATTAGACATAACATCATTTATAAGTTAGCGCATGAAAACTTTGATTTTCTTAATAACAATATAGGCCATGGACTCAGCCATGACGAAGGCTGCGGTCACTGGCCAGCAATAGCTAGTGGTCAATTAGTGTTGCAAAATACTAATGTGCATGGTTAAAAGCCATGCCTAGTGGCTTGGCACTGTTTTAAAATATACAGTATGCAGCGTTGAAAAGCTGCAGTCAGTGGCCATAGCTAAAGCTATAGCTAGTGCCCATTAATATATTACAATATACAGTTAACATGGCCAAAGGCCGTAGACACTGGCTAGTATTGTGCTGAAGACCATGGCTAGTGGCTGGTTAGTTTAGGTAATATACAGTGGGCACGGCTGAAGGTCATCGATAGGGGCTGGTTAGTGTTCTACAATACACAGTGGGTACGTCCAAAGTCCATTGCTAATGGCATGTTGCTATTTTAAAATATACAGTGGACAAGGCCAACATATGTACAAACTGCTTATGGTCAAA
The DNA here is from genome assembly GCF_040938575.1 of Ambystoma mexicanum. Lineage (NCBI taxonomy): Eukaryota > Metazoa > Chordata > Amphibia > Caudata > Ambystomatidae > Ambystoma > Ambystoma mexicanum. The sequence goes on along the minus strand of NC_090939.1, from coordinate 808,527,221 downwards.
GGCCATGGCTAGTGAGGCCCATTTATATATTAGAATATATAGTGAGCACAGCCAAAGATTGTGGCCACTGGTCAGTATTGTGCTAAAGGCCATGGTTAGTGGCTGATTAATGTATATAATATACATTGGACACAACTGTAAGCTGTGGCCAATGGTGAAGGCCAAAATCTCTGGTTGGTGGCATGTTACTTTTTTAAAATATACAGTACACATGCGTGAAGACAGTGGCAGTGTCCATGACTGAAGGCCAAGATTACTACCCATTCATGTGTTAAAATATATTTGGTCATGCACACTGACCATGGCCGAAGGCCATCCTTAATGCTGGTTACTGTTTTAATGTAATTAGTGATAGTATTAGTGATGTGATCTGTGATGTCACCATTGTGGTCATAGCCTGCACAAGAGGGGGAGTGAAGTTAAGGTGGCTTTAGCTGAATATATAGGAAAATGTTCCAGAGTTTTTACAAATCTTTGGGGAAGTGTGAAACAAAAATCTAGATATGTTCTAAAGCGTTTTTAGCAAAAGAAGAAAGTAGAAGTAATGATTAAAAAAGCTTTTCCTCTGAAAATAAAATTGTCCATTTTTGTATTGAATAAACTTAAGAAATTACTCAAGGTGACTTCACCATTACATATAAATTTAGAAACAGTTCATGTACTTACACAAGACAACTTTTGTGATGTGTTTGGCAGAGAGTATTTTTTAATGAGGGGAGTTACATTCAAGGAAATAATGTGCCTCTTGCTATTGATGAGAGTGGGCATAGCTATGACATCCAAAATAGTGGGATTTCTAATAAAGAAGATATGCAAAGCCCTGATAATACAGAAATTGAAAGTTTAGGTCAGTCTAGAATAAAACCTAAAACGCAAAGTGAGGTATCAATGTGCAATGTTTGGTGTGTTGTAAAGTCTTAAATAGATTTTTGAAAGTTTTGCACAAAAATAATAATGTTCAAAGACATATCAATATACTGTAGAGAACAGATGTCTGTGAAGTTCGTGAAAAACAGGACTTCTGGGTCATTTTCTAGCTTTTTTTGATAAAACTAGCTGTAACAGTCAGTTTCATCATATACAGACGCTTGCTGCACATCATACTAAAATGAGATACCTTTTAGTTAAACTATATATGAGTGCAAACCACCAAGGGCCTAATTCACAGAAGTGTTTTATATAGAGCAATTCCATTGGAAAATGTTCTGTGAATCAGACCCCAAGTATTTCTCTTGCACTTTTAAATAAAACACTTTTGACTGGAACTGTAGGTTTAGTTTCTAAACTGCAATTGATACATATAATGCATTTAAAATATGTATGTGGATGAAACCCTTACAGGAAGTGGAAATGATGATCCTATGCTTTCAAAGGATCTAAATTTTCAAAGGTATAAAAAAAGTATTCTAACGTTTGAGTTGTCCTCTACTGAAAGACCTAACATTGTTTGAGTATCTTGTCGACACAGTTTTTATAAGTCTCAAGTGCAACCAGTGTACATTGAGGAGAAAATTAAATAGAGTGTAGAATATGTTTGGAAATAACTTTATCTGTATTTGTTTGTAGAAGAACAATTTGACACAAGTGAGGCACTTTGTGTTTGTAGACACTGTGTTGGATTTTATGATCAAACAATTATTCCTACAAGAAGTGTCTTTAACAACATCGTAGTGCCTGATATCCCTGTTGTGATTCAAAAATTGAACATGTTTGAAGTAATGGCATTGCAAACTGTTCATCCTTTTCAAGTTATTGTTAGATTACAAACAAAGATGTCAACCTTGGCTAAAAAATCATTAGTGCAAGGTGTAAGAGGCAAAGTTGTGAATTTATCTCTCAATTTGGAAAAACACATCAACACTTTATCAGTGAAGTGTTTACATTGCAGATTGTTTGTTTTAGTACATTGTGTTGTCAGAAAAGATAAGAACATTTGGCAACTGCTAATAAATATTGGAAAGGTGAAAAACACATTGGCGTTTCTAATGGAGCACAGTGATTTATACAAAGGCAGTGTGACTGTACCAGACTTGTCTATGCTTGATGTTGAGTTAACAACAAAAGCAGTGAAGGTCAGTTCCAAATGTATCTGTTGCAGAAGGGAATAGTTTGTTTGAACATTACACTATTCATCCTCTACACTCACACGAAGTCATGGGCAACAGTTTAGAATTCTATCAAATGACAGCAATGATAGGTGCACCAATCAGTCTCTGGGAAAATAAGTTAGATGCTCATTGTTTCCATATGCTTTTTCCGACTCGTAGAGGTGGTAGGTTGGAAGAACGGAAGGGTCCAATTTCGTATTCAGGATATCGTTGTAAAAGAATGTATTCTGAAGAATCCCAATTCCGCGCCAATGTTGAATATATTTTTCACTTTTTGTATGAAAGTGAATTTTCAACATTGTTATGCTGTTGTTCGTACACATCCGACCAGAACTAGATTTGAAAGTCTATATGAATGTGAGATTCTGAAACAGGTGAAAGAAATGTTTTTAGTTTTAGAGGGTACACTTACAAATATTCTTTTCACAATATGAGCAACCAAGGAATATTGATATAGGAGACAGTCCGAGATTAGAAGCATGATCAGAAACTTGGGCTCTCCAACTTGGTTTGTGATTTTAGGTTGGGCTGAGTATGGTGGGGATGATATTGCAGAGTGGATTTGTGAAAGAATTCCACAGAAAGAAGACATAGAAACACATGACCCCAGGATAATTGTGTTCCATAGACCCTGTAAGTGTGTTGCGGTTCTTTCATCACAGAATTTTAGCCATTTTAAACTTTATATGTAATAAAGAAAATGGTCCCCTAGGCACTGTGGAACTTTTATTTTGAAGGAAAGCGTACAAGGCACATGCGTTGTGGATTGAGGATGCTCCTCAGTTTCGGAAAGAAAGTAATGGCTGTGTGATGGAGTTCCTAGAAAAATATGTTACTTGTTCCATTCCTGCTCAGCATGTGAATGCTGATCTACGGAACAAGGTAGACAGATTTCAAAGGCACTCATGTGGAAAGTACTGTCAGAGAAAATACAAAAGTAAAGACAAGTACTACACTCAGTGCAGATTTGGCTTTCCAAGGCCAGAAACACAGTTGGTCGAGTGAATAGTTGGATGTCATCTGTTAGACACCATGTTACTGGTAAATTATCAAGAAATATCTATTATTTAAAAGGAAATAAGGAATGCTAATTTATTAATGATTACAATCCCGTCATTGCTCAGCTGTGAAATGCAAATACTGATGTACAGTATTTTATTGATGATACAACAGCTGTTGCTTGTTATGTTACAGCATCCATGACAAAAGCTGAAAAGAGCAATTCAGCTGTGGTATGTGCAGATTTATCAGCAGATAAAAGTTTTAGGCAGAAACCTCTAAGCTTTGGTCTGAAAATGCTCTCACATAGAGTGTGTGATAGTTTCAAACCTGCAGATCGGCTAACTAGTTTGCCTCTGTATGGACATAGCATTAATGTACTTTGATTAAGTCTTGGCCCAGCTAGTAATAGAAATCGGATACTGAAGAAGTTGAATGAAATTTTGCATTTAGCTGAAACAGTACCTGACAGTTCAGAGATTCTTTAAACCAACTTCATTGATACATATTATCCCACTCAATTTGTAGAATTTGAGGATCTTCATTTATGTGAAGTGGCAGAACGCTACTCATATCGAAATATTGAAGCAAACAGTGACATGGATGAACTGGTTGTCTAGTGAGACATGAGAAGGCAAGTCTCATCAACCACATAAGACTGTCTTGCCAAACTGTAGAGGAAAAGGAATTATTTAATTTTTGTCTTTTGCAGTTGTTCTTCCCATGGCATGCAGAGAGTGATTTGCTTGGAAGCTTTGAAACTTTTGAAGAATGATATTTAGCTAAAAAAAAGCTTAATTATGTATCCCAAATTTAAGCAGTACTTGGAGTTACTGGAGAAAGAACTATGTCAAAAAGAACTTTGGGTAGCTCAAGTGGCAAAAGAGTTTCCTGAGGGAAGTCCAGATTCTGCAGCAGGATGTCAAAATGTGCTTGGTGAGGCAAGCATTTAAACTGATGTTTAGCTTGTCACGGAAGAAGTAGAAAGTGCGATGCAACAAACTAAAGTTTCAGATGCAAATTATGATGAAATAGTAAACTTAATATAGAGCACAAAGAAGTTTATTATAACATCAAATATAGTTTCTTACATGGTTTACAGCATGACAAGCATGAATGTTCTTGTGGCCAATACAAACCTGTATTGTTGTATGTTAGTGGACAAGCAGGTACAGGGCAATCTTTTTTAATTCATGCAATACGAGCTATGATCCAACATGTAATTTAGCAGCATTCGATGTAGGACAATGTAATGACACCTTGGTATGATTTTTTTGTAGTGTATTAATGTTCAAGGAGGTATTATGATCCTATATTAGTTTCACACCATCCCATATTAGTTTGCTCCCTTCTTGTATTCGTTCTTCGCCCCCTTCTTTTATGTCTCCAACAATAAAAGAAATGCTCCAGTAAAATCCCAAGCACAACAATTTTGTGGAAAATAGAATGGCCGTAAAATAAAGGCTACATTCATAGGAATATGCCCTAGTAGCACTTATACTATTCCTACTTCTATCTAACTGAATTCTATTTGTAACCAATGAGCTACTTTCCACCATCGTCACACCTACAGAGTGGGGTATAAGGGGTTAAACATACTTTCAGTTTATCAATAATTCCAAACATTAAAACTACAGATGCAATTATGGAGATATATAGAGAGAGAGGGAGAGAAAGGGAGGGAGAGAGATGGCAAGCAATTCATTATTTTAAAAGCATACATTTTTCTTAATCACTATATTGCTATTGCTCAGTTATCTCTCATGCCACTATGCATTTTCATCCTGTATTCAATAAGGAGTTGCTGCCTACCATTCATTCTGTTGGGGTGTTCTGGATACTACACGGTCATGTGATTTTCTTACATCTGACAGGTGGATCCAGTATTTCAGGCCCTTCACCTTCACTGCCGAAGGTGTGCAGTATATAACCTCATAAGGGCCATGAAAACTTGGACTGTTCCACCTGCGCACAAAGCTGCGGACATATACCAATTCTCCAGGCATTAAAGGACTTGTCGGGCTATCTGCTGAGGGTGTTGAAGTATCCATTTCATTTTCTCTAGTAAATGCTGGGGCTGTTTGTTTTGAAATTAATCACACTGCCCTTGTAAGCTGTGTGAGATATTCCTTAAATTCCTCTCCCATTACTGTAGCATTTCTATGGGCATTGGACATTCTTCTTACTGGAGACAAGGGTGTTTGCACTTTTCCCCAGTTACTATTTCATGGTGGTACAAATGGTGGTCTTTGCTAGGTTGAGTACGCAGCTGGAATAAGGCCAGTGGGAGACAATAAACCCAATTCTTTTTAAGAGTGTGGCACAGTTTGGACAACCTGCTTTTTAGGAGGCCGTTGATCTTTTCTACCACTCCATTAGCTTGCTGTTGATAAATTGAAAACATTTTATGCTTTATTTCCAATAGTGTTGTTACTTTTTTGAAAAGGTCATTCACAAAATGTGTCCATTGTCGGAGCATATGACATTGCATATGCCCCATCGTGGGAACACCTCTCTTGCTAGAAACTTAGCTTCACATTTCACGTCTTGGTGGGTGCAGAGTCCAGCCTCTACCCAGTGAGAAACGGGACACACCACTGCAATTAAGTATCAAGCCCCATTGCACCTTTCCTCCATGTCTGCATAATCAATGTGCAGTTCACGGAAAGGTCAGATGGGGTAGGGCAATGTTCCCCTCAATTTCCTGAAGGTCATTCCAGAGTTCAATAGTTGGCATGGTATGATTTATTAATGTATTCCTGGAGGCTCGGGATGAACCAATCCTCCTGGATGTCCGCCGCAATGTGCTGTTTTGATGTGTGTGCTGGAAAGTGAAACTGTTCAAATGCTATTTGGAACAGTTCTACAGGCACCATCACTTTCCCAGTTGTGTCCTGCTTCCATAGGAGGTCTGTGGTTGACTGTGTGCAGCCCTGTTCTGCCCATAGTTCTTTTTCTGCCTTCTTTTGGAGTTGTATTATCTACGCTGTGGGGAGGGCATTATAGCCGCTGTCTTTAGGCTCTTCTGTTGATTCTTTTAGTACGCATTTGGTTGCTAAGTCCTTCTGGAAGTACGCTGCTTGTTTTGCAGCGGCATCCGCCGCCACGTTTCCTAGTGATATTTCATCTTTGTTATTAGTATGGGCTTGGAATTTTACCAGTGCTACTATTGACGATTCTGTGAGTGCTTCTATCAATTCATTTAGCAATCCTGCATGTTGCACTGGGGATCCATCTGCCCTCCTAAACCCTCTTCTCCTCCATTGAGATAGTCCAGGATGCACCGTGGTTGTGACATATGCTGAATGTGTGTATATTGTCACTGCACATCCTTTCGCTGCATGGAGAGCTTTAATCAATGCTACCAATTCTGCTGCTTGAGCTGAATAATGTATTGGCAATCTCTTCTGTATTAACACCTCATACTCCCCTTCCTCCAATCTTACTACCGCTGCACCAACATGCTTTTCACCTGACTCCGGACAAATAGACGCTGACCCAGCTATAAAATATACTTCTCCTTCACTCACAGGTACTTCCCTTACTTTGGAAATGTCATCTCTTTCTCCCTCATAAGTGGCACAGTGATGCGTTTGCACATCTTCCAATGTTTATGGCTCTGTGAGGAAGGTTGCTGAGTTCACCTTTCTGCAATGCATGTATGTTTGGGCTTAAGATGATGATTTCATAGGCATTAGCCCTTTGGGTGGTGAGTGTGGACTTTGACCACTCAAGTATGGCAAACAGAGAGTGTTCGATAAATAATGTTACTGAGATTCCCATCACAATTGTGGAGCTTTAATTTCTCAATTGTGAAGGCGGCTGCTGCAAGAGCCTGATTACACGTGAAATAGCCCTGCATCACTGAATTGAGTGTACCGCTGTAGTAATCCAGTGGTTTGTGGCCCAATGATGTCTTTTGTGTCATTACTGCAGTCATCAGTGTTCCATTTGAATGTGAGAACAAGAGAGATTCTTGTTCATAATCCGGTGTGGCAAGGACAGGGGCTGTGCATATCAGTTCTTTTAATGTTGTGAAAGCAGTGTGCATTTCAGGCGTCCATGTGATTGCTGGTTCTCTTTCTGTGCTCCCTTTAAAGATTGCATTAAGGGTTGTGTGTATGTGGCATAGTCTAAGATCCATGCCCGGCAATAATTACATATGCCAAGGAATGTTTGCATGTCCTTCACTGTGTGAGGTCTGGCTGTTACCCTTACTTTCGCTGCTCTGTCGGGAATTATTTTCTTACCATCTTTAGATATTAATTGGCCCAGATACAACACCTCTTCTGAGCAGTATTGAAGTTTGTTCTTATCTACCTTGTACCCCTTGTGGGCCAGTAATTTGAACAATGTTACTGAGCCTTTCCTGCATACTTCCTCCCCCCTCACTGCACACTAGGAGGTCATCAACGTATAGAATGATGGTACTTTGAACATGAATATTGCGGAGGTCTTTGTGCAATATTCTATTGAAAATGCTTGGGCGTTCACAGTATCCCTGGGGAAGTCGAAAATGCTCGTATCTCTTCCTCCTTAGGGTAAAGGCTGTCAGAAATTGAGAGTCAGGCCCAAGGGGCACTGAGAAAAGGACATTTTTCAAGTCTACCACTGTAAAGTGTGTGGCCTATTTTGGGATGCTACACAAAATGGACACCGGGTTCGGGACGAGAGGAAATTCTTTTTGGACAATGTTATTAAGTGGGCAGAGATCCTGCACCATACGCCACGACCCCCCTCTCGCTTTCTTAATCAGATAAATTGTGGTATTGCATGGAGAATTTGAGTGGACAATGATGCCTTGGTGCAATTATGCATGTATAGTGTCCTTTATGCATTCCTCTGCCTTCCTCTGCTTCTCTTTCTATGGGCTACTGCCTTACTCTGGGTAGCACTGCTCCTTGTTTAATCTTTATCTTTATTGGGGTCACTTCCCTCAATAACCGTACATGATGGGGGTTCATGGTCCATAAATTGGGTGGCACCAGTTGTAGATCTTTTTTACAGAAAGATGGTGGTGCACTGACAATGGCCATGAGGTGGTTTGTCACTCATCTGTTTTGTACCATTATGTTACAAGGCATACATATTTCCATTATTATTTCACCATCAGTGTCATTGTCAGTGAACAACAACAGTGGTTGCTACTGAGTGGAAATCAGAGGGCACTCTCTAATCCTTACTTAATATCTGGCACCACTCTTGCTAACACCTGTATGCCATAAACAAAAATGTCTGCGTTGGTTGGTACCCCTCGGACAGCTGTCTTGTTTGCTATTGTTTGTATGAGAAGCATCGCTCGCATGGAGCACATGCCCAGGGTGGAACATACTACGCCTCTGTCTGTAAACGCGATGGTCATGTTTAGTCTACTTAACAAGTCTTGTCCCAGTAAATTTACAGGCGAGTCCTCATGATACAGTAGGGGTGCTCACACAGTTCTTCCTCCTATTTTGACTTCTAGCTCTTCTGTGTAAGGAACCATTGCTACATCCCCAGAGAATCCTTGCGTCTCAAGATTTTTGCCAGATAATGGAAAATCACCTTCACATAAACATGATTTCTCTGCCCCTGAGTCCACCTTAAAGATGAACTGTCTGTTTCCTATTTCTGCCCCCACCAGTGGTTCCTCGTCTGGACATAAGGTAGTGGATAGGACTGGACATGCAAATGTTCTCTGTGGGCTGTCCTAATTTGGGTGGGTGTTTATTCCAGGGCAAGAGAAAACATTTTCACTTAGCACACACGTTCCTTGATAAGGTGCTGGGGCACCATTAGCTGTGGTTGCAAATGGGTTTGCGTGTGTGTGCAATGTGATTTTGCTGAGTTGGACGGGCCTGTGCAATATACCCTGATGTGGGCCTATTGTCAGGCTGTGCATCCTGCATGAAGGGGCCCATGGGGAGTCCATACAGGGTCTGGGTGTGGGTTCCCATAGTGCTGCTCATTGTTGTACCTCTGGGTATTTTGGTAATTTGCTACAGGTCCGATACGACATTCCCTGGCAAAGTGTCCCCATCTCCCACATGACCAGCATAGTCCAGGTACAGTCCCCCTTTTTCCCTGGCCTCCATATGCAGATCCACCCCCTCCTCCTTGCGGTCCTTGATACCCACCTCTTTCTAGTCTTCCCTGCCATTGAGGTGCCGTGTATCATTCTTCTCCACCCCATTGCTCCTGACCGTTGTCCACCCATGTAGCTGCCATCCTAGCCTGTATCACTACTGACCCCTCCCATTCTTCTCCCTGCCGTTCCAAGGGTGGTGCAGCAACTACTGCCGTGACCTTCACTAGCTTGCTCTCTACACGTTTTGCTTCGGCTGCTAATCTCCTCTGAGCTATTTCTTTTTCCCTTTCTTTGATCCTCCTGCAGTGGTGTACTTTAATGCTTTGTATTTCTGGCCACCCCTTGGCTTCTTTCCCAGCAATTTTATCAAGGGCCTTCTGTACCTCCTTTGGGAGGCCACGCTTGATGATAAAATAGAAGAAGTAAGTGGACTGGTCCCAGCCCGTGCCCGTCTCTGCCTCCCTCTGCCCGCCACAGCTCCTGCACCCGAAGAATGAACTGCGCAGCATCTTCCTCATCCCCATGGTACATTGCATTACTGAGTGTAAATCTGGGTTATCAGGGAAGGGCCTCCGTAAAGCAACCGATACTCGCGTCCACATATGGTTAAAGGACCCCCGTCATGCATGTCATTCCCCATGGTCACTCCCAGGAGCCCCGCCTTCACCCACACTGCATCTGCCTGATCTCCCACGGCACATATTAAAAGGCTTTTTATGTCTCCAATTGCCAATGGCACTCCCACTGTGTTCTTTTCAAATGCATATATCCATTTTCCTGCACCCTCTGAAAGCGGTGTAAGTGCTTTGAGGAGTTTGTTCTTGTCCATCAGTGCGCAAAGTATATAATGAGGGCATCCCGCTCCCTTGTGGATGAGGGTCATCTGTAGTTTTGATCTCACCTTCCCCTTACTCACTTTTACTACTTTCTTTTTTGCCAATGCCACCCTTCCCAACCTGTTCTGGAGCCTTCCCTCCCATCCTTCCTCTGTTGCCGCTATTTGCAGAGTAGCCCATTGCATTTGCTGCACACCTCCTACTGCCCCTTCATCGGCCTCATCAAAGCCACTCCAACATTCCTCATACCTTTCTGAAGCTACTGTATTATATCCCACACATTCTACCTCGCCTTTCCGTTCCCCTAATACTGTTTTTATTGGGGTGCTGTCTATTCTAAAAAGGAAATCCCTGTATTTCCATTCATCTTCCGGTAATGCAGCAGTACTTATTGCATTGTCATGGTGGCTGCCCACCCCACGGACAAGGGCAGGGTTGTCTGGCAGTGTTTGTAACCGGGCCAGCTCTGCATGGGTAGATGTTAAAACTACTACTGAATCTCGAGTGGTGGTCCCTGTGGGGGCAGGAGTTGTGCTTGATGGAACTTATGGAGGAGATAGTAGAGTGGGGCTTGCGGGGGTGTCCCCTGCACTACCTGGGTGCAGTAACGGGGGTCGGGGGTTGCGGGGCTTACCATTTTTGGAAAGCGGGGGTCACGTAAAAAAAAAGCACCCCCCAGCTTCAGCTCTAACCAACATTAGTGGGAAGAGCTGATGCTGCAGGGATCGCAGGGGGCGGGCAGCACACTTCTGCATGTGCCGCCCTAAAGGTGAGTGGAGAGGGGTGGTTAGGAGTAATATAGGCCGAGGGAAGCAGGCACAGTGATCCATGTGATCACTCCGCCGCACCGTAACTGGTGTCGGCATTTTCGGCCGTCGCAGTTACGGGGGGCACAGTGATCACATAGATCCAGGTACTACAGTGGCCGGAGTTATGGTCGCACTGCTCCCTGGCATATACACCGGCTCTGCATACCCCTCTGTGGGTCTTGTAAGCAATGGGTATATTTTCTTTGGTTTTTCTCTTTCTTTCCCCTTATCTCCTCCCTCATCATTTAGCGTGCTCAAACTCCTTTTCCTGTTTATTTGTAGGGGGAGTTTCCTTGAACATCCTCCATAAATCTAGTTCTCTCGTCTATTTTGAAGCTGTTTCCCTTTGTACTTTGCCATTAAATAGGTTGCTACATGGACCAATATCCTTTTATCAAAACACCCTCCTTCTGGCCAGATATGAGGTGACCTCTCCTCTTTTATTTCGGCTACCCGCTGGCCATGGTATTTTTTTATTCGATCACTGTACAAGGGGAGATGCTTGCAAATGAGTGTAAGTGGTGTATCTAAAGCCATATTTTAGCGGCATGGCTACCTCCATACCGGGTACCGGGTACTGGGTACCGGGTCAGGGTGCCAGGAATGAGGAGTTACCGGGCCATTCCGACCTTAGAGGGCCCGGTAATTCCCTTTCCTGGGACCCGGACCCGGTACATCCCCATTCACATTTGAGCCCCCATAGGGCTCAATGGGAATGGGGAGGATGCTAACAATGGGCCCGTTAATGACGAGCCCATTGTTAGCATCTGGTCTGCTAGTGGGTACCGCTAAGGACCCCTGGTTTTACCAGACGTCCTTAGCGGGACCCGCGAGCAGACCTCGTAAAGAGGGGGTAGAGGGTTAACGGCGCCGGCAGCTCTACCAGTTCCATTAACCCTCTGCGGCCTTCGTCGTAATGAGGCCCCCTGTGTATCTAATGTTGATGATGACATGTTTTAGAGGTGGCCATATGTTGTCCACCTGATAGTGACCAGCCAATCATAATCCTAGTTCCTATATAAAACATACTCAGATGTGCCCCTTAAGCCAATCCCGACCCTTGGTAGGTTTTTCATTATTGCCACTTAGCATTATTTCATCTCTGACGTATTTTTGATATACAAACTATGTTTTGTGAAAAGATCACTGAGTGAAACTGAGCATAGGTACATTGATGTTCGTTGTAAACTCCCTGTTTTAGATAATTGATAATAAAACAGTACTTTGCCATCTTCCTGAGTTGGTTCAGTTATTAGGACTAGGAGATATTCTGTGTGATCCCGTCCATTACATATGCACGTTCCTAAAGGGCCCTAAGCTCATCAATTACCCTTGAAAATCAAGGAAAAGACTTTAGTTGCAGGGACGTTAAGGTGAGCAATACATTGTAAGAAAACTTTGACATTCAAGGAAAAAACATTAGTTGCAGGCACATTAAGGTGAGAACTTAATGCAACAAAACCCCTGAAATTCAGCTAAAGCCACCTTAACTTCACACCCCGAGTTGCAAAGTCTATGGTCACAATGATAGAACATCCTTCAATTCATGAAGTACTTCATAATAGGTCTCCTAATCAACTCTGAGATCTTTCTATCAACATTGTAAACACAATCTCTTGTAGGAACTTGTCATCACAATTAATTGAATATGTAATGCCATCAATGATGTGATAAATAACATTTGTGATGTCATTTATGATGTTCTGGCTGTTAGTGTTAGCAGTGCACTGTGCTGTCGTGCGTTATGGTCACTTAGCTTACCATAACTGGTGAATTTCTGGGGTGTTTTTGGTTTTACTTGTGACCATGACGTCCCTTTAACAAAGTCTTTTCATCGAATTTCATAGGTTTTTGTGAGGCCAACCTAACAATAACATCCCTTTAACAATGTTTTTTCACTGAATTTCATGGGTTTGGACCAGTGCACCCTAATTTGCTGTAACTTCCTAATAGCATACATAGCCCCAATATAGCAGCATTTTTGGCTGAGGTAGAAAGTTTGAACTTGAAACTGTGCCATTCCCCACCTCCTAGCAACATTTGTAACACTTCTATGCACTTTCTGCAACTTTTTCCACTGTTTTTGTTCGCCGATGTTCACGAACGTCTGACGTCATAGTGAACTTCCCGGACAGTCACGTGACCATGTGCGTGTGGGCTCAGCATGATGACGTGTTCACGAACGGATCTGCGCTTCGCAAACGGGTCTGTGCTTTGCGAACAAGTTTGAAACTGCATTTTCAACTGATCTAGGAAGTTTCCAACTGAAAATGTATTCTAGCACAGCTCCTAGATCTATTCTTACTGATTTTCCATTTGCTATCTAGAAGAGAACACATGCTTGGAATAATATTAGCACAACTGCTATTAAACTTCAAAAATTGTATCAGCCATGGCCATTCTTCCTCCCCGGAGCCATTACCATCAACAATACCATCACCACAATCTGGAGGGTCTGGACAACGGAAAAACACAATGATGCAAAAAAGAATCAAGAGGACCAGGCACATAAAATAGAGGAAATGCCTACCTGCAGCAACCAGAGAGAATCATGGGTGTGCTGGTTCTTTACCACCTCTGGGGGTTACCAAAGGTTAAGGCTACCAAGGTGAAATGCACTGATTGACAACCTCGGCAGTACTCCTACGGGACCACCTCCATGTGCCACCACACCAAATACAACCATCAGGTTGCTCTGAGTAAGGCTGTTCCTTTTTCAGGAAGTAGTAGGCTGTCTTCCTCTGCCTCGTCTTCCTCAACCAGTACTGCCACCACACAGGCTACTCCTGTGCGGCACTGGATCCCACCAGCTACCTTGCAAGCCATAAAAGAGGCTGTGGATCCATATCTTACAATGACAAAAGTACTTTGTATATACTGCAACCCACCACTCTGCATAGGGGAGCAGTTTCAAAGTGCTTTCGAGGCTGTAATCAAGGCGCATGAGAAACACTGCCCCCTACAGTAATGATCGCGAGGGGGCAACAGTAAAGACAGACACAAGTGATCACAGTGCAAGGGTGTTTAATAAACTGTATATGCAGGTTGGAGAAATAAACAAAAACAATCTAAACCTAAATCTAAGATGGGAGCAAGCTACAACCATCAAATAATAAGGCAGTCCTAGTGGTGTTTTGTCAAATAAAAGGGCCTATACTAAGAAAAACCTATTGCCAATCCTTATGCTCAATACAAACAATGAGTGTGGGATAAGGTTCACAGGAAAGAAAGAAGTGATCACAAATAATAAGTCAGGATGCGATAGTTGGGGACTCCTTTCCCCACGTTTTGGGCACAATATAATTAAACCATATAACAAGTAGGTAAAATACACCTTCAAATAACACGACTCGCCTTGCCTTCTAAATGATGTCCACAGACACCAAAAGTGACCGTGGACACGGCGGCACCTGCACGCCTTTTTCCATGTATAGGAACAGCTGCATGTCAACTTTATTGCACTCTCCCATGCTTTCAACACCTTCTTTCAGCTAACAAAGAACCCCAAATGTGGTTCCCAGACTTTTTTCTCACTGTGCTATTCGCGGTCAGCACTGATGTCCACGGACTCGGCGGCACCAGCAAACCCTTTTTTCACCTATAAAAGCCACTCCATATCAACTATATTCCACTCTCCCCCACACTTCCCAGCCCCTCTTTCAGCCACTAAATAACCCCAAATGTATTTTCCAGACTTTTTTGTGGACACCAGTGGCTGTCTGCGGATTCAACATGGCGACTGTTTAAAAAAATATGACGCTGATTGGGTGCTGAAAACAGCATCCAATCAGCAGGCATGTTCAAGGTCCGCGAACATCACACCGCTCTCTGATTGGCCCAGATGTGTCCACAGCCCCTGAATCAAGAACTGAGTCCGTGGACTGGACCCAGACATCACTCATTTTTTGTACCTTATTTTTGCCTGTTTTTAAAGAAACTGTTAGACTGATTTACACCAAATGTACAAAAGCATGCTTTTGGGACTAAGGCGCTGCTCCTTGCGCAGATATCGTAAAAATCCATCCAGCGGTTTGGGCTGTAGGCACAAGCAAAATTCTTTTTCCGTTGCATCTATAAGGATTTCCACACATTTTGGGACCCCACTATAACTTTGCCCCACTGCCGAAAAGGCTCCAAACTTTGCAGAATTATTCCGATGTGGCCCAAAGTTTGGTGAGGATTTGTCCAGGGGGGCAAAGTTAGGAGACGCCCAAAAAGTGCTCTCTCTATGAGTTGAGCAACTTAACCATAATACGGAAAAATCTTTAGTTGCAGGGATGTTAAGGTGAGAACTTAATGCAACAAAACCCCTGAAATTCAGCTAAAGTCACCTTAACTTTGTGACCCCTGTTGCGCAGCCTATATCCACAATCATGACATCACCAGAGACATCATTAATTACATGCTCAATGAGAACACTGATGACATCAGTGATTGCATCACTGATACCATCACTGGTGACAACAGTAATTACGTTGTATATAACAGTTATAGCAATGATGGCATTAGTCAGAACATCATAAATAAGTTAGCTCATAAAATAACAATTTAGGCCATGGAGCTGGCCATGACGAAGGCTGTGGTCACTGGCCATCACCAAAGGCCATAGCTAGTGGTCAGTTAGTGTTGTTTAATATACAGTGAGCATGGCTAAAGGCCGTGTTTAATGGCCTGTTACTGTGTTAAAATATACAGTGGGCAAGGTCAAAAGCCGTCGCCTCTGGCTATTGCTAAAGGCCATGGCTAGTGCCCATTAATATGTTAGAATATACAGTCAGCATGGCCAAAGGCTGTGGCCACTGGCCAGTATTGTGTTGAAGACCATGGCTAGTGGCTCGTTAGTGTTGTATAATATACAGTGGGCCAGGCCGACGGCCATAGCTAGTGGCATGTTAGTATTTTAAAATATACCGTGGGCATGGCCAAATGTTGTAGCCACTGATAATGGTCAAAGACCAAAGCTAGTGGGCCATTTACACGGTCAGTATTGGACTGAAGGATATGGCTAGTGGCTGGTTAGTGTATATAATATACAGCGGACACAGCTGAAGGCCGTAGCCACTGGTGAAGGCCAAAGGTTATGGTTAGTGGCATATTAGTGTTTGAAAATATACAGTGGGCACAGCCGAAGGCCATGGCCAGTGTCCATGGCAAAAGGCCATCACTAGTGGATCATAAATGTGTTAAAATATATTTGGCCATGCACACTGACCATGGATGAAGGCCATGCTTTGTGCTGGGTACTGTAGTCATGTAATCTGTGATGTCATGATTGCAGTCATAGGCTGCTCAACAGGGGGCCCACAGTTAAAGTGGCTTTAACTGAATTTCAAGGGTTTTGTTACAAAATATTGCTCACCTTATGGTATCTGCAACTAAAATGTTTTCCTTGAATTCCAAGGGTTTTGTTAATCCAGATATTTTTTTTCTGCACCAATAGCCATGCTCTTCCGCTATGCACACTATATATTTAGAACACTAACAGACCACTAGCCATAATAATTGTACATTTTATAGAAACAAATATATAGGGCCTCATTACAAGTATGCCAGTATGGAATAGCGGTTCTGGTCGCTCAGTACTGGCACCTTATTCTGGGCCGGCATACTCTGAGTCGCGATGCCGCTAACACCATCACTGCAAGTGACATACCGTATCAGGCAACATTGTGAATGGAATCTGAGGCTAAACACATCGGCCATGCCTGAGACACCGGCGTTAGAATGTGCACATTCCGAGTACCACGTACAGGGAAACACCAGCATGAACGTGGCAGTAGCATAGTGATTTCCACGCCAGAAACACCGGCATCGTAGACCAGGTGTTAACTAGAGTCAGGTGTGCAGAACAGGCCACATGTGGCCCAAATCAGACCAGGTGCATTGCAAAAGCACAGAAGGACCACCCACACACCCCACACCCTTTCCAACATTACCATGCTTGATGCAGCAGTAGCAGTAATGGACCTGGAGGCCCTGCATGCAGGGATACAACTTGAAGAGGCAGAGGATGCAGTGGAGGTGCTGGTGGAGAAGGAGGGCCATCATGGCCATGCAAATCAACAATCGCCAGCAAGTTGCAGCCCACAGGCAGCCACCGACACCACGCATAAGGGCCAAACCCTTCAACCTGAGCCAAACCCAATTCCACACCCTGTACTGGCTAGACAGGGACACCATCGCATCTGTAGTCGACCTGATCCATGATGACCGTGTCAGCCTCATACAGATCCATACTGCCATCCCCCCTTTCTCCAGGTAGTGTCTGTGCTACACTTCCTTGCCACCTGCACCTACCAACACACTGTGGGTGTACTGCATGGGCTATTGCAACCCTTTTTTTCACGGTTCCCCTTTTAGGTTATTGATGCACTCCTGCGGCATGTCTCAGATCACATAGGCCTACCCAGAACACCTGACCAGGTCAATGCCATGAAAATAGCATTCTATGCCCTTGCTGGCATGCCCAATGTGATTGGTGCATTGTACTGCACGCATGTGGAGCTGGTGACAAGGCATGCCATTGAAGCAGTGTACAGGAACTGAAACAATACCACTCACTCAATGTGCAGATGGTATGTGATGCACTCCATCTCATCACCCATTGCTGTGCCACATTTCCGGCTTCAACCCATGATTGCATGGTGCTGAGGAACTCCATGCTGTCAGGGTACATGGCACGTCACACAGGAGAGTGTACATGGCTGTTGGGTGAGTGTAATTACCAAAGTATGTGCGCTATTGAATTGGAGAGGGCATAATACACCATAGCGTATCTGGTTGTTGGGCAAGTGTAATTACCAAAGCTTATGTACTGTTGAATTGGGGGGAGATAATACACCATAACCTACCTGGCTGTTGGGTAAGTGTGATTACCAAAACATGGGCACTGTTGAATTGGGGAGGGCACAACTATCTGCAGTGCATGTGTGCAATGCAATGTCTGACACACAAATAGCATGTCTGAGTTGAAGGCCTTGACTGGCATAAGAACATCAAAGCTGTACTGCAACATCAAATGCACTACAGGTACCAGAATGCATCATACCAATGTCCCAATCCCTGAAAAAACCCACTCATCACAACCCAAACCACCTGCAGCACAGACTCATCTTTCTTATGCATCCCAACACCCCACTGCCAAACCACTAGCATACCGTATACCATGTAGCCGGGTCCTGTGCATGTTTCAAGTGCACCTACACAAATGCATGTGACCAGAACGGCAATAAAATAACCTGACATATCAATGGATGGGTGATATGCCCATCATATGACATGCAAATTGAAACTAAATAAGAACACACATCAGTCTAATTTGTGTGCGTCGTAGTGAAAGGGTCAGAGGTCAAGGTGGGTGTGAATGGGCCATGGAAAAGCAACTGCAAACCACACATCCACCACGCATATTGACAAAGCGTCTTGGCTGGTTGGAAATCATTAGGCTGTCATTGCCTACCCCATCGACTCAATTCCTCATATGGTACCCCTCTGTGTATACATCCACATCCATAATTTTCCCAGAATCATTGATGCTGGGCAACCACTCCCATGCAGCACATCCTGTACATCATAATGCAAGTACATCTTCAGGCATGTACTCAATCCCATATTAATAGGAAATCTTTTAACCTAGATACACGTTATTACATGTGTCAGCTCTGCCTACCATGTCTACGGCCCCGGGCAGGGTCTCTACAGCAGAGAGTGCAGATGCTGCAGAAGCTGTGACTTTTACTCAAGAAAGCAATTATTTCCTTGGATGCAGCTGTAGCTTTACACTTCCTGTGCTGGTGTCATACTGAAAGTACTTCTCACACACATTGCACGTGCACATTAAGGGAGTGCAGCAGAGAGTGCAGACGCTGTGACTTTTGCTTGAGAAAGCAATCATTTTCTTGTACACAGTTGTAGCTTTAAACTTCCCGTTCTGGTGTTATACTTAAAGGACTTTTCACGTGCATCGCGCGTGCAGTAGAGAGTGCAGGCACTGCAGACACTGTGACATTTGTTCCAGAGAGCAATTATTTTCTTGGTTGCAGCTACAGCTTTAAACGTCCCTCGCTAGTGTTATACTTAAAGGACTTCTCACGCGCATTGTATGCACGCAGCAGAGAGTGCAGATGCTGCAGACATTGTGCCTTTTGCTTACGAAAGCAATTATTTTCTTGGACACAGCTGTAGCTTTATACTTCCTGCGCTGGCGTTATGCTTAAAGGACTTCTCATACACATTGTGCGCATGCATCAAGGAACCGCTGCAGAGAGTGCAGATACTGCAGATGGTGCAGATGCTGCAGATGAGCATCAGGCACTGGCAGAGGCAGGGGCACAGTGCTAGGTGGTTAGATATCGCTTGCCCGGGTCCAGGCAAGTGTAAATCCAGTGTTCTTCCCGCGTTGGGCAGCGAGTTCCATTTATTCAGAAAGTCCAGGAAAGTCCAGATACTGGAATATACATTTGCCACATAGCTTACACTCACTGATCTTCAATTTTACACCAAACACCTGGGTTTTTAAAGTTGAGACAATTGATGGTGTGTTGATTTCTCATGTATGACCTAAGGAATAAAGAGAAAGACAAGGCAACCATGGTCTGCAATGTTGGGTCTGATTCAGCACAACAACTGGAAATTGCCAGGGCCCTCCCATTGCCGATTGAGCCAGGGGAGGAGATTAACCCTACTACAAGCAGGGGGAACCTGAGAACAATGGCCTTGTATAAAAGTAAATTGCAGATGAAGATCAGAGCTTTTTTGAGCCTATTGTTAAAGGGACAGCTGAAGACGTAGGACCTAAGGACTCAATAAAGGAAACTGATTTACTCAACCTAAATGCAACAAGCCAGATTTCTGGCCATGCAAGAGATCCCTATATTGACACTCCCCCATATTTAAGGAGTGGGCCATGTAGGACAGGGATAGTGACAGTGGCAGCTCCCCTACATACACCCCTGCTCAGTCAGAACGGAGAAGCCTTTCTTCCATATCACGCATCTCCCGGGGGTGGAGGGGTCCACAATGCATCCACCATTGTGGTGCTAAATGGGTGTCTGTCGGAATTTGTGATCCTTTATGAAAAGATTTACGACAGATCATTCAATAATGCTACAAGATCTTGCAGAATGTATTAAGGTTTGGACTGAGGACAAGGATCGGAGTAAGGACCCATCATCCTCTATGTGTCTAGATAGGAGGGTGGTGACCAGGGCTCCACTGTGGTGAATTTGTTGCCAGGGAGGTCAGTGGCCTCTAATAATGTGTCTTCTGTATGTGATGCCTCGGCCAGTTCCACACTTACGGACCTGTTGAATTATTTCCAATGTTCAGATGAGGTTGGGGCAGAGTTTGCCCAGTTGGGGGCACAAGTACTCTAGTCCCTTAGTTGAAAGAGGGGATAAATATTCAGAAGGAACCATGCATAACTCCCACTTTAGTTATCATCGATGTCACAGTCATACAGAATAAATCCACAGAGCAGGTCACTTCCATAGCTTATGCTCCCAAAATGGGGGGGAAGCAACTCGGGAAAACAAAGCATTTGCAACCGCAAAAGGGAAATAGTAATTCCTCTAGGAAATTCCTTCAGAATTTGAGACAGCCCACGGCCAGCAGGTCAGAGGGAACAGATGTGTTTGTGAAAGACACAGGGCCAGGATCGTTTGCTTGTCAGAGGACTGAGATCACAGACCTGGGGGCAGGGAGTGATATGTGTGCCATGATCCCCTTGATGGGGGAAAAGCTACACACTGATCTGACTAATTCTACAGAGCCAGTATACCAGTATAGCCAACATAAAGTGCTCAGAGAGGAGTCTATGAGGACAGTATGGATCGCCAAAGGACTCAACAAGGGTCCTAGTGCAGGGCAGGTGGAGGCTGACTTGCCCATAGACTTGGGTATGGCTGGAGGTAGAGTCAGTGGGACGGTGGGTCCTTTAGAGAGGTGTTCCACTCAAAGATCGCCTGCTCAAGAGTCTCAGAATGTATTTCAGCAGCCGAGACAAACTTTAAATGGACAAACAGGGAGAGAGGTAGGGTCTCAGAAATACACCAGGAGTCAGGGTGAGGTGGATGTAGCTGTACATGCAAACCATTGTCCATTGTGGGTAGCAAAGTCCTCTGAGGGGATGGGTCCCGTCCCGCCCATCCTGCCCATCGCACCCATCCCTCCTATGCCCGGCCCCTATGATTAAGAAAGTGGCTAATCCACTGGGTATATTACAGGGTGCCCTGTTGAAGGATGTTAACGCCCAGCCTCTAGGATCTGGCCCTTTCGCCATGGGCAATCTCTGTGGCAAAAAATGTGTGAAAAGAATGCACAACTCGATCCTTGGGTCTGGGGCGAATAAATTGCTATTCAAGATGGGGAAAGGTGAGGGCTCTTTCCTGATCCATCGCAGGAATATCTTATCTTAATTTGCAGAAATACCAAGGCTGAGACCCATTATGTCCATGGATGTGGAGAGGGTTGAGTTTGTTAATGACAAGAAAATTGATTTAGTGGTGCTGGAACAGTGTCAGGGATTGTGAATGATGTCATCCTAAGTGTGCTAGTATGGGATCTCAGTCTCTACCTATCCGCTGGGAGGGAATGGATCTGGTGATCATGGGAATTGTAATCAGGAGTGGAGTGATAGAAATGTTGTGATTACTTTGAACAGGTCATCAAATGAGGCCGGTCCTAAGATCTCCTTGGCGTCTACAAGTGTATTAGGTCATAGGGATGAAATGGATTAATCATGGATAAGGTCCTCTCTGAATAATAGGGGAGAGACTGCCTCTCTTTGACATCCCAAGAATATGTGAAAAGTGTAATGTGATTTCATGGCACTCCAGGGGCAATCATCATGTATTTACTAATCCAGAATTGGGTGGTTATTTAAATGATTTTAGCATCATCCTCATCCAAGAAGCATGGCTTCTGAGTTGTCTGATATTGTTTGGAATTAAGGTTTTCTAGCAAAACAATATGAATTGGCAGGGGGGTCACCCTTCAGGGGGCCTCCTGATTGCTGTCAAGTCCTTCCTGTTTTCTGGACTTGGGTTTTAGAAAGTCTTTGATTCATAGAGGAGAGGGTAAGCCCTTGTTTTGCTTAAATGTGAACATTTACTGGCATCAGATGATTTCCTCCCTGAATTACCTTTTAGTTAAGTTAGATAGTTGGGTTTTGGATTAGTTAGACCTAAAAGGGAATAACTTCATAATTATTCTAGGTGATTTAAACTCGACCTGTCTAGATCCCATGTTTCAAGTGGATGAGGATAATATTTTCTTTTACTAGTGCCCCGCCTAAGAAAGTTAGGCTGGGGATGGGGTGGAATCAATTGAAGGGAGTCCTTGGGACTGAGAATGTTAAATGGTCAGATAAAGGGTGACATGTGACCTCAACCCACTTGGGAAAATGGAGTGGCAAATTCAATTAAAGGCCATGTTTTATTTTAATATTGTAAGGTTTTTAAAGTAGCAAGAACTGTTTTGAGTGACCTTAACATGATGGTGGCTGATTTCCCTATCCCCACTGGCAGAAGAGAGTAGATGTCAGTAGGTCCCTTTATGGTTAATATGGGATGAAATACGGTGTAAATGTAAAATCATGTGATTGATGCTTTTAATGACAATCTTCTACAACACTGGCAAAGAAGTTCCTATGAATGGAAAATGTCCACTTTTAATGAGGATCTCTTTCATGTTTACTTGAAAGAGACGTTGAATAAAGTATTGGGCAGAAATAAGGCCCCTTTACAAAAGAAGAATCCAATTGTAAGACACGCCCATCGATATGACTTGGTGATTGTAGAACATAAAAAATTTTTAAGACACTTTATTCGGTCCATACAGAAAAGTGGAGCAAGTTTAATAGTTAAGTTAGCAGAGATAAAGGCTGCTAAACGTGGCCATAACATTTGTCTGATTAGCCATCGGTGTAGAATGCTGTAAAATGATGGGGAGGCAATGATAAAGCTGTTAATCAGAGGAACTCCTCAGGTTTTTTGCAGATCGTGAAAGGTCTGGAGCATTGTCAAGCAATGATTCCAATGAATCTGATTGCAGAAACAAAATGGGTTGATCACTTTGAGTCCATTTATGAAAGGGAAATATGGGTCTTTGATGTGCCTGAAGGCAGCAAGGATGTAATAACAACAATGAGGGTGCTTATCAAGTTCAAATTGTTTTTTAAGGCAATTATAAGGGCAAGTTCCTCTGGGGCTGCAGGGCCAATTGGGTTGAAAAACCATCTGTTTAAAGCTGCCCCGGATTTATGGGCAAATATCCTGGCTATATTTTTTTCACAGCTAGTTAAATCCGGTGTTATATCCGACTCTTGGCATACATTGCATGTGCTTCCTATTTTTTTAAAAAAGGGGAGCGGAATAACCCATCAACTTATAGACCCATCATGATTATGGAGGCAGATCAAAAGTTTTTTGAATCCATACTCTTCCAGCATCTAGGGAATAGGTCTGCGAAGGTTGGCAGATTGAAAAAAAAACAAGGGTTGGCTTTCGCAAACACCAAGGAACAACCAAGAATTATTTTATTATTAGACTACTACAAGATTGGGCATGGACAAAAACAAACAATCATACCTTTGTGGCCTCTATGGACTTCCCAGCAGCTTTTGATTTAGTTAATAGAAGCCTAATTTGGCAAAAGTTAGTGCACTGTGGTAATCCCAGAGGTGCTTTTCAGATTGATGTTTCTTCTTCATAATAGGACTAACATCTAGGTGAGGTTAAACAATGAGGGACATATTTCTAAGAAGATTGAGACAGATACAAGTTTGAGGTAGGTGTGTTTTTTTATATGGCATATCCGGATGATATTATATTGTTTGACTGTACACAATTGCGTCTTCAGAAATGTATCGCCACATTTGCACTCTATTTTAAGAAAATCCTTTTAGCCATAAACCCAGACAAAACAAAGATGATGCATTTTAGTAGTTTTAATAAACCTTCAAATCAATCTTGGTTTTTAAGTAATTAAAAGTTGCAAGTGTCAGACAGGTTTATCTATTTACAGTTCCCACATTTTAATAAACCTTCTAAGGTGAAGACAATGGAATATGTAAAAAATAAGGCAAATTGGCTTTCAGATGCACCTGATAAATAGAAAATGTGAAACATTTTCAGCTAAACATTTTCACTTAAACCATTGGTGCTTTTATAAGTCAGCAACGTGATGTCAAAAATATTGTATGGTTTGGAGGTGATGCAGGGGTAGCTGAGAAATTGAATTACCTGGAAACCATAGTTTGGAAGAAAACCCTTAATCTTCTGAACTGTGTGCCAATATCATCTATCAGATATGAATTGGACTTAATTTCTCTTCTGTCCAGGCTCAAATGGAAATACTTGACTCTTGTGTGAAAACTTCTCCATCCAGTGAAAAATTCTTTTTATTAGGACACATAGATGGAAAAGGGATTGAATCATAGTTTGATGCAATTTGGGGCTCTCTGTACTGAAATTGTAGAAAAATTGGCATACTCCTTGGAAGAGATACCAACAAAACTAATGTTGATAAAAAAAGCTCTGTATGTTGCAGATTGGAGTGAAACAATAGCAACATTTCATAGTTATAGCTCCTTGGATCATCTTAGGTACGAGCTCCAAAAGGTAGGCACCCTTCCAACATGTTTGTGTTTTTTTAATAAAAAAGTTTGTGCTTGTTTTTAATGTTTTGTTTCAACATTCTGTTGACACGAGAAGTCTTAAACGAAGAATCTTTCTGAAGGAGCTGTTGAAAGGTAAATTCTGCAATGAAGTCAACAGTGTTGAAACACTAAAGGACCTTGCTGTGATATGTTGGATGTTTCATTTTAAACAAATGTCATATTTTAGACATTTTAAATACATTCCTGATTTTATTGAATTGTGAGGTTTTATGGTCCTATTTATTGTTTGGTCACTCAAATCAAGTAATTTTCTCACTTTTTATTTTTTTTAATGCTATAAAATTGAGTAGTGATGGCCTTTGAGGTAAAGACATGTTATGCTACCCTGAAACGATATGTATTTTTAATAGAGGATAGCTTTGGTTTCCATGTTTTTTCATTCTTTTTCTTTTAAAGGGAGCTCATTTTTGTTTGTTTGTTTTGTAATATTGTAAATGTATGTTATATATCATAAACGGTACACACACATTTTAAAAAATAAACACTCCCAGGGACCAAGAAGTGGCTACTATGATTTCAGGAATAAAGCTACAAAATATCATGCTGAATCAGCGCCATCAACTTGGTTAAGTATCTATTTAAACACCATGACCAGCAATCAAGCAGGTGAGCAATAAGCTGAAAATATCAAGAAGCATGTCAGACCTCTGGTAGAAAGTCCTTAGGTGATTTTCCTGTTTCATTTAGAGGCAAAGCAACAAGATGAAAGCATACAAGTTGCACTATGTGCACTCCAGATGGGAACATGTAAGTATCTGCTATCAGACCATCAAGAGCTAGGAGCAAAGAATGTTATACAAGTCCTTATGAACATTTGGCATGAAGTGTCAGCAATTCATGGTGGACTTCTGCAAGGGGACACATAGATTGTGCGTCTGTAAAGCCTATCACAAAGAGTGGTGTTTCTTGCTCACACTGGCTATCAATAGGTGCTCAAAGCAAAGGGAAGAATCAGGGATGGGGCACGGTTCTCCAAAATCAATTTTAGGTATGGATCAGAAGTGGCTCAACGCATCCTGTGTCAAACAACATGTAGCAGTTACATTCTGCATTCATCTTCAATGAACATCTGTATAAATACTTTGGCAGAGCATCAGCTGAGATGTCTGCATGCTTCTAAATGGCAGATATCTCATGTTGATTGTGGACGAGTATGTTTGATACCCAAATGTCATCCATAGGAGGAATTTTTAACAGCATTCGAGACATGACCCCTAGTGATCTCCCAACAATATCACCTAATATAAGCCTTGGGATATGTTCATAGTGTGACTATTAACATATCTTGGTTTAAGTGTCTATGGGGTCCCACAGTGATGGACATCAACATGGAATATCTTTCAAAACGTTAATGGGAAAAATCAGCTGGAAGATGCATATTGCGAGACAACAACTAAGCCTAGGTCAATACCTGAATCCAAACCATGAATCATCCAGTTTTCACTGTATTGAAGAGACAGATTTGGCTTAAGCACATGACAATTCATGCTGATACAATGTTGCTGTAATTATTAGGTTGAAGTGTTCTGATATTTTCCTGCAAGCACATGTTCAAAGCAAGCAAAGTATAGTGTTAATGGAGTAGGTCAGATTTTAAGAAACCTTCCTGCTAGGGATGCTCATAGAAAGCCAAGTGTCTAAATGACCAATGGGTTGGGTTGCACCTGGCTGTTTCTTTAATATAGAAACCAAAAATCACTATTTGCATTTGAGAAAACACATTGTAATTTACACTGAATGAATGTAAATGAAAAAGAGCAGAGGATGTTTTTCCTTATGTGCATTTCTTTAATACATGCACAGGTTAATTATTTGCATAGGGGGGCCAGCGGATTTGTGGGGTCTGTGCTGTTTTCTCAGTAAGTTGCAGTATACATGTATTTATTTATGGGGATATGATGCTTTACTCTATCTACATTAGCAATTAACTCAAATTAAAAATCATTATTGATTAATGAGCCATTCAGGAAGCAATAACAAATGATGTTTTAATTAAATAAAGACATTTATCTGACTCAAAGTTCTTTAAAAATATTGTCAACGGCTTATTACATTATTTAAGAAGTCAAAAATGAAACAGACACATCTGGAAATAGGTCATTTGTGAATGCCTTACATAAAATGGTCACACTGTTTCCCAAAAAGCTAGTTCTCTCGCTCTCTCTCTCTCTCTGTCTCTCTCTGTTTCACTCTCGCTCTCTCTCTCTCTCTTTCTCTCTTTCTCTCTCTGTCTCTCTCTCCTCTTGCAAATGTTCAACGAGCTTTAAACAGTTTATTTTGTTTAGCTGTCAAGGGTTACACATTACAGAATGGCAGACCTCCTCTTGTTTGACTTTTAACACATTTCCACAATAGCACGTGGATCCCTTTAATAAAATTCACCTAGGATTAACCACTTCTCTGGGAGAAACAAGCACCATGACTAATGAGGGCTGTTATGAGTCTGAGACTCCACAGGGAGCCACTGTGGTACTTCTGAGGTACCACGGATCAGATACTCCTGCTCTACTGTGTGTGTCAGAACTGGGCCACTGGAGAGACTGAAGAATCAGATGAGTGAGTTGGCCCAGGACCAATTGACCCTTGTCAGAGGAATTTTATGCCAAATTGAGGAGCAGCTTTAAGAGGAAGGCTTAGGTCCTCAAGGAGATATACATACAAACATGCATATGATGTACAAGCATATGATGTCATACTCTTGAGAACCAATAAATAGGAGGTTCCGGCATATCTGTCGGATTCTCTGACACAACCATCAGCCTTGTTCATCATGATGTGAATGAATCATCAGTGACTGCACAGTGTGAAGCCCTAAGCAGTGCCATTATCTAAGCTGTTATTTGCTAGGCCCTTCACACTTTCCAATGCCGATAGAAGCAATCCTATCCAGTTTAGGATAAATTGAGTATGTTATTGCTTTGGTTATTTCAACAAATTGTGACAGCTTGAAAAACAGCACAGTTGGTCAAAATCATGTCAAAGGTGCAGATTAGAAGGATGTTAATTGTATGCACTTTTCCTAAGAATTCTTTAAGAAGGGAACGGATCTAAGTAAAATTCGTCCTCTTGCTCATCTATTATTCATACTCAGTGTTAACTTAAACTTTGATTTCTGAACGATTTTGCCTTTTTTTTGCTACCATTACTGTTGACTTTTTCATGTCCTCAATTGAGAAAGTACGAAAATATAAATCAATGAGAATGATTTGTGATGCCAAACCAAAATTCTGAAAAGACTAGTGAAGTCTGCAGTGCTCTTTGACATCTGGTAATGTTTACCTGTGGCCTAGCGATGACATTTTCTATTACAAAAAATGTCTGCGTCTTGTATTTGATCTGATTATATACATAACAGCCAATTTCTTTTTTTCTTTGCAGTCGATCCAATAAAAGTAGCTATTGATAAATACTGGAATGTCATGGAAAATGAGGCTTTTGTGATAGAGTCTGAGGAGGAACTGAGGAGTAATGAGACCTTTGTATGGTACAATGAACAAACTAAGGAGAGCATTTCAACCGACAAAGCAGAGAGAGTTCACTCTTCTGGTGCAAAGCTTTGGTTTTTGCCGATTGTACGAAATGACACAGGACTATACACCACTCTCATCAAGTACGTACGGCAAACTGCCACATCCATTCTGAGTATAGAGTGAGGCATTGTACATTCATTTACAACCAGTTATGTATGGCATTAAGTATCCTTTACTGTAAATTATAAGGATATGATGTCACCAAGGAGTGAACGGAGCAAGATTGAAGGTCACGTTTCTTGATAAAGTTAACAAACTCCAAGGTGACTTGCATTATCCTTTGAAAGTACTTTTTATACAAGGCCACAGCCCATTTCCTTTGAATTCTTGATCACTTCCTTATGATATAGTTCAGTGACTCTTCCAATTGTTTAGCAAAAATTGGATCAATTTACACATCACTGTGTAATTGATGGCTTACTATTTATCTGTAGTTGTTTGCATTCTTCCACAACGACACTATTACCGCGTGTGGGATATGTGCCTACATCTTAAGTTCAGATATGCATATCATTATATATTTTGAAAACAGTGTGCCAGACCACATGATTTTTATGCAAACTGACTTTATATAATTGCTTAGCTTGAAAATACACGTTTAGATGTCTAGACATCTCCAACATACAACAACCTTCTTCCAAGTTTTGATACATAATGTTGAATCTTTTCAGATGAAACAAAAAATAAACAAATATGCAGATTGTAATAATTGTATTGGTTTTAATGTATTCAATATTGCACATTTAAAGGCTGTGGTTGAAAATAAGTGATACCATGCAGGCAGATTGTTTATCTCTGCTTTAAACTCTAGCAGTACACACAATAAGCATACTACCATGAACTCTCTGTTATTGGTCTGTGATTATGAGTTACAACAGAATCAGGAAAAGTGAGGGAGTAATTGTACAGTTATTATAAAGATAAAAGACCAAGTTTGCATAAAGACTATAGATAACATGAATATTGCTCCTGCAGCCCCTCCTCTTTTAAACTCTTATTTCTGAACTGCTACCAGCTGCTCATGAATGCAGGCTACTATAAGGTTTGGAATGCTCTGACTACTTACCAGTGGTCTTATTACTTGTAGTTCAAATGTTCCTCTTGACAGTCATTACTTACAAAGGCAATCCGCCTACTGACAGAACACTTTCCCAAAAATATACATAGATTTGTTATAGTCATTACCCCTAAGAACCTGGGGATGAAAGGAACTGACATGTCCGACCATCTTCATATCCATGTCAAAGGAACTGGTACAATCTTACAACGAGAGAGAGAGAGAGGAAGGTATCAGTACTGTGATGAGGAAGAGTAGGATTTGGAGTAATGAATATTACCAGTGAGTAATCAGCGGATTATCTCTACACACCTATTCCTTGTCACAGCGCTTACTTATGAAGCATACCAAAGATGGGACCTACACATACTTCAACTAAAAAGGAATGACCACCCCCGGCACAGCGTTAACAGTGGCCATTTGGTGGATAGTCACAAGCAACCCACCCACCCCGAGGAGAGAAAAGAGGAGGGTGGAGGACATCCCTCACAGGGAAGGGGAAAAAACATACACTATAGATAAAGCCATATACAGGCTGCGCGGCAGGTCTACTTTGGGTCATGAAAGAGCCCTCGTCCTGAACAGTTGAATCCCAGGCTCTACTTAAGCAACAGAACCCGAGAAGGTGGAGCATTATTGGTAGGGTAATGCCCCCACAGTGATAGATAGAAGCCTGAGCGAAGCAAGGTCTTTAACGTAACCCCGGGGCCATTAGCCTACCAGTAGTACCACCCGAGCATTATACAGAACTCCGAACGTCATACTGGGGTACTAATAACAATTTTTCCTGAGTTGAGAAATGACGGTGAAACTGTTTCTTGACTCGAGAAAAGAAATCCAAATAAAAATGCCTGCCAGGGACTGGGGAGAAGGGACCACATGTAGTCCCTTCTCCTTCTCCCTTCCGATGACAGCCATTCAAATTAATGAAAAAATTAAATAAACAAAATGGCCACCATTGGAAAGTGGAGATGGGACTACACATTGTCCCTTCTCCACTTCCATGGTGGCTAATCGGGCGACAGAGATGCGCTGTGAACAGTCCTGTTCCTGGTGCCAGCAAGGGACAGAGGAGCACAGGTAAGTGGGGATTGGCTAGGGAGTGGACCGGATATTTGGAAAAAGGGGGTGGGGGAAAGGGCAGGGGATGCAGGGTGCACACTTAACTTTGGTCCCGGTGAGGGAAGATGGCGGCCTCCTGCTTCAAAGAGGCTTGGAGCAGGGTCCTTACCTATGTGGTAAGGACTCCATTCCAAGCCTCCTCATTGGCCAGGAGGCCGCTACACCCCCTCACTTGGTACTAATGGAGAATCACTGAAGTCCCAGACTAAGAGCAGGGAAGATGGCACTCACAGGCAAATTATCTTACTCAAGGAGCCCCAAAAAATACATTGAGTTAGACGGGGCCCAGCACTCCCTTCTGCATAAAAGGGCAACAACTGGAACACTCTTGCCAGAGCCAGATGATATGGAAGAGCCCTAAAAAAAGACACCTTATTCGAGACTACTTGTCTTCAGAATTCCCAGCATGGGTCCTTCCAACCATTGTAAATTGGGAACCAACTTGGGTTTCAAAAACTGTCAGGCTCCTGAAGTGTCGCGTTCGGCGCCAGGGCAGGCACCCTTTAAAGACCCTAACACACCGATGAGGATAATAGTAATTGGGGAGAGGATGCCCTGCACTGAAGGCCTCCCACCCAGAGGCTTCCACCTAAAAAAGAACCAACAAGCAATCCCTCCCTCAAGCCTGCATCCCCTTGAGCCGCAGCACGTTTGTGCTGAAGAAGCAAGTACTTAAAGCGGGAAGAACCATGTTCCAAAAGTGTCCAGATTCAGACCCACATTCACAACGTTTAACATGTCACCCAAGGAAATCCTACTTGCTACTACAGAACGCCTATGGCTCTTTGGAATATGTGGTAGCAAGTAAGATCTGAGGTTTGGAGGAAAAGGAGGACATAGGCTAAATCAGAAAAGAAACAATGCAGGACATAATCATACAGCATAACATCATCCCTGAAGAGTCAAAGAAGCCTGCACAGATGCTAGACCTCTCTTCAACAAGCCCTTTCTGCAGACAAAAAGAGCAGTTGGAAATTGGCCACTGGGGAGTACACAGTCAAAGCAGTGCACCTAGAATTCTGCAACACAAGGTCACAGGCAGCAGGCTTATTTATATTTATTTATTTGTAACGCTCCGAAGCCAGCAAAGCCTATAACGCACACCAGCAGAACTTTTGAAACCAGGGCCAGAGACTTGCTCTGAAATCAGTGACCCTGTCCAGTTACGACTACAATGCAGAAGCAGGGTAACTTTATTTACAACCATGAGAAACACTGTCTGGTCCAGTTAAAAGGCACCTTGAATCACAGAAACCTGTCTCCCACCCAAACCAGAGAACGAGAGGAGCACCCACCAGCCCCACCTAATACTGTGGTCAGCAATTGGAGAAGGGCAGTAGGACAGAACCGATAGAGTACTCAAGACCACCCAGTTATCTTGTTGCATCTTACAGTAATGTCAGGGGATCTTGCCTGCTAAAGCCGACATGGTCAACAAAGAAGGGATAGCTGCAGGACAGCCAAGAAGAGGAATGAGGCACAGTCGGTGCTGGACAAAAATACAGCAGGCAAAAAAAACTAGCAATAGCGAAAATAAAATGAAAGTGGGAATACAGTACTCACAGTGGTCCGTCCATGTCTCCTGTAGCTTTCCTCAAACCACATACCAGGACTGTCAGGACGAGGGACAAAATAAAGAGCTATCAAAGTTCAACCAAACCAAAATCTCTGCCCTGAACCTGCATGAAGTCTGTTATAACTAGGGATGGATGAAATTGTAAGATTCTATTCTGCACACCCGGGCATGAAGTCCTCCAGATTTTGATTCACTTTGCAGTGCTCACCCATTCCGCCACTCCAGCAGAATAAATCAGAATTATTCCAAGCTGTTGGCAGTTCATTAACTTTTTCCTGAAAAACAACCGCGGGTGAAAATAAGCCATACCTTTCGTTGGTATGCAGTAATAAAATTGCGGCAAAAATATCGCTGTTAGAAAAAATTGCGGCAAAACAGCTGTGGTTTAACCTGGTAAAGGTGTACCCCATTATGCCATTTAAGGGCAGCAGGGGCTGTGGGAATGTCCCCCGCTTCCCTTAAATGGTATAATGGGTCTGGGGATTGCGGCGGTGTTCCCCGCATCCTTTACATGGATTGCGGCGGCAAAACCACAGCCTTTTTGCCACCATTTTTTTTTAAAACATGGAATCCTTTCGTTCGCCGTGTTTCAGCTCACTTTCCCGAAGTCATTTGAGCCCACGGTCTTGCTTTACGCTTTCACTTTGTACGACGTGGGTCATGCCATTTGTATTCGTCTTTGTGCAGCTTTTGGCTGCTTCACATTAAACTTGTATTTCCTTTTCTCATGCATGCATCCAACGGCAAGATTCGGTTTCGACTATCACGAAACACACGTTTCTTGTTCGCACACAGGCACATTACGTCGCACATCCTGCCATTCTTCTGGGCGCCCATTTCACATTGTGAGTGAGAAACATGTTTCTCTTGTGTGCATGAAACCAAAGCGCACATGAAATAGCATACAGCAAGTGGTTACCTTGTCTGTGGCCGTGGCTATATAAATAAGCCTTACAATCAGTCTTCACCACACCTCTTCTGTTTGGGAGAGGAGAAGCGTCAGCAGCACCAGTAGCAAAATCTGCAGCAGGACCAACATTCGCCACCACCGCCACTGAATTAGAGTCAGAGGAAGTCACTATCTTCGGCCAGGCGGATGATAAGGAAGAGAAGGCATATTTGCAGGACCTAACCTTCCGGTTCCGGTCATGGGGCCTGTCTGCATGATGGAAAATAAGCAAGAGGAGGAAGAGGAGTACCTGCCAGTGCCACCACTGGTCCAGCATCTGCCACCAGCACCATCAGACCAGCATTTGCCATACTAACAGCTGCCACCAGCACCACTGGACCAGCACCAGTGGACCAGCACCCGCCACCAGCATCACTGGACTTTCAGCCGCCATCTTCATCACCGGACCAGCAGGTACCACCAGTACCACCGGACAGGCAACCACAATTCACCTGTTTTTAAGAAAGCTGGGGACGAGCCATTTGAAAGGATGACACAACAACTAAAAAACAAGACACCCCATAAATGCATGAGTGATACGCAAGTTGGCCCTGCCAGCCTACACATATTTTCACTAGAGTGGGGAAGGTCCATGTGAAACTATAACACAGGACAACCCATGAACAAGGAGCCTCCCAAATGCATGAGAGATATGCAAGTTGGCCCCACAACCCAACACATGTTTCTGTGAACACGGGGAAGGGTCATGTAGAAGTATGATACAACACAACTGAAAAACAAGCAGTCCCCCAAATGTATGAGAGACACACAAGTTGTCCCCACCACCTTATACATGTTTCTATGAAAGTAGGGGAAGGGCCATGTGGAAGCATGACTTAACACAACTCAATAAAAAGCCACCCTCTGCACGTTTACATGAGAGTGGGGAAAGGACCATGTGGAAGCATGACACAGCAAATGTCATGAACAAGTAGCCTCCCGAATGCATGAGAGATACACAAATTGGCCCTGCAATCCTACAAAAGTTTCTATGAAAGTGGGGGAAGGGTCATGTGGAAGTATGACACAACACAACACATCCAAAAATTGTAGCTGCCTACCAAGTCCATGAGAGACACACAAGTTGGCCCACCACACAAATGCATGAGAAATACAAAAATGGTAATGAAACAAGATTAATTAATCACGATTAGCAATGCAATGAGGAGCAGCAGCTGCACAAGTGGTTGTGGGCCTTGGTTACCCAAGCCAGTCATGTAGACGTCAGTGACAGAGGCAGCCAACTGCTACTGGACGCATCAAATCAAGCACAGATATATATACTAGCCTGGGTGAGACAACAGGTCTGTGCCCCTCACGTGATAGGGGCAAAGGTAACAGGTCAAATAAAACCCATCTACTATTAGCCATTCCCTAATGGTTCCCAATAACAAACACTAGAGCCCTGCAAATAGAAGGGAACCACCCAAAGTTCTGCATTTCATGCTACTGGAAACCACCTACCATTGGCCATTTTTTTAATGGTGGCTAATACACATCCACACAGCACCAAGAATGAAAGGGTACTGTGAAAAGTTTCCAATTTTGCTCACCACAAAACACAACAAGTCAGAAATATTTTGAGTGCGCAGAATCAACCACTGGCACGCAGAACGTGCAAAATTCCCACATGAATTCAACATGGAGCGAACATTCCGGAGAGGAGCAAAATGGAAACAAAGCAGGATAAGACCCCTGATTCCACAAAACAGGTGTAAGAGTAATTGGGGGCAAAATATGCCCATTTCACACTGTTGGAGGAAATTACGGCAAGCTCTGATTATGACTACAAACACCCTGTTTGCCCCTCAGCTCCAATTTTGTTGAGGGCAGGAGCCAGGCAACACCATCCGCGCTCTGCTACGAGCTGCCGGCATCATCCTTGCTGCAGGAGCAGCTAGGATTCGCTGATCGTCGCCGCGCTGCTGTCTACCTTCAACCTGCTCACCAGTACGCGGTCTACTGAGCAATAATAGTACCGTGGCTGATCCTTTGATGCCACCTTGCCCACACTGCAGCCACTTGCCACGAGGACCCCCGAAAACTACCTCCACTTAAAATGGCCGCCAACACAATACGCTCATAGCGTCGTGCTAGGTTGCCTAGCAACCCTCTCAGGCCGCCGATATCAACACCCCGGCAAGCCGGAGGTGGAAGCTGGCCCACCACGACCAAGGCCCACTTAGCCTAAGGCCCCTTCCTGTCTGCCCCTCAGCTCCACTTTTGTTGAGGGAAGGAGCCCTGCAACACCATCCGCGCTCTGCTATGAGTTGCCGGCATCATCCTTGCTGCAGGAGCAGCTAGGATTCGCTGGTAGTCACCGCGCTGCTGTCTACCTTCAACCTGCTCACCAGTACGAGGTCTACTGAGCAATAATAGTACCGTGGCTGAGCCTTTGATGCCACCTTGCCCACACTGCAGCCACTTGCCACGAGGACCCCCGAAAACTACCTCCACTTAAAATGACCACCAACACAATACGCTCATAGCGTCATGCTAGGTTGCCTAGCAACCCTCTCAGACTGCTGATGTCAACACCCCGGCAAGCCGGAGGCGGAAGCCAGCCCACCACGACCCAGGCCCACTTAGCCTAAGGCCCCTTCCTGTCTGCCCCTCAGCTCCACTTTTGTTGAGGGCAGGATCCCTGCAACACCATCTGTGCTCTGCTACGAGCTGCCGGCATCATCCTTGCTGCAGGAGCAGCTAGGATTCGCTGATCGTCGCCGCGCTGCTGTCTAGCTTCAACCTGCTCACAAGTACGAGGTCTACTGAGCAATAATAGTACCGTGGCTTAGCCTTTGATGCCACCTTGCCCACACTGCAGCCACTTGCCACGAGGACCCCCGAAAACTACCTCCACTTAAAATGGCCACCAACACAATACGCTCATAGCGTTGTGCTAGGTTTCCTAGCAAACCTCTCAGGCCGCCGATATCAACACTCCGGCAAGCCGGAGGTGGGAGCCGGCCCACCACAACCAAGGCCCACTTAGCCTAAGGCCCTTTCCTGTCTGCCCCTGTCCGCACCTGCGCTATGGCGCGGGACACTGCTCCGTGGTTCTGGCACTCTGCACACTCGCAGAAATACCATAAAACACGAGCGACCTTCTTCCAAAAATCAGCCAGGGTCCACACTCGCCCGGAGACGTCCACGGACGAACACTCTAACCTGACCACTGTGCCCGCCGTCGCCTACGAGAACACTGCCTCACCTGGAGCTAACGGCAACGAGTCTATGTTACAGACCCCTTCGGCACATATGCAAAACGCCACAAGGCATGTCAAGGTACAGCCTGCTGTTTACAAACCACATTACGATCAGGGATTGATCAGATGTACACTCTCAACACCGTCCTAGTCACTGTGCGCTTGTGTCAGATCTTGGACGAGTGAATGCATTCCCGTATGCGTATTAACTTTCGATGATCCACCGATCTGCCCCCATTCTGCTTAGAACTCATTAACCAGACTAGGCACGACTTACCTCAACTTGTCTTTTGTACTATCACGTTGCCTTTCAATTAGACCACGCACATATTAGACCATCCCACAACTGACCAGCAGCCTGCCGCTGCGCCCTTTGCGACATATGCCACCTTTGTATGCGCATTTGTAATCTTGCCTGTTTGTAATCCTACTTACGTTATATGATTGCTTGTTTGACTATGCCTTACACGCCACACCAATTGTGTTTGTAGTCCAGCCTACACTATATGACTTCTTGTTTGACCATGCCTTACATGTCGCACCAATTGTGTTTGTAGTCCATCCTACGTTATATGACTGCTTGTTTGACCATACCTTACACGCCGCACCAATTGTGTTTGTAGTCCAGCCTACGTTATATGACCGCTTGTTTGACTATGCCTACACGTCATACTAATTGCCAAAGCCTCCTGAGCTTTATAATTACTGTGATCTATTTGTGCAAGCTAGTCCAGTCTTGACAATACCAACGTAATATTTGCTTGTAAACTTATCTGATTCACCACTTGCCATAGCTGCCTCTTGACACACTAAAGTTATTGTAACTCTGTAGTCATGCTGCCCCTGCCCTCGGCCAGTGCACTCTTATTCATCCTAGCCATCACATGGTCCCTAGCTCAGGCACTCTGTACAACACCCACCCGTACCACTTGTACTCCCTGCATCATTTCCTGCTCTTTCTCAACCACAATGGACCTCAGTACATCTCCTCTACCCGACTCCCCCACATACGCACATTCAAACAAATATGTAGCCTACCCACTCAGCAGCCCCTCCCCCAACATATACCTTAATGATCCTGCCTTGTGGCTCAAAAATTTCGCATCCAAACCGTTGCCCAACCAACCATGCACACTTACACTTAGGAATGCCAGACATAGATCCAGATTGCCTCGCATCCCCTGTGCCCAACGCCAACACACCAACACCCCATGTGCTTCTACTCAGACTACATCCAAACCTTCCACGATCGTCCCTCTAAAGAACTTAAAGGAGCTCTCATCAATGCCAGATCCCTTAATGCTCATGCACAAGATATCTCCGACTTCATCCCAGAATCTCGATTTTATTGCCATTACAGAAACATGGCTACATGCCACCTCTGGCCCACTCTTGTCCCTTGCCATCCCTGACGGATACTCTATCCACCCTTTTAACCTGTCCAAAGGTGGCGGCGTTGCCATTATTCATAGGGATAATATCAACATGAGACCGATCCCCAACTCTCACTTTAGCTCAGCTGAATCACTATCAGTGAAACTTTCACTCTCTCCCACTAATACAGCGACACTACACCTCATTTACAGAACACCCGGGCCCCTCTCTTCCTTCTCAGAAGATATCACGTCTATTCTGTCCAATAACACTAAGCCAAACTCACAAGTGCTGCTGCTGGGGGATTTGAATCTCGGACTCTCTGACCCTAAGGATCTCATGGCCTTAGAAGTTGCAAGTATTGTGTCAAACCTAGGCTTTCAACAACGTAACTTTGAACCCACTCACAACAAAGGCAGAACACTTGACTGGATCGTAGACCTCAAATATAATACTACGACAAGCTCAAACACAGCCTGTGCTCGGTCTGATCACCACGTCATCATCTTCCACCTACCTGCCACCATCCCTAGCTCCAAACCTCAATAGCCCCCTCTATTCCTAATCGGAACAAAAGGATATTACCAGGGACAAACTACTACCGCTTATCCTACCCATTTTGAACAACTGTGCCACATAGCATAATCACCCCACGGTCTTGGTAGACACTTTCAACAAAGCATTGATCAAAGTGATTGATACCATAGCCCCGCTTAAAATTAGGAAAGCTAAACAACGAGCTCTTCAGAATTTGTGGTTCACTCCACAACTTAGAGCTCTGCGCAAAGAGAAACGCAAGGTGGAATCTCTCTGGAAAAGTCTCCCGTGTGCTTCCAACAAAGACAACCTCTTCATCGCATCTCTTAACTACAAGGAAGCAATTATACAGGCAAAAAAAGAAACCTATAACTTGCGCATCTCGCAAGCGGAATCCAACACGAAGGAACTTTTCAAAATTCTCAAAGAATTAGAATCCCCTTTGCCCATACCAGATACCTGCAACGAAGACAGCTCTTGGTGCAATAGTATCCAAAATGCTCTCCTCTCCAAAATAACCACCCTTCAAGCTAAAATCAATGGCAAACAAAACACTCTCCTTGCCAAACCTCCTGCACCTCAAACCACTACCACCTTCACCCAACCCCATTTAGCTTCCTTCCCCTTACTATCCTTGAGGTTGAAAAGATCATCAACAACCTTAAACCATCTAATTGCTGAGGGGACGCATGCCCGGCACCTATCATTAAAGAATCTGCCCACAACCTTGTTCCCTTCATTACCACCTTTATCAACTCCTCATTCCTTTCTGGTACTGCACCCAATAACCTGAAGGAAGCGTGGGTCATCCCTCTGCTGAAAAGACCTACTCTTTACCCGTCCATACCGACCAATTTCAGACCGATCACTACGGTCCCGTTCCTCCTAAAAATTACAGACTGAGCGGCCTACCTCCAGATACAAAAGTATCTGGAGACCAACAACCTACTCGGCACTAGACAATTTGCCTTCAGACCCAGGCATGGGACAGAAACAGCTTTGTTAGATCTGAAAACTCAAATAGAGGACCTAAAAGATAATGGCAAACTAGCCCTACTACCACTCCTGGACCTTTCTGCAGACTTCGATCTGGTCAATCACCAAATCCTATGCAAACATTTGAAATCTGCTGCTCACTTCTTGGAAAATGCCACTAACTGGATCAGATCCTTCTTGGACAATAGACACATGAGAGTATTCTCACCCACTGCCTCTGCTGACCCATCTCTGGTCCCCTGTGGAGTTCCTCAAGGATTGTGTGTATCCCCTACGCTCTACAATGTATTTACCAAACCATTGTTTGATGTGCTTGACTATCTGGGTGTCACCTACACTAATTATGTGGATGATACCCAGATACTCATCCCCATCACGGGCGATTACATTGCAGACACCAAAGCCCTGAACGACGTATGCCAAGTCATCCAAGCATGGATGGTACATCACAAGCTTTGTCTTAATGATGACAAGACAGAGCTCCTCATCCTCGGCACCCAACAAAGACTCGGCAAGCTCGACCCATCCTTCAGCACTTTCAACATTAATGGTAACCCCATCAAAGTGGCTAAAGAGACCAAAACTCTAGGTATCTACCTTGATTCCACACTCTCCTTAAATAGACAAACGAATGCAGTTGCCGCTGCCTTGGCCTACACATGTAAGCTGATTACAGCCTGCCGCCCATTCCTCTCCTCCCAGAACTACATTACTCTCGCCAGGACGCTGGTTATGTCTAAACTTGGTTACTGTAACATACTCTATCAAGGCACTAACCAATGTAACCTTAACAAATTGCAGACTGTCCAAAACAATGCTATCAGAGTAGCCCTCAATATTCCGAGATCAGCGCACATTACTGACACAAGGAAGAGCCTACACTGGCTCTCTGTTGCCCAAAGAATTTCGCAGTTCCTCAAGGATCGTGTGTATCCCCTACGCTCTACAATGTATTTACCAAACCATTGTTCGATGTGCTTGACTAACTGGGTGTCACCTACACTAATTATGCGGATGACACCCAGATACTCATTCCCATCACGGGCGATTACATTGCAGACGCCAAAGCCCTGAACGACGTATACCAAGTCATACAAGCATGGATGGCACATCACAAGCTTTGTCTTAATGATGACAAGACAGAGCTCCTCATCCTCGGCACCCAGCAAAGACTCGGCAAGCTCGACCCATCCTTCAACACTTTCAACATTGATGGTAACCCCATCAAAGTGGCTAAAGAGACAAAAACTCTAGGTATCTACCTTGATTCCACACTGACCTTAAATAGACAAACGAATGCAGTTGCCGCTGCCTCGGCCTACACATGTAAACTGATTACAGCCTGCAGCCCATTCGTCTCCTCCCAGAACTGCATTTCTCTCGCCAGGACGCTGGTTATGTCTAAACTTGATTACTGTAACGTACTCTATCAAAGCACTAACCAACGTAACCTTAACAAATTGCAGACTGCCCAAAACAACGCTATCAAAGCAGCCCTCAATATTCCTAGATCAGCGCACATTACTGACACAAGGAAGAGTCTACACTGGCTCTCTGTTGCCCAAAGTATTTCGCTCAAATCACTGGCTCTCACTCACAAATGTGTCAATAACTTGGCCCCCTTATACCTAACCTCGCACTTCTCTCAGTACATTCCGTCACAGACCTTAAGATCTCCCCAAGCCCACTCGCTTACAATTCCTAAATACAACCTACAGACGGCCGGAGGTGTTAGTTTCCCAGTCCTTGCATCCAAACTTTGGAACTCCGTACCATTGTCCATCAGAACCATCCCATTCGCTACGCTTTTCAAACATAAAGCTAAGCTCTGGCTATCGTCCACCTCCCACCCACTACCAGCCTAAGTAACCTGACTAGTACTGCCGCATTACGGGCACTTCTTCGCGTGAGAATGTATTATATTTTGCCTGTACCTGTACCACAGCCACTTTTGTACCTTTTTGTGCCTTAAGATTTTGCACCTGTGAACTTAATCTCTGCCTGTAACTGTAACTGTATCATTGCCATTGTTGTACCCTGTGCCTTAAGACATGCGCCTGGTTGCCCTCGGGCCTAGTGCGCTATACAAATAAATAAAATACAAATACAAATATTCTGCCATGTGGGTTTGGGAAACAAAGAGCCACACTCCTGTACTTATGGCAGAACCCAGAATCAAACTGTAAACCCCGTGACCCGAGAGGAGAAAAATACAGTAGCCAACTAGGGTAGGTGGAGTTTGGGGGGACTATATTTGGAAGACTCCCTTTGTGCTGTGCAATCGGTCTGGAAGAGAACCCCATTTGAGTGTCATCAGTAAAAAGGTGATAGTGAAAGCCACAGGATGAGATACATTTTCCAATGACAGATGTATATAGGGTGAAGAGCAGAGGCCCAAGGACTAACATTTGGGGGATGCCAAAAGGGAGAGGAGTGGGGTCAGAGGTTTGCAAGTTCCAAAATATTTGAAAGGCATAACCTTCCAGGTAGGAGGTGATCCAGGCATGTGCAGGTGCAGGTTTGCAAAACCCACGTTCCTGGAGAATGTGGAGTGAGGAGGAGAGAGGGGTGGTTGACAGTGTTGAAAGTGGCATAAAGGTCCTAAAGGTCCAAAAGGGTGAGTATAAAAGAGAGTTTGGAGTGGTAACCATTAGAGAGACATTTTGAGACATGCATGAGAAGTTGTGGTGGAGTCTCGGAAACAAGTTTGAAGTGGATCTCGAAGGCCATATCTTCAGGGTACTTAGTGATATTGTCAAAGTACACCCACTCAATGACTTTTAAATAATAGGGAAGCAGAGAAACTCTGGAGTCTGAGTCCGCAGAGCGTTTCTTCAATATGGGTAAGAAAGTTGCAGATCTAAAGGAGGCAGGCAAGTCGAGCTGAGAGAGAGAAATTAAAGAGCTCAGTCTTTGAACATTTCGGGATCAAAGAGTTTGAGGGTGGGTACTAATTCAATGATAGGCAGGGTAGAAGTAATTGAGAGTAGAATAGGTAGGATGGAGAGGTGCAGGGTCGGACCGGGCTATCACATTGTCTCGGGCTCCAATGAAAAAGTGGCCCACAGTGGCAAATGCAATTTGTTCCTTTTGTGTCAGACTGCTTGAGTTTTATCCAAGGGGGAGGCTTTTGATCAAATGTGATGCAAATTGGGCATTTTAAAGCATATTAATTCAGTAACACTGTTCAGTTACTAGCCGCATGGTGAAGTAACTACTCAATGTCACCCACATGGGCCAAAATAAGTGGGCCACTTTGACCAAAAAAACTGGGCTACATTAGCTTTTTACATTTTTGGTTCGGGCATTGCCCAATTGCCCTGTAAGCCAGGTCTGAGAATGGAGAGTTGGTAGACATAAAGAGGGTTGGGGAGGTTGGGAAAGGAGGGCTTTAAAAGTGTCAGGAATTTCTAAAGATTTTAGATAAAAAGAAGTGGGCAATTTCATTAGCAGAAAGGGAGGACGTAATGCAAATTGGCTTGGCAGGTGTGATGAGCAGAAGAAGGTGAAGCGAACAAGATGGTAAAGTTAACAATGGAGTGATCAGAGGGAGAGGAGGAGAGTGAATTAGAGAGAAAGATAAGGTCAAGAGAGTTCCCAGAGTGGGTAGGCTGGTCGTGGAGGGAGTAGATGAAGAGGTTAAATAGAAGGGAGTTAAGTTGAAGGCAGGTGGCTGCAGAGGGTTTGGGGAGGTTAAACTCCCCCAGCATGACAATGGGGGTGTTGGTAGGAAGTGACTCAAGGAGAAGGGTCAGATCAGGACAGGAGTTGAGAGGACTCGAGGGTCTATAGAGAGCCAGAACAGTGAGAGGAGTAGGAGAGAGGAGTAGCATAGTGGCATATTCAAATGAAGAAGAACTGCTGTCAGACAGGGGTACTGGTGCAGTGTAGAGGGCCATATGAATAAGGAACTCTACACATCTTGCCTTCTCAACAGGTCAGGAGAGTGGTAGAACGTAGCAGAGTCAGTTTGGAGAGCTGCTAGTTTAGCAAATTCATCAATAAGATCAAGGTTTCTATGACAGGAAGACGTGAATGTTGAGGGTGATAAGAATCAAAGTGGTCAGTGATGTGCAAAGACTTTATGCAGCAGGATTTTGCATTCCAGAGGTCAAGTGAAAGAGTGATAGGAGGTGGGGGCGAGGAGCAGGTGGTGTGCGGTAGGCAACGGCGATAGATGAGGTT
Organism: Ambystoma mexicanum; assembly: GCF_040938575.1. NCBI lineage: Eukaryota > Metazoa > Chordata > Amphibia > Caudata > Ambystomatidae > Ambystoma > Ambystoma mexicanum. The sequence continues at coordinate 808,484,192 of NC_090939.1, read as the reverse complement.
AAAGATCCATGGAGTATGGAAGCATCTTATTTGGGGGATGCATGTGCAGGGGGGAAGGAGGAAGACATGGAGACAGTAAAGTGATGCCGAAGTTACAACAAGTTGAGGCTAAAGGCTAAGAGAGAAGGGAAGGAGAAGAGTGAGTAGAAGGAGGAATGGAGCGAAGTCAATAGCATGATAATGCTCCAGGTAACTTCCACACTTGCGGAGTCCTGGGTGTTGTAGGTCCAGGGTGCTTTGTTTTGCAGGTAGGAACCACAGATGATGCACATGGTCCTGTGGCTAAGCAAAATGTGGACATAAAAAAAAACATTATATTGAAAAGGGACCTCCAGACAGTCACAAGCTGTATATGCCGCCTCACGTTTCTAAAGACATAATATGTGCACTTCATAAGGGGCAGCCAGCTAACAATATTCACTGTCAATTACCCATTCACAGCTGTGTCTACAGACATCTTCCATCAATCACTCCCTATTTAAGATGCTCTGCTGACAACAAAGACATCTTGAAAACAAACTTTACAGACTCTGTGCCATCCTGATTCTTTCTGTATACTTGAAAAGCAAATAAAACAAAAATAAGACAAGGGCTCATAAATGAGTCTCTGATCGTTGACTGGGTACAGTTTATCCTGCCCCCTTAAAGTACCTGAAACCCAGGCAGCCACCTGTTTTACTCACCCTAAGTAACAGCCCAGTTGGTGCACCTATGAACCGAGGCAGACAGCCATAAACACTTGTTCAACATCTGAACATACGCTTTTGTTCATCCTGGATTCCTATGACATTGTTGTGCTGTGAACCTCTTTCTGGGCTGGTTTCAACACTTCTTTAATGATGCAGTGCACCATGGCTCATCATGCTCCAATATAAATAGTTGCTTTATTCGGAGGCACTAAGTGCAACAGTTATCAGCCATGTGCATCGTTAGGCATGGACTAGTGACTGGGAGTGAGTTGGCATGAAGGTGACACCATTTATTACAAAAGCAAGCGCTCTGCACGAGTGGATTTGGTAATCAACTGCAAGTCTAACCTATCAACTGTGCCAGAAAATGCTCTAATATTTTTCAGCTTACATTTTTGGTTGGCATCACAATTACAATATGTGTGAAGTTTGCTTAAACTGAATCCCTTCATTACTGGCACTGCCACCATAGCCACATGCAACCATCTATATATTGCAGAGATCCAGGCACATCTTAAGCACCACTCTGCGACAAACTCTAATCTCCAACCTGATCTTCGACAAAAATGATTATCATTCAAGCCTGCTCCTGGGCCTGCCACTATTTTACTCCTCTCAACAAGGAACTCAGCTTTGCCTAACACACCTTCTACAATTTACTTCAATCCTCTCCCATCTCAACCTGTCATCACCATTTGGGTGGCCCTTGATGCATAATTTCTCCGGCTTCAAGTTTCTATTTATTGTCTTTAAATGTTTCCATATACTAGCTCCCTCGGTACTTAGCAGATTGCATATCCCTGTGCCCTCCAAATCAGGCTCTCTGAGCTTCAACTTTCATCTCAACAATCGTTCTCCCGGCCTCTCTTCTACTGCTGACTCTAGTGTTTGCTTCTTCTCCTAATTGACGCCTCACCACTGGAGCGCTCTTCCCGTGGCATGCACCAAAGAGTCCAATCAGCTGACCTATTTAAGGCGAGCTTTACGCTCTACCTTGCCTGAAGGGAAGGGGACACCTCTACCACCCAACCACTCTCTTCTCCCTGCCATGAGGTTAAGCAACTGAATATATGTAAATTGTATTCATGTAAATACTGACCAAAATTGCCGCCGGATTTACAGAACTTAACAGGGAAACCCATGAAAGCCAAATTTTCGGCTCCTCCAGACACAGCGGGCCACATTACGACCCTGGCAGTATGGGTTTAACGGCACCAGTAGAGCTGCCGGCACCGTTAAACCCATACCGCCTCATTACGAGGGTCCCTCGGGGTATCCGCTCTGGACGTCTGGTCAGAGGGGACCAGCATGCTAACAACGGCCCGTCATTAACAGGCCCGTTGTTAGCATGCTGCCCATTCCCATTGAGCCCTATGGGGGCTAAAATGGGAATGGGGATTGTCCGGGACTGGGTTCCCTGAATGGGGAAATACCGGGCCATTCAAAGTCGGAATGGCCCGGTATTTCCCCATTCATGGACCACGGACCTGGACCCGAGTTTGGAGGTATTATATACCTCCAAACTCGTAATGAGGCCCAGTAACTTGAAAGATGTGGAGTCCAATTCTCACTTTTTTAATTTGAATTTGACTATCATAATTGCAATTGGTGCATACAACTCAAAACACTAATCAACATTATTCCACCTGATGAACGGCATCAGTAAATGCGTGTTGAGGATGTTATTTTAAAGATGTTACATTAATCTTTGAGGATGTTACAATGTAACTGATTGTGTTACACTCAGCAATTCACTACTTTTTTTCTTTCTATCTTTGAACTTTGACATTAAAATAAGCATAATTGGCGTAAATAATGGATTCAGATCACTATCTTTCTGTCACCAAGTGGCCCTTTTCAATGCATTTCCAGCCCTCTACCTTGCCCACCCGCGCCAATAAAATGATTGAAACTTTGTGAAGGCTCCCAGCCAAGATTTTGATCAGAAGTACAAGCCCCTTAGCCAGCCCAATTTTGTGCAGCCTGACCAAAAAGAGGTTTCTTTATCTGTCTGGCTGACATCTTAAACGATCAATTCACGACTTGTTCAAAGGTTATCAAAATCCTCTCTGGCTTAAACTTTTATACATTACTCATGAGTAGTGCTATCCCTTTTCCCAGGCACCCTTTTAAAGAACGACCCACCCTGAGTGTACATACCATGTAATCATCTAGCATAAAATCGCCTGCCAGCCATTTTTCCTGGAGTCAAATTACATAAAAACCCTTGAAACAAGAAAGCCAATCTATGTCATAGAATGTGTTTTTGACCCCAGCAACAGACCAGAGAAATAGCCTTCAACAAGCAAAAATACAGTTGTATGCTAGAGTCAATACTATAGTTATTGCTAAACACGTGACAGCGCAGATAGTTGATTCAGCCCTAAACACCCCATGTGACTTGCTTCAAAGTTCCACCCAGAAGTCCATCCGATGCATTTTGAAGGGAGAGTAGAAGATCCTTTTCTGTGGGGCCAATTACAAGATGGTGGCTGTTCCTGGGAATCGTTTGCAAACAGAGAGCCACCCGTAGGTTCGGATTCCATGACTGGGGATTTGTATAAGACCCTGGATAGATAGACAAGAAGAGGGACAATAGCACAAGTTTCAGAAGGACAAAGGTCAAATCTAAAATCCTGGAAAATTGCTATTCCCGTAGCAGCTAATGTTTCCATTGAGCTGTGTGAACGTACATTTATTTATTTATTTATTTTACATGGTGCTCAGTGAATCCAAAATGCAGACGACAAGGTGTATGCACTATGGTAGTATTATTGTGTATGTTTACTTCTGATTTGATACGCCTATTATTCCCCAGCATTGGTTTTAGGACAGTGTTCCTATTGGAGTTCTTATCTCCATTTGCAAGTTCTTTAAATGTACACTTTTTTAGAGGTGTTTATAGAGGTCAGCAATATGTAGCATCCTGTAAACGGTATGCAATTTGCACACTAATTCCCCTTGTGTCAAGGGTTTCAGGAATCGTCCCTAATGTGTCTTGCAAATACACCGCGTCGAAGGACTCAACATAACAATACAACCTTTTTGGTGCCAATTTGAAAGGTATTGCAAAGGGAAGTTCAATTGACCTATTCCATTCTTTTTTTGTTTTTTCTTCAACTAGGGCCGGGACCTCTGTAATGTGGAGCCATCGCCTAAAGGTGCAAGTGCATGAGTTTTCAAAAGGTATATGCTTCAAACCGCAAACAGTGTACGGCTCTTTCAAAGTCAGAACCGAGACTGGACATGTAAAATGCGGCATTGCAGAACGCTACAATGTTAAAGGGAAAATCACGTGGTACAAAGTAAGAACACACGTCTCTTTATGAATCACTTTTGTTTTTATGGTTATGCTAAACTTTCCTTTGTGTGATACACGTGTTCCATATTATGAAGTAAGCCATGTTTGCTGTTTCACAACTTAATGAAAGATATCACTTAATTATCATCACATGCCTCTTAAACGGCATGGTGGCAACTGTTATTGAAATACCTCATGGAACACATCTATATTCTTTGCCGCATGGAGAGCTTCCTATGCACTTATCCATGCTGTAAATAACCTGTGCTGTCCCAAATCATGATCAGGTAGCATTATGAAAATAGGAGGTATTTTAAATACCACTTGAATTCACTATTACCACCATAATCATATTTAGACAACTTTCTCTCTTATTAAAGTACTATTGATAAAGATCAAGTAATGAACTGTGTAAGAGGATTCAATTCAACACTACAGCTAAGTCAATGCCTAGTCTGGGATACTGAATGGAAACCCTTATTGATATATCTTTACGTCCAGTTCATGCGTTCTGGTTGACTACCCCTATATAACTCCCCTCTCTTGGAATCCCCCTGACCCCACTGAGCCAAGAAGTAGTTCTGTTTTGCAAGTTTAAAAGGTTTATTTGATAATTTAAACAATAGATATATATATCACACTTTATAATAAATTAATAATTGAATATCACACTTAATCTGAGCAGTAATCAATAATGGATAGTCCGGCACTAGCACACTTCTTTATAATCAATGATGAGTGGTTATAGGATGGATAAGATAGCAACAATACTTTTATGGTTTCAAATGGATGCAAGGTGGAATGAAATTTCAGTACAGAAATACTCAATATGATTTCAACAAAACAATGTAATCACTTTTCTCTGGCAATCCACTCCCCCCTTTATGCAATGCAAGGAAATGGAAGGAAAGCACACAGTTCTCAGAAATGCAATCAAATGTAATTCAGTTCACCCCAGCAAGCTTAGACTACAGAAGTTTGAAACACAGGCCCAAAATGCTTTTATATGTGCTGGCAATGAAGTGAAAAATATGCTAAAATGCTTTTAATTCCCTCTAGAGGTTCAGGGTGAGTGGTATCTAGTTAATATTATTCCAGGCTCACTCTAGCAATGATTCAGGGATGGTTCTTAAAAGGCAAACACATTTTTAGCAAGGAAAGCAAGGAAGCTGCTGTTTTCACACGTGGCTGGATTTTTAACCAAATCGCAAATCGCGGTAAAATTCGCGAGTGCGAGAATCGTGATTACGGCAAAAGTAAGTCCGTCCAAAGCTTGTTGAAAAGGTGAGATTCTAAGCTTTCAGAGGAAAGTTAAACCAAGTTCCTAGCCCAAACGGTTCCAGAGATACGAACGATTAAATAAAGGTAGTTTTTCGGATTTGAAATTTTAAAAGTTCAAAGCGACAGGTTACAGCTTGCAGATAGAAAATGACAGGTGACAGCTTTGCAAATGACAGGTGACAACTTCTAGGAGGCAGTTCTGGTTAGATTAAAATAGATTGCATTATATTATTTTAACTAAGAGATTGGTTCTGCACAGTTCTGCTAGGTACTCACAATATATTTAGAAATAGGCCTCGCCACGGATCTGGTCAACAGGTTTTCTTCACTCGCCATGGACGGTTTCTGCGCACAGCGTCTGGGTCAGCTCTACTCTACTGGTCTGGTCTGGGTCTCTGGTTCTGATCAGGTCTGTGGGTCCGGATACAGCGGTCTCCGGTTCAGCTGGTCTCTCTCTGGATACAACACTGCTCCCTGGCAAATGGCCAGAGTTCTTGCAAAGAATTCAAACAGCTCGCCTGGCTGTGAATAGTGGCAATGATTTGAGGCCTGCTAAAGAGGGATTTAGCTTGTAGTTGACCTCTTTGCTACAAATTCTGAAGTAAAGTCTTGGTCTCTGAAGGTGGATAGATTGAAGTCTCTATGTTGGCTCTCTGGAGGTTGATGGAGGTAAAGTATGGATTTTACCGGCAGAGCGTCCCGCAGCAGGTGGAATAGAATGTCTCTATCTGTCCTGACTGTCTGCTTTTATGTGTTTTGAAAGTGGGTGGAGAGGCTAGCTTTCTAGGCCCTACCCCTCTCCACTTATCATTGGCCACTTCCTCCTCTTCCCCTTGATTGGGGGAATGAAATGAAGTGTCATCATGATGAGGTCTGTTTATGATACAGAGAACCCACCCCTGTCAACTTTACACACACTCTATATCTGATCCTAATACATACTTCCCCGATAGACAGTTGTTTGGCATTGCATACACACATCATGCATTTACTGATGGTAGCCCCTGTTCCAATTCTGTCGTTTCTAGGAGCTTGGGTTCAAATATGGCAACATATTTCACTTTTTGGTCGGGTTACCAATATTGGATTTGTCCCCGCATTTACACAAATGTTCGCAAAGCATGTGGGCATTAGGTGGTGGAGTGTCAGATTTTTATCTTACATACATTTAGAGTAATATCCTCTTTTCCGCTAAAAACCCCCCTGAACATACCACCGGGTCCTAACACGTCTTCAAATGTGCACAGAAAAATCACAAGAATAATGATATCACTTATAAAATTTTCACAAGTCCGCTCTATGAATGATCCATCTTTTTAGATTTATGTTCTGGCCCCAAAGGGGTGTGGTTTCCCCCCAGCACAAGGTTGAATTTCTGGTTTTTCCAGTTCTGCCAAGCCAGCTTGCTCTCACAGGCAGTGCTCTTCCCCTTTCCTTCCAGGAGGAAGCCACTTTTACGACCCCCCCAATAAAACAGGACAGGGCTTTGTTCAATTTCCTGCAGAGCCCAGGTAATTCAATCAGAGAAGTGTCATATCCCTTTTGGTGGGAACAGCAAAAGGCAGCTAGGCCTGGGAACACAGCTGTTGTGCAAGTCTCAACTCCTGTCGGGGGTAGCTCGTGGGCAGAATTCAGTTTCGTTAAGCCAGGTTTCAGATAAAATGTCACTTTTTGTTCCCCAGTTTAAGTCAAGACAATTTTTACATATGCAGCTAGAATGCTGATTCTAAGTTCAAAACTATGACATTTCAACAGTGACAAACTATGTGACACTCAAAAGTAGGTCACTCAGTTAATTTAAACATTTTCGATTTTTGGTAGTTTTAAATCCAGTTTCAGTTAGGCTGCTGCAGACCTGCAGAGCTCAGCCAGTCTTGTTATGAACATTCAAGTAACTTCAGAATATAACTTTACATTGTATCCACCTCTCAGTAAGTCTTTCTTTGGCCTGCTTTGGGTTCATTTATTCAGTTTTACACAAAAGTCTGGTGGTTTTAAAACGCCGGCTTTCTGATAGTGGTGAGTACTGGTAATGCAACCATTTTGGGGATTTAAGAAAATGAATTCCCCACAGTTCTAGGTTGCTTTTGGCAATCAGCATTGCCATTCCCAATGGTTTCAGGCTACTGTGTGGGTAGTCCAATGGTGGTTTTAGGCAGTGCCCTTCTGTGCCCATAACATCGGCAAAAATGGGTGGCAGCCTATTCTTCATGCATTTCCCTGGGCATTTTCTGGGAAGCTCTGGCTATCATGATGTTTTCAATGCCAGTACTGCACAGTTTTTGTGGTAGGGCTCGGATGCATGGGTAAAAACATGCCACAAGCCCCCCTCTTGCGATGGCCATTCTGTTTCACTGATGGAACTCGCAAGATCTGGGATGTTTCCCTCATCTTCTTCCGGTAGATAGCACAGTTGAGCATCTTTTTCTCCATCCGGTCGGATCGATCGGTTCTCCTCGCCGGTCCTGATGGGAAGATTGGGCGGTACCCCGGGCCCCTTGCGTCTCTGCTCCCGGTCTCCGGATTGTCCTCCCTGGCCAGTCTCAAGGTTTTCTTTCTCCTAGGACGACAAAGGAAGAGTGGCAATACCTATTCATAGACATTTTTCCCCCACCATTGATATAGTGGGGTGGCATATAAATTTATAGTCAAAACATATGAACATGCACATTTCTTTTTGCATTCAAAAACGAAAACACCCACATTGAGAAACTCAGAATTTGATAGGCGATATGTAGGATATTTTAAGTTAGAACTGAATTAATCAGAGACAGTACCCTCTAGGATTACCGAGGACTCCTCCAGTTGCTGCAAAGTGTGCCTGGGATGGCAACACTTCAACTGGTTTATATGGACCCACTTGTCTTCCCCCTCTGCCAAACCGCCTTTGGGGATGCGGATCTTGTAGGCCACAGGGGAGATCTTGTCTATAATCTTATAGGGTCCCTTCCATGTAGGCAAGAATTTTCGCTGTTTGGCCTGCTTCCTTTGGAAATTGTATAGATAGACCCGGTCCCCCACCTGATATTCCTTCCTGGAAGTTTTCAGGTCATAGTGGGTCTTCATACTCTCAGCTGATCTTTCTAGATTCTGCTGAGCATAGGCAAAAGCATGTTGAAGGTGTTTCCTTAAATTCTCCACATACTCATGAGTTGTGGAGGCATTTATTAGTGTCTGCTCTTGGGTCCTGTAGAGCAAATGCTGCGGAAGCACCATCTTGCGTCCAGTCATCAACTCAAATGGTGACATTTTGGTTGCAGATGAAGGGGTAGATCTGATGGCCATTAGGACCAGAGGTAATCGGATATCCCAACTTGGCCCAGAATCTGCCACAAACTTTTTTAAGATGCTCACAATGGTTCGGTTATATCTCTCTACTGCCCCAGAAGAAGCTGGCCGGTAAGCAATATGCAACTTCCTTTTGACCCCCAGTATCTCCCACATCTTTGTCATCACTTCACTGGTGAAGTGGCTACCTCTGTCTGACTCAATCCTTTGAGGTAGACCAAAACGGGAAAATATGTGGTTAATCATCAAGGCAGCTGCCGTTTCTGCCTTGCAGTTTGGGGCTGGGAGACATTCCACCCACTTGGTAAACAAGCATGTCACAGTCAACATGTACTTATTCCTCCTAGCAGAGCGAATCACGGGGCCTACAAAGTCGATTTGCAAATCTGACCATGGCAGTGTCATCCCCCTCTTTTCGAGGGGTGCACGGTGCGTGAGGGATGATGGCTGAAATTGTGCACACACAAGACACCCCTTCAAGTATTGGTCAAGGTCCTGCCCCATGTGTGGCCAGTATGCAACCTCTCTTAAGATTTCCAGTGTTGTGTGAAACCCCCTATGACCGGTGGTGGGCGCATCATGGGCGTGACTTAACATCAGGCTTTGGAATGAGGTAGGAACCACCCACTGATCGTGGCCAGCTTTGGATTTCCTTACCAGCAAACCGTCTTGGATTCGGAACATTTTTGGACATTTCATCAACACTCTTAGGTCCTCTTTCCCAATGTAATCGGTATCCGTCAGGGGAAAGTTCTCAGGGTCCTCAAGGTGCTGGTAAAATTTACCAATTATTGGATCCCCCTTCTGAGCTGTAATCAAATCAGCATCAGGGGTCTCCTTACTCCATTGTGCAATTGAAAGATCATTGTGAGCATTTGTCTGGGACCTAGTGATAGCAGTGACCTGGATTTCCCCCAACAAGGACTCAATCTCAATTAGATCCCCTTGGATGGCCCCGGTTTTGGCCAGCTGATCAGCTAAGTCATTTCCAGTTTTGTCTGGTCCCTCTACTTTGGAATGACCCTTGATCTTTTTCCAATAGATGGTCATCTCATTCGAGGTGACCAGATCGTCAATGTTTTGGATCAACTTCCCATGTTTCAAGGGTTTGTTGTTAGCACATAACATGCCTCTGGTTTTCCAATTAACCAGGTGCTCCACAAACCCGTTCCGTACATAATCAGAATCTGTGATTATGACCAGTTCGTGGAGTTGATGTTGGACAGCAGTGAGGATGGCTTGATGCACAGCCATCAATTCTGCCACCTGACTACTTCGGGGACCAATTTTGTATCCAGCAGAGGGTTCTGGAAACTCCTTCACCCATGCATTCCCTACGCCAGCCACCAGTTCTTTCTCCCCGTCGTTGTCAACATGGTAAGAGCATCCATCCACATAGACAGTGGGCATTCCCTCACACTTGTCTTCTTCAAAGACTTTGTGTGGGGAATTAAGGTATGCCTCCGTGTTGTCCTTGATCTTTAGACTTTCGTCCTCGAGACAGTTGTCTCTGGCACAATCATGCAAGTCAGCCAGACCTTGCGCGAGGGGACTCTTCTTGTTTTGGCCATATCTGACCTCCACAGGAAAGCCTTGCATTGACAGAATCCAGGAAGTAATTCGGGAATTACTCACATTTCCGGCCCGGATTATGTCACTTTGGAGATATTGCAGAGGCTGGTGTGGAGTCTCCACTATGATGTGTTCCCCCTGGATAAACGGGCGGTAATTCTTCAATGCCCATACCATTGCCAGGAGTGCCTTCTCACAATCATTGAATTTTTCCTCCACAGAGGATAAAGTTTTGCTCGCATAGGAGATTACTTTATTGACCTTGTCATGCTTTTGGTATAATACCACCATCAAGCACGTATTAGAGAACCCCGTCTCCAGGAAGAACTCCTTGTTTCTGACAGGGTAAGCTAGGCAAGGCGCTTGTGAGAGGCTTCTCTTGAGTTCTTTTACCGCCTCGGCTTGTTCTGGACCCCATTCCCACTTGACCCCCCCTTCAGGAGATGAATCAGGGGTCTGGTGATCTCTGCGTAGCCCTCAATGAACTTTCTGCTGTAATTAGTCAGTCCAAGGAGGCTCCTTAGTTCCCGCAGAGTTGTGGGGTCTTTCAGTTTCTGAAGTGCTTCCACTTTCTTTTCCTGGGGACAGAGACCCTGAGGAGTAATCTCATGCCCCAAGAAATTAACACGGGTTCTACACCACTGTGCTTTCTGAAAGGAAAGTTTTGCTCCGGCGGCCCTCAACTGCGTCAGAACATAACGGATCTCCGCTATGTGTTCCTCCACAGATGAACTTTTGATGAGGACATCATCTACATAAGCCAGGTTACCCCTTCCACCCAGATCGGGCATGGCCTTGTGTAGGAAAATGTTGAATTCATTGCCGGAGTTGAGGTATCCGAAGGGAGTCCGGGTCCATGTGTACTGCTGGCCCCCAAAGGTAAAAGCCAGCTTGTATTGGACCTCCCTACTGACAGGCACAGTCCAGTATCCATTGGTCAGGTCTATTGCAGTCAATACCTGTGACCCCTGGATCTGGGCCAGCCCTTGGTCAATGTAGGGCAGAGGCCATCGGGAAGTATGGACCCGTTTGTTGAGCTCCCTAAGGTCGGCGCAGAGTCTCCACTGGCCGTTTGGCTTCAGTATTCCCAGCACCGGATTATTGAAGGTGCTGTGAACTGGACGGATTATTCCCCGGGACTCAAGGTTCTTAATTATTTCAGTAAGGGACTCCATGGATGCGAGAGGCAAACGATATTGCTTCACAAATACTGGAGTCATGCCAGGGTCCGTGGGGATTGTTGTTGTGTGGATGTCGGTGCGGCCACAGTCATATGAGTCTACCGCAAAGAGATCTTGGAAATCCAAGAAAACTTGTTTCAACTTTTGCTTTTGTTCCAGAGTCACACAGGCATCAGCTAGGTTGACTCTCTCTTCCACCATCTGCCTGAAGCCTGGAAAGACTTCTGGTTTGGCTATCTCAGCGGCCTCCTCCAGCTGGGTGGAGAAGTCCCTGGTCAGAGTGCTGATTTGGACTGGAGGCTTCAGGTGGGAAAGGCAACCCTCATGGACCTGGAAAATCACCTCATCCCTCCTGAAGTCACATCTTCCTTACCATAAGGGCAAGAAGTGTACACCAGGAAGTTCCCCCCATGCCGGGTGAAAATCCTGTCTGGTGTTGTATTGTCATCACTGTCACTGTCAAAGCAGTCCTTGGGGATTGGTCCTAACAGTTAATTTCCTAGATCAATGGAAAAATGTCGGTCATCAACCGCCATTCCAATAATGGTGCCTGCGGCTAGAGTAATACTCTTTAAGTCGCTGTTATCCACCTCTATCGGAATGGTGTCATGTTCTATGTTGACTAATGGAGTTGGGTTTACCCCCAACCCTTGCTGTTGGAGAGAAGCATTTAGATGTATGTAAGCATAAGGGTTTTTCAATTTTTGTCCTCTTTTAACTTTCACTTCCAGGGTGAATTGTCGGGTCCTTTCTGGGATAGTGACTTCCTCTTTAATCTGAATTTCAGCTGCATAAGGTAGCAATTGAGCTGACCTAAATGCTTTTTCTGGATCATCAAAGCCCATGGGGTTATCCGCTAATCGGGACCAAGCTTTGAAGTTTATTAGGTCCAAACTAATGCAAAGCGATTGAGAATGTCACTGCCTAAGTAAAAGGCGGCAGTGACGTCTCGCACGACCCAACAATTATGGACTATGCTCTTGTTGCCAATGGAGATTTTGAGCATACACCTGCTTGGCAGGAGCTGTTTGGAATTAGGTGCTTCCAGGTCCATTTCCCATTTGTCTATCAGTTTGAATGTGGGAATGGCTGGATCTTTTGGGAGTTGGCGGAACATGGCTTCGCTGATGAAGCTCTTACCGTTGTTCACACACACTCGAGCGAGAACAGAGTCCTTCCCATCATTTAACTGAACAGGGATGAACAACCGCTCTCCAATTTGCTGAATATCAGCCAGGCTCTGAGCTGATTTCACATCTTTCTGGACTATAGGAGTGGGAGTTTCTGATTGTGGATTAGTAAAGAATTTCAGGGTGTTTCCTTCCAGTGTGGAATACCACCTTAAGCTGGAAGGAAGGTTGATTTTCAGAAATAGAGAGGACCCCCCATCACCAGTCTGTTGTCCTACTGCTGTTACTGTCACGTCTGGAATTTGGTTGTTCTGGAAGTGAAATTGTACTTGGTCAGATTTTTGTTCAACCATGTGGCAGGTGCCGTTTAAACTAACATGGTTGACACTCTGTTTTAATTTTATGGGTCGGCTAGTCTGGGTCCAGAGGACCTTGTTTATGCAATCTATTAGGGGTGACAACCTTCTCAGGAGGTCATTCCCTAGTAAACAAGGGGTGCCCTCTGGAGTCACAACTATGACCGGGTGTTTCAACTTGTGTCGCCCAATTTTAAGGTCCAAGTCTGCAGTCCCCTCAACGGGAATTTCCTTCCCGTCAAAGTTCTGCAGTTGTCCAGGAAGAGAGGTGAGAGGAATACGGTAATTCTCCCCCCTTCCGGCATTCAGTTCATCAAAGGCCCTTCTGGACAGAAGGGTAGCTTGAGATCCCGTGTCCACCAGCGCTGAAATCGTACCCTGCCCCTGTACTTGTACCGGGGCATAATATCTTCCCTCCTTCTCCTCAAGGGGGCACAGATAATGCACATTTTTGGACAACTGGTGGGCTAACTTTCTGGTTTTGGACATTGCAAGAGAAGAAATTTGGGCAGAATTCTGTGGAAAGCCTTGGGAATCTGAAAGAAAAAGTTGGCAACTGGAGATCAGAGCTATTGTGGGTTCCCCTGGTTCCGGTTCTGGGCCGCCCCCCCCCATTTTGGAGGCAGTCATCAGGATGGGTTTGAACCAGGGGATTTTGGTATTGTGGGTTCTGGGATGAGTTGATGGGCGGTGGTAGCTCAGTCTCCATATCTCCCCAGTCTGAATTGGCATCCCTTGGGACCCATTTTTCCTTGGGAGGAGTTCCCCCATCTCTGAAGGAGAAGGTCCTTTCCCCAGGATCCTCTGAGGATCCCTCTCCCTCAAATTGGAAGACCTGTACCTCCTCCACAAAGTGGGTCTGTTTGGGTCCTTTGTTTCTCCTACCCCCCCTCTGCTCCTTGGGAGGTGGGGTTTCAGGGGCAGGAGATTTTGTTTCCGGTTCCTGGTTTTCCAGGGGCTGTTTACAAGTTGGGAAGGAAGCTTCCTCCAAGGCTTTACACCCCCCTTCCCCTTGTGCCTCCTCCCTGGGAACCGGTGTGTTATCGGGGTGCTGCCCCCGTCATTGTTCTGGAGCACCAGGTCCAGAGTTTGGGGCATTCTGCGGTGGCATGCTCATCTGAGGGTTCTGTTGAGCCCTCAGTATGTGACCCAGATCCCGTGCCATATTTTGAACCTGGCGCTCTAACTGGGAAACCCGCTCAGGCTGATACGGGGCTCTATTTTCTCCCCTGGGCTGATCCCGGGAAGGGTAGCTATCCCTTCTCTGGTAGTACCCCTGTTTGGGAAGATTTTGGTACCCCTCCACCCTTGGCCTCCCCTCTCCCGGATTAGGTTGTCTGGGCTCAGGGAATTGGGGAAAGAAGGATGGATGATTTTGGGGCTGGAAATTGGGTGGATACCTGGGGAAAAAGTTCTGCCCAGGATTTGGAGAATTTCTGCCCTCCTGGGGGAAGTTAGGAGGGAAGTTCCCTGGGTCAGGTGCTTGGCTGGATCCCCCCCCCTTGGGCTGGAGGAGTCCACACATAACCCAGGATTGGTCTGTTTCCCTTGTAACGGGGACTTACATAGTCAGGAGAGCGAGGGACCCCATTTGTGGGACTACCTCTTTCACTCCCTGTCTGTGACTGGCCCGAGGACCTTCTGGGCCTAGCATTATTAGGTGCAGGTAGGTTTTTAGGCCCCCCCATCTCCAAATCCAAAACGGGGGTGACCTTTAGCTCTGCCACCTTGGCAGCAGCAGGGGTGCTGTTGGTTTTGGGGTTTTTCGGCACGTTATTTTTATTTTCGATAGGCTTCTGTACCTCACAGATCCGGGTAGCCTGTTCAATGACCCAGTCTAATGATCTTTTCTCATGAAAATCTCTCACGAGCTGGGTCATTATATATTTGGGCAAGGCATGGAAAAATGTATTGACAAATTCTCTGCTGTCTGTGCGCACCCTTCTGGTGGTCTGCGCAAAGGCACGTTTCAGTTCTTGCACAAATTTTTGTGGGGCCTGATCCTCCCCACTTTGCAAATTGTAGGCTGCCTTGCGAGCCTCTTGGGGATTTCTGTGAACAGAAAAATGTTTTAATATGGACCACCTTAAATGATTTTGGTCCTCCAGCCCCGCAAAGAAACTGGAGTATTCTGGGGAGAATGTCCATTTGACGTACTGGATGCAGCTACTGCTGTCCTTCAAATGGAAAGTCTCCATCATTTGCTCGTAAAGCTCCAAGTGTTCTCAAACAGAATACTTGGCGTTCTTGTGATAAGGCGTGATGACACTCCTTATTGCCTTTATTTGCTTCAATGGGTCCTTAAGCAAGGCCCTTTTTGCCTTATTGGCCTTTTTGGTTCGGGTAACCCTGGTCCATTCATCCTCCGACTCAGAAGCGCTGCTCCCAGAGGTTCCTGTCTGATCTTCCAGGTTTTCCCGGATTCTGCGAGCCTGGGAATGGCTGGCAGAATGTGGGGACCTGGTCTCCTGCGTCCTGCGCCGTTCAGAGAAGTCTTCAGATTCCTCCTTGCTGCCAGGATTTGATGGGTACCCCCCCCACTGACCTAACTGGGCAGAGGTTTTCAGGATGCCCTTAATGAGCCTACTCTCCTGGGGTTCCCCACTAAATTGCACTGTGCTTGGGTGCCCATACCCGGATGCCCGCCCATCCATTCCTGGGAGGTACTGGCCTATGAGCCCCATGCTTCTGGCTGGATAATAATCTGCCATCCCTGTGGCCCGGTGCTCATGTGCGCCCGGGGACATGGGGGTGGCAGAGTCCATGGACTGAGAGAGATAAAGGCCTCTGGTTCTAGGGCTCCTGAGGTTATGCTCAGGAGTTTCCCTTTCCCAGCGAACCTGGTCTCTATTCGCCCCTGCTCCCTGTTGCAACGCAAGAGCCTGCGCCTTCAGTTCCTCAGTTAAGGCCTTACTAGACTCTATCAGTCTCTCCTGCATCGCTACCTGTTGTTGGAGCCTATCATTGTGCTGGCAGAGAGCCTCACTCTCTCTCTGCGTTTCCTGATTGGTCCTGGAGCACTGGGCCAGTCTTTGCTGCAGGAGGGTTACCTCCTGAGCTGTGTCCCTATTGGCCTGCTCCTTTCTTGCCAGAGCCTCCTCCATCCTCCTGGTGTGCTCTAGCAAGTCCTGGTGTTCTTTTTGGAGGTCACCCAGTGCCTGGTGGGCCAGGTGATTTTCTTCCATTTTTCTTCTTAAGTGGCAGACTTCCTGGCCTAAGGTGTCTCTTTCCTGACCAAGAGCTTGAATTTGTGACGCCAGGTCGTCCCTTTGCCTTTGGAAGGCACCAGCTTTCTGGCGCTCCTGATCAAACTCTGCCTGGGTATCCAGGTCTTTCAGGATCAGTTTATTGCTCTCCTCTTTCTCTCTGTCTAGTTGGATTTGCAGGGTGGCTACCTGCTCTGTGCATGCCCTGTTGAAATTGATCTGTTGCTCCAGCTTTTTCTGGCTCTGCAGTAGGGAGTCCAAGCTGTCTTGGCGTTCCTTCTGCAAAGCCAGAATTCTGGTATCCTGGTCTGTCTTTTCCTGTTGCAGTATATCCATGTCCTCTTTTATTTTAATGATATACTGCCTACTATCATTTTCTGACTCCTGGCTCCCCTGCAGCCTCTGCTCAGAAGAGACCAGGTCAGATTGGACCTTCTGTAGTGCCAGCAGTTGCCTACTCGCCAGATCTTGGCCTTCAGCACATTTGTCCTGCATGGCTCCCATATGTAAATATAAATATGCCGCTACCCTGGCAATCTTGTGGTGCTCATCCTTGGCCTTCGGGGCCATGTATAGTTCGCTCAGGGCCACATGTAGGGGACCCTGATCTCCCCATATATCTGACCCTGTTTCAGTGACCTGTTGCGCGATTGCCTGCAACCAGACCGTTTGGTCCTGATGAGTCCACTCACCTCTCACAAATAGCTTATGTAAGAAGTGTTCTCTGGCTATTTTCATATCTACCAAGGTCGTCATTCTAGAGATTGGTCTCTGTCCTGACGTACAGAAGTTTGTATTTTATTTTTGCAAAACAGACCTTTTCCTTAGAGCGTTCCTTTGAGGAGTGCTTTACAGCGTAACACAGTGTGGTGATCCGACCGGATATGTGTATCTGGTCAGCTGGCACGCTGTATTAATCTGCACAAGTGATAGATCTAACCCAAACGTCCGGCTCGAGCCCCCAATTTGTAAGAGGATTCAATTCAACACTACAGCTAAGTCAATGCCTAGTCTGGGATACTGAATGGAAACCCTTATTGATATATCTTTACGTCCAGTTCATGCGTTCTGGATGACTACCCCTATATAACTCCCCTCTCTTGGAATCCCCCTGACCCCACTGAGCCAAGAAGTAGTTCTGTTTTGCAAGTTTAAAAGGTTTATTTGATAATTTAAACAATAGATATATATATCACACTTTATAATAAATTAATAATTGAATATCACACTTAATCTGAGCAGTAATCAATAATGGATAGTCCGGCACTAGCACACTTCTTTATAATCAATGATGAGTGGTTAAAGGATGGATAAGATAGCAACAATTCTTTTATGGTTTCAAATGGATGCAAGGTGGAATGAAATTGCAGTACAGAAATACTCAATATGATTTCACCAAAACAATGTAATCACTTTTCTCTGGCAATGCACTCCCCCCTTTATGCAATGCAAGGAAATGGAAGGAAAGCACACAGTTCTCAGAAATGCAATCAAATGTAATTCAGTTCACCCCAGCAAGCTTAGACTACAGAAGTTTGAAACACAGGCCCAAAATGCTTTTATATGTGCTGGCAATGAAGTGAAAAATATGCTAAAATGCTTTTAATTCCGTCTAGAGGTTCAGGGTGAGTGGTATCTAGTTAATATTATTCCAGGCTCACTCTAGCAATGATTCAGGGATGGTTCTTAAGAGGCAAACAAATTTTTAGCAAGGAAAGCAAGGAAGCGCTGTTTTCACACGTGGCTGGATTTTTAACCAAATCGCAAATCGCGGTAAAATTCGCGAGTGCGAGAATCGTGATTACGGCAAAAGTATGAGGAATAGGTTCTAGGCTTGTTGAAAAGGTGAGATTCTAAGCTTTCAGAGGAAAGTTAAACCAAGTTCCTAGCCCAAACAGTTCCAGAGATACGAACGATTAAATAAAGGTAGTTTTTCGGATTTGAAATTTTATAAGTTCAAAGCGACAGATCACAGCTTGCAGATAGAAAATGACAGGTGACAGCTTTGCAAATGACAGGTGACAACTTCTAGGAGGCAGTTCTGGTTAGATTAAAATAGATTGAATTATATTATTTTAACTAAGAGATTGGTTCTGCACAGTTCTGCTAGGTACTCACAATATATTTAGAAATAGGCCTCACCATGGATCTGGTCAACAGGTTTTCTTCACTCGCCACGGACGGTTTCTGCGCACAGCGTCTGGGTCAGCTCTACTCTGCTGGTCTGGTCTGGGTCTCTGGTTCTGATCAGGTCTGTGGGTCCGGATACAGCGGTCTCCGGTTCAGCTGGTCTCTCTCTGGATACAACACTGCTCCCTGGCAAATGGCCAGAGTTCTTGCAAAGAATTCAAACAGCTCGCCTGGCTGTGAATAGTGGCAATGATTTGAGGCCTGCTAAAGAGGGATTTAGCTTGTAGTTGACCTCTTTGCTACAAATTCTGAAGTAAAGTCTTGGTCTCTGAAGGTGGATAGATTGAAGTCTCTATGTTGGCACTCTGGAGGTTGATGGAGGTAAAGTATGGATTTTCCCGGCAGAGCGTCCCGCAGCAGGTGGAATCTGTCCTGACTGTCTGCTTTTATGTGTTTTGAAAGTGGGTGGAGAGGCTAGCTTTCTAGGCCCTACCCCTCTCCACTTGTCATTGGCCACTTCCTCCTCTTCCCCTTGATTGGGGGAATGAAATGAAGTGTCATCATGATGAGGTCTGTTTATGATACAGAGAACCCACCCTGTCAACTTTACACACAATCTATATCTGATCCTAATACATACTTCTCCGATAGACAGTTGTTTGGCATTGCATACACACATCATGCATTTACTGATGGTAGCCCCTGTTCCAATTCTGTCGTTTCTAGGAGCTTGGGTTCAAATATGGCAACATATTTCACTTTTTGGTCGGGTTACCAATATTGGATTTGTCCCCGCATTTACACAAATGTTCGCAAAGCAGGTGGGCATTAGGTGGTGGAGTGTCAGATTTTTAACATACATACATTTAGAGTAATATCCTCTTTTCCGCTAAAAACCCCCCTGAACATACCACCGGGTGCTAACACGTCTTCAAATGTGCACAGAAAAATCACAAGAATAATGATATCACTTATAAAATTTTCACAAGTCCGCTCTATGAATGATCCATCTTTTTAGATTTATGTTCTGGCCCCAAAGGGGTGTGGTTTCCCACCAGCACAAGGTTGAATTTCTGGTTTTTCCAGTTCTGCCAAGCCAGCTTGCTCTCACAGGCAGTGCTCCTCCCCTTTCCTTCCAGGAGGAAGCCACTTTTACGACCCCTCCAATAAAACATTTGCCTGAGTCAGGACAGGGCTTTGTTCAATTTCCTGCAGAGCCCAGGTAATTCAATCAGAGAAGTGTCATATCCCTTTTGGTGGGAACAGCAAAAGGCAGCTAGGCCTGGGAACACAGCTGTTGTGCAAGTCTCAACTCCTGTCGGGGGTAGCTGGTGGGCAGAATTCAGTTTCATTAAGCCAGGTTTCAGATAAAATGTCACTTTTTGTTCCCCAGTTTAAGTCAAGACAATTTTTACATATGCAGCTAGAATGCTGATTCTAAATTTAAAACTTTGACATTTCAACAGTGACAAACTATGTGACACTCAAAAGTAGGTCACTCAGTTAATTTAAACATTTTCGATTTTTGGTAGTTTTAAATCCAGTTTCAGTTAGGCTGCTGCAGACCTGCAGAGCTCAGCCAGTCTTGTTATGAACATTCAAGTCACTTCAGAATATAACTTTACATTGTATCCACCTCTCAGTAAGTCTTTCTTTGGCCTGCTTTGGGTTCATTTATTCAGTTTTACACAAAAGTCTGGTGGTTTTAAAACGCCGGCTTTCTGATAGTGGTGAGTACTGGTAATGCAACCATTTTTGGGATTTAAAAAAATGAATTCCCCACAGTTCTAGGTTGCTTTTGGCAATCAGCATTGCCATTCCCAATGGTTTCAGGCTACTGTGTGGGTAGTCCAATGGTGGTTTTAGGCAGTGCCCTTCTGTGCCCATAACATCGGCAAAAATGGGTGGCAGCCTATTCTTCATGCATTTCCCTGGGCATTTTCTGGGAAGCTCTGCCAATGCCAGTACTGCACAGTTTTTGTGGTAGGGCTCGGATGCATGGGTAAAAACATCCCACAACTGACTGAGTAAAGGTGTTTGAATATGTCAAGAGATCATTACTTTGTAATTCTTCAAAATGGGTTCATTAATGTTGTTGAAGACGGAGGCAACAGCAATATCTAAACCTCCTCTAGGAATTGGGCTGTGCTGCACTGAATAGCTTCTGGGAAAGTGCTATAATCAAAAAATCCCAAGGATAGGGTTGAGATGTGCTTTCTTCTTAATCTATCTTCCCTGCTTGCATGTTGTGATGTCATGAATGTTCAGAGTTCCAAATGATGTGTATGTGTGACCTGTTGAGTGTTTCTGGAGTGACAATTGGAGGGAGGCTGGTGGATGTTCCACACATATGTATGTCTTGTGCTACTGCTGGGGCCTGTAATATCCTAGATCTGTAAACCAAGAATAAAGAAGCGTTGCCATTGTACTGGCGACTCCTGGTCATCTTTTGAAAAGTACCATAAAATGTAGCTATGCATAAACTGTAAGCTAACAAAAATTGTAACGAAGAACTAGAATTCTCACCTGAAACACAACCACAGAGTCAAAAGTAATCTTTAAATTGTAGTAGGTGCAATATTGGAACTTGTTTTCTATCCAAATATTGGTATTTCATTTGAGAGGGAAAGATTAAGTGGGGATATACGAAATGCTGTACCTTAATATCCAAGTACGAAAACCCTCGTATAAAACGACGTCTTCACAGTCCAATTCACAAAGCGAAATTTTAAAGCCTCCCCTCTTGCAATGGAAGCTAATTTGCTCTTTGGCAGGGCATTCATACACCCACGTGTGATGCACAATTCAGCAGCCTAGAATTGCCTTTGCTGTAGAAACAGACATGCACATGGTTGCTCTGATAATATTCGGAAAAGTATCCCTCTACATGTATGCTGAAGGGCATGTCGAAACTGTGGTAAAGTGAGATGAAGACAACATATGCTAAACAAGGAAGCAAGAAATAACTCTGGCAGCAAACAACAGTCTTTTTTATGTGTTTATTTTTTTAGGACTGCCATTCCATCCAGGGGCCCAAATATGTTATGATCCATCGAGAGCTTGCAATTATCGGAGTCAACCAACAAGATGCAGGTTACTATACTTGTCAATTTACCCACGAACACAATGGGACATTGTACAATGTAACACAGACCAAAATGATGACTGTTAAAGGTAAGTATTACAGTGCAAGTATGAGTTTTGTTTATGGCCTGGGGGCTACAATGTGCTCCTTACTGAATGTGTTTCTGGAGTTGTTCACAAATAGTGTTTTGCAGTTTGATACAGTTGTTCCATCTTTGTTTCCAAACAATTTGCATGTCCCACAAATGCATTCGAGAGCAGGAACATTGGAAAATGTATTCTATACTGCTTGTTCTTTTGTAGCTACTCAGTAATTAGGTGCATAGATGATTATAAACAATAATATGAATTCTAAGGAAAGGCTCAAAAACAAGTTGATTATCTTCATTTTAATTTGAGAACTATAATCAAAACGTAGATGGAGAAAAATCTGACATTAATCATAAAAAATCCAGCAGTTGTATTTATTAACACATTAACATATTTAATTACATTCTTAGAATGTTATGTTATTAGTATCAAAATAAATATGTTGCAATGCTAGCACAACTATTCTTTTCTCATGAGCCCCACCCCTACACCTTACCTCTCCAAATTCAATCAGCATTTTAAATTATATTCTCAAATCTCGTTTTCCTGTGAGATGATGTACTAAATCATTGGGAACATCATATTCTACCATCTGTAACTAACAATTAAGCGATATTAAACTTCGAACATTACATGTACAGAATGTTCCAAAACAATCTTTGAAATATTATTGTAAGTATTGTCATCCAGGTTTCTCACATGGAGCAGTGAAAGCCATTATCAAATTCCAATCTTCATGCAATATGTGTTTCCTATTTTGAATACACACTACATCACTAGCCACATTGTTTTCTGTCTCTATTTTCAGCTTAGGATTTTAGATAGCACCAAAACCGTAAACATAACTTATAGTGAAGATCAGAGAGAGATGCCAAGCAAGGGATTCACAGCCTGCATGTGTGTTTGGCTTTGTCTATACCCCGTCCATGTCCATGCTGAAGCCTAGATGCATATCCCTTTTACTTCATTGTCAATCCCTGACACACAGACAGAAACACAAATACACACACACGCTGACCACACACTGCACACATTCGGCCCATGCACACACTGTGCACCCAAAATATTCCCACACACACTGCCCTCTGACCCACACGCACACACTCCTCTCTCTCTCCCTCTCTCTCTCTCTCTCTCTCTCTCTCTTTCTCTCTCTCTCTCTCTCTCTCTCTCTCTCTCTCTCTCTCACACACACACACACACACACACACATGCACGGGCCCCACACACTGTGACCCCACGCACTTCATCCATACCTCACCCCTGAACTCTGCGCATATACTTCACAC
Source organism: Ambystoma mexicanum (assembly GCF_040938575.1). Taxonomy (NCBI): domain Eukaryota; kingdom Metazoa; phylum Chordata; class Amphibia; order Caudata; family Ambystomatidae; genus Ambystoma; species Ambystoma mexicanum. Next base: position 808,461,595 of record NC_090939.1, on the reverse strand, counting down.
ATATCCACACACTGCACACACCCACAAACAGTGCACACATACTCATATAATGTAAACAGTGCAAATATGTTGACACACTTAACAAACACCCACACACTGCAACCATACCCATACACTACACACACATTCCCACACTCTACAAACTGCCACAAGTCCAATCTGGAGAAATGTCACTCAGACGCATGATGGGTTCACACAACATGTCTCTGTGCTTAGAAAACAAACCCCTGACCTCGAATAACAAGTCTCTGGATTCAAATAATGAGCCTCACAATCTGGAGCCCCTCCTGGGAAAAAGTGGGAAATTCTCAGTCATGCACAGTCCGGAGATTTAAGTACACCACACTTCCTTCTCGTGTTGTGGTTTCATTTGGTTCTAATCTTCTGATTCTTATCCTGAATTACTTCTGGGTCCCTGTACTTCTTTTGCACCCGCACATAAAACCGTTGCCAAGACAGCACTAGTATAGTGTACAACTGAGCAGGAGCCAAAATCCTTTATCAGTGTGAAGGCACCCTTGACACCTCTACAGGTTGGGTCTGCCTATGTAATGTAGGTGGCCATGTATTGCGCCCTTCTGCCATTTTTGGTGGCCTCACTGCATATGGCTCTGTAAGAAAAAAGGATGGACAGTGGGAGATGTAGATGCACATGCTGTGGTGTTGATAGGTGCAGGTTAGACATTCCCAGCTCCTTGTGTGCCAATCTGACTATTGGGTTTTGGATGAAAGACTTTGGAGTATATTATCCTAAGGGACGAGCCCAAGATCTGATAGATGAACTCACTTTATGTATCGTTAGTAGCTGATGTGAGAGAGTGTGATAGGGATAAAGAGAAGAGCTTAGTTATGGGTCAATTCGTGTTCTAATGCTAACAGCTGGGTCCTATTTAGGGGACTCATAGAGGGTAGTTGTTTGGTTGGGGAAAGAGTGAAGTAGGCCTTACAAGGCACAGTAACCTACAAACCTGCACTCTTACTTTTAGGGCAGAGTTAGATTTATGGCAGAGTGTGTTCTGCAGTCATATTTTAAGAAAACCCCTATGATGGCTTTTGGGTTTTTTAAGTTATGTCAGTGGTCAGAGGGAATTCTTCTCAAGTACTCCTACCACTATATCATTTGTTCACCCCTTCAGGGGCTGGGTGGTCTATAAGGCTTCCAGACCCAGGGGGCACTTATAAAACACCCCTTTTGTGCCCTATGGTGATTATACCACCTTCCATTGGTCATAATGATAGGCTGGAAGTAGAAAATGTATCTTTGACTTTGCCAGTAGTGCCAGCTGATTTACCACATTAATAACTTCCTGAAATAAGTATGAACACACAGTGTAAAGTTCACTGGGACACTACTCGTGCCAGGGCATGTCTCTCCCTTCGTTGACAACCATTAGTTAGGGCATCCCCATCAGAGGGGGACAAATAACTGACAAACAACTGATAACCAACCACAGTACCATATCTGAGTCTTTTGCTTCTTTTGGAAACAGAATACTCCATCTCATTGTCCACAAACTCGCCTGGTGGCTGTCGGTCAAATCTCCCTGGTTAACTTGATTTGACTTTCCCTTCATGTGGCAGGCATGGACTAACATGGCTTCGCTATCTCTACTGCATCTCTCACCTCTGTCCAGGGAGGTGAGTGGGATCAGGGTCTGGAATATAATGTTGTCCTTCAGGGGATGGTTCATCAATGACATTTGTGATGTCATCTTTGATGTCCTGGGTGTTAGTCTCAGCAATGCACATTGGTGGCACGAGTTATGGTTGCTTAGCTTACCATAATTAGTGAATGTCAAGTGTTTTTCGGTTATACTGTGAAGTATAACGTCCCTTTAACAAAGTTGTTTTACTGAATATACATATATATATATGGCAGTGAACAAAAACAAAGGGACTAAACATGTGATGTTGTCAGTGATGTCATCAATGACATTTGTGATGCCATCTTTCATGTCCTGGGTGTTAGTGTTAGCAGTGCACAGTGGTGATGGCAGGTATGGTTGCTTAGCCTACCATAACTGGCGAATCTCAGGGGTTTTTCGGTTTTACTTTGAACAATAATGGCACGTTTGAAAAGTTTTTTTAGTGAAGTGCACAGGTTTTTGGTAGTGCAACTTAACCATAACGTCCCCTTAACAAAGTATTTTTTTAGTGAATATGTATATATATATTCAGTGAAAAAACTTTGTTAAAGGGACGTTATGGTTAAGTTGCGCTACTAAAAAACTTATGAAATTCAGTGAAAAAACATTGTCAAAGGGACAGTATGGTTCCAAGTAAAACCGAAAAACCCTTGAAATTCGCCAGTTATGGTAAGCTAAGCAACCATAACTCGTGCCACCACCGTGCACTGCTAAGACTAACACCCAGGACATCAAAGATGACAGCACAAATGTCATTGATGACATCACTGATGACATCACATATGTATGTACTTTTCATGAAATATGTGTACAAGGGATTCTTATTATAATGTTGCAAAACAAGTGTCAAGGATCATTGCAATAAATATCATACCCTAATTAGTGCATTGAACGGTGCATTGATATAAATAGCATTCTATTATGGTGTTCTATCTAGCATACTAAGCTGCTCATACAGAAACATTATATTGTGTGCAGCGTAGAAGATAAAGGTATAATATTCGTAATGTTAATATGTTGAATAATGAAATGATAATGGTTTTCTTAATAGATTTTTGTGTACTGTGAAATATGTAATAAGTAGCTAATAAAACACATGTATTACATAATTGCATTACTATAGACAAAACACAAAGACACAGGAAAACATACCAATATGGGTATATACAGGGAAAGTGAAGTTAGTAAAAAAGCACAAGTAGTAGCAGAAACAATACATAACTTAACTGATTATTTTCATGCAAATAAATGATTGCTCTGTTTTAAAACTGCTATTTACCCTATGTATATGTATCACTTGATGTGATTGGACCCTAAGGAAAGTAGTGTGAGTACAATGTATACAAATATGACCATATACAGGGAAAGTACAGCCATAAAAAAAACAGAACTATCAGAAAGTGCTCATTAGTCTATTGATTATCTTTATGCACAAAAAGGATTGCTGTCTTTCAAGCTTGTGTCTTCCTGTATGTATATGTTTCATATGATGTGACTGGACTCTAAGGGAATTACTGTAAGAACCTACTTGAAGGATACGTCTACAAATAAAATAAAATGTTTAGTTTCTGACTGTTAATGAAGAAAACCATGTGGCCTAGATATGTCAGCAAAAGAAAAAAGAGTGAGCCAGACATGTGATGTCATCAGTGATGTCATCAATGACATTTGTGATGTCACCTTTGATGTCCTGGGTGTTAGTCTCAGCAGTGCACGGTGGTGGCACGAGTTATGGTTGCTTAGCTTACCATAACTGGCGAATTTCAAGGGTTTTTCGGTTTTACTTGGAACCATACTGTCCCTTTGACAACGTTTTTTCACTGAATTTCATAGGTTTTTAGTAGCGCAACTTAACCATAACGTCCCTTTAACACATTTTTTTATTTTATAGGTTTTTATTAGTGCAACGTCACCATAACATCCTTTTCAATAGATGAAGACCACTAGCATCTTAGGTCCTCAAAGTGGGAACCCCAGGTGGTAAAAAAAAAAAGATTTTCCTTCCTACACCGGGATGCTGGAAGGAAAATCTTTTACCAAGATGGCCACCATGGAAAGGGAAGGCGGGGTGTATAAAGAGAACACAACAGGGCATGAGCGGGGGTGGAGGGGGAACAGGGAAGACACATCAGCATGAGTGGGGGATGAGAGGGAACAGGGCACAAACGGGAATGAGCAGGGGGTGGGGGGAGGAAACACGGGGCATGAGCAGCGGGTGGGGTGGAACAGGGGAGACACGGGGCATGAGCGGGGGGTGGGGAGGAACACGAGGGAGACACGGGGCATGAGCGGGGGGTGGGGAGGAACACGAGGGAAACACGGGGCATGAGCGGGGGTGGGGGGAACAGGACATACACGGGGCATGAGCGGGGGTGGGGGGGAAAGAAGAGAGACAAGGGGCATGAGCGGGGGGTGGGTGGAACACGGGGCTTGAGCTGGGGCGTGGGGGGAAAGGAGAGAGACAGGGGGCATGAGCGGGGGTGGGGGAAACACGAGGGAGACACAGGGCTTGAGCGGGGATGTGGGGGGTAACACAAGGGAAACACGGGGCATGAGCGGGGGGTGGGGGAACACGAGGGAGACACGGGGCATGAGCGGGGGGTGGGGGCAACTGGAGACATACAGGGCATGAGCAGGGGGTGGGGGTAACACGAGGGAGACACGGGGCATGAGCGGGGTGTGGGGGGAACATGAGGGAGACACGGGGCATGAGCAGGGGTGGGGGGTAACACGAGGAAGAATGGGGCATGAGCGGGGGGTGGGGGAGTAACATGGGGCATGAGCGGGGGGGTACGGGGAACACGAGGGAAACACGGGCATCAGCAGGGGGTGGGGGTACAGGAGGGAAACGCAGGGCATGAGCGGGGGTGGGGGTGGGGGTACAGGAGGGAGACACGGGACATGACCGGAGGGTGGGGAGGCAACAGGAGACACAGGGCATGAGCGGGGGTGGGGGGTACACGGGGTAAACACGGGACATGAGAGGGGGGTGGGGGTGAAGAGGGGAGACACGGGGCATGAGCGAGGGTGGGGGGAACAGGGGAGACATGGGGCATAATCGGGGGCGGGGGGAAACGGTGGAGACACAGGGCATGAGCGGGGGTGGGGGGGAAGGAGGGAGACATGGGGCATGAGCAGGGGTGGGGGAACAGGGGAGACATGGGGCATGAGCGAGGGGTGGGGGGTAGCACAAGGGAGACACGAGGCATGAGCGGGGGGTGGGGGGGTAACACAAGGGAGACACGGGGCATGAGCGGCGGGTGGGGGGAACACAAGGGAGACATGGGGCATGAGCAGGGGGTGGGGGTAGCACAAGGGAGCCACGGGGCATGAGCAGGGGGTGAGAGGGATAACAGAAGGGAGACACGGGGCATGAGCTGGGGGTGGGAGTAACACAAGGGAGACACGGGCATGAGCGGGGGGTGGGGGGAACAGGGCACATGGGGCATGAGCGGAGGGTGGGGGAAACAGGGAAGACACATGGGGCTTGAGCAGGAGGTGGGGGGAAAGGAGGGAGACAAGGGCATGAGCGGGGGTTGGGGGAAGGGGAGAGACACACGGGGCATGAGCAGGCATGGGGGAAGTGGAGAGAGACACGGGGCATGAGCGGGGGTGGAGGGAAGGGGAGAGACACACAAGGCATGAGTGGGAGTGGGGGAAGGGGAGAGAGACACGGGGCATGAGCGGGGGGTGGGGGGAAAGGGAGAGACACACAGGGCATGAGCGGGGGGTGGGGGGAAGGGGAGAGACACACGGGGCATGAGCGGGGGGGAAAGGAGGGAGACAAGGGGCATGAGCAGGGGTTGGGGGAAGGGGAGAGACACACGGGGCATGAGCAGGCATGGGGGGTACGGGGGGAGACACATGATGAGCGGGGGGTGGGGAGAAAGGAGGGAGACACAGGGCATGAGCGGGGGTGGGGGGAAGGGGAGAGAAACAAGGGGGAAAGGGCAGGGGGTGGGGGAAGGGGAGAGATACACGGGGCATGAGCGGGCGGTGGGGGGAAGGGGAGAGACACACGGGGCATGAGTGGGCGGGTGGGGGGAAGGGGAGAGAGACACGGGGCATGAGAAGGGGGTGGGGGGAAAGGGAGAGACACACGGGGCATGAGCGGGGGGTGGGGGGAAGGGGAGAGACACACGGGGCATGAGCGGGGGGTGGGGGAAGGGGAGAGAGACACAGGGCATGAGTGGAGGTGAGGGGGGAGAGACACATGATGAATGATGAGCGGGGGTGGGGGGAGGGGAGAGACACACGGGGCATGTGCGGGGATGGGGGGAAAGGAGGGAGACACGGGGCTTGAGCGGGGGGTGGGGGGAAGGGGAGAGAAACACAGGGGGCGGGGGGAAGGGGAGAGAGACACGGGGCATGAGCAGGGGGTGGGTGGAACAGTAGGGAGACACAGGGCATGAGCGGGGGGAAGGGGAGAGAGACACAGGGCATGAGCGCGGGGTGGTGGAAGGGGAGAGACACGCGGGGCATGAGCGGGGGGGTGGGGGAAGGGGAGAGACACACGGGGCATGAGCAGGGGTGGGGGAAGAGTAAAGAGACACAGGGCATGAGCGGGGGGTGGGGGAAAGGGGAGAGACACACGAGGCATGAGCGGGGGGTGAGGGGGAAGGGGTGAGACACATGGGGCATGAGCAGGGGTGGGGAAGGGGAGAGAGACACGGGGCACGAGCGGGGGGTGGGGGGAAGGGGAGAGAGAAACGGGGCATGAGCGGTGGCTGGGGGGAAGGGGAGAGAAACACAGGGCATGAGCGGGGGGTGGGGGGAACAGTAGGGAGACACGGGGCATGAGCGGGGGGTGGGGGGAAGGGGAGGGAAACACGGGGCATGAGCGGGGGGTGGGGGGAAGGAGAGAGACACACGGGGCATGAGCGGGCGGGTGGGGGGAAGGGGAGAGAGACACGCGGCATGAGCAGGGGGTGGGGGGAAAGGGAGAGACACACGGGGCATGAGCGGGGGTGGGGGAAGGGGAGAGACACACGGGGCATGAGTGGAGGGTGGGGGGAAGGGGAGAGAGACACAGGGCATGAGTGGAGGTGAGGGGGAGAGACACATGATGAGCGGGGGGGAGGGGAGAGACACACGGGGCATGTGCGGGGGGTGGGGGGAAGGGGAGAGACACAAGGGGCATGAGCGGGGGTGGGGGGAAAGGAGGGAGACACGGGCTTGAGCGGGGGGTGGGGGGAAGGGGAGAGAGACACGGGGCATGAGCGGGGGGTGGGGGGAAAAGTAGGGAGACACAGGGCATGAGTGGGGGGAAGGGGAGAGAGACACAGGGCATGAGCGGGGGTGGGGGAAGGGGAGAGACACATGGGGCATGAGCGGGGGTGGGGGAAGGGGAGAGACACACGGGGCATGAGCGGGGGTGGGGGAACAGTAAAGAGACACGGGGCATGAGCGGGGGGTGGGGGAAAGGGGAGAGACACACGAGGCATGAGCGGGGGGTGAGGGGGAAGGGGTGAGACACATGGGGCATGAGCGGGGGTGGGGTGAAGGGGAGAGAGACACGGGGCACGAGCAGGGGGTGGGGGGAAGGGGAGAGAGACACGGGGCAGGAGCGGGGGGTGGGGGGAAGGGGAGAGAAACACAGGGCATGAGCGGAGGGTAGGGGGAAACAGTAGGGAGATACGGGGCATGAGCGGGGGGTGGGGGAAGGGGAGGGAGACACGGGGCATGAGCAGGGGTGGGGGAAGGGGAGAGAGACACAGGCATGAGCGGGGGGTGGGGGTGGGGGGGAAGGTGAGAGACACACGGGGCCTGAGCATGGGGTGGGGGAAAGGGGAGAGACACACAGGGCAAGAGCGGGTGTGGGGGGAAAGGAGGGAGACACGGGGCATGAGCGGGGGTTGGGGGGGAAAGGGGAGAGACACAGGGCATGAGCGGGGGGTGGGGGGGAAGGGGAAAGACACAGGGCATGGGTGGGGGGTAACACGAGGGAGACACGGGGCATGAGAAGGGGGGTGGGGGGTAACACAGGGGAGTGACGGGGCATGAGCGGGGGATGAGGGGGTAACACTAGGGAGACACGGGGCATGAGCAGGGCGTGGGGGGTAACAGGAGAGACAGGTCATGAGCGGGGGTGGGGGGAACAGGGGAGACACGGGGCATGAGCGGCGGGTGGGGGGGAAGTGGAGAGAGACACGGGGCATGAGCAGGGTGTGTGGGGAACAGTAGGGAGACACGGGGCATGAGCGGGGGTGGGGGGGAAGGGGAGAGACATACAGGGCTTCAGCGGGGGATGGGGGTTAGGGGACAGAGACACAGGGCATGAGCGGGGTGGGGGGAAGGGGAGAGACACACGGGGCATGAGCGGGGGTTGGGGGAAGGGAAGAGAGACACGGGGCATGAACGGGGGGTGGGGGGGAAGGGGAGAGACACACGGGACATGAGCAGGAGGTGGGGGGAAGGGGAGAGACACATGGGGCATGAGCGGGGGTGGGGGGAACAGTAGGGAGACACGGGGGCATGAGCAGGGGGGAATGGGAGAGAGACACACACGGGGCATGAGCGGGGGTGGGGGAAGGGGAGAGACACACGGGGCATGAGCGGGGTGGGGGAACAGTAAAGAGAAACGGGGCATGAGCGGGGGGTGGGGGAAAGGGGAGAGACACACGAGGCATGAGCGGGGGGTGAGGGGGAAGGGGTGAGACACATGGGGCATGAGCGGGGGTGGGGTGAAGGGGAGAGAGACACGGGGCATGAGCGGGGGTGGGGGGAAGGGGAGAGAAACACAGGGCATGAGCGGAGGGTAGGGGGAAACAGTAGGGAGACACGGGGCATGAGCGGGGGGTGGGGGGAAGGGGAGGGAGACACGGGGCATGAGCAGGGGTGGGGGAAGGGGAGAGAGACACGGGCATGAGCGGGGGGTGGGGGTGGGGGTGAAGGGGAGAGACACACGGGGCCTGAGCATGGGGTGGGGGAAAGGGGAGAGACACACAGGGCAAGAGCGTGTGTGGGGGGAAAGGAGGGAGACACGGGGCATGAGCGGGGGGTGGGGGAGAAAGGGGAGAGACACAGGGCATGAGCGGGGGGTGGGGGGGAAGGGGAAAGACACAGGGCATGGGTGGGGGGGTAACACGAGGGAGACACGGGGCATGAGCAGAGGGGTGGGGGGTAACACAGGGGAGACACGGGGCATGAGCGGGGGATGAGGGGGTAACACTAGGGAGACACGGGGCATGAGCAGGGCGTGGGGGGTAACAGGAGAGACAGGTAATGAGCGGGGGTGGGGGGAACACGGGAGACACGGGGCATGAGCGGCGGGTGGGGGGGAAGTGGAGAGAGACACGGGGCATGAGCAGGGTGTGTGGGGAACAGTAGGGAGACACGGGGCATGAGCGGGGGTGGGGGGGAAGGGGAGAGACATACAGGGCTTCAGCGGGGGGTGGGGGGTTAGGGGACAGAGACACAGGGCATGAGCGGGGTGGGGGGAAGGGGAGAGACACACGGGGCATGAACGGGGGGTGGGGGGGAAGGGGAGAGACACACGGGAGATGAGCAGGGGGTGGTGGGATGGGGAGAGACACATGGGGCATGAGCGGGGGTGGGGGGAACAGTAGGGAGACACGGGGGCATGAGCAGGGGGGAAGGGGAGAGAGACACACATGGGGCATGAGCAGGGGGTGGGGGGAAGGGGAGAGACACACATGGCATGAGCAGGGGGTGGGGGGAAGGGGAGAGAGACACGGGGCACGAGCAGGGGGTGGGGGGAAGGGGAGAGACACACGGGGCATGAGCAGGGGGTGGGGGTACAGGAGGGAAACACGGGGCATAAGTGGGGGTTGGGGGTGGGGGTACAGGAGGGAGACACGGGACATGACGTGAGGGTGGGGAGGCAACAGGAGACACAGGGCATGAGCTGGGGTGGGGGGGTACACGGGGTATACACGGGACATGAGCGGGGGGGTGGGGGGGAACAGGGGAGACACGGGGCATGAGCGAGGGTGGGGGGACCAGGAGAGAGTCATGGGGCATGAGCGGGGGTGGGGGTAACACAAGGGAGACACGGGGCATGAGCGGGCGTGGGGGGGAAAGGAGGGAGACATGGGGCATGAGCAGGGGTGGGGGGAACAGGGGAGACATGGGGCATGAGCGAGGGGGGGGTAACACAAGGGAGACATGAGGCATGAGCGGGGGGTAAAACAAGGGAGACACGGGCATGAGCGGGGGGTGGGGGGTAACACAAGGGATACACGGGGAATGAGCGGCGGGTGGGGGGGAAACACAAGGGAGACATGGAGCATGAGCAGGGGGTGGGGGGTAACACAAGGGAGCCACGGGCATGAGCAGGGGGTGAGAGGGGTAACACAAGGGAGACACGGGGCATGAGCTGGGGGTGGGAGTAACACAAGGGAGACACGGGGCATGAGCGGGGGGTGGGGGGAACAGGGCACATGGGGCATGAGCGGAGGATGGGGGAACAGGGAAGACACATGGGGCTTGAGCAGGGGGTGGGGGGAAAGGAGGGAGGCAAGGGCATGAGCGGGGGTTGGGGGAAGGGGAGAGACACACGGGGCATGAGCAGGCATGGGGAAGGGGAGAGAGACACGGGGCATGAGTGGGGGTGGAGGGAAGGGGAGAGACACACAGGGCATGAGAGGGGTGGGGGGAAGGGGAGAGAGACACGGGGCATGAGCGGGGGGTGGGGGGAAAGGGAGAGACACACAGGGCATGAGCGGGGGGTGGGGGGAAGGGGAGAGACACACGGGGCATGAGCGGGGGGTGGGGGAAAGGAGGGAGACAAGGGGCATGAGCAGGGGTTGGGAGAAGGGGAGAGACACACGGGGCATGAGCAGGCATGGGGGAAGGGGAGAGACACATGGGGCATGAGCGGGGGGTGGAGGGAAGGGGAGAGACACAAGGGCATGAGCAGGCATGGGGGAAGAGGAGAGAGACACGGGGCATGAGCGGGGGTGGAGGGAAGGGGAGAGACACACAGGGCATGAAAGGGGGTGGGGGAAGGGGAGAGAGACACGGGGCATGAGCGGGGGTGGGGGGAAAGGGAGAGACACACAGGTCATGAGCGGGTGGTGGGGGGAAGGGGAGAGACACATGGGGCATGAGCGGGGGGTAGGGGAAAGGAGGGAGACAAGGGGCATGAGCAGGGGTTGGGGGAAGGTGAGAGACACACGGGGCATGAGCAGGCATGGGGGGACGGTGAGAGACACTTGGGGCATGAGCAGGGGGTGTAGGGAAGGGGAGATGCACACGGGGCGTGAGCGGGGGTGGGGGGAAGGGGAGAGAGACACGGGGCATGAGCGGGGGGTGGGGGGAAGGGGAGAGAGACACGGGGCATGAGCGGGGGGTGGGGGGAAGGGGAGAGAGACATGGGGCATGAGCGGGGGTGGGGGGAACAGTAGGGAGACACGGGGGCATGAGCAGGGGGGAAGGGGAGAGAGACACACACGGGGCATGAGCGGGGGTGGGGGAAGGGGAGAGACACACGGGGCATGAGCGGGGTGGGGGAACAGTAAAGAGAAACGGGGCATGAGCGGGGGGTGGGGGAAAGGGGAGAGACACACGAGGCATGAGCGGGGGGTGAGGGGGAAGGGGTGAGACACATGGGGCATGAGCGGGGGTGGGGTGAAGGGGAGAGAGACACGGGGCATGAGCGGGGGTGGGATGAAGGGGAGAGAAACACAGGGCATGAGCGGAGGGTAGGGGGAAACAGTAGGGAGACACGGGGCATGAGCGGGGGGTGGGGGGAAAGGGAGGGAGACACGGGGCATGAGCAGGGGTGGGGGAAGGGGAGAGAGACACGGGCATGAGCGGGGGGTGGGGGTGGGGGGGAAGGGGAGAGACACACGGGGCCTGAGCATGGGGTGGGGGAAAGGGGAGAGACACACAGGGCAAGAGCGTGTGTGGGGGGAAAGGAGGGAGACACGGGGCATGAGCGGGGGGTGGGGGAGAAAGGGGAGAGACACAGGGCATGAGCGGGGGGTGGGGGGGAAGGGGAAAGACACAGGGCATGGGTGGGGGGGTAACACGAGGGAGACACGGGACATGAGCAGGGGGGTGGGGGTAACACAGGGGAGACACGGGGCATGAGCGGGGGATGAGGGGGTAACACTAGGGAGACACGGGGCATGAGCAGGGAGTGGGGGGTAACAGGAGAGACAGGTCATGAGCGGGGGTGGGGGGAACACGGGAGACACGGGGCATGAGCGGCGGGTGGGGGGGAAGTGGAGAGAGACACGGGGCATGAGCAGGGTGTGTGGGGAACAGTAGGGAGACACGGGGCATGAGCGGGGGTGGGGGGGAAGGGGAGAGACATACAGGGCTTCAGCAGGGTGTGGGGGGTTAGGGGACAGAGACACAGGGCATGAGCGGGGTGGGGGGAAGGGGAGAGACACACGGGGCATGAGCGGGGGTTGGGGGAAGGGGAGAGAGACATGGGGCATGAACGGGGGGTGGGGGGGAAGGGGAGAGACACACGGGACATGAGCAGGGGGTGGGGGGAAGGGGAGAGACACATGGGGCATGAGCGGGGGTGGGGGGAACAGTAGGGAGACACGGGGGCATGAGCAGGGGGGAAGGGGAGAGAGACACACATGGGGCATGAGCAGGGGGTGGGGTGGAAGGGGAGAGACACACAGGGCATAAGCGGGGGGTGGGGGGAAGAGGAGAGACACACATGGCATGAGCAGGGGGTGGGGGGAAGGGGAGAGAGACACGGGGCACGAGCAGGGGGTGGGAGGAAGGGGAGAGACACACGGGGCATGAGCAGGGGGTGGGGGTACAGGAGGGAAACACGGGGCATAAGTGGGGGTTGGGGGTGGGGGTACAGGAGGGAGACACGGGACATGACGTGAGGGTGGGGAGGCAACAGGAGACACAGGGCATGAGCTGGGGTGGGGGGGTACACGGGGTATACACGGGACATGAGCGGGGGGGTGGGAGGGAACAGGGGAGACACGGGGCATGAGCGAGGGTGGGGGGACCAGGAGAGAGTCATGGGGCATGAGCGGGGGTGGGGGTAACACAAGGGAGACACGGGGCATGAGCGGGCGTGGGGGGGAAAGGAGGGAGACATGGGGCATGAGCAGGGGTGGGGGGAACAGGGGAGACATGGGGCATGAGCAAGGGGGGGGTAACACAAGGGAGACATGAGGCATGAGCGGGGGGTAAAACAAGGGAGACACGGGCATGAGCGGGGGGTGGGGGGTAACACAAGGGATACACGGGGAATGAGCGGCGGGTGGGTGGGAAACACAAGGGAGACATGGAGCATGAGCAGGGGGTGGGGGGTAACACAAGGGAGCCACAGGCATGAGCAGGGGGTGTGAAGGATAACACAAGGGAGACACGGGGCATGAGCTGGGGGTGGGAGTAACACAAGGGAGACACGGGGCATGAGCGGGGGGTGGGGGGAACAGGGCACATGGGGCATGAGCGGAGGATGGGGGAACAGGGAAGACACATGGGGCTTGAGCAGGGGGTGGGGGGAAAGGAGGGAGGCAAGGGCATGAGCGGGGGTTGGGGGAAGGGGAGAGACACACTGGGCATGAGCAGGCATGGGGAAGGGGAGAGAGACACGGGGCATGAGTGGGGGTGGAGGGAAGGGGAGAGACACACAGGGCATGAGGGGGGTGGGGGGAAGGGGAGAGAGACACGGGGCATGAGCGGGGGGTGGGGGGAAAGGGAGAGACACACAGGGCATGAGCGGGGGGTGGGGGAAAGGAGGGAGACAAGGGGCATGAGCAGGGGTTGTTAGAAGGGGAGAGACACACGGGGCATGAGCAGGCATGGGGGAAGGGGAGAGACACATGGGGCATGAGCGGGGGGTTGAGGGAAGGGGAGAGACACACATGGCATGAGCAGGGGGTGGGGGGAAGGGGAGAGAGACACGGGGCACGAGCAGGGGGTGGGAGGAAGGGGAGAGACACACGGGGCATGAGCAGGGGGTGGGGGTACAGGAGGGAAACACGGGGCATAAGTGGGGGTTGGGGGTGGGGGTACAGGAGGGAGACACGGGACATGACGTGAGGGTGGGGAGGCAACAGGAGACACAGGGCATGAGCTGGGGTGGGGGGGTACACGGGGTATACACGGGACATGAGCGGGGGGGTGGGAGGGAACAGGGGAGACACGGGGCATGAGCGAGGGTGGGGGGACCAGGAGAGAGTCATGGGGCATGAGCGGGGGTGGGGGTAACACAAGGGAGACACGGGGCATGAGCGGGCGTGGGGGGGAAAGGAGGGAGACATGGGGCATGAGCAGGGGTGGGGGGAACAGGGGAGACATGGGGCATGAGCAAGGGGGGGGTAACACAAGGGAGACATGAGGCATGAGCGGGGGGTAAAACAAGGGAGACACGGGCATGAGCGGGGGGTGGGGGGTAACACAAGGGATACACGGGGAATGAGCGGCGGGTGGGTGGGAAACACAAGGGAGACATGGAGCATGAGCAGGGGGTGGGGGGTAACACAAGGGAGCCACAGGCATGAGCAGGGGGTGTGAAGGATAACACAAGGGAGACACGGGGCATGAGCTGGGGGTGGGAGTAACACAAGGGAGACACGGGGCATGAGCGGGGGGTGGGGGGAACAGGGCACATGGGGCATGAGCGGAGGATGGGGGAACAGGGAAGACACATGGGGCTTGAGCAGGGGGTGGGGGGAAAGGAGGGAGGCAAGGGCATGAGCGGGGGTTGGGGGAAGGGGAGAGACACACTGGGCATGAGCAGGCATGGGGAAGGGGAGAGAGACACGGGGCATGAGTGGGGGTGGAGGGAAGGGGAGAGACACACAGGGCATGAGGGGGGTGGGGGGAAGGGGAGAGAGACACGGGGCATGAGCGGGGGGTGGGGGGAAAGGGAGAGACACACAGGGCATGAGCGGGGGGTGGGGGAAAGGAGGGAGACAAGGGGCATGAGCAGGGGTTGTTAGAAGGGGAGAGACACACGGGGCATGAGCAGGCATGGGGGAAGGGGAGAGACACATGGGGCATGAGCGGGGGGTTGAGGGAAGGGGAGAGACACAAGGGCATGAGCAGGCATGGGGGAAGGGGAGAGAGACACGGGGCATGAGCGGGGGTGGAGGGAAGGGGAGAGACACACAGGGCATGAAAGGGGGTGGGGGAAGGGGAGAGAGACACGGGGCATGAGCGGGGGGTGGGGGGAAAGGGAGAGACACACAGGGCATGAGCGGGGGGTGGGGGGAAGGGGAGAGACACACGGGGCATGAGCGGGGGGTAGGGGAAAGGAGGGAGACAAGGGGCATGAGCAGGGGTTGGGGGAAGGGGAGAGACACACGGGGCATGAGCAGGCATGGGGGGACGGTGAGAGACACATGGGGCATGAGCAGGGGGTGGAGGGAAGGGGAGATGCACACGGGGCGTGAGCGGGGGTGGGGGGAAGGGGAGAGAGACACGGGGCATGAGCGGGGGGTGGGGGGAAGGGGAGAGAGACACGGGGCATGAGCGGGGGGTGGGGGGAAGGGGAGAGAGACACAGGGCATGAGCTGGGGGTGGGGGAAAGGAGGGAGACAAGGGGCATGAGCAGGGGTTGGGGGAAGGGGAGAGACACACGGGGCATGAGCAGGCATGGGGGAAGGGGAGAGACACATGGGGCATGAGCGGGGGGTGGAGGGAAGGGGAGAGGCACACGGGGCATGAGTGGGGGTGGGGGAAGGGGAGAGACACACGGGGCATGAGCGGGTGTGGGGGGAAGGGGAGAGTGACACGGGGCATGAGCGGGGGGTGGGGGGGGAAGGGGAGAGAGACACGGGGCATGAGCGGGGGGCGGGGGGAAGCGGAGTGAAACACGGGGCATGAGCGGGGGGTGGGAGGGAGAGACACATGATGAGCGGGGGGTGGGGGTGGGGCGAAAGGAGGTAGACACAGGGCATGAGCGGGGGTGGGGGGAAGGGGAGAGAAACACGGGGCATGAGCAGGGGTTGCGGGAAGGGGAGAGATACACGGGGCAAGAGCGGGGGTGGGGGAAGGGGAGAGACACACGGGGCATGAGCGGGCCGGTGGGGGGAAGGGGAGAGAGACACGGGGCATGAGCAGGGGGTGGGGGGAAAGGGAGAGACACACGGGGCATGAGCAGGGGGTGGGGGGAAGGGGAGAGAGACACATGGCATGAGTGGAGGTGAGGGGGGAGAGACACATGATGAGCGGGGGGTGGGGGGAGGGGAGAGACACACGGGGCATGTGCAGGGGGTGGGGGGAAGGGGAGAGACACAAGGGGCATGAGCAGGGGGTGGGGGGAAAGGAGGGAGACACGGGGCTTGAGCGGGGGTTGGGGGGAAGGTGACAGAAACACGGGGCATGAGCGGGGGGTGGGGGGAAGGGGAGAGAGACACGGGGCATGAGCGGGGGGTGGGGGGAACAGTAGGGAGACACAGGGCATGAGCGGGGGGAAGGGGAGAGAGACACAGGGCATGAGCGGGGGGTGGGGGAAGGGGAGAGGCACACGGGGCATGAGCGGGGGGGTGGGGGAAGGGGAGAGACACACAGGGCATGAACGGGGGTGGGGGAACAGTAAAGAGACACGGGGCATGAGCGGGGGGTGGGGGAAAGGGGAGAGACACACGAGGCATGAGTGGGGGGGAGGGGGAAGGGGTGAGACACATGGGGCATGAGCGGGGGTGGGGGGAAGGTGAGAGAGACACGGGGCACGAGCGGGGGGTGGGGGGAAGGGGAGAGAGACACAGGGCATGAGCTGGGGGTGGGGGAAAGGAGGGAGACAAGGGGCATGAGCAGGGGTTGGGGGAAGGGGAGAGACACACGGGGCATGAGCAGGCATGGGGGAAGGGGAGAGACACATGGGGCATGAGCGGGGGGTGGAGGGAAGGGGAGAGGCACACGGGGCATGAGTGGGGGTGGGGGGAAGGGGAGAGACACACGGGGCATGAGCGGGTGTGGGGGGAAGGGGAGAGTGACACGGGGCATGAGCGGGGGGTGGGGGGGAAGGGGAGAGAGACACGGGGCATGAGCGGGGGGCGGGGGGAAGCGGAGTGAAACACGGGGCATGAGCGGGGGGTGGGAGGGAGAGACACATGATGAGCGGGGGGTGGGGGTGGGGCGAAAGGAGGTAGACACAGGGCATGAGCGGGGGTGGGGGGAAGGGGAGAGAAACACGGGGCATGAGCAGGCATGGGGGGACGGTGAGAGACACATGGGGCATGAGCAGGGGGTGGAGGGAAGGGGAGATGCACACGGGGTGTGAGCGGGGGTGGGGGGAAGGGGAGAGAGACACGGGGCATGAGCGGGGGGTGGGGGGAAGGGGAGAGAGACACGGGGCATGAGCGGGGGGTGGGGGGAAGGGGAGAGAGACACAGGGCATGAGCTGGGGGTGGGGGAAAGGAGGGAGACAAGGGGCATGAGCAGGGGTTGGGGGAAGGGGAGAGACACACGGGGCATGAGCAGGCATGGGGGAAGGGGAGAGACACATGGGGCATGAGCGGGGGGTGGAGGGAAGGGGAGAGGCACACGGGGCATGAGTGGGGGTGGGGGGAAGGGTAGAGACACACGGGGCATGAGCGGGTGTGGGGGGAAGGGGAGAGTGACACGGGGCATGAGCGGGGGGTGGGGGGGAAGGGGAGAGAGACACGGGGCATGAGCGGGGGGCGGGAGGAAGCGGAGTGAAACACGGGGCATGAGCGGGGGGTGGGAGGGAGAGACACATGATGAGCGGGGGGTGGGGGTGGGGCGAAAGGAGGTAGACACAGGGCATGAGCGGGGGTGGGGGGAAGGGGAGAGAAACACGGGGCATGAGCAGGGGTTGCGGGAAGGGGAGAGATACACGGGGCAAGAGCGGGGGTGGGGGAAGGGGAGAGACACACGGGGCATGAGCGGGCCGGTGGGGGGAAGGGGAGAGAGACACGGGGCATGAGCAGGGGGTGGGGGAAAGGGAGAGACACACGGGGCATGAGCAGGGGGTGGGGGGAAGGGGAGAGAGACACATGGCATGAGTGGAGGTGAGGGGGGAGAGACACATGATGAGCGGGGGGTGGGGGGAGGGGAGAGACACACGGGGCATGTGCAGGGGGTGGGGGGAAGGGGAGAGACACAAGGGGCATGAGCAGGGGGTGGGGGGAAAGGAGGGAGACACGGGGCTTGAGCGGGGGTTGGGGGGAAGGTGACAGAAACACGGGGCATGAGCGGGGGGTGGG
Source organism: Ambystoma mexicanum (assembly GCF_040938575.1). Taxonomy (NCBI): domain Eukaryota; kingdom Metazoa; phylum Chordata; class Amphibia; order Caudata; family Ambystomatidae; genus Ambystoma; species Ambystoma mexicanum. Next base: position 808,443,822 of record NC_090939.1, on the reverse strand, counting down.
GGGAAGGGGAGAGAGACACGGGGCATGAGCGGGGGGTGGGGGGAACAGTAGGGAGACACAGGGCATGAGCGGGGGGAAGGGGAGAGAGACACAGGGCATGAGCGGGGGGTGGGGGAAGGGGAGAGGCACACGGGGCATGAGCGGGGGGGTGGGGGAAGGGGAGAGACACACAGGGCATGAACGGGGGTGGGGGAACAGTAAAGAGACACGGGGCATGAGCGGGGGGTGGGGGAAAGGGGAGAGACACACGAGGCATGAGTGGGGGGGGAGGGGGAAGGGGTGAGACACATGGGGCATGAGCGGGGGTGGGGGGAAGGTGAGAGAGACACGGGGCACGAGCGGGGGGTGGGGGGAAGGGGAGAGAGACACAGGGCATGAGCTGGGGGTGGGGGAAAGGAGGGAGACAAGGGGCATGAGCAGTGGTTGGGGTAAGGGGAGAGACACACGGGGCATGAGCAGGCATGGGGGAAGGGGAGAGACACATGGGGCATGAGCGGGGGGTGGAGGGAAGGGGAGAGGCACACGGGGCATGAGTGGGGGTGGGGGGAAGGGGAGAGACACACGGGGCATGAGCGGGTGTGGGGGGAAGGGGAGAGTGACACGGGGCATGAGCGGGGGGTGGGGGAGGAAGGGGAGAGAGACACGGGGCATGAGCTGGGGGTGGGGGAAAGGAGGGAGACAAGGGGCATGAGCAGGGGTTGGGGTAAGGGGAGAGACACACGGGGCATGAGCAGGCATGGGGGAAGGGGAGAGACACATGGGGCATGAGCGGGGGGTGGAGGGAAGGGGAGAGGCACACGGGGCATGAGTGGGGGTGGGGGGAAGGGGAGAGACACACGGGGCATGAGCGGGTGTGGGGGGAAGGGGAGAGTGACACGGGGCATGAGCGGGGGGTGGGGGAGGAAGGGGAGAGAGACACGGGGCATGAGCGGGGGGCGGGGGGAAGCGGAGTGAAACACGGGGCATGAGCGGGGGGTGGGAGGGAGAGACACATGATGAGCGGGGGGTGGGGGTGGGGCGAAAGGAGGTAGACACAGGGCATGAGCGGGGGTGGGGGGAAGGGGAGAGAAACACGGGGCATGAGCAGGGGTTGCGGGAAGGGGAGAGATACACGGGGCAAGAGCGGGGGTGGGGGAAGGGGAGAGACACACGGGGCATGAGCGGGCCGGTGGGGGGAAGGGGAAAGAGACACGGGCATGAGCAGGGGGTGGGGGGAAAGGGAGAGACACACGGGGCATGAGCAGGGGGTGGGGGGAAGGGGAGAGAGACACATGGCATGAGTGGAGGTGAGGGGGGAGAGACACATGATGAGCGGGGGGTGGGGGGAGGGGAGAGACACACGGGGCATGTGCGGGGGGTGGGGGGAAGGGGAGAGACACAAGGGGCATGAGCAGGGGGTGGGGGGAAAGGAGGGAGACACGGGGCTTGAGCGGGGGTTGGGGGGAAGGTGACAGAAACACGGGGCATGAGCGGGGGGTGGGGGGAAGGGGAGAGAGACACGGGGCATGAGCGGGGGGTGGGGGGAACAGTAGGGAGACACAGGGCATGAGCGGGGGGAAGGGGAGAGAGACACAGGGCATGAACGGGGGGTGGGGGAAGGGGAGAGACACACAGGGCATGAACGGGGGTGGGGGAACAGTAAAGAGACACGGGGCATGAGCGGGGGGGAGGGGGAAGGGGTGAGACACATGGGGCATGAGCGGGGGTGGGGGGAAGGTGAGAGAGACACGGGGCACGAGCGGGGGGTGGGGGGAAGGGGAGAGAGACACGGGGCATGAGCGGGGGGTGGGGGGAACAGCAGGGAGACACGGGGCGGGGGGAACAGCAGGGAGACACGGGGCATGAGCGGGGGGTGGGGGGAAGGGGAGGGACACACGAGGCATGAGTGGGGGGGAGGGGGAAGGGGTGAGACACATGGGGCATGAGCGGGGGTGGGGGGAAGGTGAGAGAGACACGGGGCACGAGCGGGGGGTGGGGGGAAGGGGAGAGAGACACAGGGCATGAGCTGGGGGTGGGGGAAAGGAGGGAGACAAGGGGCATGAGCAGGGGTTGGGGGAAGGGGAGAGACACACGGGGCATGAGCAGGCATGGGGGAAGGGGAGAGACACATGGGGCATGAGCGGGGGGTGGAGGGAAGGGGAGAGGCACACGGGGCATGAGTGGGGGTGGGGGGAAGGGGAGAGACACACGGGGCATGAGCGGGTTTGGGGGGAAGGGGAGAGTGACACGGGGCATGAGCGGGGGGTGGGGGGGAAGGGGAGAGAGACACGGGGCATGAGCGGGGGGCGGGGGGAAGCGGAGTGAAACACGGGGCATGAGCGGGGGGTGGGAGGGAGAGACACATGATGAGCGGGGGGTGGGGGTGGGGCGAAAGGAGGTAGACACAGGGCATGAGCGGGGGTGGGGGGAAGGGGAGAGAAACACGGGGCATGAGCAGGCATGGGGGGACGGTGAGAGACACATGGGGCATGAGCAGGGGGTGGAGGGAAGGGGAGATGCACACGGGGTGTGAGCGGGGGTGGGGGGAAGGGGAGAGAGACACGGGGCATGAGCGGGGGGTGGGGGGAAGGGGAGAGAGACACGGGGCATGAGCGGGGGGTGGGGGGAAGGGGAGAGAGACACAGGGCATGAGCTGGGGGTGGGGGAAAGGAGGGAGACAAGGGGCATGAGCAGGGGTTGGGGGAAGGGGAGAGACACACGGGGCATGAGCAGGCATGGGGGAAGGGGAGAGACACATGGGGCATGAGCGGGGGGTGGAGGGAAGGGGAGAGGCACACGGGGCATGAGTGGGGGTGGGGGGAAGGGTAGAGACACACGGGGCATGAGCGGGTGTGGGGGGAAGGGGAGAGTGACACGGGGCATGAGCGGGGGGTGGGGGGGAAGGGGAGAGAGACACGGGGCATGAGCGGGGGGCGGGGGGAAGCGGAGTGAAACACGGGGCATGAGCGGGGGGTGGGAGGGAGAGACACATGATGAGCGGGGGGTGGGGGTGGGGCGAAAGGAGGTAGACACAGGGCATGAGCGGGGGTGGGGGGAAGGGGAGAGAAACACGGGGCATGAGCAGGGGTTGCGGGAAGGGGAGAGATACACGGGGCAAGAGCGGGGGTGGGGGAAGGGGAGAGACACACGGGGCATGAGCGGGCCGGTGGGGGGAAGGGGAGAGAGACACGGGGCATGAGCAGGGGGTGGGGGAAAGGGAGAGACACACGGGGCATGAGCAGGGGGTGGGGGGAAGGGGAGAGAGACACATGGCATGAGTGGAGGTGAGGGGGGAGAGACACATGATGAGCGGGGGGTGGGGGGAGGGGAGAGACACACGGGGCATGTGCAGGGGGTGGGGGGAAGGGGAGAGACACAAGGGGCATGAGCAGGGGGTGGGGGGAAAGGAGGGAGACACGGGGCTTGAGCGGGGGTTGGGGGGAAGGTGACAGAAACACGGGGCATGAGCGGGGGGTGGGGGGAAGGGGAGAGAGACACGGGGCATGAGCGGGGGGTGGGGGGAACAGTAGGGAGACACAGGGCATGAGCGGGGGGAAGGGGAGAGAGACACAGGGCATGAGCGGGGGGTGGGGGAAGGGGAGAGGCACACGGGGCATGAGCGGGGGGGTGGGGGAAGGGGAGAGACACACAGGGCATGAACGGGGGTGGGGGAACAGTAAAGAGACACGGGGCATGAGCGGGGGGTGGGGGAAAGGGGAGAGACACACGAGGCATGAGTGGGGGGGGAGGGGGAAGGGGTGAGACACATGGGGCATGAGCGGCGGTGGGGGGAAGGTGAGAGAGACACGGGGCACGAGCGGGGGGTGGGGGGAAGGGGAGAGAGACACAGGGCATGAGCTGGGGGTGGGGGAAAGGAGGGAGACAAGGGGCATGAGCAGGGGTTGGGGTAAGGGGAGAGACACACGGGGCATGAGCAGGCATGGGGGAAGGGGAGAGACACATGGGGCATGAGCGGGGGGTGGAGGGAAGGGGAGAGGCACACGGGGCATGAGTGGGGGTGGGGGGAAGGGGAGAGACACACGGGGCATGAGCGGGTGTGGGGGGAAGGGGAGAGTGACACGGGGCATGAGCGGGGGGTGGGGGAGGAAGGGGAGAGAGACACGGGGCATGAGCTGGGGGTGGGGGAAAGGAGGGAGACAAGGGGCATGAGCAGGGGTTGGGGTAAGGGGAGAGACACACGGGGCATGAGCAGGCATGGGGGAAGGGGAGAGACACATGGGGCATGAGCGGGGGGTGGAGGGAAGGGGAGAGGCACACGGGGCATGAGTGGGGGTGGGGGGAAGGGGAGAGACACACGGGGCATGAGCGGGTGTGGGGGGAAGGGGAGAGTGACACGGGGCATGAGCGGGGGGTGGGGGAGGAAGGGGAGAGAGACACGGGGCATGAGCGGGGGGCGGGGGGAAGCGGAGTGAAACACGGGGCATGAGCGGGGGGTGGGAGGGAGAGACACATGATGAGCGGGGGGTGGGGGTGGGGCGAAAGGAGGTAGACACAGGGCATGAGCGGGGGTGGGGGGAAGGGGAGAGAAACACGGGGCATGAGCAGGGGTTGCGGGAAGGGGAGAGATACACGGGGCAAGAGCGGGGGTGGGGGAAGGGGAGAGACACACGGGGCATGAGCGGGCCGGTGGGGGGAAGGGGAAAGAGACACGGGCATGAGCAGGGGGTGGGGGGAAAGGGAGAGACACACGGGGCATGAGCAGGGGGTGGGGGGAAGGGGAGAGAGACACATGGCATGAGTGGAGGTGAGGGGGGAGAGACACATGATGAGCGGGGGGTGGGGGGAGGGGAGAGACACACGGGGCATGTGCGGGGGGTGGGGGGAAGGGGAGAGACACAAGGGGCATGAGCAGGGGGTGGGGGGAAAGGAGGGAGACACGGGGCTTGAGCGGGGGTTGGGGGGAAGGTGACAGAAACACGGGGCATGAGCGGGGGGTGGGGGGAAGGGGAGAGAGACACGGGGCATGAGCGGGGGGTGGGGGGAACAGTAGGGAGACACAGGGCATGAGCGGGGGGAAGGGGAGAGAGACACAGGGCATGAACGGGGGGTGGGGGAAGGGGAGAGACACACAGGGCATGAACGGGGGTGGGGGAACAGTAAAGAGACACGGGGCATGAGCGGGGGGAGGGGGAAGGGGTGAGACACATGGGGCATGAGCGGGGGTGGGGGGAAGGTGAGAGAGACACGGGGCACGAGCGGGGGGTGGGGGGAAGGGGAGAGAGACACGGGGCATGAGCGGGGGGTGGGGGGAACAGCAGGGAGACACGGGGCATGAGCGGGGGGTGGGGGGAAGGGGAGGGAGACACGGGGCATGAGCAGGGGTGGGGGAAGGGGAGAGAGACACGGGCATGAGCGGGGGGTGGGGTTGGGGGGGAAGGGGAGAGATACACGGGGCGTGAGCATGGGGTGGGGGAAAGGGGAGAGACACACAGGGCAAGAGCGGGTGTGGGGGGAAATGAGGGAGACACGGGGCATGAGCGGGGGGGTTGGGGGGGAAGGGGAGAGACACAGGGCATGAGCAGGGGGTGGGGGGAAGGGGAGAGACACAGGGCATGGGTGGGGGAGTAACACGAGGGAGACACGGGGCATGAGCAGGGGGGTGGGGGGTAACACAGGGGAGACACGGGGCATGAGCGGGGGATGAGGGGGTAACACTAGGGAGACACGGGGCATGAGCGGGGCGTGGGGGGTAACAGGAGAGACAGGTCATGAGCGGGGGGTGGGGGGAACAGGGGAGACACGGGGCATGAGCGGGGGGTGGGGGGAAAGTGGAGAGAGACACGGGGCATGAGCAGGGTGTGTGGGGAACAGTCTGGAGACACGGGGCATGAGCAGGGGTGGGGGAAGGGGAGAGACATACAGGGCTTCAGCGGGGGTGGGGGGTTAGGGGACAGAGACACAGGGCATGAGCGGGGGGTGGGGGAAGGGGAGAGACACACAGGGCATGAGCGGGGGGTTGGGGGAGGGGGGAGAGACACAGGGCATGAACGGGGGGTGGGGGGGAAGGGGAGAGACACACGGGACATGAGCAGGGGGTGGGGGGAAGGGGAGAGACACATGGGGCATGAGCGGGGGGTGGGGGGAACAGTAGGGAGACACAGGGCATGAGCAGGGGGGGAAGGGGAGAGAGACACACACGGGGCATGAGCAGGGGGTGGGGTGGAAGGGGAGAGACACACAGGGCATAAGCGGGGGGTGGGGGGAAGGGAAGAGACACACATGGCATGAGCAGGGGGTTGGGGGAAGGGGAGAGAGACACGGGGCATGAGCTGTGGGTGGGGGAAAGGAGGGAGACAAGGGGCATGAGGAGGGGTTGGGGGAAGGGGAGAGACTCACAGGGCATGAGCAGGCATGGGGGGAAGGGGAGAGACACATGGGGCATGAGCGGGGGGTGGAAGAAAGGGGAGAGGCACACAGGGCATGAGCGGGGGTGGGGGGAAGGGGAGAGACACACGGGGCATGAGCGGGGATGGGGGGAAGGGGAGAGAGACATGGGGCATGAGCAGGGGTGGGGGAAGGGGAGAGAGACACGGGGCATGAGCGGGGGGTGGGGGGAAGGGGAGAGAGACACGGGGCATGAGCGGGGGGTGGGGGGAGAGACACATGATGAGCGGGGGGTGGGGTGAAAGGAGGGAGACACAGGGCATGAGCGGGGGTGGGGGGAAGGGGAGAGACACAGGGCATGGGTGGGGGGGTAACACAAGGGAGACACAGGGCATGAGCAGGGGGGTGGGGGATAACACAGGGGAGACACGGGGCATGAGCGGGGGATGAGGGGGTAACACTAGAGAGACACGGGGCATGAGCGGGGTGTGGGGGGTAACAGGAGAGACAGGTCATGAGCGGGGGGTGGTGGGAACAGGGGAGACACGGGGCATGAGCGGGGGTGGGGGGAAAGTGGAGAGAGACACGGGGCATGAGCAGGGTGTGTGGGGAACAGTAGGGAGACACAGGGCATGAGCGGGGGTGGGGGGGAAGGGGAGAGACATACAGGGCTTCAGCGGGGGGTGGGGGGTTAGGGGAAAGAGACACAGGGCATGAGCGGGGGGGAAGGGGAGAGACACACGGGGCATGAGCGGGGGGTTGGGGGAAGGGGAGAGAGACACGGGGCATGAACGGGGGGTGAGGGGGAAGGAGGAGACACACGGGACATGAGCAGGGGGTGGGGGGAAGGGGAGAGACACATGGGGCATGAGCGGGGGGTGGGGGGAACAGTAGGGAGACACGGGGCATGAGCAGGGGGGAAGGGGAGAGAGACACACATGGGGCATGAGCGGGGGGTGGGGTGGAAGGGGAGAGACACACAGGGCATAAGCGGGGGGGTTGGGGGAAGGGGAGAGACACACATGGCATGAGCAGGGGGTGGGGGGAAGGGGAGAGAGACACGGGGCATGAGCTGGGGGTGGGGGAAAGGAGGGAGACAAGGGGCATGAGCAGGGGTTGGGGGAAGGGGAGAGACACACAGGGCATGAGCAGGCATGGGGGGAAGGGGAGAGACACATGGGGCATGAGCGGGGGGTGGAGGGAAGGGGAGAGGCACACGGGGCATGAGCGGGGGTGGGGGGAAGGGGAGAGACACATGGGGCATGAGCGGGGAAGGGGAGAGAGACACGGGGCATGAGCGGGGGGTGGGGTGGAAGGGGAGAGAGACACCGGGCATGAGCAGGGGGTGGGGTGGAAGGGGAGAGAGACACGGGGCATGAGCGGGGTGTGGGGGGAGAGACACATGATGAGCGGGGGGTGGGGCGAAAGGAGGGAGACACAGGGCATGAGCGGGGGTGGGGGGAAGGGGAGAGAAACACGGGGCATGAGCAGGGGGTGGGGGAAGGGGAGAGATACACGGGGCATGAGCGGGGGGTGGGGGGAAGGGGAGAGACACACGGGGCATGAGCGGGGGGGTGGGGGGAAGGGGAGAGAGACACGGGGCATGAGCAGGGGGTGGGGGTAAAGGGAGAGACACACGGGGCATTAGCGGGGGGTGGGGGGAAGGGGAGAGACACACGGGGCATGAGCGGGGGGTGGGGGGAAGGGGAGAGAGACACAGGGCATGAGTGGAGGTGAGGGGGGAGACACACGATGAGCGGGGGGTGGGGGGAGGGGAGAGACACACGGGGCATGTGCGGGGGCTGGGGGGAAGGGGAGAGACACAAGGGGCATGAGCGGGGGGTGGGGGGAAAGGAGGGAGACACGGGGCTTGAGCAGAGGGTGGGGGGAAGGTGAGAGAAACACGGGGCATGAGCGGGGGGTGGGGGAAGGGGAGAGACACACGGGGCATGAGCGGGGGGGTGGGGGAAGGGGAGAGACACACGGGGCATGAGCGGGGGGGTGGGGGGAAAGGAGGGAGACACGGGGCTTGAGCGGTAGTTGGGGGGAAGGTGAGAGAAACACGGGGCATGAGCGGGGGGTGGGGGAAGGGGAGAGACACACAGGGCATGAGCGGGGGGGTGGGGGAAGGGGAGAGACACACAGGGCATGAGCGGGGGTGGGGGAACAGTAAAGAAACACGGGGCATGAGCAGGGGTGGGGGAAAGGGGAGAGACACACGAGGCATGAGCGGGGGTGAGGGGGAAGGGGTGAGACACATGGGGCATGAGCGGAGTTGGGGGGGCAGGGGAGAGAGACGCGGGGCATGAGCAGGGGGTGGGGGGAAGGAGAGAGAGACACGGGGCATGAGCGGGGGGTGGGGGGAAGGGGAGAGAAACACAGGGCATGAGCCGGGGGTGGGGGGAATAGTAGGGAGACACAGGGCATGAGCGGGGGGTGGGGGAAGGGGAGGGAGACACGGGGCATGAGCAGGGGTGGGGGAAGGGGAGAGAGACACGGGGCGTGAGCATGGGGTGGGGGAAAGGGGAGAGACACAGGGCATGGGTGGGGGGGTAACACGAGGGAGACACAGGGCATGAGCAGGGGGGTGGGGGGTAACACAGGGGAGACACGGGGCATGAGCGGGGGATGAGGGGGGTAACACAAGGGAGACACAGGGCACGAGCTGGGCGTGGGGGGTAACAGGAGAGACAGGTCATGAGCGGGGGGTGGGGGGAACAGGGGAGACACGGGGCATGAGCGGGGGGTGGGGGAAAGTGGAGAGAGACACGGGGCATGAGCAGGGTGTGTGGGGAACAGTAGGTAGACACGGGGCATGAGCGGGGGTGGGGGGGAAGGGGAGAGACATACAGGGCTTCAGCGGGGGTTGGGGGGTTAGGGGACAGAGACACAGGGCATGAGCGGGGGGTGGGGGGAAGGGGAGAGACACACGGGGCATGAGCGGGGGGTTGGGGGAAGGGGAGAGACACATGGGACATGAGCAGGGGGTGGGGGGAAGGGGAGAGACACATGGGGCATGAGCGGGGGGTGGGGGGAACAGTAGGGAGACACGGGGCATGAGCAGGGGGGAAGGGGAGAGAGACACACACGGGACATGAGTGGGGGTGGGGTGGAAGGGGAGAGAAACACAGGGCATAAGCGGGGAGGTGGGGGGAAGGGGAGAGACACACATGGCATGAGCAGGGGGTGGGGGGAAGGGGAGAGAGACACTGGGCACGAGCGGGGGGTGGGGGGAAGGGAGCGACACACGGGGCATGAGCAGGGGGTGGGGGAAAGGGGAGAGACACATGGGGCATGAGCGGGGGGGTGGACGGAAGGGGAGAGACATGTGGGGGGTGGGGGGAAGGGGAGAGATACACGGGGCATGAGCGGGGGGTGGAGGGAAGGGCAGAGACACATGGGGCATGAGCAGTGGTGGGGGGAAGGGGAGAGAGACACGGGGCATGAGCGGGCGGTGGGGGAAGCGGAGAGACATGGGGCATGAGCGGGGGTGGGGGGAAGGGGAGAGACACATGGGGCATGAGCGGGGGGTGGGGGGAAGGGGAGAGAGACACAGGGCATGAGCGGTGGGGTGGGGGGAACAGTAGGGAGACATGGGGAATGAGCGGGGGGTGGGGGGAAGGGAAGGGGAGAGACATGTGGGTTCTAGAGACACACGGGGCATGAGCGGGGGGTGCGGGTGAAGGGGAGAGACACATGGGGCATGAGCGGGGGGTGGGAGGGAAGGGGAGAGACATACGGGCATGAGCGGGGGTTGGGGGGGAGAGAGACACGGGGCATGAGCGGGGGGTGGGGGGGAAGGGGAGAGATGCATGGGGCATGAGCGGGGGGTAGGGGGGAAGGGGAGAGAGACACGGGACATGAGCGGGGGGTGGGGGGAAGGGGAGAGAGACACGGTGCATGAGCGGGGGGTGGGGAATGGTGAGAGAGACACGGGGCCTGAGCGGGGGGTGGGGGGAACGAGATAGAGACAGGGGGCATGAGCGGGGGTTGGGGGGAAGGGGAGAGAGACACGGGGCATGAGCGGGGGATGGGGGGAAGGGGAGAGACATGGGGCATGAGCGAGGGGTGGGCGGTAACAGGGGAGACAGGGCACGGGTGGGGTGTAACACAAGGGAGACACGGGGCATGAGCGGGGGTTGGGGGGTAACATGAGGGAGAAACGGGGCATGAGCAGGGTGTGGGGGGTAACACAAGGGAGACACGGGGCATGAGCGGGGGGTAGGGGGTAATACAAGGGAGGAACCGGGCATGAGCTGGGGGTGGGGGGTAACACAAGGGAGACAGGCCATGAGCGGGGGATGGGGAGGAACAGGGGTGACAGGGGCATGAGCGGGGGGTGGGGGGAGTGGAGAGAGACACGGGGCATGAGCGGGGGTGGGGGGAAGGGGAGAGAGACACGCGGCATGAGCGGGGGTTGGGGGTTAAGGGGAGAGAGACACGAGGCATGAGCGGGGGATGGGGGTAAAGGGGAGAGAGACGCGGGCGGTGGGGGGAAGGGGAGAGACACACGAGGCATGAGCGGGGGGTGGGGGGGAAGGGGTGAGACACACGGGGCATGAGCAGGGGGTGGGGGAAACGGGAGAGACCCACAGGGCATGAGCAGGGGGTGGGGGGAAGGGGAAAGGGACACGGGGCATGAGCGGGGGGTGGGGGGAAGGGGAGAGACACACGGAGTGTGAGCAGGGGGTGGGGGGGAGACACACGGGGCATGAGCGGGGTGTGGGGGGTAACACGAGGGAGACACAGGGCATGAGTGGGTGTGGGGGGTAACAAGGGAGACACGGGGCATGAGCAGGGGGCGGGGGAAGGGGAGAGAGACACGGGGCATGAGCGGGGGGTGGGGGGAAGGGGAGAGAGACACGGGCATGAGCGGCGGGTGGGGGTGGGGGGGAAGGGGAGAGACACACGGGGCATGAGCAGGGGGTGGGGGGGAGACACACGGGACATGAGCGGGGGAAAGGAGGGAGACATGGGGCATGAGCGGTGTGTGGGGGGTAACACGAGGGAGATACGGGGCATGAGTGCGGGGTGGGGGTAACAAGGGAGACACGGGGCATGAGCAGGGGTTAGGGGGGTAACACAAGGGAGACACGGGGCATGAGCGGGGATGGGGGAGAAGGGGAGAGACATACAGGGCTTCAGCGGGCGGTGGGGCGTTAGGGGACAGAGATACAGGGCATGAGCGGGGGGTGGGTGGAAGGGGAGAGACACACGGGGCATGAGCGGGGGGTTGGGGGAAGGGGAGAGACACATGGGACATGAGCAGGGGGTGGGGGGAAGGGGAGAGACACATGGGGCATGAGAGGGGGGTGGGGGGAACAGTAGGGAGACACGGGGCATGAGCAGGGGGGGAAGGGGAGAGAGACACACATGGGACATGAGCGGGGGTGGGGTGGAAGGGGAGAGACACACAGGGCATAAGCGGGGGGGTGGGTGGTAACAGGGGAGACAGGGCACGGGTGGGGTGTAACACAAGGGAGACACGGGGCATGAGCGGGGGTTGGGGGGTAACATGAGGGAGAAACGGGGCATGAGCAGGGTGTGGGGGGTAACACAAGGGAGACACGGGGCATGAGCGGGGGGTAGGGGGTAATACAAGGGAGGAACCGGGCATTAGCTGGGGGTGGGGGGTAACACAAGGGAGACAGGCCATGAGCGGGGGATGGGGAGGAACAGGGGTGACAGGGGGCATGAGCGGGGGGTGGGGGGAGTGGAGAGAGACACGGGGCATGAGCGGGGGTGGGGGGAAGGGGAGAGAGACACGCGGCATGAGCTGGGGTTGGGGGTTAAGGGGAGAGAGACACGAGGCATGAGCGGGGGATGGGGGTAAAGGGGAGAGAGACGCGGGCGGTGGGGGGAAGGGGTGAGACACACGGGGCATGAGCAGGGGGTGGGGGAAACGGGAGAGACCCACAGGGCATGAGCAGGGGGTGGGGGGAAGGGGAAAGGGACACGGGGCATGAGCGGGGGGTGGGGGGAAGGGGAGAGACACACGGGGTGTGAGCAGGGGGTGGGGGGAGACACACGGGGCATGAGCGGGGTGTGGGGGGTAACACAAGGGAGACACGGGCCATGAGTGGGTGTGGGGGTAACAAGGGAGACACGGGGCATGAGCAGGGGGCGGGGGAAGGGGAGAGAGACACGGGGCATGAGCGGGGGGTGGGGGGAAGGGGAGAGAGACACGGGCATGAGCGGCGGGTGGGGGTGGGGGGGAAGGGGAGAGACACACGGGGCATGAGCAGGGGGTGGGGGGGAGACACACGGGACATGAGCGGGGGAAAGGAGGGAGACATGGGGCATGAGCGGGGTGTGGGGGGTAACACGAGGGAGACACAGGGCATGAGTGGGGGGTGGGGGGTAACAAGGGAGACACGGGGCATGAGCAGGGGTGGGGGGGTAACACAAGGGAGACACGGGGCATGAGCAGGGGGTGGGGTGGTAACACAAGGGAGACACAGGGCATGAGCTGGGGGTGGGGAGTAACATAAGGGAGACATGGGGCATGAGCAGGGGTGGGGGTAACAGGGGAGACACGGGGCATGAGCGGCGGGCGGGGGGGAACAGTAGGGAGACAAGGGACATGAGCGGGGGTGGAGGGAAGAGTAGAGACACACGGGGCATGAGCAGGGGGTGGGGGGAACAGTAGGGAGAAATGAGAAATGGGGCATGAGTGGGGGGTGGGGTGGAAGGGGAGAGACACACGGGGCATGAGCGTGGGCTGGGGGGAAGGGGAGAGACACATGGGGCATGAGCGGGTGGTGGGGGGAGGGGAGAGACACACGGGGCATGAGCGGAGGGTGGGGGGAAGGGGAGATACACACGGGGCATGAGCGGGGGTGGGGGGGAGGGGAGAGACACAAGGGGCATGAGCGGGGGTGGGGGAAAGGAGGTAGACACACGGGGCATGAACGGGGGTGGGGGAAAGGAGGGAGACACACGGGGCATGAGCAGGGGGGTGGGGGGAAGGGGAGAGAGACACAGGGCATGAGCGCGGGGTGGGGGAAGGGGAGAGAGACACAGGGCATGAGCGGGGGGTGGGGGGAAAGGGGAGAAACACAGGGCATTAGCGGGGGTTGAGGCAGGAGAGGAGAGACACGGGGCATGAGCGGGGGGTGGGGGGAAAGGAGGGAGACACAGGGCATGAGTGGGGGGTGGGGGGAAGGGGAGAGAGACATGGGGCATGAGCGGGGGTTGGGGGAAGGGGAGAGAGACACGGGGCATGAGCGGGGGTGGGGGGAAGGGGAGAGACACATCGGGCATGAGCGAGGGGTGGGGGGAACAGTAGGGAGACATGGGGCATGAGCGGGGGTGGGGGGACAGGGAGAGACACACGGGGGGTGGGGGTGAAGGGGAGAGACACATGGGGCATGAGCGGGGGGTGGGGGTAAGGGGAGAGACACATGGTGCATGAGCGGGAGGTGGGGGGGAAGGGGAGAGACACACGGGGCATGAGCAGGGGGTGGTGGGGAAGGGGAGAGAGACACGGGGTATGAGCAGGGGGTGGGGGAAGGGGAGAGAGACACGGGGCATGAGCGGGGGGTAGTGAGGAAAGGGAGAGAGACATGGGGCATGAGCAGGGGTGGGGGGAAGGGGAGAGAGACACGGGGCATGAGCGGGGGGTGGGGGAAGGGGAGAGAGACATGGGGCATGAGCGGGTGGTGGGGGGAATGGGAGAGAGACACGGGGCATGAGCGGGGGTTGGGGCGGAAGGGGAGAGACACAGGGCATGAGCGGGCGGTGGGGGGTAACATGTGAGACAGGGCATGGGTGGGGTTTAACACAAGGAAGACACGGGGCATGAGCGGGGGGTGGGGGGGTAACACAAGGGAGACACGGGGCATGAGCGAGGGGTGGGGGGTAACACAAGTGAGACAGGTCATGAACGTGGGGTGGGGGTTAACAGGGGAGAGACAGGGGCATGAGCGGGGGGTGGGGGAAGTTGAGAGAGACACGAGGCATGAGCGGGGGTGGGGAGAGAGACACGGGGCATGAGTGGGGGGTGGGGGAAGGGGAGAGAGACACGGGGCTTGAGAGGGGGTGGGGGGAAGGGGTGAAACACAGGGCATTAGCAGGGGTGGGGAGGGGAGAGACACGGGCATGAGCGGGGGGGTGGGGGGAAAGGATTGAGACACGGGGCATGAGTGGGGAGTGGGGGGAAGGGGAGAGAGACACGGGG